>NW_027040766.1:0-1455000 GCF_037179485.1 Ochlerotatus camptorhynchus | reverse complement strand
GCAAAGATGTACCTTCCCTCACTTAATCAGTCAGGTATCTTGTGCACCTCAAGTAACGTATGGGACCAGCCAACGTGAAACACTTCTATCCTGGGTGGCTGCTTGCTTTTTCCTTGGCCTGGACCCTGGTTAGATTTATGTCAACTTGTTTGATTACTTTCTCAAGCCTCCGTTGCCTTGAGTTAACACATATGGCTCAATTGTTTATCCTGTTTCTTCCCCTTTTTGATTTCTCGTTGTTTCTGTGTTTGTTTCTTGTGACAATAATCCTCCTATTGCCCTGCCCTAGAATGGGGGGTTTGACGATGGTTTGTCAAGTTTAATTTTGCATTTGCTTTTGTTTTCATCAAAATTATTTATATAAGAAATATAATATTGCCATATTATTGTAATTTTAGGTTTGCTTTTGTAATTGCACGATAAATAGTTTACGTCAATTGAAACATTGAGTTGTATAAACTTGACGAATCATACCTCTAACATAGTAGTAGTTACAGTGTCGCATGATTGAACAACCACTGCCTGCAACTAGTGTTGGAGAGGCTGGCAGGGTTGACTATGGATCAAAACGATCATACCTCTAACACTAAAATGATCCCGAAACTAACGCTCATTCATTGCACTTTTAGTTATAAAGTAGTTCTGTTTTCCTAGTAATTGATCTATGCTTCTTTCTATTGTTTTTATTCTTTTCCAATAATCTGCCTATTTTTCTTTTTCTTTGTTTTCCATTTTATCTTTATTCTCTTTTTATTGTTCTACTCTTCTTTTGTTTTGTTTGTTTAGATATAACTAATACTAATACCTTTTTATTTCCTCCCTAATGTTTCGTCTCTAATTTGTCTGCTTTTTACCACCATCACGACGAAAGATGAGCTACCCTACATAGAACACGCCTATATGGGCGCCCAAAATAGTATGCCGCAAGTAAGTGTATCACCAAAACAACTCAAGATCCAGAAATAATAACCGATGGCGCTGCAGAATAATTAGGTAACTTTTACAATGTACTGTAGTTTGTACAATAATACTCATATTACTCATATCACTTTAAGCAATCGTCAAGTCGGTCATAGATTGTTATGATTGCCTGAACCATGCGTAAAGAGCAAATCGAAACATTGAACGTCGCGTGATAGTGGAATTTAATCAAGGCCTAAATACTTTTTCGTAGCCTTTTGTTTTCGGATTTGAAAGATCGTCGGCTGCAGTGGCTTGCTTACTGAGCAGAAAAACGCGGTCCCAGGTCCTTTCATATTAAAAATGTATGGTAAGATCGCTTGTTTATCGTGTATTTTGCTAAACTTTTCGTTGTCGTCGGTGCCGGGTTTGAATAGTTATAACAACTTGAGTAACGGTATGATGTGATATTAGGGGCTCGGTGGCCTTAGAGCATCCGCTTTTGCTTACTGAGCAGAACATCCTGAGTCTAATCTCAAGCACATCCACATCAAGATTCGTCAATCGTTTTATTTGTTAATATGACTACATGGTAATAACAGCAACTCGATGATTAAAAAGGAGCTCGTTTGCCTAGTAGCAAACGTTTTTGCTTACTGAGCAGAAGACTGTGGCAAGCTCCTTCGCGTTATACGATCGTTAGGACATCAATTCAGCTTATCGTTTATTAAAACGAACCCTGCTGCAAACCCAACCCTCTTACCCAACATCCCTGTGATTCCTCGTGGAAGTGCAGAGGTGTTCTCGGCTTTCATCAAAGCGAGTGTCACGTCAACACATTCCTACCCATTCCTTTCTTGACCTGCGTTCAGGCGCGGCTGGCGCTGGTATTGCCTAATTCGAGATCACCAGTTTTTACACATTGAGGATGATTGCTAGTCCCAAGCATCGTCTATTGGTTCTCTGTGTAATTACAGCTGGTCTGGCAATAACAGAGTAGCAACCGTGGGCCCAACAAGCCGCCCTGGAAAAAAAACAAAGTTGCAAATACCGAAGAAAGAAATACGGATCGGAACAATCGGCACAGACCTACGCGACGAAATAAGGACTACGATTGGAAACTCGGAACATGGAACTGCAAATCGCTCGGCTTCCCGGGTTGCGATAGGTTAATCTATGACGAACTTCAACCACGCAACTTCGAAGTCGTAGCACTGCAGGAACTTTGCTGGACGGGACAAAAGGTATGGAAAAGCGGGCATCGAGCGGCTACTTTCTACCAGAGCTGTGGCACCACCAACGAGCTGGGAACCGGCTTTGTAGTGCTGGGTAAGATGCGCCAACGCGTGATTGGTTGGCAGCCGATCAACGCGAGGATGTGCAAGTTGAGGATTAAGGGCCGTTTCTTCAACTACAGCATCATCAACGTGCACTGCCCACACGAAGGGAGACCCGACGACGAGAAAGAAGCGTTCTATGCGCAGCTGGAGCAGGTGTACGACGGCTGTTCGCAACGGGACGTCAAAATCGTCATCGGCGACATGAACGCTCAGGTAGGACGGGAGGCAATGTATAGACCGGCAATCGGGCCAAACAGCCTGCATGCCGTATCGAACGACAACGGCCAACGATGCGTGAACTTTGCAGCCTCCCGGGGTATGGTAGTTCGAAGTACCTTTTTCCCCCGCAAGGATATCCACAAAGCCACCTGGAGATCACCTGACCAACACACAGAAAACCAAATCGATCACGTTCTAATCGACGGGAAATTCTTCTCCGACATTATCAACGTCCGCACGTACCGCAGTGCGAACATAGATTCGGACCACTACCTAGTTGCAGTATGCATGCGCTCAAAACTCTCGACGGTGCATAACACACGTCGAAGTCGAACGCCACGACCCAACATTGAGCAACTACGGGACACCGGAGTTGCCCAGGACTACGCGCAGCAGCTGGAAGTTGCACTACCCACGGAAGAGCAGCTTGGCGCAGCTTCTCTTGAAGATGGCTGGAGGGACATCCGTTCAGCCATAGGTAGTACTGCTGTAGCGGCACTAGGTACTGCAATCCCGGACCGAAGAAATGACTGGTTTGACGGCGAATGCAAACTGTTAGTAGAGGAGAAGAATGCAGCACGGGCGAGAATGCTGCAACACCGCACGAGATTGAATGTGGAGCGATACAGACAAGCGCGGAACAGACAAAACTCGGTTTTCCGAAGGAAGAAGCGTCAGCAGGAAGATCGAGATCGCGAGGCGATGGAAAATCTGTACCGCGTAAACGACACACGGAAGTTCTACGAGAAGCTAAATAGTTCGCGCAAAGGCTACGTGCCGCAAGCCGATATGTGCAAGGACTTGGACGGTAACCTTCTCACGAACGAGTGTGAGGTGATTGAGAGGTGGAAGCAGTACTATGACGAGCACCTCAACGGTGAAGCAGCAGAAAACGAAGGTGGCACGGCAACAGACCTTGGAGCACGCGCAGAAGACGACAGGCTACCGGCCCCTGATCTTCAAGAAGTTGAGGAGGAGATCGGTCGGCTGAAGAACAACAAAGCAACTGGTGTAGATCAACTACCAAGTGAGCTATTGAAATACGGTGGTGAAGCACTGGCTAGAGCGCTGCACTGGGTAATTGCCAAGATTTGGGAGGAGGAGATATTACCGGAGGAGTGGATGGAAGGTGTCGTATGCCCAATCTACAAAAAGGGCGACAAGTTGGATTGCTACAACTACCGCGCGATCACACTGCTGAGCGCCGCCTACAAGGTACTCTCCCAAATTCTATGCCGCCGTCTGTCACCATATGCAAGAGAGTTCGTGGGGCAATACCAGGCGGGATTCATGGGTGCCCGCGCTACCACGGACCAAATTTTCGCGATTCGGCAGGTTCTGCAGAAATGCCGCGAATACAACGTGCCCACACATCATTTGTTCATCGATTTCAAATCCGCATACGACACAATCGATCGAGATCAGCTATGGCAGATTATGCACGAGTACGGATTTCCGGATAAACTGACGCGATTGGTCAAGGCGACGATGGATCGAGTGACGTGCGTTGTTCGAGTATCGGGGACACTCTCGAGTCCCTTTGAATCTCGAAGGGGGTTACGGCAGGGTGATGGACTTTCGTGTCTGCTGTTCAACATCGCGTTAGAAGGTGTGATCAGAAGAGCTGGGATAGACACGAGTGGCACGATATTCAGGAAGTCCATCCAGCTCCTTGGTTTCGCCGATGACATTGACATTATGGCACGGAACTTTGAGATGATGGCGGAAACGTACATCAGACTGAAGGCTGAAGCTAGACGGATTGGACTTGCCATCAACGCATCAAAGACAAAATATATGAAAGCAAGAGGTTCTAGGGAAGACAATGTTAGCCTCCCACCCCGAGTTCAGATTGACGGTGACGAAATCGAGGTGGTCGATGAGTTCGTGTATTTGGGCTCACTGGTGACCGCCGAAAATGATACCAGCAGAGAAATTCAAAGACGCATTATGGCAGGGAATCGTGCCTACTTTGGACTCCGGAGGACGCTCCGGTCGAATAAAATTCGCCGCCGCACGAAGTTGACTGTCTACAAGACGCTGATTAGACCGGTGGTCCTTTACGGCCACGAGACCTGGACTATGCTCGTGGAGGACCAACGCGCCCTTGGTGTTTTCGAACGGAAGGTGTTGCGTACCATCTACGGTGGAGTGCAGATGGATGACGGAACGTGGAGGAGACGAATGAACCACGAATTGCACCAGCTGCTGGGAGAACCATCCATCGTCCACATTGCAAAAATTGGGCGACTACGGTGGGCTGGGCACGTCGTAAGAATGCCGCACGACGACCCAGTGAAAATGGTTCTAGAAAGTGACCCAACAGGAACAAGAAGAAGAGGCGCGCAGCGGGCAAGGTGGATCGACCAAGTAGAAGGCGACCTGCGGACCCTTCGCAGACTACGAGGCTGGCGAACTGTGGCCATGGATCGAGTAGAGTGGAGACGACTTCTTCGGACAGCAGAGGACAACAAGGCCTTAGCCTGATTGGTAAGTAAGTAACCGTGGGCGGTCAATCATGCTCATGCTCTTGTTTGACCAAATTTTGATCGTAGCACGCTTTACTAATCAAGGTGTACAGTTCCGTCATAGTGGTTGCGTTATCGGACTCGTTTGATGCATGCAAAATACTTCGACAAGGTGCCTGGCCTCCTTTAGAATGATCAAGGCCACCTTCTGATTGTTTTATAACATCGACAAATTTAATTATTTAAATCTTCTAAACATTTTGGAGAGGGCCTAGATTATTCTGGAGGGACCAGGCACCCTTGGCATCCCCATTATCTACGCAAATGGTAACAAGGGACAGTATTTGTACTAGTCTACGTCAGTTGACGAAATAAATAAATATGAAATTGCTACAGAGATTTTCGAAGACTCTTTATTGCCGGAAGTGATGCTTACCATGGACTCCACAAGACCGGAATTGATCATCACATATAGGCCCATATGGTTCCAAACGGTAGAAACAGCCGGTGGAAACTAATGATTTTAAATTGGCTCACACTGGACTAGCCTATCGGTCCCAAGTAAATCGAAGAACGTACCCCATTCTAGTCGAAATTCTAATACTAAACTATGTTTGTTTTGATTCGCTATGAAATTTTGCCGGAATCAATTCCGAATATTCACATTACAGTTGACCCGATCCTGTCAGCCTTTCTGCGCATCAGACTGTTATTTTTCAATAACTCCACATAATTGAAATTTAATATCTTCCTCCTTCAAGATGGATGTTGAGGAAACACATACTTTAGGGTATAGGGTCATTGCTGTTTAATCATTATCTTTTTTCAGCCTTCATTCAGACTGGATATATTGATTTAAATTATTTTCTTCCAGCTCTTCGACAACGGAACATCATTAGATTTATACTGTAATGATTCATTCTTCTAGCGTTCACCCTGGTTTTGTCTGCAGTCGCGGACGGTCAATTTTCATTGGCGTAGCTAATGGGGGTGCCAGAGGGGCCAGGCTTCCTCCAGAATTATCTAGGCCCCCTCCAGAATTATATAGGCCTCCCTCCAGAACTATCTAGGCCCCCTAGAGAATTATCTAGGCTCCCTCCAGATAAATTGTCTAGCTAAGCCAATGTCAATTTTGCACAAGCTCATGCTTCAAGTTTATTTTCAGCTTTTCGATGATGGAACATCTTCAGATTCATATTATAATGATCCACCATTTTGTTTAGGCTTCAGGAAAATCCAAGTATAATGCATGATAACACTGATTCATTTAAAACCATGGTCGCATCAGTTATCAAGGTGAATCCTGATACAACAAACCCAACTTACTAACTAAATCTCCTTTCCTGAGTCTTTTGTTGGGGTGCAGAGGTAAATACGGCCCACAAACAACAAAGGTCACTCTAATATTACTTCCCTACTCCCATCTGATTGCAAGGACGTGGCCGGCGCCGTTATTGATCTACACAATATGGAGTCACTGAAACTTGTACAATGAGAATGGACGGTCACTCCCAGCCCCATTCAGTTGATTCATTGTACAAATTACGGAGTAGCAACCATTGATATGCTAAGCTATGAAAGTTTGCTGGATTAAATGAGAGGTTCGTAAAGTTTCCTATGTTTCGATTAGCTTGAGACCGAAGAGAGTACCAGAGCTGAGCCAAAAAGTTGAACACGTTTCTTCGCGACCTTCTGGTCCTAGAGTTGACTATTCATTAAACGTGCAAAATTGTCATTCACTGCAGTCCCTTTGCATTTAAAGAATCACGGGACATGAAACAATGTCCCAGGATCCGTAAGCCCAACGGTATAGGCTTCCTTATGTTTCATAAATTGTTATCACTGTTTGGATTTTGATTGTAACTATCGTATCTTATCAGAATTGATCCTTATATGCCAAAACAACGCAGTACTGACTGATTTGCTAATAATATTATCCGCAACGGTGCACTGTACTTTGCTGGATGACATTCTATTTAAGTTTGTTTTTCTACGTCAGAATCAGTGGGAATACCGATTTCGATTGCGGGCTTATCATTTTCTTTCGAAATCAGAACTAAGCCATTGCGATTTCAGATAATAGAACTCCTGCTATATAAGAAATGACCTTTAGTAGATTTACGCTATTCAGTTGGTAGGTGTAATAAACATGTATCGTTTGAGTTTGCTCGTTTTGCTCCTGGGAGCCGTTGCCGTTTTTGGAGGCAGTAAGTACAAATCGGAGAAAGATACAAGCATGCTTTAATTTATAATCTTTTTTTAGCTCTGTCTCCGGAATTCCTCGAGTGGGAGGGCCGTATTGTCGGTGGCCAAAATGCCGCCTCCGGACAGTTCCCATATCAGGTTTCACTCCGCTCATCTGCCAACTCTCACTTCTGCGGAGCGTCCATCATCAACAATCGTTTTGTGCTGTCAGCCGCGCATTGTACCGTCGGACGTACTCTGGCCAACACCCGTGTTGTCGTCGGAACTCACCTTCTGAACAGCGGTGGAATTTCCCACGCCTCGTCTCGCATCGTCAACCACGGATCGTACAACGCCAACTCTCTCGCCAACGACGTTTCGCTGGTGCAGACCGCTTCGGTTATTGCATTTAACAACCTTGCGCAACCCATTGGTCTGGGAGCTACCTTCATTAACACTGCCGGTGGTGCTCTGGCTTCCGGCTGGGGTCGATTGGGAGCCAATGCCGGTATTCCAAACAATCTGCAATGGCTGAGCACCAGCATCATCACTCTGGCTGATTGCCGTAGCCGTCACTCGGCTGCCAACGCTGCATCTGTATTTGACAACACCATCTGCACGCTGAGCCCAAGCGGTCAGGGTATGTGCATGGGAGATTCCGGCGGTCCATTGGTGCACGGGGGCAACCAGCAGGGTATCGTGTCGTGGGGCATTCCCTGTGGTCTGGGAGCTCCTGATGTATTCGCTCGTGTGTCTTCGCACCGTACCTGGATCCTGAACAATGCTGCTTAAGTTAGATGTAAGTCATCAAAAATGTCCCTATTTTTTGGTAATTAAGGTCATTTGATAAAATGCTATTATATAGTCAATTCAAATTAAAGCTTCGTTCTGGTTGTAGTTTTTCTTTTTTTTATCTAGTTCGTTTATTTTGAAGGCTGAATCATTTTAGCTTGATGGAGCCATTGTTCATTGTTTGTAACAACATTCACTAAATTATATGTCTAGTAGGAAATGAGCCGAATACTCGCGGCTTATCCAAGGCTAGAGAGTTACCTTGTCGAAGGATAGGATCAGAGAAGGCGCTTGGGGGTGAGGTTTTGTTGTATCATCTGTATTAGTTGTGGACTCTTAAATTTGAGTTAGTAAAAGGTTGATAAAATGAATGTAAACGGTAAGCAATTTCTGATCCTAATAATTTTCATCGAAAAATTTTTATTAGAAAATTAGGGTGTCAATTCGTATAGACTTTCTGAGGTTATTGATGATGCTAAGAGATGAGATGATGACACTAAGAAATAACTAATTTTACCTGTGACGGAATCCATCTCTGAAAAAGGATGAGACGTAAACTAATATGTCATGAAAAATTAGTTGCTCAATTTTAAGAGAGCACCTGAGTCAGCCTTATACCACCGACATTGATGCTTGGATTTCATAGTTTGTTGCAAAAGTGTATTTTTTTAGCTAGGCTTTAGATTATTGACAACATTGCTCAAAACATTCGATTAGGACATAAGGTTTAGGTTTTCGGAAAACTGGTTGATATGATCATGTATGTCTACTTTCTAGAATATACGAACATTTTGAACGGTTGGAGATGACTCTCGTTTGAAGATCTGATCGGACCATGGAGAGAATCGACCTAAGAAGACTAATAGAAATAATGAAATTGTTTGTTAAATACATCTGTTATATTAACGACTGCAACGATAGAATAAATGTTCAAGCTTTGGAATTCCACCTGAACTAAAATGGCTAATTATATTGAAGATATTTTTACTTTTCCTTCTTGTCATACGATACTGACAAATAAGAACACAAAAACATTCTGAGTGTTTATGGTGCCTTTGGTAGAATAGCTTTAAAACAAAAATATCGCCACTCACTTCACCATTCGAAAGAGGGGACTTTTTCTATAATCTTGTCATTATTACTTAAATTTTTCATCGGAGTCAATTTGGACTGTTTTGAGCGTTTATTTCTATGGGTATCTTTTTCCGAGTTTTTTTTTTGTTTTGGAAAAATCAAACAAAAAAATTGTTTCTAACCCCCTTGATGAAATATTTAAGTAAAAAGTTCACTCTTTTGACTTTTCACCAAAGACACCGTGTTTTAAAGTACTGATAATTTCTCGGAACTTTCAATCTTTAAAACTAAATAGCTTTCAAATGTATCATAGTTTCAGATGAACATTTTAGAGGAAAACACATATTTTCGCTTAAAGTTTAAAATAGAAAAAAAAGCAAAAAAAAAGAGAAGTTCAAAATTATTTATTTAAAAAATAAATTCCAAAGTCAATAAATATTAAAATAAATATTGAAAATTAATTGAAGATTCGAACTTCAAAATCAAGATGCTTCTCCTATCGCACACAAATTTACGTTCCAAACATGTATAATCATCTTTCGGTAACTAAATAATGATTATTTACAGTAACCGGAATGACGATGCGCTAATTAAAATGCGTTTGTTGATGCAGCATTATGACAGATAAACTGAATCTCATCAAAAAAAACAAGGCATCAATTTGTAAACATTATGCTACTATTTTGATTCGTTTATGGGATTCCAGATCAACTTTGAACTATTATTGTCCCAAGTGTTTTTACTGAAAAGTACCAACACGTCAATTGCGTGAAAAGATATTTTACATACACTGGCTTCGGTGTCTTCAATGAAAACTCTAGCGCCTTCCGCAAACTTCAGGAACCTTGTTCCGTTTATGCTGCTGAGCTGGCAGCAATCAACTTCACATTGGGGATGATTTCCAACATGCCCGTAGACCATTACTTCATCTTCTTGGATAGTCTCAGTTCGATTGAGGCTATTCGGTCGATGAAACCAAGTAGGCACTCATCTTATTACCTTTCAAAGGTAAGGGAGCAGATGAGTGTGCTGGTCGAAAAATAATATAGGATTACCTTTGTATGGGTCCCCTGGCATTGCCAATCAGAGGCAATGAGAAGGCGGACTCTCTCACAAAAGTGGGCACGCAGGAAGGCGAATTTTATGACAGGCAAATTTCACACGATAAATTTTACCCTTTCGAGTTGGCAAACCGATTGGGACACTGGAAATCTTGGGCGGTGGTTACATTCAATTATTCTTAATGTTTCTTCGATAGCGTGGTTTAAAGGCTTTGGCTTAATGAGTAGACTTATGTCCAACCACTACTCGCTAGATGCTCATCTCAATAGAATAAACCTCGTGGACAGCAACATATGTCAGTGTGGAAACGGTTACGACGACATCGATCACGCAGTTTGGAAATGTAAGGATAATGACGTGTCGCCAGAAAGCGACTTTTGAATACCCTTGAGGCCCAAGGAAGACAACCCTATACCCCTTTCAGAGACGTGTTTGGTACCCGCGATCTCTGCTATTGCAGTCGATTTATGTGTTTCTGCAAATTTCTAGTATAAGAACTTAATTCCTTTGTCTTTTGTATCTCTTTATTAGTTTTTGTTTGTCTAGTCCTCCGTCTCGATGAGTCTCATTGTCGCCCACTGGTCACCATAGCCGGTTGAACTCCAGACGAATCTAGAACCACACTACCAGTTCTTACTGGCGACATCGCTCTGATGAGACAACGAAACGCTACTCCCAAGCTCCTCCCCTTTTCCTATCCTTCGATAATGTATCCCTCTAACCTCGGGTAAGCCACGAGTATTCGGCCCAACTCCTACCAGACATAGAATTAAGTGAATTTTGTTACAAACAAAGACCAATGAATTATCGGCTCCGTAAAGCTTACGCGATTGAGCCTTACAAATAAACGACCTAGATAAAAAAATTGATTCGTTTGCTGCTGTATGCCATGGGCACTCGATATGGCAACTATTGAACTTGGATTTGAGTTCTCATGTCACATGATGGGTACACACAAGTAGCGGAGATAGTCTATAAAGAATTAGAAAAGTTTATCAAAATTTCAAATTAAAGAATGATTATTTCAAGGGTATACTTACACTGGTGACAGATGCAAACTGTGACATAGATCAAAAAAAAAAAAAAAAAATAAAAAAAAATAAATTGCCAAAAATCGCTACTCTATATCTAGTTGAGCTTTCAACTTAAAGCAAGTAGGTAACTGCGCTGTTCACCATCCAATAGGCCTTATCAAACAACTTTGACGAATACTACAACATTTCACCCAAATCGTAGAAAGTAGGTTTACTCACTGATTAAGTAAGATTTTACTCGATTTTCCTAAAAAATCTGCTTGAATAGGACGAAAATCTAAAATTTTTTTACTCAGCCTATAAATATGCTCATAAACTAAAATAAGTAAAATTTCCATAATAAACAAATACCTTCACTGAACAATAACCCAAATAGTCGAACTTTTCCACAAATGATTTGGATGATACCCCAAGCACATCGTTAAATAAAATAACCATTACAAATTTATAAGGTTAAGAAGGACGCAAACTACTTGATTTATAGAAATGATCGTCTTGATGGACCCTGTGGTGGCGTTGCCATCATTATTCATAGACGAATCAAACATAAAATTCTTTCTTCATTTGAAACCAAAGTTTTTGAAACTTTGGGAGTTTCTGTTGAAACAAAATTTGGACAACTTACGTTTATAGCTGCCTATTTGCCATTCCAATGCGTAGGCCAGCAAAAGAATTTTCTCAAGGGTGACCTCCAGAAACTTACCCGTCATAGGTCTAAATTCTTCATTATTGGTGATTTTAATGCAAAACACCGCTCATGGAATAATGCTCAAAGCAATTCCAATGGTAATATTCTGTTTGATGATTGTTCTGCAGGTTATTACACTATTCAATATCCAAACAGCCCAACATGCTTTTCTTCTATAAGAAATCCCTCCACTATTGATTTGGTCTTAACTGATTCATGTCAACTTTGTAGCCAATTGGTTACCCATGCTGACTTCGGTTCTGATCACCTTCCAGTAACTTTTGAAATATCCCAAGAAATAATTTGTAATCCCAACAGCTCTACTTTCAATTACCATAGAGCTGATTGGGAGCAGTATCGAACATTTATGGAATATAACTTCGATCCAAACATTCCTTTGCAAACCAAAGATGAAATTAATTATGCTCTTGAATCTCTGACTACTTCTATAGTTGAAGCAAGAGCTGCCTCAGTACCAAAATGCGAGGTTAAATTCGATTCAATTATAATAGACGATGATCTTCAGCTCTTGATCCGTCTTAAAAATGTCCGTAGGAGACAATATCAAAGAACACGCGATCCTGCCATGAAAGTTATCTGGCGGGATTTGCAAAAACAAATTAAAAAGCGATTCTCTGCCCTGAGGAACAAAACTTTTGAAAATAATATTTCTAAATTAGACCCGAGTTCCAAACCCTTTTGGAAACTCACAAAAATTTTGAAAAAACCTCAAAAGCCTATTCCAGCGCTTAAAGAAGGTGGTAAAATTTTGATCACAAATTTGGAAAAAGCTCAGAAACTTGCTAAGCAATTCGAGAGTTCCCATAATTTCAGTTTGGGTCTTACTAGTCCTATTGAGAATCAGGTTGCTCGGGATTTTCTGAATATTTTCTCTCGGGAAAATATTTTTGATGATTCCTGGGGGACTGATTTGGACGAAGTAAGGTCTATAACTAAAAAATTTCAAAATATGAAAGCTCCAGGTGATGATGGAATTTTCTATATCCTCATCAAAAAACTCCCAGAGAGTACCTTGTCTTTCTTGGTAAAATTATTTAACAGATGTTTCCATTTGGCATACTTTCCGGATAAATGGAAAAATGCAAAAGTTGTTCCAATTTTGAAGCCGGATAAAAATCCAGCTGAAGCTTCTAGCTACCGCCCAATAAGTTTGCTTTCTTCAATAAGTAAACTTTTTGAAAAGATAATTTTGAATAGAATGATGCTTCACATCAATACGAACTCAATTTTTGCAGATGAGCAGTTTGGATTTCGCCATGGGCATTCAACTACTCATCAACTCTTAAGAGTTAACAATTTAATTCGTTCAAACAAATCTGAAGGCCACTCAACTGGAGTTGCTCTTCTAGACATAGAAAAAGCATTCGACAGTGTTTGGCATGAAGGTTTGATTGCTAAATTGAAAAAGTTTAATTTTCCACTTTACATTATGAAATTAGTTCAAAATTATTTAACTGACAGAACTCTGCAGGTAAATTATCAAAATTCCAAATCTAATCGACTACCTGTTAGAGCAGGAGTTCCTCAGGGTAGCATTCTTGGGCCTATATTGTATAACATTTTCACTTCGGACCTCCCTGATTTGCCTCAGGGTTGCCACAAATCTTTGTTCGCTGATGACACAGGCATTTCCGCTAAAGGAAGAAGTCTCCGTGTTATTTGCAGCAGACTTCAGAAAAGTTTAGATATTTTCTCTTCTTATTTACAAAAATGGAAGATTTCTCCCAACGCTTCCAAAACTCAACTTATAATATTTCCACATAAGCCCAGGGCTTCCTTTTTGAAACCTAGTAGTAGTCACATAGTCACTATGAACGGAGTTCCAATTTCCTGGTCAAACCAAGTGAAATATCTTGGATTAATACTTGACCAAAAATTAACTTTTAAAGATCACATTGAGGGCATTCAAGCCAAATGTAACAAATATATAAAATGTTTGTATCCTCTTATAAACAGGAAATCCAAACTTTGCCTGACGAATAAACTTCTAATATTTAAACAAGTTTTTAGACCAGCCATGCTTTACGCTGTGCCAATATGGTCTAGTTGCTGCACTACCAGGAAAAAAGCACTTCAAAGGATTCAGAACAAAATTCTGAAAATGATTTTGAAGTTGCCTCCCTGGTACAGTACTACCGAAGTACATAGAATTTCGAATGTTGAGACTTTAGCACAAATGTCCAACAAAATAATTAATAATTTCAGGCAAAAATCGTTGCAATCCTCAATTGCAACGATTAATTCCCTTTATACTTAGATAAGATTTAGTTTTAGTATTTAGTTTTAAGATATCAATTGTTATACTGACATGCAGGTTAAAAAACCTGTTTAAAATACTGAATTTCCAAGACATGAACAATGTAAAAACACTTAGATATATATCATAACAATTAAGGCTGGTACGTTACTGCAGTAACTGGAGCACCTAGGTTAAAATGAAATGTAATTTATTTTGAATTTGGAACAAATAAAGAGTTAAAAAAAAAAAAAAAAAAAAAAAAACCATTACAAATTTATTAGGGTTTCCTCATATGCATATACATTTTGAGGAAAATTGATGACGTCATGGGACGCTTTCATGCGACAGATCCGGAGAGAGTTTTTGCCGAGCGGATACTCGCAAATCCTTCGGCTGGAGGCCAACTTCAGATTCTAAGGCAGCAACGAATCGTTTGCGAAGTTGTACGGTGACATTTCGGCGTTATTCTGCTTTGTCGAACCGCCAATGCCGGAAGAGCAGATATGAAAACTATGCAGCGAGGCCGCGGACACTGGAAGGATTGGTTGAGATCTGGCAACCAACCGAGGCTTGCGTACGTACATTTAATGTAATATTTAGTTAAGAATTATGCATTTGCGTTAAATAATTGAAAGTACCAGTGAATTTGTACACAGTATAACAACAAGTTCGTATAGTAAAAATCAGCATCAGCACCCCATATGAAGACAGAAGTAGGCTGGCATCATCCCATTACGAGGCTGACATGCGGTCGGCTATCGAAATGGATTCTGAAACAGCACTCCACGGGCGGTGAGCTATAAGCTATAAGCTAGGAGAGTAACTAGGGCCTCAGATAGGAGAAATGGAACTATGTGAATGTTAAATATTTCACACATAGATGACGCTTTTCCCGCTTCTTCCTTCATATGCAGATCCCAAGACAAGGAACAATCTAGATGAATTCCCAGATATTTAAATGACTCTACTTTCTGTATGACGTTTACACCCATTACTAAATTAGGAACAATTGGAAGGATTTTTCTTGATGATCGGAAGATCATGTCGGGGTGGGAGGCTAACATTGTCTTTCCTAGAACCTCTACCTATCATGTATTTTGTCTTTGATGCGTTGATGGCAAGTCCAATCCACCTAGCTTCAGCCTTCAGTCATATGTACGTTTCTGTCATCATCTCAAAGTTCCGTGCCATAATGTCAATGTCATCGGCGAAGCCAAGAAGCTGGATGGACTTGCTGAAGATCGTGCCACTCGTGTCTATCCCAGCTCTTCTGATCACACCTTCTAACGCGATGTTGAATAGCAGACACGAAATTCCATCACCTTGCCTTAACCCCTTCGAGATTCAAAGGGACTCGAGAGTGTCCCCGATACTCGAACAACGCACATCACTCGATCCATCGTCGCCTTGACCAATCGCGTCAGTTTATCCGGAGAACCGTACTCGTGCATAATCTGCCATAGCTGATATCGATCGATTGTGTCGTATGCGGATTTGAAATCGATGAACAAATGATGTGTGGGCACGTTGTATTCGCGGCATTTCTGCAGAACCAGCCGAATCCCGAAAATTTGGTCCGTGGTAGCGCGGGCACTTATGAATCCCGCCTGATATTGCCCCACGAACTCTCTTGCAAATGGTGACAGGCGACTTCATAGAATGTGGGAGAGTACCTTGTAGGCGGCGCTCAGCAGTGCGATCGCGCGGTAGTTGCAGCAATCCAACTTGTCACCCTTTTTGTAGATTGGGCATACGATACCTTCCATCCACTCCTCCGGTAATACCTCCTCCTCCCAAATCCTGGCAATTACCCAGTGCTCTAGCCAGTGCTGCACCACCGTATTTTAATAGCCCACTTGGTAGTTGATCTACACCAGTTGCTTTGTTGTTCTTCAGCCGACCGATCTCCTCCTCAACTTCTTGAAGATCAGAGGCCGGTAGCCTGTCGTCTTCTGCACGTGCTCCAAGGTATGTTGCCGTACCACCTTCGTTTTCTGCTGCTTCACCGTTGAGGTGCTCGTCATAGTACTGCTTCCACCTCTCAATCACCTCACACTCGTTCGTGAAAAGGTTACCGTCCAAGTCCTTGCATATATCGGCTCGCGGCAAGTAGCCTTTGTACAAACTGTTTAGCTTCTCGTAGAACTTCCGTGTCTCGTTTACGCGGTACAGATTTTCCATCGCCTCGCGATCTCGGTCTTCCTACTGACGCTTCTTCCTTCGTAAAACCGAGTTTTAACTGTTCCGCGCTTGTCTGTATCGCTCCACATTCAATCTCTTGCAGTGTTGCAGCATTCTCGCCCGTGCTGCATTCTTCTCCTCTACTAACAGTTTGCATTCGCCGCCGTCAAACCAGTCATTTCTTCGGTCCGGGATTGCACTACCTAGTGCCGCTGCAGCAGTACTACCTCCAGCCATCTTCAAGAGAAGCTGCGCCAAGCTGCTCTTCCGTGGGTAGTGCAACTTCCAGCTGCTGCGCGTAGTCTTGGACAGCTCCGGCGTCCCGTAGTTGCTCAATGTTGGGTCGCGGCGTTCGACTTCGACGGGTGTTATGTACCGTTGAGAGTTTTGAGCGCATGCATACTGCAACTAGGTAGTGGTCCGAATCTATGTTCGCACTGCGGTACCTGCGGACGTTGATAATGTCGGAGAAAAATTTCCCGTCGATTAGAACGTGATCGATTTGGTTTTCTGTGTGTTGGTCAGGTGATCTCCAGGTGGCTTTGTGGATATCCTTGCGGGGGAAAAAGATACTTCGAACTACCATACCCCGGGAGGCTGCAAAGTTCACGCATCGTTTGCCGTTGTCGTTCGATACGGCATGCAGGCTGTTTGGCCCGATTGCCGGTCTATACATTGCCTCCCGTCCTACCTGAGCGTTCATGTCGCCGATGACGATTTTGACGTCTCGTTGCGAACAGCCGTCGTACATCAATTAGCTACAGAGAGAGGTGAAGCAGATCGTAAAATATTGTTGTATTAGTAAACCAAAAATTCAACGTAAACGCAATTAGTGACGTCACTAATTGCTTGTATCGTACAGGGGTTTTACTTACACAACTTAAGCGATTGCTTCACCTCGGTAATCCACCTCATTGGTCGTACACCTGCTCCAGCTGCGCATAGAACGCTTCTTTCTCGTCGTCGGTTCTCCCTTCGTGTGGGCAGTGCACGTTGATGATGCTGTAGTTGAAGAAACGGCCCTTAATCCTCAACTTGCACATCCTCGTGTTGATCGGGTGCCAACCAATTACGCGTTGGCGCATCTTACCCAGCACTAAAAAGCCGGTTCCCAGCTCGTTGGTGGTGCCACCGCTCTGGTAGAAAGTAGCCGCTCGATGCCCGCTTTTCCATACCTTTTGTCCCGTCCAGACTTCGAAGTTGCGTGGTTGAAGTTCGTCATAGATTAACCTATCGCAGCCCAGGAAGCCGATCGATTTGCAGTTCCATGTTCCGAGTTTCCAATCGTAGTCCTTATTTCGTTGCGTAGGTCTGTGCCGATTGTTCCGATCCGTATTTCTTTCTTCGGTATTTGTAACTTTATGTTTTTTTTTTCCAGGGCGGCTTGTTGGGCCTGCCCCAACCCCCTGTCTCGCACGGGGGACCATCGTGCACAGCTCTGTTTAGAGTCCCACGCTGGCACTATGACGGTGATCAGCCGCTCCTAACATGGAGAACAGACGCCGTTTTGAGCCGCACCTCCATGGTGAACAGACACTCCGGCTTGGTGAAGCATTTCCTCTATCACAGTACTATGGTTACGCACCTGTTCACTTTGCTATTGCTGGACTGGCAACATTGCCCAGGCTACGCCACCCAGCTGTGTCCATGTTTTAGCTGGTAGTCTTTTCTTATCATATGACTCGGGGAGGCGTGAAGTAGGAACTTGTGAGGACCAGGGCTAGGTATTCCGCTCCTTCCAGGTTGTCAACTCACCATTTTGTAGCCGAATACTGCGATAACTTTCGTAGTTTTAAGGCAGTCTGGGTAGATTGAAAGAATCAGAGAAAATACGGTAAAGCGATACAACATTATTTTTTATTATATTTGCTGGGATATGATCAGGACCAGGACTTCTATCAGTTTTTAATTAATTAATTAGCAGAACAACCTCATTTGTGGATGCGGGTTGTAGAAAAATTTAATTTGCAATTGGTTCTATATGTCGCAATGGGTTTGAACCCGTCGGAGTGATGTATTCTACTAATTTTGAACCAACTATCGAAAAGTGTTCGTTAAATGCTTTACAGATTAACTTACTGTCATTTATACAATTGTCATTTATTACCAAGGACAGTTTTTTTATTGTTCTGACATTTGCTCAGTATTGTGTTGATATATTTCCATAATTTTGAGTGTGACGTATTGTTCAACAGCCTTTCAAAGTAAGTTTTTTGCTTGTTTCTTAGCTAAATCCAGTTTATTTGAAACATAACCTTATACAATTCCAGCACGCTTTTAGAATAGGGACATTAAGCTAAGGGTTGATGCTTATATTATGTCACGCTCTAAGGGGAGGGGGGTGGGTACAGGTAGTCTAAGATTTTGTGACGAGCAATGCATTAGGTATAGGAAAAACGTCACGATAGTGGGGGAGGGGGTAAATTTCTCCCCGATTTAGCGTGACATAATTAATGCATGGGTCCTAAGTCTGGTTTAAACAATAGTTATGAAGTGGTTATCACAATAGGAGGGACCTTTTTCCGTCTTGAAATAAAGCCGGGAATGTTTAATTGAATTTTGCTTGGATGATGGATCATTCTCATCATCCGTGAGCATATCAAATTGATTGGTCAAATAACTTTCGTCAAAAGGGGGATCAAGATATTGCCCTTTTCTTTTGCGTTTAGGCGCTATGGCGGCAGTAAAACGTTTTTCCAAATCGACTTTTAAGCATATTGGCAGCAGACGTTTTTGGAGGTATTCATTTTTGTAAATTTCAGCATTGAAGGTAACCTTTGTGACGAATATTTTACTTCATTTCTAACAAATCTGCATTTCTACCCTGCTAAATAAGGTATTTTGTTGCATATTTTGGCATTTTCTTTTTCTTGAAACGACCATCCATTTGAACCTTGAATGCATGTAATCCAGCTCTTGCCTTGACCTTCTGTACTTAACTTCGTGAAACACCGATCTTATTCCTGGTACTTAAGGCACTGAATGAGGTTTTTAAAATTTCCTCCAGCCTTCCTGAAATGTTGCCACTTCACTCGGACATGCAGCATAAGGCAAGCATTTTTTAAAC
The DNA here is from genome assembly GCF_037179485.1 of Ochlerotatus camptorhynchus. Taxonomy (NCBI): domain Eukaryota; kingdom Metazoa; phylum Arthropoda; class Insecta; order Diptera; family Culicidae; genus Ochlerotatus; species Ochlerotatus camptorhynchus. The sequence continues at coordinate 1,435,731 of NW_027040766.1, read as the reverse complement.
TTAAAGGTTGCTAAGTTCGTTAGACTGGAAGTGAACTGGATAAAAATCAATTTAAATCCCGTTGCGCAAATTTTCAGGACGGGATTTAATTTTTTACTTTGATTACTTCGGCTGGCTCAACTCCGAGTAATTTTGTCAATTCATCTTTGATCTTATCTTGGGATTCAAAAATGGGCAGACTTTTTAGAGCAGGTATCGTAAGTAAAATTTTTGGCTTGCTCTCAGTAGGATACTTGAGAAGACGTTTGAATCCGTCCAAGGTTTGAGCCAATACACGGCATTCACCCCGGCGGCGAATTTGAGTTGATACTTGATCTTAGCGAAGTTCAAAAGTTCCGTGCGAAGAGCATGAAAATCGGAAGTGGTTATCACAATAGGAGGGACCTTTTTCCGTCTTGACATAAAGCCGGGAATGTTTAATTGAATTTTGCTTGAATGATGGATCATTCTCATCATCGCTGAGCAAATCAAATTGATTGGTCAAATAACTTTCATCAAAAGATGGATCAAGATATTGCCCTTTTCTTTTGCGTTTAGGCGCTATGGCGGCAGTAAAACGTTTTTCCAAATCGACTTTTAAGCATATTTCTTTAAGAATCCGAACGATAGAGGAGGAATTTTCCAATTAGATATCTAAGCATAATTACCTCGGGTAGGTTCCAAAAAAGTAACCAAGAGAAATAAGAATCAAACAAGGTAGACAATTTGCAGGGAATAATGAGCACTGAAAAGCGCTGTTTAAATTTGTTGTAGCTTTAGGTAGCTGAAAGACTTTCTTCAGCAGAAAGTAAATAGAACTGCATGGCAAGAGAGCACGATGTGGTGTGTGTCGTATGTCTTTGTGCTGTCGGAGCGCAAAGTGGTTCTCGGAACCGGTTTTCAGAACATCCGGTATGTGGCCTAAGGGGCGGTTGATGCTCTTTGGACATGTTATTTTGACATTTTATTCAAAAATGAGAAATCATTGTGATCCACCACTACTGGAAACATTTGCCTCATTTTAAATCGGATTAACGGCGGAACAAGATACTTGAAGAGTTTCCGGTTTTCAGATTGAAATCTTTAAAATTGGTTCAGAAATGAGTTTATTTTTCTAAATTATAAATCAGATGTTGGGGGTTTGACAGCTAATAAGCATAGCGAAAACACAACATTTGTATATAGAATGGCTTTTACCGATTCATAATCGAAACCCACTGCGCCAAAACTGTTTTATATGTGTCTAACCATATTTTTGGGAAATTACATACAAATCAATAAGCGGTTTGAATATATAACATATAGAATGGCCTTTACCGGTTCAGACTTGAATCGGTAAAATTAAACAGAAAAAAAACTGATTTACATGCGTCCAATCGTTTTGTTTGGGTAATTACGTAACGTTTATGTGCATAATAAATACATTTAATATATGATTATACTTGTCTACACTGGTTTATACTTGAATCGGTAAAATTAACCGGTGCACAAAAACCAGTTTATGGGCGCTAAACTGAATGTTTGGGAAATTCCATGAAGTTATATAAGAATAATTAATACATAACATATATAATGGCTTTTACCGGTTCAGCATCTAATCGGTAAAATTGACCAGTTAACTAAAATAAATTATTTAGGTTGTTGGTACATCTCCCATAAATAGAAAGTAGTTTACATTACCGGTTCCCTTATGAGCGCTGGAGGGTTAAGTTCTTTTTTTTCTCTTTATTAGAGTGACTTTCAGCCACTGGCTGGTTCGTCACTTAGAGGTTTAAGTTCGTTTTCGCCGATAAATTCGCCCGGCAGCTGTTGATCTGACAGTTGTGCCAGCATAAATTAAGTTTTTTTTGCCATGAAGAACCCAAGCAACACACATGTTGTATAACAGTTTATATAACCATTGTGTGGCTGGTTTTGATCATCTAGTAGTTTACTCAACATAATTCTATAAATTTGTGTTACTTGAGAAGATGGTATACTAGAAGAAAAAACGCATTCTATCGGTTATTAAGACACACATAGAACCCGTGCAGCTTTGGCTAGATTTGAAAAGCTATTTTCGACTACCGGAAAAACGCGACTTACTTAGTTATAAATGAGCTGCTTAAACAGCAACAATGCAGTGAAGAAAGAAAAAAACTAAAGAAGGAAGAAAGTTGCGGGCGCGACAGTAACTAAACAGAAAGTAGTCGCCTCTCGGGAAGAATTAAACTCAAACACAGACATTCAATTTCTTTTTCCTTGAAATAAATCTCTGTAATAATCGGCCCATTGAGTTTCATAAACTTTTGAGACTAGATGAGACTCACCCTAGTGGCTCAACCAAGACTCCCGGATATCTAGCTCAGTAGCATGAGACCCCTGAACTGTGTCACAGGGCTGGCATGCTACTGGGTAATTCGGAGGGGAACGCGGAACAAACTGTTCAGAAACTGTGGGATTTCTTAAATGATGGTGAAATTAATTGGAAGCTAAAGTGTGGGTGGAAAAAGTCTAGAAGTTTATTCAAATGGAATTATGGTGCGGATGGTTTTATTGGGCTATTATGGGGTGTGTTCTATGGGTTTCTGCTTCCTTGGTTCGTACCGGTGGTGTTTGCTGGACGATGGCGAGCGCTCGCTGGTGGTAATTGTTTTGGGCAGCTGTTGTTTGACCGCGATGGTGGTCCGTGGCTTGATCACTCTGTCGACAATGGCGGATCGGTGTCTACAACTGGTCTGGAAGATTACGCCTGGTGACTGGAGCTGTGGTCACTACAATGGCGGATTTGAGGCTTGGGTTTGCGCGTTGCGATGGCGGTTCGCAACCAGCGAAGTAGCCTTTTCGGTGTCAACGGCGTCTCCCTTCGCTGGCGAGTATCAGCTGACCGTGACAAGGCCACCTTGGTCGAGCTGAGAAGGGTCTTCCTCCTTAACAATTAGGACTTTCGAGTCCGAGGATGCTCTCCTTTCTGGCAATTATTAAGCCGGAGAGTAGAAGGTCCTTGACATTTAGACCATGACAGTCGAGACTGACTTGGTCGAAAAGTGCCGATCGTGATGATATCCGTGGAATAAACCAAAAAGATCCTGAATGAACACCAGGAACATAAAAAGGTCGTTCACTGCACTTCGGTTCACTTTTGTACTCCACTCACGTCTTACTTCTGAGCAATGGTTGACCATCCCAGCTATCAAAAGCCCTCCTTTTCCCATCAAGTTTTCAATACGTTCCTTATTTCCTCCATTTTCCTTACTTGTAGCTTATCACCACCCATCCATATCATCTCCTTCGCCTATTGAGTTTTTCTACCACAGTTGATCATAACACCCTTTCGATCCTGTCGCACCCAATTAAGTTTATAAACTTATATCAATTTCAAACTACCTACTAACACAAATTTATACATTTTTCAAATACAGCAATTTTACCAACAATCCTACTAATCCTAATAGCCCAACACTGACACTAAAAAACACTACAGTTTCCTAAAACAACATGCACAAATTAAAACGTAGGAAATTGTAACTAAAACGGTTACACTTTCAAGCCTAAACAAATAAACGAATTGTAAATAAGATAGAATTATAAAATATTATAATTCTGTACTCTCAGCGGCACCGGGGGTGTAGTGGTAAGCGGGATTACCTCTCACCCCAGCAGGTCTGGGTTCAATCAAAGTCGGCGCCGCCGGGATGTTCTGAGGCATAACATCTCTGATCACGCCTTCCTGCGGAAAGGAAGTAAAGCCGTTGGTCCCCGGTTCATGAGTTGATGGGTCGATAAGTAGGGTTCAGGTGCGGGAGCTGCCTCCCTGGCGTCGGTTGCATTGGTGCTCAGCACGGAAAACCAAAAAAAAAAAAAAAACAAAAAAAACTGTGCTCTGATCACATGACCCCGTTACCAAAAATGGGGTATTTAGTAAATTCACAGAAGAATTTTACATTAATATTTCAAAAGGTCCTATCTGTTTCGATCGATTTTACTACTATAAGGTTTCTCAACGGAGTGGATTTGATCGAAAAGGATATTAATCATCCCAATCGCCTCCCATTCTGTTCAATCGAAGATGAAGAAAACTAGCAATTTGACTGGGGATGCTGTAGGCTTGATTAGCAGCAGCGGCTATTTTGAATTTCACTCAAAGTTCGTATTTTTTCATGAATAATTGTTATGAAATGATGAACTGTGACAACATGCTATTTTTCTCACGTTAAAAAAATCCCAAGATAGAGCTGCTTAAGTGCGACTATAGATTATAAGTGAAACATGCTTTATTGCTCAGGTAGGTCAGCTGGCCGAAAATCTAACTCTACCTGTACCTGTACCTTATCGTTATTATGTAATCAGAAGCCGATAACCTAGTTGTACATAGTAAATGACACTGCCGATTCGGAAATGCAATAAACGGATAACGCACCGTGGTAGAACACCATAATACTTACACCCAGTCGGAAAATGTACAAGTGACTCCTATCCAAACGTTAACCCTAGTGATGGTCTAAATATTACAGACTGTTGTATGTACTGCTATTACGTTAAAAAAGAAAGGCATACGAATTATCTTAAAAACTCATACTCACATTTGCTTTATTCACCCTTTGATTTGGGTGTACCTAACCACTTCGCAAAAAAAAACGGCAGCTGTTCGTCTTTCGATTTTGAATATTCCTAGCGATAATGGCCAATTCGACCCGGCTCGTGTGATCGCCTAATAAAACACAATGGAATTTTTCGCCAATTGAGCCATGTGATAACCTTGGACAATTGCATAGCGATAAGACGTGATGGCTGCGTTTTGGTGGGGTCTGGTTTGCTGATCTAAGCTTAACCTAATCGCACGCGAGAGTCTGGAGATATCTACCGTCTACCGTGATAAGTCGATTTTATAAAAGCCACCGGCGAAACCGGCTTTCATACCAGAAGATCTGCCGAGATGTTCAAATCCAGTGCTCTAGTCGCTTGCTTGTTCCTAGCCGTGGCTGCTGCCAGCCGTAAGTATTCAACTGCCATCTCGTAGAACCACATTGAATTTGGAACTCTTCTTGGCAGCCGTGCTGAAAACCCAGCAACCGGATGGCCGTATTGCCGGAGGTATCGATGCTGAGGAAGGACAGTTCCCGTACCAGGTTTCGCTCCGTACCTCGTCGAACAATGCTCATTTCTGCGGTGGCTCGGTTCTCAATAACCGTTGGATCATCACTGCCGCATCTTGCGCTCAGGGTAAGGTACCAGCCGGAATCACTGTCATGGCTGGTAGCAAGAGTCTAACCCGAGGTGGATCGTACCACCAGGTCGACCGCATCGTCGTTCATCCCAACTTCGATGAATTCACCCTGTCTAATGATGTGTCCGTTATGCGAGTTCGCAACCCATTCCTACTGAGCCAAACCATCATGGCAGTGCAGATGTCCAGTGAATACGTTTCGATTGCCTATGGAGCATTGGTGTCCGGATGGGGTCGTCGCGCGGTAAGTTCACTAGATGACTAGCAGTTTCAGTACGTTACTTACGCGATCCCGTTTCCAATCCGCAGATGGATAACCCGACCTTCCCGGATTGGCTGCAGTACGTCCCGGTGAATATCATCTCCAACACCGAATGTAAAGTGCGCTTCGAAGCTCCCTACGACGGCCGCATTAACGACAATGTGATCTGCTCGTCGAGCCCTATGGGACGTGGCACTTGCTTGGGAGATGCCGGCGGTCCACTGCTGCACGGTGGTGAACTGCAGGGAGTCGTCTCGTGGGGAATCCCATGCGGAATGGGCTTCCCAGATGTGTTCGCTCGCGTCTCGAACCACCGCGCGTGGGTTCTGGTCCACACTATGGTTTAAGTTAGCTGTAAGGTTGGAACCGTTGGAGAAAAAAAAAATAAAAAAAAAAAGTTTGACAGTAACTACATCGTTGGGGTGGTTTCGTTATCAGCGCGAGAGAGCACGTCATCACGCCTTGCAGTGAGTGAAGGAGTGGGCTTACTGTTCCGGTAGCTGCATGTCATCGATCATAATAAAAACGCTTATCGGTCTGGTAGGGACATGTGTTTCGATAATTAGTTGTTGTGGCAAAGGAGATTGGGCGGGAGAGATTTGATGTGTGCAATTTCGATGGCATTGATTGTCAGGTGTCGAGATGGTGTTGAGATCCCGTGAAATTAATTTAGAGAAGATTGTAATTGAACATTAGCCGTAAATTGGGTGGGTGACGTTTTCAGTAGCCCTTGCGAGAAGGGGTCACCGGTAGATGTCGATTTAAGTATTTCAATTATATTTTGAAGCATGATTTCATTTGATGGACTTTGCAATATCGTAGTTCTGTGCCACTAAGTGTTTGACGAACTTAATTGAATTTTGGATTTCAACTCACTTACCTCACATACACATACATTTTCACTAGTATTTTTTGGAAAGTGTTCCAAGTAACACGCTCAACATTTAACATTTAACTCTAAGAAAAGCTTGTTATATAAATGAATTCTTCTTCTTCTTCTACTACTTCTTCTTTTTCATCATCTTTTTCACATTTCTTATTGCGTGCTCTCAACTTAGTGTTCTAGATGCATCCGAAAAATTCCTAGACCGGACCGGGAATCGAACCGAGCCACCTCCAGCATGGTCTTGCTTTGTACCTGCGCATTTACCTACCGAGGGAGGCCCCAATAAATGTATTATTGAGTTGCACAAAACGTCCTACATTTTATAAAGCTCCTTAAATGTTTTTTTTCTCCCTATTTTAAAGATTATATGAATATCTTTAGAATTGTTAGAATGCAAAATCAATCTTATATATAATCTTTTATTTAGATATGAACTTCTGGAAGAGATTTCCAATACAAGATATTTATAGCATATCTCCCACTGAACTGCTAACGTTTTTTAAGTTACACAAATGTACGTCTTACTTTATAAGACTACTGCAGAATTTGCTGTATACAGGATCAAACTTTATTTTTATAAAGCTGAAGAGTTGTCACATACGAGATGCTTCTACATGAGCTCATTGAAAACCACCACTTTAATGGTGATGACGTATGTTTACGGAATTAAGTAATCAGATATTTCAGAGATTTACTTTGAGCTCCTACGGGTGCAGCAGCTTCTTAATCATAGTTATTGTGAGCTTGTAAAGGCACAGCAGCTTCCTATTCAAAATGATTTTTATTACAGGCGCAACAAAAATAGCCTGCCTTAGCAGATATTTATTAGCTTTCATATGCTTGAAAATACATTCCAAGTGTTTTATGTTACTTCATACGCGAAGCTAGCGATTTTCAGAGTTGGTTGGAGATGCCAACATGAAGCTTTAGTGTGATAATTTATTAGCTAGAGAATGATCTTTAGAAGAGGGTAGGTGGATAGTTCCGTTAGAGTACGGCAGTATGAAAATTGACCCTACTGCTTTCTCTCTGAGATGATCACGTTGGTCATGACGAGAGCAGCAACACAATAGTTGGGTAAAGAAGAATTGCATTATAACACAACATCGACTGGAAATGCTCTCGCAAACGGGGGGCTTAGGTAGTGATGAAACATCGCTAGAACTATTCCACAGCTGCAGTCAGTTATAAGCAGAAGGCGGACGCACATCTTTTGCCTGTAGACTTGGAGACATACTTCAAGTCTCCGCGTACATCGTTCGGGTTAGGCAAAAGATGTGCGTCTAGCTTTAAAAACTGTCGCATTAATGGCCCTTCGCTCATTTTCAACTTCTATTCAATTTTCATACTGCCGTACTCCAACGGAATTTATCCACCTACCCTCTTCTAAAGATCATTCTCTAGCTAATAAATTATCACACTAAAGCTTCATGTTAGCATTTCCAACCAACTCTGAAGCTTGAAAATGTCTGCCATATTTTCCCTGCCAGTTGCCGTGCGTTGCTCATCTTGCTCGGACGCCATTTTGATAACTGAAGAGCAACTGTCAAAATCGTAAACACGGTAACCGCAAAATACCCAATAATGACTACAAAATAAGCCTTTTCAAGGGAAACTGGGACTACCCATGAAATGAGTAAAATTGTACCCATATATGAGTAATTAGGTAGGTATTAATTTTTGAGCAACAAATACTCATAAATGGGTAATATTTTTACTCATTTAATGGGTATTCCCAGTCTCCCTTGAAAATGTGTACTTTGTAGTCAGTATCGAGTATTTTATAGTCATTATTGGGTATTTTGCGGTTACCGTGAAAAAAGCATCATTCTGCACGCACACACCTACAAAATGAGGGGTGTTCAGGTTTTTTAAATGCTAGATTAAAAGAAATGCGTCAAGTTTAAGTCGACCAAAGTTTGATCGTTACACCCTTTATTACGTAGATTTTCCTTTTAATTCTATTACTATCACTTAGTTACTTGAATTTTACTTATTCACTGCTCACTTTCACTAGTTACATTCACTATCGCTTAAAAAAAAACTGTACCAGATTCGTATTTCGTTTACTACTTACAAACTTCTTCAGTGTCTAGTCATAGACTGAAGAAGTTTGCAAGTAGTAAACGAAATACGTAGGGGAGAAGTTGGCTTCGGCAATACCGTAACCTATTATCGTCAGGGGGGTAAACAAAGTCCTAGAGCACTCAAATTTGGCCAATAGTTGCTCTGAAACACAATGTATCCACATGCAAAAATTGAGCTCTCAAGGACGTTGTTTACCCCCATGCAGTGTTGGCAAAATCAGAAATCAATTGATATTTTTCCGCTCTCATGTGCACGCAATATCACGCGTAATATTGGAACAAAATATCATGCTTGATATTGATTTTACAAGCTCCTTTGATAATGCGAGACTATTCACAACGTGCGTAAAACAAACTGAGAGTTGACTCGACACAAAAATGATTCCGTTGCACATCGTTTACTTAGAAAGATAAACTATAGTATGCTATCTCTTTTTACTCTTCACCGATGGCAGACACGAAGCGACTGCTGCCAGCCGTTATGGAAGTTTCGGTTGTATTCGGGTGTAAAGCAAACATTATGAAACTCAATCTCACCACAGTTTGCTGAGATTTGCAGCTGGTGAGTTTTTTTTAGCTTGATATTCCGAGCTGCGATATCACAGCTTGCAAAATCAACCGCAGTTGTTTGCTTGTTGATTTTTGTCCACGAAAATCAAGCGTGATCTTGGGCGTTGGTGAGATTTGATTTTTTGATATTTTTACAACACTGCCCCCATGACAATAATAGGTTAATGTATTGCCGAAGCCAAATTTTCCCCTATCTATTATAGTTTTTTTTAAATGATTAGTGAAAGTAAATAGTGAATTTGTGAAATTCAAGTGAAATAGTGAAAGTGAAAGTTATACCATATTAGTATAAATAAAAGGAAAAAAAAAAAAAAAACGTTATAAGATATACAATTAATTTACTACAAAGCTCATAAATCAATTTAGATTTGAATAAATTGTTTGTTTATATTATGAAATGTATAAATAAACTAGCTGACCCGTCGAACTTCGTTCCACCCAAAATTGGATTTTTGTTTTAAAATTTTTTGAGCATTCACGATTTCACCCTTAATTAATCTCTTTGAATAGAATGTTCGCGATTGATTCAGATGATACTACTACTCTTACTTCAATTATTAATAGAATGGAACACTTTTCAAATTGGATTGAATTCAATAAAATTAATTTACACGGAATGTTAAGCGGCTTATGGAATCATTTATCAGGTCAATTCAATGCTTTATGGTAGACTACATTCTTCGTTTTGTTATCCTGCGCATAAATAAACAAATATGAAGGCTTTCCAACACGTGAACATGCCACATATAACTGGCCATGTGAAAAGTAAGGGTATTCGAAGTTGATTCCACACACTTCTAAAGATTGTCATGGCGAATTGGAAATCGAATGCGTTTGAACTTGAAAGGTAAATTTGTTGAAATCAGTGGATTTCTCGGTATGAGCATTTTTTCGGCCTTGAATTAACCTTTGAGTATCGTTGCTTGGATGATAATTATTCTTGAGTTGTTTCACGGCCAATCTAGTTCCATTGCACAACCCAAGTAACCTCCAGAACCGTAGGTTCCGAGTATTGAACGCTGGCGCAACCTCTTCCTCGAGGTTGCTGGAGAATGGCATCCCGCAAGGGTCTGTACTCTCGGTTACACTGTTTCTCATTGCGATGAACTCAGTGTTTTTTTTTTTTTTTTTTTTTTTTTTTTTTTTTTTTTTTACAGGGGGGAATCTGCTCCCAGACACCTGAGAAGATAACTCAGGGTGTGGGGATCGGAGAAGTAGCTCTCCCGACCCACTAAACTTTACCCTGTGCTCTAGGCCCTTGCCCTCCTCGGAACCGCCCGAAAGCATTACGTCATGGGAGGGGGCCGGTTGCGCTATGGCGCATCACTAGGTGTTGTGTCCGACGTGACACTCGCTACTGCACAGTGAGCAGCTTCCTCTTGTTGTTCGCTGTTCGTTGTTCGCCTGAGTTCTAGAGCAGACGTGATAGCCAGCCAACTGTCCAGGACCCATACAGGACAGATGTGACCGCTTACCAGCTGCGTGTGCTAAGCACTCTAAGAACCCGGCGTCACTCCTGCCTTTGCACAACGAGGGTTTGTGCAGGGCTTCTCAACCTCCTGGGACGAGCTGGATGGGGTTCCAGCGTCCCTACTCTGCGGTAGTTCGTTTAGCCACAATATCTCTCCCTTGGGTTCGATAATTAACGTTTCCAGGGCACACCACGAGGAGGCGTACTACTTCATACGGTAGAGTGGTTGAGCACAAGATGCAGGATGCAGTGCAGTCTGTCGTTGACTGGGCAGATGGTGTTGGGTTTGTGATTTCCCCCGAGAAGTCCAAACTGCTGCACGTCTGCTTTGGTCATCATCACAGACCAAGCCTGCCATATGTTAGTATCGGTGAGCATGCGGTCAAGGCCGTACGAGAGATGAAACTGCATGGTGTGACTATTGATAACAAACTCCGATTTGTTAAGCACGCCAAGTTGGTGAAGGATAACGTCAACAACAAGTTGAATATCCTTCGGACCCTAAATGGTCGCTTCTCTGAAGCCTCTCGCAGTACATTGACAAAGGTTGCTAGGGCTCTGGTTGTCCCTAGCATCCTTTACGGGGCGGAACTGTGGAGCAGGGGTGGTGTCTCCCTGCTCAAGATTCTGGAACCTCAGTACAAGGAGGCGTACAGAATTGGTAGCTTCTTTGTTGGTGGAGAATGGAAAGGTTCCTTTGGTGAATGTTGCCACCGAAGACCTGGCCACCAAGACGCTGAGGCTCCTAGAAAGGGATCAATGACAGGCCCACGGTTGCAAGGGCGAGAGAATGGTGGAGTGACTTGACGGGAGTAGATTTTCCCACGTTAGCCCAGCGAGCTAGGCTGTGGCAACGGGCATGGGATGCTACTGCCCCGAAAGTTGATTGGAGGGTTAAAGCTATGTGCGGGGCGGGGGCTAGCTCTAGTGTGGCGAAAGCTGCATTTAGGGAGATCGCTGCCTCATACGAGGGAAGGCTCAAGCTATTTAAGGATGGTTCATTAATCAAAGAGGAGGTTGGTTATGGGGTGTCTGGGGAGGTCATAAGCCGCTGCGGCCGGTTACCCGGTCTCTGTGGTATCTTCTCAGCTGAGGCCTATGCTCTCCTGCAAGCTTGTAGGCTAGCAAATGGGTTTCAGGCCGTTGTATTTTCTGACTCTGCGAGTTGTCTCTCTGCCCTTGAGCATGGGCAGGTTGGACACCCGTGGCTGTTAGAGGTGCAACGGTACGCTAACATAACCTTTGTATGGGTACCTGGACACGCAGGTATACCAGGGAATGAGGCTGCTGATAAACTAGCTAACCAGGGTCGTCTTGCTCGGCTAGAGGCCACTCCGGTGCCCTATAGTGACGCTACCCGCTGGGTGAAGCAGACCTCGCGATACGCATGGAATGTGTCTTGGCATAACAACCGTGATGCATTCCTCCGTCGTATCAAGAACACTACACAAGAGTGGAAGGATGCACCTAATTCTCGAGATCAGAAAGTTCTGACTCGGCTGAGGATTGGTCATACACGACTCTCTCATGGACCTCGATTTAGCGGCAGTGTGGCCTACTGCCAGAGATGCGGTGTGGTATTAGATGTAAATCATCTATTGGTGGAGTGCCCGGCAAGAGCACAATTAAGGGAAGATATGGGTGTCGTTGGTACAATCCGTGAGGTATTGTTCAACGACAGGAGTACAGAGCAAACTGTACTCAACTTCCTGAGGGCGTTAAACTTATACCATATGATATAAGCATGAGTAAGTTGAAGTGGCATTAGAAAGAAAATGACTAGTATAGTGATACCACTTCATTCGACAAGAGGCAGTCTTTAAGGTCCTAAAGACCAAGGTGTGTGAGGGAGGACGACCGACCTAACGGGGGACTGATGTTTAAAACCCGTCTCGAATGAACTAAATTCTCCTCTTGTAGGGGAACAGTTTAAAGAGACGTTAATAGACGTATTAATTTTGAGTACTATTTTGCCGATAGAAAGAGCAAACTTTGTCACACGTTGAGTAAATGCATTGAAGCGTGCAGCTATGAAATTGATGCTGCATGGGCCACGTCACTTGAAAACAGACAAGCGAAGCAAATTATATTGCTAACATCATACAGCATGGAGACTGCTGACAACTCTTCCGCCGAACACGCACACACACACGGCTTCGCAGGAGATCGGACCAGCCACAGCAAGCGAGAAGAAGAAAGACACCCGTGCAAGTAGTACGCACATTTTGCGTGGAAAAAAAAATCCGGTTCAGTTAGTTGTGTGGTTCCCTGCAGTTGCGGACGGCATAAACGCGTATCGTCATCGTTAGGGCGATAGTTTAGGAGGTGATCAAATTGTGCGGGCTGTAGTTTCGGTCGTAAACGGTAGTGCGTTTGATACTCGTTGGGCGAACTATAGCTTCCAGTTGAACTGAGCTAACATAACCGTCGGAAAAGCCATCCTACGGAAAATCAACGCGAGCTGGCAAGCGTCGCCATCGTGCAAACTGTACCAGAACGTGGACATTTTCAGAAAGCCTTCGGAGCTTCACAACGAGTAAAAGGTGGGTATAGTCCAGCACACTAGAACAAACGCCAAACTAACCAAGCTTTTCGGAACAGTATTGCACCACACAGACTGCACGCATACACGCACTGGGAACGAGCGGTTCACGCATCGAGGATTGCGACTACTAGGAGCCAAGCACGGAGGAATCCGACATTCGGCAATCACTGGTATACCATTGGAATAACCGGTAAGGTGGTTACAGCAATATTGATGTAACGTTGAAACTAATGACGTGTTTGACGCTCACACAGATTGGCCTCCACGTCGAGATTTGACCTTGACATTGACAATCAGCACCGCAGCGAGTCGCTGCGTGAAAAGACAAAGCCTTCGAAAAGAAGTAAGTTACGAAATGGGATGGCCGCCAACCTGGGGCTAATATGGCAATGCGCCTCAGGGCTTTTGTTTTCAGACTTGATTCGTCACCGTTCGCTGCGTGGAAGAGGATCGTAGGAGGGCCGAGCCACACAACGAGTTCATCCAGTGAGAGCAGATCATTACGCTGCGGACGTGGTTCGGTACATGCCGAGAGAATCCGCTGGTGAGAGCTGACGTCTACGGTAGCAACACTCGGCATCAGGAAACGGACGTTCGTCCGGCATTCCACGCGATCGACGTTGCTGGTAGGACCGACAGAAACTCGGAGAGCGTAGTTCCGGTAGTCACACCGGCCAGATCCGGTTTCATCGAAGTCGCAGCCTCAGGCACACACTGGTTTCCCTCGCTTTCACCCGCACCGTTCGCATCGAGGAGAGCTCGTCCTGGTTGAATGCCGAGAACGGCTGTTCACGAAGGAAGTGAGACGTTTGACGACCACGAAGCGTACCCTAGTCAACTAAAGGATATCGGCGTGAAGTTTGGTGGTGTGTTGTGTCGGCGCATCGATGACAGAAGTGGAACCGCGATTCGGGTGCACCCGGTCGATATTGTGTGAGTACTCACCTGAAGAAAATTATTTATAGTGGAAAAGAACAGTAGGTCAAGAGGGGTTGCGCAACAGTGCGATGAAAGGGGACCAGGACAGGGAACAAGAGACAGGTAGGAGATAATGATGTGGCAGAACATGCAGAAATAAAAGTTTGCCTATGTTGATTATGTACTTTGTTGTGGTGCTCATTTTGCTAGCCGATTTGACCCAAGCTTTCCATACAAGCACAAGTCGTATGCAACAAAGTATAAGCACACCTTATTTTAACGGTCACTTTGAATATAATGAAATATTTCAACATGTTTTGGCTGCGTCTTTTTGTTTGTTCATTTCTGAATGACATAGCATCAAAAAAGTGCTCAGTTTTGTGTTTGCTGTCAAAATGCGTGGTCTTACTCCGGAACAACGAAAAAGTATCGTGCACAAATGGTGCACTGTGAGCGGACTGTCCTTGAGAAAATTGGCCAAGAAAGAGGGTGTAAGCGTCGGAGCGGTACGAACTGCGATTTAAAAATATAGAGAACAGTGTACGTTTGAAGATGCGCCGAAGAGTGCCCGGAAATCCGGTCCTGTAAGTCCGGATATCGATAAAAAGATCAGGGATGCCTACAAACGAAAACCAGCGACTTCCGTTCGGGATGTTGCGAAAAAACTAGGGACCTCGTCGAGTAACGTCATGCGTGCCAAAGAAAGACTTGGGCTTAAAACATACCGGAAGCAAAAAAAACCCAAAAGAAACCCGCGTCCGTGAAACCACGGGCCCACAAACTCTATGATTCGTTATTTTGTCGAAATTCTGGGTGTATAATAATGGACGACGAAACGTACGTGAAACTAGATTACAAAACGCTTCCCGGACCACAATTCTATACTGTAAGCGAAGGCAAGGACATCCCCGAAACGGAGAAGGCAATTTTTACCGAAAAATTCGGTAAGAAGGTTATGGTTTGGCAGGCAATATGCGAGTGTGGTAAAACATCTATTCCATACATCACAACGGAGACGATGAACACTCAGAAATACGTTAAGGAATGTCTCCAGAAGCGATTGTTGCCGATGATCAGGCAGCACGAAGGTCAAGTAGTATTTTGGCCTGATTTGGCGTCATGTCATTACGCAAAGGACACTTTAGAATGGTACAAAAGTCAAAATGTATGTTTCGTGCCGAAAGACATGAATCCGCCGAACTGCCCGGAGGCACGGCTAATCGAGACTTTTTGGGTTTTAACCAAAGCAAAGCTTCGAAAATTAATAAAACCAGCGGATGACATCCAAAAATTCAAAAAATATTGGCCAAGAGTGGTCAAAATGGTGGGAAGTACCACTGTGCAGAAGCTAATGGGTCATGTTCGAGGAAAAGTTAGGAGTCTTGGCTATGATTAAATATGTTGATTAAACGAGAGTAAAATATCATTTGAAATACAATTACAAATATTATTTGCCAAATAAAATTATTAAAACTTGAAAAAACATGACATTTTTGTTATTTTGAAAGTGTGCTTATACTTGCTGGAACAGTCTATGATTGCCCTTTTTGCGATATGCGTAAATATAGGGTTTCCGAACTTGTTCTAGTTCTAGTGACCAGCGTTTTGTTGAAGTTTTAGAGAACTGGCTTGAGACATTCCTTGATTCTAGTAAATTAAATATATTGGCTGGTGATTTAAATATTAATTGGCGTGATAACCATAATTCGAATCATTTGCAGCGTTTTGCTGAGTTTTTTTTAAATTTAAAGCAAACGGTAAATGAGTATACGCGTATTTCCAGGCACAGTAGAACTTTAATTGACTACGTTTATTCCAATTTCGATTCCATTTGTTCAGTTACGGATACTGATTTGAAAATAACCGATCATGAGACCTTAGTGATTAATGTCTAAGACCATGTTAACGATAACGATAATTTTGTAAAATTGAAGTGCTGGAGGAAATATTCGAAGCAAGCTGTTTCGAATCTTGTTGAGAGAAGCGTGGATTTTCCATTCGCGGCCGGTAACTTAGATGAATCTACAGCTACACAATCGCGCGTAATAAGTATTCACAATCGATAAAGAAAACTCGTTGTGAATATGTTCAAAGGAAGATTGATCAGCATCAAAACAGCAGCAAAGAGTTATGGAAAATTTTGAAATCTTTATTAAAACCTAGCAATTGCAAACCGTGGTCCATAACTTTTAATGGCACATTAGAACAGTCAGAACAAGTAATTGCAGCTAAGTTCATTGGCCACATCTTTCATGTCATTGGCCACATCTTGCTGGACCTTATTAATGAATCATTACAAACTGGGCATGTGCCACAAATTTGGAAGGAATCCTTAGTGGTCCGTATTCAAAAAGTTGCTGGAACGATGAAAGCCGAAGAGTTTCGTCCCATCAACATGTTGCACACATTAGAGAAAATTTTAGAACTTGTTGTTAAAGGCCAGCTGTTGGAGTATTTAAATAGTAATAGTTTGTTGATACCAGAAAATCGAGATATCGGAAAGGTCAGTCTTGTGAAACCGCGTTGAATTTGGTATTAGCGAAGTGGAGTGTAAAGATGCTGTTGCTGATGCTGTTTTTTGGATCTTAAACGCGCATTTGAAACAATTTCTAGGCCCTTATTGAAAAGATCAATCAAGCGCTTTGGAATTACGAGTACTGCATGTATATGGTTTGAAAGCTATTTATCTGACAGAGCTCAACGGACTGTTATAATAATTCTGTTTCCAGTCCCTTGGGGAATAATCTTGGAGTGCCCCAGGAAAGTGTATTAGGGCCCCTGTTATTTATTATGTATATTAATGACTTGCGACGTGTTTTACGATTTTGCGACATTAATCTTTTTGCAGATGATACTGTGTTATTCATTGCAGCTAAGGATTTAGATGATGCCGTTTTACACTTGAATGAAGATTTGCGTTCTCTAAGTGGATGGTTGAAGTTTAAGCAGTTAAAATTGAATACAAGTAAAACTAAATTTATGGTAATTTCGCGGAATCGAGTAAATGAGAACGTCTCTGTTGTAATTGATGATGAGACTATTGATCACGTTCGGAAAATTAAATATCTTGACGTGATTATTGATGACACACTTAAATTCAACTCTCACATTGACAAGGTCATCAAGAAAATTGCCAAGAAGTATGGAATTCTATGTCGATTGAAACACGATTTAGCTATTGCCAGTAAAATACAGCTATACAAATCAATCATCTCTCCTCATCTAGACTTTTGCCCATCCATTGTATTTCTGTCCAATGCAACACAAATATCGAGATTACAGCGCTTGCAGAGTAAAATAATGCGTTTGATTTTGAGATGTAATAGATTCACTTCCTCAACTTTGATGCTAGACGCCTTACAATGGTTGTCGGTGAAGCATTGTATATTTGACTATGGTGTTCATTTTTTAAGTAGTTAACGGTTTGCTGCCTCAATATTTGTGTGATCGAATTGAAAGAGGAAGTGACTTTCATAGATATAATACTAGAAACGCGGTTGAAATAAGAACACCACATTTCTTGACTTGTGCTTCACGAAATTCATTATATTATAAAGGAATAAATGTTTTCAATTCGATGCCTAGACATATCAAACGTTCAGCAACACTTACAGAATTTAAAAGACACTGCATTTCACACGTTAAAACTGTCTTTTGAACAGTTATCCAGTGATTTTTTTGATGAATTGACAAGTTATGTATCTTGACGAAGTTATCTCTAACGGATTATTTTATATGGATAGCTGTCATAACGACTTTTTTTTTAATAATTATTGTAGCACTGCAAAAACTTTTTCTATTCGCCACGAGGGTGAGGATGGATTTTTAATATTTGATTTGATAGTAGACTAATTAAAACAAAAAAGTTGTCTACAAAGGTTTGAGCCTCGCGCGCGTATTACGGATATAGAGGACTGAATTTATAATGTTGGGGCATTCCTGACATTGCTGAAAATTATGATAGCATCAGATTGCGGGGTTGCTAGTGTAATAGGATGCTTTGTTGATTGTTCATCAACTCTTGATTGCTTGTAATACTTATGCATATTTTAGGTGGACAAAAAGGCGAACTAAGAGGTGGACGCCTAAGCTTTTCCACATTTATATCGCTGTGAAGCAACTGTAAACTCTAGAGGAAATTTATATCTGTAACTGAAACCAGTTCGATTTTGTTTGCCAACCTGGTTAAAATGTCATATTTAATTATCTTAAAGATAAATCGTCCAGCTCAAACCTTTGTAGGGGTAAGAGGTGGGACCATCATCATCATATAGCAGTCGTATAGCAGCCGTATATAACAAGCAGGGCGATTAAAGGGCTTGTTGGTTACTTGGGATTTTCGGTTGATTGATGTTAACAGATCCAACCTTTAGTCGTTAATTATGTGGTGGTAATCCCGGCAAATCCAATGAATTCAGGAACTCCGTTGGATAATTGGTTACTTCGTCCGGATTAGTCACAGTATCGAATGATTTGAACCAAATTATTGTCTAGCAATTGCATTTTTAATTTCGAAATTCAAATCATCGACATGCTTGTTTTTTGCTGCTAAAATCACACGTGCACTCAACCAATGGTGATTCCCATAATTTTGAACGATGTTTGGAAATCCATTCGTAATGAGTTCCTCTTTCGTTGTTGTGAAATGGCAGAAATTCGGCGGGAACGAAATCAATCTGGTGGAAACGTCAACTGGTACTTCTCCATTGCCAATCGTCAACAATTGATTTGAAAAATCCTCGGCAGACGGATCGTTTTGCAACGCAACTCGCATATTCGTCGTCAATCGCAGCTTCTCCACATAACACCAAAAATACGAAAGCTTTAGCATGTCGGTTCATCAGTCAATTGTGGATTCAAATGCAGCTTCAACGCAGAATGAGCCGTTCGGCCTTGTGTTTTTAGCATCTCGTAGTCCTACGTCATTAATGCTTGGGACACAACCCCTAATTTGTTTTTAATCCCAAAAAAAGAACCTTGGAAATATTCCAAAGTCATTCATATTGAAATTTATTGAAGTCAAGAATCTTAAAAATTTGTCCCAGTTGTAAACGATTACTTGTTCGAACAAAATTTTAATATTCTTAAATCTCGCAAAAAAATTTGTAATTGCGAATCGAATTCCCAGTTTCAAAGGGGTGCTCTGCTCATGATTCACTCGCAAAATTCCTACGCCCAATAGATATAAAAACAACCAATCGAACGTCGAATAGAGTCATTCACAAACGTACACCGCGAACAATGTTCCGATATCTGTTGATTGTCGGCCTTGCCTGCTCAGCTCTTGCAAATGGTAATTTTCTGGTGAAAATACGTCCGAATCGGATTCAAATCTATTAATCATAAACTTTCACACAGAGGCCCAATCCGGTCGCATTGTCGGTGGTTTGAAGGCTGGCGGTGGCCAGTTTCCATTCCAAGCTTCGCTCCGCAATCTGAGAAACGCCCACACCTGCGGTGCGGTCATCATCGGTGATCGCTGGTTGCTGACGGCTGCCCACTGCACCATCGGACAACAGCCGTTCAACCTCCGTGTGGTGGTAGGATCAACCGACCGTACCACAGGTGGAGAAAGCTACAATTTCCGACAGATAGTCGATCATCCGGACTTCAACCAGGTTACGCTCGAGAATGATATCGCTCTGCTGCAGACGGCTTATCCGATCAAGATGAGCTCGATGGTGCAACCGATTAGGATGAGCAACTCCCTGGTGCTCGGAGGACAAATCGGAACCGTGTGCGGATGGGGTGCCTCTAGCTACGGATCGGCAGCAGCCATTTTCCTCCAATACATGGACGTTCGGACGCTGAACAACGGAGAGTGCAAATTGAAACACAACATTCAAAATCGATCGAAGATTCACGGTAGCAGTGTTTGCACGTACTCGAGAGTTGGACAGGGCACGTGCATGGGTGACTCGGGAAGCCCACTGATTGTTAACGGTAACCTTGAGGGTCTAGTTTCGTGGGGAGTTCCATGCGCTGCTGGACTACCAGACGTGTACACTCGGGTCGCCGCTCACCGCGCTTGGATTTTCCGTACTACGGGATTGTAAAGCTAATTCTAAATTAATTATGAAAAAAATAAAATTGTTATATGTGCAGGTGTAAATAGATTCAATTCTTGAGGAACCTACTTATCTTCCGTTTGTTTCAATCCGAAATTTATTTGTTATCTATGAACCTACAGTTTTATCACTGACCTATGTTATCGTCAATCGTCCCCGTTGCTTAGATAATGCTGACAACCCAATCGCGAATGGCCGAAATGCGAACAAAGACGTCCGGACGACCAGTTGCACACGGTAGCTTCCAGGATGCGACGGCGATGGCCATGTTGTCCAGTGTTAGAGCACCACCAGCGTCATTCTGAAACGAAGTTCATTCAGCACTCTTTCCCCGTAACACAATTTTCAAAACCTCTACTTACGGTACATAGTCCTTGTCCCTCGCGGTTCAACGTGCACAGCGAAGAAGCTCCCACTCGCATTCCATCGGCACCTAGGAATCCTCGACAATTATCGTTATCGATCACATTCAAGTTGACAAAGTTCAGGGCATTCGAGTTGCTTCCACCCTCTTCGGTGTGACCCCATCCGAACATACGGCCACGCGATCCAGCCATAATGACGGACGGATCCAGCTGAATCGGTTGCACAATATTAGTGAAAACAATATTTTGAATCGTTTGGAACACGGCAACGTTGAATTCCAGCGTATTCTGGTTGAACTGGGGGTGATTAATTGTTTGCAGACCAAAATAGGGAGCGGCAACGGTGTTGAGAAATCTGGATCCCACCACGGCCATGGTAGTGCTGGACAATCGGCCCTCCATGCAGGTGGCTGTCGTCAGCACGAACCGGCTGTTCAACAAGGTTCCTCCGCAGAAGTGAATGTTGAAAGAATTGCGCATCGAAACCATCCATGGTGCTTCTCCGGATTCGGCTGGAATTCCTCCGACTATACGCTTATCGGGTGTTTCTGCAAAAGTAAAGGTAGGTCCAAGTGATTACGTCACGAAACGCACATCGGCCGATGAATGAACTTACGCACAGCGGTGACTACACCTACTGCTAGGCAGATCAGAACAAACGTGAAACGAAACATTGCTAACCGTTGAGCTTACGAATCGAAAGACTAATAGTGACTTTGGTTGAAAGGGGCAAATCTTTTATAACACTCCCCGATCAGCAGATAAGGCGATTGAGGGGGTTCATTTTCACTCCAGGCAGATTAGAGCGTGACTGATATTGATGGGAATGACGTACAGATTTTAACGGCAGGGCCGCAGCAAGTCTAATCCGAATTTGATGCTCAAGTTATTGAACGCATTTTTTCACTTTCTAAATGGGTACATGACTATGATTTAAAATTTCATTCCGAGTCCCCATGCTCTTCATTCGCTATTGTTTCAAGTTGAAATCCCACAGCCAGCCAAATGGAATCCACGCTCAGCGTGGCACAAATTAAACACTGCTATAACTCCTCCGGAGCTTGTCGAAATCCTTCTTCCGCAGATCCCTCTTTTTGGCTTTTTCTGCTTTTTTTCTAAGAACCCACGCTTTCGCCTGCTGAATGGAAACAATAATGCCAGGTGTACTCATCAAGCAGTCAAAGAAGTGCAGAAAGACAAAGACGAAGCAAAATAATCATAATTTTATGAGCACCTAACGACTTTTTAAGTACATTTGCAAAAGCTGTAATAGAGCGCGAGAGATATGCTGCTTGGGACTGGATTTGCACGGGGAAAAGTGTGTTCTCTTCTTGCAGTTGTTCGGCAGGGGATGGATTTTCGTCTTCTTTGGCTTTATTACCTTCCTACTGGGACTTTACCCCGGCTCTCAACTTGGTGTTCTTTGAGCACTTCCACAGTTGTTAATTAAGAGCTTTCTAGGCCGGATACCATTTGCGAGGCAATTACAGGTTTTGATCTAATTTTTATTCAAATTAGCACACGCTGCACTTTACATATATGTTTCGAGAGCATTAGAACAAAAAAATGTTTCTATCAAAAATGACTTCTCATTTTACTAACCTTTCCATACAAACAGTTGGATTTGATAGAAAGTTTGAGATATTGTTAAAAATCGAAGGCTGCTTCTTGATTCCAATTCCGACCTACGAGTTTGAATTCTGTCGAGATTTTCCACGTCATACGGATGAAGGCAGAAAAGCAAAGTATTTGTCAGGAGCGCTTCTTTTGTTTTTGAGAACAATGGGTGTAAATAATCAAATCGTGCACTTAAGTAGGCTTTGTGTTGTAGCTTTTAAACTGACAGTGAAATTATTGATAGTGTTGATGTTTTCAACTCGGAAATAGGCGATTACGACGAAGAAGCGCTCTAACATACAATCACTACTCTACCCAGAGAAGTCGAGAAATTTCTCAAACCGAAAGATTCCTCGACCGGACCGGGAATCGAACCCAACCACCTCCAGCATGGTTTTGCTTTAAAGCTGCACCTTTACCGACTGACCAAACGGAGGCCCCGCAGGGCGACGGGTGAAAACGGAAATGCTTATTTCAGTGAAAGAAACTTCCTCATTCGGTTACCACTTTGGGAAACAATTGCCCTTCGCTTCCCATCGTTGCTTAAGGCGCAGGGATGGGAATTTTAATAAGCATTGTTCTTGGCACTTGTTCGAGAGGAATTGTAAATGGTAGAGGAAGCGTTTTTGATTCCTTAGTATATAGTTTTCAGCTACCGTGGGGAAGAAGTAGTTTAGAGTGTATTGTTTACACTGTATTTTTATCGCTGTCAGTTTTTCGAATGTTGGAAAAAATGGCGTCACCCAAAAATCAACGTCGCGAATTGATTTTGCGCAAGCACCTGGAAAATCCTCAGCTCTCTCATCGGGACATCGGAAAACAACTTGGAATCGTGCAGTCAGCGTTGAGTCGTGTGATTGAACGTTACTACAAAACTCTGAGCGTCGAACGGAAGGAGAAATGCGGTCAGAATGGATGTTCTATTAGTGAACAGGATCACAAGCATGTCGTGGAAGCTATTAAGCGGAATCCCAATGCTTCGGTCAGGGATATGGCCAAAAAGATGAACCTGTCCAAGTCTTTCGTTCAGATAACCAAGGACCGGGAGGGACTGCGTACATACAAAGTGCAGGAAGCTCCAAATCGTGACGAATGGCAAAATACGGTGGGAAAATCACGGGAAACTATACACCAAGGTTCTGACGAAGCCTCAGTGTTGTCGTGACCGGACCGAGGTTTCCAGCTTCGGCCACGGCTACACGAATTAGCGATGCAGCTCCCACGGGTGCGGCTGCTTCTATTGCTGCTGCCGCTGCTGTTTCTGCTGCTGCTGGTGGTTCGTCACCTCCAAAATTGGTTACAAGGATAACTTCAACGAGCCATTTTTTGCCATTTAAATGATTTTTATTTCTTGTGATTGTGTGGTTTACATGTAAGAATTTTTTAAGTGACACAGATGCGTCTTTTCAACTTTAGTACAGTGAGATTTTAATTATTATTTACAGTTTCTAGTCCTATCAGGCCTATTTTAAAGTATGACCACTTTGGTGGGATTGGTTTGATTTGAATTGGAAAAAGGAGACTACTTATAATTACTATTTACAACTACAACTAACCTACAACTACTATGTACACCTAACCTACTATATACAAATTGCTTATCAAAGCATGTTCTGATAAATTACATTTTTGTGCAAATTTAGTCTTAATTTCGTTAATTTTGGAATCTATTTTGGCATTCCTGCCTCTTCATGTAAATTTGTTATTCTAGTGTCGAATGGACGATCAAGAACCATCCTCAGCACTCTATTCTGAGCGACCTGAATTTTGTTCCTGTGAGTCTTTGCACATGATTCCCACACCGGAGCTGCGTAAAGGATCGCAGGTGCTATGATTTGTTTGTAGACGGCCAGTTTGTTCACCCTTGAGAGGCGGGATCTGCGGCAAATCAGCGGATACAGACACCTAACCAAGGCAGAACACTTGACTACACTTTGACTATATGTTTTTAGTATTACTTCTACGTGAAGTCAACGATTTACATAGTTGAAGATGCTAATTTCAAATAACAGACTGTAGTGGTAATTTTTATACGATAGATGGAGTAGATGAAAGCATAGAGTTGATAGTTCCGTTAGAGTACGGCAGTGTGAAGATTGTATATAGATATTAGAATAGCGAACTAGGACAACTTTTAAGGAAGGTACAAATCGGTTTTTTCATCTCTCTTTACCAAACTCCCCCTTTGGAGAGGGATGGTGAGGGGTGTCCACATATCGTGGTAGGGGTAAACAATAGTTGCAATTTCCAAACCTACGACTGGATGCCTTCCTTCAAATAACAATTGAAGTGCGGTAAAAATCGGTAGAACTGTTTCAAACACACAGTTGGTACTTGAACGGGTTGGTTTTCATCTCTTTTTGCCAGTGGTGGCGGGGGGGGGGACACCCCTCACCATCCCTCTCCAAAGGGGGAGTTTGGTAAAGAGAGATGAAAAAACCGATTTGTACCTTCCTTAAAAGTTGTCCTAGTTCGCTATTCTAATATCTATATACAATCTTCACACTGCCGTACTCTAACGGAACTATCAACTCTATGCTTTCATCTACTCCATCATTCCTAGTTGAGCATTCAGTCGGTTAACAACGTCCCGGTTTCAGTTGCGCGGCATCTAGTTTTTTTCGGTGTTTTTTCCGCCCGAGCGGTTTTTTTCACCCCCCATTGGGTGCCCCAAGTGACCAGTGTCCAACAGAGGAAGTGGAATTCTATCGGCCGAGCCCCTTGGAGTTACCATCCAGCTTTAATTCATCCCGGTAATCCATCACCGGAGTTAACGGCGTCGTCAAGTCCATCATTTTTTCACGCCGTCGCGAGGGTGTGCAAGTGATAGTGAAGCGTGTCGTATCACCAGCTTGCTGACCCACCAACACCAACCATCACCACCGGATAGCAGCGTGGACCAACACCAACGCACCACGTGATAACAGCGTTTCCACACACACGCTTTGTGCCGGTGTAGTTAAGTAGCGAATAAGTTTTATTTATTGCCCCTTTGTTTTAGTTTCCCCTTTCTCCCATCCCACGCAAATATTGTCTTCTTCTTCTTCTTTTTCTCTTGTCCCTGTGTGTTCCCTGTGTGTAGTTGTTTTGTATCTATTGCGGTGGCAGTTGCCCCGCAATGGATGGTAATAGTGATGGCGGGGGGAATACCCTTCCTGCCCTTCCCACTGAAGACGAACTGTCCGACGTGGAAACGTCAGCCACGGTGAAGAAGTACACCGGAACCATCCCGAAGCGGCCCAGGCGAAAACGAGCACCGGAGCCCGTACCGCCTACCCCATCTCCTCCTACCCCGCCTAATCCATCGCCACCAACACCACCAGCACCGTCACCCCCCGCACCACCAAACCCGTTTCCCCCTACCCCACCTAATCCCTCTCCCCCCACACCGCCAAAACCGTCTCCCCCTACTCCGCCTAACCCCGCCAAGAAAACAAAAACTGCCCCCCGCCATAAGTCATACCCAGACGCCTCGACAGGCCCATGGGTTGTTTTTTTCCGACCCAAACAAAAACCGCTTAACGTTAACCAGATCGAAAAAGATCTATTCAAGCGTTTCTCGTCAGTGACCGACATTTTGAAGGTGAGGCCAGACAAACTGCGCGTCACTGTTGGTAACCGCAAGCAGGCGAATGAGATTGTTGCCTGCGAGCTTTTTACGTTAGAGTACCGTGTTTACATTCCCAGTCGTGACGTGGAAATCGAAGGAGTGGTCACCGAAGCGAGTTTGACCTGCGATGACTTCTTGAAGAGGGGGGTTGGTGTCTTCAAGAACCCCGTTCTTCCAGAAGTCAAGATTCTTGACTGCACCCAAATGCAGTCAGCATCCCTCGACGGGACAAAAAAAATCTATTCGCTGACTGACTCGTTTCGAGTGACTTTCTCCGGATCGACTCTGCCAGATTACGTCCGAATTGGGAGGGTTCGACTTCCTGTGCGGTTGTTTATACCAAGGGTGATGAACTGCACCAAGTGCAAACAATTAGGCCACACCGCCGCCTTCTGCGGCAATAAGCCACGATGCGATCAGTGCGGCGAGAAGCATGCGGAGGGTGCTTGTGGTGCTCCTCCTAAATGTGTTTATTGTTTGGCACCTCCGCATCCTCTCGCAGATTGCCCGAAGTATAAACAGCAAGGAAAAAAACTTGAACGGTCTCTGAAGGCGCGCTCTCAGCGTTCCTTTGCGGAGATCTTGAAGACTTTCAATCCTCCTCCCAAAATCACTCCGGAAAAAGAAAACAATAATCCGTTCAATCTTCTCCCAGTTGACGAGGACGACACTGACTCAGAGGGCAATGACGGAAGTCCTTTTGTTTTCAAAGGTCCTTCAAGGAAGCGATCCAAGAATGACTCGCAGAAAACTAAAAAAACTGACTCCCAAGCCCACTTGGATAAATCAAGAGGTCACGGAAATAAACCGAAACCCAATCCACCGGGTTTTAAGCCTGTCGATTATGACAAAGAATTTCCGGGGCTTCCGGGAACATCTAAAACCCCAGATGTCCCAGTTTTGCAACCAGAACAGCAGAACGCCATGTTCACGCTTTCTGGAATTGTGGACAGCATTCTCGATCTGTTCAACATCACTGACCCTCTTCGGAGCATCATTAACATGATGCTTCCAATCGTGAAACCTTTTCTGAAGCAATTTGCTTCCAAGTGGCCCCTCCTTGCTTCATTCGTATCCTTCGATGGATAATTTTCCAAAAAATGATACGGTATCTCTCCTTCAATGGAATTGTAGAAGCATTTTACCAAAACTAGACATATTCAAATTTTTACTGCATAACATACACTGTGATGCGTTTGCTCTCTGCGAAACATGGCTCTCTCCAGATGTTAACCTTTCTCTTCACGACTACAACATTATCCGTCTCGATCGTGCAGATTCGTACGGTGGGGTGCTCCTAGGGGTCAACAAACAACACTCATTCTACAGAATCGACCTTCCTCCAGTGTCAGGTATTGAAATTGTCGCATGTCAGGTGAATATTAGAGGTAAAACCTTCAGTATTACCTCGTTATACATCCCTCCGAGAACGGCTGTTTCTCGGCGAGCGCTATCTGACATCTGCTCAGTGCTACCTGAGCCGCGGTTGATCTTAGGGGATTTTAATTCCCACGGTGCAGGCTGGGGAGAGCTGTACGATGACAACCGCTCAACCATCATCTATGACCTATGCGACGATTTCAATATGACCATTCTAAACACCGGTGAAGTAACTCGAATAGCCAAACCTCCAGCAAGAGAGAGCAGACTAGACTTGTCACTCTGTTCGAACTCACTATCATTGGATTGCATGTGGGAGGTAATCCAAGACCCCTATGGTAGTGATCATTTGCCCATCAAAATTTCGATTTCCAACGGTTCATCTTCACAGTGTCCAATCAACATCGCGTACGATCTCACGAGAAACATCAATTGGGAAGAATACGCGAACGCGGTCCGTGACGGTTCAGAATCGGTCGACGTTCTCTCTCCGTTGGATGAGTACTCCTTCCTATCGCGGCTCATAGTGGATTGCGCGCTTCAAGCACAAACGAAGCCTGTTCCTGGCACTACCATTCGCAAACGTCCTCCCACTGTGTGGTGGGACCAGGAATGCACCGACGTGAATAAAGAGAAGTCTACCGCGTTTAAACAGTTTCGTAAATACGGTTCCCGCGAATACTTTGAGCGGTATACGGAGCTAGAGGAAAAGTTTAAGAGCTTGGTCAGGGCCAAAAAACGCGGTTACTGGCGTCGGTTCGTCGAAGGGCTATCGCGAGAGACTTCCATGCAAACGCTCTGGAATGTCGGCAGGAGAATGCGTAACGCGGCATCGTCGGTCAACGAGGGCAAGGAGTACTCTAACAAGTGGATTTTCGACTTCGCGCGTAAGGTTTGTCCCGATTCGGTTCCGGTCCGATGCAACACTCGCGATCCGCCGCTGGAAAACGATGACATGGACTCCCCGTTTTCGATGGTAGAATTCTCAATTGCTCTTCTTTCATGCAATAACTCAGCTCCGGGAATTGATCGAATCAAGTTCAACCTGCTCAAGAACCTCCCAGAAGTCACAAAGAGGCGATTGTTGAACTTGTTCAATCGATTCCTTGAGCTCAACGTTGTTCCGGATGATTGGAGACAAGTGAGAGTTATCGCCATCCAGAAGCCCGGTAAACCCGCTTCGGATCATAATTCGTACCGTCCCATCGCGATGCTGTCGTGTATTCGGAAGCTGTTAGAAAAAATGATTCTTCTTCGTCTGGACAAGTGGGTCGAGGTGAATGGCTTACTCTCAGATACGCAATTTGGATTCCGTAGGGGCAAAGGGACGAACGACTGCCTTGCGTTGCTTTCAACTGAAATCCAATTCGCCTATGCTGAAAAACAGCAGATGGGTTCAGTTTTCTTGGACATTAAAGGGGCGTTTGATTCTGTTTGCATCGACATCCTTTCGGACAAACTCCATGCGAGTGGGCTTTCTCCGATTATCAACAATTTCCTGTTTAATTTGTTGTCCGAGAAACGAATGAGCTTCTCTCATGGCAACACGGAAATTGCACGAATCAGCTACATGGGTCTTCCACAAGGCTCATGTTTAAGTCCCCTCCTGTACAACTTCTATGTCAAAGACATTGATGAATGTCTGGCCGAAAATTGCACGCTAAGGCAGCTTGCAGATGACGGCGTGGTTTCCATGGTTGGACCAACAGCACCGGACCTGCAAGGACCATTGCAAGATACCTTGGATAATTTGTCTACTTGGGCAATGAATCTGGGTATCGAATTCTCTCCGGAGAAAACAGAGATGGTTGTTTTTTCTAGGAAGCTTTATCCAGCACAGTTTCAGCTTCAACTTATGGGTAGAACAATCACTCACAGCATGTCGTTTAAGTATTTAGGTGTCTGGTTCGATTCCAAGTGCACTTGGGGAAAACACATAGCGTATCTGAGGCAGAGATGCCAACAGCGAATCAATTTCCTTCGTTCCATTACCGGCACTTCATGGGGAGCCCATCCGGAAGATCTGATAAGACTCTACAAGACCACCATTCTCTCGATTTTGGAGTACGGTAGCTTTTGCTTTCAATCGGCGGCGGGGACGCACATATTGAAGCTCCAAAGGATTCAATATCGTTGCATTCGAATCGCGCTAGGTTGTATGCAATCGACGCATACCATGAGTCTTGAAGTTCTTGCGGGCGTCCTCCCCTTAACAAATCGTTTTGCGGATTTATCGTTCCGGTTCCTCATCCGCTGTGAAGTCATGAACCCGCTGGTGATCGAAAACTTTGAGAAGCTGCTAGAGCGGAATCCTCAAACACGATTCATGAGCTTGTACTACGAGTACATGACTCTGGACATCGGCCCCTCCTCGTTCAACCCCAATCGCGCTGTCTCCCATCATTTCAGTGGTTCTTCCGTGAGATTCGATCTCACAATGAGGCAGGAGATTCAAGGAATTCCAGAGCCTCACCGTGCCCTGATTGTCCCAACTATTTTTGCGAACAAATACCGCCACGTCCCCACCGAGAAGAGATTTTTCACAGATGGGTCGCTGATAAATGCGTCCACTGGTTTTGGAGTATTCCACGATCTTCATAGCGCCTCATACAAGCTTCAAAAGCCGTGTTCGGTATACGTTGCTGAACTAGCAGCTATATCGTACACGTTAGAGCGTATTGCCTCACTTCCACCTGACCAATATTTCATTTTTACGGATAGCCTAAGCTCCCTGGAGGCTATGCGTTCAATGAGGCCGATGAAGCACTCGGCGTATTTCCTCCAGGAAATACGATCGTCATTGAGTGCTTTATCAAACAGCTCACATGTCATCACCTTGGTATGGGTCCCTTCTCATTGCTCTATCCCGGGCAATGAGAAAGCGGACTCGCTGGCCAAGGTGGGCGCTATGGAAGGCGATATTTACGAGCGACAAATCGCCTACCACGAATTTTTCACGATTTCTCGTCAGCAAGTCCTCGCCAACTGGCAACAAAAGTGGAATGATGGTGATCTGGGAACATGGCTACATTCTATTGGCCCACAGGTGTCGATCAAACCCTGGTTCAAAGGGTTGGATATGAGTCGTGATTTTATTCGTGTAATGTCCAGGCTCATGTCCAATCACTGTTCGTTAAACGCCCACCTCTTCCGTATTACGCTTGCCGACAGCAACTTGTGCACCTGTGGAAACGGTTATCACGACATCGAGCATGTTGTTTGGTCCTGCTCCTTGCATCATGAGGCGAGATCCGTTCTGTGTGATTCCCTTAGGGTCCGAGGAAAACAACCCTTTAAGCCAATTAGAGACGTCTTGGCTTGCCGTGATATCGACTTTATGAAGCTTATTTACGACTTTCTTAAAGCTGTTGATTTATGTGTTTAGTGTTTTGTGTTTTAGTCATCCTTTACGTTTAAGTTTTAAATTAGTTCAAAATGCTTTCCCTTGTCCTCCCTCCAAATGATAAATAAATGTAATCCCTAATCTCGAGTAAACCGCGAGTAATCGGCCCCCGTTCTACTAACATTAGTTGTAAGAAAATGATATTCACACACAATTATGTAAAAATATTCGGCTCCGCAAAGCTAACGCATTTGAGCCTTGACAAATAAATGGATTTAAAAAAAAAAAAAAAAATCTACTCCATCTATCGTATAAAAATTACCACTACAGTCTGTTATTTGAAATTAGCATCTTCAACTTTTTGCTCACGGATGATGAGAATGATCCATCATCCAAGAAAAATTCTAGTAAACTTTCCCGGCTTAATGCCAAGAAAGAAAAGATTCCCCCTATTGTGATAACCACTACCGATTTCCATGCTCTTCGCATGGAACTTTTGAATTTCGTGAAAGTTAAGTTTTCACTACAAATTGGACGTCGGGGTGAATGCCGTGTATTGGCTGAAACCTTGGACGGATTTAAATGTCTTCTCAAGTATCTTACTGAGAAGAAGCACAAATTTTTTACTTACGACACCAAAACTGAACGTGTGTTCAAGGTTGTCATGAAAGGACTGCCCAGTGGTGATTCCCTGGAGCAGATCAAAGATGAACTGGAAAAATTACTTGGAGTTGTGCCACTCCAAGTAATCAAAATGAAAATGAAATCCCGTCCTGGCGATTCGCGCAACGGGATTTCTAATGATTTTTATTTAGTTCACTTCAAGTCTAGTGAACTAAACAACCTTAAGGCCTTAGAAAAAGCTAGCCTTATGCTCCATGTCCGAGTGAAGTGGGAACACTTCAGGAAGACTGGAGGAAATTTCCAAAACCTCACCCAGTGCCGTAAGTGCCAGGGATGGGGTCACGGAACTAAAAATTGCTACATGCCAGCTAAATGCATGAATTGTGGTGATTCCTCTCACGCAAAGGACGACTGTCCTGTGAAGGAAGATCCTAAGAAATTTAAATGTTCAAATTGTGGTGAAAACCACAAATCCAATTTTTGGGAATGTAAGACTCGCAAAGCGATCCTACAATCTCGTTCTAACCGTCAGGTAGGAAACGCTCCACGTTTCCGACCAGGTACAAATTCCTCTGCTGTTAACAACGGTCAGCGAGGAACAAATTCTACATTCGTACCCGTAGGTACAAATATCTCCCCTGCTTCAAATGTTTCATCTGTACCTACTCCCCTCGCTGCTAACAATGTTCAGCGAGTTAATGGAGCTACCTATGCTGCTATTGCAGTGGGTAGAAATCAAAATACTAACCACCGTTCTAACGGAAATTTTGACAATTTTGACTTAGGAAGCATTACTGCCCCCAAAATGGAATTTTTACAGAATTCATTAATTGACATGATTTCTGATATGCTTAAATCTAACTCCATGTTTGATGCTATTCAAACTGGAGTAAAATTTGCAAATAATATTGTCATGACTTTAAATACTAACCTAAGTGGATTTTAAAGCATTAAATATTGTAAATTGGAATGCTCGATCTCTTAAAGATAATGAAGACGAGCTATTTAACTTTTTGAAAGTTCATAACGTGCATATTGCCGTTATAACTGAAACGTTCCTTAAACCTGCCCATAAGGTTAAGAAGGACGCAAATTACTTGATTTATAGAAATGATCGTCTTGATGGACCCTGTGGTGGCGTTTTCATCATTATTCATAGACGAATCAAACATAAAATTCTTTCTTCATTTGAAACCAAAGTTTTTGAAACTTTGGGAGTTTTTGTTGAAACAAAATTTGGAAAACTTACGTTTATAGCTGCCTATTTGCCATTCCAATGCGTAGGCCAGAAAAAGAATTTTCTCAAGGGTGACCTCCAGAAACTTACCCGTCATAGGTCTAAATTCTTCATTATTGGTGATTTTAATGCAAAACACCGCTCATGGAATAATGCTCAAAGCAATTCCAATGGTAATATTCTGTTTGATGATTGTTCTGCAGGTTATTACACTATTCAATATCCAAACAGCCCAACATGCTTTTCTTCTGCAAGAAATCCCTCCACTATTGATTTGGTCTTAACTGATTCATGTCATCTTTGTAGCCAATTGGTTACCCATGCTGACTTCAGTTCTGATCACCTTCCAGTAACTTTTGAAATATCCCAAGAAATAATTTATAATCCCAACAGCTCTACTTTCAATTACCATAGAGCTGATTGGGAGCAGTATCGAACATTTATGGAATATAACTTCGATCCAAACATTCCTTTGCAAACCAAAGATGAAATTAATTATGCTCTTGAATCTCTGACTACTTCTATAGTTGAAGCAAGAGCTGCCTCAGTACCAAAATGCGAGGTTAAATTCGATTCAATTATAATAGACGATGATCTTCAGCTCTTGATCCGTCTTAAAAATGTCCGTAGGAGACAATATCAAAGAACACGCGATCCTGCCATGAAAGTTATCTGGCGGGATTTGCAAAAACAAATTAAAAAGCGATTCTCTGCCCTGAGGAACAAAACTTTTGAAAATAATATTTCTAAATTAGACCCGAGTTCCAAACCCTTTTGGAAACTCACAAAAATTTTGAAAAAACCTCAAAAGCCTATTCCAGCGCTTAAAGAAGGTGGTAAAATTTTGATCACAAATTTGGAAAAAGCTCAGAAACTTGCTAAGCAATTCGAGAGTTCCCATAATTTTAGTTTGGGTCTTACTAGTCCTATTGAGAATCAGGTTGCTCGGGATTTTCTGAATATTTTCTCTCGGGAAAATATTTTTGATGATTCCTGGGGGACTGATTTGGACGAAGTAAGGTCTATAACTAAAAAATTTCAAAATATGAAAGCTCCAGGTGATGATGGAATTTTCTATATCCTCATCAAAAAACTCCCAGAGAGTACCTTGTCTTTCTTGGTAAAATTATTTAACAGATGTTTCCATTTGGCATACTTTCCTGATAAATGGAAAAATGCAAAAGTTGTTCCAATTTTGAAGCCGGATAAAAATCCAGCTGAAGCTTCTAGCTACCGTCCAATAAGTTTGCTTTCTTCAATAAGTAAACTTTTTGAAAAGATAATTTTGAATAGAATGATGCTTCACATCAATACGAACTCAATTTTTGCAGATGAGCAGTTTGGATTTCGCCATGGGCATTCAACTACTCATCAACTCTTAAGAGTTAACAATTTAATTCGTTCAAACAAATCTGAAGGCCACTCAACTGGAGTTGCTCTTCTAGACATAGAAAAAGCATTCGACAGTGTTTGGCATGAAGGTTTGATTGCTAAATTGAAAAAGTTTAATTTTCCACTTTATATTATGAAATTAGTTCAAAATTATTTAACTGACAGAACTCTGCAGGTAAATTATCAAAATTCCAAATCTAATCGACTACCTGTTAGAGCAGGAGTTCCTCAGGGTAGCATTCTTGGGCCTATATTGTATAACATTTTCACTTCGGACCTCCCTGATTTGCCTCAGGGTTGCCACAAATCTTTGTTCGCTGATGACACAGGCATTTCCGCTAAAGGAAGAAGTCTTCGTGTTATTTGCAGCAGACTGCAGAAAAGTTTAGATATTTTCTCTTCTTATTTACAAAAATGGAAGATTTCTCCCAACGCTTCCAAAACTCAACTTATAATATTTCCACATAAGCCTAGAGCTTCGTTTTTGAAACCTAGTAGTAGTCACATAGTCACTATGAACGGAGTTCCAATTTCCTGGTCAAACCAAGTGAAATATCTTGGATTAATACTTGACCATAAATTAACTTTTAAAGATCACATTGAGGGCATTCAAGCCAAATGTAACAAATATATAAAATGTTTGTATCCTCTTATAAACAGGAAATCCAAACTTTGCCTGACGAATAAACTTCTAATATTTAAACAAGTTTTTAGACCGGCCATGCTTTACGCTGTGCCAATATGGTCTAGTTGCTGCACTACCAGGAAAAAAGCACTTCAAAGGATTCAGAACAAAATTCTGAAAATGATTTTGAAGTTGCCTCCCTGGTACAGTACAACCGAAGTACATAGAATTTCGAATGTTGAGACTTTAGCACAAATGTCCAACAAAATAATTAATAATTTCAGGCAAAAATCGTTGCAATCCTCAATTGCAACGATTTATTCCCTTTATACTTAGATAAGATTTAGTTTTAGTTTTTAATTTTAAGATATCAATTGTTATACTGACATGCAGGTTAAAAAACCTGTTTAAAATACTGAATTGCCAAGACATGAACAATGTAAAAACACTTAGATATATATCATAACAATTAAGGCTGGTACGTTACTGCAGTAACTGGAGCACCTAGGTTAAAATGAAATGCAATTTATTTTAAATTTGGAACAAATAAAGAGTTAAAAAAAAAAAAAAAAAAAAAAAAATAAAAAAAAAAAAAGCATCTTCAACTTGACTACAGTTTTCTCTACATGCGAACGGAAGGGGAGCTTTTCATCGATCAACATCCCGAGATAGGTTACTTCAGCGGACCACTCAACCCTTGTGCCATCCATGATTACAGTACAAGATGGAGCCGGTTTCAGTTTGGGCGATTGCCGATGTAGGAACATGATCGCTTGTGTTTTGGAGGGATTGATTTTAATTTTCCACGTGGTGGCATAATCAGCAAAGGCGTTAAGGCATCGTTGAAGTTTGTTCGTTATTTCGCGAGGCATCCTTCCTTTGACGGCTATTGCGGTATCATCTGCGAACAGGAAAAACACGCAACCGTCTCCAAGGGGAGGAATGTCGGAAGTGTAAATGCTGTAAAGCAAGGGGCCCAGCAAACTGCCTTGCGGGACTCCTGCTGGGATGGAAAACGTGTCTGAAAGACAACCATTCAACGATACCTTAAACGATCTTTGCTGAAGGTAGTTACGGGTGATTTTAACCAGGAAGTTGAAGTTAGAAAGCCTGTACACAAGTCCGTCATGCCAAACCTTGTCAAACGCCTTTTCAACGTCTAACAAGGCCATGGCTGTGGACTTGGATACAGCTTTGTTACTTCGGATGTTATTCATCACCCGTACTAGCTGATGATTGGTGGAGTGCCCCTTTCTGAATCCAAACTGTTCCGGAAGGAGAATGTTGTTTTCCTCGACAAACTTGAGCAAACGATTGAGAATGAGTTTCTCGAACAATTTGCTCAGCGCTGAAAGGAGGCTGATTGGTCTGTAGCGTGAAGACAATGTTGGATCCTTACCGGGTTTGCGGATTGGTATGATTTTTGCTACTTTCCAGATGCTTGGAAAGTAGTGCAGTTCCAAACATCTGTTGAAGATAGCGGTTAGAAGAGACTGCACTTTCATGCTGAGTCTCTTCAAGATCAAGTTGAATATACCGTCAAACCCGGGAGCCTTCATGTTCTTGGTGCATTTCAGCGCTGAGCAAATTTGTTATACTGTAATCATATCCGCCGGAAGCACGACACAAGGGGAGGCATCTAGGTTTTGAACGCTTTGCGCAACCTGATCTTCGAGCGGACTTTGGATATTCGAGCCAAGCAAATGCGATGAAGCGACATGCTCGCCGATCGCATTTGCTTTCTCCTGTGGGGTGATTAAAAGCCGATCGTCATCATTTTCGACTCTGAGAGGTGGAATGGGTTTGGGATGAGTTTTCAGGACCTTGGCTACCTTCCAGAATGGTCTGGAGCGGTCGTCCAGATTCTGGACAACACGCCCGAACCTTTCATTTCGGAGTGAGTCCATTCTGGAAGCAATCTGTCTGTTCAGATCAGCCATTTCACGTTTTTTGCCCAGATCTCCAGTCCTCTGAAACTGGCGTCTACGAACATTTCTCAGACGAATCAAAAGTTGGGTGTGGGAATCAATGGCAATAAACTTACCCCTCACAGGAACTCGTGGGACGCACGCCTTGTCAGCCACGGTTATGGCTTGGTGGAGTCCCTCCAACGCTCGGTCGATATCCTCCACGGTGTCAAGCGGCGGGTTGTCGATGATGTACCTGTCTACCACGCGTCCAAACTGGGCCCAGTTTACGCGATGGTAGTCCTTGCGCAGGCTTGAAGGAAGCAGAAGCCACGTTGCAGCCCAGTTAAGCCACCACCGGTTGGTGGTCGAGCTGAGTTCGTTCAAGGCTACCGGCTTGGACAAGCCGATATTTGTCAGGAACAGGTCTAGCGTCGATGGGTTGCCCGCCGGTGAGATGAATGTTGGTTCATCCGAAAACCAAACGGAGTACAGCCCATGCTGTGGGTGGTCGAAAAGGCGACGACCGTTCTGGTTCTGCTGGTAGTTCCGCCAGGCCTCATGGCGAGCATTCAGATCTCCTCCAACTATGAAGCGGGAACCGGTACAGGTGATGGTGGACAGGTCCTTCTTAAATTTAGCCGCTAGTCCACTGCTGGCGGCACACTGTCGAGGGCAGTAGACGGCGATGAACTGGACGTATCCAGTCGACGACTCCACCTCCACACCAAGGGCCTCGATAATAGAGGTGCGGATATGGGACAGAGTGTGGTATTTTATTCCTTTCTTGACGACGACCGCAACACCACCCCCCTGGAGCTGGTGCGATCAAGCCGGATAATGTTGTGGTCAGGCAACCAGAAGCTGTCGCCGGACTTTAGATGGGTCTCGGTTAGAAGGCCCACGTCGATGCTGTGCTTGCGGAGGAAGTCGGCAAGCTCAATCTCTTTTGCTCTTACAGAGCAAGCATTCCAGGTGACGATAGTTAGCGGTTTAGACGCCATACTGGATGATGAACTTACCGAGCACTTGGATCTGTTCGGGCTTATTGCGGCACTTACGAAGAGCACCGGACATGTTGACGAAAATTTCCATCAGTTCATCCGCTGAGAACAGATCGGGGTTGTTGTTTTGCGCTGGTGATTGTCTCCAGAATCCACGGGGGGATGGAGAGATTTGGCCAGCAGAATCACCGGAAGCTTCTTGAGGGGGGGCGGGTTGCACCCGCGAATTCGCTTGCCTTTGCTGGGGAGCACGAAGAGGCGGAAAATCCTCCGTCCTGAATGCTGGGGTTTTGTCCTTCTTGCGTCCTGGTTGATTGTTGCTTGACGCCTGCTTTCGGATGCGTTTGAAGTCCTCGCGTTTGGAGCACTGTCTGTCAGAACCTTGATGTGCACCACCCCAGCTTGCGCATTTTATCGCCACGGCTCCATCCGCAGGGCAGTTGGAAGTGGCGTGTTCTTGAGCGCAGTTGCTGCAGCGTGGCTTGATGTTGCAGTTGCGGGTACCGTGTCCAAAATTAAGGCACCTCTGACACTGCGTTACGTCACGATGACCACCACGGTATGGCTCCCACCGTACGATGATGGAGTAGATCGATCGGATGGCTTGTAGCGCATTGAGCGTCACCGTCCATTTCTGGAAGTGCACCAGGAAAAGACAATCCGGGTACGTCTTCACGTTCTCATCTCTCCTTGTCATTCGGAAGACAGCGATTGGGGCTAGCTTGTACCGGTTGATTTCGGCTTCAACCATCTTGGGGTCGAAGTTTGGTAGACCCCTGATGACTACCTTGAAGGGCTTCTCACCGGGGATGTCGTGCGTGAAGAATTCCGCCTTGGTATCCTTCAGATATTTCACGGCCACTTCGTACTCCGCTTTGGTTCGGAGCATCACCTTGGTGCCGATCCTGCCGAGCTTAAACTCAGCTGAAACGCCCAGCGATGAAAGATCGCCAATCAGCGTGTTGAGTGGGACTTGCTTCACCACTAGTGGAGGAAGCTTCATTTTTGCTGCACTCGGGCTGGCAGCAGTTTCGTTGTCGACGGCGTCGCCGAAATCACCAATGACGCTGCCGTTCGTCGCGGTGGCATCGTCCCGTCCACTCGCACCATCGGACTGGCCTTGATTTTTCTTCCTCTTCTTAGACCGCTTCACCGTGGCTGAGGTGGGATTCCCTACATCCGTGGGAAGAGTAGCGTACCTATTCGAAATAGGTACACTCAAGCTACCCTCACCGCTGTTCTTCTTCTCCGTTTTCTCTCGGAGCCTGCTCCGGGAGCGCTGTCTTCCCATCACACGAAGCGACCGACACTACTGACGACGCGATTAAACTGCGAATGTTTGGAACAAACTAGAAACTTTAGAACAACTCGACAGAGCGAGCAAAGACCGAACTGTACTGCTTGACGTTCAAGCAGAGAATTACGACCAGGTGATCATACATCCTCAGATCGCATCCTTTTTTATACTAAAGCATATGTAGAAAAAGCCAAGATAGAAAAGTTTACGTAGAATAAGTACTTGAGACCGTTGCTTGCCTGTAGGAGAACACTGTTAGTGTGTGTTTTTTAATTAATACCCAAAAGTAAGCCAGATAAACAATATGCTTTATGCGGGTACCTTTTTTGGCAACTCTATAGGGTAGGAATTTAAAAGAAACACATATAAAGGGTTGTCCCGTATTAGGTGGATATGTTAAAAAGTCATTGTACTAAACAGCACTAACGGTTGTCCTGTACAATTTTCGGAATTATTCTACGATTTATGTCTGTCTATGCTTCTATTTTACGTGGTCTCAGGTACTAAAAAGTAATATCATCAAATGTTTTGAAGTTTGGATTCTTAAAAATTCCAAAACACAACATGATGATATTTTCAGATACATGCGTTTGGTAAAAAGTAATGGTTTTTATATACCTATTTTGATTTTTGGACCACCCTAATGAAGAATAATTGGACCACCCTAGTGAATTATTTCGTATTAGATCCTAAATGGTGGTTGAATTCGATATATAAGCAGGTTGGAGACAATTGTGAACAGTTTTAGAAGCCGACTCATTGATCTTCTATATTCCATATAGAACTCATGAAAAAATTCTAAGTCCCAGAAAGTTGATTTTTGAAAAAAAATATTTTTTTCGAGATAACACCAAATCTCGACGTTTCATGCATTTTTAAGACATTTGGCATCAAAAAAAAAATTTTGATTCCCGAAAATTCATGAAAAATTGGAAGATTTTCGAGAGTGAAAAAAGTCAAACTTTGACGCGTTTGCGCCACCCCTAAATCATGTCCGATTGAGCTCAAATTAGGCATAGGGTCATTTTTCGAGGAAATAAACATTTTGTATATGGTTTGTTAGCGAAATTTGATGGTCAAATTTTTCCCATACATTCATTGGCAGTCTACATTGTACAGGCATGCTTGGCATACACAATTTTGGCCACGGCTTGTTATAGATACGTTAAAAAAGTAGATTTTAATTCTAGTAATAAACTGTGTTTGTTTTTTCGTTGCAAAAATTAAGTGAGAAATGCTCGCTGTGTTAAAATTCATTGGTGTTAATTCAAATGTTAAGATTGACCTACTCTTTGCATATCTATAGTGAACTATGGTCCTAATCTATCAATTACCTTAAAGAAAAACAAATTTCAACAACTGAGTAAAAAGTTTTTAACAAATAAGCAGTTGGTGTATACAAATGTGCATGCCAAGCATGTATATAGGTATGTTGGAAAAAGGCGGGGTCGAACTAACAAGTCTGTCTTTCAAAGACGAATGCAATTAAATTCCTCGCAACATAAATCCCAACTCAGTCTCAAAATTGTTATACGTTAGTAGACCAATGATTAAAAAATACTTTCTTCCCTTCAATTTATAATTTCTTCTGGATAGCTCCCTCTACCGAGTCCCATCCGTCGAATCCTAAGGGTAACGCAGAGGTACGAAGCAATTCATGCAGCGAAACTAACCGTCTTCGTCTCGGCCGATGCGGAGGCCACCCCTGGTCCGTTAACTTCCACGGGCACTCGAAACCGGAGCAGACAGGAGAGGACCTATTAAAACTCGAGATGAGGTATGAAAAAAGTTTTCCGCTTCTATTATGTTGGTTGGCTGCTCCTGTTGCTGTTGCCCATTTCAGTTCAGTTTGACTGGACTTTTAATCAGATTTCGCTCGTGCGCCTGCCCGTGCATGCCTCCTTGTTTATGTTTTTGTTTTTATTGTTATTTTGATTCGGTGCTTTCCCTTGATGATGGTGGTGGGGGTTCCCTTATCGTGATGATAGACCCTGATTCGCTGTTGAAAGTTTTGCAATATTGAATTTTTGCCAGCTTTTCTCGTTCGAAGATGGAAAAATTCCCTCCCATGGTGAGATAACAGCGCTTTATCTGATTTAAATTTGAACGCAATTTCATTTCGCCGCTTTTGGCTTGAAACTTTTAGCATCATTATGTGCTCCGTCATCAATCAAATCGCTCGTCCTTGGGCTCCTAGCGAGTAACTATTGCTCTAATGCAATTGGCCAGAATATCTACCCCACTAGATTTAGGTCACACTGCATCCGCCCGGCATTCGGCCTTTCTCTCACTCCGATGGGTCATAAAATTCCGCACTATTTCATTATTTACACTCACCTTGCCGAGAGCTGCTGCTGCTCTAGCAACAGCAAGCAGACACTGTCGTCGGTAGTCGGGATGGAAGCCAACGGACGACGGCGGGGCATCACAGGAGCAGAAGAGCCAAACCCTTTGTGGGAGTTTCGAAGTTGGATCGTTTTGAAAGCAGAAATATGTAGAAGCAATAAATATTACATGAATTACGGAAGCGAGTGCTGCACTCGGATCGTCTGGTGGAAGGCGGAAGCACGTGCAAGGACAAAGGAACTGAAGCATGGTAGGATGGGGTTGGTTTCGGAAGTTGATGCAGCTGAATGGCTGGGAATTCGACTTTGGCCTTCTCTTTACCCTCAAAGTAAGAACTTCACACTAGGGAAGCGATATACGTATGTGTTTACGTGTATGAGAGTTGAGAATTAGTTCAGTCAAGTTTGAGGAACGATTCAGATCACACCAGGGAATAATAGTTTGAGAAAAATTACGATTTGTTCACTAGGGGAATGTGTGCTGGTCGAGTCATGATTTCAATGGAGCGCCTCTATGGACTGTCTATTATTGATGGTGGTTGTGTGGCAAAAAGTTACACAGCCACAAACTCACAGTCACACCGGGATTCTGAACCAGCCATGGTTGACGCCTTACGA
Organism: Ochlerotatus camptorhynchus; assembly: GCF_037179485.1. Classification (NCBI taxonomy): domain Eukaryota; kingdom Metazoa; phylum Arthropoda; class Insecta; order Diptera; family Culicidae; genus Ochlerotatus; species Ochlerotatus camptorhynchus. The sequence goes on along the minus strand of NW_027040766.1, from coordinate 1,394,375 downwards.
TGACCCCGGTTATCCATCAAATATTTTAGCTGCTCAATAGATGAATATACCTCTTTTAAGCTGAGTATACTTCTGGATGTATAACTTATTATTCAGTTTTTGTTGATTAAGGCGGAAATTCGAACAGACGAATTATATCGTCACATAACTCAACTATCAACAATTGGTGACTATAAATGAGTTTATAGAAGATATAAAATATAAACAGAGAAAAGTATAGAAGAAGGAGAAAGACTTTTATATTCTCAATAAAGAGTATAATAGAGTCATAGGGTTGATGTGAGTTATAATAAACAAGTTCGATTAAATATTGAACTATAAAAAAGTTTTTATATGTTCCTACCGACTAATTTGGCCCTTCAGTCTTGTTTCGCTACAGAACACCCCTTGTATGCTTAGCATAATTAAGATTGCATTTCGTGTACATAGAATTATGTGATGATGATGTGGTGATGAGATAGAATTCGGATGCCTTGAGCAAAGTTGCTTAAAATTAAATTATCTTTGACTTTGTAGAAGCAAGTATTTCCCTAAAACATATGAATAAAAAGTTACGATTACTTATTCTAAAAATAAAGAGGACCACCCTAGTCACCACCGCCAAAAGGAAGATCTTATCTTGAAAAAAATTCGCTAATAAAGCAATTAAGTATTAAGAATTAAAATCCTTCATCTCTGGATCAAAATCAGATCACATTCCTGCCGCGACCGACTTTGGTTTTTGAAATTGCATTCCAATGCTGCCTTAAAGTACATGGTATGTTAGATTTTATCTTATCTAGATAGAGCTGGAATTAGACGTAATAGGTTTTGTAAACAATGACTTCTCTCGATGATTTTTAGGAATTCGAGGCATGCCCAAGCAAACCAACATTACCGTCGGGTAGGGGAAGTCTTACCCTACCTGATGGTGATGTGGATTTGCGTTCGCGAACCTTGACTTTCAAGGCACCATCGCAAGAAGTCATTGTTTACAAAAGCTTTTACGCTCTAATTCCACCTCTATCTTGATATGGGAACTGCCATCCGATTGATGACCTTGACAAATGTCCGAAAAACACTCTTTTACAAATTTATGATGGTCTTGAAAAGGACCGTTTTGTCGTGATGGTTGAGTAATGCTGAGCCATTAGGGTGTTAAACACATGTGCGACTGGTGAGCTGTACGTCGTTTGGAATGAGGGTGACGCGCTTGGCATAGATGTCCCACAGCGACTCAAGAAGAGCTACTGATTCCGATAAATAGCAGTGCAGCTTCTTCTTCCTTCTATTGATGCTCATGTGGGTGCAGCTCGCTGCTTGCAGGCAGCCTTTCATTGTGTAGTGGAGAACAATGTTGAACGCCACGCGCCGAAAGCACTGCTGCTGCTGCTAATGCCGACAACCGGACACCACCACACACGGTGATTGGACTGAATTCGATCAGCGGTTGAGAGAAGCTGCTTGCGGGGATCCTTTCGTTGTGTAATGGAGAACACCACCACTCGGTGAGACCTGATGGAATTCAACTTTGAATTCTGTGTTAGGGAAATCGCTTTTCGCAGGTAATCGGTGATAATTTTAAGTATCATAGCAACAGTTGCAGTTTTCAGTAGTGGCGTTTTGAAAAAAAATAAAGTCTTAATGGAAATATGAGATGGGTGGAAATATTTCTGATCGATTGGTGATAAAGTTTTTGAAATTGGTCCAGGGGCAGCTGAGTTATAAACGTTCAAAATCTTTCATAATTTTGTTACATGTTCCATTTTTGGTTTTCACAAAGTGTACCATCATACAGAAATCACAGACGTAGTCCTACGTCAAAAAAAAACTAAGGTGCAGCATTTTATGAGCTTGTGTGAATGCAATGACAAAGATTCACCTGGTAACAAAAAGTGTAATTTCGTGCATTCTGTGTCACATTATTGTTATCCAAGCAGTGCAGGAAGTGGATGCTTGTTCACTTTAACGGCTCCATGTAATTGTGTTGCTCAAGCTATTTAATTTCGTTACAAATTCAGTTAATAAAAATTCTACATATGTTCGTCACTGACAGCATTGTCATTGATAATTGACATAGTTTGCCTTGACGATGACTGTTAGCTCAAATGAGTGACGAAAGTTGAATTGTCAATATCATCGTGTATTCTCGAAATTTTGCAGCACTGACTACCACTCACTGTAGCTGAAGACAACTGTCAGTAGGCTCGACTTGATCATGTTTAATAACCTCTAATTGCACATATTTAACCTGCCATTGAATGAAGGGTCAAAAATGGTTCGAGTGAATCCGTTGACAACATCGCTCACCTGCATCCACAGAATGAAAGAGAATCTCCTTCCAACAACAAGATCATACAACCGGTCAAAAACAAGCCATCCAACAGGAGCATGCCCCAATGAGTGGGGAGAAGAGCCCGCCCTCTATTCACCAAATGTTAAAGACAAGGAGTTCGCATTTCTACTCTTCCCATCCATTTCGGTTCAATCGGGCTCCCTGGTAGACCCTCCCGTACCTTGCATTTAATGGTTCATTTAATAATGGATTGAAAGCTAAGAGAAAAATAATAAACTTGCAAAGCCATCCATGACATCACGATGATTTCGAAGAGCTCCCTGCTGGGGCTTCTTTTAACGGTTTTAAAACAGCTCTCTGGCCGTTCCACTATGAGCAGAAGGGTGGCCATTGATAGAAAAAAAAATACTATTTTTAATTTCACATATTGGTATGCCAGTTGAGAGTACATACTCTAGTTAAGAAAAGCTGAAAATATTTCAACTTAATATATTGGCAAACGGAAGATACATGCTACCAAAGTTGAAACAAGCGGAAAATCATAGAAATCTAGCGTATTTTAATCTTATGTTTCCCATATGATATACAATAGTGTTAAACTATTGAAACATACCATTTTAAAGCTTGAATTCTAAGCTTTCCATTGGAGTTATCTACATTACAAATCGATCAAATTTCTGGGTATTATTATTAATTTATTTGATAAGGCTCAACCGAATTAACTTTACAGAGCCGAGGATTCTTGTTCACTATACAAAATTTTTTAATAGTCACATGAAAAAATACTGAAAAATTACGATGTTTCAAAACTAAATCATATATATAATTTTCTTCTTTCCTTCAGATATGGTACCATCGGTTCCATAATTGGAGTCAGTTGTAAAAAGGAAAAAAATAGCATGTTTGAAAACAGGTTTAAAACATTGAAAATATATAAATAAATGGTAAGGGAAATGGCTCTAATGTTGGCCTATGGATCTAAAATTGAGCCCATCGCTAAAAATCTGCTATTTATCAATGTTATCCAGATGAACGCGTCATTGGGACGATACTAATGGATATTTTTTGTCGCTATTGAAAATTTAGTCGATTTCAGAATTTATGTATGGGCCCAAATTAGGGGCATTTCGGCCGACATTACATCCATTTCCCCTATATGAAAAATCTTGCCTTTTCTCTCTCATATATTATCAAATTTTGCCTCAGTAGTAGACAGCAGAATAAGGGAATGATATGTTTTGACAAGGTCTACAGGTTGAAAAAAATCGGCAGAAAATGTTTGGCCCTTCTCAAATGTTAATCTTGATAAATTTTAGAAAAAACTGAGTGTGCAAAAGTACTTATTTAGTCAAAGTCTACACATCCAGAAAATTTCATTGAAATCTGAGAGGATGTTGCCAGCTTCGATTCGATTTGGCGCGTACGGGAAGTTGATTGTCAGCTTAAAGTTTGTGGGTTGTGACTTATTACCGAAAATACCGGCATTTTGAGCCACGTAAGACCGGTATTTAGATAATGGGTTTAAGGCCGGTATAACCGGTGTTTTGGTAACGGAATAACCGGTATTGAAACCCCTACATGCGTGGTTGTTCAACTTAAAGTACTAGAAAACCTTATTTTCACCGCAAACTACCCGACGATTATTCGTGTCGTACGTGGTTGACGTAGGCATTCCATTCCTTATAAAAAAAAGCTATATTTTGATTTAGAAATGTCCCATCATATTCAGCGGCATGTGAGTGGAGATGTGACTTTTTTAGTAAATCCCATTGTGTAAAATGCTCTCGTCGTGATCTTCAACGCCACCACCACCCAATTTAAATCGGCACACAGCTCCTAGACGTGACCAGCGGTGCAGGTTTAGTTTAATTCAAATATAAATAGAAAAACTCCGATTTTTCATACCGTGGGAGACACCCGGCTTCACATTCGAGTGAGGAGACACATCAGCAATAGGAGTTATAAATACTTGTTCAGCGTAAGGAGCTTTCTTGGAACATGTCGAGGCCGTGTCGAGCTGCGGGTGGAATAAATGGAAAATGGTTGTACTGCGAAACGGGTCACAAAAGGTTATATGGCTTCAGCGCGTTCGGAAATTCTGGGAAAGACCTCTTTCTAACATGGGAGCTGAAAAACGTGAGTGGAGTTTTTACTGAGTGGGATCGCGACGACCACTGCTTTGATAGGGAAATAATCGGCTGTGTGGACTTTGAGTGCGAATGTGGGGCACGATTTACCAGAGCAGCATTGTGCGGGGTTAAGATATAGAACTGGCTGGATCCTGAAAGAATGGGTTATGACGCGATTTTCTAAAGCAAACAAATTTAAATGTATGTGGTAAGCTCCTCAGTGTGGTGGTTCATTGTTTTTGTTTTCCTGAGTTCCATTCAAGTCGTCTCAACTGGCCACAGTAGTCGGTGGTAGTAGGTATGTAATTATAATTCCAATCGAACCATTTATCTTTATCTTTCATCAATTGGACCAACTTTAATACTCACTCGGTTCGAGCAACAATTCGAACCAGTATAGTATCGTTTCATCGAGAATTCATTGGGGCAGTGAGAATCATGCCCGGAAAAAAATAACCATACAATTACCATAAAATAAAATACAATTACAAGTAAATCTATTGCCAACAATCGATCCTATTGTGCGTATATAGTACACGAAATTTTAACACATTGTTATTACAATAGATGTATAATACGTCTCATATAGTAAGAGTTTTCAACAATAGAACAACAATACAATTAATGGTAAATGGTTCATGTTTGTTCGGGAAAAAGTCATTTTTCGTATGGTTAAGATACATAACGACCCCCTTGTTCTATTGTATATTCCCCCGTTTACCATATATTCTATTGAAGAAACAATACATCCTACTGTAATTTTATCGTTGTAAATAATACGATTTATTGTAAATACAATAAATTCTATTGTATGGTTACAATACATTTCATTCATCCCACTGCGTCCTAGCAAGAAGTACGGTCGACTTGTTTCGCGCTCCGTTGTTTTGGAAGTTTTTTCGGTATTCGCTTGATATAATTTATCAGTTTTTTTCTCACTAAGTGACTCCTGGCATAGTTCCCGGTAAATTGATCGAAAAGTGAGTTTTTTTTAGTAGAAAGTGTCATTTTCGGAAAGATTAATCCGTGCTATTGGAAATTCGCAAACAAATTTGGGCATCATCGTTGCGTGGTCACGCATACGCGCTTACGCATACCCGCTCACGTATCATCATCATCGAGTGTGAGCACCCGTTTCTACATCTATATCGTTCATCATTCATCGTGCGCCTGTGTGCGCTGAGTGCCGCGCCTCGATCAAGTGCACCACAGCGAAGGTCATCCACGCTGCGCGTCGCTTCCCAGCCATCGGTGTAAACGCCTACACATATAACGCTCGGTGGAAGTAGTATAGGATTATCAGATAAGTTTTTGTTTTTTTCTTGTTTCTTTTACTCCCCCATTAGTTAAATTTTCATTTTGTATTTCTGTGTTTGTAGTGTTTTCTGTGTATTGTGTCTGTGCGTTCAGTGGGAGAGCGTTTTGCGCTCCCACTAGTTGAACAAAATGGATGTTTTGTCAGAAGACGACATGGATGACCATTCATCTAAGAAAAATGATGATGTCATCCCTGGTTCGTCGTCTCAGTCTGTCAATGGGCAGGCTGAGAAAAACTCCAGATTGCGGGCCTACCCGAATGACTCGACTGGCCCATGGGTTGTCTATTTTCAGCCCAAAAACAAACCCTTGAATGTTGTTCAGATATCTGATGATCTGACAAAGCGATTCTCTGCCGTGACCGAAATAACGAAGGTTAGGCACAACAAACTTCGTGTGACCGTCGCTAACCTGAAACAGGCCAATGAAATTGCTGTTTCCCAGTTTTTCACACTGGAATATAGGGTGTACATTCCAGCCTCTGATGTGGAGATCGAAGGCGTGGTCACTGAGGCGAGCCTGAACCCCGAGATACTGGAGAAGCAAGCGGTTGGCCGATTTAAGAACCCCTTGCTTCCTCCGGTAAAGATACTGGCCGTTCATAGAATGAAGTCAGTATCGCTCAGCGAGGGTAAAAAGAGTTTTACCCCCACAGACTCGTTTCGGGTGACCTTTTCTGGATCTGCCCTTCCTCAATACATCGAGCTGGGAAAACTTCGTCTTCCTGTGCGGTTGTTTGTACCTCGGGTCATGAACTGCCAGAATTGTAAGCGGTTGGGACATACGGCCTCCCACTGCGGCAACAAGACACGCTGCTCCACATGCGGGGAGAAGCATGAGGATGGCGCCTGCGCAGCTACTGCACCAAAATGCGTGTACTGCAATGGAACTCCTCCTCATGCTCTCTCGTCGTGCCCAGCGTACAAACAGCTCGGGGACAAAATGAAACGCTCCCTTAAGGAACGTTCCAGGCGGTCTTTTGCAGAAATGCTTAAGACAGCCACGCCATCGACCAATGACAAAAATCCCTTTTCTCTTTTGTCAGATGACGAGACTGACTCTGACTTGGCTGAGGAGGGAACTTCTTTCAGTTTTCCGGAAGGTTCTGCACGGAAACGAAAGCGCATCCGTTCGCGGATTGTTGCAAATAAAGAACCCCAAATCAGCTTGCCTAAATCAAGGAGTGGTGGAAAAAAGGAGACTTCTACTCCTCCTGGATTCCGCAGAACTGACTATACCCAGGATTTTCCACCACTTCCGGGGACATCCAAAACCCCTGATGCCCCAATTTTAAGAACAGAAACCCCTTCTTCATCTGGGTTGTTCTCATTTGATGACATTGTGGACGGTATTCTCAAATACCTCAACATTTCTGATCCTCTGAAAAGCATTGTCCTCACATTGCTTCCCACTGTGAAATCCTTCTTGAAGCAATTGACTTCAAAATGGCCCCTTCTTGCAGCTATCATCTCCTTCGATGGATAATTTTCCAAACGAGGTCGGGGATTTGATCACTGTTCTACAGTGGAATTGTCGAAGTCTTATTCCGAAATTAGATTCGTTCAAGTATTTAGTCCATAACAATAATTGCGATGCATTTGCCCTCTGTGAAACATGGCTCTCTTCAGAAATTGATCTCCCTTTTTACGATTTTAACATTATTCGATTGGATCGTGAGGATTCACGTGGAGGAGGGGTACTTTTGGGGATCAAAAAGTGCCATTCCTTCTATAGAGTGAATCTTCCCGAATTCCCCGGTATTGAAGTTGTCGCATGTCAGGCTACTATTAAAGGTAAGAGCCTTTGTATTGCTTCTGTATATATTGCTCCTAGAGTCTCTGTTAATCGCAAACAACTTTTCGACATATGTGCGGTACTTCCCGCTCCATGGTTGATCATGGGAGATTTTAACTCCCACGGTACAGGCTGGGGGGAGCTGTACGATGATAACCGTTCTACTTTGATTTATGATCTCTGTGACAACTTCAACATGACAATCCTTAACAATGGAGAAGTAACACGTTTGGCTGGTCCATCCTCGAATGGTAGCAGATTAGACCTCACCTTTTGCTCTAATTCACTATCGTTGGATTGCACTTGGCATGTAATCCAGGATCCGCACGGTAGTGATCATCTGCCGATCAAAATTTCGATTGCCAATGGGTTCAACTCGTCAGAATCCGTTAACGTCGCGTATGATCTAACCCGTAACATCGATTGGACTAAGTTCCAATCCGCGATAGACGATACAGTATCGTCAGTGGAAGAGCTTCCGCCGTTGGAGGAATATAATTTCCTCTCTAATCTCATCGTCGACAGCGCACTTCAAGCTCAAACACGACCGGTGCCGCGATCGTCTATTCGTAAGAAAACACCATCGCTCTGGTGGGATCAACAATGCACGGAGGTTTACCGTAAAAAGTCCGACGCGTTTAAACTTTTTCGGAAACGCGGAACACGTGAGCATTTCAACGCATACACATCTCTTGAACGCGAACTCAAGAGCCTCATCAAGGCCAAAAAACGGGGTTACTGGCGGCAGTTTGTAGACGGATTGTCGCGCGAAACGTCTATGAATACGCTTTGGAGTACGGCGCGAAGAATGCGTAACCGGTCTACTAACAACGAAAGCGAGGAATGCTCGGATCAATGGATTCTTAAATTCGCGCGAAAAGTGTGTCCGGATTCCGTGCCGTCGCAGTTGATTCCTCACGAAACAGCCTTTTTCAATGGTCGAACTTTCACTCGCTCTCCTTTCGTGTGGCAATTCTGCCCCGGGATCTGATAGAATCAAGTTCAACTTGCTGAAAAACCTCCCAGACGTCGCTAAGAGGCGCATGTTGAACTTGTACAATCAGTTCTTGGAGCTCAATATTGTTCCCGACGATTGGAGACGAGTGAGGGTGATAGCCATTAAAAAGCCTGATAAACCCGCGTCGGATCACAATTCGTATCGACCCATTGCGATGCTGTCGTGTATTCGGAAATTGATGGAGAAAATGATCCTTTTTCGCCTCGACAAATGGGTTGAGACGAACCACCTTCTTTCAGATACTCAATTTGGTTTCCGTAGGGGTAAGGGAACAAACGACTGTCTCGCGTTGCTTTCCTCGGAAATTCAGTTAGCTTTTGCTAAGAAAGAGCAAATGGCTTCTGTGTTCTTGGATATCAAGGGGGCTTTTGATTCAGTATCCGTTGAAGTTCTTTCAGAGAAACTCCACGCTTGTGGATTGTCTCCATTAATGAATAATTTTTTGTACAATTTGCTGTCAGAAAAACATATGAGCTTTTCTCATGGAAACTCTACAGCTTTTCGATTTAGCTACATGGGTCTCCCCCAAGGCTCATGTTTAAGCCCCCTTTTGTACAATTTCTACGTTAGAGAAATTGATGTCTGTCTTAGTGACAATTGCATGTTGAGACAACTTGCAGATGACGGCGTAGTGTCTATCACAGGGCCAAAAGAGGTTGACCTGCAAGGACCCTTACAGGATACCTTAGACAATTTGTCTACTTGGGCTATTCAGCTAGGTATCGAATTCTCCACGGAGAAAACTGAGTTGGTCGTTTTTTCTAGGAAGCATAGCCCAGCACAACCGAAGCTTCAACTTTTGGGTAAACCGATCACTCATTCCATGTCTTTTAAATATCTCGGGGTCTGGTTCGATTCCAAATGCACCTGGAGATCCCACATTGAGTATCTGAGAAGAAAATGCCAACTAAGGATCAATTTCCTTCGATCAATTACCGGAACGTGGTGGGGAGCCCATCCACAAGATCTTCTGACGTTGTACCGGACAACGATTTTATCGGTTTTAGAGTACGGCAGTTTTTGCTTCCAGTCGGCAGCTAAAACGCACATCATCAAGCTGGAACGGATCCAGTATCGTTGTCTTCGTATCGCGTTAGGATGCATGCACTCGACTCATACTATGAGTCTCGAAGTGCTGGCGGGCATGTTGCCACTATCCGTCCGTTTTTCAGAGTTATCTCTGAGGCTCCTCACCCGTTGCGAAGTAATGAACCCACTGGTGATTGCAAATTTTGAGAAGCTTCTTGAGCTAAATCCTCAAACATGTTTTATGACTTTGTACTACCTATATTTAACACAGGATGTCAGCCCTTCAAGAAATATTCCCAATCGTGTAGTCTTCTCCGATTTCGGCAATTCAGTGAATTTTGATTTATCTATGACACAGGAAATCCGCGGAATTCCAGAGCATCATCGTCCTATGATTGCTCCGTCATTATACGCTGCAAAGTTTGGCCATGTTGATTCTGCAAGAACGTTTTTCACAGATGGATCTCTTATAGAGGAGTCCGCTGGTTTTGGTGTATTTAATGAATTTCATAGCGCCTCTCGAAAACTTGAAGCTCCTTGTTCTGTGTATGTGGCTGAACTGGCAGCAATTCACTACACTTTGGAAACTATTGCTTCACTTCTTCCAGACCACTACTTTATTTTTACGGATAGTCTCAGTTCTGTCGAGGCTATCCGTTCCATTAGGCCGGTAAAGCACTTCTCGTATTTTCTCTTGAAAATACGAGAACTGCTTAGTGCTTTATCCGTGCGCTCTTTCATCATCACCTTCGCGTGGGTCCCTTCGCATTGCTCAATTTTGGGCAATGAGAAGGCGGATTCACTTGCGAAGGTGGGCGCTATGGAAGGCGACATTTATGATCGACAGATCGCCTATAGTGAATTTTTCTCTATTTATCGTCAGCAGTCGCTCGTTAGCTGGCAACATCAATGGAGTGAAGGGAGCTTGGGACGATGGCTACATTCAATTATCCCTAAGGTGTCGAAGTTTGCATGGTTCAAAGGGTTGGACTTGAGTCGAGACTTCATACGCGTGATGTCTCGTCTCATGTCCAATCACTATTGTCTAAACGCTCACTTGTTCCGTGTGGGGTTGGGAGACAGCAATCTCTGTGAATGTGGACAAGGTTACCAGGACGCTGATCACATCCTTTGGTCTTGTGTGGAGTATCGTGGAGTCAGATCACATTTTTATGATTCCCTTCGGGCTCGAGGTAGACAACCTAATGTTCCAGTTCGGGATATTTTGGCTAGACGCGATCTGGAGTTTATGAAACTCATATATGTTTACTTTAAGGATATTAACCTTAGATTGTAAGTTTGATTAACCTTGTGTTTAGTTTGTGTTTTGTGCGTCTGGGGGTTTTTTTTTCAATGTTTGTTTTCAAGATGAATAGAAATAATTTCATGCTTTAGGATTAATTAAATAGTTATATCGTAAACCACATTTAAAACCTCCTTCTTCCCTTTTCCCATCCAAAAAATTGTAAATCTCCACTAACCTCGAGACGACCGCGAGTACTCGGTCCAGTTCCTTTAACTTTAAATATAAGACAGTAACAATGTATAACGCAAAGGATAACTCGGCTCTGTAAAGTTTATTCGATTGAGCCTGTACAAATAAAGTAATTACAAAAAAAAAAAAAAAATACATTTCATTGTACCTCTACGGTTCTTTTTTTTACGGGTGCTTCTATGAAAACAGTCGTTTCGACTTGGCTCCATACTGTGGCCCCAGGTGTAATCCCTTTCGAGAAAACAACATTCAAAAACTATTATCTCTTTGCACTCGTGAATATACTTGCCAAAGCCGTATTTAGAAACCGTTGGTTTCTGGTGGGTTGGTGTCTACAAGAAAGTTTCTTCATTTTTTGGCCGATCTTTCCATATTAGTGAAATTAGGGTGGTCCATTGTTTGAGATAGACCAATGCAATGTTCGAGAAAGTTGCAGAATAATCAATTTGCGGCAACTTTGCTGGAGACACCAAATTTTCATCTCTTATGGCTCATGAGTTATGATTTTTCATAGCTTTTCAAATAAAGGAGATAGTATCTTAATTGCTTCGGAAAAAAATGTGCTCTTTCTAAAGTTCTAAAAGAGCGGCGCCGATAGTGTAGTGGTACGCGTGAATACCTTTTACCCCAGTACGCCTGGGTTAAATCCCAGTTGGCACCGCCGGGATGTTCTTAGGCATAACATCTCTGAACAGGGAAGAAAAGCCGTTAGTCCCCGGTTCATGAGTTAATGGGTCGATAGGGAGAGTCCAGGTGTGGGAACTGCCTCCCTGGAGTCGGTAGCATTTGTGCTCAGCACGGAAAACAAGATCGATTGATTTGTTTTCCATCAAGGAATGATTTGTTTTCCGTGCTGAGAACCAGTGCTACCGACGCCAGTCAAATCAGATTACTACCCGCATAAATCACAACCATACGGTTACCACATTGAAAATGGTTTACCTTCCTGTGAAAACCATAATGAGAATGGTTCAGTCAACTTTAATCGAACCATACCTATAGGTAACGTTTTGACCATATTGATTAAGGTTTTCGAAGGCCTAACCATACGAATAATGGGTGGTTAAGAACGTTCACCATACGAAATCTCACTTTTTCCCATACATTATTTGCAAAGAAACTATAGCCTAACCACATCAGAAAAGGTTCAAGTTGGAAATGTGAAACCTATTTCAATTAACGTTCCAATAAGGTAGTACGTTTTAGAGCCAACCATTGTTGTTAAGTTCAATATATACCATGAACGGGTAGAAATGACCATACTTATTGACGTTATAATACTGTCGTAGTTTATGTGGAATTCAGCAGATATAGTTTGTTCTTTATTTCAATGTGATATACAAGATTGCTTTTTGTAAATACCTCTCCCTTCACTTGGGAATTGTTTTTATTGTTCTTCATATAAACATAGCACTAAAAAAATACACCCTGCAAAACGAACCTTCATTATATTTGAACCTGCTTCGATTTCCTGTTTGGGTTGATGTGAGCCAGAAGAATCAAAATTTCCAACCCATGTAGATCACTGTTTTTATTCATGACGGCTGGGATTGTCAAAGGCCCTAGATATTTTTGTAGGAAATACATGCTCTTTTAGAAATACTTCATACTTTAAGCTGGTATTACTTACATTATTCATTTTTCTCAACGATAAAACAGGTTTTCCATTTGGAGTAAAGTTTTAAAAATAAAATAATAAAGCAAAAAAACACCGTGAACTCATGGCCGCCGTTCCAAAGAAAAGCATTTTCCTCAGTGTGTGCCAGTTGTAAAAACATAAAGCAACCATAAGCGAAACACGTAAGCATTGTACAAGTTGTATACAACTTTTATTCGTAATGTTTTGAAACAGTTCAATATAGTTTCGTATAGTTGATCAACCGTAACAAAATGTAGCTGGAACATATCAGACACTGTAACAGTAGAAAGTAATGTTTCTTTTCTGTTTATTATATTCCATAAACCATAACAAAACTATTTTGTATAAAGTTAACATAGCTAGTAAGGTTTCAGTGAAGTTTGAACTGTTCTAGAAATTGTTATTTTCTATGCGGGTAGTTAATACATATTGCAATGGAAAGTCTCTAGGTTCAGATATAGTTTTTGTAGAATATTTTAAAAATGCAGATGAGGAAGCGATAGATGAGTTGGTTAGAATTATTGAAATGGTTTGAGTGGAAAACAAAATGCCCTCAGATTGAAATAAGTCAACGCAGATACCCACGCAGTTAAAATTATGTTGTTATTTTACACGAATTTTCATGCACATATTCATGAAACATTAAATTGGTTTTTAAATTTACATGACTTGAAATTTACATGCATGTCAAATTAAACGTCACTTGAATTTTACATGGATAGCTTTAGATGGGCTCACTTTGTTATTCTAGAGGACATTTAGAATTACACGCATTTGGCTTTTTCAACGAATTTGCATAAAATCGAACTGATTGTCAAGTACGCGGAATTATCACCCACGTGGAATAACCAGCCTTCAAGGCACAGTACATACCCTACACTTCCACCGCTGCATCAAAACGATCAGTTAGGAGAAAAAAGGAACCACGAGCGCATTTTTGAATGTTATTCTATTTTTCCATATCCAAATGTTTGATTTTCTGCACGAAATAAAAGTGCACTCTGTATAAAACCGCTGTAATCACTATTTTGTCTGTCATCCATTTTCTATTTGTGGACGCGCGTATGCACGATAAATCGTTCCACATAGGGTAAGATGGTGCAAAACGCACCCTTTAAGCAAAATCGTCAATGGCTGGCGAATGGAAGCTAAAATCAAGAAGAAAGTAATGGCGTTTGGTTCATTACCATGTTTTCTACAAAGATCGAGTGATTTAGAACTACAAAAGGATCATTTTCCATGACTTTCAAGGTATTTTTTAAATTGCTTCCAAAATGATAGCGGGGCAAAACGCCTGATTCATGATGCAATATGCACCACAACATTGGGACAAGACGCACGACAACAATAGCCAAAACGCACCACAACATTGGGGTAAAATGCACCCCATGGTAAACAAACCATAACCCCTGCAAGTAAATAATGCAAAGGGATGCGGTATTTCAAATGATTATTTCTTTATGTTACATCAGAAATAAGGTTCTCAAAATCTCAATAGAATGTTAAACTGTGATTCATCAAGTAAAATATCTAAAAAATATACGAAACGTAAATTTTTTAATTTTTTTTTTGTGAAACATGATGATAAAAGCTTAATTTACAGTCGATGATTTTAACAACTGTGTCCTGTTATCACGGCTCTACATTTTCGAAGCTCTAAAATGAATTCGTGTTTTTTTTCTCTCATACATACGTGTTCGACGCTTCATTTCTATAACGCCTAGCTAGACTATCAGCAAGAAATGATAGTGAAAAAGAAGTACGCTTAGAAGGAAACGCTGGCTGTGGAACTTCTCGTCGTTGCTTTGCTCATCGCTTTCAATGTAACTAACGTCGATTTTCTAGTTAAACGAACCTCATTATGGCTTTCAATCCCCTTTCACGAACACTCATCACCGATCTTTCAATTTGTTTAAAATGCGTTATGTCCCGTTTTTGATAATTTTTTTTAGATAAATATATGGATGGAAGATAAATTAAAAATATTACGTGTAATCTTCACGTGTTTTCACGTGAGAAATGCTTTAAATGTGTTATTTCATTTTCCGTCATATACGTCATGAAACCTCTGTTGATGTGTTTCATGAAAGAGAAAACTATCAAAGTCGAGCGCTCTTTCGCTCATCCGTTTCACCGAAGCTTGAAAGGAAGACCAATGGAGCGACGGGAGAAAGAGAGACAAGCGATTGAACATTTGTTTGTGCACGCCGACTGAGGTTCTAGAATGCTGCGAAGCTGTTCGACTTTAACAGAAAAAGAAAGCCAGCAGTCTCTTCGTCGCATCGATTTGGTCGATTGAAGCTGATATTGTGACGCCCTGCCTGTTATGCACAAAATGCAATTTTTTTAAGGAATCAGTAGGTCAATACATGATTTTATGATCAAGAATTATTTGGTAAACCTCCAGTTGAAAACAATCACAAACCGTTACCCGGAAAATGCATCTGAGGAAAAGTTATCGCTGTTTTTCTATAAGTGGGCATTTTACCCCAGGGGTGCATTATGGGCTGTTCTCCCTTAACCAAAACTGAGCGCACAAAACAAAACAAACCAAGCGGAGAAAAAAAACTGATGGAATAATCGTTCCGTCCACCATATTAGCTTTCTCAATGATTGTTGATTTAAATTTTCACGAGCATATAAATTTATAGGTTTTAGCGTTGAAAATCCGATGTTCTTCGATAAGTTTTTACATCACGTGGTGATATTACACTGCAAGAGAAAATTAATCGAATAAACGTGTAATTTTATGAGTTTCATCATGTTTTTATTATGTGCATGATAAAGTCACGAGTTCAAATCTCACCCCCGGACAAGTCACGAATGACCCGAGAGTGTTAAAGTGACTATAATAATAAAAAAAAATAATGTAAAATTAAGCTAAAACATAGTTTAAAGCGATGTAATTTTAAAATGGTTTTGGTTTACACGTCATGTAATATTCATTATTTTTTGCTGTGCATCCCAAAAAAGTCAGGAAGCAGAACATTTTCGTAGAATTTCGCTATGTAACGTAGCATGCACAATTTACGCTAAATGGATAGGTAATCAGCTTCTAATTCACAGGAGAACCAGAAATTCATCAAGCTACATTTACTAGAAGTAGATCAACAGATGACCACATATTTGTAGTTAGGCGGGTCATGAAAGAATATTGGAATGCGGGGGAAGATTTAATTATTTTAGCGTTAGATAGATGTAAGGCATTTCATACTGTAAAAGTGCAAACTTTAAGAGAAGTGTTACTTTGACGCGAAGCGCTGTTGATTATGAGATGCTCGATGACCCTGGAGGGATCGATTTTGCTTACTGATCAGAAAATCATGGGTTTAACCCCAAGCTCTTCCACAGCACAATAAATCGCCACCATCATTTGTATATTTGTTATTGAACATTAACCTCGGAAACTATTTGCATATCAAGCGAAACCGTAGCCCTGTATTGTCGCGAAGCGTTATGGTTCTGAGATGCTCGATGACCCTGGAGGGATCGTTTTTGCTTACTGAGCAGAAAATCATGGGTTTAATCTCAAGCTCTCCGTTATGACTCTTAAAATTCATGATCACTAAACAAAATGAATATGTTCTTTGGATAGCCGGCTATCGAGAGATTAGATAGACAACAAATAAACAATACATACTATTGGTTGTATGGCCAACTTGAGGTGAATCCTAACCGAATATCCTACTCAACCCTCCAACTCCGTAGCACTTATGAAGGTATCGCTAAGTCAGTGGCCTCTCGGTAAGTAAGTACTACATCAACATTTCCTTCCCTATCCCTAGTTATGGTAAAGATGGGCGTGACCGGGAATAAAAACAGGCATGCTTCTGTTACTCTTGTTTAGATTGGAACCAATGTTTACTCCCCAGCATTATTCCTGAAAGTAGTGTAGCTGAGAATTTTAGAAGAGACGTGAGTGTCGCTAGTATCCAATATACGAAGTATATCATAACAACGCTAACGCTATCAGGTTCCAAGACAGGAAAGTCAATAGGAAATTAAAAAAGAAAATTCGTATGTTCGCACTTAAATTTGCAAGATTTTTTTTTATTATAGTCACTTTAACGCTCTTAGGTAATTCGTGACTTATCCGGGGGTGAGATTTGAACTCGTGACTTTGGCGTGAGAGGAATGGATGCTAACCACTACGAAGGGGTCGCCCCCTATTTGCAAGATTGTGGACAAAGAGCTGTCGAAACAGAAAGCGGTTCTTTGAGCATAACAAGGTTTGGCTGAGTAGGTGTGACACTGTAAGCGAATTAGCAGAACCGTAAGCTGAAAAAAGACGACCACGAAAATGCATCGAGAGCTTAAGTACGAGATCGAAGCTTGGAAAAGTGCACGATATCAGCATAGAAGTTCCTGCAGAGTTAATGTTTGCAGCTGCAACCAGTGAAACAAATTCTGCCCTTCGATACGCAGGAAAGATCATCAAAAATCTATAGGAGTTTCCGGAAGATACAGGTAGTGTGAAGCAGTCCATGAATGTGGTCAGTGATGTGGAAGGTAAGGTTTGTAACACAGTCCCAGTAGGCCATGTTCGATGTTTTTTTAATATAATCTAGGGTAAACCGTAGAATAAAGGATATCTTAAATTATCTTTTCATAGATTGATTTCTCGCAAAACCTTTGTTGAACTTTTAGAACTTTTAATAGCGCACATTTTTGCCCAAGTGGTCAAGATACTATCTCCTCTATTTTAAGAGTTTTGGTAGTTTTTTGCATAAAAATATGAATCTTTAAAAATTAAATCAATAGCTTAAAAAAAAAATCGCTCTCGCAGTTTTTCCACTATAAATGAACAAAACAACGATCTTTCGAATGGAATCAAAAATTTGGAAATCGGTTTGCTCCTTTAAGAGATATGGACAGTTGAAAAGTGACATTGAAAATCGCCTTTATCTTTCCAATAAAAAAAAAGATAGTAACTTGGTTGCTCCAGCAAAAATATTTATCATTAAATGTGTAAGAATATTGTTTTACGAGAAATGAACGTATGAAAAGATATTCATAGAAAACCACTTTTTCAGGGGCCACCCTAAACTCCTTGTTTAAAAAAATCATAACTCATGAACCATAAGAGATGGAAATTTCGTGTTTTCAGTAAATTTGCTGCAAATTGATTGTTCTGCAATTTTTTACAACTCTGCATTGGTCCATCTCAAACAATAAACAAGTTTACATTTTCAATTCACCAATTTTATGCACCACCCTAATTTCACTAACATGAAAAAATCGGCCAAAAGATATGAAGAAACTTTTCTGAAGACACCATATGCCTAACACCAACATTTTTGTCTTCCTAAATACGACTTTGGGAACCATTGTGCAGTGAGTGATTAAACTTTTCCTCGATTCTCCTGGATACACTTCTAGAATATGAGAAAATCGAGAGATGTTTTACCAAAGTCTATTACAATTGAAATTTCCATGGATTTGTCTCATATTGTATCAGTTTTTCCTGAACTCGAGGGAAATTTCAGTCAATCATTGATTAACCCCACTTTTTGCACATTTGAGTCGATTTCGACTCAGTCACTGAGTTACTCTCATCGGCCGTGCATGGTTTCAGGAAGAGAGCACTCGTTGGTAAACTTTTGTTGCACTCAGGTGTATAAGTGTGGGTGTGTGTGTGTTGAAGAACCATCTTCATCCCATGAGTGTGGGTAGTGACACGGTCTTATCCATCAGAAGAGCAGCGGCCGCCTTGAAGCGATCTCGATTGAAGGGGTTGGTGAAGACTTTAGCCTGGGGAGGAAGGTGCAGTCGCTCTTCAATTTTAACCCTATCAAAGTAGTAGCTTCGATTCGTTTCGTTACAATGCATCCGGCTTTGTGATCTATGACTTGAAACTGTATACTCTAAACAGTGCTGTCGTTCCCCCAGTGCCTAGTTTCGAATGAGTTAGAAGCACCGGACGGAACTGCACCTGAAGCAAGAACGAAATATAATACCATTGGGTGCTGCTACACGGAAAAGGACACTCGAGCTATTGTCACCGTTTCCTTTTTGCTGCCATCACGGGAGAGCGTACGTCCTTCTCTTTGTTTGGTTCGTCACAATAAACTTGTTTTTTTTTTAATTCAATGGAGTGAACCGGGTTTGTAAGAACATGCTTCTTGAAGATGGCGCGGATATTGTTTTACCTGGATAGAAGAGCTCCTCAAGAGCCATCCTTTCGCTATTCATTGGGTACCTATAGTGTAGCTGAAGCATCATCTGCAAAGAGCGGAAAGGTTAATTTTCCGTTTTTTTTTTCAAATCGTAATTCGTATACCTGATAAGTAGAAAATTTCCTGAAATTGTATTTAACTTCGATCCAGCAGATGGAACAAAAATATCGTGTCTAAGAATTGGGTAAATGATTTGTAGGTACTAGTAAGTTGACTGTAATTTTCTAGCTTTTTGATGAGCGTCCGACACATTTTTTTTTTGACTTTATTATAGAGATTTTTAGCGTCCGACTAGTTATAGCTCGTCAAATTTATTGACGAGTAAATTGGATGTTTAACGATTAGTTTTTATTGAGCGCTACTTTGAAATCAATGTTCAAATGGTGAGTCTGCTAGTTGTATGCCTTTAATGCATTAAGTAAGTAAGTAAGAAAATAAATAGAGTAAAGATGTAACCTGTCAGACTCGACCTTCTGCGATTTGCATGTAACTTTGCATAATGAACCATTTAGTCCAGGCTATTTTCCTCACAGATGACGCTGTTTAATTGATAGTAAGTAATAAAAATCCCCATTTAGAAAATTGGAAAAGAGGAAATAATATGCATGCATTTCCAGGTCGAAAAAAGTTTACGACAGCTTAAAGAAATCAACTAGCTTTCTTACCAGTTCTCAAAGAACCAAAATATTCAAATTCTCTTTTACGAGCTCAATCCCGCAACATGCCATCTATTTTGATGAAACTTAATTTGCGATTCCCCTCTCATAGGTTTCAGAATAGATTACATAGTTTTAATTAATTTTAATTATCCATTTATTCAAGCTTCTGCATTAATTTAATATCAGATATTGTTGTTGTTGTTTGCGGTGACATCTATCGGAAATTACGCATAATCTGTGTTCAGTTAGGTGTTCACAGCCCAAGCAACTCAGCTTGTCATAAACTGGTTTACATAACTTATATATGACAATCTCAGCATCTTTTCCCTTATATTCAACTCATTTATAGCAAAAAAGCGCAAGAGGTGGGATCTATATATAACATATGTCAAGTTATATATGATTGACTTGCGCAATTAATGTTTCATCGGCGTGAAGGAATTCAAGAAAAAAAAAATAAAAAATATTAAATAGCATTGATTTTGCACCATAAAAGCTCGAAACTAGCACTCACTCATCTGGTCATATCTCAAAAACTATTTGTCCAAATCATTTGTCCTTGAACACACATCAAGTAGAATAGTTTTTCAAAGTGTGGTGAAAATTTGAGCCCAAAATATTAAGAAATAAAAAATCCCGTCCATGATTAAAAAAAGGGAATTTTTTTACAATTTTTATACTTGCTGGTAATCAACCAGTTTACTGTAGTTACTATAACAAAAACAAAATTTGGGTACATCTACGAGCATCTACATTAAAAAACCTTTTATTTGATGTTCTAAGATCATGATTAGTTAATTTGGTTGTGGAGTAATCTGTTCTGAAAGATGAAATTTTTAAAAATCTCGAAAATCCAGGGTTGTAGCCCAGAAGGATCTAGGCACTCTAGAATAAAATCAAAAAAGGTGTTTGTTCAGAATGCCAAAGAAAGCGTTTTGGTCAATTTTGGCTCAAATCTGTGACATCGACCACAACTTTTTTAAATTCTGTAGCCACTTGAGCTGGAATGACCCATATTGAAGTTATAATTCGGTATTGCAACTCTCAATTACTTGTTTTTTTTTTTTATTATTTTACCCACCATCTTTCACATTTTAGCCATACAGACTGTTTAAAGTGACTTAATCATATTCTTAAAAACTGGTCTACTTATATTAAAATCAAAAACATCACACACACACACACACGTCATTAAACAGTCTGCAACATCTATCGAGAGGATTGTTATAACCGTAAGCAGTACGATGTCCGGGAGTCCACAGAAAGTAAAAGTTGCGGAGACGACGAGCTGGAGTGTGGAAATTGATGTTCCCGAGCAAACAACTGCAGTCAATATGATTACTAATCATGTCAAATATGAACATCCTCTGGAGAAAGTCTCGGTGATTTGTTAGTGTTTGCAGTCCAATAAGCGCACATCTATGCTCGTACGGAGGTAAGCTATCTGGATTTGTCCATGGCAGACGTCGTAATGCAAACTTTATAAACTGTTTCTGGATTCTCTCTATGCGCAGTACATGAACAGCATGATATGGAGCCCAAATTTGTACTCCATATTCAAGAAGACTGCGGACCATAGAGCAGTACAGCGCTTTCAGGGCGTACACGTCGTCGAATTGTGCAGTATTGCGGCGCAAAAATCCTAGCATGGAGTTGGCCTTTGCAACTGTCATGGATATGTGCTCGTTAAACCGTAGTTTGTTGTCCAAGATGAGCCCAAGGTCCTTAATGGCATTAACCCTTTCCAGCGGCGATTGATTCATAGAGTAATCAAAAATGATCGGAGAGTGAGAGCGGGTAAGGGTAATCACTTTGCATTTGGCAGCATTGGCTTGCATTCCATTCATCTGACACCAGGATGACAATTGCTCTATATCAGCTTGTAGTGCGCAACAATCCACGATCGATTTGATCACACGGCACGGCTTAAGATCATCCGCATATAGCAACTTACAGGAACTTAGCATATCACACACGTCGTTAATAAACAGAACGAAAATGAGAGGTCCTAGGTGATTCCCTTGTGGAACCCCCGATGGTATATGGAATACCTCGGATCTGGAAACACGTACCTTAACGAAAGCCTTCCTGGATGATAAGTATAATTTCAACCAACAAACGATCCACGGTGGAAGACCAAGGCGGTTTAGCTTCATAATGGCTAGGACGTGAGGGACTTTGTCAAAAGCCTTAGAGAAGTCGATGTAAACGGAGTCCACTTGCTGACGCTTCTCGATGCTACCTATAAGAGTGTTCGTGTAAGTCATCAAGTTAGAGACTGCCGAGCGAATGAATCCATGCTGAAACTCTGAGATTATGGGTTAAGCTGGATACAACTTCTCATGCAGAAGACTTTCGAGAACTTTGGCCAAGCAGTTCAGGATCCAGATAGGTCGGTAATTTTCCACTTTGTGCATGTTACCGGACTTGAAGATTGTTGTAGTTGAGGCGAGCTTCCAGGCATCCAGAAAAACGCCATCCTTAAGCAATCGATTGAAAATAGACATAACGGGAGTGGTCAACGATGCTGCACATTTCTTGACGAAAGACGGTGAAATACGGTTCAGGCCTGGACCTTTCGATGGATCGGCAAAGGGTTTCATGGTAGCTGATCAATATATTGCTGCGGTGGAGGAGTTTGATCGGGTTCGAAAATACTTAGGAAAAAGTCTGCGAAAAGGTCAGCAGAAGCGGTATCGGTGGTGGAGCTACTACTACCGTAGGTGACTTCCACGGGAATACCAGCTGATCTTTTCCGAGAGTTGATAAAAGACCAGAACGACGATGGATTTTCCTTGAAACCCCTCTGGAGGTTGTCGACGTACTCACGAAAGCGAGCTTCCTGCAAACTATTATACTCTGCTTCTACTAGCTGCACCGTATACTTGTTTGCTGCGGTCCGGGAACGAAAGTAACGTTTTCGAGCTTTACGCAGGCGGTGACGCAGATTACGCAATTGCGGATTCCACCAAGGTTGTTGGAATTTCAAACAAGATTTTCGTGTCTTCACCGGAACAGTATCTTGAATTACGTTATAGATGTTGTCGTAGAATACGGAGACGGCGGCATCAATGGTGGGTTGGTCAAGTATTTGTACCGGAATCACATTGTGCAAAATTATACTCACTGTGGGCTGCTGTGTACGGGAGCGGATGATCTCTCGAATGGGAGTAAACTTCTAGAACCAACGGCTTGTGGTTACAATCAACTTTCATAATTGCAGAGGGTGGTTCAAACAGCTCGATGCAATCGGAGTCACTGACGAAAACCCAGGTCAAGAAGCTTACCACTCGTGTTCACCAGATCGTTGATTTGCTTCAATCCAGCAGACAGTATGGACTCCACTACAGCGAGTTCCTGTTCTGATGAAGCATTGAGAGGCAGAAATCCTCTGATCTTGTAATCGCCCACAACTATGGTTGTATCGTGAGGGTTCGCCATACCAAGGAGCTGTTGTACGGACTCAGTGTGTTTGGTGTAAATGTCGGGCGGACTGTTTGGTCGAATATAGATACAGCACAGGAAGATCGATTGATGTTGTAAATCGACTTGAACAGCAATTTGTTCGAGGCTCTCAACGCCCACAAGATGCACAGCCTTACACTTCAGCTCGGATTTCACGGCAATTAAGACGCCACCGCCACGTCGCGGTGCGCTGGTGCGAGAATTCCGGTCACAGCGGTAGATTGTGTAGTAGCTTGCTAAATCAGCATTTGTAATGTCGGTATGAAGCCAGGTCTCAGTGAATACCACCATGTCGAAATCACAAGAAAGCAGCGTTAGTCAATTACTTGTTTATAACAAATTTATAACTGATTGTATTTGATGAAAACTTCCTAGTATTATAAACAACATGTTTTCGTATGTTATTTTTGAAAGCATGAGTAAAACTGAAATATAGCTTATTAATAATATGTACTTTGACTATATGTGGTAGGGGTAACAATAGTTGCAATTTCCAAACCTACGACTGGATGCCTTCCTTCAAATAACAACTGAAGTGCGGTAAAAAATCGGTAGAACTGTTTCAAACACAAAGTTGGTACTTGATCGGGTCGGTTTTCATCTCTTTTTGCCAGTGGTGGCGGGGACACACACTCCTCACCATCCTTCTCCAAAGGAGGAGAGTTTGGTAAAGAGAGATGAAAAAACCGATTTGTACCTTCCTTAAACATGTATATGCATATTCATTTAGATTCACATCTGAAGTGCATCGTTTTTTGCATACGCAGACAACACTTTCTAAGCCCCGTCCCTAGCAGGATTTCCAGTCGTTTTCATGCATGCTCATCTAAGTGCATAATAATGGGTACCATCGTCTTTTGCAGTGCCAGGTACTCTATTCTGGAGTATTCTTCTTCACATTTCTTATCGCATATTAACTTATTGCGTGCTCTCAACTTAGTGTTCTAGATGCACTTCTACAGTTATTAATTGAGAGCTTTCGATGTCTATACCATTTATCGGCGTGTCTCCGTTCCCCAATTGTCTGGAGTCCCAAAAGTGGAGATGGACCGAATTCAGACCGGTGAAGCTATCCTCGATCAGCATGCAATCTACCAACGTGATAAAAGTATCGGTCTCACTGACGCGAACAGAGATGCGTGTGCACACTCCAACTGTACGTTTTCAACTCCTGTATATTTCTCTCATCACTTATCGCTAAGTACATTTCTTATCTCTACTGGTCGATAGTGTAGGTGTGGTGAATTTCTAGGCTCTAGGTAGGTAACTAATAGGTAGGTAAGATTGGTAAGTATTATGAGTGTGTGATGTGGTGAATAATAAAAAAAAAAATGTAAAAAAATTGTAGTTTTGTTCCTTATCGCAAAATAGTAGACCCTTGTTTGTTTTTTGTCATTAGGGTGACCATTTTCATGATTGGTTGGTCCAAAAAATCGATTGTTTTTCCCAACAATGCCTTTTTCTTTTTCTTCAAAAAATCATTACTTTAAACAACGCAAAAACACTATCTGATGTTGTTTTAGGATAGTGATTTGCATTATGTTTATGTAAAGTCTGGAACGCGCAAAAATTGTTCAACTTCAAATTGGTGTATTTCTGTTAAAAATGCATAAAAAACCTGAAATGCTGTATTTGGAAGTTGAGTGTATATACAATGGTTGCTATGATGTGTTTTCACCGTTTGCTCTCCAGTTTTCAACATGACGTCCAAGCAAGAAGAGCAGCGTGTCAAAATTTTGCTCGCGCAGCAAGAGAATCCGATGTTCTTACACGCCAAGTTGGGAAAATTGCTGGATGTGGTTAAATTGACCGTGACAAACGGTTTAAAAGTATTCGGGGAGCGTCTGTCAACTGCCAGGAAGCCTGAAAGCGGCGGCAATCGTAATCCAGACGTGGCAGCAACGACGAAGAAGGTGGTGGTGAAATATAAGCGGAATCCTAACCTCTCCATTCGGGACGTCACTGGCAAGCTTAATGTCTCCCATACTACTGTGCAGTGGGCCAAGAAACGAGCCGGGTTGTCGACGTTTAAGAAGATATTCGACTGTGTCGTCATGGACGACGAAACTTATGTGAAGGCAGATTTCAAGCAGCTTCTGGGACAGGAATTTTATACCGTATCAGGAAAAGGGAAGGTGGCAGAAATTTTCAAAACCATCAAACTATCGAAGTTGCAAAAAAAAAAATATTTCGTCTGGCAGGCCATATGCACGTGTGGTCTAAAAAGCGGCGTTTTCATTACTACGGGAACCATCAATCAAGAGATCTACTGCCTGGAAAAGCGGCTACTACCATTCCTAAAGCAACATAATAAAGGGTGATACGGTCAAAATGTTGTCAATATCAACTTGACGTATTTCTTTCAATTTTGCATTTAAAAAACCTGAACACCCCTCATTTTGAAGGTGTGTGTGTGTAGAATGTTGCTCCTATTTTGATTTTGGAATTCACTCTTCAGTTGTCAAAATGCCGTCCAAGCAAGAAGAGCAGCGTATCAAAATTTTGCTCGCGCATCGCGAAAATCCGAGCTACTCGCACGCAAAGTTGGCAAAATCGCTAAAAGTTGTCAAATCAACCGTTACAAATGTAATTAAAGTGTTTGGGGAACGTTTGTCGACAGCCAGGAAGTCTGAATCGGGGGGGAATCGAAAACCGGAAGCCGCTGAGACGACAAAGAGAGTTGCCGGTAGTTTCAAGCGAAACCCTATCCTCTCTCTCCGAGATGCCGCAAATAATCTGGGTGTATCGTCTACAACCGTGCATCGAGCCAAAAAACGAGCCGGACTATCGACTTACAAGAAGGTAGTGACTCCAAATCGCGATGATAAACAAAATACGACGGCCAAAGCGCGATCCCGGAGGCTGTACACGACGATGCTGACGAAGTTTGACTGCGTGGTAATGGACGACGAAACCTACGTCAAAGCCGACTACAAGCAGCTTCCGGGACAGGAGTTTTATACGGCAAAAGGAAGGGGAAAGGTAGCAGATGTTTTCAAGCACATGAAACTGTCAAAGTTCGCAAAGAAATATCTGGTTTGGCAAGCCATCTGTACCTGTGGCTTGAAAAGCAGCATTTTCATAGCTTCCGGGACTGTCAACCAAGAAATTTACGTGAAAGAGTGTTTGAATAAACGTCTTGCCTTTCCTGAAGAAACACGGTTGTTCCGTACTGTTTTGGCTGGATTTGGCATCTTGCCATTACGGTAAAAAGGCCATGGAGTGGTACGCCGCCAACAACGTGCAGGTGGTTCCCAAGGACAAGAACCCTCCCAACACGCCAGAGCTCCGCCCAATTGAGAAATACTGGGCTATTGTCAAGCGGAACCTAAAGAAGACCAAAAAAACTGCTAAGGGCGAGCAGCAGTTCAAGGCAAACTGGCTTTCTGCGGCGAAGAAGGTGGACAAGGTGGCTGTACAAAATCTGATGGCAGGGGTCAAGCGTAAGGCCCGGAAATTCGGATTTGGAAAAGCGGAAGCCTAACTGAATATTTTTCCTGAATTTTATACAAATTGAACTTGAAAAAGAAATTTAATTTGATTTTTTAAATAAACGATTTCACCGATTTACACGCGTTTTCCCTTGACCAAATTTTGACTGTATCACCCTTTACGTAGCATTACGTCAATTTGTTGAGGAAAAACGTCCTCTTTTAGTTTTATTATCTGAAACTCATATTGTAGAAACTGAAGCTTTTGATCAGTATAGTATTCCGGGATATATTGTTGCTGCTTGTTTATCACATTCTAGACACACTGGCGGTGTTGCTATTTATGTCAAAGAATCAGTTCAATTCAACCTTCGTACCAACGAAGTTATTGATGGCAACTGGTTCTTGGACATTACAGCTGTACGTGGCATGAAGATGGGTAATTATGGTGTTTTGTATCATTCTTCCAATTCTAGTGACCAGCGTTTGTTGAAGTTTCAGAGAACTGGCTCGAGACATTCCTTGATTTTAGTAAATTAAATATATTGGCTGGTGTTCTAGGTAGAGTAACTTGTTGATCTGCTTGTACTGCTTGTTAATGGGTATGTATTTCTTTCTCAACACGTCAGTTCGCAGTTTGCAAAACTTTTTCAAGGAAGCCCATTTAGATGATTTAAGACGTTTCAAACGAGGGTTTGACCATGGAGGGTGAGTTAGTATCACTGGAGTTTTCTTCGGTGCGAACTGATCGATTGCATAAACAACAGTATTCGTAAAAATAGTCGAAGAAATATTTACGTCATGATCACGCAGTTCTTCATCCCAGTTTATGCTCTCGAAAAAGGCAGTCATTCCATCGAATTTCCTGGTTCAATTTCAATGATATCTGCAGAGGTGGATGTGGCCTACAACGCTTAACTAATGGCTCAGGCGCCTCATAAATCGAGCAACTAGAAGCAACCTCACGGCTAAGAAAACATAAATCAAGCAATCTATCATTCTCATTGGAAACACTTTTTAGTTGCAGGAGATCAGCAATACTGTAGCTGCCCAGAAGAGCTGCTGCCAAGGGTTCAATGTTTGAGCAACTGGATTGAGGATGGAGGAATCCGGCGTCATTCCAGGACCATTTCATAGACGATAGATTGAAATCACCAATTACGAGGACGTCGTCATTTGCATTCATCTTGGATATGATCCAAAAGAGAGAGTTTAAGTGTTGATCAATCAACTCGGAATCTCCAAGGCGGTCCGGGGGCAGATACAGCACACAGACGAAAACTACTTTCGATTGTAGAGAGATGGACACCCACAGTTGTTCGACACCTGTACACCTAGGTGGATGGAGCTGCCGAGATTGAAAGACTGATCGAACAGCAAGTAGAACTCCCCCACCAGAATTTTTGGGGCTCATTTCTCGAGAACGGTCAGTACGATAGACAGTAAAGTCCAAACCAAATATCTGTCTAGAGAGCGTGTTGCTGTTCAACCATGTTTCCGTAAAAGCGTAAATGTCGTAGCAAGCATCCAAATAGGCCAGTTTCTACGCTGCTACAGATGTATTTATGCCACCGACATTCTGGTAGTAGAGTAGTACCGCATCATCCTGCGTTTTTGATGCGTTACGGTTGTCGTTGCTGCGTTTGGTATCATCATGGCATGAGTCGGTTGAAAGTGTGAAAGAACTTTGTACGGCAGCGTAGTGATCATTTCCTGCTTCGGCATGGCATATACTATTAATGCAATTACCTGAGAGAACAAGCACAGTAGCTAATTGCTACGTCCTACGGCGAGGTATGAATGGATCCACACTGACAAAACTGGGCCAAAAGTTATTGTTTGTAATGGTGTTAATCGTCCAATACGGATAATTTAAAGGACACGAAGCTTAGAGGGCGTCCCCTACTAGCGTTTGACGTCAAGGGCTGACAGCGGAACGAGGGCCTAGCCCAATCGGTTTTCCTGCAGATGTACCTGCGATATGTTCAGCATTAGTTGAACGGTTGAACGGTTTGATGTAAAACTGTTTATAGTTGACAGAAGGCTCAACGATTGCTGATTGAGTTGATGCAGCGGGTGCAATTAATCCATGGTTCGTACATGAGTCAATAGGGGCTCGCAGAGTCGGGGTCGGATTTGAATCCGAAGACATTTTACTAAGCGGTGCAGGAGTTTGAATTTGTTGATTCACTAATGGTAAAGCAACATGCTGAGGTACAGACGGATTTACATAGTTTGGATATTGCAGATATGACGGTGGCGGTGCACACCACGGCGCTAGAAGATGAGGCCACGCTAACGGGTTCGCTTCCCCACGTGCGGCGGTAAGAACCAGTATGGCATAGGAGTACATGCAAATGGAACTGATGCTTGTGGTCTAGATGATGCAGGTGTAGAGGATGGCTTCAGAGTTTTACTCTTTGGCGGCTGAAGCTTCGTCGAAGAATATTCATGTCTTGGAGCTGGAATCGGACAGAAAGCCTGAATTGGAAGTGCAGTACCGTTGCCCGCTCCAGCTGGACATATACCCGTTGTCAAATTACCTGGCAGGAGTGCTGGTGGGAGACAATTTTCGTATGACTTGGTATGGTCCGGGAGCAAGGAATGAATAGCATCTGCAACATGATGAGATATGTTTGAGGATGGAGCAGTATCCGAACTAGCTTCGGTAGGACATATAATTTGAGCTGAGTTACCTGGACCAGTAACGTTATTACCAGAAGTGGATGTTGTATGTCCCTGTGTTTTTGGTGGAGTAGGCATGTCAGCTAATGTGGAAGTGGTGTGGTTCTCGGTCGCTGCATCGATTAGAGATGTTGTATCGATTCCAACCAGCGCGATACTACTGGAGTTGCTCAGAACGCGAACTTGTTCAATTACATTGCTGACATCGTTATGATTGTTACAGCACGACTTAGAGAGGAAATGTTCGTTCGTCAGAGTATGTATTTTGTTGAGATTGGAGATCATGTTGTACTAATACTTTACAACCCAACGGCGCCGGTGGTGTAGTGGTAAGTGTGATTACCTCTCACCCCAGCAGGCCTGGGTTCAATCCCAGTCGGCGCCGCCGGGATGTTCTGAGGCATAACATCTCTGATCACGCCTTCCTTCGGAAGGGAAGTAAAGCCGTTGGTCCCCGGCTCATGAGTTGATGGGTCGATAGGTAGGGTCCAGGTGTGGGAGCTGCCTTCTTGGCGTCGGTAGCATTGGTGCTCAGCACGGAAAACAAGATCGACGGAAAACAAATCAAGGAAAAAAAAAATACTTTACAACCCCTTCTTGTAACTTACAAGTAGGTACAACATATCATTATGACATCTAATGATTTAATAATTCCGAAAAACAATTATTTATAGCAAGTGGCACTCACTTGGCAACCTTGCCCAGGGGAAGTGGCCAGTTTCTGACTTGGACCAAAACCAATCATGTCAAGTTCCCAGGACCACATTTGACACATACGAACATGTTTAGGGTGCAGTTTGGGTAGTTTCTAGTTCATATCAAGGGCCAAGCTATACGTAAGAAGAGTTAAATCTCTCCATAGGTTTTTTTATGTTTTTTAAAACCGGAAAATTTTCATTAACGAAGTCGAGTTTCGAACGCCTTTGAATACGGTTGTGTCATAAGTTTCTTCTCTGTTTGGTGCGTGCATTAGCTTTCATAGTTTTCGGCTGCATTTGCCAAATTAGCGCTGGCACTCTGCCTCCCGGATGGTTAAACGTCTGTGAGTGGTGGTTTTCTCGCTTTCCGAGAAGTTCTAGAATCGAGAAAGAAAACATGATTCATCATGTTTGCAAGCAACAGAAGATTTGACGCTAACTGCGTTGTTTGATTTTTTCTCCCGGTCCAGAAATTTGTGACATCGCGAGCGATAAATTTAATTTTTGTTTATTTACGCGGTGATGATGTTGGTTCACTCGCAAATATTTTGAAAAAAACTAAGCGTTTTCGAACGAAAGTGTACCAAAAGTGCTTCTGAACGTGTTTCGTAGTTGGGTGTGGTGAAATTCGTGCATTCCCGGTTGATTTTGGAAATCCGTATCACAAAATTGCCCACCGATTCCTTTTTTTGCCGTTCGACGACGACGGGTGTGCTTTCGCGAGAGTGACGTTTATTGGATCCGTTTCTTTGCACTGGTGTGTTTTTATTTTTTACTAGCGTAAGTGTGCCGGCGATTTGCATTGAGTGTCGGAGATTGTAAGTAATCTGAAGGATGCCTCGCTGGATACGTCCAAGACTGGACGAGCAGAAGCTGGTGGCCGTGAACGGTTCCTGGGGAAAGCATTAGATGCGACCCTCCTCCCAGATGACCATGGCAATACAGGAAGTATTACAACACAGGTAATTACTATTAGATATTTTGGAAACAGTGACAGATAGCGGACATGAAGAACTGTTGTCGTTGTCGTAGGCGCTGTCGTAATCGCCGTCGTAGTCGTGGGCAGTACCGTTAGTATGTTTAAAATTAACCACCAACCGCTGAAAATATGAATTATCGCGTATTTCTGTTGTTCATTACATGCCAAGTAAAATTCGAGAGCGTAATTTCATTTGAATAGCTTGTTCAACTAGGTCTTAAACAATCGTCACGTCGGTCATAGCTTGTTATGATTACCTGAACCATGCGTAAAGAGAAAATCGAAACATTTAACGACGCGTGAAAATGGATCTTAATAAAGGCCTCTTTCGTAGCTTTTAGTTTAAGGATTTCAAAGATCGTCGGTTGCAGTGGCTTGCTTAATGAGCAGAAAAACGCGGTCTCAGATCCTTTCATATTAAAAATGTATGGTTAGATCGCTTGTTTATCGTGTATTTTGTAAAACTTTTCGTTGTCGTCGGTGCCGCGTCTGAATAGTCATAAAAACTTGAGTAACGCTATAATGTGATATGAGGGGCTCGGTGGCCTTAGAGCAACCGGTTTTGCTTACTGAGCAGAACATCATGAGTCTAATCTCAAGCCCATCCACATTCAAGATTCGTCAATCGTTTTATTTGTTAACATGGCTACATGGTAATAACAGCAACTCGATGATTAAAAAGGAGCTCGTCTGCCTAGTGGCAAACGTTTTTGCTTTCTGAGACCGTGGGTTCAATCCCAAGCTCCTTCGCGTTATATGATTGTTAGGACATCAATTCAGCTTATCGTTTACCAAAACAAACCCTGCTGCAAACCCAACCCAACCCTTTTACCCAACATCCCAGTGATTCCTCGTGGAAGTGCAGTGGTGTTCTCTGCTTCCATCAAAGCGAGTGTCACGTCAACACATTCCTACCCGTTCCTTTCTTGACCTGTGTTCGGGCGCGGCCGGCGCTGGTAATGCCTAGTTTGAGATCACCAGTTTTTACACATTGAGGATGATTGCTAGTCCCAAGCATCGTCTATTGGTTCTCTGTGTAATTACAGCTGGTCTGGCAATAACAGAGTAGCAACCGTGGGTGGTCAATCATGTTCATGCTCAATGCTCATGCTGTTGAGGTTGAAGATCATGTTGTAGCAGGTGAAAATCTTCGATTCAATGTTCTTCTCAGTACAGCTAATTTGCTTACGCACAGAGTCAACCAGCGAGTAAAAGCCATCAACTTTATGGTGTAAATGAAATGCTGAATATTCTCTGCAGTCATGACAAAACCAAAATAATCCATCGTTTTCACGACATCTAATATTGACTCCGATACATTTCCAATGGAATTTTTTATCGCAGCTGTAGCAGCTCAATAATTTATTGTGATATTTTACGCCTGCCAAGCTGCAACCATCAAATGAGCCATCGTCGTGTGAGCTCATCGTGAAAGCTACACTATGAGCTTTAAGTAGTTGCTAACTTTGGGTGAAATCGGGAAATTGATGACCGTCCCTTTGATGAAAATACGGCAAAACTATTTAATGTTAAAACACCACGAACTCTGGTAAAACTTCGCGACTGTCACAATTATCGAACAAACTGGTACTTAATGAATGTGATATTCACAATACACTTAATTAACGAGATCAATATCACAACAAAATAACACTTTAGAAAATTGACACAAAACAAGAGCATATCAGTTGACCAGTGGTGCTAGTTTTATAATGAACTATTTAGTTCAGGCTATTTTTCTCACAGATGGCGCTGTTTAATGGATTATAAGTAATAAAAATCCCCATTTAGAAAATTGGAAAAGAGGAAATAATATGCATTCATATTCAGGTTAAACAAATCAACGTGGACTTTACCTCTCACCCCAGCAGGCCTGGGTTCAATCCCAGTCGGCGCCGCCGGGATGTTCTGAGGCATAACATATCTGATCACGCCTTCCTTCGGAAGGGAAGTAAATCCGTTGGTCCCTGGTTCATGGGTTGATGGGTTGATAAGTAGGGTCAAGGTGTAGGAGTTGCCTCTCTGGCGTCGGTTGCATTGATGCTCAGCACGGAAAACAAGATCAAGGAAAAAAAGTGGACTTTGTTGTTAAGTTTTTTCTTGTAAATTATTGTTAAACAAGCTACAGTTCACTAAAAAAAAGTAGAAGGGTCTGTGCCTTGGGGCACGAACGAAAGCTTGACGTAGGACCGCTAGTGGACGGAATAAATGTGAAGCGCATTTAGTTCTTTTAATTGATCAATTATCAATTATCTCAACTCTTTCCGTTTTTGAATTGTAGGCGTACCAAATTTGTAGTGATCTTTTTCAAAGAGAAAGTTGATTAAGAGAATCAATCAAAATCACTTGCACCCCTGCTTCCAAGTTAGGTTACAAGATTACAACTCTGGAGAGCATTTTGTGTGGTCGTTGGGGGCTTGTGGTTCTGAATATGGACAAACAAGCACAGATAAATTCTATTCCAACTCTTTACTGATGTAAGCTTGATGGCCCTGAAAAGGGCTGTTTTATTGAAGAGGACATCCATGGCCAGCACATCACGCATCACAGCATCACGGACCTCATTTTCCAGGAAAACCTTCAGCACACCTCGTAGATCAGACCGGAGATACGTTTGACACCACCACGGCGAGCCAGGCGACCTATGGCGGTTATCTCGAAGAACTTTGCGAGGACGCTTGGCGCCTCCTTTACCAGACCTTTTCCTCCTTTGCCACGACCAGTCAATTGTTGCTTGTTGTTTGTGAAGAAGTGGACTAGCCACCACCTTTCTACTGCTGCTATTGCTGCTCACCACGCCGTCCGAAGCAAAAATGAGCTAATGCCATACAGCAGCGCTCTTTTATACCTTTTCAGGTTAAAAGCTACAAAGACTCCTCCCATTATGAGTAGTTTGCTATCAAGTAGCGAAGCTGGTTCTTTTCTTTTTGCGTACACGGCGAATGAGAACGACCCAAATTTGATTTTAGTTCACTCATAATCGCCAAAAGTGCAGGAACTCAGCGATGAGTAAATTTGTATCATGGTTTCCTGTGGAAAACCTAAAAAAATCTGCCAGAAAATGAGGAAATTGACGAAAATTTTATTCAGTCTCGGAGTAGTACCAATAGACTGAGTGAATCCAATCTTTACTTTTCTCAAATTCGGGAATTTTTCCCTGGAAAATCCTGGAAAATCCTGGAAAAACCTGGGAAAACATGAGGCAAATTTACTCATCGCTGAGCTCCTGCACTTTATTTCTTATTTCTGAGATAACTAAACTCAAATTTGGGTCGTTCTCATTCGCCGTGATATCACCTTGAAAGATATCGGCGCCGGTGGTTAGCGTGATTACCTCTCACCCCAGCAGGCCTGGGTCCAATCTCAGTCGGCGCCACCGGCATGTTCTAAGGCATAACATCTCTGATCACGCCTTCCTTCGGGAAGGAAAGCCGTTGGTCCCCTGTTGAGTTGATGGGTCGATTGGTAGGGTCCAGGTGTGGGAGCTGCCTCCCATTTGGTAGCATTCGGTAGCATTGGAGCTCAGTACGGAAAACAAATCTCACGTCACTTATCAATAGGTCCTATCTACATTGATCGATTCTCTGCATCGACACTCTCTTTCGTAAATAACTCGGCTTCACAAATGTTTCCTGCCGTCTTCGTCGAATTAGATGCTAGATTGTTGCTTCTTCCATTGAAAATATCCGGCCGTGGCGATTCAAAGATGATGAAGGTTGATCAAAATAATTTGTACCCCTGCTTCCAGTTTGATTACATGAGCATTTTGTGTGGTCGTTGGTTCTGAATATGGACAAACAGGCAGATGAATTCTATTCCTACTTTTTACTGTAATAAGCTTGGTGGCCCTGAAAAGAGCCGTTTTGTTGCCAAAGTTGGTGATGATTTAACCTCCAAAACCAAACAGAGTGCGTCTCTGTCACTTCAAAACGTAGATGACATCCATGGCCGCTTACGCTTGGCGTGTTTAGTGTAGGTGACAGCATCACGGATCTCATTTTTCAGAAACACCTTCAGCACACCTCGTAAATCAGACCGGAGATACGTCAGACACCGCCACGGCGAGCCAGACGACGGATGGTGGTTATCTTGAAGAATTTGCGCTTGGTTCTGAATATGGCGATGAGTGTGCAAAATATTACGCTATTCCATCCTCCCTATTCGCACGCGCCCGAGGATCGGAGGCGAATGCCACTTCGACTTGTTTCGTCTACTTACTACTCTCTGAGGACTGTGCTGGGGAAGCAGCATATGCATGTAGGTAATTGGTGGATTTGTTAGTTAATTCGACGCTTTTGGACAATGCTGGACATTTACCAGTTTTTCAAAAGTTTCTTGTTGAAAATCAACATTTGGAAGCATTTATATCAATGCGTAGCCATATTTCTGATCGATTGGTGATAAAATTATTGAAATTGGACCAGGGGCAGCTGAGTTATTAACGTTCAAAATCTTTCTTAATTTGTTACATGTTCCATTTTCGGTTTTCACAAAGTGTACCCCCATACAGAAATCAAAGACGTAGTCCTACGTCAAAATTCCATTCATTTTTACTCGCTTTCTTACCAGTTCCCAAAGAACCAAAACATTCAAATTCTCCCTTACGAGCTCAATCTCTCAACATGCCATCTATTTTAAGGACACTTAATTTGCGATTCCCCTCTCACAGGTTTCAGAATAGATTACATAGTTTTAATTAATTTTATTTATCCATTTATTCAAGCTTCTGCATTAATTTTATATCAGATATTTTTATTTTTGTTTGCGGTGACATCTATCGGAATTTACTAATAATCTGTGTTCATTTAGTTGTTCACAGATGTCAGTGCAGTAAAAAATCTAGAAAGCCCTTTCACAGACTACAAAATAGAGTTCCTGGCATTGCAGAACATGTACATGCATATTCATTTAGATTCACATCTGAAGTGCATCCTTTTTTGCGTGCGCAGACAACTACTTTCTAACTGGATTTCCCGCCGTTTTCATGCATGTTCATCTAAGTGCATAATTATGGGTTCCATCATCTTTTGCAGTGCCAGGTTCTCTATTCTGAAGTATTCTTCTTCACATTTCTAGCTTATTGCTTATTGCACATTAACTTAATGCGTGCTCTCAACTTAGTGTTCTAGATGCACTTCCGCAGTTATTAATTGAGAGCTTTCGATGTCTATACCATTTATGCATTGGTACCTTTACAGCCGTTACATAGTGAATGGACACAGTGGTTCTCAGAATTTCGTAAGAAATTGTAGTTTTGTTCCTTATCACAAAATGTTAGACCCGTGTTTTTTTGGTCATTAGGGTGACCATTTTCAGATTAGGTTGGTCAAAAAATCGATTTTTTTTCCAAAAATGTATTTTTTCAAGAAATCATAACTTTAAACAAATCAAAAGCACTACCTGATGCTGATTTAGGACAGTGATTTGCATTATGTTTATGTAAGTCAATCATGAATCTCAATTTAACAAACCATCTACGGGTTTTATCAACGAATCGTCTCCCGTATCACTCCTCTGCAGAAAGTGATAACCATTGTAGTTGATGTTACCACAAGTAAAATTACGGATATGTAGGCATTGACGGCAAAGGGATCTTTACTATTCACCTTATTGTGAACGATGCAACCGGCCATGTTTACGGTGAAGTTGTTGATCCATTTGATCATATCGGCCGAGCATAAACAGTTCATGTTTGAGTCCGCATTTTGTGATTTGATAGACATGTTTAACTGGTCAAACAGTATCTGCTGTGATTCTTTCCAATATAGAGGATTCATCATTATTACATACTCTACAGAAGATCCATTCTCGTTGACGGGTTGACCGATGAAAGCTAGATATTTATCGATATCGAACTGTACTCGATATGAGTACCCATTTGAAGACAATGCGCACGACAGATATACGTTTAACCAGTTTTTTGCTATGGTGGTTGTACCGTATGTGCAACGGTTATCTTGATCGAATAAAAGAAGCAAACGTGATGTTGGCAAACCGCTGCAGTAGATATATATTCCAAGCTCGTACGGATTTCGGATACCTTGAAAACTAAACACTGTGCGAATGCAATGGTTGGGTTGCAGTAACGGAATGATTCCCGAATGAGTGGGAGCTCCATGGTGTGAACTATACGCGACGTAAAATGGTCTGGAATAATTTGTTTTTATACTGGGAGAAAAATCAATCGCGGCATTATTACACGGAGTAATTTTTTCTCTAAGAATGATCTCGCTCTTTGCACAGCAAACTGCCACCAGAACTAGTGATACCATGCGAAGTGAATTCATGATTGAATAAACGCTTCAGCTATACATTTCGTTTATATTAAGAGGGCCAACGGTAAGCTGAAGTTTACTGCTAAATATTGTTTCACATTACAATAAAATCTGAATGCTCAACAGTTTCCCGATGATGGTTGCTAATCGACCTTGTAAATGTCGAACAAGTTCACGTTCGACGTTAATTATGACCGGTCAGTGCTGTATAAGGAACATTGGGGGTAATGCGACATCATGTGGTATGTGGCATCATTGGCTTGTGTGAGACAAGTTTATTATCGACAAGATAATTATCGATATTTCGAACCCTTTTTACCCCAGTGTACCTTGGGGTATTTTCCAATAACGTTGCTTCTGGGCCACTAGCTATATTGCGTAACTATGGCATGCCCGGTAGTAGCTAAATTGGTCAGTATAGTTAGAGAAACTAAAAACTTTTAGGGAAACTATACTTATTGAGTGCTACTTTACTTCTGGTAATTATAACAACATTATCAATTCCCCGGGTAGAAGGGAAAAGAAAAACCAAAACAAATTTTACTGCCAATATCTTATTATGTTATTGGTAACTTGTGCGCTATAACAAGTTTATAGCTTATTCTGCTACCAAAGCATAATTTGCTATTGTTATCATGAATTCAAGAACTTATTTTGATCTGATAGCAGAATGAGTCATTAAATTAATTAATTTTAACCACATACCAATAATTTGTTGAGATATAATAACAAAATGTGATATTAATTTGATAATCTTTAGATATGGCAACTACCGACTTTGCTTTTACTCAGTTATGGTCCCGTAGATTTGTTGATGTATATATTTATTTTATCTCTTTATTTCTTCCAAATTTAAAATAAATTGCATTTCATATTAGCCTACGTGCTGCAGCAACTACAGCAACTTACCAGCTTTAATTGTTATGATATATAATTATAAACGTGAGAGTACGTTTATGATAAAAAAAAAATATTTATTTCCACTAAATACACATGATTAACACTGAATTGCTAGCACATCTACTCTTTTTTCTACTCGCTACGATAATTAAACACTGACTAACTCTACGAGTTCCGATCGAACCCTTTTTAATACTTAAAATAGCTTATTCTACAAAATGTTCCTCGTCCGATCGCGCTGCTCCAAGTTTGCTGACGATGGCTTGGTGACAACGGTGGCGTGGCGATGGTCTGATTATCGTGTGCACTTTGCACACTCTTACTCAGCGGTATTCTAGGCTGCTGGCGTGTAACTCCTCCGGGGGGTGAAAAAGCGTGTCCTCATGCGTTTAGGTTTCCTTCGGTTAAATCTTCCACTTTTGGTGTTGGTTTTGTAGTCGTCTTCTTCTTCCGTGGTGTTATTGTAAGGATTGCTTGGATTATCTGACTAAAATAGAAAATGGCAAACAGAACTAGGGTTACGGTAATTAGTGTGGAGAGTGTGACTCCTCCCAATAGACTCCAGTTCCATATGTTGTTCTTGGATTGTTGAAGAAAAACATGCTGTATGTGTTTTCTATTAATTAATGTCCTGTTATCTAGCGATACCAAATCGTCCTCCATAAGTCGTTGTCTGGATTCGATGTTGTATGATGCTCCGTGAAGTAAAGATGTCTTCACTGTGGTCTCATTTGTTGTAAATGTTTGGTTCATGACGGTTATGCTGCAGCAGTGATGGGCAAAACACCGGTACAGCACCGGTACGGTTTTCTAAAGCATAACCAATGTGCTGATCTGTTGTACCGAGCGTATGGTGCTGCTGTCGGTTCGGTTTGGTAGTTGCAAGTAACACCGCACCGTGTTCACCAGTTCGCTGCACACGGTGCGGTTCTGATTTTCCAGTACCGGTGTTCTGTGTTCACAAGGATGATGTTTTGAATTCAAGAACCGATCCGGTACTGTTGTGTGTTTATGTGCGTGGTGCGCATTATTCAGAATTGCCAGTGATGGCAGATAACTAAACAGAAATTGTATTTGATGAATAATATTATGCAGTGTCAAGTCGAAATAGCGGTTTTTGAATACAGAAAAACTGTGAATTCAAATGATGTATTACGCAATGTGGGTATTTCCAGAATCGGTGTGACGTGGAGATCGGAAATCGTCAACCAACGCCACCTTGAAATCCAAGATAGCGGCTACCGGTTATAGAAAAAAATTTAAACACCTTTAAACACCTGTCAAATACCTTTCAAAATGATATTTCCGGAATCAGGGTGACGTCTTGAGACCGGAAATCAATGTCTGCCGCCATTTTGAAATCCAAGATGGTGGCTTCCGGTTATACTAAAACTGGGAAATAATGCCAAATATCATTCGATATGGGTATTTTTGGAATCAGAATGACTTATATGTACCAGAAATCAATGTCTGACGCCATTTTGAAATCCAAGATGGTGGCTTCCGGTTGTAGAAAAACTGGGATATAACGCCAAATATCCTTCACTATGGGTATTTTTGAAATCAGGATGACGTATATATACCGGATATCAAAGTCTGACGCCATTTTGAAATCCAAGATGGCGGCTTCCGGTTATATAAAACATTAAAAGCTGGGAAATAATGCCAAATATCATTCAATATGGGTATTTTTAGAATCAGGATGACGCATATATACCGGAAATCAATGTCTGACGCCATTTTGAAATCCAAGATGGTGGCTTCCGGTTGTAGAAAAACTGGGATATAACGCCAAATATCCTTCACTATGGGTATTTTTGAAATCAGGATGACGTATATATACCGGATATCAAAGTCTGACGCCATTTTGAAATCCAAGATGGCGGCTTCCGGTTATATAAAACATTAAAAGCTGGGAAATAATGCCAAATATCCTCCAATATGGGTATTTTTGGAATCAGGATAACGTATATATACCGGAAATCAATGTCTGACGCCATTTTTAAATCCAAGATGGTGGCTTCCCTTTATAGAAAAACTGGGAAATAATGCCAAACATCCTTCAATATGGGTATTTTTGGAATCTGGATGACGTATAAATACCGGAAATCAATGTCTGACGCCATTTTAAAATCCAAGATGGCGGCTTCTGGTTGGATTAAAACTGGGAAATAATGCCAAATATCCTTCACTATGCGTATTTTTGTAATCAGGATGACGTATATCGGAAATCAATGTCTCATGCCATTTTTAAATCCATGATGGCGGCTTCCCTTTATAGAAAAACTGGGAAACGACGCAATTTTGGAACCCAAGTTGGAAGCCATTGGTTTCAAAATGTGTCAAATACCCTACAGTATACACACTTAGATTATTTTACCGAAATCTGTGAAATTTTACCGAAATCTCAACAGCTGAACGTTCGGTAAACAGTTCGGTGATTTTTCACAGATTTCCTGTAATTTTTCACAGATATTCGGTGAAAAATTACAAGAAATCTGTGAAAAATCACCGAACTGTTTACCGAACGTTCAGCTGTTGAGATTTCGGTAAAATTTCACAGACTTCGGTGAAATAATCTAAGTGTGTAGGTATTTTCGGATAAGCGTTTAGATTTTTTACCGAGAAATTTCGGTTTGTTAGCGAAGACCTCAACAAAATTCCCGTTTTTTAGCTCAATCTCGGCAAGTTTTCACTGAGATCCAGCAAAATTAAATGCTGAACTACTCGATGGTGCTAATATCGTCAAAAAAATCTAAGTGACCACCTGTTTTAGAAAAAGTGTAAAATATTATACGATATGGTCGGCATCGGGGATGCCATAATGGCTTCGGACATCAATTTTCGGCATCTACACGTCGTCCTTATTTCATAAATACCCATATTGTAGGGTTTTTGCCATTTTTTTTAACCCAATGGCCACCATATTAGATTCCAAAACGGCAACGGACATTCATTTTCGGCATCTACACGTCTTCTTGGTTCCGAAAATACCTAAATTGTAGGGTATTTGACCCATGTTATAGGGAATTTGCTAGTATTTCCCAGTTTTACTACAACCGGAAGCCGCCATCTTGAATTTCAAGATGGTGTCATACATTGATTTCCGGTCTTTATACGTCATCACGATTCCAAAAATACCCATATTGATGTGTATTTGCTAGTACTTCCCAGTTTTTCTACAACCAGAAGCCGCCATCTTGGATTTCAAGATAGCGTCAGACATTGATTTCTGGTCTTTATATGTCATCCCGATTCCAAAAATACCCATATTGAAGGATATTTGACATTATTTTCCAGTTTTTCTATAACCGGAAGCCGCCATCTTGGATTTCAAGATGCCGTCAGACATTGATTTCCGGTCTTTATATGTCATTCAGATTCCAAAAATACCCATATTGAAGGGTATTTGCTAGTATTTCCCAGTTTTCCTACAACCGTAAGCCGCCATCTTGGATTTCAAAATGGCGTCAGACATTGATTTCCGGTATTTATACGTCACCCCGATTCCAGAAATACCCATATTGAAGGGTATTTGACAGGATTTCTCAGTTTATCTGCAACAGGATGCCGCCTTCTGGATTTCAGGCAGGTATCGGTTATCGATTTCCAGACTATAGGCGTCACGCGGACTCCAAAAATACCCATATCGAAGGGTATTTGTCAGACTTCAAAATGATTTCTAGTTCCTTCGCTACCAATATTGTCTATCAAAATATTTGGCAATTGAATTAATAACTGTCGCTTGGTACAAATATTTTACTCACCTTTTTGGGAGCACTGCTATTTAATTCTTGCCAATGTTCCGAACCAAGAACGGTATACCCGGTTTTGGTAACATATAATTGAACCCTGCACATGGTTTATATCTCGTGTACCAAAACCAAAATTCTAGCACACCGGTTTTCGGTTTTCAAGCTGCGGTTCTGAACATCAACTCGAAAACCGGCACACGGTTTTGATTTAGAACACACTGGTACACTAAAACTCAACCGAACCAGGGTACACGCTTACATAAACACAGGAGTATTTTTTGAACACGAACCAGCACACGGTGCGCACCGGTTGGTTCAGTTACCCATCACTGTGCTGCAGTTCGAAAAGGTAATTAAAAGGTTTCCGTGCATGGTTCGGTTGTCAGGGCCGCAATTGGATGACATTTCTTGTCCTTTACCGTTGTTGATCAGTAGTAGGTTTTCCAACAGAAAAAGTGCTGAAGTAGAGAATTCTGCTTGCGTTAAGCAGTAGCTAGGTGAACCCATGATTATTGGTTGTATGCAATTGTCTGTATACTTGGTAATGAATGAACTTTTCTGGACGTATGCATTTGGTTGGGTAGTAGTATATAATGTTTTCTTGTGTTTCACAAGGTATGGCGGATAACTTTTGATTATTGAATTATTATTGGTTAGTGGGAATAGTTGAATTACCTCTGATTCCTCTTTGTGCAGTTGTGGTACTTGGAGTATGTATAGCAGTTTTTCCTTGTTGACCGCTATTTTGGGGTTGACGTATGTTATAGCTTCGTCCGGAAGATTTATATTGACTCCTTGGTCTTCCAAGATGGTTTTGATCATTGTGATTTCTCGAATAAAGGGTGTCCACGATGAAATTGCCACACACAAAATTGATTCGCAAAATTCGAGTTTTCATCCGATTGCCATCAAATTTTCAGGGATTGAGAAATAACTATTAAACTTCATTTTACCATTTTACTCGTATTTTATTTACAGTCCATACGCAAATGCCCGCACCTTGGCCTTAACCCCGGCCATAAGATTCTGCACAACCTGTGAATCAACCGTTTTTTGCATGTAAACCCATACTTTCTTCAGTTCCTCGACTGTCTTCACTACCTTAGGTCGTTTAAGAAGGTGCTGCTTCATAATCGCCCAGTACTTCTCGATGGGGCGGAGCTCCGGAGTGTTGGGAGGGTTGAACATTTTCGGCACGAAATTGACCTTATTGTCCGCATACCACTTCAGCACGTCCTTGGAGTAGTGGCATGAGGCCAAATCCGGCCAGAAGATTGTTGGGACGTTGTGGGCCTTCAGGAGAGGAAGCAGCCGCTTCTGGAGGCACTCTTTTATGTACACCTGTCCGTTCATCGTGTCCTGGGTCACGAAAGGTGCACTCCGCTTCCCGCACGTGCAGATGGCTTGCCAAACCAGGAATTTCTTCGCAAATTTGGACATCTTCTGAGTGCGGACATGCTCCGGAACGCTGAACTTATCCTTGGCCGTGAAAAACAGGTTGCCGGGGATCTGTTTGAAGTCGGCCTTCACATATGTTTCGTCGTCCATGATGCAGCATTCAACTTTCGTCAGCATGTTGAGGTACAACTTCCTGGCACGGGTTTTGGTGGACTTGTTCTGCTTCTCGTCGCGATTAGGGGTCT
Organism: Ochlerotatus camptorhynchus; assembly: GCF_037179485.1. Taxonomy (NCBI): domain Eukaryota; kingdom Metazoa; phylum Arthropoda; class Insecta; order Diptera; family Culicidae; genus Ochlerotatus; species Ochlerotatus camptorhynchus. The sequence continues at coordinate 1,351,013 of NW_027040766.1, read as the reverse complement.
TTTGTACCTTGAACGTTCGAAGCCCAGCCTTAGTTTTGGCCTTCTGGACAAAACTTCGGCTTAGGTGCAGCTTCTTAGCCACATCCCTAACGGAGGCGTTCGGATTTCGGTTGAAGGCCCCAACTACGCGGTTGTGATTTTTGGTGTTGTACGGAATACTTTTTCCTTCACTTCTGGGCTTCCGATCGGTGGTCAACCGTTCCTCGAACCGCTTAATCACTCGCGACACCGTGGAATTCGCGATTCCCAACGTTTTAGCGATGGAACGATGCGAGAGATCCTTGTTCTCGTGATGAATGCGCAAGATTTTATCACGCACGAGCTGTTCTTTCGACTCCATTTCCGCGAGTTTTGATCACAGGACTTTAAAACTTGCAGGATGTAAATAATGCACTATGAACTAAATCCACCCAAATTTTCATTAAATTCTACCCAACGGTTAAAAAGTTAGAGCAATTTCATAGTGTGGCAATTTCATCGTGGACACCCTTTAGAGAGGATTTTGTTGCTGGTTACCGATACTTTGGATAACGAGATGGCTTCTTGAATTTCTTCTAGTATGGTATTGATGGTATCAATGTTGATTATTGTTGTAAGGGTGTCGATTTCGTTGAAGATTAGTTCGTTTGTTTGCCTGTCCTCTATGAGTTTTTTCATCTCATCTGTGAGTCTTTTAATCCTTTGTCCCAGATGTTGATTGACTCTGTACTGATCATTGTTGCTTTCGATGAGGTCGTTCATCGTGCTGTTGATAATTTGTAGGTCTTGTGCATCAGGGGTACCACCGATCCATTTCCAGGCAGATCCGATGAATTCGAGGCTTCTTGCGTGCCGGCTGTTTGGTTTGATTTGATCGAAATTTGAATACAAATTTTTAATTTTATGTTTTACAATACTTCCTAAGGGGTTATCAATTTTGTTATAGGTAATATTTGCTAATAAATGAATTGTTGTTTCAAGATCAGTAATGTTAATTTCGTGAATAATTCGAAAATTCCCTACCTGTAATTTACATGAATTGATTTTTAAGAAAAGAATAGGTTGTTCATTTAAGTTCAAAATGTTTAGATCTTGAGTTTTGGTTACTGTTATACGTAATAATGTTATAATGAATTGGAAAATATTCATGATGAGGTTGAATGCTATATAGTAAAATTAAAATAATCGATTATTATTACTAGTGCCTATTAAACTCTTGTGCTAGCAATATAAAATCTAAGATAAAATGTTGTCGTTTTTTTTTTGATAGTCTTGATAGTCGTCAGTATTTCGTATAATGGCTTCTTATTCGTGCATCTGGGTGTCCTAAAATGATAAAAAGGATACGAGTTAAGTTTTATTATGTTTAAAATGAGTGCTCTCATTTTTTTCTGAAATTTAATAATAGAAAGATGGGTGTGATTCCCAAGCTAAAGTTTCCGTTCCATTCGTCGTTATGATTTGGAAATTCCTGTAGAATAAAAAAAAATATTAGTATGCATGAAAGAAAAAAATATGTTTTTATACGTTTGATTTTGTTTTTGTTTCGTTTGACATTTCTTGGGGCTATTTTTACTGTTTTGTCATTATTTTGTGTGCATTTGGATTTTGAAAACCGCGGGTATAATTTCTTTCTTGTTACTTTCTTGACGTACACGTCTTCTCCTACTTCGATTGCCGTTGGTTTTTTTTTGAGTCGTTGTACATTTGCATCCTATTTTTTGCTTTGATAAGGTTTTCTTGTACTTTAATAAATATATGGTTTGCGGATGCTGAGATTTCGTTGGGATTGATTTGATTTTGTTGATTAAAAATGATCTCATTTGGTGTGAAGGATGTTGCCGAGTGTATTGATTCATTATATAGACTTGTTATTACTTGGACAATCTCTGGGGAAGATAATTCAGGAAATTTATGCTTATTAGTGTTGAAGAGTTCTATAATCATGCTATGTGTTTTTTTCAATTTGTCCATTCGATTCTGAAGAGGATGCAAATTCGATTTTCGTTCCAAGATTTGATAAAAATGTTTGTAACTGGATGCTTGTAAATGACGCTTCGTGGTCGCAAATTATTACTTTAGGTGCTTTGAAATTTCCAAAATATTGCGTTAATGCTTTCTGAATGTCGGTTACATTTCTCGAGAGGATTTCTATCAATTGAAGGTGTTTGGAAAATGCGCATATTAGGGACAAGTAGCAATGTTTATCAATTCCAAAGATGTCCATGTGAATTCTTTCGAACGGGGCTGTTCCTATAGGTCTTGGGGATATTTTTATATTGTACGGTTTCCTATCGTACTTATGTTGTGCACAGATTGTGCAGGAGCTAATGAGTTTTCGGATCTTTGGAGCCATTTTTGGGAAAAAATAAGATCTTTTAATTTGATTTTCTACTTCTGAGATACCTCGATGGGCTCTTTCGTGTTCTTTTCTAATTATATAATCTTGTCTTGGTTCAGAAAGGACATCTTCAACCAGGTTCTGAGTAATAACGAAGTGTGACTTTGAATTAGAGAAGTGTTCTCTGTACACTTCCTGGATAAGTTGGAAAAGGCATTCTGGTGCAAGTATAGCAGTTTGTTTTCCGTCGGTATATTCTTTTAAAAAATGTGTAATGCTTTCATTTGTATATTGGTTCGAACATATTGTTGTTCTTCTATAGTTGGGAAAAACATTCTCTTTTAAAACAGAATTAAAGGTTGTTATTCTGAAAATTATTTGGTTTCTATAATTATTAATAGCCCTTTCGGTGAAATGCATGAAATGGTCATCTGAAGTGTTGGCCGAATGTACTGTGTCTGCACTAGATGAAGGAGAGTTGTTTTCTAGCGAAATTGGTCTGTCGTCTGAATTATCGTCTGATGAAGTGTCGTCGTTTCTAAGTTCATTCGCGTTAATTTCGATTTTTCTGCTGAGTGCGTCAGCAACAACATTCGTTTTTCCTGTTCTATAAACAACATTATAGTCGTAATTTTCTAACTCTAGTCGCCAACGTATTAATTTGACGTTTTTGTTTGAATTTTTAATGAATGTGAGAGGTTTATGGTCGGTGACCAGTGTAAACTTATTGCCATAGAGGTATGGTTTGAATTTCTCTACCGCCCACATTATTGCTAGAGCTTCTTTTTCCGTCGTGGAATAGTTCGTTTCCGCCTTATTAAGGGTTCGGCTGGCAAAAGCAATAGGTTTTTCGACTTTATCAGAAAGTTGTGAAAGAACGGCACCGAGTGCATAATTGCTAGCATCGGTGGTCAAAATAAATGGGGCTTCAAAATTAGGATAATCCAGTATTTGGTCAGATGTTAGAATAGTTTTCAATGTTTTAAATGATTCTTGATAGTCTCGATTGTCCAAATCAACGTTTTCACCTTTCTTTAAGTATCTGGTAAGAGGTTTTGTAATTTTTGAATAGTCCTTTATGAATCGTCTATAGTATCCGGATAGCCCTAAGAATTGTTTAATTTCCTTTTGGGTTTTTGGCAACTGCCATTCTAAAATTTTATTTATTTTACAGGGGTTAGGTTTGATTCCCTCTGGTGTAATAACGTGGCCTAAAAATTCAGTTTCACGTTTTAAAAATTCGCACTTGTCGATTTGTATTTTCAGGTTATAATCGGACAGTCTTTTTAGAACTTTTGAAATGTTCTCTAAGTGGTTTTCTAGATTGTATCCCACTATAATTATGTCGTCTAGGTATACATAGCAAATAGTTCCTATGTACCCTGCAAGGATACTGCAATGACGTTGAAACGTGGCTGGAGCATTTTTAAGCCCAAAAGGCATTCGTGTGAATTCGAAGTGCCCTTGTGCTGTTGAAAAAGCCGTTTTTTCCCTATGTTCAGGGTCCATTTCAATTTGATGGAATCCGGATTTCAAGTCGATTGTTGTGAAGTAAATTGATTTCCCAAGATTGTCAAGTATTTCCTCTATTTGAGGTATAGGAAATTTGTCGTCTATCGTTTTTTCGTTGATTTTACGATAGTCGATTACCACTCTAACTTTTTTTTTACCCGATGCGTCCATTTTCTTTGGCACTACCCATATTGGGGATGAATAAGGGCTAGTTGAGTGTTGGATGATGCCGTGGCTTAGCATCTCTTGAATTTGTTCTTCCACATCTTTCTTGAAATGATGTGGGTATCTGTAAGATTTCGTATAGACTGGTGCTTGGTCTTTAGTATTAATTCAGTGCTTTATTGCTGTGGTCGATGTTAACTTTTCGGTGGTTTTGAGTAAAGTGTGTTGGTGTTCTAAAATAACGTCAATTAATTTGTCTTTTTCCAGTTTTGATAGGTGGTCTGTCCGTATAAGTTTGACAATTGTGTCTCTGTCTAGTTCTGAGTGTAAGTTTAAGGGTATCGGTGATATTGTCTCGAAATTGTTAACGTTTAGCATAAGTTTTCTTACATTTTCTGTGTTTGGTGGTTCGCGGTCATTGGTTCTGATTATGAAGGTGGTTTTGAAATTTTGTGCTTGGTAAATTCCTGGTTCTATGATTATGTCTTTCGTTAGTCGAGATGGTTTTTCTACGAACCAATCTCCATTTTTATCGCATGGTAGAGTGATTAGATGGTTAAATTGCTCTATATCTCCTGTGATAAAGTGTTTTGAAAATTTGAAATTTGTTTTATTGATTTCGAGCGTTTCTGATTTATAGTTGAGTTTCCCGTTGTATTTTGATAATGTTTTCGAACCAATCAACCCGTCGAAGTAAGGGTGAAAGTCAAGTTCATAGAACGGGACAGGAGGTAAGCCATCTAGTAACTGTATTTTTCCTCGAGCAAAAATAAATTTTTCATTGTTGACACATTTAACTGTGAGTGGTTTAATTCTGGCAGGATTTTTTAGAATTCCGGGCCTAATTAAATTTGTGCTGGGACCAGAATCAATGAGTAATTTGATAGTTCCGTCACCATGTCGTAGTTTAAGGTATGGAAGATAATTGTGGTCTACTCGTCCGGGTCTGCCGGTGGGCTTATTGTAATTCATGGTTGTTAATTCGCTTATTCAGCGTCAACTTCGATCTAACAGATATCCAATGTCCATTGGTACGGATGATGTCTCTGTGGTTTCTGGTTTGATGAACTTTGAATATTGTTTTTGATTATTGTTGGTTTTTTGATAATTTGGGTTTTGGTATACATTATTGTAATCTTGGTTCGTTGTTCGGTTAAAATTAGAATCATTTTTTGGTTTATTGGGATGGGCCGATGGTGTGTAAGTCAAGTTCCTGTTTGACTCATTCGAAGTGAACTTGCAAATGAATGCAATATTCTTCCGATATCGCACTTGAGTCTGAGTCGGAACTAATGTCGTTCTCAGTGTTTCTACTTTGAAACAATTTTCTTGCGTTTTTCAAAGTGTTGCCTTTAATTTTAGGCATGTAGTTAACGTTCAGTTTTTTTTTTACACGGGCTCTATCTTGTAGTGGCTCGTGTAGTTTGGAAAACCGTCTATCTTGTAGTGCGGTAATCTTATTAAGATTGTTGTGCTTATCTTGTAGTACACTTAAATCTTGCGACAGTTAGTGAACACTTTAAGCTGTGCGCGAATCTCTCTCTTGGAGCGGATTTCGATGCACACAAAAAAAAAATCACTAACCGAGGTGGTTTTAATTTCACTCGTAGTTATTTTTCACTAAGAATAGGAAAAGAAACTCACCTTTTACAATCGTGTCCTAGGTTCTCGGTTGAACGTTGCTGGTTGTCCAGGTGTTTGTAAGCAGGGGGGTCCTCAACTCCGTACGACGGATTAAATCCTTCAGCCGTGGATGCTTGCGCGGAACCACTTTCGATAACGTTTTTCAGTTCGTATCACTTCCACTGTTTTCACTTACAAGTCACTTCAACCGTTTCCGGACGGCTGCGCCAATTATAAACGTGAGAGTACGTTTATGATAAAAAAAAAATATTTATTTCCACTAAATACACATGATTAGCACTGAATTGCTAGCACATCTACTCTTTTTTCTACTCGCTACGATAATTAAACACTGACTAACTCTACGAGTTCCGATCGAACCCTTTTTAATACTTAAAATAGCTTATTCTACACAATGTTCCTCGTCCGATCGCGCTGCTCCAAGTTTGCTGACGATGGCTTGGTGACAACGGTGGCGTGGCGATGGTCTGATTATCGTGTGCACTTTGCACACTCTTACTCAGCGGTATTCTAGGCTGCTGGCGTGTACTATATATCAAAGTATTTTTACATTATTCCTGTCTTGGCAATTCAGTATTTTAAATAGGTTTTCTAACCTGCATATCAGTACATACAGGGTGCGTGACGAATTTTTGCAGTAAATTTCAAATAGTAATTTCTCATGCTTGTGCATCATGATTTAGATATATTTGGCAGCACTGGATAGCTTATACTATTAGGTGTGTTGAGTAAACGTAAAGATGTCGAAACAAGAGAGCAATCTGTTAGCCGTTGTCGCTTTGTTGCGCGCCGGAGTATGCATGAAAGAAATAATTCGGTGGGTAAATGTGTCTGAAAGAACAGTGTATAATATTAAAAAAGGCTTGGGAAAGTGATAAGATGGAGCACCTGCTCATACTGCTAATAAAGCACAGAAATGGCTTACGGAAAATATTTCGTAAATTTGGGAGGAAGAAATTTGGCCCCCAAGCAGTCCCGATATCAATCCGTTGGATTATTTTGTATAGGGCGTCGTCCAACGGGATACGAATAGAACCCCTCACACCACACTTAAGTCGCTAAAAGCTAAAATCAGGGCAGTGATGACATCTATGGATCGAAACATTTTAAAACGTGCATAAAGGGTGTCCACGATGAAATTGCCACACTATGAAATTGCTCTAACTTTTTAACCGTTGGGTAGAATTTAATGAAAATTTGGATGGATTTAGTTCATAGTGCATTATTTACATCCTGGAAGTTTTAAAGTCCTGTGATCAAAACTCGCGGAAATGGAGTCGAAAGAACAGCTCGTGCGTGATAAAATCTTGCGCATTCATCACGAGAACAAGGATCTCTCGCATCGTTCCATCGCTAAAACGTTGGGAATCGCGAATTCCACGGTGTCGCGAGTGATTAAGCGGTTCGAGGAACGGTTGACCACCAATCGGAAGCCCAGAAGTGAAGGAAAAAGTATTCCGTACAACACCAAAAATCACAACCGCGTAGTTGGGGCCTTCAACCGAAATCCGAACGCCTCCGTTAGGGATGTGGCTAAGAAGCTGCACCTAAGCCGAAGTTTTGTCCAGAAGGCCAAAGCTAAGGCTGGGCTTCGAACGTTCAAGGTACAAAAGGCCCCTAATCGCGACGAGAAGCAGAACAAGTCCGCCAAAACCCGTGCCAGGAAGTTGTACCTCAACATGCTGACGAAAGTTGAATGCTGCATCATGGACGACGAAACATATGAGATCCCCGGCAACCTGTTTTTCACGGCCAAGGATAAGTTCAGCGTTCCGGAGCATGTCCGCACTCAGAAGATGTCCAACTTTGCGAAGAAATTCCTGGTTTGGCAAGCCATCTGCATGTGCGGGAAGCGGAGTGCACCTTTCGTGACCCAGGACACGATGAACGGACAGGTGTACATAAAAGAGTGCCTCCAGAAGCGGCTGCTTCCTCTCCTGAAGGCCCACAACGTCCCAACAATCTTCTGGCCGGATTTGGCTTCATGCCACTACTCCAAGGACGTGCTGAAGTGGTATTCGGACAATAAGGTCAATTTCGTGCCGAAAATGTTCAACCCTCCCAACACTCCGGAGCTCCACCCCATCGAGAAGTACTGGGCGATTATGAAGCAGCACCTTCTTAAACGACCTAAGGTAGTGAAGACAGTCGAGGAACTGAAGAATGCATGTAAAACGGTTGATTCACAGGTTGTGCAGAATCTTATGGCCGGGGTTAAGGCCAAGGTGCGGGCATTTGCGTATGGACTGTAAATAAAATACGAGTAAAATGGTAAAATGAAGTTTAATAGTTATTTCTCAATCCCTGAAAATTTGATGGCAATCGGATGAAAACTCGAATTTTGCGAATCAATTTTGTGTGTGGCAATTTCATCGTGGACACCCTTTACTGCAGTTTCCGGAAGCGTCTGCATTTTTTTGAATAAATTTACTTACAACTTCCATATGTTGCGAAAGAAAATAAATCGCCCAAAATTCATTGCTAGAATAACTAACTGGTGTATTTTTTCTCAAATATGCCATTTACTGCAAAAATTCGTCACGCACCCTGTACAACAACTGATATCTTATCTTAGTTTAAAGGGAATCAATCGTTGAGGATTGGATTGATTTTTATTGAAATTATAAATTATTTTGTTGCTTTTTATTTTGTTTTTTTTTTTTTTTTGACGTAGGCCTACGTCTTTGATTTCAATATGGGGGTACACTTTGTGAAAACCGAAAATGGAACATGTAACAAATTAAGAAAGATTTTGAACGTTTATAACTCAGCTGCCCCTGGTCCAATTTCAATAATTTTTTCACCAATCGATCAGAAATATGGCTTCGCATAATGTTGATTTTAAACAAGAAACTATTGAAAAACTGGTAAATGTCCATCATTGTCCAAAAGCGTCGAATTAACTAACAAATCCACCTACATGAAGTGCTGAGTTGCATCACGGTGCTGACAGCCTGTAGATTGACAAAAGAGATTCCTACGGTTAACAATCAAAACAACTGAGAACCCTCTCTCCGTAAAACTTCTCACCAGTATCAGACAACAACCGTGAGATACCGTTGTTTTGCTTTTCTCACTCATTCGCAATATCACTAACATCTGCCATGTGTTACCATCATACCAAGATCAACAATTGAAAAGGCCTCAACTTAATGTTGTAAACAAACCTTGTAAGGCCATTTTCTCGCGAACCGAAGTCCGCCAACGCAAACCAACAAAATGAACAGGTAGGGAAAATTCTCCTCTACCCGATTGTGTTTAAGGTTTGCGAATGTAGGTTTCGGTTCACGAGCAAATGGCCTTCCAAGGTTTGTTTACAAAATGGAGTTGAGGCCTTTTCAATTGTTGGTCTTGATATCACCGAGGAAAAATAAACAAACATATAAACTGACAGTCATCTCATTTCGAGCATAAATACGGTTATGACGGTCATTCCTCTTCCAAAATCGCGGATAAGGCGATAGCTGTGATGTATCAAGAAAAAGTCTTATCCTGCGTTATACAATCGTATCATAACCAATAATTATAATTGTAAAAATTCAGGAACACGTACTAGGGTTAACTACCCCATTTCCGGCCTATTAAGCACAACCCGCACTTAGTCTTTCTTAATCTAGCTCAGGTTAGCACCAAACGGAATGTTATTAATACTGATGACTTCCAAATTTATTTACCTTTCCGTACGTACCGTAAATTTGATAAAGAGCAACCAATCGTTGAGATATTGTCAAAAGTCTAACACTGCTTCTTGACGCCAAACTCGGCCTATGGATTCTAAACTCGGCCTAACGCATTAAAACGCCATTGAAACGCCAATGAATTCACTTCGGCCTATCGGATGAAGATAAAAATTGATTCGGTAAGAGCGCTTCTTTTGTTTTTGGGAATTATCGGTGCAAATCTTCATATCACGCGTTCTCATTGACTTTGTTCGGTAGCTTATTAACTAAAGTATCGTACCAAACGCATAATTTACTTGTTAACTCTGAAATCATAGATTTATTTGAGGTTTTCTGCTCGATAGGCCCAAAATGGGCGATTAGGCCGAAGTAGTTCTCTACCCTACCTGCAGTCACGAATGCTTATTCATGGATAGAGATTTTGCAGCTATTAATTTTTTCGGATACCGTGACGCTTCAGCTTCAAGAATAAGGATGCTGACCGCATATCGTATCCACCAAGGGGTAGGTCACTCCGCACACCAGCCTTGAGTCATCTTTTTTATCAGAGTGCCGCAGGTCTATCGGTCTATCAGCGGCCGGAAAGAGTTGGAACCGGTGGGGAGCATTGTTGGAGACTGACTATTTGCAGCATTATTTGAATTAAGGGTACTAATGGGGTCTGATTAACTGCCTCTTTCTCTTGAGCCCACTCTAGAACCTACATGTTTGTAGATTTTTATGAGTGAACTGCTGGTGTAAGTGCCTCTGGAATATTAAATAAGAGGATGTTCCTGAATATACAGTCAAACAGCACGTAATGATGTGAACAACTTCAATGACAGTTGTTCAGTAGAACTCCCATTTTATTTACAACAATCCAATGCCTACGAGATTGTCTGCCCAAGGTATGCCGAAGGTGTGTCGATGGATGTACCCAAGCTGTGTCGAATCTAATTTCGGCACAATGTGCTGAGTGACTTACCCCTTGGTATCCGCATTACCGAAGCCCAACTATCAAGGGATCCGTAAAAAGCAAAACCAATAAAAAATCCTTGTGTAAATAGGAATTCCCCTCTAAATATTGGAATCGTGGCTAGCAATCAAAGCAACCATTGGTATCCATCAACAAAGAAAACTTCAAATCGTTACCCTGAAGTCCGTAAGGGAACGCAATGTATTTCCATAAATCTTCGCTAAAATTAATAGCGAATTCATTTATTATTCAGTTCCAACCTGGAACGGGTATCAAGATTGGATCTGCTTGTTTTCGGAAAAAAAAAACGTCAGTTTGCTCGTTTGCTTTTAAAACCCAGCTCAGGTTGAGGTTTGCACTGACAAAAAGTTCGGTTTCGCACTGATTTGTCGCAGTTCCACCTATTGTTTCCATGATGGTCCTTGCAATTTTTCGGAGCAATTCAAAAATTTAAGATTTTTCGCTTCATTTTTCACTCGAAACGTAATAACGTTGAAAAGATATTTGTTTTGACAGTACAATTCTCGTGAGCTTGTCAATGGATCATAAAAAAGTGAAAGTGGCTTTAATTTGCATGTTAAGAAATTGAATTTTTGAAGATAAACGGATATTTTTCGACATTGTAACGTAATAGCCCCTACACATTTATTTGTTACAAGGAAAATGAAAATCCAACGTTTTCTTCAAAATGTTTCGTATGTTCTGAGCTCAACAACTTTTTGCAAAAACAGGAAAATGAGGGAGCATTATTCTCACATCCCACTTATAAATGCCCAACAGAGATGATCAGTGAGAGAATGATTTTGCTGTTATGGATGGCTTTTATGAAGACGCTCTAGTGAGGTAGAGGTGTTTCCAAGTGATATGCTAGTTGACCGTCATTTTTTAGATGTGACGGTTATGCGAGGATGACCGTTAAGGTACTATAACCGTTGTGATAATGCACAGTACTGCCTACATGCATATGCTGCTTCCCTAGCACAGTCCTCAGAGAGTAGTAAGTAGACGAAACAAGTCGAAGTGTCATTCGCCTCCGATCCTCGGGCGCGTGCGAATAGGGAGGATGGAATAGCGTAATATTTTGCACACTCATCGCCATATTCAGAACCAAACGCAAATTCTTCAAGATAACCACCATCCGTCGTCTGGCTCGCCGTGGTGGTGTCTAACGTATCTCCGGTCTGATTTACGAGGTGTGCTGAAGGTGCTCCTGAAAAATGAGATCCGTGATGCTGTCACCTACACTAAACACGCCAAGCGTAAGCGGCCATGGATGTCATCTACGTTTTTGAAGTGACAGAGACGCACTCTGTTTGGTTTCGGAGGTTAAATCATCACCAACTTTGGCAACAAAACGGCTCTTATCAGGGCCACCAAGCTTTTTACAGTAAAAAGTAGGAATAGGATTCATCTGCCTGTATGTCCATATTCAGAACCAACGACCACACAAAATGCTCATGTAATCAAACTGGAAGCAGGGGTACAAATTATTTTGATCAACCTTCATCATCTTTGAATCGCCACGGCCGGATATTTTCAATGGAAGAAGCAACAATCTAGCATCTAATTCGACGAAGACGGCAGGAAACATTTGTGAAGCCGAGTTATTTACCAAAGAGAGTGTCGATGAAGAGAATCGATCAATGTAGATAGGACCTATTGATAAGTGACGTGAGATTTGTTTTCCGTACTGAGCTCCAATGCTACCGAATGCTACCAAATGGGAGGCAGCTCCCACACCTGGACCCTACCAATCGACCCATCAACTCAACAGGGGACCAACGGCTTTCCTTCCCGAAGGAAGGCGTGATCAGAGATGTTATGCCTTAGAACATGCCGGTGGCGCTGACTGAGATTGGACCCAGGCCTGCTGGGGTGAGAGGTAATCACGCTAACCACCGGCGCCGATATCTTTCAAGGTGATATCACGGCGAATGAGAACGACCCAAATTTGAGTTTAGTTATCTCAGAAATAAGAAATAAAGTGCAGGAGCTCAGCGATGGAAAAATTCCCGAATTTGAGAAAAGTAAAGATTGGATTCACTCAGCCTATTGGTACTACTCTGAGACTGAATAAAATTTTCGTCAATTTCCTCATTTTCTGGCAGATTTTTAAGGTTATCCACATGAGACAAATTTACTCATCGCTGAGTTCCTGCACTTTTGGCGATTATGAGTGAACTAAACTCAAATTTGGGTCGTTCTCATTCGCCGTGTACGCAAAAAGAAAAGAGCCAGTTTCGCAACTTGATAGCAAACTACTCATAATGGGAGGAGTCTTTGAAGCTTTTATACCACTTGGTTGCGGGGGCGACCCCGGCGTAGTGGTTAACATCCATACCTCTCACGCCAAAGTCACGAGTTCAAATCTCACCCCCGGACAAGTCACGAATGACCCAAGAGTGTTAAAGTGACTATAATAATAATAAAAAAAAAAAAAAAACAAAAAAAAAAAAAACCACTTGGTTGCACATCATTCTGATTTAACCTGAAAAGACATAAAAGAGCGCTGCTGTATGGCATTAGCTAATTTTCGCTTCGGACGGCGTGGTGAGCAGCAATAGCAGCAGTAGGAAGGTGGTGGCTAGTCCACTTCTTCACAACCAACAAGCAACAATTGACTGGTCGTGGCAAAGGAGGAAAAGGTCTGGTAAAGGAGGCGCCAAGCGTCATCGCAAAGTTCTTCGAGATAACCGCCATCGGTCGTCTGGCTCGCCGTGGTGGTGTCAAACGTATATCCGGTCTGATCTACGAGGTGTGCTGAAGGTTTTCCTGGAAAATGAGGTCCGTGATGCTGTGATGCATGATGTGCTGGCCATGGATGTCGTCTTCAATAAAACAGCCCTTTTCAGGGCCATCAAGCTTACATCAGTAAAGAGTTGGAATAGAATTTATCTGTGCTTGTTTGTCCATATTCAGAACCACAAGCCCCCAACGACCACACAAAATGCTCTCCAGAGTTGTAATCTTGTAACCAAACTTGGAAGCAGGGGTGCAAGTGATTTTGAATGATTCTCTTAATCAACTTTCTCTTTGAAAAAGATCACTACAAATTTAGTACGCCTACAATTCAAAAACAGAAAGAGTTGAGATAATAGATAATTGATCAATTAAAAGAACTTAATGCTCTTTACATTTATTCCTTTCACCAGCGGTCCTACGTCAAGCTTTCGTTCGTGCCCCTAGGCACCGACCCTTCTTCTTTTTTGATGACAGCCTGACCCGTTTTGGATTAAGTCGACATTACCTACTTTGCAATTCTATTAAATTTGTCCACCGTTTTTCCGCTTCATCTCCGGAAAGAAAAATATTTATTTCAATACAGATTTCTCACCACTCACCACGGAAAAATACATGGAAATTGGGTTTTGCGCAAAATCTGCTGGTTTAGCGTTTTGATGTGTTCGAAAGAGTTATTGGTAATGAAAAAGCAAATCTTTTCATTGGATCAGTCATTAGGGAGATTCAGTTTTAGGGTGACTTCAAAAATCTAACTCTTCAGGGAAATAAAAGAAAATTTCTTTGTTGTTGTTGTAGAAGATGCAAAACCAAGCAACTTTGTTGAAGACGTCAAATTCTTATCTCATCTTCTACGCATTCTACGAACTGAAACAACTAGAAGGTTAGGGTGATTTATGAAAAAAAAAACAGTTTTTTGACCATAACTTGTTTTGCTTTGTATTTAGAATAAAAAAAAACTGTTTTTTAAAACACTTTTAGAACTTTATAAAACACACATTTTGATCACCTAAGTATGACGTTTGGACCAATGAATGATATAGTCATTTTAAGGTAAGAAACGCCAATTTCAAATCTATTGAAAGCAATGGAAAGAAGAAATGTCGTTCTATATTTGCTGAAAAATTCGCAGAGGTATCATTTTTTTTAACTCGAGATATTTAAATTAGAAAATTGTCATTTTTCAAAGAAAAAAGCTATAGATCATGAATAAAAGTGGCAAAAACCGATCATTCCTCCTAAAAACTGTTAAAAGCTATTATAAGATAATAGTGACAACTAATCTAAGCTGATAGCTCACAAAAAATGTTTTGACAAGTCGTTCTGAGCTGAAATTTTGGATACAAACAAATTAAAGGGAATTAGTTGCTGTGATTGAGCAATTATTTAATGTTTAATTTTTTAATAACGATCAAGGTTATCAATAAAATGAACTAAAAAAATTGAACAGCAATTACAGCAATTATCCAAAGACTACCGACTTTTTTTTGCGTATTAAAGCCCTTTTTCAGGATCTTGGAGTATTTAAAATATTCTAAAATAACATTTAACACGCAAAATTAACCTCACACCGCCTAAAAAGCATTAAATATAACAATTATTACAATTGTGGTCAAAGGCCCAGTTAGTTAAAGCATATTATTAGCAAATAATAAATGTGCAAGTACTTCCAACTTGAACTTAATGAATAGCGCTTTCGGCACACGACATATGGTATGTTGTTTCTACCTCAGTGCATTCGCATCCAGCGATCATTGACGAAATCAACAATTTCACCCTAGGTTGGTCTCGCACTTCCATTTTCGAACTCAATACAAACGTTGACGTCAACTCCAAACATCATCAAACTCTATTGTTTCAAACAATAACATGACAATCATCGATCGAGCTGCAGCCAGTGAACGATGCACCCGGTACAATAGCCTCTACCGGCAAAACATGTTTTTCTATCTCTTAACGTTATGATCAGTTTCGTGTCATCAGAAAAGTTTTTCGAATGGACAAGATCCATTCAGTAGTAAACAGTTTAAAGGGTGTTACGATCAAAATTTGGTAAAACAAGAATGCGTGTAAATTGATTAATTTTTTTTTTTAAATAATATTCAGCTATGCTTTCAATTGACCGAAACCGAGCTGCCGGGCTTTTCGTTTAACTCCTGCCATCGGATTCTGTACAAACACCTCTTCCACTTTGTTTGCCGCAGAACATCAGTTTGCCTTAAACTATTTCTCGCTAGCAACAGTTTTTTAAGGGTCTTCTTCAGGTTCCGCTTGACGATGGCCCAATATTTCTCGATTGGGCGAGGCTCTGGCGTGTTGGGAGGGTTCTTGTGTTAGGCCACAGCCTGTACGTTGTTGGCGGCATACCAATCCATGTCTTTTTTTTTTCGTAATGACAGGATGCCAAATCTGGCCAAAAATATCACGGAACAATCGTATTTCTTCAGGATTTTTTTTCAGACACTAGGTCACATAAATTTCCTGGTTTGCGGTACCAGTTGCAATGAAAATGTCGCTTTTCAAGCCACAGGTACAGATAGCCTGACAAACCAGATATTCCTTAGCAAACTTCGATGCTTGAAAATGTTTACCACCTTTTCTCTTCTGGTGTCCGTATAAAACTCCTGTACAGAAAGCTGTTTGAAGTCTTCCTTGCGTGCGAGTAGTTCGGATTTCCGCGATGCGCGTGCAAAATTTTAATGCATTGCTCCTCTTGCTTGAACGCCAAAACTGAAGTGCAAATGTCAAAATCAAAATAGAAGCATCATTCAGCACGCACACACCTACAAAATGAGGGGTGTTCAATGAAATGCGACAAGTTTAAGTCGTCCAAGGTTTGATCGTAGCACCCTTTAGTTGGGAATTAACTCACTATTTTGCGCAAGAATACAAATAAAGTTCATCTAGTAATAACGCAGCATCGAAACCGGATAGAAGTTTTCTGCCATCAGCAAAGTTGTTCAAATGGGCACCCTGTATTTCGATCAAACTCCCCCTATAATTTTGAAAATAAACATGTTTTCAATGCTAATTCACCCATGAAACTATGAATGGTGTTCTTATGCAGCATTATAGAAAATTCTGTCCAAAATTAAGTATTACCAAAATTGCAAAACATCATTTTGTGGTGTTGTGTCAAAAATAGAAATTACTTTTATTAATTAGACATCATAAAATAAGAATTTTGGAATTTCCCAATATTGTTTTCTACAATTCCTGCATTGAGGCATCACTGATAATGAATAATTGAGCATGCATGAGCATGAGAATGATTGACCGCCCTCGGTTGCTACTCTGTTATTGCCAGACCAGCTGTAATTACACAGAGAACCAATAGACGATGCTTGGGACTAGCAATCATCCTCAATGTGTAAAACCTGGTGATCTCAAACTAGGCAATACCAGCGCCGGCCGCGCCCGAACACAGGTCAAGAAAGGAAGGAGTAGGAATGTGTTGACGTGACACTCGCTTTGATGGAAGCCGAGAACACCTCTGCACCTCCACGAGGAATCACTGGGATTTTGGGTAATAGGGTTGGATTTGTAGCAGGGTTTGTTTTGGTAAACGATAAGCTGTATTGATGTCCTAACAATCATATAACGCTCCTTCGCGTTTGGGATTGAACCCACGGTCTTCTGCTCAGTAAGCAAAAAGGTTTGCCACTAGGCAGACGAGCTCCTTTTTAAGGTGCTGTTATTACCATGTAGTCATATTAACAAATAAAACGGTTGACGAATCTTGAATGTGGATGGGCTTGAAATTAGACTAATGATGTTCTGCTCAGTAAGCAAAACCGGTTGCTCTAAGGCCACCGAGCCCCTCATATCACATTATAGCGTTACTCAAGTTTAATAACTATCCAAACCCGGCACCGACGACAGTGAAAAGTTTTACAAAATACACGATAAACAAGCGATCTTACCATACATTTTAAATATGAAAGGACCTGGGACCGCGTTTTCTGCTCAGTAAACAAGCCACTGCAACCGACGATCTTTGAAATCCTTAAACTAAAAGGTACGAAAGAGTACTTATGCCTTCATTAAGAACCACTTTCACGCGACGTTCAATGTTTCGTTTTTTTCTTTACGCATGGTTTAGGCAATCATAACAAGCTATGGCCAACGTGACGATTTTTTAAGACCTGGTTAAAGAAGCTATTCAAATGAAATTTGAAAATCTCCTAAATAAAGAGGGAAAACAAAAAATGAAATTACGTTCTCGAATTTCACTTGGCATGTAATGAACAACAGAAATACGCAACTACGACGGCACCTACGACAACGACAACAGCGAATTTGTAACTTACCATTTGTCTAGGATATAGCACCTTTGCCCGGCACAGGGGGAGGTAGCTCATCGATTCTTCCGGTTCGCCTCCTAGCATCGTGCTATAAGGTACCAGGCGATAACCAGGGTAGTTGAACGATAGCTCGATGACGTCATTTCGTTGGCGTCTGCAATGGGAAATTCTCATAGCAGGCGTTGACGATGGGACGTTGTCGAGTTGTTGAATAGCAACTATCGTGGTCGTGGCCGATTACCTGTCGATCTGCCAAATTTGGAAAGACGTTTGCATTGAATTGTCTCATATAATAATATTCCACCCACTATATCACAAGAAATTGCGAGTAGCTGAGTGGAATGGAGATAAGTGAAGCATTGGGTACAGGACCAAGTCTCCCCTGGGTGGTGCCAGAAGATGAGCGCAATAGAAGCAATAGAATCATCAAGTTGCCATAAGGCACGGAATGAGACTATTGCATGGCTGGGTAGTCAAAGTCTTCCATTCGTTAGTCATTTTAGGTGGTTAGAACAGGTTTAGGTTTAGGGTGGACGTTGGCCAGATTTGGATTTTTTCAGATATAATCCTTAATAGGACCTAGATTATCTAATACATTAGTAACTTCAACTTCTGTCACAATGGTTCATTGTGACTAATCAACACTCAGTAAAATATCAAATTTGCGGTAAATTTGAAAAAAAAGGGAACTTGGAGTGTAGAGCACACTGCCCACTAGACGATTCTGAAGCCTGGCCAAGTGAGTGGGTTACGGGTTTATTTGATTGTACGTCATTTCCAAGTTATATCAGTTATATTTGGCATTTTGTATTTGAGATAAGACAGAGACAGGATGCGGAGGGCCCGCTTAGGGAGAGCGTAACCCATGTTATGGCTTACATTTATTAAATAGTTCAGATAGGCTGGAAATGATAGGTTCATGGTGAGAAAATGTACCATATGGTGCCCTTTCACTGATCAAAATTAGATTCAAATCGTCAGGCCCTGCCCTGGAATAAGGGGATTGACGACGATTTGTCAAGTTTCATTTTGTATTTGCATATAATTGTAAGTTTAGGTTTGCTTTTGTAATTGTAAGATAGATAGTTTGCCTCAATTGAAACATTGAGTTGCATAAACTTGACGAATCATACCTCTAAAATAGTAGTAGTTACAGTGCCGCATGATCTAACAACCACTGCCTGCAACTAATGTTAGAGGGGAAATGATCCCGAAACTAACGCTCATTCATTGCACTTTGAGTCATAAAGTAGTTTTATTTATTTTCTTACTAATCTATCTACACACTTAGTTTTTTCTACCGAGCTCAGCTGTGCGGTTCTCGGCGGGAAGGGTTTTGCTGAGATCTCGGTGGTAGTGACATTTGATTGCTGAGTCTCAGATAATGCCTTTTCTAATAATCTGCCTACGTTTCTTTTATTTGTTATCTACTTCATCCCTTTTTTATTTGTCTGCTCTTCTTTCCTCTTCTCTTCTTTTGTTTTGTTTGTTTACATATAACTAATACTAATACCTCCTTGTTTTCTCTCTAATTTGTCTACTATGTCCCACCATCACGATGAGAGACGAGCTACCGTACATGGTACACGCTCATATACACTCCCAAAATAGTATGCTGCAAGTAAGTATATCACAGAGGCAACTAAAGATCCAGAAACAAAAACCGATAACGCTGAAGATAATGAGCTGTGGTGATTTATATGACTATATAGTATTATTTATTTATACTAACCTAAACACAACGTGGGCTGACCCAAATCCAAACGATCACTAACCAAAATAATAGACTTATCTTTTTTCAGCAGGTGTAATTTCGTTTAGTTCTGTTTCTCTCTTTTCAGCAAAACAACAACAAAAAAAACCTCTATAACTGTTCTCCATTCTTTAAATCTCCTACTATCCCCTATAAATGTATCGGAAACTGGTGGCACTGTCTGTGCAAACAGAAACAGGCCTGCTAGTGGAAGAAGGTCGTTATGCTATACGGTCTAACAGGTTTCAGTAGGTACACACTCGCTTAACGGCAGATTGGTTTACAGTGGTCGACCAGGGGGTGTGCTGATAAATTACAAAATTACAATTACATCATTATTCCATACATCAGCTTGAATTACGTTGATCGATATTACCTTTTTTTTTGCTGTGCACTACACCACCGGAGCCAGCAAAGTTCAACAATCCATCGTTGCTTATGCCTTTGTTGTTGTTTGGAACCAGTTTTGCGAGGTAGGCGACGATTGTGCGTATTTCTCGCGTAACTTTTGAAAAGGGTCTTTTTTTTTAGCCTGAACAATACGTAAAGAGCAAATTGAAACATTGAACGTCGCGTGAAAGTGGAACTTAATGAAGGCCTAAGTACTTTTTCGTAGTTTTTCAAAGATCGTCGGTGCAGTGGCTTGCTTAATGAGCAGAAAAACGCGGTCTCAGGTCCTTACATATCAAAGAGATTTATGGTAAAATCGCTTGTGTATCGTGTATTTTGCAAAACTCGTTGTTGTCGTTGGTTCCGGGTTTGAATGGATACAAAAATTTGAGCAACGGTATAATGTGATATGAGGGGCTCGGTGGCCTTAGAGCAACCGTTGTTGCTTACTGAGCAGAACATCATGAGTCTAATCTCAGGCCCATCCACATTCAAGATTCGTCAATCGTTTTATTTGTTAATATGACTACATGGTAATAACAGCAACTCGGTGATTAAAAAGGTGCTCGTCTGCCCAGTGGCAAACGTTTTTGCTTACTGAGCAGAAGACCGTGGGTTTAGTCCCAAGCTCCTTCGCGTTATATGATCGTTAGGACATCAATTCAGCTTATCGTTTACCAAAACGAACCCTGCTGCAAACCCAACCCTCTTATCCAACATCCCAGTGATTCCTCGTGGAAGTGCAGAGGTGTTCTCGGCTTCCATCAAAGCTAGTGTCATGTCAACACAATCCTTCCCATTCCTTTCTTGACCTGTGTTCGGGCGCGGCCGGCGCTGGTATTGCCTAATTTAAGATCACCAGTTTTTACACATTGAGGATGATTGCTAGTCCCAAGCATCGTCTATTGGTTCTCTGTGTAATTACAGCTGACTGGCAATAACAGAGTAGCAACCGTGGGCGGTCAATCAAGCTCAAGCTCAAGCTCAAGCTCAAGATATAACACCTTTGTCCGGCACATCCACTGGTTCTTCGTGTCCAATCTCTGTCACTGCAAAAATATCTAATAATAATTACCTTTGTTGTAATACTTCCTCATTTCCATTGTCATCGGGGAGGAGGGTCACATCTATTGCTTTCCCCAGGAACCGTTCACGGTCACCAGCTACCGTCCGTTCAGTCTTGGGCGTATTCAGTGAACCATCCTTCTTCTTCTTCTTCTTCTTCTTCTTCTTCTTCTTCTTCTTCTTCTTCTTCTTCTTCTTCTTCTTCTTCTTCTTCTTCTTCTTCTTCTTCTTCTTCTTCTTCTTCTTCTTCTTCTTCTTCTTCTTCTTCTTCTTCTTCTTCTTCTTCTTCTTCTTCTTCTTCTTCTTCTTCTTTTTCTCCTTCTTTTTCTTCTTCTTCTTCTTCTTCTTCTTCTTCTTCTTCTTCTTCTTCTTCTTCTTCTTATTATTATTTTCTTTATTTAACGTCGGTCTCTGTTCCGCAATCTAGTGCAATTCACCGACGGACATCGATTGCCATCCATTGACGACAATCGAATGTGCAGGAAGGCAGCTTCCACACCTGCGTAGGATATCGCACCTATTTAACACACATGGGCCGGGACCACACGAACTCATCGACCACCTCGATTTCGTCACCGTCATTTTGAACTCGGGGTGGGAGGCTAACATTGTCTTCCCTAGAACCTCTTGCTTTCATGTATTTTGTCTTTGATGCGTTGACGGCAAGTCCAATCCGTCTAGCTTCAGCCTTCAGTCTGATGTACGTTTCCGCCATCATCTCAAAGTTCCGTGCCATAATGTCAATGTCATCGGCGAAGCCAAGAAGCTGGATGGACTTCCTGAATATCGTGCCACTCGTGTCTATCCCAGCTCTTCTGATCACACCTTCTAACGCGATGTTGAACAGCAGACACGAAAGTCCATCACCCTGCCGTAACCCCCTTCGAGATTCAAAGGGACTCGAGAGTGTCCCCGACATGCTTGGCATACACAGTTTTGGTCACGAACTGCTCATTTACTAATAACTTTGCACACAGTTGACGAAACATAGTTATTTTTAAAGCAGTAGAGAGAATAGAGTGTAAGCTTGTTATAGATATGTAAAACAAAGTAGATTTTAATTCTAGTAATAAATTGTATTTGTTTTTGCGTTGTAAAAATGAGGTGAGCAATGCTCACTACACATCTCGGAATTTAAATGTTAAATTGATTAGTGTTGATTCAAATGTTAAGATTTACCTATTCTTCGCATATCTATAGTAAACTATGAGCCTTATCTATCAATTACTTTAAAGACAAATAAATTTCAACATCTGAGTGAAAAGTTATTAAAAAATGAGCAGTTGGTGTGTACAACTGTGCATGCCAAGCATGGTCCCCGATACTCGAACAACGCACATCACTCGATCCATCGTCGCCTTGACCAATCGCGTCAGTTTATCCGGAAATCCGTATTCGTGCATAATCTGCCATAGCTGATCTCGATCGATTGTGTCGTATGCGGATTTGAAATCGATGAACAAATGATGTGTGGGCACGTTGTATTCGCGGCATTTCTGCAGAAACTGCCGAATCGCTTAAATTTGGTCCGTGGTAGCGCGGGCACCCATGAATCCCGCCTGGTATTGCCCCACGAACTCTCTTGCATATGGTGACAGACGGCGGCATAGAATTTGGGAGAGTACCTTTTAGGCGGCGCTCAGCAGTGTGATCGCGCCGTAGTTGCAGCAATCCAACTTCTCGCCTTTTTTGTAGATTGGGCATACGACACCTTCCATCCACTCCTCCGGTAATATCTCCTCCTCCCACATCTTGGCAATTACCCAGTGCAGCGCTCTAGCCAGTGCTTCACCACCGTATTTTAATAGCTCACTTGGTAGTTGATCTACACCAGTTGCTTTGTTGTTCTTCAGCCGACCGATCTCCTCCTCAACTTCTTGAAGATCAGGGGCCGGTAGCCTGTCGTCTTCTGCGCGTGCTCCAAGGTCTGTTGCCGTGCCACCTTCGTTTTCTGCTGTTTCACGGTTGAGGTGCTCGTCATAGTACTGCTTCCACCTCTCAATCACCTCACACTCGTTCGTGAGAAGGTTACCGTCCAAGTCCTTGCACATATCGGCTTGCGGCACGTAGCCTTTGCGCGAACTATTTAGCTTCTCGTAGAACTTCCGTGTGTCGTTTACGCGGTACAGATTTTCCATCGACTCGCGATCTCGGTTTTCCTGCTGACGCTTCTTCCTTCGGAAAACCGAGTTTTGTCTGTTCCGCGCTTGTCGTGAGTTCGTGTATTTGGGCTCACTGGTGACCGCCGAAAATGATACCAGCAGAGAAATTCAAAGACGCATTATGGCAGGGAATCGTGCCTACTTTGGACTCCGGAGGACGCTCCCGTCGAATAAAATTCGCCGCCGCACGAAGTTGACTGTCTACAAGACGCTGATTAGACCGGTGGTCCTTTACGGCCACGAGACCTGGACTATGCTCGTGGAGGACCAACGCGCCCTTGGTGTTTTCGAACGGAAGGTGTTGCGTACCATGTACGGTGGAGTGCAGATGGATGACGGAACGTGGAGGAGGCGAATGAACCACGAATTGCACCAGCTGCTGGGAGAACCGTCCATCGTCCACATTGCAAAAATTGGGCGACTACGGTGGGCTGGGCACGTCGTAAGAATACCGCATGACGACCCAGTGAAAATGGTTCTAGAAAGCGACCCAACAGGAACAAGAAGAAGAGGCGCGCAGCGGGCAAGGTGGATCGACCAAGTAGAAGGCGACTACGAGGCTGGCGAAGTGTGGCCATGGATCGAGTAGAGTGGAGACGACTTCTTCGGACAGCAGAGGACAACAAGGCCTTAGCCTGATTGGTAAGGTAAGGAAGGGCCGGGACCTACGGCTTTACTTCCCTTCCGAAGGAAGACGTGACCAGAGATTTTTATGCCTCAGAAAAATCCCACCGACCTCGGCTGGGATTGAACCCAGACCCATCGGGGTGTTAGAAAGCAGTCACGCTTACCACTACCACCGGCGCTGGCATCCTTCAGCTTACTCACAATCTCCGACACTTAATGCAAATCGCAGGCACACTTACGCTAGTTACAAATAAAAACACACCAGTGCAAAGAAACGGATCCAATAAACGTCACTCTCGCGGAAGCACACCCGTCGTCGTCGAACGGCAAAAAAAAGGAATCGGTGGGCAATTTTGTGATACGGATTTACACAATCAACCGGGAATGCACGAATTACACCACACCCAACTGTGCACTGGTGATCACGGAAGTTCATAGGAAAAAAGGAAAGTTCATAGACGGAACATGAGGGAAGTACGCGTAACTTCAGAGTATTGGCAAAACTTCAGAGTATTGGCAAAACTTCAAAGAAAGTTTGTATATCATCAGAGAAATTTGCAGAACGTCAGGAAAATTCGTAGATCATCAAAAATTTTGCTAAATTTCAGAGAGCTTCACAGAACTTCAGCAATGTTGATAGATCATCAGAAAAATTTGCAAAACATCAGAGAAGCTCACAGAACTTCAGGAAAGGTCGTAGATCATTAAAGAAATTCAAGTTGAAGATTGAAGAAATATCTTCCGAGGAATTTGCGAAAGTTCAAGGAAGTTCATAGAATATCAAGGAATTTCGTAGAAACTTCAGGGAAATTTGAAGAACTTCATATCTGTTGCGTGTTGAGTTTTTGAAAATTTCGTGAACAATGATCAAACTGAAATCTTGGCTATTTAGGATAATTTCTGAGCAGGCTGGATTTTTTTCGAAGATACAGAAAGAGAAAGATACAAATAGCAAATAGTTGATAAATAAGTGGATACGTTTGCTATACGTTATTAAAGTTACATTATTTGCAATGTAGTTGGCTGCGATTGTTCCCATGTTCTTCTGCTCGCTCCCAACAATGTAAGTATAAAATTTTCCGAACCATCATTTATTATCACAACAATAACAAAAGATCAGGTCATCGCAATTTAAACGGCGTTTTTCAAGATCCAGGTACGGTGCGAATAAATACGAGCATATACATCAGGATATCCCTGACCGCAGGGAATACCCCATGACACGACTCCCTGCAGGTAGCCTCCGTGGGTCAATGGACCGCCGGAATCTCCCATGCACGTACCCTGACCGCTTGGGTTCAGCGTGCAGATGGTGTTGTCAAATACAGATGCAGCTCTGGCACGATCGAAACGTTTACGGCAGTCAGTCAGAGTGATGATTCTGGTGCTCAGCAATTTCAGATTGTTTGAGTTTTTGCCATTTACTACCAATTTACCCCAGCCGGAAACCAGAGCATAACTGGCAGTGGTAATGTAGGTAGGTCCCAGAGCAATTGGTTGAACAAAGTAATTGAATGCGATAGGCGGAGCGGTCTGCACCAGCAAAATATCGTTGGCGAGAGTGTTGGGGTTGAACGATCCGTGGATGATGAAGCGAGTCGAATAGTGAGTAATGCCACCGCTGTTCAACAGGTGAGTTCCGACGACTACACGAGTGTCGGCAAAAGTGTGTCCAATGGTGCAGTGAGCAGCTGACAGAACATAACGGGTGTTGAAGATCGAACCACCGCAGAAGTGAGCGTTGTTAGATGAACGAAGTGAAACCTGGTGCGGGAACTGTCCGGGGTTGGCATTCTGGCCACCGACGATACGACCTTCCCATTCAAGGAATTCCGCTGGGAGAGCTACAAATAAACCAAAATCATGGATTAAATATGTCGGTCTCAAATTGAGCAGCTTCCATTAAAAACTCACTGGTGCCGAAGACGGCGACCGCTCCAACGAGCACAAACAACAAACTCAGACGGTTCATGTTTCTTCTACTCTTTCAATTCGACTCAGAATGGGGAAGATCTGCCAAGGTGAGTGCTTTTATACGGCGTAGCCTTATCTGCAGCAGCTTTGATAACACAAACGAGAATTCGTTGACCAGTCGATATGATTTATGAAATTTTAAATCTACACATAATCCATGTATTGGGTGTCCCTTCACATGCTTAAAATATCAGCTTAATTTAACAGCAAACAGCGATGCCCGATCAGGAAAAAATAACTTATTAATACCAAATTCTGGTATGAAAATAGCATAACTGACAACCTAAATATGGTATTAGTGAGGATGAAATAAGAGGTAAAATACCAAAAATTATAGCTCAAAAATGTTCTATGAATAACGAACTGGTGCATAATTTTGTTATTACAATAACAGACAGGTAACAGACGCTTTTTTAGATGCAAGAATACCATAGTTTGTTATTTTGAAGGTCTTCTAATACCAATTCAATAACTCTTTTAGGTGTTATTGTCTAAAAACTGAGCGATCACAATTGGTTATTTTGGTATTCATTTGATATTTTACAAAATATTTCGATAACTGAATAATATAATTACAAGGTTTTATACCACAAGTATACAGAAATCTGGTATCATACCACATTAAGATTTTCATTTGTTATCGATTAGCTATCGGTTGCTGCTCGGGTGGAGTTGTAAAACATCTCAGCTCCCGTATTCGATAAGATAGTTAAAAATGATTATCGATTGATCAATTGTCCTATCAATTCATTGTCGCTTCTGTGGTTGTCGCTGATAAAAGTCAAGCTAATCGGATCTACACACTCAAAGCATGCCGTCAATTCGGCATTTTGGATGGGAAACCGCATAGAACTAAACATTGCCTGGGAATACCAGCCCCTTATCTGTAGTTTTTTCAGTCAGTGTAAGTATGCGGTCGTTTATCTTATTGTTAACTACGATACGCTTCAAGTCATTGTTAATCAAATGAAAAATTACAGTTTTTGGTGAAAAAGACAATTTTTTTAAAATGCACCAATTCGGCACTCGTGTAGACGGTACATGTTCCCCATGTAAAAAGACCTGAGTGTATGACCAAGTAGGTCCGCACTCTAG
This sequence comes from Ochlerotatus camptorhynchus, assembly GCF_037179485.1. Lineage (NCBI taxonomy): Eukaryota > Metazoa > Arthropoda > Insecta > Diptera > Culicidae > Ochlerotatus > Ochlerotatus camptorhynchus. The sequence continues at coordinate 1,324,628 of NW_027040766.1, read as the reverse complement.
TTGTCTTAAAATGAAGGGGAATTTCCGTTAATTCAAATGATGATGATTTTGCTTTAGATATATGTATTAATTTAGGATCTAATTTTTCCATATGTTTTACGACCTGAAGTTAACCGTAATATTTACCAGAGCTCCCTCAATATGATTATTATTTATGGCTCAAATGCCTAAGAAAACTCCAATGAGCCGAGGAACAGCGAATAGTCTCATAGAAGAAAAAAATATATATGAGAAACATAAATTATTAGATCTTCATTTGTTTCCTAGCGTAGCAGTTCCAGGCTAAACAGCAAGAAAATAATTAAATGTGGACTCAACCTTCTCCGATTTGCATGAAACTTTTCAAAATGGTTATTTTTTTATAAGCAGTCATTTACATTAAAAAAAATCAGCTATTTGTAAGCGTTTTTTTTTCTTCAAAATGGCACCTTTGACATTTTTCACGAAAATGTCAATTCTGATCAAAATGGCGTCTAACAAAAAGGTTGAGAAGAGTAAAGTATTGTTGGGAAAAATATACAGGGTAATTTTATATAAGTAATTTTCAAAAGAAGTTCAAAAAATTGGTAAAACTCAAATATTTTGAAAGCATATCTCTATTATTTTTGTATATCTGGTATATCTAGTAAAACATCAAATTCTGGTCGTATGTATAAAATAATTGTAAGCTAGCCTTTTAAGTAGTTTAGTATTCACTCTAACGTTAGATTTCAAATATAGGGGAAATGCAGGTAATGTCGGCCTAAGTGTCCCTAATTTGGGCCCATACATAAATTCAGCAATCGACTAAATTTTCAATAGCAACCAAAAATACCCATTTGTAACGTCCCAATAACGCGTTCATCTAGATAACATTGATAAATAGTAGATTTTTAGCGATGGGCCCAATCTTAGATCCATAGGCCAACATTAGAGACATTTCCTCTGCTAAATTTCTTTCTCAACATGAATAATTAATTCTTCGCTTTGATATTATCATCATCATTACTGTGGATCTCCTAATAAATATCCTAATGAAAGAAGCAACTATGATTCGTTTGATCTAAAAACTAAAGGGCATCGAAACATGTTTTTCTCCTCGTTATTACAGACCAAGAGTGCGTATTGAGATGGAGGTTGATAGAGAAATCAACGACCAGTTGCGAAATAATTCGCTGGAGGAAATAGAATCATGTTCCTCGTCAATCCTCGATTCACCCAGGCGTTATGATGTCGACGATGTTTACGATGATGACGACGATTATGAGGACGGTATTAACGTTACTCTGTTGTCGGTATCTCCTGCTGCCAAGTCCCACGAGGAAATGTATGGAAGTGAGAAGATGCGAAAGGAGTTCAATGCTCCTACGGCAGTTGCTACTGCTATTGATGCTAATACTGCTTCTACTGCTAATGCTGTTACTGCTGACAATTCTGCTCAGCTCAATTCCAAGGGCCCTGGAACACCCACGGAGGATGTGGCCCTATCCGATAACAAGGCTAACCGCCTCAATGGAGCCGGAAAAAGCAGGTTTAAATACCTGATATCTCATGGTCTGTTACCGTTTGTAACATTTTTTTATGTATTTCTGTATGTTTATCGTATTCTGCATGTCCATTTGAATTTAAATAATAATTTCCAATTTGATACCCCTAGTTTTAGTACACTATACAGTACCACAGTTTACTACCAACTGCTGGAATAGGTGATGAGCCAAAAATGTGAGTTCAGTGGAACATAAGAGAATGGGTACGAGAAGTACAGAGAAAGGGAACGGCGAGTAGCACGGAAACTTCTTCCGCCACTTGCCAAGTAACCTTAAACGAGAGCAGTTGAACAATAAAAAAAAACCGTTAAAATTATAGAGAATAAAAGTAAGAGTGTCATAGTAGCAGGAGTGGAGCGAGAGAGTCAGGACCCGTTAAGTTTTTCTATTAAGAACGCTCGATCGAGGGGTTCGGCCAGATCACGCCGACAGGCCTTCCGTGAGCGATTGACCGCTGGAGAGCGGTCCGGAGGATAGGACCACTTTGGACCTTTCCGTTCCGAACGAGTTCCAACCGAATTCATACCCCGATCGTTCCCGCAGAGCCACAGAATCATGAGAGGGACCCACCAGTACCCCGTGTAAGGTGCCGGGACATAACCTCCCACCGAAGAAGACACCTCTCCACAGTCCACCATTGTGACTTGGCATACCTACTGGCGCCACCAAACGCCCTTATGCAACCACCGTCACCATCACCAACACCGTAGTCTCCGGTGTAACCACGGCCAGCGTCACCGCCATAATCGCCGCCACTACGGACGTTAACAACGCCGAATCCACCACCAGCCTGTACAGCATCACCACCGCCGTATCAACCACCACCACGTGCAGCATCACCGCACAAAAGACCCAGCAGTCGCCGGCCGGCCAGGTATCTGAAGAAAACCTACACTATACACGCCACACACACACACACACCCATAGAATGTAATTGGTAGGGAAATAAACCTCTAAAGTGTAATTCATTAGCTTTTTCCCTTCAATCACACTATATCCGAGTTCTGATTAGCCCGGTAAATCACTCCAGCCGACCTTGAGGCTAAGAATTGCCCTCCAGATCGAGCTAGCCATCAAAAGCGGTCGTTGAATGACCCACCCTCATTGGTAGGCCGTTGCTTAGCCAAGCCCGCCGAGGTGTTTGTCCTGGTAGCCCCCTAGGTACCCCACCCTAGCAGCAACAATTGGCGCCCAATTAAATCAAATTGAAAAGCTAATCAGATCTCAAAAAAATAATTGGCATTATTTTTTTGAATACGGAGTGTAGGAGAGATAAATTTAACAATTTACAACAACACATTGCTACTAACGATAACAATACCACATTACCTGATATAGCAGAACCTCTAAGAAGCGGCTTACTAGTGCGCGTACGTCTTCTGAAAAAAGCATTTGAACAGTTTTTCGGTGGAACAGTGAATTGTTGAACGAAAGTGGAACAAGTAGTCATTGATCGCTTTTTGCAATTTTGAAACGGGTCTTGATTCAGAAAAGTTCTTGCTTATTGGTAGAGACTTTCAAAAAAGGAGTGTGTGCAGTATCCTTTCATTAGTGCGGAGGCAGAGTAAAACACGGTTTTGATTATTTTATTGATCGTTTTTGGAACAGCTCAAGATGGATCTCAAGACACAGTATCTCAGAATGGATGTGTCCCACTTGAGTATTGATGAGGTTGAGTATGAATTATTCATTCGGAAAATTTCATACAGTCTTACTGAGCACGAAAGCGTGAAGCGACGTAGACTAAAGGATCAGTTGAAGCAGGAGAGCGACACGAACAGTCCATTGATTGTACGTCGTAGTTTCTGGTCTACTACCACAGAGGAACTTCGATTAATATTCTCTAAATTGATCACTATTGGTGCTTTGCTAGACAATCCCAAACTTGGCGCTAGAAATAAGGAGAAGATGAAGACGAGATTAGTTCATTTCAGAGTGCGAATCTCTCGATTACACTCAGCCACAGACTCTCACAAGTTTGTGTCAGAAATAGCGAGGTTAGAAAAAGAGATTAACCAGATCTGCTTGAATTTTTTCCCGTTGTTAGCCCCGATTCCCGAAGAGGATAAGGTAGAAGATGAGATTTCAAAGGTTTTGGAAGATGTGAGGACAGAGATAGAAGATTTGAATCAGTCAGTTATGGAAATCCCGAGCGAGTCCGAAGAGGCTCAGAGCACTACTAGGCACAAGTTGATCACTGAGAAAGAGAAGGAACTGGAGACGTCTATAAAAAGGACAGAGGAAATTCTAGATAAATTATCAGAATATGAGAAAGGAGAGGTCGAAGACCTTCCAAATTTATTGAAGGCATTCAAAGATTTTGTCATTCAGTCTTCTGAGCAGGAAAAACAGCGTCGCCTAAAGGAGATTGAACTGAAACAGCAAAAGATTAAGGAGGACGAAAAACATTTACTCAACAAAATGAGGTTGGAAAAATTACTGGAAAACTTGAACCAGAACTTGAAGGTAGATTCGACCAAAAAGGATATTCCCGGTGTGCCGTCACCGATAGATCCTGTCGAATCGAAGAAACCTGAAAAGAAAAAGAAATCAAAAAGCTCAAGCAAAAATACGAAAAATTCAGCGAGTGAGATAGCCAGCTCTTTTTCGGAAAGCTCTCACTCAGTTTCCGATTCCGAACCTGTGAAGAAACCCACCTATCTTAAAAACAGCAAATCGTCTCGTTCAGGTCAATCTCGAATTAGCCACAAGAGTAGGTCAGCGAAAACGAAAAAGAAATATAAAAGCTCAGAATCCGAGTTGGAGAGTGAGAGGCATAAATCTAGCAGTAGTAGTAGTAGTATGAGTAGTTCGTCGTCTACTTCGAGCTCCGATAGTTTCTCTGAACCTCGACGACATAGTAGAAAGAAGTCAGCTAAAATAAGGTCTAGGTCCACTCGACGTGTTCCTATTTCTGAATGGAAATTGAAATACGATGGCAGAGACGAGGGTAGAAAGCTTTCAGAGTTTTTCAAGGAGATCAAAATGAGAGCTCGTGCAGAAGATGTGAGTGATAGGGAACTTTTCCGCTCTGCAATTCACCTATTCTCAGGTCGAGCGAGAGACTGGTTTCTGGATGGTTATGAGAATAAAGAGTTTAGGAACTGGTACCAGTTGAAAAAAGAGTTGAAGAAGGAATTTTTACCTCCAGACTTGGATTTCCAATTGGAGATTCAAGCTACGAATCGTCGCCAGGGCCGAGGAGAGAAATTTGTGGATTACTACCATGAAATGCAGAAGATTTACCAATCAATGACCAAACCCATTTCAGATCGTCGAAAATTCGACATAATTTGGCGAAATATGCGCCACGAATATAAAAATGCGATGACCGGAGCAAACATTCATAGCTTGCACAAATTAAAACGTTTCGGTCGTATGGTAGACGAAAATAACTGGTATCTGTACCAACAATCGGCTGAGAACCAGAAGTCACGGAATTCTCAGCTTAACGAGATCTCAGGGTTTAAAGAAAAGTCCAAGAAAGACCAATCTGGAAATAATGTTTCTACAAGAGTCTTTCAAAACTCCAAGTACAACAAATTTGGTAAAAATGAGAGTGAATCCGATAAACCACGTAAACCTGAAAAGGAGCAACCCAGAAGGCAGGAGAATGTCCCACTCAATTCGATGGAAGGATCGAGTGGCGGAACTTTTAAAAACTTGGTAGAAACATATCGAAGACCTCCACTTGGAGTGTGTTACAATTGCCGTAAACCTGGCCATCACTATGGTGAATGTCCGGACAAACGACAGAAGTTTTGTCGACTTTGTGGTTTTAGTGACGTATTCACTAGTTTATGCCCGGTTTGTTCAAAAAACGTGGAGAATTCAGCTTGAGAGGGCAAGTTGAATCCCCATGTACAAATCCCTCTGATACTGACGTTTCGCAAAACTTACGGAAAAATGGGTTTGTTCCTTTCTCCGAAACTGATACTTATGATGCACCAGAGGTTGGAGAGCTCTTCATTTATAACGCTGGAGACGCCCGACCTTTCGTAGAAATTGAAATAATGGGGAGAGAGGTCATCGGTTTGCTCGACAGTGGAGCGCAATGCTCTGTATTAGGCAGGGGAGCCGAAAAGTTGCTAAAATCTCTTAAATTAAAAATAAACCCTTCTAATACATCTTTGATTAACGCCGCAGGTAGAAGCATCCCTGTTATTGGATGCGTAGATGTACCTGTGTGCTTCGACAATTGAGAGAAAATTATTCCCATGATTGTTGCTCCACAACTGAACCGTCGATTAATCTTAGGAGCGGGAGATTTTTGGAAAGTGTTTAATATTCGTCCCACTATTCAAACCACAGTGGAAGTCGACGAGATTGACCAGTTAGAGGATGAACACAAACTTACAGATGAGCAAATCACTCAGATTGAATCTGTTAAACAATTATTTAAGGTCGCTGTGGATGGAGAGTATCTTGACACAACGCCTCTAATTTCTCACAAAATTGAGATCAAAGACGAGTTCAGGAACTCACCACCCATACGCATAAACCCATACCCAACATCTCCCCAGATGCAATCAAAAATAAACATCGAGCTGGACAAACTGATCACTCAACAAGTAGTGGAGAGGGGCCATAGCGACTGGTCATTGAGCACGGTACCTGTTATGAAACCGAACGGAGCGGTGAGACTTTGTTTAGATGCTCGCCGTTTGAACGAGCGAACCCAACGAGATGCTTACCCGCTGCCGCACCAAGATCGCATACTAAGTCGATTGGGGGCGTGTAGGTATTTGTCGACAATCGATCTCACGAAAGCATTTCTTCAAATACCTCTCGAATCCAATTCGAGGAAGTACACGTCTTTTTCGGTGTTAGGTAGAGGGTTGTTTAATTTTACCCGGTTGCCCTTTGGTCTCATCAATAGCCCAGCCACTCTTTCTAGGCTGATGGATCAAGTACTGGGGTACGGAGAGCTTGAACCGGAAGTTTTCGTTTACCTTGACGATATCGTCATCGTAAGCAAAACTTTCGAAGGGCATCTCAAAAGTCTGCGGGAAGTAGCACGTCGTCTGACAAATGCAAATCTTTCTATTAACTTGCAAAAATCAAAATTCTGTCTCAATGAACTCCCGTATTTGGGTTATTTACTCACACCTGATGGTTTGAAACCCAATCCCGATCGGGTTGAGGTGATCGTGAATTACGAGCGACCAACCTCTATTCGCGCCTTACGCCGGTATCTGGGTATGGCAAACTATTACAGGCGATTTATTAGCAATTTCAGTGAGATTTCAGCTCCACTCACAAACTTGCTTCGAAAAAAACCCAAAACGATTGTGTGGAACGAACAAGCTGAGAGGGCTTTTCTCCGCATAAAAGAATGCCTGATATCTGCTCCCGTTCTGTGCAATCCAGACTTCACCCGATCATTTCAAATTCAGAGCGACGCCAGTGATACCGCTATCGCTGCGATTCTAACTCAGCAGCATGATGAGGGCGAGAAAGTAATCGCATACTTCTCTCAGAAGCTCACGCCCGCCCAACAGGCCTATGCAGCTTCTGAGAAAGAAGGGTTAGCGGTTTTGTCCGCAATCGAAAAGTTCCGACCCTACATAGAAGGAACTCATTTCATTGTAGTTACCGATGCATCGGCACTCACGTACATAATGCGGGGTAAATGGCGAACTTCATCACGTCTCAGCCGATGGAGTATCGAGCTCCAGAGCTACGATCTCGAGATAAAGCATCGGCGGGGAAAAGATAATATCATTCCCGATGCCTTATCAAGAGCAGTGGAGAGCTTGGATGTCAGTGTCTCGGATGATTCGTGGTACAATGACCTCCTAGAAAAAGTGGAAGATTCTCCAGAAGATGAGCTCGATTACAAGATCGAAGATGGAAAGCTCTATAAACTCGTTCCTACAAAAACAGATGTTTTAGATTACACCCATCAATGGAAGCTTTGCGTGCCTCAACATTTACGCAGTCAAGTGCTGAAACAGGAGCACGACGATGCACTGCACGTTGGGTTTGAGAAAACATTAGACCGTATAAAAAAATTGTACTTTTGGCCAAAAATGTCCGCATCCGTCCAGAAGCACGTCCAGCAGTGTATGGTTTGCAAAGAAACAAAACCCTCGAATGTTTCGCAACACCCGGAAATGGGTAAACCCAGATTGGTAACAAAACCTTTTCAAATTTTGTCCATTGATTATATTCAATCATTGCCCCGAAGCAAATCGGGTAACGCACACCTGTTGGTCCTTTTAGATCTATTTTCGAAATGGACAGTGCTAGTGCCAGTCCGAAAAATTTCGACAAGCTTGACGACCAAAATCCTAGAGGAACAGTGGTTCCGAAGATTTTCGGTTCCAGAGATATTAATCTCGGACAATGCGTCTAGCTTTGTCAGTCATGAATTCAAGGCATTCCTTGAGAGATATCAGGTGAAGCATTGGACCAATGCCCGTCACCACAGTCAAGCCAATCCTGTGGAGAGGCTTAACCGAAGTATCAATGCCTGCATTAGAACGTATGTGAAGATGGACCAGAGGTTGTGGGACACACGTATATCTGAGGTAGAGCACACAATAAACAATACTCTACACGCATCGACAGGCTTCACGCCGTACAAGATCGTATTCGGTCACGAAATTGTGTCCTCAGGTGATCAGCACCTTCGTGAAGTCGAAACTAGAGACTTGTCTCCTGATGAACGAGTTGAGCGAAAACAGGCCATTGATAACAAAGTAGCCGACATTGTTCGCCGAAACCTCGAAAAAGCATATGAGCACAGTAAGCGAAACTATAATCTTCGGTACAATAAACCCTCACCGGTGTACCAAGTAGGTCAGCACGTCTACCGTCGAAATTTCACACAATCGTCCGCTGGAGATGCATACAATGCAAAGTTAGGTCCAACTTACGTTCCTTGCAGGATCGTTTCTCGTAGAGGCACGAATTCCTACGAGCTTGCCAATGAACAGGGGAAGATTGTAGGGATCTTCTCTGCTGCCGATTTAAAGCCCGGTATTTCAGAGTCGTAGTTAGTCGTCAGTTTGTTACCCGTATGTCTTCGTCAGTTGGTCTGTTTTGGATGTAGTCATATTATTATTTGTCCGTAGTTAGCCGAAAAGTTGCTTTGTCCAAGGTTCGTCAGTCGGTAAATTTTGTGATCGATCGCTAAAAGTAAACAAACCGCAATTAGAGAAAATTAGATAGAGCTCAAGCTGAAGTGTTAGGTGTTCGTATAGATCTCTTTTGTTGTCCATAGTCGCTTTTGTTCTCCCCTACAGCTTTTGCTTCCAATGCGAGTAGCGTTCTTTTTGGGATGGATAGATCGTCCAAGGTTGAATAAAACTGCAAAATGCAATCTTCCAAATAGTTTGAGCTATACCGGTAAGGCTCCGCACTCGAAAAGGAGACGATATACTGTAGGAATTAAACTCCATAATTAATTATAATAATCAATTTCCCAACAACACTAGCACAGAGTACCGCACGAAGCTATTTGAGTAACAAATGGCTATTGTGTAGCTTGAGAGACACTCTATCAACAAGCAAGACCGAGATAGGAATAATAGTTCAATTTCTAGCAGTTTTAGTACAATACGCCCTCGAAAGGAATAGGGTAAAGCGCGTAAAATAGTACTTGTTCGATTGTCGGAACAAATTCACTATTTTGTCGAATTTCGCGTTCAAAATGCTTATTTTCACATTAGCCGAGTCAAGCACATAAAGGTGTTGCCTCAAACCTGGGCTTAATTTGCTGAGGGAAAGTTTAAACGAAAATAAACTTTATCGTTGATAAAGATTTATTTTCTAGAGGGAGTATGTGGTAGTGTTACCGTTTGTAACATTTTTTGATGTATTTCTGTATGTTTATCGTATTCTGCATGTCCATTTGAATTTAAATAATAATTGCCAATTTGATACCCCTAGTTTTAGTACACTATACAGTACCACAGTTTACTACCAACTGCTGGAATAGGTGATGAGCCAAAAATGTGAGTTCAGTGGAACATAAGAGAATGGGTACGAGAAGTACAGAGAAAGGGAACGGCGAGTAGCACGGAAACTCCTTCCGCCACTTGCCAAGTAACCTTAAACGAGAGCAGTTGAACAATAAAAAAAAACCGTTAAAATTATAGAGAATAAAAGTAAGAGTGTCATAGTAGCAGGAGTGGAGCGAGAGAGTCAGGACCCGTTAAGTTTTTCTATTAAGAACGCTCGATCGAGGGGTTCGGCCAGATCACGCCGACAGGCTTTCCGTGAGCGATTGACCGCTGGAGAGCCAGTTCCGTTCGACGGCCCGGAGGATAGGACCACTTTGGATCTTTCCGTTCCGAACGAGTTCCAACCGAATTCATACCCCGATCGTTCCCGCAGAGCCACAGAATCATGAGAGGGACCCACCAGTACCCCGTGTAAGGTGCCGGGACATAACCTCCCACCGAAGAAGACACCTCTCCACAGTCCACCATTGTGACTTGGCATACCTACTGGCGCCACCAAACGCCCTTATGCAACCACCGTCACCATCACCAACACCGTAGTCTCCGGTGTAACCACGGCCAGCGTCACCGCCATAATCGCCGCCACTACGGACGTTAACAACGCCGAATCCACCACCAGCCTGTACAACATCACCACCGCCGTATCAACCACCACCACGTGCAGCATCACCGCACAAAAGACCCAGCAGTCGCCGGCCGGCCAGGTATCTGAAGAAAACCTACACTATACACGCCACACACACACACACACCCATAGAATGTAATTGGTAGGGAAATAAACCTCTAAAGTGTAATTCATTAGCTTTTTCCCTTCAATCACACTATATCCGAGTTCTGATTAGCCCGGTAAATCACTCCAGCCGACCTTGAGGCTAAGAATTGCCCTCCAGATCGAGCTAGCCATCAAAAGAGGTCGTTGAATGACCCACCCTCATTGGTAGGCCGTTGCTTAGCCAAGCCCGCCGAGGTGTTTGTCCTGGTAGCCTCCTAGGTACCCCACCCTAGCAGCAACAGGTCATAGCCATGATGAGGCTCGGGTACTGGCTGAGAAGCCTTTTAAAGTAGCATATTCTGATCCGAACAAGCGTCGAAGAAATGCGGAGTTGAGCGAGTCTAACTCGAGCGAAACCAATCCACCGAAAAGGGTTGCTCTCCATTCTGATACAGGAAATGCATCTCAAGCGAAGTCCTCGGTACAGTCAAGGCTGGACACAGCTAGAAGAGGAGATGTTAGACAATCGTCTACCTAAGCAGGCCATCAATGCCTTCAAAAAAGCATCTTATAGCGAGGTATTAAACTCTATCAGGATTGAAATCTTGCCCAAGGCAATACTAAGAAAAGTAGCAGAGCAAAGGAAGGAAAGAACCAAACCAAAGTTCGACAATTGCTTTTTCAGACCAGGGCATATGATCGTCATTTGTAAAAACCAGGATACGGTTGACTGGTTAAAGGCTACAACTCCCAGCATTAAGCCATGGAAAGAAGCATGCCTCATTGCAATTGAAGAAAAAGACATACCTAGGCCGGAAATTTTACTGGGTTTCTTTCCACGAAGTGTAGAGGACACAAATGACGATATCCTTGCCTTCGTGGAAAGCCAAAATGAAGGATTAATGGTTGACGCTTGGAAGATCCTTAAAAGATATACAGTTAAACAGTATCACGTTGAACTTGTCTTGACTGTTGATGGAGACTTTAGAAAAATGCGATTTCACTGTGGATTATAAATTCGGAGTTGCCTATCTAAGAAAAAAATCCTCCAGGAAATCAGGAACTAACGAGGAATCAGAACATCTTGGTAACAAAAAAGGAAAAGGGCTATTCAGAACAGTCCAATACAAGTTCGAGAATTCACGAAATTTCCGAGGACGCTGAGATGCGTGAATCAAATCAACGAGGCACAGAAGCTAGCGGCATCACTAACAGTGAACCTAGTGAACGCTGCAATGCTACTGCAAATGTTGAGGTATGTTATCACAATGCTGGTGAGTGTCCTCAAGTTAGTAGTGAAACAAAGAATATTGGAAATTCTGTTTTGCCCACCTTATGCTCCGAATCAAATTCGAGTTTGAATAAAGATGTTTGTCTTGGACATGGACCAAAACTAGAATAAAGGCAGCTATATATGCCCTTCAAGAAATATCAAGCTCACCCAAATGACTGGAACAAGCATTAAGTTTAAACAAGAAAACCTTCATCACGCAAAGGCAGCTTCAGCTATTCTCAGCAAAACATTTATCGAAGGCAAACTGGATGAAACCTTACTTCAAGAGCCTTGGACTTAAAAAGCAGGATTTTAGGAATGCCTACACAATCGCGTAAGTTAATATATGACAACACTCAGCTCACGCCAAGAGCTGCAATTCTTGTCAATAGTAATCCCAAAATTACACCAATTACAGAATTCATCAACAAAGATATTGTTGCAGTTTCACTAGAGGTGCCAACAACAAAAGGAAAAACGATACTCTACGTGGCACCCGCATTTTTGAACCTCCTCCAGAAGTTGCAGCGTTCGTCTCTCACTGCAGAAGCCAAAATAAGGCTTTTATCATCGGATGTGATGCAAACGCTCATCATACGATATGGAGCAGCTCCGGAATCAACAAAAGGGGTGAGTGTCTATTTGATTTAATTTCACAACATAATATTGACATATGTAACAAAGGGAACTCCCCTACATTTGTTAATGTGTTACCGACTTAAATAAGGCAACAAGGAAGTCGACCCACTGTAGGAGGTTTGCACGTTCTTTTTGAGAGATTTAGTAATTTTCTTATGTAGTAGATTAATCGAATTGATGTGGCTGCATAGTTTTCTATCTGAAGCTATAATTGTATATACAACCAATGTAAATATGTACTCTAGAATTAAGCTAGGTTATGTGTTTTGTTTTCTGCACGGGATCTGTTTTGTGCATGTATTTAAATATAATACATAAGTGTATGAGTTTTTATCTGAATTGAATCAACATGTACAAAACAGATTAAAAAAAATATGTTTATATAATATAAAAGACTCCGTGGTCATCCACGAAAAAACAGATTGCAGCACACATAACTAAATCCAACATAAAACAATAAACCCTATAATTAGTTACTCAGCACCACAACAATATAAATGTAAGTCTATGCATGCAGACAACACAAAAAAAGAACAATAAAAGATTAATACAATCTAGCAAACACACAATTAAGAAACATGTGTATAGTTTGCGTGATTGTTACAAATGTAAATAATAAAAAAAGACGGCAATGCCCGCATTAACCTTAAAAAAAAAAGTACTAATTTTGCTGCTGTTTCGTGAGAGCCTATAAGGGCTCACATCTCACCTCTATTGACACAAAAAAAGTGGTACTCCTGTTTCCCGAACATGCAGAGAGTAGGAGAGAACGAGCGTGAGAGAGGTTGGCAAGCCGAATGATGGAAACGACGATCTTGATCAAAAGGGGAGAAGCCGTCTGACTACGGGAAGAAGTAGACGTTCAAGTTATCGGTGCGTGAAACGAAGTTATAATTTTTAACTGCCGCACAGAATCGAGAAAGTGAACCAAGGTCAGAAAAGTTCATCAAATTGCGACGGAAGTGATCGACCCTTAAAATCGAGAGCCACCTAGTAACTGTGGTGACGATCCAGGTTACGTAGTGAACGCGGAATCCTGTCAGAGCAGAATTGCTCGTGCTGGTCGCCAACGATCCCCCTTTCTTATCGTCGAGCAAAACGCGTTGGGTAAGTGGTAGCCAAAGTTACGGAGGCAGGAGCCCAGCGAGGTCCGGAGGGTTCGCCCCCGCTTGCTGGGACTTCAGCCGATGCGGTTCCACTCCGACTGCGAGCACGTGGGACAACACCATGCCATGACATGAGAGGCCGACTGTAACAATGGAAAAGTTCCAGCGTCCAACTGAATATCCTGCCAGGAACCTAGGAAACGGTTCCAACGATCCCGGAATGATGTCGGTTCCTGTGTTCCGAATGGTTGAGCCCTATATCGGATGGGTCTAAAACAACGTTTGGCAAGTAGAACAGTATTTTCTCTCTCCTCTCTCACGCATGAAACATCGACAATGGGCCCCAACAGTTCCTGCAACGGCCGCAACGACCCGCCCCCCTCCCCACATATGTATAAGACTCTTAAATATATAAAAAAACAATGGATAAGCTATTTCTATGTGTTCGTGTGCCACTTTATTCTTATGATGAACGTCATTGTTCTCCCTGTTGTTGGTCTTCTTTGTTGTCAGATTGAATAAGTTGTGAGTCCTCCCTTAGCAAGAGCTAGCCGACCCTGAATGGTAGCCCTGAGCTAGTCGATTGTTACAAATGCAATAAGGGAAGAAGTTTTGGACCTTACTCATTTTAGTTCAATACTTTCTGATCGACTAGTAAATAAATTGGCATGTATTAGACGAAATTTCTTTATCCGATCATAAACAAATAATGTTTTGAATTTAAGGCTAATGATATACTGAAGGAGGTTTATAAAGATCCTCGTAAAACAAATTGTGAACTATATAGCGCAAATATGAAGAGTCAACATGAACCCATTTTCAATAATATTGATACCATTACAAAGCTAGAAAAGTAGAAGGGTCTGTGCCTTGGGGCACGAACGAAAGCTTGACGTAGGACCGCTAGTGGACGGAATAAATGTGAAGAGCATTTAGTTCTTTTAATTGATCAATTATCTATTATTTCAACTCTTTCCGTTTTTGAATTGTAGGCGTACCAAATTTGTAGTAATCTTTTTCAAAGAGAAAGTTGATTAAGAGAATCATTCAAAATCACTTGCACCCCTGCTTACAAGTTTGGTTACAAGATTACAACTCTGGAGAGCATTTTGTGTGGTCGTTGGGGGCTTGTGGTTCTGAATTTGGACAAACAAGCACAGATAAATTCTATTCCAACAAGCCGTTTTATTGAAGAGGACATCCATGGCCACTTACGCTTGGCGTTTTTAGTGTAGGTGACAGCATCACGGACCTCATTTTCCAGGAAAACCTTCAGCACACCTCGTAGATCAGACCGGAGATAAGTTTGACACCACCACGGCGAGCCAGACGACCTATGGCGGTTATCTCGAAGAACTTTGCGATGACGCTTGGCGCTTCCTTTACCAGACCTTTTAAAAACATTGTACATTGCTTATGAAAGATCGATATTAGAATATTGCAGCATAGTTTGGTCACCTCTTTCAATCACACACAAAGAAAGAATAGAGTCCGTTCAAAAGCAGTTTCTATTGTATGCACTCCGCAAGTTAGGTTGGACTGTATTTCCTCTGCCATCGTACACAGCTCGGTGTATGCTCATAAATATCCAAACATTAAAAAAGCGTCGTGAATTTGTTATGATTTCTTCCGTAAACGATATAGTATCACATCGAATTGATTCAATAGAACTATTGTCATTCTTAAATTTATATACACCATCTAGGAATTATGCCAAATTTGGACCCTTGAACCAAATGATGGATACATATAATAAGCACTGCGATAACATTGACTTTACAATGACAAAAACCAAATTAAAGCAATATTTTAATTCGTCGCATAACGTCAACTACACACCAAAAAATTCTGAATTTTACTAGCGATGTAAACATCCATGCATGCAAACATTCATACATGTAAACTTCCTTTTCACGTAAATTAGCAACTTGCAAGAAATGTTGCAAACAAAAGTGGACAGTTGCATAAAATATATGGGATATTGCATGATATGTCTCATAAATTTACACGATCTATAATCTAAATTTGTATGATATATGACGCTCCATTTATGTGCATCATAGTAACGGAAATTTACACTACTTTTTTTTAGCTGTGTAGAAGTAATGTTTTAACTTGTTCTTAAGACATATTATAAAAAATATAAACAAAGACAAAATTGTAAAAATAGCACTTAAGACAACAATTGTAAAACGGTCTACACTGATTGACGACAAATAAATAATAAGTTAACCCATGGCAGCTTAAAATTACGTTTTTTTTTTATTTTAAATTAAGCTATAAAATTAAAAATAAAGAACGTAAATTTTTATGGTAATACAAAGACATGAGTTCACGAGTCCTAAGAAGATATCGAATTATAAACCACATTAGAAATATTTTAATTGACTACCCCCTTGATCTCCTTACTCAATTTACAGCTGGTATAACCAATTTGACAGATCGATGTCCTACTAAACCACTTGAAATCACTGAAATGGGGTCGATTTTTGATGATCGAGTTCCACTTATGTTATGTGGAACGATGCACCCGGTACAATAGCCTCTACCGGCAAAACATGTTTTTCTATCTCTTAACGTTATGATCAGTTTCGTGTCATCAGAAAAGTTTTTCGAATGGACAAGATCCATTCAGTAGTAAACAGTTTAAAGGGTGTTACGATCAAAATTTGGTAAAACAAGAATGCGTGTAAATTGATTAAATATTTTATTAAAAAAAAATTCAGCTATGCTTCCGATTGACCGAAACCGAGCTGCCGGGCTTTTCGTTTAACTCCTGCCATCGGATTCTGTACAGACACCTCTTCCACTTTGTTTGCCGCAGAACATCAGTTTGCCTTAAACTATTTCTCGCTAGCAACAGTTTTTTAAGGGTCTTCTTCAGGTTCCGTTTGACGATGGCCCACGTTGTTGGCGGCATACCACTCCATGTTTTTTTTTTTTTTTCGTAATGACAGGATGCCAAATCTGGCCAAAAATATCACGGAACAATCGTATTTCTTCAGGATTTTTTTCAGACACTAGATCACATAAATTTCCTGGTTTGCGGTACCAGTTGCAATGAAAATGTCGCTTTTCAAGCCACAGGTACAGATAACGCAGCATCGAAACCGGATAGAAGTTTTCTGCCATCAGCAAAGTTGTTCAAATGGGCACCCCGTATTTCGATCAACCTCCCCTATAATTTTGAAAATAAACATGTTTTCAATGCTAATTCACCCATGAAACTATGAATGGTGTTCTTATGCAGCATTATAGAAAATTCTGTCCAAAATTAAGTATGTATTACCAAAATTGCAAAACATCATTTTGTGGTGTTGTGTCAAAAATAGAAATTACTTTTATTAATTAGACATCATAAAATAAGAATTTTGGAATTTCCCAATATTGTTTTCTACAATTCCTGCATTGAGGCATCACTGATAATGAATAATTGAGCATGCATGAGCATGAGAATGATTGACCACCCCCGGTTGCTACTCTGTTATTGCCAGACCAGCTGTAATTACACAGAGAACCAATAGACGATGCTTGGGACTAGCAATCATCCTCAATGTGTAAAACCTGGTGATCTCAAACTAGACAATACCAGCGCCGGCCGCGCCCGAACACAGGTCAAGAAAGGAAGGAGTAGGAATGTGTTGACGTGACACTCGCTTTGATGGAAGCCGAGAACACCTCTGCACCTCCACGAGGAATCACTGGGATTTTGGGTAATAGGGTTGGATTTGTAGCAGGGTTTGTTTTGGTAAACGATAAGCTGTATTGATGTCCTAACAATCATATAACGCGAAGGAGCTTGGGATTGAACACACGGTCTTCTGCTCAGTAAGCAAAAAGGTTTGCCACTAGGCAGACGAGCTCCTTTTTAAGGTGCTGTTATTACCATGTAGTCATGTTAACAAATAAAACGATTGACGAATCTTGAATGTGGATGGGCTTGAAATCAGACTAATGATGTTCTGCTCAGTAAGCAAAACCGGTTGCTCTAAGGCCACCGAGCCCCTCATATCACATTATAGCGTTACTCAAGTTTTAATAACTATCCAAACCCGGCACCGACGACAGTGAAAAGTTTTACAAAATACACGATAAACAAGCGATCTTACCATACATTTTAAATATGAAAGGACCTGGGACCGCGTTTTCTGCTCAGTAAACAAGCCACTGCAACCGACGATCTTTGAAATCCTTAAACTAAAAGGTACGAAAGAGTACTTAGGCCTTCATTAAGAACCACTTTCACGCGACGTTCAATGTTTCGATTTTCTCTTTACGCATGGTTTAGGCAATCATTACAAGCTATAGCCAACGTGACGATTTTTTAAGACCTGGTTAAAGAAGCTATTTAAATGAAATTTGAAAATCTCCTAAATAAAGAGGGGAAAAAAAATGAAATTACGTTCTCGAATTTCACTTGGCATGTAAAGAACAACAGAAATACGCGATAATTAATTTTTTTCAGTGGTTGATGGTTAAATTTAAATATACTAACGGTACTGCCTACGGCGACTACGACGGCACCTACGACAATGACAACAGCGAATTTGTAACTCACCATTTGTCTAGGATATAACACCTTTGCCCGACACAGAGGGAGGTAGCTCATCGATTCTTCCGGTTCGCCTCCTAGCATCGTGCTATAAGGTACCAGGCGATAACCAGGGTAGTTGAACGATAGCTCGATGACGTCATTTCGTTGGCGTCTGCAATGGGAAATTCTCATAGCAGGCGTTGACGATGGGACGTTGTCGAGTTGTTGAATAGCAACTATCGTGGTAACTCACCGATTACCTGTCGATCTGCCAAATTTGGAAAGACGTCTGCATTGAATTGTCTCATATAATAATATTCCGCCCACTATATCACAAGAAATTGCGAGTAGCTGAGTGGAATGGAGATAAGTTAAGCATTGGGTACAGGACCAAGTCTCCCCTGGGTGGTGCCAGAAGATGAGCGCAATAGAAGCAATAGAATCATCAAGTTGCCATAAGGCACGGAATGAGACTATTGCATGGCTGGGTAGTCAAAGTCTTCCATTCGTTAGTCATTTCAGGTGGTTAGAACAGGTTTAGGGTGGACGTTGGCCAGATTTGGATTTTTCAGATATAATCCTTAATAGGACCTAGATTATCTAATACATTAGTAACTTCAACTTCTGTCACAATGTTTCATTGTGACTAATCAACACTCAATGGGTAAAATATCAAATTTGCGGTAAATTTGAAAAAAAGGGAACTTGGAGTGTAGAGCACACTGCCCACTAGACGATTCTGAAGCCTGGCCAAGTGAGTGGGTTACGGGTTTATTTGATTGTACGTCATTTCCAAGTTATATCAGTTATATTTGGCATTTTGAATTTGAGATAAGACAGAGACAGGATGCGGAGGGCCCGCTTAGGGAGAGCGTAACCCATGTTATGGCTTACATTTATTAAATAGTTCAGATAGGCTGGAAATGATAGGTTCATGGTGAGAAAATGTACCATATGGTGCCCGTTCACTGATCAAAATTAGATTCAAATCGTCAGGCCCTGCCCTGGAATAAGGGGATTGACGATGATTTGTCAAGTTTCATTTTGCATTTGAATATAATTGTAAGTTTAGGTTTGCTTTTGTAATTGTAAGATAGATAGTTTGCCTCAATTGAAACATTGAGTTGCATAAACTTGACGAATCATACCTCTAAAATAGTAGCAGTTACAGTGCCGCATGATCTAACAACCACTGCCTGCAACTAATGTTAGAGGGGAAATGATCCCGAAACTAACGCTCATTCATTGCACTTTGAGTCATAAAGTAGTTTTATTTATTTTCTTACTAATCTATCTACACGCTTAGTTTTTTTCTACCGAGCTCAGCTGTGCGGTTCTCGGCGGGAAGGGTTTTGCTGAGATCTCGGTGGGAGTGACATTTGATTGCTGAGTCTCGGATAATGCCTTTTCTAATAATCTGCCTACGTTTTTTTCTTTGTTATCTACTACTACTATATCCCCTTTTTATTTTTCTGCTCTTTTTCCTCTTCTCTTCTTTTGTTTTGTTTGTTTACATATAACTAATACTAATACCTCCTTGTTTTCTCTCTAATTTGTCTACTATGTCCCACCATCACGATGAGAGATGAGCTACCGTACATGGTACACGCTCATATACACTCCCAAAATGGTATGCCGCAAGTAAGTATATCACAGAGGCAACTAAAGATCCAGAAACAAAAACTGATAACGCTGAAGATAATGAGCTGTGGTGATTTATATGACTATATAGTATTATTTATTTATACTAACCTAAACACAACGTGGGGTGACCCAAATCCAAACGATCACTAACCAAAATAATAGACTTATCTTTTTTCAGCAGGTGTAATTTTGTTTAGTTCTGTTTCTCTCTTTTCAGCAAAACAACAACAAAAAAACCTCTATAACTGTTCTCCATTCTTTAAATCTCCTACTATCCCCTATAAATGTATCGGAAACTGGTGGGACTGTCTGTGCAAACAGAAACAGGCCTGCTAGTGGAAGAAGGTCGTTATGCTATACGGTCTAACAGGTTTACGTAGGTACACACTCGCTTAACGGCAGATTGGTTTACAGTGGTCGACCAGGGGGTGTGCTGATAAATTACAAAATTACAATAACATCATTATTCCATACATCAGCTTGAATTACGTTGATCGATATTACCTTTTTTTTTGCTGTGCACTACACCACCGGAGCCAGCAAAGTTCAACAATCCATCGTTGCTTATGCCTTTGTTGTTGTTTGGAACCAGTTTTGCGAGGTAGGCGACGATTGTGCGTATTTCTCGCGTAACTTTTGAAAAGGGTCTTTTTTTTTAGCCTGAACAATACGTAAAGAGCAAATTGAAACATTGAACGTCGCGTGAAAGTGGAACTTAATGAAGGCCTAAGTACTTTTTCGTAGTTTTTAGTTTAAGGATTTCAAAGATCGTCGGTGCAGTGGCTTGCTTAATGAGCAGAAAAACGCGGTCTCAGGTCCTTACATATCAAAGAGATTTATGGTAAAATCGCTTGTGTATCGTGTATTTTGCAAAACTCGTTGTTGTCGTTGGTTCCGGGTTTGAATGGATACAAAAATTTGAGCAACGGTATTATGTGATATGAGGGGCTCGGTGGCCTTAGAGCAACCGTTGTTGCTTACTGAGCAGAACATCATGAGTCTAATCTCAAGCCCATCCACATTCAAGATTCGTCAATCGTTTTATTTGTTAATATGACTACATGGTAATAACAGCAACTCGGTTATTAAAAAAGTGCTCGTCTGCCTAGTGGCAAACGTTTTTGCTTACTGAGCAGAAGACCGTGGGTTTAGTCCCAAGCTCCTTCGCGTTATATGATCGTTAGGACTTCAATTCAGCTTATCGTTTACCAAAACGAACCCTGCTGCAAACCCAACCCTCTTATCCAACATCCCAGTGATTCCTCGTGGAAGTGCAGAGGTGTTCTCGGCTTCCATCAAAGCTAGTGTCATGTCAACACAATCCTTCCCATTCCTTTCTTGACCTGTGTTCGGGCGCGGCCGGCGCTGGTATTGCCTAATTTAAGATCACCAGTTTTTACACATTGAGGATGATTGCTAGTCTCAAGCATCGTCTATTGGTTCTCTGTGTAATTACAGCTGATCTGGCAATAACGGAGTAGCAACCGTGGGTGGTCAATCAAGCTCAAGCTCAAGATATAACACCTTTGCCCGGCACATCCACTGGTTCTTCATGTCCGCTCTCTGTCACTGCAAAAATAACTAATAATAATGCCGGACTCGATTATCCGGGGCTCGATTATCCGGAGAAAATGGCTCGATTATCGGAAATGACTATATTTAAGTGTTTGTGTGCCTTTGTTACAAAATCCGGCGTTAAGTGGTTTTGGATTAACTTTGACCTGAAAGGAATCAAACATATCATGTGCCACAACAACATACAAAAACTGAATCCCATGATGGTCCGTTCACTAATTACGTCACGTTTCAGGGGGTGGGGAATGGCAACCGAACAAATTTTTTGAATATCCGTAAAAAAAAATGTACCAAAGGGTCTTTAACCCTCCGTTACTCGCGCTGTTGTACTTTGTACAACACACATGAGTTTTACATTGCCATTTTGTTGCTGAGTTACCAATCGACCTGAAACCAACGAGTATTAATCAAAAAACTTGTTTTGATTTAAACAAGCTAAACTTTGATTACAGTAAACACCTAAAAATGCGGATAATAGGAAAAATGTAAATGGAAACCGCGAAAACCATACTACGTGAGATTACAACATGGATTATATCAAGATTCTGACAAGATAGAAAGCTACTGTCTCTGACAAAGTTGTTCAGGAGATCATAGCCTTGTCGCTGGCGGACAGTAGTTCAGAATTTTCTCACTACGTAGCGCTAGTATACATGTGAAGTTCTTGCATGTGATATATCTCGAGGTCCTGACCAGATAAAAAGTTACTGTCTTTCACAAAAAAATTCAGGAGATCAAAGCCCATTGCTTGGTGCTCAATAGTTTAGAATTTTTTCACTACGTGACGCTAGTATACACGTGAAATTCTCAAATAAAATATCTCGAGTTCCCAACCAGATAGAAAGGTACTGTCTTCGGCATAGTTGTTCAGGATGTCAAGGCTTTTTCGCAGATGGACAGTAGTTCAGAGTTTTCTCACTTTGCGGCGCTACTATAGATGTGAAACTCTTGCATATAAAATATCTCTAGATCCTGACCAGATAGAAAGTAAATGTATTCGGCAAAGTTTTTAAGGGAGTCAAGAACTTTTTGTTGCGTGACAATATTTAGAATTTTCCCACTATGCGGTGCTCCCATATTCAATAGCTCGAGATCTTGATCAGCTAGAAAGCTGCTGGCTTCGGCAAAGTTGTTTAGGGGGTCAAGACTTTTTGGCTGGTGAACAGTTTTCTCACCACGTGGCGTTAGTATACATGTACACTTCTAAACTATTGTTCACCAGCCAAAAGACTTTGAGCTCCTGAATAACTTTGTTGTAGACAGTAACTTTCTATCTGATTAGGATCTCGAGATATAGCATATGCGAGAAGTGTACATCCATGCCACGTGGTGAGAAAATTCTTAACTACTGTTTACCAGCCAAAAATACTTTGACTTCCTAAACAGCTTTGTCGAAGACAGTAACTTTCTATCTGGTCAGGATCTCGAAACAAACCACATGCGAGAATTTCACGTGTATTCTAGCGCTACGTAGTGAGAAAAGTTTGAACTACTGTCCACTAGAGAAATCCATCTGATCAGAAGCTCGAGATATTTTACATGCGAGAATTTCGCGTGTATACTAGCGCCACGTAGTGTGAAAATTCTGAACTATTGTGCACCACGCAATAGGCATTGACCTCATGAACAACTTTTTCGAAGACAGTAATTTTCTACCTGTTGAGAATCTCGAGCTTAACATACGCGAGAATTGTACACGTTTACTAGCGCCATGTGGTGAAACATTTCTAGGCTACTGTCCACCAGCCAAAAAGTCTTGACCCCCTGAACAAGTTTGCCGAAAACAGTAACTTTCTATCTGCTCAGGATCTCGAGCTATTGTATATGCGAGAATTGCATGTGTATACTAGCACCGAGTAGGGAGAAAATTCTGAACAACTGTCCACCAACGAAAAGATCTGGACTTCCTGAAAAACTTTGCTAAAGTCATTTATTCTTTATCTCGTCAGGATCTAGTGATGTATCACATGTGAGAACTTAACATGCATACGAGCACTACCTAGTGAGAAGATTTTGAACAGCTTTGCCTAAGACAGTAACTTTCTATCTGGTCAGGATCTCGAGATATTTTATATGAGAATTTCACGTTTATACTAGCGCCTTGTAGTGAGAAAATTCTGAACTACTGTCCACCAGCCAAAACTACTTGACACCCTGAACAAGTTTGCCGAAGTAACTTCTATCGGCTCAGGATCTCGAGCTATTGTATATGCAAAAATTACATGTATATACTAGCGCCACGTAGTGAGAATTTCCTGAACTACTCCACCAACGAAAAGATCTGGACTTCCTGAAAAACTTTGCCGAAGACAGTAACTTTTTATATGATAAGGATCTAGAATTATTTTATATATGTGAGAATTTTACATGTATACTAGTGCCGCGAAGTGAGCAAACGCTGAACTACTGTCCACCAACGAAAAGGCCTTGACCTTCCGAACAACTTTGTCGACGACAGTAATTTTCTATCTGGTTATGATCTCGAGATAAATCACATGCGATAATTTCACATGTATTCTAGCGCTACGTAGTGAAAAATTCTGAACTACTCTCCACCAGCGAAATGATTATGATCTCTAGAACAACGTGCCTAAGACAGTCATTTTTTATCAGGTCAGGATCTCGAGATTTTCCATGTTGTAACCAATTCCAATCCCACATAGTACGAACACCGTTAACTGCGGTTTCTATTCACATTTTCTCTATTATCCGCATTTTTGTGGGTTAACTGTGATAAAATTTTAGCTTGTTTAGTTAAAAACAAGTTTTTTAATGAAACAGCCGTTGGTTTCATATCGATTGGTAGCTCGGCTGCAAAATGGCAATGGAAAACTCACACTGTTGTACAAAGTACAAAGCCCGAGTACTCGTGTTATAAATGTTGGCGCGGGAAACGGAGGGTTAAAGGGGGGTTTCGTGAGAATTGGTCTTTTGGTGGCTTCATACCTGAAAATTGATATGAATTTTCTTATATTATTTTGTAGTTTAATTCATTTATTCATCATTTCAGTAAAAACAGTAGTTCATCAGTGAAGTGATTCAGTAAAAACAAAGAGAATTGCAAATTTGATCATAAATCAATCCTTATTGACTATTTTATCAAGAATATTTCCCCTGATTTCACGAAGTAAAAACTGCCGTTCCAACGGCAATTGGTTTTCCTCAGCCCATGTGATGATAGTGTCAATACTGTTCAGCGCTGATTGATCTGGAAATGGTTCGTACTCCTCATATTGGTTGTCATCTGCTGTAGAAATGTTTGCAGTTTCATCCAGAGTGGTGTTCGTCACGCTTTCTCCTTCATAAAAATGTGAATCATGGTTAAGAACAGCATTGACTATGTCAGCATCAGACATGACATCGAATTCCGCATTCTCGTCTTCATTTTCGCCTGCAGCCGGTTTATCAGCAACCATCAGTTGAATTGTTACACTATCATCCCTAGAGCACCGGAACTAATATTTGCAATGTTAGCATTTCAAAAATATTAATGGAAAATTGTCGAAATTGATCGAGTGCGTCAAGTTAGGAACCGCTTCAAATATGGTGCCTTCACGGTAGCCGTGATTTTTAGCCAAGCTCAATTTTGTCTCTACACACTCGTGAGAGTCGCGAGACTACGATTTTTCTCAAGTTGAGGGGTCCCATGGCGTGGATGGCTACACGTTCGCTTCTCAAGCGGATGGTCCATGGGTTCAATTCCATTGATCTTCTTATCGAATTTTGATGTATTTTAATGTGCCTCATGATAGGTTATTATTCAAGTCTGGTTCTGGCCACTTTTCCGGAGGCACTTGGAACTTGCCCGGAAGTGGCCAATATGGTCCAAGGTACTTAATTTTTGTCACCTTTGATCTTGATATCAAATTTTGATTTAATTTGATGTGTCGCTTAATGGGTTTTGTTCCTTTCAAGTCAAATTTAGCCTCATGGCCCATAAATGCCGGAACTTGTTCCGGCCATATCTACAAAACCAGTGGTCCGATTCCATATTCCTTCAATAGCGTTCAATAGGACCACTAAAAACATTAAATGAGACCACACAAGACCAAAAAAAAAATTTTTTTTTGGATGGCTCGATTATCCGGAGAGCCCGATTATCCGGAGTGAAATTTTTTTCAAGACTCCGGATAATCGAGTCCGCCCTGTGCCTTTGTTGTAATACTTCCTGCATTTCCATGGTCATCTGGGAGGAGGGTCACATCTATTGCTTTCCCCAGGAACCGTTCACGGTCACCAGCTACCGCCCGTTCAGTCTTGGGCGTATTCAGCGAACCATCCTTCTTCTTCTTCTTCTTCTTCTTCTTCTTCTTATTCTTATTCTTCTTATTCTTATTCTTATTCTTATTCTTATTCTTATTCTTATTCTTATTCTTATTCTTATTCTTATTCTTATTCTTATTCTTATTCTTATTCTTATTCTTATTCTTATTCTTATTCTTATTCTTATTCTTATTCTTATTCTTATTCTTATTCTTATTCTTATTCTTATTCTTATTCTTATTCTTATTCTTATTCTTATCTTTATTCTTATTCTTATTCTTATTCTTATTCTTATTCTTATTCTTATTCTTATTCTTATTCTTATTCTTATTCTTATTCTTATTCTTATTCTTATTCTTATTCTTATTCTTATTCTTATTCTTATTTCCTTTATTTAACGTCGGTCTCTGTTCCGCAATCTAGTGCCAATCACCGACGGACATCCATTGACGACAATCGAATGTGCAGGAAGGCAGCTTCCACACCTGCGTAGGATATCACACCCATTCAACACACATGGGCCGGGAACAACGGCTTTACTTCCCCTTCCGAAGGAAGACGTGACCAGAGATTTTTATGCCTCAGAAAAATCCCACCGACCTCGGCTGGGATTGAACCCAGACCCATCGGGGTGTTAGAAAGCAGTCACGCTTACCACTACCACCGGCGCTGGCATCCTTCAGCTTACTCACAATCGCCGACACTTAATGCAAATCGCAAAACACACCAGCGCAAAGAAACGTATCCAATAAACGTCACTCTCGCGAAAACACACCCGTCGTCGTCGAACGGCAAAAAAAAAGGAATCGGTGGGTAATTTTGTGATACGGATTTACACAATCAACCGGGACTGCACGAATTTCACCACGCTCAACTGTGCACTGGTGATCACGGAAGTTCATAGAGTCTAAAAAAAAATTCGTCAATCTTAAGAAAAAAATTGCATAAGTTCACTTCCCTTAGAATGCATATCATCAGATAAATTTGCAGAACTTCAGGAAAGTTCATAGACAGAACATCAGGGAAGTACGCGTAACTTCAGAGTATTGGCAAAACTTCAAAGAAAGTTTGTATATCATCAGAGAAATTTGCAGAACGTCAGGAAAATTCGTAGATCATCAAAAATTTTGCAAAATTTCAGAGAGCTTCACAGAACTTCAGCAATGTTGATAGATCATCAGAGAAATTTGCAAAACATCAGAGAAGCTCACAGAACTTCAGGAAAGGTCGTAGATCATTAAAGAAATTCAAGTTGAAGATTGAAGAAATATCTTCCGAGGAATTTGCGAAAGTTCAAGGAAGTTCATAGAATATCAAGGAATTTCGTAGAAACTTCAGGGAAATTTGAAGAACTTCATATCTGTTGCGTGTTGAGTTTTTGAAAATTTCGTGAACAATGATCAAACTGAAATCTTGGCTATTTAGGATAATTTCTGAGCAGGCTGGATTTTTTTCGAAGATACAGAAAGAGAAAGATACAAATAGCTCCCTTGCTTCAAATTCTTCATCTATACCTGCTGCTTACAAAGTTCAGCAAGTAAATGAAGCTACCTATGATACAGCTGGTAGAAATCGAAATCAAAATTCTAGCCAACATAATTATAACGGAAATTTTGATGATTTTGACTAAGGTAGCATTACTGCCCCTAAAATGGTTTTTTTTTTGCAAACATCGTCAATCGATATGATGGAAACAAATCCCATGTTTGATGTTATTCAAACCGAAGCTAAATTTTCGTACAATATCGTAATGACTTTGAAATTCAGTAATGGATTTCAAATCAGTAAATATTTTGAATTGGAATGCGGGATCTCTTAAAAATAATGAAGACGCGCTATTTAACTTGTTGAAAGGGAGTTTGGGAGTTTCAGTTTGGGTCTTACTAGTAAGGAAAATATGTTTGATGATTAAGATCTTTAACTAAAAATATTCAAAATATGAAAGCCCCAGGTGATGATGGAATTTTCTATATCCTCATCAAACTGGTCTAAACCGTGCTTAATAAAGGTGCGGAAAACTCACATCGCCTTCTCATAGGGGCCACGGAAGAGGTGAGATTTGTTTGTATGTTGATAAATAAGTGGATACGTTTGCTATACGTTATTAAAGTTACATTATTTGCAATGTAGTTGGCTGCGATTGTTCCCATGTTCTTCTGCTCGCTCCCAACAATGTAAGTATACAATTTTCCGAACCATCATTTATTATCACAACAATAACAAAAGATCAGGTCATCGCAATTTAAACGGCGTTTTCCAAGATCCATTTACGGTGGAAAGAAACACGAGCATATACATCAGGATATCCCTGACCGCAGGGAATACCCCATGACACGACTCCCTGCAGGTAGCGTCCATAGGTCAATGGACCGCCGGAATCTCCCATGCACGTACCCTGACCGCTTGGGTTCAGCGTGCAGATGGTGTTGTCGATGACACGGGCAGCGTAGGCAGGCTTGAAAACGAAACGGTTACGGCAGTCAGCCATAGTGATGATTGTGGTGTTCAGCCATTGCAGATTGTTTGAGTTTTTGCCATTTGCTACCAATTTACCCCAGCCGGAAACCAGAGCACTTCTGCCAGTGGTAATGTAGGTAGCTCCCAGAGCAATTGGTCGAACAAAGTTATTGAATGCGATAGGCGGAGCGGTCTGCACCAGCATAATATCGTTGGCGTAAGTTATTTTGTTGTACGATTGGTGGATGATGAAGCGAGTCGAATAGTGAGTAATGCCACCGCTGGTCAACAGGTTAGCTCCGACGACTACACGAGTGTCGTTAGAAAAGTGGTTAAGGGAGCAGTGAGCAGCTGACAAAACATAACGGGTGTTGACGATCGAACCACCGCAGAAGTGAGCGTTGGCAGATGAACGAAGTGAAACCTGGTGCGGGAACTGTCCGGGGTTGGCATTCTGGCCACCGACGATACGACCTTCCCATTCAAGGAATTCCGCTGGGAGAGCTACAAATAAACCAAAATCATGGATTAAATATGTCGGTCTCGAATTGAGCAGCTTCCATTAAAAACTCACTGGTGCCGAAGACGGCGACCGCTCCAACGAGCACAAACAACAAACTCAGACGGTTCATGTTTCTTCTACTCTTTCAATTCGACTCAGAATGGGGAAGATCTGCCAAGGTGAGTGCTTTTATACGGCGTAGCCTTATCTGCAGCAGCTTTGATAACACAAACGAGAATTCGTTGACCAGTCGATATGATTTATGAAATTTTAAATCTACACATAATCCATGTATTGGGTGCCCCTTTACATGCTTAAAATATCAGTTTAATTTAACAGCAAACAGCGATGCCCGATCAGGAAAAAATAACTTATTAATACCAAATTCTGGTATGAAAATAGCATAACTGACAACCTAAATATGGTATTAGTGAGGCTGAAATAAGAGGTAAAATACCAAAAATTATAGCTCAAAAATGTTCTATGAATAACGAACTGGTGCATAATTTTGTTATAACAATAACATACAGGTAACAGACGCTTTTTTAGATGCAAGAATACCATAGTTTGTTATTTTGAAGGTCTTCTAATACCAATTCAATAACTCTTTTAGGTGTTATTGTCTAAAAACTGAGCGATCACAATTGGTTATTTTGGTATTCATTTGATATTTTACAAAATATTTCGATAACTGAATAATATAATTACAAGGTTTTATACCACAAGTATACAGAAATCTGGTATCATACCACATTAAGATTTTCATTTGTTATCGATTAGCTATCGGTTGCTGCTCGGGTGGAGTTGTAAAACATCTCAGCTCCCGTATTCGATAAGATAGTTAAAAATGATTATCGATTGATCAATTGTCCTATCAATTCATTGTCGCTTCTGTGGTTGTCGCTGATAAAAGTCAAGCTAATCGGATCTACACACTCAAAGCATGCCGTCAATTCGGCATTTTGGATGGGAAACCGCATAGAACTAAACATTGCCTGGGAATACCAGCCCCTTATCTGTAGTTTTTCAGTCAGTGTAAGTATGCGGTCGTTTATCTTATTGTTAATTACGATACGTTTCAAGTCATTGTTAATCAAATGAAAAATTACAGTTTTTGGTGAAAAAGACAATTTTTTTAAAATGCACCAATTCGGCACTCGTGTAGACGGTACATGTTCCCCATGTAAAAAGACCTGAGTGTATGACCAAGTAGGTCCGCACCCTAGTTGTCTTAAAATGAAGGGGAATTTTAGTTTATTCAAATGATGATGATTTTGCTTTTTCCATTTTTTTACGACCTGAAGTTAACCGTAATATTTACCAGAGCTCCCTCAATATGGTTATTATTTATGGCTCAATGCCTAAGAAAACTCCAATGAGCCGATTAACAGCGAATAGTCTCATAGAAGAAAAAAATATATATGAGAAACATAAATTATTAGATCTTCATTTGTTTCCTAGCGTAGCAGTTCCAGGCTAAACAGCAAGAAAATAATTAAATGTGGACTCAACCTTCTCCGATTTGCATGAAACTTTTCAAAATGGTTATTTTTTTATAAGCAGTCATTTACATTAAAAAAAATCAGCTATTTGTATGCGTTTTTTTTTTTCAAAATGGCGCCTTTGACATTTTTCACGAAAATGTCAATTCTGATCAAAATGGCGTCTAAAAAAAAGGTTGAGAAGAGTAAAGTATTGTTGGGAAAAATATACAGGGTAATTTTATATAAGTAATTTTCAAAAGAAGTTCAAAAAATTGGTAAAACTCAAATATTTTGAAAGCATATCTCTATTATTTTTGTATATCTGGTATATCTAGTAAAACATCAAATTCTGGTCGTATGTATAAAATAATTGTAAGCTAGCCTTTTAAGTAGTTTAGTATTCACTCTAACGTTAGATTTCAAATATAGGGGAAATGCAGGTAATGTCGGCCTAAGTGTCCCTAATTTGGGCCCATACATAAATTCAGCAATCGACTAAATTTTCAATAGCTACCAAAAATACCCATTTGTAACGTCCCAATAACGCGTTCATCTAGATAAAATGGATAAATAGTAGATTTTTAGCGATGGGCCCAATCTTAGATCCATAGGCCAACATTAGAGACGTTTCCTCTGCTAATTTTCTTTCTCAACATGAATAATTAATTCTTCGCTTTGATAATATCATCATCATCATTACTGTGGATCTCCTAATAAATATCCTAATGAAAGAAGTAACTATGATTCCTTTGATCTAAAAACTAAAGGGCATCGAAACATGTTTTTCTCCCCGTTATTGCAGACCATGAGTGCGTATTGAGATGGAGGTTGATAGAGAAATCAACGATGTAGAGGTCCAGTTGCGAAATAACTCTCTGGAGGAAATAGAGTCATGTTGCTCGTCAATCCTCGATTCACCCAGGCGTGATGATGTCGACGATGTTTACGATGATGACGACGATTATGAGGACGGTATTAACGTTACTCTGTTGTCGGTATCTCCTGCTGCTAAGTCCCACGAGGAAATGTATTGAAGTGAGAAGATGCGAAAGGAGTTCAATGCTCCTACGGCAGTTGCTACTGCTATTGATGCTAATGCTGTTACTGCTGAAAATTCTGCTCAGCTCAATTCCAAGGGCCCTGGAACACCCACGGAGGATGTGGCCCTATCCCATAACAAGGCTAAACGCCTCAACGGAGCCGGAAAAAAGAGGTTTAAATACCTGATATCTCATGGTCATAGCCATGATGAGGCTCGGGTACTGGCTGAGAAGCCTTTTAAAGTAGCATATTCTGATCCGAACAAGCGTCGAAGAAATGCGGAGTTGAGCGAGTCTAACTCGAGCGAAACCAATCCACCGAAAAGGGTTGCTCTCCATTCTGATACAGGAAATGCATCTCAAGCGAAGTCCTCGGTACAGTCAAGGCTGGACACAGCTAGAAGAGGAGATGTTAGACAATCGTCTACTCCTAAGCAGGCCATCAATGCCTTCAAAAAAGCATCTTATAGCGAGGTATTAAACTCTATCAGGATTGAAATCTTGCCCAAGGCAATACTAAGAAAAGTAGCAGAGCAAAGGAAGGAAAGAACCAAACCAAAGTTCGACAATTGCTTTTTCAGACCAGGGCATATGATCGTCATTTGTAAAAACCAGGATACGGTTGACTGGTTAAAGGCTACAACTCCCAGCATTAAGCCATGGGCAGAAGCATGCCTCATTGCAATTGAAGAAAAAGACATACCTAGGCCGGAAATTTTACTGGGTTTCTTTCCACGAAGTGTAGAGGACACAAATGACGATATCCTTGCCTTCGTGGAAAGCCAAAATGAAGGATTAATGGTTGACGCTTGGAAGATCCTTAAAAGATATACAGTTAAACAGTATCACGTTGAACTTGTCTTGACTGTTGATGGAGACTTTAGAAAAATGCGATTTCACTGTGGATTATAAATTCGGAGTTGCCTATCTAAGAAAAAAATCCTCCAGGAAATCAGGAACTAACGAGGAATCAGAACAGGAAAAGAGCAAAAAAGGAAAAGGGCTATTCAGAACAGTCCAATGCAAATTCGAGAATTCACGAAATTTCCGAGGACGCTGAGATGCGTGAATCAAATCAACGAGGCACAGAAGCTAGCGGCATCACTAACAGTGAACCTAGTGAACGCTGCAATGCTACTGCAAATGTTGAGGTATGTTATCACAATGCTGGTGAGTGTCCTCAAGTTAGTAGTGAAACAAAGAATATTGGAAATTCTGTTTTGCCCACCTTATGCTCCGAATCAAATTCGAGTTTGAATAAAGATGTTTGTCTTGGACATCGACCAAAACTAGAATAAAGGCAGCTATATATGCCCTTCAAGAAATATCAAGCTCACCCAAATGTTTAAACAAGAAAACCTTCATCACGCAAAGGCAGCTTCAGCAAAAAACAATGCTCTACGTGGCATCCGCATATTTGCCCGGCGATATTGAAGATGCACCTCCTCCAGAAGTTGCAGCGTTCGTCTCTCACTGCAGAAGCCAAAATAAGGCTTTTATCATCGGATGTGATGCAAACGCTCATCATACGATATGGAGCAGCTCCGGAATCAACAAAAGGGGTGAGTGTCTATTTGATTTCATTTCACAACATAATATTGACATATGTAACAAAGGGAACTCCCCTACATTTGTTAATGTGCTACCGACTTAAATAAGGCAACAAGGAAGTCGACCCACTGTAGGAGGTTTGCACGTTCTTTTTGAGAGATTTAGTAATTTTCTTATGTAGTAGATTAATCGAATTGATGTGGCTGCATAGTTTTCTATCTGAAGCTATAATTGTATATACAACCAATGTAAATATGTACTCTAGAATTAAGCTAGGTTATGTGTTTTGTTTTCTGCACGGGATCTGTTTTGTGCATGTATTTAAATATAATACATAAGTGTATGAGTTTTTATCTGAATTGAATCAACATGTACAAAACAGATTAAAAAAAAATATGTTTATATAATATAAAAGACTCCGTGGTCATCCACGAAAAAACAGATTGCAGCACACATAACTAAATCTAACATAAAACAATAAACCCTATAATTAGTTACTCAGCACCACAAAAATATAAATGTAAGTCTATGCATGCAGACAACACAAAAAAAGAACAATAAAAGATTAATACAATCTAGCAAACACACAATTAAGAAACATGTGTATAGTTTGCGTGATTGTTACAAATGTAAATAATAAAAAAAGACGGCAATGCCCGCATTAACCTTAAAAAAAAAAGTACTAATTTTGCTGCTGTTTCGTGAGAGCCTATAAGGGCTCACATCTCACCTCTATTGACACAAAAAAAGTGGTACTCCTGTTTCCCGAACATGCAGAGAGTAGGAGAGAACGAGCGTGAGAGAGGTTGGCAAGCCGAATGATGGAAACGACGATCTTGATCAAAAGGGGAGAAGCCGTCTGACTACGGGAAGAAGTAGACGTTCAAGTTATCGGTGCGTGAACCGAAGTTATAATTTTTAACTGCCGCACAGAATCGAGAAAGTGAACCAAGGTCAGAAAAGTTCTTCAAATTGCGACGGAAGTGATCGACCCTTAAAATCGAGAGCCACCTAGTAACTGTGGTGACGATCCAGGTTACGTAGTGAACGCGGAATCCTGTCAGAGCAGAATTGCTCGTGCTGGTCGCCAACGATCCCCCTTTCTTATCGTCGAGCAAAACGCGTTGGGTAATGGTAGCCAAAGTTACGGAGGCAGGAGCCCAGCGAGGTCCGGAGGGTTCGCCCCCGCTTGCTGGGACTTCAGCCGATGCGGTTCCACTCCGACTGCGAGCACGTGGGACAACACCATGCCATGACATGAGAGGCCGACTGTAACAATGGAAAAGTTCCAGCGTCCAACTGAATATCCTGCCAGGAACCTAGGAAACGGTTCCAACGATCCCGGAATGATGTCGGTTCCTGTGTTCCGAATGGTTGAGCCCTATATCGGATGGGTCTAAAACAACGTTTGGCAAGTAGAACAGTATTTTCTCTCTCCTCTCTCACGCATGAAACATCGACAATGGGCCCCTACAGTTCCTGCAACGGCCGCAACGACCCCCCCCCCCGCCCTCCCCATATATGTATAAGACTCTTAAATATAAAAAAAAACAATGGATAAGCTATTTCTATGTTGTCGTGTGCCACTTTATTCTTATGATGAACGTCATTGTTCTCCCTGTTGTTGGTCTTCTTTGTTGTCAGATTGAATAAGTTGTGAGTCCTCCCTTAGCAAGAGCTAGCCGACCCTGAATGGTAGCCCTGAGCTAGTCGATTGTTACAAATGCAATAAGGGAAGAAGTTTTGGACCTTACTCTTTTTAGTTCAATACTTTCTGATCGACTAGTAAAGGGTGATACGGTCAAAATTTGGTCAATATCAACTTGACGTATTTCTTTCAATTTTGCATTTAAAAAACCTGAACACCCCTCATTTTGAAGGTGTGTGTGTTTGTAGAATGTTGCTCCTATTTTGATATTGGAATTCACTCTTCAGTTGTCAAAATGCCGTCCAAGCAAGAAGAGCAGCGTATCAAAATTTTGCTCGCGCATCGCGAAAATCCGAGCTACTCGCACGCAAAGTTGGCAAAATCGCTAAAAGTTGCCAAATCAACCGTTACAAATGTAATTAAAGTGTTTGGGGAACGTTTGTCGACAGCCAGGAAGTCTGGATCGGGGGGAAATCAAAAACCGGAAGCCGCTGAGACGACAAAGAGAGTTGCCGGTAGTTTCAAGCGAAACCCTAACCTCTCTCTCCGAGATGCCGCAAATAAGCTGGGTGTATCGTCTACAACCGTGCATCGAGCCAAAAAACGAGCCGGACTATCGACTTACAAGAAGGTAGTGACTCCAAATCGCGATGATAAACAAAATACGACGGCCAAAGCGCGATCCCGGAGGCTGTACACGACGATGCTGACGAAGTTTGACTGCGTGGTAATGGACGACAAAACCTACGTCAAAGCCGACTACAAGCAGCTTCCGGGACAGGAGTTTTATACGGCAAAAGGAAAGGGAAAGGTAGCAGATGTTTTCAAGCACATGAAACTGTCAAAGTTCGCAAAGAAATATCTGGTTTGGCAAGCCATCTGTACCTGTGGCTTGAAAAGCAGCATTTTCATAGCTTCCGGGACTGTCAACCAAGAAATTTACGTGAAAGAGTGTTTGAATAAACGTCTGCTGCCTTTCCTGAAGAAACACGGTTGTTCCGTACTGTTTTGGCCGGATTTGGCATCTTGCCATTACGGTAAAAAGGCCATGGAGTGGTACGCCGCCAACAACGTGCAGGTGGTTCCCAAGGACAAGAACCCTCCCAACACGCCAGAGCTCCGCCCAATTGAGAAATACTGGGCTATTGTCAAGCGGAACCTAAAGAAGACCAAAAAAACTGCTAAGGGCGAGCAGCAGTTCAAGGCAAACTGGCTTTCTGCGGCGAAGAAGGTGGACAAGGTGGCTGTACAAAATCTGATGGCAGGGGTCAAGCGTAAGGCCCGGCAATTCGGATTTGGAAAAGCGGAAGCCTAACTGAATATTTTTCCTGAATTTTATACTAATTGAACTTGAAAAAGAAATTTAATTTGATTTTTTAAATAAACGATTTCACCGATTTACACGCGTTTTCCCTTGACCAAATTTTGACCGTATCACCCTTTAAATTGGCATGTATCAGACGAAATTTCTTTATCCGATCATAAACAAATAATGTTTTGAATTTAAGGCTAATGATATACTGAAGGAGGTTTATAAAGATCCTCGTAAAACAAATTGTGAACTATATAGCGCAAAT
Organism: Ochlerotatus camptorhynchus; assembly: GCF_037179485.1. Classification (NCBI taxonomy): domain Eukaryota; kingdom Metazoa; phylum Arthropoda; class Insecta; order Diptera; family Culicidae; genus Ochlerotatus; species Ochlerotatus camptorhynchus. The sequence goes on along the minus strand of NW_027040766.1, from coordinate 1,289,127 downwards.
ATGAAGAGTCAACATGAACCCATTTTCAATAATATTGATACCATTACAAAGCTAGAAAAGTAGAAGGGTCTGTGCCTTGGGGCACGAACGAAAGCTTGACGTAGGACCGCCAGTGGACGGAATAAATGTGAAGAGCATTTAGTTCTTTTAATTGATCAATTATCTATTATTTCAACTCTTTCCGTTTTTGAATTGTAGGCGTACCAAATTTGTAGTAATCTTTTTCAAAGAGAAAGTTGATTAAGAGAATCATTCAAAATCACTTGCACCCCTGCTTCCAAGTTTGGTTACAAGATTACAACTCTGGAGAGCATTTTGTGTGGTCGTTGGGGGCTTGTGGTTCTGAATATGGACAAACAAGCACAGATAAATTCTATTCCAACAAGCCGTTTTATTGAAGAGGACATCCATGGCCACTTACGCTTGGTGTTTTTAGTGTAGGTAACAGCATCACGGACCTCATTTTCCAGGAAAACCTTCAGCACACCTCGTAGATCAGACCGGAGATAAGTTTGACACCACCACGGCGAGCCAGACGACCTATGGCGGTTATCTCGAAGAACTTTGCGATGACGCTTGGCGCTTCCTTTACCAGACCTTTTAAAAACATTGTACATTGCTTATGAAAGATCGATATTAGAATATTGCAGCATAGTTTGGTCACCTCTTTCAATCACACACAAAGAAAGAATAGAGTCCGTTCAAAAGCAGTTTCTATTGTATGCACTCCGCAAGTTAGGTTGGACTGTATTTCCTCTGCCATCGTACACAGCTCGGTGTATGCTCATAAATATCCAAACATTAAAAAAGCGTCGTGAATTTGTTATGATTTCTTCCGTAAACGATATCGTATCACATCGAATTGATTCAATAGAACTATTGTCATTCTTAAATTTATATACACCATCTAGGAATTATGCCAAATTTGGACCCTTGAACCAAATGATGGATACATATAATAAGCACTGCAATAACATTGACTTTACAATGACAAAAACCAAATTAAAGCAATATTTTAATTCGTCGCATAACGTCAACTAGAAGTAATGTTTTAACTTGTTCTTAAGACATATTATACAAAATATAAACAAAGACAAAATTGTAAAAATAGCACTTAAGACAACAATTGTAAAACGGTCTACACTGATTGACGACAAATAAATAATAAGTTAACCCATGGCAGCTTAAAATTACGTTTTTTTTAATTTTAAATTAAGCTATAAAATTAAAAATAAAGAACGTAAATTGTTATGGTAATACAAAGACATGAGTTCACGAGTCCTAAGAAGATATCGAATTATAAACCACATTAGAAATATTTTAATTGACTACCCCCTTGATCTCCTTACTCAATTTACAGCTGGTATAACCAATTTGACAGATCGATGTCCTACTATACCACTTTTTATTTTTTATTAATTACTTTATTTGTACAGGCTCAATCGAATAAACTTTACAGAGCCGAGTTATCATTTTCGTTATACATTATTGATTTCTTATATTTAAAGTTAAAGGAGCTGGACCGGATACTCGCGGTTGTCTCGAGGTTAGTGGGGATTTACAATTTTTTTTGGATGGGAAAAGGGAGAGGGAGGTTTGAAATGTGGTTTACGATACAAATATTTAATTAATCCTAAAACATGAACTAATTTCTATTCATCTTGAAAACAAACATAAAAAAAACCCACACGTACAAAATACAAACTAAACACAAGGTTAATAAAACTTACAATCTAATGTTAATATTCTTAAAGTAAACATATATGAGTTTCATAAACTCCAGATCGCGTCTAACCAAAATATCCCGAACTGGAACATTAGGTTGTCTACCTCGAGCCCGAAGGGAGTCGTACAGTTCAGATCTGACTCCGCGATGCTCAGCACAAGACCAAATAATGTGATCTGCGTCCTGGTAACCTTGTCCACATTCACAGAGATTGCTGTCCTTTAGCCCAACACGGAACAAGTGAGCGTTTAACGAATAGTGATTGGACATGAGGCGAGACATCATACGAATGAAGTCTCGACCCACATCCAACCCCTTGAACCAAGAACTCTTCGACACCTTAGGGATGATCGAATATAGCCATCGTCCCAAACTCCCTTCACTCCACTTATTCTGCCAGCTGACGAGTGACTGTTGACGGTAAATGAAGAAAAATTCATCGTAGGCGATTTGTCGATCGTAAATATCGCCTTGCATAGCGCCCACCTTAGCAAGTGAGTCAGCCATCTCATTGCCCGGAATCGAGCAATGAGATGGGACCCATGCAAAGGTGATGACAAAAGATCTTAAAGATAAAGCACTTAAAAGCTCTCGTATTTTCATGAGAAAATACGAGGAGTGCTTTAGCGGCCTCATAGAGCGAATAGCCTCGACAGAACTGAGACTATCCGTAAAAATAAAATAATGATCTGGTGCAAGTGAGGCGATCGTTTCTAGCGTATAATGTATTGCCGCCAGCTCAGCAACATATACGGAACAAGGAGCTTCAAGCATTCGAGAGGCGCTATGAAATTCGTTAAAAATACCAAAACCAGCGGACGACTCTATTAGTGATCCATCTGTGAAGAACGATCTTGCGGAATCAACTTGGCCAAACTTTGCAGCGTAAATTGACGGAACAATCATGGAACGATGATGTTCTGGGATCCCACGAATCTCCTGCGTCATAGATAAATCAAAACTAACTGAATTGCCGAAGTCGGAGAAGCATACACGATGAGGATTATGCTGTGAAGGGCTGACATCCTGTGTTATGTACACGTAGTACAATGACATAAAACGAGTTTGAGGGTTCAGCTCAAGAAGCTTTTCAAAGTTTTCGATTACCAGTGGGTTCATAACTTCGCAACGGGTGAGGAGCCTGAGGGACAATTCCGAGAACCGATCCGATAGTGGCAACATGCCCGCCAACACTTCTAGACTCATCGTATGAGTCGAGTGCATGCATCCTAACGCGATACGAAGACAACGATACTGTATACGTTCCAGTTTGATGATGTGAGTTTTAGCCGCCGACTGGAAACAAAAACTACCGTATTCTAAAACCGATAAAATCGTTGTCCGGTACAACGTTAGAAGATCTTGCGGATGGGCTCCCCACCACGTTCCGGTAATTGTTCGGAGAAAATTGATCCTTTGTTGGCATTTTCGTCTCAGATACTCAATGTGGGATCTCCAGGTGCACTTTGAATCGAATCAGACCCCAATATATTTGAAGGACATAGAATGAGTGATCGGTTTACCCAAAAGTTGAAGCTTCGGTTGTGCTGGGCTATGCTTCCTAGAAAAAAACGACCAACTCAGTTTTCTCCGTGGAGAATTCGATACCTAGCTGGATAGCCCAAGTAGACAAATTGTCTAAGGTATCCTGTAAGGGTCCTTGCAGGTTGACCCCTTTGGGCCCTGTCATAGACACTACGCCGTCATCTGCAAGTTGTCTCAACGTGCAGTTGTCACTTAGACAATTGTCAATTTCTCTGACGTAGAAATTATACAAAAGGGGGCTTAAACATGAGCCCTGGGGGAGACCCATGTATAGTATGGCGTACAAAGTAGTGTTTTTGTTGAGTTGTGCTGTGAAAATAAATTAATAATTTCGTGTGAAATAGTGGCGTGTGCCGCGAAAGGATTATTCCAACGCGTGCCCGTGGTGTTTTTCTAACAGGATAAATAGAGGAAAGGTTGCCTAGCAACTAGTTTTTGTTTAATTTTGTATTTTCCCCCCGGCGCGCTATTGATTTGTATAGTGAGCTGTGGCGGTAAAATTTTATTTTGTGTTCTCCTCCCCTGTATATGTCTGCTGCTAACAGTGTTAGCGTTTAATTTGGTAGAATGGATGTGTGTAATGTATGCGAGCAGTCTATTGCTATGAGTGGGCTCCCAGTTACGTGTGTAGGTCCGTGCAATGGAACGTTCCATTTCGCTTGTGCGGCACTCACTAAGACTGCGGCCAGGCTTATAGCAGATAATGCAAATATTCTGTTCAAGTGTGATAGTTGTCTATCAGATCAGAATTGTGACGAGCAGAATGATCTGATCTCGCGCGTCAAAAGGATAGAGGAAGAGATGAAGAAGGTTTTTCAACTCTCTGACTCGATCACTGGCATGCGAGATCACATTGCTGCTCAGGTGGACATCGCGGTTAAAAGCGGGATGGAAGATATTAGAATAAATGTAAATGGTCTTGAAAATTTGTGAGAAATTGGATAATATGAAAAGTTCATTTTTTAAAATTGATGCGGAAAACCAATTAGCTGTAAAGAATGATCCGTGCAGTTCATCTAGGACGATTCAGTCGGAATCGGACAAAAATACCAGACGCAAAAAACATAAATTAGTAATTAGTAATAGTGATCATGATGATGATGTTGTTTTTCAAGAAAATGCGAGTTTTGCGGATGTTGTAAAAAGACATAGTCGTATTAGTCAAAGTAAAACTAATAGTAACAGTAATAGTAAAAGTAACAAACCAGAAAATCGTAAGACTCGTCCGGTCATTGTGATTAAACCGAAAGAGTCCAAACAACCTTGCGAAGATACTCGTAAGTTTTTGAAAACTCAGTTGGATCCAAAAACACACAAAATCAGTAATTTTAGGAATGGTAAAGATGGCTCCATTATTGTTGAGTGTGCAACAGGAGCAAACGTAAGTGATGTGAAAAATGGTATTGAAAGCAATCTGGGTGAAAAATATAGTGCTGTTGTTCCCACTTCGGTGCCAAGATTGAAAATAGTGGGCATGAGCGATCAGTTTTCCTCCGATGTCTTTATTGACTACTTAAAAAGTCAAAATGAAGACATCGCAATTAATGATGTAAAAGTAGTGAACATGTTTGAAAATCCACGCTTCACTTATAACAAGTTTAGTGTTGTAATTGAAGTCGATGTCGATACTTATAAATGTTTGTTATGTGCGAAAAAAGTAAATGTAGGGTTTGATCGGTGCTCGATAGTTCCCGCGATTAATGTGTTGAGATGCTTCAAATGTGGAGAATTTGGGCACAAGAGCATGGATTGCAAAAATTGTGATAGATGCTCTAGGTGCAGCCAACAACACAAAACGTCGGAGTGTACGTCAACTGTATTGAAATGTATTAATTGTTTGAAAATGAATAAAGAACGAAAAATGAACTTGGACGTCAACTATGCCGCATTTAGCTCGGAATGTTTGCTCTATAAAAGACTTTTTGATCAGAAGAAAAGCAGCTTGCGTTTCAATAAATAGCAGCCAAGTTCCAGGAATGTGAATCAATTCGATTTTTTATATTTGAATATTGCGGGGTTGTCAACAAACTACGTAGCATTACGTCAGATTGTTGAGGAAAAACGTCCTCTTTTAGTTTTATTATCTGAAACTCATATTGTAGAAACTGAAGCTTTTGATCAGTATAGTATTCCGGGATATATTGTTGCTGCTTGTTTATCACATTCTAGACACACTGGCGGTGTTGCTATTTATGTCAAAGAATCAGTTCAATTCAACCTTCGTACCAACGAAGTTATTGATGGCAACTGGTTCTTGGGCATTACAGTTGTACGTGGCATGAAGATGGGTAATTATGGTGTTTTGTATCATTCTCCCAGTTCTAGTGACCAGCGTTTTGTTGAAGTTTTAGAGAACTGGCTCGAGACATTCCTTGATTCTAGTAAATTAAATATATTGGCTGGTGATTTTAATATTAATTGGCGTGATAACCATAATTCGAATCATTTGAAGCGTTTAGCTGAGTTTTTTAATTTAAAGCAAACGGTAAATGAATATACGCGTATTTCCAGGCACAGTAGAACTTTAATTGACCACGTTTATTCCAATTTTGATTCCATTTGTTCAGTTACGGATACTGATTTGAAAATAACCGATCATGAGACTTTAGTGATTAATGTCTTAGACCATGTTAACGATAACGATAATTTTGTAAAATTGAAGTGCTGGAGGAAATATTCGAAGCAAGCTGTTTCAAATCTTGTTGAGAGAAGCCTGGATTTTCCATTCACGGCCGGTAACTTAGATGAATCTACAGCTGTTCTTAATAACGCTTTGAAAACGTGTACCAATCAACTAGTTGAGCAAAAGTTTGTTTCTTTGAAAAACTCGAACAGCTGGTACAATTTGGATCTTTTGCGTCTTAAACGGAAAAGGGACAAATGGTACAAAAAGTTTTGTAGATCTAATAATGACAATCATTGGACTAGGTACACAATCGCGCGTAATAAGTATTCACAATCGATAAAGAAAACTCGTTGTGAATATGTTCAAAGGAAGATTGATCAGCATCAAAACAACAGCAAAGAGTTATGGAAAATTTTGAAATCTTTATTAAAACCTAGTAATTGCAAACCGCGGTCCATAACTTTTAATGGCACATTAGAACAGTCAGAACAAGTAATTGAAGCTAAGTTTAATGATTATTTCGTAGACAGTGTTTCATTGATTAATCAATCTATTGAATTGGTCGATGAACCTGACGAAATAAAACAGCCAGTTAATAGTAGTTGTAGATTTGAAGTTTTTCACCCAATTACATTAGATGAACTTAGAGTTATTTGTTTTTCATTAGGAAAATCGGCTGGAGTAGATAATGTTAATGCTAGAGTTATTCAAGATTGCTTTCATGTCATTGGCCACATCTTTCTGGACCTTATTAATGAATCATTGCAGAATGGACATGTGCCACAAATTTGGAAGGAATCCTTAGTGATTCCTATTCAAAAAGTTGCTGGAACGATTAAAGCCGAAGAGTTTCGTCCCATCAACATGTTGCACACATTAGAGAAAATCTTAGAACTTGTTGTTAAAGGCCAGCTGTTGGAGTATTTGAATAGCAACTCTTTGTTGATACCAGAACAATCGGGATATCGGGAAGGTCATTCTTGTGAAACTGCATTGAATTTGGTGTTAGCAAAGTGGAAAGACAACTTGGAGCGTAAAGATACGATTGTTGCTGTTTTTTTGGATCTGAAACGCGCTTTTGAAACAATTTCTAGGCCCTTACTGTTAAGTACAATCAAGCGCTTTGGAATTACGAGTACTGCATATAAATGATTTGAAAGCTATTTGTCTGACAGAACTCAACGGACTGTTTTTAATGATTCTGTTTCCAGTCCCGTGGGGAACAACCTTGGAGTGCCCCAGGGAAGTGTATTAGGGCCCCTTTTATTTATTATGTATATTAATGACTTGCGACGTGTTTTACGGTTTTGCGACATTAACCTTTTTGCAGATGATACTGTGTTATTCATTGCAGCTAAAGATTTAGAAGTTGCCGTCTCACACTTGAATGAAGATTTGCAGTATCTAAGTAGATGGTTGAAGTGTAAGCAGTTAAAATTGAATACAAGTAAAACTAAATTTATGGTAATTTCGCGGAATCGATTAAATGAGAACGTCTCTGTTGTAATTGATGATGAGACTATTGATCGCGTTCAGGAGATTAAATATCTTGGCGTGATTATTGATGACAAACTTAAGTTCAACTCTCACATTGACAATGTCATCAAGAAAATTGCCAAGAAGTATGGAATTCTATGTCGATTGAAAAACGATTTAACTATTGCCAGTAAAATACAGCTGTACAAATCAATCATCTCTCCTCATCTAGACTTTTGCCCATCCATTTTATTTCTGTCTAATGCAACACAAATATCGAGATTACAGCGCTTGCAGAATAAAATAATGCGTTTGATTTTGAGATGTAATAGATTCACTTCCTCAACTTTGATGCTAGACGCCTTACAATGGTTGTCGGTGAAGCAAAGAATTGTATATTTGACTATGGTGTTCATTTTTAAAGTAGTTAACGGTTTGCTGCTTCGATATTTGTGTGATCGAATTGAAAGAGGAAGTGACTTTCATAGATATAATACTAGAAACGCGGATGAAATAAGAACACCACATTTCTTGACTTGTGCTTCACAGAATTCATTATTTTTTAAAGGAATAAATGTTTTCAATTCGATGCCTAGACACATTAAACGTTCAACAACATTAGCAGAATTTAAGAGACATTGCATTTCACACGTTAAAACTGTCTTTTGAACGGTTATCCAGTGATTTTTTTTATGAATTGACAAATTATGTATCTTGACGAAGTTATTTTTAACGGATTACTTTGTATGGATAGCTGTTATAACGACTTTTTAATAATTATTGTAGCACTGCAAAAACTATTTTGTTCGCCACGATGGTGATGATGGATTTTTGATATATGATTTAATAGTAGTAGTAAAAAAAAAAATAGTAGTCTACAAAGGTTTGAGCCTCGCGCGCGTATTACGGATATAGAGGACTGAATTTAACATTTGATAAAAAAAAATGCAATTTTGAAGCTTATTTGGAAGATACCTTGAGTTAGTAGTAAGTTTTCTGGCAAATGTTGGGGGTTCGTGAGCATTCCTGACATTGCTGAAAATTATGATAGCATCAGATTGCGGGGTTACTAGTGTAATAGGATGCTTTGTTGATTGTTCATTAACTCGTGATTGCTTGTAATACTTATGAATATTTTAGGTTGACAAAAAGGTGAACTAAGAGGTGGACGCCTGAGCTTTTCAACATTTATATCGCTGTGAAGCAACTGTAAACTCTAGAGGGAATTTATATCTGTAACTGAAATCAGTTCGATTTTGTTTGCCAACCTGGTTAAAATGTCATATTTAATTATCTTAAAGATAAATCTTCCAGCTCAAACCTTTGTAGGGGTAAGAGGTGGGACCATCATCATCATCATCATCAACTAAATCGAGAAGCTGTAGAGTTTCCATGAGAAAAACTCATATGTTTCTCTGACAGCAAATTGTACAAAAAGTTATTTATTAATGGAGAAAGGCCACAAGCGTGGAGTTTGTCTGAAAGGACTTCAACGGATACTGAATCAAAAGCCCCCTTGATAGCCAAGAATACAGAAGCCATTTGCTCTTTTTTAGCAAAAGCCAACTGAATTTCTGTGGAAAGCAACGCCCCTACGGAATCCAAATTGAGTATCTGAGAGTAGGTGGTTCGTCTCAACCCATTTGTCCAAGCGAAAAAGGATCATTTTCTCCAACAATTTTCGAATGCACGATAACATCGCGATGGGACGATACGAGCTATGATCTGAAGCGGGTTTTCCAGGCTTTTTAATGGCTATAACTCTCACTTGCCTCCAATCATCCGGAACAATATTGAGCTCCAGGAACTGACAAAACAAGTTCAACATGCGCCTCTTAGCGACGTCTGGGAGGTTCTTCAACAAGTTGAATTTGATTCTATCAGCCCCCGGAGCCGAATTGCCACACGAAAGGAGCGCGAGTGAGAGTTCCAGCATTGAAAAAGGCTGGCTGATCTCGTCTACAAAATTCGTCGTTTCGCGAGGAATCATCTGTGCCGGCACGGAATCAGGACATACTTTTAGCGCGAACTTGAGAATCCAGCGATCTGAGTACTCCTCGCTCTCGTTGTTCGAAGACCGGTTACGCATCCTTCGCGCCGCGTTCCAAAGCGTATTCATCGACGTTTCGCGCGTTAATCCGTCCACGAATTGCCGCCAGTATCCGCGTTTCTTGGCTTTGATGAGGCTCTTGAGTTCGCGTTCAAGAGCCGAGTACGCTTCAAAATACACGGGTGTTCCACGTTTCCGGAAAAGCTTAAACGCGTCGGACTTTTTACGATAAACCTCAGTGCATTGGTGGTCCCACCAAGGGGAAGGAGGTTTCCTACGCAAAGACGTTCCAGGAACCGGCCGAGTTTGAGCTCGAAGCGCGCTGTCCAAGATCAGATTGGAGAGGAAGTTATATTCCTCCAACGGTGGAAGCCCTTCTACCGACGACACGGCTTCCTCTATCGCGGTCTTGAACGTTGTCCAATCGATATTACGGGTGAGGTCGTACGCGACGTTAACGGATTCCGACGGATTGAACCCACTGGCAATCGAAATTTTGATCGGCAAGTGATCACTACCGTGGGGATCCTGGATCACATTCCACGTGCAATCCAACGATAATGAGTTAGAGCAAAGTGTGAGGTCTAATCTACTTCCATTTGAGGATGGACCAGCCAAACGTGTTATTTCTCCATTGTTAAGAATTGTCATATTGAAGTTATCACAGAGGTCATATATAAAAGTAGAACGGTTGTCATCATACAGTTCCCCCCAGCCTGTACCGTGGGAATTAAAATCTCCCATAATCAACCGTGGAGCAGGAAGTACTGAACATATATCTGAAAGTTGTTTTCGATTAACAACGGCTCTAGGAGGAATATAAACAGAAGCAATACAAAGGCTCTTACCTTTAATAATAGCCTGACATGCGACAACTTCAATACCTGTAAATTGTGGAAGATTCACTCTATAGAAAGAATGGCACTTTTTGATCCCCAAAAGTACCCCTCCTCCACGCGAATCCTCACGATCCAGTCGAATAATGTTAAAATCATAAAAAGGAAGATCTATATCTGAAGAGAGCCAAGTTTCACAAAGAGAAAATGCATCACAATCATTATTGTGAACTAAAAACTTAAAAGAGTCTAATTTAGGAATAAGCCTTCGACAATTCCACTGTAGAATAGTGATCAAATCCCCGACCTCGTTTGGAAAATTATCCATCGAAGGAAATGATTGCTGCAATGAGGGGCCACTTCAATGTCAATTGCTGCAAGAGGGTCTTCACAGTAGGAAGCATTGCCAGAACAATGCCTTTGAGAGGATCAGAAATATTGAGGTACTTGAGAATATCTTCCACAATTTTATCAAATGAGAACAACCCAGATGAAGAAGGGGCTTCTGTTCTTAAAAATGGGACATCAGGGGTTTTGGATGTCCCCGGGAGAGGTGGAAAATCCTGGGTATAGTCAGTTCTTCTGAATCCAGGAGGAGTAGAAACTTCCTTTTTTCCACCACTCCTTGATTTGGGCAAGCTGATTTGGGGTTCTTCATTCTCAACTTTCCGCGAACGGATGCGTTTTCGTTTCCGTGCTGAAAAACAGAAAGAAGTTCCCTCCTCAGCCAAGTCAGAGTCAGTCTCGTCATCTGACAAAAGAGAAAAGGGATTTTTGTCGTTGGTCGATGGCGTGGCCGTCTTAAGCATTTCTGCAAAAGACTGCCGAGAACGTTCCTTAAGTGAGCGTTGTAATTTCTCCCCGCGTTGTTTGTACACCGGGCATGACGAGATACCATGAGGAGTTCCCTTACAGTACACGCATTTTGGTGCGGTAGCTGCACAGGTGTCATCCCCATGCTTCTCTCCGCATTTGGAACAGCGTGCCTTGCTGCCACAGTGGGAGGCCGTATGTCCCAACTGCTCACAGTTTTGGCAGTTCATGACCCGGGGAACGAACAAACGCACAGGTAGTCGAAGTTTTCCCAGCTCGATGTAGTGAGGAAGGGCTGAACCAGAAAAGGTCACACGGAACAAGTCTGTGGGGGTAAAACTCTTTTTACCCTCGCTGACAGATACTGAGCCCAGTTTTTGGACATCCAGTATCTTCACCGGAGGAAGCAAACGGTTCTTGAAACGGCCAACCGCCTGCTTCTCCAAGATCTCGGGGGTCAGACTCGCTTCGGTGACCACACCTTCGATCTCCACATCACGAGCTGGGATGTAAACTCTGTACTCGAGCGTGTAGAGCTGGGAGGCAGCAATCTCGTTAGCCTGCTTCAGGTTAGAGACGGAGACACGAAGTTTATTGTGCCTAACCTTCGTGATTTCAGTCACGGCCGAGTATCGCTTCGTCAGATCATTAGTAATTTGCATTACATTCAAAGGTTTGTTTCTGGGCTGAAAGTAGACAACCCATGGGCCAGTCGAGTCATCTGGATAGGCTCGCGATCGGGGGTTTATCTGAGCCTGCCCTTTGCCAGACTGAGACGATGAACCAGGGAGAGATGACGTACGTTTTCGACCCTTCTTGCCATCGCGTGGCAAAGTGGTGTCATCTTCCGACAAAACGTCCATTTCGTCTTGCGACAAAATGTCCATTTTGCCGTACTAGTGGGAGCGAAAAACGCTCTACCACTGTAACGATAATCACTCGGACACAATAAACAAAAAAAAACTACAAACACAGAACACAAACTTAAAATTTAACTGTGGGCGAAAGAGAGAAACAAGAACAAAAACTTATCTGATAATCCTATACTACTACCACCGAGCGTTTAAACGACAGCAGCGGAGCGACGCGCAGCGTGAATGATCTTCGATCAGCGTGTGCGGGCGGTCTTCGTTTCCCCAGCAAAGTTAGAGATCAAATTGAAATCAGAATTTGCTGTTATGATGTAAGTTATTTTGAATACTCTATTTGATCTCATTTTGGTTGACTTAACGGTTAACACATCAAAAATGAGAGCAAAATTTTACACTGTTGAATCAAACGGAAAACTAATCCTGCTTTCAATGAAATCAATTTGATTACTGATTTTGCATTCATAATGTTTGACTGAATACGGGCCTGGCGTAAATGGTTAGCATCCAAGCTTCTCACGCTGAAAGACTTGAGCTCAAATGTCACCTCGGGCTAGCTACGGATGACCTAAAATGTGTTAAACAAAACAAATACACTGGAGTCGCTTTTTACGCGGGTGATACGTCCCGCGTAAAAAAAAACCGCGTAAAAAAAAACCGCGTAAAAAAAAACCGCGTAAAAAAAACCGCGTAAAAAAAAACCGCGTAAATTCCGGAATCCGCGTAAAAAAAAACCGCGTAAATTCCGAAATCCGCGTAAAAAAAAACCGAGTAAAAAAAGACCGTGTAAGAAAAAAAATGCGTAAAAAGCGATATACCGCGTAAATTCTGAAATCCGCGTAAAAAAAAACCAAAATCCGCGTAAAAAAAAACCGCGTAAATTCCGGAATCCGCGTAAAAAAAACCGCGTAAAAAAAAACCGTGTAAAAAAAAAACCGCGTAAAAAGCGACTCCAGTGTAATCAATAATCGTTAGTTCAACGACAGATGAGCTTAAATTAAATTTTAAACAAGACGTTAACAGCAGAACTTCAAGTTAAGTTGCTTTCATTTAAAATGTCTTGACTGCATAATGAAAGCACAATATGATATCAGACTAATGTTGTGACAATTGTAATCAAAATGAGTATTCATTATGATAGGAACTGCAAACTTTAATATCGATTTGCTTTCATTTTGTTAACCGACTTTGCTCGGGTTGTGTGTGCTTATGTGAGGGTCGGCACTCAGCTGAACACACGATGATAGATGAGCGGTGTAAATGCGGAGGCAGATGCTGACACTCGATGACGATGATCCGTGTGCAGGTATGCGTTACCACGCACCGATGGTGCGCAAAATGGTTGGCGAATTGGCAATCGTAAAAACAATTTTCCTTCCGATGATGCCGAAAACACACTTTCTTCTCAGAAAAAAACTCACTTTTAGTTAATTATTTAGCTGGGAACTCTAAGCGAGAAAAAACTGACAATTTAAATCAAGCGAATAGCGAGAAAACTTCCAAAATAGCGGAGCACGAACTAAGTCGACCGTACTTCTTGCTAGGACGCAGTGGAATCCCTACTATACCACTTGAAATCACTGAAATGGGGTCGATTTTTGATGATCGAGTTCCACTTATGTTATGTGGAACGATGCACCCGGTACAATAGCCTCTACCGGCAAAACATGTTTTTCTATCTCTTAACGTTATGATCAGTTTCGTGTCATCAGAAAAGTTTTTCGAATGGACAAGATCCATTCAGTAGTAAACAGTTTAAAGGGTGTTACGATCAAAATTTGGTAAAACAAGAATGCGTGTAAATTGATTAAATTTTTTTTAATAATATTCAGTTATGCTTCCAATTGACCGAAACCGAGCTGCCGGGCTTTTCGTTTAACTCCTGCCATCGGATTCTGTACAGACACCTCTTCCACTTTGTTTGCCGCAGAACATCAGTTTGCCTTAAACTATTTCTCGCTAGCAACAGTTTTTTAAGGGTCTTCTTCAGGTTCCGCTTGACGATGGCCCAATATTTCTCGATTGGGCGAGGCTCTGGCGTGTTGGGAGGGTTCTTGTGTTAGGCCACAGCCTGTACGTTGTTGGCGGCATACCAATCCATGTATTTTTTCCGTAATGACAGGATGCCAAATCTGGCCAAAAATAGCACGGAACAATCGTATTTCTTCAGGATTTTTTTTCAGACACTAGATCACATAAATTTCCTGGTTCGCGGTACCAGTTGCAACGAAAATGTCGCTTTTCAAGCCACAGGTACAGATAGCCTGACAAACCAGATATTTCTTAGCAAACTTCGACAGTTTAATATGCTTGAAAATGTTTACCACCTTTTCTCTTCTGGTTTCCGTATAAAACTCCTGTACAGAAAACTGTTTGAAGTCTTCCTTGCGTGCGAGTAGTTCGGATTTCCGCGATGCGCGTGCAAAATTTTAATGCATTGCTCCTCTTGCTTGAACGCCCAAAACTGAAGAGCAAATGTCAAAATCAAAATAGAAGCATCATTCAGCACGCACACACCTACAAAATGAGGGGTATTCAATGAAATGCGTCAAGTTTAAGTCGTCCAAGTTTTGATCGTAGCACCCTTTAGTTGGGAATTAACTCACTATTTTGCGCAAGAATACAAATAAAGTTCATCTAGTAATAACGCAGCATCGAAACCGGATAGAAGTTTTCTGCCATCAGCAAAGTTGTTCAAATGGGCACCCTGTATTTCGATCAAACTCCCCCTATAATTTTGAAAATAAACATGTTTTCAATGCTAATTCACCCATGAAACTGTGAATGGTGTTCTTATGCAGCATTATAGAAAATTCTGTCCAAAATTAAGTATTACCAAAATTGCAAAACATCATTTTGTGGTGTTGTGTCAAAAATAGAAATTACTTTTATTAATTAGACATCATAAAATAAGGATTTTGGAATTTCCCAATATTGTTTTCTACAATTCTTGTATTGAGGCATCACTGATAATGAATAATTGAGCATGCATGAACATGAGAATGATTGACCGCCGTCGGTTGCTACTCTGTTATTGTCAGACCAGCTGTAATTACACAGAGAACCAATAGACGATGCTTGGGACTAGCAATCATCCTCAATGTGTAAAAACTGGTGATCTCAAACTAGGCAATACCAGCGCCGGCCGCACCCGAACACAGGTCAAGAAAGGAAGGGGAAGGAATGTGTTGACGTGACACTCGCTTTGATGGAAGCCGAGAACACCTCTGCACCTCCACGAGGAATCACTGGGATTTTGGGTAAGAGGGTTGGATTTGTAGCAGGGTTTGTTTTGGTAAACGATAAGCTGTATTGATGTCCTAACAATCATATAACGCTAAGGAGCTTGGGATTGAACCCACGGTCTTCTGCTCAGTCGAGCTCCTTTTTAATCATCGAGCTGCTGTTATTACCATGTAGTCATATTAACAAATAAAACGATTGACGAATCTTGAATGTGGATGGGTTTGATGAATTAGACTAATGATGTTCTGCTCAGTAAGCAAAACCGGTTGCTCTAAGGCCACCGAGCCCCTCATATCACATTATAGCGTTACTCAAGTTTTAATAACTATCCAAACCCGGCACCGACGACAGTGAAAAGTTTTACAAAATACACGATAAACAAGCGATCTTACCATACATTTTAAATATGAAAGGACCTGGACCGCGTTTTCTGCTCAGTAAACAAGCCACTGCAACCGACGATCTTTGAAATCCTTAAACTAAAAGGTACGAAAGAGTACTTAGGCCTTCATTAAGAACCACTTTCACGCGACGTTCAATGTTTCGATTTTCTCTTTACGCATGGTTTAGGCAATCATTACAAGCTATGGCCAACGTGACGATTTTTTAAGACCTGGTTAAAGAAGCTATTCAAATGAAATTTGAAAATCTCCTAAATAAAGAGGGAAAACAAAAAATGAAATTACGTTCTCGAATTTCACTTGGCATGTAATGAACAACAGAAATACGCAACTACGACGGCACCTACGACAACGACAACAGCGAATTTGTAACTTACCATTTGTCTAGGATATAGCACCTTTGCCCGGCACAGGGGGAGGTAGCTCATAGATTCTTCCGGTTCGCCTCCTAGCATCGTGCTATAAGGTACCAGGCGATAACCAGGGTAGTTGATCGATAGCTCGATGACGTCATTTCGTTGGCGTCTGCAATGGGAAATTCTCATAGCAGGCGTTGACGATGGGACGTTGTCGAGTTGTTGAATAGCAACTATCGTGGTCGTGGCCGATTACCTGTCGATCTGCCAAATTTGGAAAGACGTCTGCATTGAATTGTCTCATATAATAATATTCCGCCCACTATATCACAAGAAATTGCGAGTAGCTGAGTGGAATGGAGATAAGTTAAGCATTGGGTACAGGACCAAGTCTCCCCTGGGTGGTGCCAGAAGATGAGCGCAATAGAAGCAATAGAATCATCAAGTTGCCATAAGGCACGGAATGAGACTATTGCATGGCTGGGTAGTCAAAGTCTTCCATTCGTTAGTCATTTCAGGTGGTTAGAATAGGTTTAGGTTTAGGGTGGACGTTGGCCAGATTTGGATTTTTCAGATATAATCCTTAATAGGTCCTAGATTATCTAATACATTAGTAACTTCAACTTCTGTCACAATGGTTCATTGTGACTAATCAACACTCAATGGGTAAAATATCAAATTTGCGGTAAATTTGAAAAAAAAGGGAACTTGGAGTGTAGAGCACACTGCCCACTAGACGATTCTGAAGCCTGGCCAAGTGAGTGGGTTACGGGTTTATTTGATTGTACGTCATTTCCAAGTTATATCAGTTATATTTGGCATTTTGTATTTGAGATAAGACAGAGACAGGATGCGGAGGGCCCGCTTAGGGGGAGCGTAACCCATGTTATAGCTTACATTTATTAAATAGTTCAGATGGGTGAGAAAATGTACCATATGGTGCCCGTTCACTGATCAAAATTAGATTCAAATCGTCAGGCCCTGCCCTGGAATAAGGGGATTGACGATGATTTGTCAAGTTTCATTTTGCATTTGAATATAATTGTAAGTTTAGGTTTGCTTTTGTAATTGTAAGATAGATAGTTTGCCTCAATTGAAACATTGAGTTGCATAAACTTGACGAATCATACCTCTAAAATAGTAGTTGTTACAGTGCCGCATGATCTAACAACCACTGCCTGCAACTAATGTTAGAGGGAAAATGATCCCGAAACTAACGCTCATTCATTGCACTTTGAGTCATAAAGTAGTTTTATTTATTTTCTTACTAATCTATCTACACGCTTAGTTTTTTCTACCGAGCTCAGCTGTGTGGTTCTCGGTGGGAAGGGTTTTGCTGAGATCTTGGCGGGAGTGACATTTGATTGCTGAGTCTCGGATAATGCCTTTTCTAATAATCTGCCTACGTTTTTTTCTTTGTTATCTACTACTACTATACCCCCTTTTTATTTGTCTGCTCTTCTTTCCTCTTCTCTTCTTTTGTTTTGTTTGTTTACATATAACTAATACTAATACCTCCTTGTTTTCTCTCTAATTTGTCTACTATGTCCCACCATCACGATGAGAGATGAGCTACCGTACATGGTACACGCTCATATACACTCTCAAAATAGTATGCCGCAAGTAAGTATATCACAGAGGCAACTAAAGATCCAGAAACAAAAACCGATAACGCTGAAGATAATGAGCTGTGGTGATTTATATGACTATATAGTATTATTTATTTATACTAACCTAAACACAACGTGGGGTGACCCAAATCCAAACGATCACTAACCAAAATAATAGACTTATCTTTTTTCAGCAGGTGTAATTTTGTTTAGTTCTGTTTCTCTCTTTTCAGCAAAACAACAACAAAAAAACCTCTATAACTGTTCTCCATTCTTTAAATCTCCTACTATCCCCTATAAATGTATCGGAAACTGGTGGGACTGTCTGTGCAAACAGAAACAGGCCTGCTAGTGGAAGAAGGTCGTTATGCTATACGGTCTAACAGGTTTACGTAGGTACACACTCGCTTAACGGCAGATTGGTTTACAGTGGTCGACCAGGGGGTGTGCTGATAAATTACAAAATTACAATAACATCATTATTCCATACATCAGCTTGAATTACGTTGATCGATATTACCTTTTTTTTTGCTGTGCACTACACCACCGGAGCCAGCAAAGTTCAACAATCCATCGTTGCTTATGCCTTTGTTGTTGTTTGGAACCAGTTTTGCGAGGTAGGCAACGATTGTGCGTATTTCTCGCGTAACTTTTGAAAAGGGTCTTTTTTTTAGCCTGAACAATACGTAAAGAGCAAATTGAAACATTGAACGTCGCGTGAAAGTGGAACTTAATGAAGGCCTAAGTACTTTTTCGTAGTTTTTAGTTTAAGGATTTCAAAGATCGTCGGTGCAGTGGCTTGCTTAATGAGCAGAAAAACGCGGTCTCAGGTCCTTACATATCAAAGAGATTTATGGTAAAATCGCTTGTGTATCGTGTATTTTGCAAAACTCGTTGTTGTCGTTGGTTCCGGGTTTGAATGGATACAAAAATTTGAGCAACGGTATTATGTGATATGAGGGGCTCGGTGGCCTTAGAGCACCCGTTGTTGCTTACTGAGCAGAACATCATGAGTCTAATCTCAAGCCCATCCACATTCAAGATACGTAAATCGTTTTATTTGTTAATATGACTACATGGTAATAACAGCAACTCGGTTATTAAAAAAGTGCTCGTCTGCCTAGTGGCAAACGTTTTTGCTTACTGAGCAGAAGACCGTGGGTTTAGTCCCAAGCTCCTTCGCGTTATATGATCGTTAGGACTTCAATTCAGCTTATCGTTTACCAAAACGAACCCTGCTGCAAACCCAACCCTCTTATCCAACATCCCAGTGATTCCTCGTGGCAGAGGTGTTCTCGGCTTCCATCAAAGCGAGTGTCATGTCAACACAATCCTTCCCATTCCTTTCTTGACCTGTGTTCGGGCGGGGCCAGCGCTGGTATTGCCTAGTTTGAGATCACCAGTTTTTACACATTGAGGATGATTGCTAGTCCCAAGCATCGTCTATTGGTTCTCTGTGTAATTACAGCTGATCTGGAAATAACAGAGTAGCAACCGTGGGCGGTCAATCAAGCTCAAGATATAACACCTTTGCCGGGCACATCCACTGGTTCTTCATGTCCGCTCTCTGTCACTGCAAAAATAACTAATAATAATGCCGGACTCGATTATCCGGGGCTCGATTATCCGGAGAAAATGGCTCGATTATCGGAAATGACTATATTTAAGTGTTTGTGTGCCTTTGTTACAAAATCCGGCGTTAAGTGGTTTTGGATTAACTTTGACCTGAAAGGAATCAAACATATCATGTGCCACAACAACATACAAAAACTGAATCCCATGATGGTCCGTTCACTAATTACGTCACGTTTCAGGGGGTGGGGAATGGCAACCGAACAAATTTTTTGAATATCCTTAAAAAAAATGTACCAAAGGGTCTTTAACCCTCCGTTACTCGCGCTGTTGTACTTTGTACAACACACATGAGTTTTACATTGCCAGTTTGTTGCTGAGTTACCAATCGACCTGAAACCAACGAGTATTAATCAAAAAACTTGTTTTGATTTAAACAAGCTAAACTTTGATTACAGTAAACACCTAAAAATGCGGATAATAGGGAAAATGTAAATGGAAACCGCGAAAACCATACTACGTGAGATTACAACATGGATTATATCAAGATTCTGACAAGATAGAAAGCTACTGTCTCTGACAAAGTTGTTCAGGAGATCATAGCCTTGTCGCTGGCGGACAGTAGTTCAGAATTTTCTCACTACGTAGCGCTAGTATACATGTGAAGTTCTTGCATGTGATATATCTCGAGGTCCTGACCAGATAAAAAGTTACTGTCTTTCACAAAAAATTTCAGGAGATCAAAGCCCATTGCTTGGTGCTCAATAGTTTAGAATTTTTTCACTACGTGACGCTAGTATACACGTGAAATTCTCAAATAAAATATCTCGAGTTCCCAACCAGATAGAAAGGTACTGTCTTCGGCATAGTTGTTCAGGATGTCAAGGCTTTTTCGCAGATGGACAGTAGTTCAGAGTTTTCTCACTTTGCGGCGCTACTATAGATGTGAAACTCTTGCATATAAAATATCTCTAGATCCTGACCAGATAGAAAGTAAATGTATTCGGCAAAGTTTTTAAGGAAGTCAAGAACTTTTTGTTGCGTGACAATATTTAGAATTTTCCCACTATGCGGTGCTCCCATATTCAATAGCTCGAGATCTTGATCAGCTAGAAAGCTGCTGGCTTCGGCAAAGTTGTTTAGGGGGTCAAGACTTTTTGGCTGGTAAACAGTAGTTAATAATTTTCTCACCACGTGGCGTTAGTATACATGTACACTTCTAAACTATTGTTCACCAGCCAAAAGACTTTGAGCTCCTGAATAACTTTGTTGTAGACAGTAACTTTCTATCTGATTAGGATCTCGAGATATAGCATATGCGAGAAGTGTACATCCATGCCACGTGGTGAGAAAATTCTTAACTACTGTTTACCAGCCAAAAATACTTTGACTTCCTAAACAGCTTTGTCGAAGACAGTAACTTTCTATCTGGTCAGGATCTCGAAACAAACCACATGCGAGAATTTCACGTGTATTCTAGCGCTACGTAGTGAGAAAAGTTTGAACTACTGTCCACTAGAGAAATCCATCTGATCAGAAGCTCGAGATATTTTACATGCGAGAATTTCGCGTGTATACTAGCGCCACGTAGTGTGAAAATTCTGAACTATTGTGCACCACGCAATAGGCATTGACCTCATGAACAACTTTTTCGAAGACAGTAATTTTCTACCTGTTGAGAATCTCGAGCTTAACATACGCGAGAATTGTACACGTTTACTAGCGCCATGTGGTGAAACATTTCTAGGCTACTGTCCACCAGCCAAAAAGTCTTGACCCCCTGAACAAGTTTGCCGAAAACAGTAACTTTCTATCTGCTCAGGATCTCGAGCTATTGTATATGCGAGAATTGCATGTGTATACTAGCACCGAGTAGGGAGAAAATTCTGAACAACTGTCCACCAACGAAAAGATCTGGACTTCCTGAAAAACTTTGCTAAAGTCATTTATTCTTTATCTCGTCAGGATCTAGTGATGTATCACATGTGAGAACTTAACATGCATACGAGCACTACCTAGTGAGAAGATTTTGAACAGCTTTGCCTAAGACAGTAACTTTCTATCTGGTCAGGATCTCGAGATATTTTATATGAGAATTTCACGTTTATACTAGCGCCTTGTAGTGAGAAAATTCTGAACTACTGTCCACCAGCCAAAACTACTTGACACCCTGAACAAGTTTGCCGAAGTAACTTCTATCGGCTCAGGATCTCGAGCTATTGTATATGCAAAAATTACATGTATATACTAGCGCCACGTAGTGAGAATTTCCTGAACTACTCCACCAACGAAAAGATCTGGACTTCCTGAAAAACTTTGCCGAAGACAGTAACTTTTTATATGATAAGGATCTAGAATTATTTTATATATGTGAGAATTTTACATGTATACTAGTGCCGCGAAGTGAGCAAACGCTGAACTACTGTCCACCAACGAAAAGGCCTTGACCTTCCGAACAACTTTGTCGACGACAGTAATTTTCTATCTGGTTATGATCTCGAGATAAATCACATGCGATAATTTCACATGTATTCTAGCGCTACGTAGTGAAAAATTCTGAACTACTCTCCACCAGCGAAATGATTATGATCTCTAGAACAACGTGCCTAAGACAGTCATTTTTTATCAGGTCAGGATCTCGAGATTTTCCATGTTGTAACCAATTCCAATCCCACATAGTACGAACACCGTTAACTGCGGTTTCTATTCACATTTTCTCTATTATCCGCATTTTTGTGGGTTAACTGTGATAAAATTTTAGCTTGTTTAGTTAAAAACAAGTTTTTTAATGAAACAGCCGTTGGTTTCATATCGATTGGTAGCTCGGCTGCAAAATGGCAATGGAAAACTCACACTGTTGTACAAAGTACAAAGCCCGAGTACTCGTGTTATAAATGTTGGCGCGGGAAACGGAGGGTTAAAGGGGGGTTTCGTGAGAATTGGTCTTTTGGTGGCTTCATACCTGAAAATTGATATGAATTTTCTTATATTATTTTGTAGTTTAATTCATTTATTCATCATTTCAGTAAAAACAGTAGTTCATCAGTGAAGTGATTCAGTAAAAACAAAGAGAATTGCAAATTTGATCATAAATCAATCCTTATTGACTATTTTATCAAGAATATTTCCCCTGATTTCACGAAGTAAAAACTGCCGTTCCAACGGCAATTGGTTTTCCTCAGCCCATGTGATGATAGTGTCAATACTGTTCAGCGCTGATTGATCTGGAAATGGTTCGTACTCCTCATATTGGTTGTCATCTGCTGTAGAAATGTTTGCAGTTTCATCCAGAGTGGTGTTCGTCACGCTTTCTCCTTCATAAAAATGTGAATCATGGTTAAGAACAGCATTGACTATGTCAGCATCAGACATGACATCGAATTCCGCATTCTCGTCTTCATTTTCGCCTGCAGCCGGTTTATCAGCAACCATCAGTTGAATTGTTACACTATCATCCCTAGAGCACCGGAACTAATATTTGCAATGTTAGCATTTCAAAAATATTAATGGAAAATTGTCGAAATTGATCGAGTGCGTCAAGTTAGGAACCGCTTCAAATATGGTGCCTTCACGGTAGCCGTGATTTTTAGCCAAGCTCAATTTTGTCTCTACACACTCGTGAGAGTCGCGAGACTACGATTTTTCTCAAGTTGAGGGGTCCCATGGCGTGGATGGCTACACGTTCGCTTCTCAAGCGGATGGTCCATGGGTTCAATTCCATTGATCTTCTTATCGAATTTTGATGTATTTTAATGTGCCTCATGATAGGTTATTATCCAAGTCCGATTCTGGTCACTTTCCCGGGGCACCTGGAACTTGTCCGGAAGTGGCCAATATGGTCCAAGGTATTTATTTTTTTCCATATCTGGTTATCGAATTTTGATGTAATCTGATTTTTTTTTATATCTGGTTATCGAATTTTGATATAATCTGATGTGTCGCATGATATGTTATTATTCAAGTCTGGTTCTGGCCACTTTTCCGGAGGCACCTGGAACTTGCCCGGAAGTGGCCAATATGGTCCAAGGTACTTAATTTTTGTCACCATTGATCTTGATATCAAATTTTGATTTAATTTGATGTGTCGCTTAATGGGTTTTGTTCCTTTCAAGTCAAATTTAGCCTCATGGCCCATAAATGCCGGAACTTGTTCCGGCCATATCTACAAAACCAGTGGTCCGATTCCATATTCCTTCAATAGCGTTCAATAGGACCACTAAAAACATTAAATGAGACCACACAAGACCAAAAAAAAAATTTTTTTTTGGATGGCTCGATTATCCGGAGAGCCCGATTATCCGGAGTGAAATTTTTTTCAAGACTCCGGATAATCGAGTCCGCCCTGTGCCTTTGTTGTAATACTTCCTGCATTTCCATGGTCATCTGGGAGGAGGGTCACATCTATTGCTTTCCCCAGGAACCGTTCACGGTCACCAGCTACCGCCCGTTCAGTCTTGGGCGTATTCAGCGAACCATCCTTATTCTTCTTCTTCTTCTTCTTCTTCTTCTTCTTATTCTTATTTCCCTTATTTAACGTCGGTCTCTGTTCCGCAATCTATAGTGCCAATCACCGACGGACATCGATTGCCATCCATCGAGTGTGCAGGAAGGCAGCTTCCACACCTGCGTAGGATATCGCACCCATTCAACACACATGGGCCGGGACCAACGGCTTTACTTCCCTTCCGAAGGAAGACGTGACCAGAGATTTTTATGCCTCAGAAAAATCCCACCGACCTCGGCTGGGATTGAACCCAGACCCATCGGGGTGTTTGAAAGCAGTCACGCTTACCACTACCACCGGCGCTGGCATCCTTCAGCTTACTCACAATCTCCGACACTTAATGCAAATCGCAGGCACACTTACGCTAGTTACAAATAAAAACACACCAGCGCAAAGAAACGGATCCAATAAACGTCACTCTCGCGAAAGCACACCCGTCGTCGTCGAACGGCAAAAAAAAGGAATCGGTGGGCAATTTTGTGATACGGATTTACACCATCAACCGGGAATGCACGAATTTCACCACACCCAACTGTGCACTGGTGATCACGGAAGTTCATAGAGTTTAAAAGAAAAATTCGTCAATCTTAAGAAAAAAATTGCAAAAGTTCACTTCCCCTAGAATGCATATCATCAGAAAAAATTGCAGAACTTCAGGAAAGTTCATAGACAGAACATCAGGGAAGTACGCGTAACTTCAGAGTATTGGCAAAACTTCAGAGTATTGGCAAAACTTCAAAGAAAGTTTGTATATCATCAGAGAAATTTGCAGAACGTCAGGAAAATTCGTAGATCATCAAAAATTTTGCAAAATTTCAGAGAGCTTCACAGAACTTCAGCAATGTTGATAGATCATCAGAAAAATTTGCAAAACATCAGAGAAGCTCACAGAACTTCAGGAAAGGTCGTAGATCATTAAAGAAATTCAAGTTGAAGATTGAAGAAATATCTTCCGAGGAATTTGCGAAAGTTCAAGGAAGTTCATAGAATATCAAGGAATTTCGTAGAAACTTCAGGGAAATTTGAAGAACTTCATATCTGTTGCGTGTTGAGTTTTTGAAAATTTCGTGAACAATGATCAAACTGAAATCTTGGCTATTTAGGATAATTTCTGAGCAGGCTGGATTTTTTTCGAAGATACAGAAAGAGAAAGATACAAATAGCTCCCTTGCTTCAAATTCTTCATCTATACCTGCTGCTTACAAAGTTCAGCAAGTAAATGAAGCTACCTATGATACAGCTGGTAGAAATCGAAATCAAAATTCTAGCCAACATAATTATAACGGAAATTTTGATGATTTTGACTAAGGTAGCATTACTGCCCCTAAAATGGTTTTTTTTTTGCAAACATCGTCAATCGATATGATGGAAACAAATCCCATGTTTGATGTTATTCAAACCGAAGCTAAATTTTCGTACAATATCGTAATGACTTTGAAATTCAGTAATGGATTTCAAATCAGTAAATATTTTGAATTGGAATGCGGGATCTCTTAAAAATAATGAAGACGCGCTATTTAACTTGTTGAAAGGGAGTTTGGGAGTTTCAGTTTGGGTCTTACTAGTAAGGAAAATATGTTTGATGATTAAGATCTTTAACTAAAAATATTCAAAATATGAAAGCCCCAGGTGATGATGGAATTTTCTATATCCTCATCAAACTGGTCTAAACCGTGCTTAATAAAGGTGCGGAAAACTCACATCGCCTTCTCATAGGGGCCACGGAAGAGGTGAGATTTGTTTGTATGTTGATAAATAAGTGGATACGTTTGCTATACGTTATTAAAGTTACATTATTTGCAATGTAGTTGGCTGCGATTGTTCCCATGTTCTTCTGCTCGCTCCCAACAATGTAAGTATACAATTTTCCGAACCATCATTTATTATCACAACAATAACAAAAGATCAGGTCATCGCAATTTAAACGGCGTTGTTCAAGATCCAGATACGGTGCGAATAAACACGAGCATATACATCAGGATATCCCTGACCGCAGGGAATACCCCATGACACGACTCCCTGCAGGTAGCCTTCATAGTTCAATGGACTGCCGGAATCTCCAAAGCACGCACCCTGACCGCTTGGGTTCAGCGTGCAGATGGTGTTGTCAAATACAGATGCAGCGTAGGCAGGCTCGAAACGCCTACGGCAATCAGCCAGAGTGATGATTGTGGTGCTCAGCCATTGCAGATTGTTTGAGTTTTTGCCATTGCGCAATTGACCCCAGCCGGAAACCCGAGCACCACTGCCAGTGGTAATGTAGGTATATTCCAGATCAATTGGTTGAACAAGGTTATTGTATGCGATAACCGAAGCGGTCCGCACCAGCGAAATATCGTTGGCGAGAGTGTTGGGGTTGTACGATCCGTGGTTGATGATGTTAGTCGTATAGTGAATAGTGCCACCGCTGTTCAACAGGTGAGTTCCGACGACTACACGAGTGTCGGCAGAAGTGCGTCCAAAGGTGCAGTGAGCAGCTGACAGAACATAACGGTTGTTGACGATCGAACCACCGCAGAAGTGAGCGTTGTTAGATGAACGAAGTGAAACCTGGTACGGGAACTGACCGGAGGCGGCATTCTGACCACCGACGATACGACCTTTCCATTCAAGGAATTCCGCTGGGAGAGCTACAAATAAACCAAAATCATGGATTAAATATGTCGGTCTCCAATTGAGCAGCTTCCATTAAAAACTCACTGGTGCCGAAGACGGCGACCGCTCCAACGAGCACAAACAACAAACTCAGACGGTTCATGTTTCTTCTACTCTTTCAATTCGACTCAGAATGGGGAAGATCTGCCAAGGTGAGTGCTTTTATACGGCGTAGCCTTATCTGCAGCAGCTTTGATAACACAAACGAGAATTCGTTGACCAGTCGATATGATTTATGAAATTTTAAATCTACACATAATCCATGTATTGGGTGTCCCTTCACATGCTTAAAATATCAGTTTAATTTAACAGCAAACAGCGATGCCCGATCAGGAAAAAATAACTTATTAATACCAAATTCTGGTATGAAAATAGCATAACTGACAACCTAAATATGGTATTAGTGAGGCTGAAATAAGAGGTAAAATACCAAAAATTATAGCTCAAAAATGTTCTATGAATAACGAACTGGTGCATAATTTTGTTATTACAATAACAGACAGGTAACAGACGCTTTTTTAGATGCAAGAATACCATAGTTTGTTATTTTGAAGGTCTTCTAATACCAATTCAATAACTCTTTTAGGTGTTATTGTCTAAAAACTGAGCGATCACAATTTGTTATTTTGGTAAAGGGTGTCCACGATGAAATTGCCACACTATGAAATTGCTCTAACTTTTTAACCGTTGGGTAGAATTAAATGAAAATTTGGGTGGATTTAGTTCATACTGCATTATTTACATCCTGCAAGTTTTAAAGTCCTGTGATCAAAACTCGCGGAAATGGAGTCGAAAGAACAGCTCGTGCGTGATAAAATCTTGCGCATTCATCACGAGAACAAGGATCTCTCGCATCGTTCCATCGCTAAAACGTTGGGAATCGCGAAGTGATTAAGCGGTTCGAGGATCGGTTGACCACCGATCGGAAGCCCAGAAGTGAAGGAAAAAGTATTCCGTACAACACCAAAAATCACAACCGCGTAGTTGGGGCCTTCAACCGAAATCCGAACGCCTCCGTTAGGGATGTGGCTAAGAAGCTGCACCTAAGCCGAAGTTTTGTCCAGAAGGTCAAAACTAAGGCTGGACTTCGAACGTTCAAGGTACAAAAGGCCCCTAATCGCGACGAGAAGCAGAACAAGTCCGCCAAAACCCGTGCCAGGAAGTTGTACCTCAACATGCTGACGAAAGTTGAATGCTGCATCATGGACGACGAAACATATGTGAAGGCCGACTTCAAACAGATCCCCGGCAACCTGTTTTTCACAGCCAAGGATAAGTTCAGCGTTCCGGAGCATGTCCGCACTCAGAAGATGTCCAAATTTGCGAAGAAATTCCTGGTTTGGCAAGCCATCTGCACGTGCGGGAAGCGGAGTGCACCTTTCGTGACCCAGGACACGATGAACGGACAGGTGTACATAAAAGAGTGCCTCCAGAAGCGGCTGCTTCCTCTCCTGAAGGCCCACAACATCCCAACAATCTTCTGGCCGGATTTGGCCTCATGCCACTACTCCAAGGACGTGCTGAAGTGCCGAAAATGTTCAACCCTCCCAACACTCCGGAGCTCCGCCCCATCGAGAAGTACTGGGCGATTATGAAGCAGCACCTTCTTAAACGACCTAAGGTAGTGAAGACAGTCGAGGAACTGAAGAATGCATGTAAAACGGTTGATTCACAGGTTGTGCAGAATCTTATGGCCGGGGTTAAGGCCAAGGTGCGGGCATTTGCGTATGGACTGTAAATAAAATACGAGTAAAATGGTAAAATGAAGTTTAATAGTTATTTCTCAATCCCTGAAAATTTGATGGCAATCGGATGAAAACTCGAATTTTGCGAATCAATTTTGTTTGTGGCAATTTCATCGTGGACACCCTTTATTCATTTGATATTTTACAAAATATTTCGATAACTGAATAATATAATTACAAGGTTTTATACCACAAGTATACAGAAATCTGGTATCATACCACATTAAGATTTTCATTTGTTATCGATTAGCTATCGGTTATTGCTCGGGTGGAGTTGTAAAACATCTCAGCTTCCGTATTTGATAAGATAGTTAAAAATGATTATCGATTGATCAATTCATTGTCGCTTCTGTGGTAGTCGCTGATAAAAGTCAAGCTAATCGGATCTACACACTCATAGCATGCCGTCAATTCGGCATTTTGGATGGGAAACCGCATAGAACTAAACATTGCCTGGGAATACCAGCCCCTTATCTGTAGTTTTTCAGTCAGTGTAAGTATGCGGTCGTTTATCTTATTGTTAATTACGATACGTTTCAAGTCATTGTTAATCAAATGAAAAATTACAGTTTTTGGTGAAAAAGACAATTTTTTTAAAATGCACCAATTTGGCACTCGTATAGACGGTACATGTTCCCCATGTAAAAAGACCTGAGTGTATGACCAAGTAGGTCCGCACTCTAGTTGTCTTAAAATGAAGGGGAATTTCCGTTTATTCAAATGATGATGATTTTGCTTTAGATAATTGTATTAATTTAGGATCTAATTTTTCCATATTTTTTACGACCTGAAGTTAACCGTAATATTTACCAGAGCTCCCTCAATATGATTATTATTTATGGCTCAAATGCCTAAGAAAACTCCAATGAGCCGAGGAACAGCGAATAGTCTCATAGAAGAAAAAAATATATATGAGAAACATAAATTATTAGATCTTCATTTGTTTCCTAGCGTAGCAGTTCCAGGCTAAACAGCAAAAAAAATAATTAAATGTGGACTCAACCTTCTCCGATTTGCATGAAACTTTTCAAAATGGTTATTTTTTTATAAGCAGTCATTTACATTAAAAAAAATCAGCTATTTGTATGCGTTTTTTTTTTCTTCTTCAAAATGGCGCCTTTGACATTTTTCACGAAAATGTCAATTCTGATCAAAATGGCGTCTAACAAAAAGGTTGAGAAGAGTAAAGTATTGTTGGGAAAAATATACAGGGTAATTTTATATAAGTAATTTTCAAAAGAAGTTCAAAAAATTGGTAAAACTCAAATATTTTGAAAGCATATCTCTATTATTTTTGTATATCTGGTATATCTAGTAAAACATCAAATTCTGGTCGTATGTATAAAATAATTGTAAGCTAGCCTTTTACGTAGTTTAGTATTCACTCTAACGTTAGATTTCAAATATAGGGAAAATGCAGGAAATGTCGGCCTAAGTGTTCCTAATTTGGGCCCATACATAAATTCAGCAATCGACTAAATTTTCAATAGCAACCAAAAATACCCATTTGTAACGTCCCAATAACGCGTTCATCTAGATAACATTGATAAATAGTAGATTTTTAGCGATGGGCCCAATCTTAGATCCATAGGCCAACATTAGAGACATTTCCTCTGCTAAATTTCTTTCTCAACATGAATAATTAATTCTTCGCTTTGATATTATCATCATCATTACTGTGGATCTCCTAATAAATATCCTAATGAAAGAAGCAACTATGATTCGTTTGATCTAAAAACTAAAGGGCATCGAAACATGTTTTTCTCCTCGTTATTACAGACCAAGAGTGCGTATTGAGATGGAGGTTGATAGAGAAATCAACGATGTAGAGGACCAGTTGCAAAACAATTAGCTGGAGGAAATAGAATCATGTTCCTCGTCAATCCTCGATTCACCCAGACGTGATGATGTCGACGATGTTTACGATGATGACGACGATTATGAGGACGGTATTAACGTTACTCTGTTGTCGGTATCTCCTGCTGCTAAGTCCCACGAGGAAATGTATGGAAGTGAGAAGATGCGAAAGGAGGTCAATGCTCCTATGGCAGTTGCTACTGCTATTGATGCTAATGCTGCTTCTGCTGCTAATGCTGTTACTGCTGACAATTCTGCTCAGCTCAATTCCAAGGGCCCTGGAACACCCACGGAGGATGTGGCCCTATCCGATAACAAGGCTAAACGCCTCAATGGAGCCGGAAAAAAGAGGTTTAAATACCTGATATCTCATGGTCATAGTCATGATGAGGCTCGGGTACTGGCTGAGAAGCCTTTTAAAGTAGCATATTCTGATCCGAACAAGCGTCGAAGAAATGCGGAGCTGAGCGAGTCTAACTCGAGCGAAACCAATCCACCGAAAAGGGTTGCTCTCCATTCTGATAGAGGAAATGCATCTCAAGCGAAGTCCTCGGTACAGTCAAGGCTGGACACAGCTAGAAGAGGAGATGTTAGACAATCGTCTACTCCTAAGCAGGCCATCAATGCCTTCAAAAAAGCATCTTATAGCGAGGTATTAAACTCTATCAGGATTGGAATCTTGCCCGAGGCAATACTAAGAAAAGTAGCAGAGCAAAGGAAGGAAAGAACCAAACCAAAGTTCGACAATTGCTTTTTCAGACCAGGGCATATGATCTTCATTTGTAAAAACCAGGATACGGTTGACTGGTTAAAGGCTACAACTCCCAGCATTAAGCCATGGGCAGAAGCATGCCTCATTGCAATTGAAGAAAAAGACATACCTAGGCCGGAAATTTTACTGGGTTTCTTTCCACGAAGTGTAGAGGACACAAATGACGATATCCTTGCCTTCGTGGAAAGCCAAAATGAAGGATTAATGGTTGACGCTTGGAAGATCCTTAAAAGATATACAGTTAAACAGTATCACGTTGAACTTGTCTTGACTGTTGATGGAGACTTTAGAAAAATGCGATTTCACTGTGGATTATAAATTCGGAGTTGCCTATCTAAGAAAAAAATCCTCCAGGAAATCAGGCACTAACGAGGAATCAGAACATCTTGGTAGCAAAAAAGGAAAAAGGCTATTCAGAACAGTCCAATACAAGTTCGAGAATTCACGAAATTTCCGAGGACGCTGAGATGCGTGAATCAAATCAACGAGGCACAGAAGCTAGCGGCATCACTAACAGTGAACCTAGTGAACGCTGCAATGCTACTGCAAATGTTGAGGTATGTTATCACAATGCTGGTGAGTGTCCTCAAGTTAGTAGTGAAACAAAGAATATTGGAAATTCTGTTTTGCCCACCTTATGCTCCGAATCAAATTCGAGTTTGAATAAAGATGTTTGTCTTGGACATGGACCAAAACTAGAATAAAGGCAGCTATATATGCCCTTCGAGAAATATCAAGCTCACCCAAATGACTGGAACAAGCATTAAGTTTAAACAAGAAAACCTTCATCACGCAAAGGCAGCTTCAGCAAAAAACAATGCTCTACGTGGCATCCGCATATTTGCCCGGTGATATTGAAGATGCACCTCCTCCAGAAGTTGCAGCGTTCGTCTCTCACTGCAGAAGCCAAAATAAGGCTTTTATAATCGGATGTGATGCAAACGCTCATCATACGATATGGAGCAGCTCCGGAATCAACAAAAGGGGTGAGTGTCTATTTGATTTCATTTCACAACATAATATTGACATATGTAACAAAGGGAACTCCCCTACATTTGTTAATGTGTTACCGACTTAAATAAGGCAACAAGGAAGTCGACCCACTGTAGGAGGTTTGCACGTTCTTTTTGAGAGATTTAGTAATTTTCTTATGTAGTAGATTAATCGAATTGATGTGGCTGCATAGTTTTCTATCTGAAGCTATAATTTTATATACAACCAATGTAAATATGTACTCTAGAATTAAGCTAGGTTATGTGTTTTGTTTTCTGCACGGGATCTGTTTTGTGCATGTATTTAAATATAATACATAAGTGTATGAGTTTTTATCTGAATTGAATCAACATGTACAAAACAGATTAAAAAAAATATGTATATATAATATAAAAGACTCCGTGTACATCCACGAAAAAACAGATTGCAGCACAAATAACTAAATCTAACATAAAACAATAAACCCTATAATTAGTTACTCAGCACCACAAAAATATAAATGTAAGTCTATGCATGCAGACAACACAAAAAAAGAACAATAAAAGATTAATACAATCTAGCAAACACACAATTAAGAAACATGTGTATAGTTTGCGTGATTGTTACAAATGTAAATAATAAAAAAAGACGGCAATGCCCGCATTAACCTTAAAAAAAAAATACTAATTTTGCTGCTGTTTCGTGAGAGACTATAAGGGCTCACATCTCACCTCTATTGACACAAAAAAAGTGGTACTCCTGTTTCCCGAACATGCAGAGAGTAGGAGAGAACGAGCGTGAGAGAGGTTGGCAAGCCGAATGATGGAAACGACGATCTTGATCAAAAGGGGAGAAGCCGTCTGACTACGGGAAGAAGTAGACGTTCAAGTTATCGGTGCGTGAACCGAAGTTATAATTTTTAACTGCCGCACAGAATCGAGAAAGTGAACCAAGGTCAGAAAAGTTCTTCAAATTGCGACGGAAGTGATCGACCCTTAAAATCGAGAGCCACCTAGTAACTGTGGTGACGATCCAGGTTACGTAGTGAACGCAGAATCCTGTCAGAGTAGAATTGCTCGTGCTGGTCGCCAACGATCCCCCTTTCTTATCGTCGAGCAAAACGCGTTGGGTAAGTGGTAGCTAAAGTTACGGAGGCAGGAGCCCAGCGAGGTCCGGAGGGTTCGCCCCCGCTTGCTGGGACTTCAGCCGATGCGGTTCCACTCCGACTGCGAGCACGTGGGACAACACCATGCCATGACATGAGAGGCCGACTGTAACAATGGAAAAGTTCCAGCGTCCAACTGAATATCCTGCCAGGAACCTAGGAAACGGTTCCAACGATCCCGGAATGATGTCGGTTCCTGTGTTCCGAATGGTTGAGCCCTATATCGGATTGGTCTAAAACAACGTTTGGCAAGTAAAACAGTATTTTCTCTCTCCTCTCTCACGCATGAAACATCGACAATGGGCCCCAACAGTTCCTGCAACGGCCGCAACGACCCCCCCCCCCCCGCCCTCCCCATATATGTATAAGACTCATAAATATAAAAAAAAAACAATGGATAAGCTATTTCTATGTTGTCGTGTGCCACTTTATTCTTATGATGAACGTCATTGTTCTCCCTGTTGTTGGTCTTCTTTGTTGTCAGATTGAATAAGTTGTGAGTCCTCCCTTAGCAAGAGCTAGCCGACCCTGAATGGTAGCCCTGAGCTAGTCGATTGTTACAAATGCAATAAGGGAAGAAGTTTTGGACCTTACTCATTTTAGTTCAATACTTTCTGATCGACTAGTAAATTGGCATGTATCAGACGAAATTTCTTTATCCGATCATAAACAAATTATGTTTTGAATTTAAGGCTAATGATATACTGAAGGAGGTTTATAAAGATCCTCGTAAAACAAATTGTGAACTATATTGTGCACAAATATGAAGAGTCAACATGAACCCATTTTCAATAATATTGATACCATTACAAAGCTAGAAAAGTAGAAGGGTCTGTGCCTTGGGGCACGAACGAAAGCTTGACGTAGGACCGCTAGTGGACGGAATAAATGTGAAGAGCATTTAGTTCTTTTAATTGATCAATTATCTATTATTTCAACTCTTTCCGTTTTTGAATTGTAGGCGTACCAAATTTGTAGTAATCTTTTTCAAAGAGAAAGTTGATTAAGAGAATCATTCAAAATCACTTGCACCCCTGCTTACAAGTTTGGTTACAAGATTACAACTCTGGAGAGCATTTTGTGTGGTCGTTGGGGGCTTGTGGTTCTGAATTTGGACAAACAAGCACAGATAAATTCTATTCCAACAAGCCGTTTTATTGAAGAGGACATCCATGACCACTTACGCTTGGCGGTTTTAGTGTAGGTGACAGCATCACGGACCTCATTTTCCAGGAAAACCTTCAGCACACCTCGTAGATCAGACCGGAGATACGTTTGACACCACCACGGCGAGCCAGACGACCTATGGCGGTTATCTCGAAGAACTTTGCGATGACGCTTGGCGCTTCCTTTACCAGACCTTTTAAAAACATTGTACATTGCTTATGTAAGATCGATATTAGAATATTGCAGCATAGTTTGGTCACCTCTTTCAATCACACACGAAGAAAGAATAGAGTCCGTTCAAAAGCAGTTTCTATTGTATGCACTCCGCAAGTTAGGTTGGACTGTATTTCCTCTGCCATCGTACACAGCTCGGTGTATGCTCATAAATATCCAAACATTAAAAAAGCGTCGTGAATTTGTTATGATTTCTTCCGTAAACGATATCGTATCACATCGAATTGATTCAATAGAACTATTGTCATTCTTAAATTTATATACACCATCTAGGAATTATGCCAAATTTGGACCCTTGAACCAAATGATGGATACATATAATAAGCACTGCGATAACATTGACTTTACAATGACAAAAACCAAATTAAAGCAATATTTTAATTCGTCGCATAACGTCAACTAGAAGTAATGTTTTAACTTGTTCTTAAGACATATTATAAAAAATATAAACAAAGACAAAATTGTAAAAATAGCACTTAAGACAACAATTGTAAAACGGTCTACACTGATTGACGACAAATAAATAATAAGTTAACCCATGGCAGCTTAAAATTACGTTTTTTTTTTAATTTTAAATTAAGCTATAAAATTAAAAATAAAGCACTTAAATTTTTATGGTAATGACATGAGTTCACGAGTCCTAAGAAGATATCGAATTATAAACCACATTAGAAATATTTTAATTGACTACCCCCTTGATCTCCTTACTCAATTTACAGCTGGTATAACCAATTTGACAGATCGATGTCCTACTATACCACTTTTTTTTTTTTATTAATTACTTTATTTGTACAGGCTCAATCGAATAAACTTTACAGAGCCGAGTTATCATTTTTGTTATACATTATTGATTTCTTATATTTAAAGTTAAAGGAGCTGGACCGGATACTCGCGGTTGTCTCGAGGTTAGTGGGGATTTACAATTTTTTTTGGATGGGAAAAGGGAGAGGGAGGTTTGAAATGTGGTTTACGATACAAATATTTAATTAATCCTAAAACATGAACTAATTTCTATTCATCTTGAAAACAAACATAAAAAAAAACCCACACGTACAAAATACAAACTAAACACAAGGTTAATAAAACTTACAATCTAATGTTAATATTCTTAAAGTAAACATATATGAGTTTCATAAAGTCCAGATCGCGTCTTGCCAAAATATCCCGAACTGGAACATTAGGTTGTCTACCTCGAGCCCGAAGGGAATCGTACAGTTCAGATCTGACTCCGCGATGCTCAGCACAAGACCAAATAATGTGATCTGCGTCCTGGTAACCTTGTCCACATTCACAGAGATTGCTGTCCTTCAGCCCAACACGGAACAAGTGAGCGTTTAACGAATAGTGATTGGACATGAGGCGAGACATCATACGAATGAAGTCTCGACCCACATCCAACCCCTTGAACCAAGAACTCTTCGACACCTTAGGGATGATCGAATATAGCCATCGTCCCAAACTCCCTTCACTCCACTTATTCTGCCAGCTGACGAGTTTTTTTTTTTTTTTTTTAGTCTTTATTATAGAGATTTTTAGCCTGGGGCTAGTTCATCTCTTGCCCCAGCTGACGAGTGACTGTTGACGATAAATGAAGAAAAATTCATCGTAGGCGATTTGTCGATCGTAAATATCGCCTTCCATAGCGCCCACCTTAGCAAGCGAGTCCGCCATCTCATTGCCCGGAATCGAGCAATGAGATGGGACCCATGCAAAGGTGATGACAAAAGATCTTAAAGATAAAGCACTTAAAAGCTCTCGTATTTTCATGAGAAAATACGAGGAGTGCTTTACCGGCCTCATAAAGCGAATAGCCTCGACAGAACTGAGACTATCCGTAAAAATAAAATAGTGATCTGGTGGAAGTGAGGCGATCGTTTCTAGCGTATAGTATATAGCCGCCAGCTCAGCAATATACACGGAACAGGAAGCTTGAAGCATTCGAGAGGCGCTATGAAATTCGTTATAAATACCAAAACCAGCGGACGCCTCTATTAATGATCCATCTGTGAAGAACGATCTTGCGGAATCAACTTGGCCAAACTTTGCAGCGTAAATTGACGGAACAATCATGGAACGATGATGTTCTGGGATCCCACGAATCTCCCGCGTCATAGATAAATCAAAACTAACTGAATTGCCGAAGTCGGAGAAGCATACACGATGAGGATTATGCTGTGAAGGGCTGACATCCTGTGTTATGTACACGTAGTACAATGACATAAAACGAGTTTGAGGGTTCAGCTCAAGAAGCTTTTCAAAGTTTTCGATTACCAGTGGGTTCATAACTTCGCAACGGGTGAGGAGCCTGAGGGACAATTCCGAGAACCGATCCGATAGTGGCAACATGCCCGCCAACACTTCTAGACTCATCGTATGAGTCGAGTGCATGCATCCTAACGCGATACGAAGACAACGATACTGTATACGTTCCAGTTTGATGATGTGAGTTTTAGCCGCCGACTGGAAACAAAAACTACCGTATTCTAAAACCGATAAAATCGTTGTCCGGTACAACGTTAGAAGATCTTGCGGATGGGCTCCCCACCACGTTCCGGTAATTGTTCGGAGAAAATTGATCCTTTGTTGGCATTTTCGTCTCAGATACTCAATGTGGGATCTCCAGGTGCACTTTGAATCGAATCAGACCCCAATATATTTGAAGGACATAGAATGAGTGATCGGTTTACCCAAAAGTTGAAGCTTCGGTTGTGCTGGGCTATGCTTCCTAGAAAAAAACGACCAACTCAGTTTTCTCCGTGGAGAATTCGATACCTAGCTGGATAGCCCAAGTAGACAAATTGTCTAAGGTATCCTGTAAGGGTCCTTGCAGGTTGACCCCTTTGGGCCCTGTCATAGACACTACGCCGTCATCTGCAAGTTGTCTCAACGTGCAGTTGTCACTTAGACAATTGTCAATTTCTCTGACGTAGAAATTATACAAAAGGGGGCTTAAACATGAGCCCTGGGGGAGACCCATGTATAGTATGGCGTACAAAGTAGTGTTTTTGTTGAGTTGTGCTGTGAAAATAAATTAATAATTTCGTGTGAAATAGTGGCGTGTGCCGCGAAAGGATTATTCCAACGCGTGCCCGTGGTGTTTTTCTAACAGGATAAATAGAGGAAAGGTTGCCTAGCAACTAGTTTTTGTTTAATTTTGTATTTTCCCCCCGGCGCGCTATTGATTTGTATAGTGAGCTGTGGCGGTAAAATTTTATTTTGTGTTCTCCTCCCCTGTATATGTCTGCTGCTAACAGTGTTAGCGTTTAATTTGGTAGAATGGATGTGTGTAATGTATGCGAGCAGTCTATTGCTATGAGTGGGCTCCCAGTTACGTGTGTAGGTCCGTGCAATGGAACGTTCCATTTCGCTTGTGCGGCACTCACTAAGACTGCGGCCAGGCTTATAGCAGATAATGCAAATATTCTGTTCAAGTGTGATAGTTGTCTATCAGATCAGAGTTGTGACGAGCAGAATGATCTGATCTCGCGCGTCAAAAGGATAGAGGAAGAGATGAAGAAGGTTTTTCAACTTTCGGACTCGATCACTGGCATGCGAGATCACATTGCTGCTCAGGTGGACATCGCGGTTAAAAGCGGGATGGAAGATATTAGAATAAATGTAAATGGTCTTGAAAATTTGTGAGAAATTGGATAATATGAAAAGTTCATTTTTTAAAATTGATGCGGAAAACCAATTAGCTGTAAAGAATGATCCGTGCAGTTCATCTAGGACGATTCAGTCGGAATCGGACAAAAATACCAGACGCAAAAAACATAAATTAGTAATTAGTAATAGTGATCATGATGATGATGTTGTTTTTCAAGAAAATGCGAGTTTTGCGGATGTTGTAAAAAGACATAGTCGTATTAGTCAAAGTAAAACTAATAGTAACAGTAATAGTAAAAGTAACAAACCAGAAAATCGTAAGACTCGTCCGGTCACTGTGATTAAACCGAAAGAGTCCAAACAACCTTGCGAAGATACTCGTAAGTTTTTGAAAACTCAGTTGGATCCAAAAACACACAAAATCAGTAATTTTAGGAATGGTAAAGATGGCTCCATTATTGTTGAGTGTGCAACAGGAGCAAACGTAAGTGATGTGAAAAATGGTATTGAAAGCAATCTGGGTGAAAAATATAGTGCTGTTGTTCCCACTTCGGTGCCAAGATTGAAAATAGTGGGCATGAGCGATCAGTTTTCCTCCGATGTCTTTATTGACTACTTAAAAAGTCAAAATGAAGACATCGCAATTAATGATGTAAAAGTAGTGAACATGTTTGAAAATCCACGCTTCACTTATAACAAGTTTAGTGTTGTAATTGAAGTCGATGTCGATACTTATAAATGTTTGTTATGTGCGAAAAAAGTAAATGTAGGGTTTGATCGGTGCTCGATAGTTCCCGCGATTAATGTGTTGAGATGCTTCAAATGTGGAGAATTTGGGCACAAGAGCATGGATTGCAAAAATTGTGATAGATGCTCTAGGTGCAGCCAACAACACAAAACGTCGGAGTGTACGTCAACTGTATTGAAATGTATTAATTGTTTGAAAATGAATAAAGAACGAAAAATGAACTTGGACGTCAACTATGCCGCATTTAGCTCGGAATGTTTGCTCTATAAAAGACTTTTTGATCAGAAGAAAAGCAGCTTGCGTTTCAATAAATAGCAGCCAAGTTCCAGGAATGTGAATCAATTCGATTTTTTATATTTGAATATTGCGGGGTTGTCAACAAACTACGTAGCATTACGTCAGATTGTTGAGGAAAAACGTCCTCTTTTAGTTTTATTATCTGAAACTCATATTGTAGAAACTGAAGCTTTTGATCAGTATAGTATTCCGGGATATATTGTTGCTGCTTGTTTATCACATTCTAGACACACTGGCGGTGTTGCTATTTATGTCAAAGAATCAGTTCAATTCAACCTTCGTACCAACGAAGTTATTGATGGCAACTGGTTCTTGGGCATTACAGTTGTACGTGGCATGAAGATGGGTAATTATGGTGTTTTGTATCATTCTCCCAGTTCTAGTGACCAGCGTTTTGTTGAAGTTTTAGAGAACTGGCTCGAGACATTCCTTGATTCTAGTAAATTAAATATATTGGCTGGTGATTTTAATATTAATTGGCGTGATAACCATAATTCGAATCATTTGAAGCGTTTAGCTGAGTTTTTTAATTTAAAGCAAACGGTAAATGAATATACGCGTATTTCCAGGCACAGTAGAACTTTAATTGACCACGTTTATTCCAATTTTGATTCCATTTGTTCAGTTACGGATACTGATTTGAAAATAACCGATCATGAGACTTTAGTGATTAATGTCTTAGACCATGTTAACGATAACGATAATTTTGTAAAATTGAAGTGCTGGAGGAAATATTCGAAGCAAGCTGTTTCAAATCTTGTTGAGAGAAGCATGGATTTTCCATTCGCGGCCGGTAACTTAGATGAATCTACAGCTGTTCTTAATAACGCTTTGAAAACGTGTACCAATCAACTAGTTGAGCAAAAGTTTGTTTCTTTGAAAAACTCGAACAGCTGGTACAATTTGGATCTTTTGCGTCTTAAACGGAAAAGGGACAAATGGTACAAAAAGTTTTGTAGATCTAATAATGACAATCATTGGACTAGGTACACAATCGCGCGTAATAAGTATTCACAATCGATAAAGAAAACTCGTTGTGAATATGTTCAAAGGAAGATTGATCAGCATCAAAACAACAGCAAAGAGTTATGGAAAATTTTGAAATCTTTATTAAAACCTAGTAATTGCAAACCGCGGTCCATAACTTTTAATGGCACATTAGAACAGTCAGAACAAGTAATTGCAGCTAAGTTTAATGATTATTTCGTAGACAGTGTTTCATTGATTAATCAATCTATTGAATTGGTCGATGAACCTGACGAAATAAAACAGCCAGTTAATAGTAGTTGCAGATTTGAAGTTTTTCACCCAATTACATTAGATGAACTTAGAGTTATTTGTTTTTCATTAGGAAAATCGGCTGGAGTAGATAATGTTAATGCTAGAGTTATTCAAGATTGCTTTCATGTCATTGGCCACATCTTTCTGGACCTTATTAATGAATCATTGCAGAATGGACATGTGCCACAAATTTGGAAGGAATCCTTAGTGATTCCTATTCAAAAAGTTGCTGGAACGATTAAAGCCGAAGAGTTTCGTCCCATCAACATGTTGCACACATTAGAGAAAATCTTAGAACTTGTTGTTAAAGGCCAGCTGTTGGAGTATTTGAATAGCAACTCTTTGTTGATACCAGAACAATCGGGATATCGGGAAGGTCATTCTTGTGAAACTGCATTGAATTTGGTGTTAGCAAAGTGGAAAGACAACTTGGAGCGTAAAGATACGATTGTTGCTGTTTTTTTGGATCTGAAACGCGCTTTTGAAACAATTTCTAGGCCCTTACTGTTAAGTAAAATCAAGCGCTTTGGAATTACGAGTACTGCATATAAATGATTTGAAAGCTATTTGTCTGACAGAACTCAACGGACTGTTTTTAATGATTCTGTTTCCAGTCCCGTGGGGAACAACCTTGGAGTGCCCCAGGGAAGTGTATTAGGGCCCCTTTTATTTATTATGTATATTAATGACTTGCGACGTGTTTTACGGTTTTGCGACATTAACCTTTTTGCAGATGATACTGTGTTATTCATTGCAGCTAAAGATTTAGAAGTTGCCGTCTCACACTTGAATGAAGATTTGCAGTATCTAAGTAGATGGTTGAAGTGTAAGCAGTTAAAATTGAATACAAGTAAAACTAAATTTATGGTAATTTCGTGGAATCGATTA
This sequence comes from Ochlerotatus camptorhynchus, assembly GCF_037179485.1. Lineage (NCBI taxonomy): Eukaryota > Metazoa > Arthropoda > Insecta > Diptera > Culicidae > Ochlerotatus > Ochlerotatus camptorhynchus. Next base: position 1,248,110 of record NW_027040766.1, on the reverse strand, counting down.
AATGAGAACGTCTCTGTTGTAATTGATGATGAGACTATTGATCGCGTTCAGGAGATTAAATATCTTGGCGTGATTATTGATGACAAACTTTAGTTCAACTCTCACATTGACAATGTCATCAAGAAAATTGCCAAGAAGTATGGAATTCTATGTCGATTGAAAAACGATTTAACTATTGCCAGTAAAATACAGCTATACAAATCAATCATCTCTCCTCATCTAGACTTTTGCCCATCCATTTTATTTCTGTCTAATGCAACACAAATATCGAGATTACAGCGCTTGCAGAATAAAATAATGCGTTTGATTTTGAGATGTAATAGATTCACTTCCTCAACTTTGATGCTAGACGCCTTACAATGGTTGTCGGTGAAGCAAAGAATTGTATATTTGACTATGGTGTTCATTTTTAAAGTAGTTAACGGTTTGCTGCTTCGATATTTGTGTGATCGAATTGAAAGAGGAAGTGACTTTCATAGATATAATACTAGAAACGCGGATGAAATAAGAACACCACATTTCTTGACTTGTGCTTCACAGAATTCATTATTTTTTAAAGGAATAAATGTTTTCAATTCGATGCCTAGACACATTAAACGTTCAACAACATTAGCAGAATTTAAGAGACATTGCATTTCACACGTTAAAACTGTCTTTTGAACGGTTATCCAGTGATTTTTTTTATGAATTGACAAATTATGTATCTTGACGAAGTTATTTTTAACGGATTACTTTGTATGGATAGCTGTTATAACGACTTTTTAATAATTATTGTAGCACTGCAAAAACTATTTTGTTCGCCACGATGGTGATGATGGATTTTTGATATATGATTTAATAGTAGTAGTAAAAAAAAAATAGTAGTCTACAAAGGTTTGAGCCGCGCGCGCGTATTACGGATATAGAGGACTGAATTTAACATTTGATAAAAAAAAATATGCAATTTTGAAGCTTATTTGGAAGATACCTTGAGTTAGTAGTAAGTTTTCTGGCAAATGTTGGGGGTTCGTGAGCATTCCTGACATTGCTGAAAATTATGATAGCATCAGATTGCGGGGTTACTAGTGTAATAGGATGCTTTGTTGATTGTTCATTAACTCTTGATTGCTTGTAATACTTATGAATATTTTAGGTTGACAAAAAGGTGAACTAAGAGGTGGACGCCTGAGCTTTTCAACATTTATATCGCTGTGAAGCAACTGTAAACTCTAGAGGGAATTTATATCTGTAACTGAAACCAGTTCGATTTTGTTTGCCAACCTGGTTAAAATGTCATATTTAATTATCTTAAAGATAAATCGTCCAGCTCAAACCTTTGTAGGGGTAAGAGGTGGGACCATCATCATCATCATCATCAACTAAATCGAGAAGCTGTAGAGTTTCCATGAGAAAAGCTCATATGTTTCTCTGACAGCAAATTGTACAAAAAGTTATTTATTAATGGAGAAAGGCCACAAGCGTGGAGTTTGTCTGAAAGGACTTCAACGGATACTGAATCAAAAGCCCCCTTGATAGCCAAGAATACAGAAGCCATTTGCTCTTTTTTAGCAAAAGCCAACTGAATTTCTGTGGAAAGCAACGCGAGACAGTCGTTCGTTCCCTTGCCCCTACGGAAACCAAATTGAGTATCTGAGAGTAGGTGGTTCAACTCAACCCATTTGTCCAGGCGAAAAAGGATCATTTTCTCCAACAATTTTCGAATACACGATAACATCGCAATGGGACGATACGAGTTGTGATCTGACGCGGGTTTTCCAGGCTTTTTAATAGCTATAACTCTCACCCGCCTCCAATCATCCGGAACAATATTAAGCTCCAAGAACTGACCAAACAAGTTCAACATGCGCCTCTTAGCGACGTCTGGGAGGTTCTTCAACAAGTTGAACTTGATTCTATCAGCCCCCGGAGCCGAATTGCCACACGAAAGGAGCGCGAGTGAGAGTTCCAGCATTGAAAAAGGCTGGCTGATCTCGTCTACAAAATTCGTCGTTTCGCGAGGAATCATCTGTGCCGGCACGGAATCAGGACATACTTTTAGCGCGAACTTGAGAATCCAACGATCTGAGTACTCCTCGCTCTCGTTGTTCGAAGACCGGTTACGCATCCTTCGCGCCGCGTTCCAAAGCGTATTCATCGACGTTTCGCGCGTTAATCCGTCCACGAATTGCCGCCAGTATCCGCGTTTCTTGGCTTTGATGAGGCTCTTGAGTTCGCGTTCAAGAGCCGAGTACGCTTCGAAATACACGGGTGTTCCACGTTTCCGGAAAAGCTTAAACGCGTCGGACTTTTTACGATAAACCTCAGTGCATTGGTGGTCCCACCAAGGGGAAGGAGGTTTCCTACGCAAAGACGTTCCAGGAACCGGCCGAGTTTGAGCTCGAAGCGCGCTGTCCAAGATCAGATTGGAGAGGAAGTTATATTCCTCCAACGGTGGAAGCCCTTCTACCGACGACACGGCTTCCTCTATCGCGGTCTTGAACGTTGTCCAATCGATATTACGGGTGAGGTCGTACGCGACGTTAACGGATTCCGACGGATTGAACCCACTGGCAATCGAAATTTTGATCGGCAAGTGATCACTACCGTGGGGATCCTGGATCACATTCCACGTGCAATCCTACGATAATGAGTTAGAGCAAAGTGTGAGGTCTAATCTACTTCCATTTGAGGATGGACCAGCCAAACGTGTTATTTCTCCATTGTTAAGAATTGTCATATTGAAGTTATCACAGAGGTCATATATAAAAGTAGAACGGTTGTCATCATACAGTTCCCCCCAGCCTGTACCGTGGGAATTAAAATCTCCCATAATCAACCGTGGAGCAGGAAGTACTGAACATATATCTGAAAGTTGTTTTCGATTAACAACGGCTCTAGGAGGAATATAAACAGAAGCAATACAAAGGCTCTTACCTTTAATAATAGCCTGACATGCGACAACTTCAATACCTGTAAATTGTGGAAGATTCACTCTATAGAAAGAATGGCACTTTTTGATCCCCAAAAGTACCCCTCCTCCACGCGAATCCTCACGATCCAGTCGAATAATGTTAAAATCATAAAAAGGAAGATCTATATCTGAAGAGAGCCAAGTTTCACAAAGAGAAAATGCATCACAATCATTATTGTGAACTAAAAACTTAAAAGAGTCTAATTTAGGAATAAGCCTTCGACAATTCCACTGTAGAATAGTGATCAAATCCCCGACCTCGTTTGGAAAATTATCCATCGAAGGAAATGATTGCTGCAATGAGGGGCCACTTCAATGTCAATTGCTTCAAGAGGGTCTTCACAGTAGGAAGCATTGCCAGAACAATGCTTTTGAGAGGATCAGAAATATTGAGGTACTTGAGAATATCGTCCACAATTTTATCAAATGAGAACAACCCAGATGAAGAAGGGGCTTCTGTTCTTAAAAATGGGACATCAGGGGTTTTGGATGTCCCCGGGAGAGGTGGAAAATCCTGGGTATAGTCAGTTCTTCTGAATCCAGGAGGAGTAGAAACTTCCTTTTTTCCACCACTCCTTGATTTGGGCAAGCTGATTTGGGGTTCTTCATTCTCAACTTTCCGCGAACGGATGCGTTTTCGTTTCCGTGCTGAAAAACAGAAAGAAGTTCCCTCCTCAGCCAAGTCAGAGTCAGTCTCGTCATCTGACAAAAGAGAAAAGGGATTTTTGTCGTTGGTCGATGGCGTGGCCGTCTTAAGCATTTCTGCAAAAGACTGCCGAGAACGTTCCTTAAGTGAGCGTTGTAATTTCTCCCCGCGTTGTTTGTACACCGGGCATGACGAGATACCATGAGGAGTTCCCTTACAGTACACGCATTTTGGTGTGGTAGCTGCACAGGTGTCATCCCCATGCTTCTCTCCGCATTTGGAACAGCGTGCCTTGCTGCCACAGTGGGAGGCCGTATGTCCCAACTGCTTACAGTTTTGGCAGTTCATGACCCGGGGAACGAACAAACGCACAGGTAGTCGAAGTTTTCCCAGCTCGATGTAGTGAGGAAGGGCTGAACCAGAAAAGGTCACACGGAACGAGTCTGTGGGGGTAAAACTCTTTTTACCCTCGCTGACAGATACTGAGCCCAGTTTTTGGACATCCAGTATCTTCACCGGAGGAAGCAAACGGTTCTTGAAACGGCCAACCGCCTGCTTCTCCAAGATCTCGGGGGTCAGACTCGCTTCGGTGACCACACCTTCGATCTCCACATCACGAGCTGGGATGTAAACTCTGTACTCGAGCGTGTAGAGCTGGGAGGCAGCAATCTCGTTAGCCTGCTTCAGGTTAGAGACGGAGACACGAAGTTTATTGTGCCTAACCTTCGTGATTTCAGTCACGGCCGAGTATCGCTTCGTCAGATCATTAGTAATTTGCATTACATTCAAAGGTTTGTTTCTGGGCTGAAAGTAGACAACCCATGGGCCAGTCGAGTCATCTGGATAGGCTCGCGATCGGGGGTTTATCTGAGCCTGCCCTTTGCCAGACTGAGACGATGAACCAGGGAGAGATGACGTACGTTTTCGACCCTTCTTGCCATCGCGTGGCAAAGTGGTGTCATCTTCCGACAAAACGTCCATTTCGTCTTGCGACAAAATGTCCATTTTGCCGTACTAGTGGGAGCGAAAAACGCTCTACCACTGTAACGATAATCACTCGGACACAATAAACAAAAAAAAACTACAAACACAGAACACAAACTTAAAATTTAACTGTGGGCGAAAGAGAGAAACAAGAACAAAAACTTATCTGATAATCCTATACTACTACCACCGAGCGTTTAAACGACAGCAGCGGAGCGACGCGCAGCGTGAATGATCTTCGATCAGCGTGTGCGGGCGGTCTTCGTTTCCCCAGCAAAGTTAGAGATCAAATTGAAATCAGAATTTGCTGTTATGATGTAAGTTATTTTGAATACTCTATTTGATCTCATTTTGGTTGACTTAACGGTTAACACATCAAAAATGAGAGCAAAATTTTACACTGTTGAATCAAACGGAAAACTAATCCTGCTTTCAATGAAATCAATTTGATTACTGATTTTGCATTCATAATGTTTGACTGAATACGGGCCTGGCGTAAATGGTTAGCATCCAAGCTTCTCACGCTGAAAGACTTGAGCTCAAATGTCACCTCGGGCTAGCTACGGATGACCTAAAATGTGTTAAACAAAACAAATACACTGGAGTCGCTTTTTACGCGGGTGATACGTCCCGCGTAAAAAAAAACCGCGTAAATTCCGGAATCCGCGTAAAAAAAAACCGCGTAAATTCCGAAATCCGCGTAAAAAAAAACCGAGTAAAAAAAGACCGTGTAAGAAAAAAAAATGCGTAAAAAGCGATATACCGCGTAAATTCTGAAATCCGCGTAAAAAAAAACCAAAATCCGCGTAAAAAAAAACCGCGTAAATTCCGGAATCCGCGTAAAAAAAACCGCGTAAAAAAAAACCGTGTAAAAAAAAAACCGCGTAAAAAGCGACTCCAGTGTAATCAATAATCGTTTGTTCAACGACAGATGAGCTTAAATTAAATTTTAAACAAGACGTTAACAGCAGAACTTCAAGTTAAGTTGCTTTCATTTAAAATGTCTTGACTGCATAATGAAAGCACAATATGATATCAGACTAATGTCGTGACAATTGTAATCAAAATGAGTATTCATTATGATAGGAACTGCAAACTTTAATATCGATTTGCTTTCATTTTGTTAACCGACTTTGCTCGGGTTGTGTGTGCTTATGTGAGGGTCGGCACTCAGCTGAACACACGATGATAGATGAGCGGTGTAAATGCGGAGGCAGATGCTGACACTCGATGACGATGATCCGTGTGCAGGTATGCGTTACCACGCACCGATGGTGCGCAAAATGGTTGGCGAATTGGCAATCGTAAAAACAATTTTCCTTCCGATGATGCCGAAAACACACTTTCTTCTCAGAAAAAAACTCACTTTTAGTTAATTATTTAGCTGGGAACTCTAAGCACGAAAAAAACTGACAATTTAAATCAAGCGAATAGCGAGAAAACTTCCAAAATAGCGGAGCACGAACTAAGTCGACCGTACTTCTTGCTAGGACGCAGTGGAATCCCTACTATACCACTTGAAATCACTGAAATGGGGTCGATTTTTGATGATCGAGTTCCACTTATGTTATGTGGAACGATGCACCCGGTACAATAGCCTCTACCGGCAAAACATGTTTTTCTATCTCTTAACGTTATGATCAGTTTCGTGTCATCAGAAAAGTTTTTCGAATGGACAAGATCCATTCAGTAGTAAACAGTTTAAAGGGTGTTACGATCAAAATTTGGTAAAACAAGAATGCGTGTAAATTGATTAATTTTTTTTTTTAATAATATTCAGCTATGCTTCCAATTGACCGAAACCGAGCTGCCGGGCTTTTCGTTTAACTCCTGCCATCGGATTCTGTACAGACACCTCTTCCACTTTGTTTGCCGCAGAACATCAGTTTGCCTTAAACTATTTCTCGCTAGCAACAGTTTTTTAAGGGTCTTCTTCAGGTTCCGCTTGACGATGGCCCAATATTTCTCGATTGGGCGAGGCTCTGGCGTGTTGGGAGGGTTCTTGTGTTAGGCCACAGCCTGTACGTTGTTGGCGGCATACCAATCCATGTATTTTTTCCGTAATGACAGGATGCCAAATCTGGCCAAAAATAGCACGGAACAATCGTATTTCTTCAGGATTTTTTTTTCAGACACTAGATCACATAAATTTCCTGGTTCGCGGTACCAGTTGCAACGAAAATGTCGCTTTTCAAGCCACAGGTACAGATAGCCTGACAAACCAGATATTTCTTAGCAAACTTCGACAGTTTAATATGCTTGAAAATGTTTACCACCTTTTCTCTTCTGGTTTCCGTATAAAACTCCTGTACAGAAAACTGTTTGAAGTCTTCCTTGCGTGCGAGTAGTTCGGATTTCCGCGATGCTCGTGCAAAATTTTAATGCATTGCTCCTCTTGCTTGAACGCCAAAACTGAAGAGCAAATGTCAAAATCAAAATAGAAGCATCATTCAGCACGCACACACCTACAAAATGAGGGGTATTCAATGAAATGCGTCAAGTTTAAGTCGTCCAAGTTTTGATCGTAGCACCCTTTAGTTGGGAATTAACTCACTATTTTGCGCAAGAATACAAATAAAGTTCATCTAGTAATAACGCAGCATCGAAACCGGATAGAAGTTTTCTGCCATCAGCAAAGTTGTTCAAATGGGCACCCTGTATTTCGATCAAACTCCCCCTATAATTTTGAAAATAAACATGTTTTCAATGCTAATTCACCCATGAAACTGTGAATGGTGTTCTTATGCAGCATTATAGAAAATTCTGTCCAAAATTAAGTATTACCAAAATTGCAAAACATCATTTTGTGGTGTTGTGTCAAAAATAGAAATTACTTTTATTAATTAGACATCATAAAATAAGGATTTTGGAATTTCCCAATATTGTTTTCTACAATTCTTGCATTGAGGCATCACTGATAATGAATAATTGAGCATGCATGAACATGAGAATGATTGACCGCCGTCGGTTGCTACTCTGTTATTGTCAGACCAGCTGTAATTACACAGAGAACCAATAGACGATGCTTGGGACTAGCAATCATCCTCAATGTGTAAAAACTGGTGATCTCAAACTAGGCAATACCAGCGCCGGCCGCGCCCGAACACAGGTCAAGAAAGGAAGGGGAAGGAATGTGTTGACGTGACACTCGCTTTGATGGAAGCCGAGAACACCTCTGCACCTCCACGAGGAATCACTGGGATTTTGGGTAAGAGGGTTGGATTTGTAGCAGGGTTTGTTTTGGTAAACGATAAGCTGTATTGATGTCGTAACAATCATATAACGCTAAGGAGCTTGGGATTGAACCCACGGTCTTCTGCTCAGTCGAGCTCCTTTTTAATCATCGAGCTGCTGTTATTACCATGTAGTCATATTAACAAATAAAACGATTGACGAATCTTGAATGTGGATGGGTTTGATGAATTAGACTAATGATGTTCTGCTCAGTAAGCAAAACCGGTTGCTCTAAGGCCACCGAGCCCCTCATATCACATTATAGCGTTACTCAAGTTTTAATAACTATCCAAACCCGGCACCGACGACAGTGAAAAGTTTTACAAAATACACGATAAACAAGCGATCTTACCATACATTTTTAATATGAAAGGACCTGGACCGCGTTTTCTGCTCAGTAAACAAGCCACTGCAACCGACGATCTTTGAAATCCTTAAACTAAAAGGTACGAAAGAGTACTTAGGCCTTCATTAAGAACCACTTTCACGCGACGTTCAATGTTTCGATTTTCTCTTTACGCATGGTTTAGGCAATCATTACAAGCTATGGCCAACGTGACGATTTTTTAAGACCTGGTTAAAGAAGCTATTCAAATGAAATTTGAAAATCTCCTAAATAAAGAGGGAAAACAAAAAATGAAATTACGTTCTCGAATTTCACTTGGCATGTAATGAACAACAGAAATACGCAACTACGACGGCACCTACGACAACGACAACAGCGAATTTGTAACTTACCATTTGTCTAGGATATAGCACCTTTGCCCGGCACAGGGGGAGGTAGCTCATAGATTCTTCCGGTTCGCCTCCTAGCATCGTGCTATAAGGTACCAGGCGATAACCAGGGTAGTTGATCGATAGCTCGATGACGTCATTTCGTTGGCGTCTGCAATGGGAAATTCTCATAGCAGGCGTTGACGATGGGACGTTGTCGAGTTGTTGAATAGCAACTATCGTGGTCGTGGCCGATTACCTGTCGATCTGCCAAATTTGGAAAGACGTCTGCATTGAATTGTCTCATATAATAATATTCCGCCCACTATATCACAAGAAATTGCGAGTAGCTGAGTGGAATGGAGATAAGTTAAGCATTGGGTACAGGACCAAGTCTCCCCTGGGTGGTGCCAGATGATGAGCGCAATAGAAGCAATAAAATCATCAAGTTGCCATAAGGCACGGAATGAGACTATTGCATGGCTGGGTAGTCAAATTTTTCCATTCGTTAGTCATTTCAGGTGGATTAGAACAGGTTTAGGTTTAGGGTGGATGTTGGCCAGATTTGGATTTTTCAGATATAATCCTTAATAGGACCTAGATTATCTAATACATTAGTAACTTCAACTTCTGTCACAATGGTTCATTGTGACTAATCAACACTCAATGGGTAAAATATCAAATTTGCGGTAAATTTGAAAAAAAGGGAACTTGGAGTGTAGAGCACACTGCCCACTAGACGATTCTGAAGCCTGGCCAAGTGAGTGGGTTACGGGTTTATTTGATTGTACGTCATTTCCAAGTTATATCAGTTATATTTGGCATTTTGTATTTGAGATAAGACAGAGACAGGATGCGGAGGGCCCGCTTAGGGGGAGCGTAATCCGTGTTATGCACAGATAAAAATTCTGAATTTTAATTGTGATGTAAACATTCATTCACGTACACTTGTATTTCATTTCACGCAACCGAGCAACTTGCAAACAATGTTGTTTACAAAGACGGGCTTTTGTTTACAATATTTACTACATTGCATGAAATGTGTCAGAACTTTACATGATCTATAATGTAAACGTATATGATATATGATGCTCCATTTATGTGCATCATATTGAACAGAAATTTACACTACTTTTTCGAACTGTGTGGCTTCCATTTATTAAATAGTTCAGATAGGTGAGAAAATGTACCATATGGTGCCCGTTCACTGATCAAAATTAGATTCAAATCGTCAGGCCCTGCCCTGGAATAAGGGGATTGACGATGATTTGTCAAGTTTCATTTTGCATTTGAATATAATTGTAAGTTTAGGTTTGCTTTTGTAATTGTAAGATAGATAGTTTGCCTCAATTGAAACATTGAGTTGCATAAACTTGACGAATCATACCTCTAAAATAGTAGTAGTTACAGTGCCGCATGATCTAACAACCACTGCCTGCAACTAATGTTAGAGGGAAAATGATCCCGAAACTAACGCTCATTCATTGCACTTTGAGTCATAAAGTAGTTTTATTTATTTTCTTACTTATCTATCTACACACTTAGTTTTTTCTACCGAGCTCAGCTGTGCGGTTCTCGGCGGGAAGGGTTTTGCTGAGATCTGGGAGTGGGAGTGACATTTGATTGCTGAGTCTCGGATAATGCCTTTTCTAATAATCTGCCTACGTTTTTTTCTTTGTTATCTACTACTTATTTTTCTGCTCTTTTTCCTCTTCTCTTCTTTTGTTTTGTTTTTTTTACATATAACTAATACTAATACCTCCTTGTTTTCTCTCTAATTTGTCTACTATGTCCCACCATCACGATGAGAGATGAGCTACCGTACATGGTACACGCTCATATACACTCCCAAAATAGTATGCTGCAAGTAAGTATATCACAGAGGCAACTAAAGATCCAGAAACAAAAACTGATAACGCTGAAGATAATGAGCTGTGGTGATTTATATGACTATATAGTATTATTTATTTATACTAACCTAAACACAACGTGGGCTGACCCAAATCCAAACGATCGCTAACCAAAATAATAGACTTATCAATTTTCAGCAGGTGTAATCTCGTTTAGTTCTGTTTCTCTCTTTTCAGCAAAACAACAACAAAAAAAAACCTCTATAACTGTTCTCCATTTTTTAAATCTCCTACTATCCCCTATAAATGTATCGGAAACTGGTGGGACTGTCTGTGCAAACAGAAACAGGCCTGCTAGTGGAAGAAGGTCGTTATGCTATACGGTCTAACAGGTTTACGTAGGTACACACTCGCTTAACGGCAGATTGGTTTACAGTGGTCGACCAGGGGGTGTGCTGATAAATTACAAAATTACAATAACATCATTATTCCATACATCAGCTTGAATTACGTTGATCGATATTACCTTTTTTTTTGCTGTGCACTACACCACCGGAGCCAGCAAAGTTCAACAATCCATCGTTGCTTATGCCTTTGTTGTTGTTTGGAACCAGTTTTGCGAGGTAGGCGACAATTGTGCGCATTTCTCGCGTAACTTTTGAAAAGGGCCTATTTTTAGCCTGAACAATACGAAAAGAGCAAATTGAACGTCGCGTGAAAGTGGAACTTAATGAAGGCCTAAGTACTTTTTCGTAGTTTTTAGTTTTCGGATTTGATAGATCGTCGGTTGCAGTGGCTTGCTTAATGAGCAGAAAAACGCGGTCTCAGGTCCTTATATATCAAAGAGATTTATGGTAAAATCGCTTGTGTATCGTGTATTTTGCAAAACTCGTTGTTGTCGTTGGTTCCGGGTTTGAATGGATACAAAAATTTGAGCAACGGTATTATGTGATATGAGGGGCTCGGTGGCCTTAGAGCAACCGTTGTTGCTTACTGAGCAGAACATCATGAGTCTAATCTCAAGCCCATCCACATTCAAGATTCGTCAATCGTTTTATTTGTTAATATGACTACATGGTAATTACAGCAACTCGGTTATTAAAAAAGTGCTCGTCTGCCTAGTGGCAAACGTTTTTGCTTACTGAGCAGAAGACCGTGGGTTTAGTCCCAAGCTCCTTCGCGTTATATGATCGTTAGGACATCAATTCAGCTTATCGTTTACCAAAACGAACCCTGCTGCAAACCCAACCCTCTTATCCAACATCCCAGTGATTCCTCGTGGAAGAGCAGAGGTGTTCTCGGCTTCCATCAAAGCGAGTGTCACGTCAACACATTCCTTCCCCTTCCTTTCTTGACCTGTGTTCGGGCGCGGCCGGCGCTGGTATTGCCTAATTTAAGATCACCAGTTTTTACACATTGAGGATGATTGCTAGTCTCAAGCATCGTCTATTGGTTCTCTGTGTAATTACAGCTGATCTGGCAATAACGGAGTAGCAACCGTGGGTGGTCAATCAAGCTCAAGCTCAAGATATAACACCTTTGCCCGGCACATCCACTGGTTCTTCATGTCCGCTCTCTGTCACTGCAAAAATAACTAATAATAATGCCGGACTCGATTATCCGGGGCTCGATTATCCGGAGAAAATGGCTCGATTATCGGAAATGACTATATTTAAGTGTTTGTGTGCCTTTGTTACAAAATCCGGCGTTAAGTGGTTTTGGATTAACTTTGACCTGAAAGGAATCAAACATATCATGTGCCACAACAACATACAAAAACTGAATCCCATGATGGTCCGTTCACTAATTACGTCACGTTTCAGGGGGTGGGGAATGGCAACCGAACAAATTTTTTGAATATCTGTAAAAAAAATGTACCAAAGGGTCTTTAACCCTCCGTTACTCGCGCTGTTGTACTTTGTACAACACACATGAGTTTTACATTGCCATTTTGTTGCTGAGTTACCAATCGACCTGAAACCAACGAGTATTAATCAAAAAACTTGTTTTGATTTAAACAAGCTAAACTTTGATTACAGTAAACACCTAAAAATGCGGATAATAGGGAAAATGTAAATGGAAACCGCGAAAACCATACTACGTGGGATTTGACTTTATTGATTACAACATGGATTATATCAAGATTCTGACAAGATAGAAAGCTACTGTCTCTGACAAAGTTGTTCAGGAGATCATAGCCTTGTCGCTGGCGGACAGTAGTTCAGAATTTTCTCACTACGTAGCGCTAGTATACATGTGAAGTTCTTGCATCTGATATATCTCGAGGTCCTGACCAGATAAAAAGTTACTGTCTTTCACAAAAAATTTCAGGAGATCAAAGCCCATTGCTTGGTGCTCAATAGTTTAGAATTTTTTCACTACGTGACGCTAGTATACACGTGAAATTCTCAAATAAAATATCTCGAGTTCCCAACCAGATAGAAAGGTACTGTCTTCGGCATAGTTCTTCAGGATGTCAAGGCTTTTTCGCAGATGGACAGTAGTTCAGAGTTTTCTCACTTTGCGGCGCTACTATAGATGTGAAACTCTTGCATATAAAATATCTCTAGATCCTGACCAGATAGAAAGTAAATGTATTCGGCAAAGTTTTTAAGGAAGTCAAGAACTTTTTGTTGCGTGACAATATTTAGAATTTTCCCACTATGCGGTGCTCCCATATTCAATAGCTCGAGATCTTGATCAGCTAGAAAGCTGCTGGCTTCGGCAAAGTTGTTTAGGGGGTCAAGACTTTTTGGCTGGTAAACAGTAGTTAATAATTTTCTCACCACGTGGCGTTAGTATACATGTACACTTCTAAACTATTGTTCACCAGCCAAAAGACTTTGAGCTCCTGAATAACTTTGTTGTAGACAGTAACTTTCTATCTGATTAGGATCTCGAGATATAGCATATGCGAGAAGTGTACATCTATGCCACGTGGTGAGAAAATTCTTAACTACTGTTTACCAGCCAAAAATATTTTGACTTCCTAAACAACTTTGTCGAAGACAGTAACTTTCTATCTGGTCAGGATCTCGAAACAAACCACATGCGAGAATTTCACGTGTATTCTAGCGCTACGTAGTGAGAAAAGTTTGAACTACTGTCCACTAGAGAAATCTATCTGATCAGAAGCTCGAGATATTTTACATGCGAGAATTTCGCGTGTATACTAGCGCCACGTAGTGTGAAAATTCTGAACTATTGTGCACCACGCAATAGGCATTGATCTCATGAACAACTTTTTCGAAGACAGTAATTTTCTACCTGTTGAGAATCTCGAGCTTAACATACGCGAGAATTGTACACGTTTACTAGCGCCATGTGGTGAAACATTTCTAGGCTACTGTCCACCAGCCAAAAAGTCTTGACCCCCTGAACAAGTTTGCCGAAAACAGTAACTTTCTATCTGCTCAGGATCTCGAGCTATTGTACATGCGAGAATTGCATGTGTTTACTAGCACCGAGTAGGGAGAAAATTCTGAACAACTGTCCACCAACGAAAAGATCTGGACTTCCTGAAAAACTTTGCTAAAGTCATTTATTCTTTATCTCGTCAGGATCTAGTGATGTATCACATGTGAGAACTTAACATGCATACGAGCACTACCTAGTGAGAAGATTTTGAACAGCTTTGCCTAAGACAGTAACTTTCTATCTGGTCAGGATCTCGAGATATTTTATATGAGAATTTCACGTTTATACTAGCGCCTTGTAGTGAGAAAATTCTGAACTACTGTCCACCAGCCAAAACTACTTGACACCCTGAACAAGTTTGCCGAAGTAACTTCTATCGGCTCAGGATCTCGAGCTATTGTGTATGCAAAAATTACATGTATATACTAGCGCCACGTAGTGAGAATTTCCTGAACTACTCCACCAACGAAAAGATCTGGACTTCCTGAAAAACTTTGCCGAAGACAGTAACTTTTTATATGATAAGGATCTAGAATTATTTTATATATGCGATAATTTCACATGTATTCTAGCGCTACGTAGTGAAAAATTCTGAACTACTCTCCACCAGCGAAATGATTATGATCTCTAGAACAACGTGCCTAAGAGAGTCATTTTTTATCAGGTCAGGATCTCGAGATTTTCCATATTGTAACCAATTCAAATCCCACATAGTACAAACACCGTTAACGCGGTTTCCATTCACATTTTCTCTATTATCCGCATTTTTGTGGGTTAACTGTGATAAAATTTTAGCTTGTTTAGTTAAAAACAAGTTTTTTAATGAACCAGCCGTTGGTTTCATATCGATTGGTAGCTCGGCTGCAAAATGGCAATGGAAAACTCACACTGTTGTACAAAGTACAAAGCCCGAGTACTCGTGTTATAAATGTTGGCGCGGGAAACGCAGGGTTAAAGGGGGGTTTCGTGAGAATTGGTCTTTTGGTGGCTTCATACCTGAAAATTGATATCAATTTTCTTATATTATTTTGTAGTTTAATTCATTTATTCATCATTTCAGTAAAAACAGTAGTTCATCAGTGAAGTGATTCAGTAAAAACAAAGAGAATTGCAAATTTGATCATAAATCAATCCTTATTGACTATTTTATCAAGAATATTTCCCCTGATTTCACGAAGTAAAAACTGCCGTTCCAACGGCAATTGGTTTTCCTCAGCCCATGTGTGATGATAGTGTCAATACTGTTCAGCGCTGATTGATCTGGAAATGGATCGTACTCCTCATATTGGTTGTCATCTGCTGTAGAAATGTTTGCAGTTTCATCCAGAGTGGTGTTCGTCACGCTTTCTCCTTCATAAAAATGTGAATCATGGTTAAGAACAGCATTGACTATGTCAGCATCAGACATGACATCGAATTCCGCATTCTCGTCTTCATTTTCGCCTGCAGCCGGTTTATCAGCAACCATCAGTTGAATTGCTACAATATCATCCCTAGAGCACCGGAACTAATATTTGCAATGTTAGCATTTCAAAAATATTAATGGAAAATTGTCGAAATTGATCGAGTGCGTCAAGTTAGGAACCGCGTCAAATATGGTGCCTTCACGGTAGCCGTGATTTTTAGCCAAGCTCAATTTTGTCTCTACACACTCGTGAGAGTCGCGAGACTACGATTTTTCTCAAGTTGAGGGGTCCCATGGCGTGGATTGCTACACGTTCGCTTCTCAAGCGGATGGTCCATGGGTTCAATTCCATTGATCTTCTTATCGAATTTTGATGTATTTGAATGTGCCTCATGATAGGTTATTATCCAAGTCCGATTCTGGTCACTTTCCCGGGGCACCTGGAACTTGTCCGGAAGTGGCCAATATGGTCCAAGGTATTAATTTTTTTCCATATCTGGTTATCGAATTTTGATGTAATCTGATTTTTTTTATATCTGGTTATCGAATTTTGATAGAATCTGATGTGTCGCATGATATGTTATTATTCAAGTCTGGTTCTGGCCACTTTTCCGGAGGCACCTGGAACTTGCCCGGAAGTGGCCAATATGGTCCAAGGTACTTAATTTTTGTCACCTTTGATCTTGATATCAAATTTTGATTTAATTTGATGTGTCGCTTAATGGGTTTTGTTCCTTTCAAGTCAAATTTAGCCTCATGGCCCATAAATGCCGGAACTTGTTCCGGCCATATCTACAAAACCAGTGGTCCGATTCCATATTCCTTCAATAGCGTTCAATAGGACCACTAAAAACATTAAATGAGACCACATAAGACCAAAAAAAAAATTTTTTTTTTGATGGCTCGATTATCCGGAGAGCCCGATTATCCGGAGTGAAATTTTTTTCAAGACTCCGGATAATCGAGTCCGCCCTGTACCTTTGTTGTAATACTTCCTGCATTTCCATGGTCATCTGGGAGGAGGGTCACATCTATTGCTTTCCCCAGGAACCGCCCGTTCAGTCTTGGGCGTATTCAGCGAACCATCCTTATTTTTCTTCTTCTTCTTCTTCTTCTTATTCTTCTTCTTCTTCTTCTTCTTCTTCTTCTTCTTCTTCTTATTCTTATTTCCTTTATTTAACGTCGGTCTCTGTTCCGCAATCTATAGTGCCAATCACCGACGGACATCGATTGCCATCCATCGAGTGTGCAGGAAGGCAGCTTCCACACCTGCGTAGGATATCGCACCCATTCAACACACATGGGCCGGGACCAACGGCTTTACTTCCCTTCCGAAGGAAGACGTGATCAGAGATTTTTATGCCTCAGAAAAATCCCACCGACCTCGGCTGGGATTGAACCCAGACCCATCGGGGTGTTAGAAAGCAGTCACGCTTACCACTACCACCGGCGCTGGCATCCTTCAGCTTACTCACAATCTCCGACACTTAATGCAAATCGCAGGCACACTTACGCTAGTTACAAATAAAAACACACCAGTGCAAAGAAACGGATCCAATAAACGTCACTCTCGCGAAAACACACCCGTCGTCGTCGAACGGCAAAAAAAAGGAATCGGTAGGCAATTTTGTGATACGGATTTACACAATCAACCGGGAATGCACGAATTTCACCACACCCAACTGTGCACTGGTGATCACGGAAGTTCATAGGAAAAAAGGAAAGTTCATAGACAGAACATCAGGGAAGTACGCGTAACTTCAGAGTATTGGCAACACTTCAAAGAAAGTTTGTATATCATCAGATAAATTTGCAGAACGTCAGGAAAATTCGTAGATCATCAAAAATTTTGCTAAATTTCAGAGAGCTTCACAGAACTTCAGCAATGTTGATAGATCATCAGAGAAATTTGCAAAACATCAGAGAAGCTCACAGAACTTCAGGAAAGGTCGTAGATCATTAAAGAAATTCAAGTTGAAGATTGAAGAAATATCTTCCGAGGAATTTGCGAAAGTTCAAGGAAGTTCATAGAATATCAAGGAATTTCGTAGAACTTCAGGGAAATTTGAAGAACTTCATATCTGTTGCGTGTTGAGTTTTTGAAAATTTCGTGAACAATGATCAAACTGAAATATTGGCTATTTAGGATAATTTCTGAGCAGGCTGGATTTTTTTCGAAGATACAGAAAGAGAAAGATACAAATAGCTCCCTTGCTTCAAATTCTTCATCTATACCTGCTGCTTACAAAGTTCAGCAAGTAAATGAAGCTACCTATGATACAGCTGGTAGAAATCGAAATCAAAATTCTAGCCAACATAATTATAACGGAAATTTTGATGATTTTGACTTAGGTAGCATTACTGCCCCTAAAATGGTTTTTTTTTTGCAAACATCGTCAATCGATATGATGGAAACAAATCCCATGTTTGATGTTATTCAAACCGAAGCTAAATTTTCGTACAATATCGTAATGACTTTGAAATTCAGTAATGGATTTCAAATCAGTAAATATTTTGAATTGGAATGCGGGATCTCTTGAAAATAATGAAGACGCGCTATTTAACTTGTTGAAAGGGAGTTTGGGAGTTTCAGTTTGGGTCTTACTAGTAAGGAAAATATGTTTGATGATTAAGATCTTTAACTAAACATATTCAAAATATGAAAGCCCCAGGTGATGATGGAATTTTCTATATCCTCATCAAACTGGTCTAAACCGTGCTTAATAAAGGTGCGGAAAACTCACATCGCCTTCTCATAGGGGCCACGGAAGAGGTGAGATTTGTTTGTATGTTGATAAATAAGTGGATACGTTTGCTATACGTTATTAAAGTTACATTATTTGCAATGTAGTTGGCTGCGATTGTTCCCATGTTCTTCTGCTCGCTCCCAACAATGTAAGTATACAATTTTCCGAACCATCATTTATTATCACAACAATAACAAAAGATCAGGTCATCGCAATTTAAACGGCGTTGTTCAAGATCCAGAAACGGTGCGAATAAACACGAGCATATACATCAGGATATCCCTGACCGCAGGGAATACCCCATGACACGACTCCCTGCAGGTAGCCTTCATAGTTCAATGGACTGCCGGAATCTCCAAAGCACGCACCCTGACCGCTTGGGTTCAGCGTGCAGATGGTGTTGTCAAATACAGATGCAGCGTAGGAAGGATTGAAACGTTTACGGCAGTCAGTCAGAGTGATGATTGTGGTGCTCAGCCATTGCAGATTGTTTGAGTTTTTGCCATTGCGCAATTGACCCCAGCCGGAAACCCGAGCACCACTGCCAGTGGTAATGTAGGTATATTCCAGAACAATTGGTTGAACAAGGTTATTGTATGCGATAACCGAAGCGGTCCGCACCAGCGAAATATCGTTGGCGAGAGTGTTGGGGTTGTACGATCCGTGGTTGATGATGTTAGTCGTATAGTGAATAGTGCCACCGCTGTTCAACAGGTGAGTTCCGACGACTACACGAGTGTCGGCAAAAGTGCGTCCAAAGGTGCAGTGAGCAGCTGACAGAACATAACGGTTGTTGACGATCGAACCACCGCAGAAGTGAGCGTTGTTAGATGAACGAAGTGAAACCTGGTACGGGAACTGACCGGAGGCGGCATTCTGACCACCGACGATACGACCTTCCCATTCAAGGAATTCCGCTGGGAGAGCTACAAATAAACCAAAATCATGGATTAAATATGTCGGTCTCGAATTCAACAGTTCCATTAAAAACTCACTGGTGCCGAAGACGGCGACCGCTCCAACGAGCACAAACAACAAACTCAGACGGTTCATGTTTCTTCTACTCTTTCAATTCGACTCAGAATGGGGAAGATCTGCCAAGGTGAGTGCTTTTATACGGCGTAGCCTTATCTACAGCAGCTTTGATAACAAAAACGAGAATTCGTTGACCAGTCGATATGATTTATGAAATTTTAAATCTACACATAATCCATGTATTGGGTGCCCCTTCACATGCTTAAAATATCAGTTTAATTTAACAGCAAACAGCGATGCCCGATCAGGAAAAAATAACTTATTAATACCAAATTCTGGTATGAAAATAGCATAACTGACAACCTAAATATGGTATTAGTGAGGCTGAAATAAGAGGTAAAATACCAAAAATTATAGCTCAAAAATGTTCTATGAATAACGAACTGGTGCATAATTTTGTTATTACAATAACAGACAGGTAACAGACGCTTTTTTAGATGCAAGAATACCATAGTTTGTTATTTTGAAGGTCTTCTAATACCAATTCAATAACTCTTTTAGGTGTTATTGTCTAAAAACTGAGCGACCACAATTTGTTATTTTGGTAAATATTCATTTGATATTTTACAAAATATTTCGATAACTGAATAATATAATTACAAGGTTTTATACCACAAGTATACAGAAATCTGGTATCATACCACATTAAGATTTTCATTTGTTATCGATTAGCTATCGGTTGCTGCTCGGGTGGAGTTGTAAAACATCTCAGCTCCCGTATTCGATAAGATAGTTAAAAATGATTATCGATTGATCAATTGTCCTATCAATTCATTGTCGCTTCTGTGGTTGTCGCTGATAAAAGTCAAGCTAATCGGATCTACACACTCAAAGCATGCCGTCAATTCGGCATTTTGGATGGGAAACCGCATAGAACTAAACATTGCCTGGGAATACCAGCCCCTTATCTGTAGTTTTTCAGTCAGTGTAAGTATGCGGTCGTTTATCTTATTGTTAACTACGATACGTTTCAAGTCATTGTTAATCAAATGAAAAATTACAGTTTTTGGTGAAAAAGACAATTTTTTTAAAATGCACCAATTCGGCACTCGTGTAGACGGTACATGTTCCCCATGTAAAAAGACCTGAGTGTATGACCAAGTAGGTCCGCACCCTAGTTGTCTTAAAATGAAGGGGAATTTTAGTTTATTCAAATGATGATGATTTTGCTTTTTCCATTTTTTTACGACCTGAAGTTAACCGTAATATTTACCAGAGCTCCCTCAATATGATTATTATTTATGGCTCAAATGCCTAAGAAAACTCCAATGAGCCGAGGAACAGCGAATAGTCTCATAGAAGAAAAAAATATATATGAGAAACATAAATTATTAGATCTTTATTTGTTTCCTAGCGTAGCAGTTCCAGGCTAAACAGCAAGAAAATAATTAAATGTGGACTCAACCTTCTCCGATTTGCATGAAACTTTTCAAAATGGTTATTTTTTTATAAGCAGTCATTTACATTAAAAAAAAATCAGCTAATTGTATGCGTTTTTTTTTTCTTCAAAATGGCGCCTTTGACATTTTTCACGAAAATGTCAATTCTGATCAAAATGGCGTCTAACAAAAAGGTTGAGAAGAGTAAAGTATTGTTGGGAAAAATATACAGGGTAATTTTATATAAGTAATTTTCAAAAGAAGTTCAAAAAATTGGTAAAATATTTTGAAAGCATATCTCTATTATTTTTGTATATCTGGTATATCTAGTAAAACATCAAATTCTGGTCGTATGCATAAAATAATTGTAAGCTAGCCTTTTACGTAGTTTAGTATTCACTCTAACGTTAGATTTCAAATATAGGGGAAATGCAGGTAATGTCGGCCTAAGTGTCCCTAATTTGGGCCCATACATAAATTCAGCAATCGACTAAATTTTCAATAGCTACCAAAAATACCCATTTGTAACGTCCCAATAACGCGTTCATCTAGATAACATTGATAAATAGTAGATTTTTAGCGATGGGCCCAATCTTAGATCCATAGGCCAACATTAGAGACATTTCCTCTGCTAAATTTCTTTCTCAACATGAATAATTAATTCTTCGCTTTGATATTATCATCATCATTACTGTGGATCTCCTAATAAATATCCTAATGAAAGAAGCAACTATGATTCGTTTGATCTAAAAACTAAAGGGCATCGAAACATGTTTTTCTCCTCGTTATTACAGACCAAGAGTGCGTATTGAGATGGAGGTTGATAGAGAAATCAACGATGTAGAGGACCAGTTGCAAAATAATTAGCTGGAGGAAATAGAGTCATGTTCCTCGTTAATCCTCGATTCACCCAGGCGTGATGATGTCGACGATGTTTACGATGATGACGACGATTATGAGGACGGTATTAACGTTACTCTGTTGTCGGTATCTCCTGCTGCTAAGTCCCACGAGGAAATGTATGGAAGTGAGAAGATGCGAAAGGAGTTCAAAGCTCCTACGGCAGTTGCTACTGCTATTGATGCTAATGCTGCTTCTGCTGCTAATGCTGTTACTGCTGACAATTCTGCTCAGCTCAATTCCAAGGGCCCTGGAACACCCACGGAGGATGTGGCCCTATCCCATAACAAGGTTAAACGCCTCAATGGAGCCGGAAAAAAGAGGTTTAAATACCTGATATCTCATGGTCTGTTACCGTTTGTAACATTTTTTGATGTATTTCTGTATGTTTATCGTATTCTGCATGTCCATTTGAATTTAAATAATAATTGCCAATTTGATACCCCTAGTTTTAGTACACTATACAGTACCACAGTTTACTACCAACTGCTGGAATAGGTGATGAGCCAAAAATGTGAGTTCAGTGGAACATAAGAGAATGGGTACGAGAAGTACAGAGAAAGGGAACGGCGAGTAGCACGGAAACTTCTTCCGCCACTTGCCAAGTAACCTTAAACGAGAGCAGTTGAACAATAAAAAAAAAACCGTTAAAATTATAGAGAATAAAAGTAAGAGTGTCATAGTAGCAGGAGTGGAGCGAGAGAGTCAGGACCCGTTAAGTTTTTCTATTAAGAACGCTCGATCGAGGGGTTCGGCCAGATCACGCCGACAGGCCTTCCGTGAGCGATTGACCGCTGGAGAGCCAGTTCCGTTCGACGGCCCGGAGGATAGGACCACTTTGGACCTTTCCGTTCCGAACGAGTTCCAACCGAATTCATACCCCGATCGTTCCCGCAGAGCCACAGAATCATGAGAGGGACCCACCAGTACCCCGTGTAAGGTGCCGGGACATAACCTCCCACCGAAGAAGACACCTCTCCACAGTCCACCATTGTGACTTGGCATACCTACTGGCGCCACCAAACGCCCTTATGCAACCACCGTCACCATCACCAACACCGTAGTCTCCGGTGTAACCACGGCCAGCGTCACCGCCATAATCGCCGCCACTACGGACGTTAACAACGCCGAATCCACCACCAGCCTGTACAGCATCACCACCGCCGTATCAACCACCACCACGTGCAGCATCACCGCACAAAAGACCCAGCAGTCGCCGGCCGGCCAGGTATCTGAAGAAAACCTACACTATACACGCCACACACACACACACCCATAGAATGTAATTGGTAGGGAAATAAACCTCTAAAGTGTAATTCATTAGCTTTTTCCCTTCAATCACACTATATCCGAGTTCTGATTAGCCCGGTAAATCACTCGAGCCGACCTTGAGGCTAAGAATTGCCCTCCAGATCGAGCTAGCCATCAAAAGAGGTCGTTGAATGACCCACCCTCATTGGTAGGCCGTTGCTTAGCCAAGCCCGCCGAGGTGTTTGTCCTGGTAGCCCCCTAGGTACCCCACCCTAGCAGCAACAGGTCATAGCCATGATGAGGCTCGGGTACTGGCTGAGAAGCCTTTTAAAGTAGCATATTCTGATCCGAACAAGCGTCGAAGAAATGCGGAGTTGAGCGAGTCTAACTCGAGCGAAACCAATCCACCGAAAAGGGTTGCTCTCCATTCTGATACAGGAAATGCATCTCAAGCGAAGTCCTCGGTACAGTCAAGGCTGGACACAGCTAGAAGAGGAGATGTTAGACAATCGTCTACTTCTAAGCAGGCCATCAATGCCTTCAAAAAAGCATCTTATAGCGAGGTTTTAAACTCTATCAGGATTGAAATCTTGTCCGAGGCAATACTAAGAAAAGTAGCAGAGCAAAGGAAGGAAAGAACCAAACCAAAGTTCGACATTTGCTTTTTCAGACCAGGGCATGTGATCGTCATTTGTAAAAACCAGGATACGGTTGACTGGTTAAAGGCTACAACTCCCAGCATTAAGCCATGGAAAGAAGCATGCCTCATTGCAATTGAAGAAAAAGACATACCTAGGCCGGAAATTTTACTGGGTTTCTTTCCACGAAGTGTAGAGGACACAAATGACGATATCCTTGCCTTCGTGGAAAGCCAAAATGAAGGATTAATGGTTGACGCTTGGAAGATCCTTAAAAGATATACAGTTAAACAGTATCACGTTGAACTTGTCTGGACTGTTGATGGAGACTTTAGAAAAATGCGATTTCACTGTGGATTATAAATTCGGAGTTGCCTATCTAAGAAAAAAATCCTCCAGGAAATCAGGAACTAACGAGGAATCAGAACATCTTGGTAACAAAAAAAGGAAAAAGGCTATTCAGAACAGTCCAATACAAGTTCGAGAATTCACGAAATTTCCGAGGACGCTGAGATGCGTGAATCAAATCAACGAGGCACAGAAGCTAGCGGCATCACTAACAGTGAACCTAGTGAACGCTGCAATGCTACTGCAAATGTTGAGGTATGTTATCACAATGCTGGTGAGTGTCCTCAAGTTAGTAGTGAAACAAAGAATATTGGAAATTCTGTTTTGCCCACCTTATGCTCCGAATCAAATTCGAGTTTGAATAAAGATGTTTGTCTTGGACATCGACCAAAACTAGAATAAAGGCAGCTATATATGCCCTTCAAGAAATATCAAGCTCACCCAAATGACTAGAACAAGCATTAAGTTTAAACAAGAAAACCTTCATCACGCAAAGGCAGCTTCAGCTATTCTCAGCAAAACATTTATCGAAGGCAAACTGGATGAAACCTTACTTCAAGAGCCTTGGACTTAAAAAGCAGGATTTTAGGAATGCCTACACAATCGCGTAAGTTAATATATGACAACACTAAGCTCACGCCAAGAGCTGCAATTCTTGTCAATAGTAATCCCAAAATTACACCAATTACAGAATTCATCAACAAAGATATTGTTGCAGTTTCACTAGAGGTGCCAACAACAAAAGGAAAAACGATACTCTACGTGGCACCCGCATATTTGCATCTTCTCCAGAAGTTGCAGCGTTCGTCTCTCACTGCAGAAGCCAAAATAAGGCTTTTATCATCGGATGTGATGCAAACGCTCATCATACGATATGGAGCAGCTCCGGAATCAACAAAAGGGGTGAGTGTCTATTTGATTTAATTTCACAACATAATATTGACATATGTAACAAAGGGAACTCCCCGACATTTGTTAATGTGTTACCAACTTAAATAAGGCAACAAGGAAGTCGACCCACTGTAGGAGGTTTGCACGTTCTTTTTGAGAGATTTAGTAATTTTATTATGTAGTAGATTAATCGAATTGATGTGGCTGCATAGTTTTCTATCTGAAGCTATAATTTTATATACAACCAATGTAAATATGTACTCTAGAATTAAGCTAGGTTATGTGTTTTGTTTTCTGCACGGGATCTGTTTTGTGCATGTATTTAAATATAATACATAAGTGTATGAGTTTTTATCTGAATTGAATCAACATGTACAAAACAGATTAAAAAAATATATGTATATATAATATAAAAGACTCCGTGGTCATCCACCAAAAACAGATTGCAGCACACATAACTAAATCTAACATAAAACAATAAACCCTATAATTAGTTACTCAGCACCACAAAAATATAAATGTAAGTCTATGCATGCAGACAACACAAAAAAAGAACAATACAAGATTAATACAATCTAGCAAACACACAATTAAGAAACATGTGTGTAGTTTGCGTGATTGTTACAAATGTAAATAATAAAAAAAGACGGCAATGCCCGCATTAACCTTAAAAAAAAATACTAATTTTGCTGCTGTTTCGTGAGAGCCTATAAGGGCTCACATCTCACCTCTATTGACACAAAAAAAGTGGTACTCCTGTTTCCCGAACATGCAGAGAGTAGGAGAGAACGATCGTGAGAGAGGTTGGCAAGCCGAATGATGGAAACGACGATCTTGATCAAAAGGGGAGAAGCCGTCTGACTACGGGACGAAGTAGACGTTCAAGTTATCGGTGCGTGAACCGAAGTTATAATTTTTAACTGCCGCACAGAATCGAGAAAGTGAACCAAGGTCAGAAAAGTTCATCAAATTGCGACGGAAGTGATCGACCCTTAAAATCGAGAGCCACCTAGTAACTGTGGTGACGATCCAGGTTACGTAGTGAACGCGGAATCCTGTCAGAGCAGAATTGCTCGTGCTGGTCGCCAACGATCCCCCTTTCTTATCGTCGAGCAAAACGCGTTGGGTAAGTGGTAGCCAAAGTTACGGAGGCAGGAGCCCAGCGAGGTCCGGAGGGTTCGCCCCCGCTTGCTGGGACTTCAGCCGATGCGGTTCCACTCCGACTGCGAGCACGTGGGACAACACCATGCCATGACATGAGAGGCCGACTGTAACAATGGAAAAGTTCCAGCGTCCAACTGAATATCCTGCCAGGAACCTAGGAAACGGTTCCAACGATCCCGGAATGATGTCGGTTCGTGTGTTCCGAATGGTTGAGCCCTATATCGGATGGGTCTAAAACAACGTTTGGCAAGTAGAACAGTATTTTCTCTCTCCTCTCTCACGCATGAAACATCGACAATGGACCCCAACAGTTCCTGCAACGGCCGCAACGACCCCCCCCCTCCCCATATATGTATAAGACTCTTAAATATAAAAAAAAACAATGGATAAGCTATTTCTATGTGTTCGTGTGCCACTTTATTCTTATGATGAACGTCATTGTTCTCCCTGTTGTTGGTCTTCTTTGTTGTCAGATTGAATAAGTTGTGAGTCCTCCCTTAGCAAGAGCTAGCCGACCCTGAATGGTAGCCCTGAGCTAGTCGATTGTTACAAATGCAATAAGGGAAGAAGTTTTGGACCTTACTCATTTTAGTTCAATACTTTCTGATCGACTAGTAAAGGGTGATACGGTCAAAATTTGGTCAATATCAACTTGACGTATTTCTTTCAATTTTGCATTTAAAAAACCTGAACACCCCTCATTTTGAAGGTGTGTGTGTGTAGAATGTTGCTCCTATTTTGATTTTGGAATTCACTCTTGAGTTGTCAAAATGCCGTCCAAGCAAGAACGCTGCTCTTCTTCAAAATTTTGCTCGCGCATCGCGAAAATCCGAGCTACTCGCACGCAAAGTTGGCAAAATCGCTAAAAGTTGCCAAATCAACCGTTACAAATGTAATTAAAGTGTTTGGGGAACGTTTGTCGACAGCCAGGAAGTCTGGATCGGGGGTAAATCGAAAACCGGAAGCCGCTGAGACGACAAAGAGAGTTGCCGGTAGTTTCAAGCGAAACCCTAACCTCTCTCTCCGAGATGCCGCAAATAAGCTGGGTGTATCGTCTACAACCGTGCATCGAGCCAAAAAACGAGCCGGACTATCGACTTACAAGAAGGTAGTGACTCCAAATCGCGATGATAAACAAAATACGACGGCCAAAGCGCGATCCAGGAGGCTGTACACGACGATGCTGACGAAGTTTGACTGCGTGGTAATGGACGACGAAACCTACGTCAAAGCCGACTACAAGCAGCTTCCGGGACAGGAGTTTTATACGGCAAAAGGAAGGGGAAAGGTAGCAGATGTTTTCAAGCACATGAAACTGTCAAAGTTCGCAAAGAAATATCTGGTTTGGCAAGCCATCTTAACCTGTGGCTTGAAAAGCAGCATTTTCATAGCTTCCGGGACTGTCAACCAAGAAATTTAGGTGAAAGAGTGTTTGAATAAACGTCTGCTGCCTTTCCTGAAGAAACACGGTTGTTCCGTACTGTTTTGGCCGGATTTGGCATCTTGCCATTACGGTAAAAAGGCCATGGAGTGGTACGCCGCCAACAACGTGCAGGTGGTTCCCAAGGACAAGAACCCTCCCAACACGCCAGAGCTCCGCCCAATTGAGAAATACTGGGCTATTGTCAAGCGGAACCTAAAGAAGACCAAAAAAACTGCTAAGGGCGAGCAGAACCATTACAAAGCTAGAAAAGTAGAATGGTCTGTGCCTTGGGGCACGAACGAAAGCTTGACGTAGGACCGCTAGTGGACGGAATAAATGTGAAGAGCATTTAGTTCTTTTAATTGATCAATTATCTATTATTTCAACTCTTTCCGTTTTTGAATTGTAGGCGTACCAAATTTGTAGTAATCTTTTTCAAAGAGAAAGTTGATTAAGAGAATCATTCAAAATCACTTGCACCCCTGCTTCCAAGTTTGGTTACAAGATTACAACTCTGGAGAGCATTTTGTGTGGTCGTTGGGGGCTTGTGGTTCTGAATTTGGACAAACAAGCACAGATAAATTCTATTCCAACAAGCCGTTTTATTGAAGAGGACATCCATGGCCACTTACGCTTGGCGTTTTTAGTGTAGGTGACAGCATCACGGACCTCATTTTCCAGGAAAACCTTCAGCACACCTCGTAGATCAGACCGGAGATACGTTTGACACCACCACGGCGAGCCAGACGACCTATGGCGGTTATCTCGAAGAACTTTGCGATGACGCTTGGCGCTTCCTTTACCAGACCTTTTAAAAACATTGTACATTGCTTATGTAAGATCGATATTAGAATATTGCAGCATAGTTTGGTCACCTCTTTCAATCACACACGAAGAAAGAATAGAGTCCGTTCAAAAGCAGTTTCTATTGTATGCACTCCGCAAGTTAGGTTGGACTGTATTTCCTCTGCCATCGTACACAGCTCGGTGTATGCTCATAAATATCCAAACATTAAAAAAGCGTCGTGAATTTGCTATGATTTCTTCCGTAAACGATATCGTATCACATCGAATTGATTCAATAGAACTATTGTCATCCTTAAATTTATATACACCATCTAGGCATTTACGAAAAAGAAATATATTTGCTACAAATCGTCATCGTACGACTTATGCCAAATTTGGACCCTTGAACCAAATGATGGATACATATAATAAGCACTGCAATAACATTGACTTTACAATGACAAAAACCAAATTAAAGCAATATTTTAATTCATCGCATAACGTCAACTAGAAGTAATGTTTTAACTTGTTCTTAAGACATATTATAAAAAATATAAACAAAGACAAAATTGTAAAAATAGCACTTAAGACAACAATTGTAAAACGGTCTACACTGATTGACGACAAATAAATAATAAGTTAACCCATGGCAGCTTAAAACTACGTTTTTTTTTTAATTTTAAATTAAGCTATAAAATTAAAAATAAAGCACTTAAATTTTTATGGTAATGACATGAGTTCACGAGTCCTAAGAAGATATCGAATTATAAACCACATTAGAAATATTTTAATTGACTACCCCCTTGATCTCCTTACTCAATTTACAGCTGGTATAACCAATTTGACAGATCGATGTCCTACTATACCACTTGAAATCACTGAAATGGGGTCGATTTTTGATGATCGAGTTCCACTTATGTTATGTGGAACGATGCACCCGGTACAATAGCCTCTACCGGCAAAACATGTTTTTCTATCTCTTAACGTTATGATCAGTTTCGTGTCATCAGCAAAGTTTTTCGAATGGACAAGATCCATTCAGTAATAAACAGTTTAAAGGGTGTTACGATCAAAATTTGGTAAAACAAGAATGCGTGTAAATTGATTAAATATTTTATTAAAAAAAAATTCAGCTATGCTTCCGATTGACCGAAACCGAGCTGCCGGGCTTTTCGTTTAACTCCTGCCATCGGATTCTGTACAGACACCTCTTCCACTTTGTTTGCCGCAGAACATCAGTTTGCTTTAAACTATTTCTCGCTAGCAACAGTTTTTTAAGGGTCTTCTTCAGGTTCCGTTTGACGATGGCCCACGTTGTTGGCGGCATACCAATCCATGTTTTTTTTTTTTTTTTTCGTAATGACAGGATGCCAAATCTGGCCAAAAATATCACGGAACAATCGTATTTCTTCAGGATTTTTTTCAGACACTAGATCACATAAATTTCCTGGTTTGCGGTACCAGTTGCAATGAAAATGTCGCTTTTCAAGCCACAGGTACAGATAACGCAGCATCGAAACCGGATAGAAGTTTTCTGCCATCAGCAAAGTTGTTCAAATGGGCACCCCGTATTTCGATCAACCTCCCCTATAATTTTGAAAATAAACATGTTTTCAATGCTAATTCACCCATGAAACTATGAATGGTGTTCTTATGCAGCATTATAGAAAATTCTGTCCAAAATTAAGTATGTATTACCAAAATTGCAAAACATCATTTTGTGGTGTTGTGTCAAAAATAGAAATTACTTTTATTAATTAGACATCATAAAATAAGAATTTTGGAATTTCCCAATATTGTTTTCTACAATTCCTGCATTGAGGCATCACTGATAATGAATAATTGAGCATGCATGAGCATGAGAATGATTGACCACCCCCGGTTGCTACTCTGTTATTGTCAGACCAGCTGTAATTACACAGAGAACCAATAGACGATGCTTGGGACTAGCAATCATCCTCAATGTGTAAAACCTGGTGATCTCAAACTAGACAATACCAGCGCCGGCCGCGCCCGAACACAGGTCAAGAAAGGAAGGAGTAGGAATGTGTTGACGTGACACTCGCTTTGATGGAAGCCGAGAACACCTCTGCACCTCCACGAGGAATCACTGGGATTTTGGGTAATAGGGTTGGATTTGTAGCAGGGTTTGTTTTGGTAAACGATAAGCTGTATTGATGTCCTAACAATCATATAACGCGAAGGAGCTTGGGATTGAACACACGGTCTTCTGCTCAGTAAGCAAAAAGGTTTGCCACTAGGCAGACGAGCTCCTTTTTAAGGTGCTGTTATTACCATGTAGTCATGTTAACAAATAAAACGATTGACGAATCTTGAATGTGGATGGGCTTGAAATCAGACTAATGATGTTCTGCTCAGTAAGCAAAACCGGTTGCTCTAAGGCCACCGAGCCCCTCATATCACATTATAGCGTTACTCAAGTTTTAATAACTATCCAAACCCGGCACCGACGACAGTGAAAAGTTTTACAAAATACACGATAAACAAGCGATCTTACCATACATTTTAAATATGAAAGGACCTGGGACCGCGTTTTCTGCTCAGTAAACAAGCCACTGCAACCGACGATCTTTGAAATCCTTAAACTAAAAGGTACGAAAGAGTACTTAGGCCTTCATTAAGAACCACTTTCACGCGACGTTCAATGTTTCGATTTTCTCTTTACGCATGGTTTAGGCAATCATTACAAGCTATAGCCAACGTGACGATTTTTTAAGACCTGGTTAAAGAAGCTATTTAAATGAAATTTGAAAATCTCCTAAATAAAGAGGGGAAAAAAATGAAATTACGTTCTCGAATTTCACTTGGCATGTAAAGAACAACAGAAATACGCGATAATTAATTTTTTTCAGTGGTTGATGGTTAAATTTAAATATACTAACGGTACTGCCTACGGCGACTACGACGGCACCTACGACAATGACAACAGCGAATTTGTAACTCACCATTTGTCTAGGATATAACACCTTTGCCCGACACAGAGGGAGGTAGCTCATCGATTCTTCCGGTTCGCCTCCTAGCATCGTGCTATAAGGTACCAGGCGATAACCAGGGTAGTTGAACGATAGCTCGATGACGTCATTTCGTTGGCGTCTGCAATGGGAAATTCTCATAGCAGGCGTTGACGATGGGACGTTGTCGAGTTGTTGAATAGCAACTATCGTGGTAACTCACCGATTACCTGTCGATCTGCCAAATTTGGAAAGACGTCTGCATTGAATTGTCTCATATAATAATATTCCGCCCACTATATCACAAGAAATTGCGAGTAGCTGAGTGGAATGGAGATAAGTTAAGCATTGGGTACAGGACCAAGTCTCCCCTGGGTGGTGCCAGAAGATGAGCGCAATAGAAGCAATAGAATCATCAAGTTGCCATAAGGCACGGAATGAGACTATTGCATGGCTGGGTAGTCAAAGTCTTCCATTCGTTAGTCATTTCAGGTGGTTAGAACAGGTTTAGGGTGGACGTTGGCCAGATTTGGATTTTTCAGATATAATCCTTAATAGGACCTAGATTATCTAATACATTAGTAACTTCAACTTCTGTCACAATGTTTCATTGTGACTAATCAACACTCAATGGGTAAAATATCAAATTTGCGGTAAATTTGAAAAAAAGGGAACTTGGAGTGTAGAGCACACTGCCCACTAGACGATTCTGAAGCCTGGCCAAGTGAGTGGGTTACGGGTTTATTTGATTGTACGTCATTTCCAAGTTATATCAGTTATATTTGGCATTTTGAATTTGTGATAAGACAGAGACAGGATGCGGAGGGCCCGCTTAGGGAGAGCGTAACCCATGTTATGGCTTACATTTATTAAATAGTTCAGATAGGCTGGAAATGATAGGTTCATGGTGAGAAAATGTACCATATGGTGCCCGTTCACTGATCAAAATTAGATTCAAATCGTCAGGCCCTGCCCTGGAATAAGGGGATTGACGATGATTTGTCAAGTTTCATTTTGCATTTGAATATAATTGTAAGTTTAGGTTTGCTTTTGTAATTGTAAGATAGATAGTTTGCCTCAATTGAAACATTGAGTTGCATAAACTTGACGAATCATACCTCTAAAATAGTAGCAGTTACAGTGCCGCATGATCTAACAACCACTGCCTGCAACTAATGTTAGAGGGGAAATGATCCCGAAACTAACGCTCATTCATTGCACTTTGAGTCATAAAGTAGTTTTATTTATTTTCTTACTAATCTATCTACACGCTTAGTTTTTTTCTACCGAGCTCAGCTGTGCGGTTCTCGGCGGGAAGGGTTTTGCTGAGATCTCGGTGGGAGTGACATTTGATTGCTGAGTCTCGGATAATGCCTTTTCTAATAATCTGCCTACGTTTTTTTCTTTGTTATCTACTACTACTATATCCCCTTTTTATTTTTCTGCTCTTTTTCCTCTTCTCTTCTTTTGTTTTGTTTGTTTACATATAACTAATACTAATACCTCCTTGTTTTCTCTCTAATTTGTCTACTATGTCCCACCATCACGATGAGAGATGAGCTACCGTACATGGTACACGCTCATATACACTCCCAAAATGGTATGCCGCAAGTAAGTATATCACAGAGGCAACTAAAGATCCAGAAACAAAAACTGATAACGCTGAAGATAATGAGCTGTGGTGATTTATATGACTATATAGTATTATTTATTTATACTAACCTAAACACAACGTGGGGTGACCCAAATCCAAACGATCACTAACCAAAATAATAGACTTATCTTTTTTCAGCAGGTGTAATTTTGTTTAGTTCTGTTTCTCTCTTTTCAGCAAAACAACAACAAAAAACCTCTATAACTGTTCTCCATTCTTTAAATCTCCTACTATCCCCTATAAATGTATCGGAAACTGGTGGGACTGTCTGTGCAAACAGAAACAGGCCTGCTAGTGGAAGAAGGTCGTTATGCTATACGGTCTAACAGGTTTACGTAGGTACACACTCGCTTAACGGCAGATTGGTTTACAGTGGTCGACCAGGGGGTGTGCTGATAAATTACAAAATTACAATAACATCATTATTCCATACATCAGCTTGAATTACGTTGATCGATATTACCTTTTTTTTTGCTGTGCACTACACCACCGGAGCCAGCAAAGTTCAACAATCCATCGTTGCTTATGCCTTTGTTGTTGTTTGGAACCAGTTTTGCGAGGTAGGCGACGATTGTGCGTATTTCTCGCGTAACTTTTGAAAAGGGTCTTTTTTTTTAGCCTGAACAATACGTAAAGAGCAAATTGAAACATTGAACGTCGCGTGAAAGTGGAACTTAATGAAGGCCTAAGTACTTTTTCGTAGTTTTTAGTTTAAGGATTTCAAAGATCGTCGGTGCAGTGGCTTGCTTAATGAGCAGAAAAACGCGGTCTCAGGTCGTTACATATCAAAGAGATTTATGGTAAAATCGCTTGTGTATCGTGTATTTTGCAAAACTCGTTGTTGTCGTTGGTTCCGGGTTTGAATGGATACAAAAATTTGAGCAACGGTATTATGTGATATGAGGGGCTCGGTGGCCTTAGAGCAACCGTTGTTGCTTACTGAGCAGAACATCATGAGTCTAATCTCAAGCCCATCCACATTCAAGATTCGTCAATCGTTTTATTTGTTAATATGACTACATGGTAATAACAGCAACTCGGTTATTAAAAAAGTGCTCGTCTGCCTAGTGGCAAACGTTTTTGCTTACTGAGCAGAAGACCGTGGGTTTAGTCCCAAGCTCCTTCGCGTTATATGATCGTTAGGACTTCAATTCAGCTTATCGTTTACCAAAACGAACCCTGCTGCAAACCCAACCCTCTTATCCAACATCCCAGTGATTCCTCATGGAAGTGCAGAGGTGTTCTCGGCTTCCATCAAAGCGAGTGTCATGTCAACACAATCCTTCCCATTCCTTTCTTGACCTGTGTTCGGGCGCGGCCGGCGCTGGTATTGCCTAATTTAAGATCACCAGTTTTTACACATTGAGGATGATTGCTAGTCCCAAGCATCGTCTATTGGTTCTCTGTGTAATTACAGCTGACTGGCAATAACAGAGTAGCAACCGTGGGCGGTCAATCAAGCTCAAGCTCAAGATATAACACCTTTGCCCGGCACATCCACTGGTTCTTCATGTCCGCTCTCTGTCACTGCAAAAATAACTAATAATAATGCCGGACTCGATTATCCGGGGCTCGATTATCCGGAGAAAATGGCTCGATTATCGGAAATGACTATATTTAAGTGTTTGTGTGCCTTTGTTACAAAATCCGGCGTTAAGTGGTTTTGGATTAACTTTGACCTGAAAGGAATCAAACATATCATGTGCCACAACAACATACAAAAACTGAATCCCATGATGGTCCGTTCACTAATTACGTCACGTTTCAGGGGGTGGGGAATGGCAACCGAACAAATTTTTTGAATATCCGTAAAAAAAAATGTACCAAAGGGTCTTTAACCCTCCGTTACTCGCGCTGTTGTACTTTGTACAACACACATGAGTTTTACATTGCCATTTTGTTGCTGAGTTACCAATCGACCTGAAACCAACGAGTATTAATCAAAAAACTTGTTTTGATCTACAAGCTAAACTTTGATTACAGTAAACACCTAAAAATGCGGATAATAGGAAAAATGTAAATGGAAACCGCGAAAACCATACTACGTGAGATTACAACATGGATTATATCAAGATTCTGACAAGATAGAAAGCTACTGTCTCTGACAAAGTTGTTCAGGAGATCATAGCCTTGTCGCTGGCGGACAGTAGTTCAGAATTTTCTCACTACGTAGCGCTAGTATACATGTGAAGTTCTTGCATGTGATATATCTCGAGGTCCTGACCAGATAAAAAGTTACTGTCTTTCACAAAAAAATTCAGGAGATCAAAGCCCATTGCTTGGTGCTCAATAGTTTAGAATTTTTTCACTACGTGACGCTAGTATACACGTGAAATTCTCAAATAAAATATCTCGAGTTCCCAACCAGATAGAAAGGTACTGTCTTCGGCATAGTTGTTCAGGATGTCAAGGCTTTTTCGCAGATGGACAGTAGTTCAGAGTTTTCTCACTTTGCGGCGCTACTATAGATGTGAAACTCTTGCATATAAAATATCTCTAGATCCTGACCAGATAGAAAGTAAATGTATTCGGCAAAGTTTTTAAGGGAGTCAAGAACTTTTTGTTGCGTGACAATATTTAGAATTTTCCCACTATGCGGTGCTCCCATATTCAATAGCTCGAGATCTTGATCAGCTAGAAAGCTGCTGGCTTCGGCAAAGTTGTTTAGGGGGTCAAGACTTTTTGGCTGGTGAACAGTTTTCTCACCACGTGGCGTTAGTATACATGTACACTTCTAAACTATTGTTCACCAGCCAAAAGACTTTGAGCTCCTGAATAACTTTGTTGTAGACAGTAACTTTCTATCTGATTAGGATCTCGAGATATAGCATATGCGAGAAGTGTACATCCATGCCACGTGGTGAGAAAATTCTTAACTACTGTTTACCAGCCAAAAATACTTTGACTTCCTAAACAGCTTTGTCGAAGACAGTAACTTTCTATCTGGTCAGGATCTCGAAACAAACCACATGCGAGAATTTCACGTGTATTCTAGCGCTACGTAGTGAGAAAAGTTTGAACTACTGTCCACTAGAGAAATCCATCTGATCAGAAGCTCGAGATATTTTACATGCGAGAATTTCGCGTGTATACTAGCGCCACGTAGTGTGAAAATTCTGAACTATTGTGCACCACGCAATAGGCATTGACCTCATGAACAACTTTTTCGAAGACAGTAATTTTCTACCTGTTGAGAATCTCGAGCTTAACATACGCGAGAATTGTACACGTTTACTAGCGCCATGTGGTGAAACATTTCTAGGCTACTGTCCACCAGCCAAAAAGTCTTGACCCCCTGAACAAGTTTGCCGAAAACAGTAACTTTCTATCTGCTCAGGATCTCGAGCTATTGTATATGCGAGAATTGCATGTGTTTACTAGCACCGAGTAGGGAGAAAATTCTGAACAACTGTCCACCAACGAAAAGATCTTGACTTCCTGAAAAACTTTGCTAAAGTCATTTATTCTTTATCTCGTCAGGATCTAGTGATGTATCACATGTGAGAACTTAACATGCATACGAGCACTACCTAAAGGGTGATACGGTCAAAATTTGGTCAAGGGAAAACGCGTGGAAATCGGTGATCTCGAGATATTTTATATGAGAATTTCACGTTTATACTAGCGCCTTGTAGTGAGAAAATTCTGAACTATTGTCCACCAGCCAAAACTACTTGACACCCTGAACAAGTTTGCCGAAGTAACTTCTATCGGCTCAGGATCTCGAGCTATTGTATATGCAAAAATTACATGTATATACTAGCGCCACGTAGTGAGAATTTCCTGAACTACTCCA
The DNA here is from genome assembly GCF_037179485.1 of Ochlerotatus camptorhynchus. Taxonomy (NCBI): domain Eukaryota; kingdom Metazoa; phylum Arthropoda; class Insecta; order Diptera; family Culicidae; genus Ochlerotatus; species Ochlerotatus camptorhynchus. The sequence continues at coordinate 1,211,926 of NW_027040766.1, read as the reverse complement.
CCAACGAAAAGATCTGGACTTCCTGAAAAACTTTGCCGAAGACAGTAACTTTTTATATGATAAGGATCTAGAATTATTTTATATATGCGAGAATTTTTCATGTATACTAGTGCCGCGAAGTGAGCAAACGCTGAACTACTGTCCACCAACGAAAAGGCCTTGACCTTCCGAACAACTTTGTCGACGACAGTAATTTTCTATCTGGTTATGATCTCGAGATAAATCACATGCGATAATTTCACATGTATTCTAGCGCTACGTAGTGAAAAAATTCTGAACTACTCTCCACCAGCGAAAAGATTATGATCTCTAGAACAACGTGCCTAAGACAGTCATTTTTTATCAGGTCAGGATCTCGAGATTTCCCATGTTGTAACCAATTCAAATCCCACATAGTACAAACACCGTTAACGCGGTTTCCATTCACATTTTCTCTATTATCCGCATTTTTGTGGGTTAATTGTGATAAAATTTTAGCTTGTTTAGTTAAAAAACAAGTTTTTTAATGAACCAGCCGTTGGTTTCATATCGATTGGTAGCTCGGCTGCAAAATGGCAATGGAAAACTCACACTGTTGTACAAAGTACAAAGCCCGAGTACTCGTGTTATAAATGTTGGCGCGGGAAACGGAGGGTTAAAGAGGGGTTTCGTGAGAATTGGTCTTTTGGTGGCTTCATACCTGAAAATTTATATCAATTTTCTTATATTATTTTGTAGTTTAATTCATTTATTCATCATTTCAGTAAAAACAGTAGTTCATCAGTGAAGTGATTCAGTAAAAACAAAGAGAATTGCAAATTTGATCATAAATCAATCCTTATTGACTATTTTATCAAGAATATTTCCCCTGATTTCACGAAGTAAAAACTGCCGTTCCAACGGCAATTGGTTTTCCTCAGCCCATGTGATGATAGTGTCAATACTGTTCAGCGCTGATTGATCTGGAACTGGTTCGTACTCCTCATATTGGTTGTCATCTGCTGTAGAAATGTTTGCAGTTTCATCCAGAGTGGTGTTCGTCACGCTTTCTCCTTCATAAAAATGTGAATCATGGTTAAGAACAGCATTGACTATGTCAGCATCAGACATGACATCGAATTCCGCATTCTCGTCTTCATTTTCGCCTGCAGCCGGTTTATCAGCAACCATCAGTTGAATTGTTACACTATCATCCCTAGAGCACCGGAACTAATATTTGCAATGTTAGCATTTCAAAAATATTAATGGAAAATTGTCGAAATTGATCGAGTGCGTCAAGTTAGGAACCGCTTCAAATATGGTGCCTTCACGGTAGCCGTGATTTTTAGCCAAGCTCAATTTTGTCTCTACACACTCGTGAGAGTCGCGAGACTACGATTTTTCTCAAGTTGAGGGGTCCCATGGCGTGGATGGCTACACGTTCGCTTCTCAAGCGGATGGTCCATGGGTTCAATTCCATTGATCTTCTTATCGAATTTTGATGTATTTTAATGTGCCTCATGATAGGTTATTATTCAAGTCTGGTTCTGGCCACTTTTCCGGAGGCACTTGGAACTTGCCCGGAAGTGGCCAATATGGTCCAAGGTACTTAATTTTTGTCACCTTTGATCTTGATATCAAATTTTGATTTAATTTGATGTGTCGCTTAATGGGTTTTGTTCCTTTCAAGTCAAATTTAGCCTCATGGCCCATAAATGCCGGAACTTGTTCCGGCCATATCTACAAAACCAGTGGTCCGATTCCATATTCCTTCAATAGCGTTCAATAGGACCACTAAAAACATTAAATGAGACCACACAAGACCAAAAAAAAAATTTTTTTTTGGATGGCTCGATTATCCGGAGAGCCCGATTATCCGGAGTGAAATTTTTTTCAAGACTCCGGATAATCGAGTCCGCCCTGTGCCTTTGTTGTAATACTTCCTGCATTTCCATGGTCATCTGGGAGGAGGGTCACATCTATTGCTTTCCCCAGGAACCGTTCACGGTCACCAGCTACCGCCCGTTCAGTCTTGGGCGTATTCAGCGAACCATCCTTCTTCTTCTTCTTCTTCTTCTTCTTCTTCTTCTTCTTATTCTTCTTATTCTTCTTATTCTTATTCTTATTCTTCTTCTTATTCTTCTTATTCTTCTTATTCTTATTCTTATTCTTATTTTTATTCTTATTTTTATTCTTATTCTTATTCTTATTCTTATTCTTATTCTTATTCTTATTCTTATTCTTATTCTTATTCTTATTCTTATTCTTATTCTTATTCTTATTCTTATTCTTATTCTTATTCTTATTCTTATTCTTATTCTTATTCTTATTCTTATTCTTATTCTTATTCTTATTCTTATTCTTATTCTTATTCTTATTCTTATTCTTATTCTTATTCTTATTCTTATTCTTATTCTTATTCTTATTCTTATTCTTATTCTTATTCTTATTCTTATTCTTATTCTTATTCTTATTCTTATTCTTATTCTTATTCTTATTCTTATTCTTATTCTTATTCTTATTCTTATTCTTATTCTTATTCTTATTCTTATTCTTATTCTTATTCTTATTCTTATTCTTATTCTTATTCTTATTCTTATTCTTATTTCCTTTATTTAACGTCGGTCTCTGTTCCGCAATCTAGTGCCAATCACCGACGGACATCCATTGACGACAATCGAATGTGCAGGAAGGCAGCTTCCACACCTGCGTAGGATATCACACCCATTCAACACACATGGGCCGGGAACAACGGCTTTACTTCCCCTTCCGAAGGAAGACGTGACCAGAGATTTTTATGCCTCAGAAAAATCCCACCGACCTCGGCTGGGATTGAACCCAGACCCATCGGGGTGTTAGAAAGCAGTCACGCTTACCACTACCACCGGCGCTGGCATCCTTCAGCTTACTCACAATCGCCGACACTTAATGCAAATCGCAAAACACACCAGCGCAAAGAAACGTATCCAATAAACGTCACTCTCGCGAAAACACACCCGTCGTCGTCGAACGGCAAAAAAAAAGGAATCGGTGGGTAATTTTGTGATACGGATTTACACAATCAACCGGGACTGCACGAATTTCACCACGCTCAACTGTGCACTGGTGATCACGGAAGTTCATAGAGTCTAAAAAAAAATTCGTCAATCTTAAGAAAAAAATTGCATAAGTTCACTTCCCTTAGAATGCATATCATCAGATAAATTTGCAGAACTTCAGGAAAGTTCATAGACAGAACATCAGGGAAGTACGCGTAACTTCAGAGTATTGGCAAAACTTCAAAGAAAGTTTGTATATCATCAGAGAAATTTGCAGAACGTCAGGAAAATTCGTAGATCATCAAAAATTTTGCAAAATTTCAGAGAGCTTCACAGAACTTCAGCAATGTTGATAGATCATCAGAGAAATTTGCAAAACATCAGAGAAGCTCACAGAACTTCAGGAAAGGTCGTAGATCATTAAAGAAATTCAAGTTGAAGATTGAAGAAATATCTTCCGAGGAATTTGCGAAAGTTCAAGGAAGTTCATAGAATATCAAGGAATTTCGTAGAAACTTCAGGGAAATTTGAAGAACTTCATATCTGTTGCGTGTTGAGTTTTTGAAAATTTCGTGAACAATGATCAAACTGAAATCTTGGCTATTTAGGATAATTTCTGAGCAGGCTGGATTTTTTTCGAAGATACAGAAAGAGAAAGATACAAATAGCTCCCTTGCTTCAAATTCTTCATCTATACCTGCTGCTTACAAAGTTCAGCAAGTAAATGAAGCTACCTATGATACAGCTGGTAGAAATCGAAATCAAAATTCTAGCCAACATAATTATAACGGAAATTTTGATGATTTTGACTAAGGTAGCATTACTGCCCCTAAAATGGTTTTTTTTTTGCAAACATCGTCAATCGATATGATGGAAACAAATCCCATGTTTGATGTTATTTAAACCGAAGCTAAATTTTCGTACAATATCGTAATGACTTTGAAATTCAGTAATAGATTTCAAATCAGTAAATATTTTGAATTGGAATGCGGGATCTCTTAAAAATAATGAAGACGCGCTATTTAACTTGTTGAAAGGGAGTTTGGGAGTTTCAGTTTGGGTCTTACTAGTAAGGAAAATATGTTTGATGATTAAGATCTTTAACTAAAAATATTCAAAATATGAAAGCCCCAGGTGATGATGGAATTTTCTATATCCTCATCAAACTGGTCTAAACCGTGCTTAATAAAGGTGCGGAAAACTCACATCGCCTTCTCATAGGGGCCACGGAAGAGGTGAGATTTGTTTGTATGTTGATAAATAAGTGGATACGTTTGCTATACGTTATTAAAGTTACATTATTTGCAATGTAGTTGGCTGCGATTGTTCCCATGTTCTTCTGCTCGCTCCCAACAATGTAAGTATACAATTTTCCGAACCATCATTTATTATCACAACAATAACAAAAGATCAGGTCATCGCAATTTAAACGGCGTTTTCCAAGATCCATTTACGGTGGAAAGAAACACGAGCATATACATCAGGATATTCCTTACCGCAGGGAATACCCCATGACACGACTCCCTGCAGGTAGCGTCCATAGGTCAATGGACCGCCGGAATCTCCCTCGCACGTGCCCTGACCGCTTGGGTTCAGCGTGCAGATGGTGTTGTCGAAGACACGGGCAGCTTCGGCAGGCTTGAAACGTTTACGGCAGTCAGTCAGAGTGATGATTGTGGTGTTCAGCCATTGTAGATTGTTTGAGTATATGCCATTTGCTCCCAATCGACCCCAGCCGGAAACCAGAGCACTACTGCCAGTGGTAATGTAGGTAGCTCCCAGAGCAATTGGTTGAACAAGTTTATTGAATGCGATAAGCGAAGCGGTCTGCACCAGCATAATATCGTTGTCGAGAGTTTTGTTGTTGAACTTTTCGTGGATGATGAAGCGAGTCGAATAGTGAGTAATGCCACCGCTGGTCAACAGGTTAGCTCCGACGACTACACGAGTGTTGGCAGAAGTGCGGTTAAGGGAGCAGTGAGCAGCTGACAAAACATAACGGGTGTTGACGATCGAACCACCGCAGAAGTGAGCGTTGGCAGATGAACGAAGTGAAACCTGGTACGGGAACTGTCCAGGGTTGGCATTCTGGCCACCGACGATACGACCTTCCCATTCAAGGAATTCCGCTGGGAGAGCTACAAATAAACCAAAATCATGGATTAAATATGTCGGTCTCGAATTGAGCAGCTTCCATTAAAAACTCACTGGTGCCGAAGACGGCGACCGCTCCAACGAGCACAAACAACAAACTCAGACGGTTCATGTTTCTTCTACTCTTTCAATTCGACTCAGAATGGGGAAGATCTGCCAAGGTGAGTGCTTTTATACGGCGTAGCCTTATCTACAGCAGCTTTGATAACAAAAACGAGAATTCGTTGACCAGTCGATATTATTTATGAAATTTTAAATCTACACATAATCCATGTATTGGGTGCCCCTTCACATGCTTAAAATATCAGTTTAATTTAACAGCAAACAGCGATGCCCGATCAGGAAAAAATAACTTATTAATACCAAATTCTGGTATGAAAATAGCATAACTGACAACCTAAATATGGTATTAGTGAGGCTGAAATAAGAGGTAAAATACCAAAAATTATAGCTCAAAAATGTTCTATGAATAACGAACTGGTGCATAATTTTGTTATAACAATAACATACAGGTAACAGACGCTTTTTTAGATGCAAGAATACCATAGTTTGTTATTTTGAAGGTCTTCTAATACCAATTCAATAACTCTTTTAGGTGTTATTGTCTAAAAACTGAGCGATCACAATTGGTTATTTTGGTATTCATTTGATATTTTACAAAATATTTCGATAACTGAATAATATAATTACAAGGTTTTATACCACAAGTATACAGAAATCTGGTATCATACCACATTAAGATTTTCATTTGTTATCGATTAGCTATCGGTTGCTGCTCGGGTGGAGTTGTAAAACATCTCAGCTCCCGTATTCGATAAGATAGTTAAAAATGATTATCGATTGATCAATTGTCCTATCAATTCATTGTCGCTTCTGTGGTTGTCGCTGATAAAAGTCAAGCTAATCGGATCTACACACTCAAAGCATGCCGTCAATTCGGCATTTTGGATGGGAAACCGCATAGAACTAAACATTGCCTGGGAATACCAGCCCCTTATCTGTAGTTTTTCAGTCAGTGTAAGTATGCGGTCGTTTATCTTATTGTTAACTACGATACGTTTCAAGTCATTGTTAATCAAATGAAAAATTACAGTTTTTGGTGAAAAAGACAATTTTTTTAAAATGCACCAATTCGGCACTCGTGTAGACGGTACATGTTCCCCATGTAAAAAGACCTGAGTGTATGACCAAGTAGGTCCGCACCCTAGTTGTCTTAAAATGAAGGGGAATTTTAGTTTATTCAAATGATGATGATTTTGCTTTTTCCATTTTTTTACGACCTGAAGTTAACCGTAATATTTACCAGAGCTCCCTCAATATGGTTATTATTTATGGCTCAATGCCTAAGAAAACTCCAATGAGCCGATTAACAGCGAATAGTCTCATAGAAGAAAAAAATATATATGAGAAACATAAATTATTAGATCTTCATTTGTTTCCTAGCGTAGCAGTTCCAGGCTAAACAGCAAGAAAATAATTAAATGTGGACTCAACCTTCTCCGATTTGCATGAAACTTTTCAAAATGGTTATTTTTTTATAAGCAGTCATTTACATTAAAAAAAATCAGCTATTTGTATGCGTTTTTTTTTTTCAAAATGGCGCCTTTGACATTTTTCACGAAAATGTCAATTCTGATCAAAATGGCGTCTAAAAAAAAGGTTGAGAAGAGTAAAGTATTGTTGGGAAAAATATACAGGGTAATTTTATATAAGTAATTTTCAAAAGAAGTTCAAAAAATTGGTAAAACTCAAATATTTTGAAAGCATATCTCTATTATTTTTGTATATCTGGTATATCTAGTAAAACATCAAATTCTGGTCGTATGTATAAAATAATTGTAAGCTAGCCTTTTAAGTAGTTTAGTATTCACTCTAACGTTAGATTTCAAATATAGGGGAAATGCAGGTAATGTCGGCCTAAGTGTCCCTAATTTGGGCCCATACATAAATTCAGCAATCGACTAAATTTTCAATAGCTACCAAAAATACCCATTTGTAACGTCCCAATAACGCGTTCATCTAGATAAAATGGATAAATAGTAGATTTTTAGCGATGGGCCCAATCTTAGATCCATAGGCCAACATTAGAGACATTTCCTCTGCTAAATTTCTTTCTCAACATGAATAATTAATTCTTCGCTTTGATATTATCATCATCATTACTGTGGATCTCCTAATAAATATCCTAATGAAAGAAGCAACTATGATTCCTTTGATCTAAAAACTAAAGGGCATCGAAACATGTTTTTCTCCCCGTTATTGCAGACCATGAGTGCGTATTGAGATGGAGGTTGATAGAGAAATCAACGATGTAGAGGTCCAGTTGCGAAATAACTCTCTGGAGGAAATAGAGTCATGTTGCTCGTCAATCCTCGATTCACCCAGGCGTGATGATGTCGACGATGTTTACGATGATGACGACGATTATGAGGACGGTATTAACGTTACTCTGTTGTCGGTATCTCCTGCTGCTAAGTCCCACGAGGAAATGTATTGAAGTGAGAAGATGCGAAAGGAGTTCAATGCTCCTACGGCAGTTGCTACTGCTATTGATGCTAATGCTGTTACTGCTGAAAATTCTGCTCAGCTCAATTCCAAGGGCCCTGGAACACCCACGGAGGATGTGGCCCTATCCCATAACAAGGCTAAACGCCTCAACGGAGCCGGAAAAAAGAGGTTTAAATACCTGATATCTCATGGTCATAGCCATGATGAGGCTCGGGTACTGGCTGAGAAGCCTTTTAAAGTAGCATATTCTGATCCGAACAAGCATCGAAGAAATGCGGAGCTGAGCGAGTCTAACTCGAGCGAAACCAATCCACCGAAAAGGGTTGCTCTCCATTCTGATAGAGGAAATGCATCTCAAGCGAAGTCCTCGGTACAGTCAAGGCTGGACACAGCTAGAAGAGGAGATGTTAGACAATCGTCTACTTCTAAGCAGGCCATCAATGCCTTCAAAAAAGCATCTTATAGCGAGGTTTTAAACTCTATCAGGATTGAAATCTTGTCCGAGGCAATACTAAGAAAAGTAGCAGAGCAAAGGAAGGAAAGAACCAAACCAAAGTTCGACATTTGCTTTTTCAGACCAGGGCATGTGATCGTCATTTGTAAAAACCAGGATACGGTTGACTGGTTAAAGGCTACAACTCCCAGCATTAAGCCATGGAAAGAAGCATGCCTCATTGCAATTGAAGAAAAAGACATACCTAGGCCGGAAATTTTACTGGGTTTCTTTCCACGAAGTGTAGAGGACACAAATGACGATATCCTTGCCTTCGTGGAAAGCCAAAATGAAGGATTAATGGTTGACGCTTGGAAGATCCTTAAAAGATATACAGTTAAACAGTATCACGTTGAACTTGTCTGGACTGTTGATGGAGACTTTAGAAAAATGCGATTTCACTGTGGATTATAAATTCGGAGTTGCCTATCTAAGAAAAAAATCCTCCAGGAAATCAGGAACTAACGAGGAATCAGAACATCTTGGTAACAAAAAAAGGAAAAGGGCTATTCAGAACAGTCCAATACAAGTTCGAGAATTCACGAAATTTCCGAGGACGCTGAGATGCGTGAATCAAATCAACGAGGTACAGAAGCTAGCGGCATCACTAACAGTGAACCTAGTGAACGCTGCAATGCTACTGCAAATGTTGAGGTATGTTATCACAATGCTGGTGAGTGTCCTCAAGTTAGTAGTGAAACAAAGAATATTGGAAATTCTGTTTTGCCCACCTTATGCTCCGAATCAAATTCGAGTTTGAATAAAGATGTTTGTCTTGGACATCGACCAAAACTAGAATAAAGGCAGCTATATATGCCCTTCAAGAAATATCAAGCTCACCCAAATGACTGGAACAAGCATTAAGTTTAAACAAGAAAACCTTCATCACGCAAAGGCAGCTTCAGCTATTCTCAGCAAAACATTTATCGAAGGCAAACTGGATGAAACCTTACTTCAAGAGCCTTGGACTTAAAAAGCAGGATTTTAGGAATGCCTACACAATCGCGTAAGTTAATATATGACAACACTAAGCTCACGCCAAGAGCTGCAATTCTTGTCAATAGTAATCCCAAAATTACACCAATTACAGAACTCATCAACAAAGATATTGTTGCAGTTTCACTAGAGGTGCCAACAACAAAAGGAAAAACGATACTCTACGTGGCACCCGCATATTTGCCCGGCGATATTGAAGATGCACCTCCTCCAGAAGTTGCAGCGTTCGTCTCTCACTGCAGAAGCCAAAATAAGGCTTTTATCATCGGATGTGATGCAAACGCTCATCATACGATATGGAGCAGCTCCGGAATCAACAAAAGGGGTGAGTGTCTATTTGATTTCATTTCACAACATAATATTGACATATGTAACAAAGGGAACTCCCCTACATTTGTTAATGTGCTACCGACTTAAATAAGGCAACAAGGAAGTCGACCCACTGTAGGAGGTTTGCACGTTCTTTTTGAGAGATTTAGTAATTTTCTTATGTAGTAGATTAATCGAATTGATGTGGCTGCATAGTTTTCTATCTGAAGCTATAATTGTATATACAACCAATGTAAATATGTACTCTAGAATTAAGCTAGGTTATGTGTTTTGTTTTCTACACGGGATCTGTTTTTTGCATGTATTTAAATATAATACATAAGTGTATGAGTTTTTATCTGAATTGAATCAACATGTACAAAACAGATTAAAAAAAAATATGTTTATATAATATAAAAGACTCCGTGGTCATCCACGAAAAAACAGATTGCAGCACACATAACTAAATCTAACATAAAACAATAAACCCTATAATTAGTTACTCAGCACCACAAAAATATAAATGTAAGTCTATGCATGCAGACAACACAAAAAAAGAACAATAAAAGATTAATACAATCTAGCAAACACACAATTAAGAAACATGTGTATAGTTTGCGTGATTGTTACAAATGTAAATAATAAAAAAAGACGGCAATGCCCGCATTAACCTTAAAAAAAAAATACTAATTTTGCTGCTGTTTCGTGAGAGACTATAAGGGCTCACATCTCACCTCTATTGACACAAAAAAAGTGGTACTCCTGTTTCCCGAACATGCAGAGAGTAGGAGAGAACGAGCGTGAGAGAGGTTGGCAAGCCGAATGATGGAAACGACGATCTTGATCAAAAGGGGAGAAGCCGTCTGACTACGGGACGAAGTAGACGTTCAAGTTATCGGTGCGTGAACCGAAGTTATAATTTTTAACTGCCGCACAGAATGGAGAAAGTGAACAAAGGTCAGAAAAGTTCATCAAATTGCGACGGAAGTGATCGACCCTTAAAATCGAGAGCCACCTAGTAACTGTGGTGACGATCCAGGTTACGTAGTGAACGCGGAATCCTGTCAGAGCAGAATTGCTCGTGCTGGTCGCCAACGATCCCCCTTTCTTATCGTAAGGCAAAACGCGTTGGGTAAGTGGTAGCCAGCCAAAGTTACGGAGGCAGGAGCCCAGCGAGGTCCGGAGGGTTCGCCCCCGCTTGCTGGGACTTCAGCCGATGCGGTTCCACTCCGACTGCGAGCACGTGGGACAACACCATGCCATGACATGAGAAGCCGACTGTAACAATGGAAAAGTTCCAGCGTCCAACTGAATATCCTGCCAGGAACCTAGGAAACGGTTCCAACGATCCCGGAATGATGTCGGTTCCTGTGTTCCGAATGGTTGAGCCCTATATCGGATGGGTCTAAAACAACGTTTGGCAAGTAGAACAGTATTTTCTCTCTCCTCTCTCACGCATGAAACATCGACAATTGGCCCCAACAGTTCCTGCAACGGCCGCAACGACCCCACCCCCCGCCCTCCCCATATATGTATAAGACTCTTAAATATAAAAAAAAATGGATAAGCTATTTCTATGTGTTCGTGTGCCACTTTATTCTTATGATGAACGTCATTGTTCTCCCTGTTGTTGGTCTTCTTTGTTGTCAGATTGAATAAGTTGTGAGTCCTCCCTTAGCAAGAGCTAGCCGACCCTGAATGGTAGCCCTGAGCTAGTCGATTGTTACAAATGCAATAAGGGAAGAAGTTTTGGACCTTACTCATTTTAGTTCAATACTTTCTGATCGACTAGTAAATTGGCATGTATCAGACAAAATTTCTTTATCCGATCATAAACAAATAATGTTTTGAATTTAAGGCTAATGATATACTGAAGGAGGTTTATAAAGATCCTCGTAAAACAAATTGTGAACTATATAGCGCAAATATGAAGAGTCAACATGAACCCATTTTCAATAATATTGATACCATTACAAAGCTAGAAAAGTAGAAGGGTCTGTGCCTTGGGGCACGAACGAAAGCTTGACGTAGGACCGCTAGTGGACGGAATAAATGTGAAGAGCATCTAGTTCTTTTAATTGATCAATTATCTATTATTTCAACTCTTTCCGTTTTTGAATTGTAGGCGTACCAAATTTGTAGTAATCTTTATCAAAGAGAAAGTTGATTAAGAGAATCATTCAAAATCACTTGCACCCCTGCTTCCAAGTTTGGTTACAAGATTACAACTCTGGAGAGCATTTTGTGTGGTCGTTGGGGGCTTGTGGTTCTGAATTTGGACAAACAAGCACAGATAAATTCTATTCCAACAAGCCGTTTTATTGAAGAGGACATCCATGGCCACTTACGCTTGGCGTTTTTAGTGTAGGTGACAGCATCACGGACCTCATTTTCCAGGAAAACCTTCAGCACACCTCGTAGATCAGACCGGAGATACGTTTGACACCACCACGGCGAGCCAGACGACCTATGGCGGTTATCTCGAAGAACTTTGCGATGACGCTTGGCGCCTCCTTTACCAGACCTTTTCCTCCTTTGCCACGACCAGTCAATTGTTGCTTGTTGGTTGTGAAGAAGTGGACTAGCCACCACCTTCCTACTGCTGCTATTGCTACTCACCACGCCGTCCGAAGCGAAAATGAGCTAATGCCATACAGCAGCGCTCTTTTATACCTTTTCAGGTTAAAAGCTACAAAGACTCCTCCCATTATGAGTAGTTTGCTATCAAGTAGCGAAGCTGGCTCTTTTCTTTTTGCGTACACGGCGAATGAGAACGACCCAAATTTGAGTTTAGTTCACTCATAATCGCCAAAAGTGCAGGAACTCAGCGATGAGTAAATGTGTCTCATGGTTTCCTGTGGAAAACCTAAAAAATCTGCCAGAAAATGAGGAAATTGACGAAAATTTTATTCAGTCTCGGAGTAGTACCAATAGCCTTAGTGAATCCAACCTTTACTTTTCTCAAATTCGGGAATTTTTCCCTGGAAAATCCTGGAAAACCTGGGAAAATATGTGGCAAATTTACTCATCGCTGAGCTCCTGCACTTTATTTCTTATTTCTGAGAAAACTAAACTCAAACTTGGGTCGTTCTCATTCGCCGTGATATCACCTTGAAAGATATCGGCGCCGGTGGTTAGCGTGCTTACCTCTCACCCCAGCAGGCCTGGGTCCTTTCTCAGTCAGCGCCATCGGCATGTTCTAAGGCATAACATCTCTGATCACGCCTTCCTTCGGGAAGGAAAGCCGTTGGTCCCCTGTTGAGTTGATGGGTCGATTGGTAGGGTCCAGGTGTGGGAGCTGCCTCCCATTTGGTAGCATTCGGTAGCATTGGAGCTCAGTACGGAAAACAAATCTCACGTCACTTATCAATAGGTCCTATCTACATTGATCGATTCTCTTCATCGACATTCTCTTTCGTAAATAACTCGGCTTCACAAATGGTTCGTGCCGTCTTCGTCGAATTAGATGCTAGATTGTTGCTTCTTCCATTGAAAATATCCGGCCGTGGCGATTCAAAGATGATGAAGGTTGATCAAAATAATGTGTCCCCCTGCTTCCAGTTTGATTACATGAGCATTTTGTGTGGTCGTTGGTTCTGAATATGGACAAACAGGCAGATGAATTCTATTCCTACTCTTTACTGTAATAAGCTTGGTGGCCCTGAAAAGAGCCGTTTTGTTGCCAAAGTTGGTGATGATTTAACCTCCGAAACCAAACAGAGTGCGTCTCTGTCACTTCAAAAACGTAGATGACATCCATGGCCGCTTACGCTTGGCGTGTTTAGTGTAGGTGACAGCATCACGGATCTCATTTTTCAGGAGCACCTTCAGCACACCTCGTAAATCAGACCGGAGATACGTTAGGCACCACCACGGCGAGCCAGACGACGGATGGTGGTTATTTCGAAGAATTTGCGTTTGGTACGGAATATGGCGATGAGTGTGAAAAATATTACACAATTCCATCCTCCCTATTCGCACGCGCCCGAGGATCGGAAGCGAATGCCACTTCGACTTGTTTTGTTTACTTACTACTCTCTGAGGACTGTGCTGGGGAAGCAGCATATGCATGTAGGTAATTGGTGGATTTGTTAGTTAATTCGACGCTTTTGGACAATGCTGGACATTTACCAGTTTTTCGAAAGTTTCTTGTTGAAAATCAACATTCGGAAGCATTGTTATTGATGCTTAGCCATATTTCTGATCGATTGGTGATACAATAATTGAAATTTGACCAGGGGCAGCTGAGTTATTAACGTTCAAAATCTTTCTTAATTTGTTATATGTTCCATTTTCGGTTTTCACAAAGTGTACCCCCATACAGAAATCAAAGACGTAGTGCTACGTCAAAAGTAGCTAATGACTTTATAACTAATATGAATCAGGCTTACAATGCCAGTTGTCCTACAAAAGAGCGCTCGACTAATAGAGATCTTTCCTGGTAGAATGATAGATTAGAAAAACTACGGAAAAAACTAGGAAACTTTTCAACCGTGAAAAATCTACTTCAAACTATTCTCAATACAAAGTGGCGTTTACTGAATGTAATAGAGAAATAAGAAGATCCAAGCGAAAAGATTGGAGACACATGTGTGAAAACATAGGAAACACTCCTGAAACTGCAAGACTTCAAAAAGTTTTCTCAAAAGATCATTCTAACGGTCTTGAAACTCTTAAAAAGACTGACAGACATTTTACTGAAAACTCAAATGAAACTCTGGAACTGAGGATGCAAACCCACTTTTCAGGGTCCCTTCCTACTGATGATCAACTATAAAATCATGATTGCATGCAAAATGCCACATCTTCAGACCGTGAGGAACGTGATAGATCTACCGAAACAAATCGCTCACTATGTGGGCTAGAATTGAATGGGCGATAGATTCATTTAGTTCTTTCAAATCCCCTGTCCCAGATGGAATTTTTCCAGCACATATTCAAAACTGTAAATCTATAATAATTCCTGTTTTTGTTAAATTGTTCAAGTCTAGCTTCTTATTGGGATATATCCCATAAAAAGATGGAGACATGTTCGAGTGGTATTCATGCAAAAGGCGAACAAAAGAGATAAATCTCTTCACCAAAATCATTTAGCATGTCGTCAATATTTTTGAAATTAATGGAAAAACTCATAGATGAATATGTTAAATCAGAAAAACCTCTCAATAAACCATTATGTAAGACACAATTTGCTTACCAGTCAGGCAAGTCAACAATAACAGCTCTTCCTACTCTTAGTAATAAAATAGAAAAATCCTTTGCGGCTAAGGACATTCTACTAGCAACGTTTCTTGATATTGAAGGTGCATTTGATAATGCATTTTTCACGTCGATGATATGCGCCATGATAAGTCGTGGTTTTAATAAAAACGTAATCAACTGGGTTGTAGAAATGCTATCCAACAGAGAAATATCAGCTAATCTAAGAGATTCAGCAGTGAAAGTAACAGCTGTAAAAGGCTGTTCTCAAGGAGGAGTTCTTTCCCCCCTTCTGTGGTCTCTAGTTGTGGATGACCTTCTTTTAAAACTAAAGCATCAAGGATTCGAAACAATTGGGTTTGCGGATGACATTGTCATTATAGTCCTTGGAAAATTCGATAAAGTTGTTTTCGACAGAATGCAAAAAGCATTAAAATTCACACTATCGTGGTGCAAAGATGAGGGATTGAATGTCAATCTTACAAAAACAACTACTGTACCTTTTACTAAAAGACGTAAAATCTCTGTCACTGATCTGTGATCCTAGTTTAAGGAGACGTAAAGCTGTCACTATCTTTAGAAGTAATGTTTTTAGGAGTAACTTTAGATAGTAAACTCTGCTGGAACAAACATATTGATCAACAAATAGGAAAAGCAACAAATGCTTTTTGGACCTGCAAAAGAACGTTTGGAAAAAAAATGGGGTCTGAAGCCAAATATGATACACTGGACATTGAACTCATGCAAAATTTGACTTTTTCGCTCCACAGTGCTTAAATGGTTTCAAATCAGGTCCAGATTAGCCTCTCAAAGTTACAAATCATTTGGTTAGAAACAGACTTCACACAAGCCATTTGAAGTTTACATGTAAATTACTATGGGAAATCTCAACTTTTTGTTCATTGCCTTCTAGTCTTTTTCCATATTAAGCTGCGAAACATTTTGATAGCCAATCTTATAGAAAATTTTCTCAGCTACAATTTTGCTGAAGATTGTTTCTATGTAAAACGAGATAGGAAAAAGTAATTAATTATTTAAGAGATTGGTAAACTTACGACATGATCAAGCAGCTGCTCTGTAGGCAACACTGTATTTTGCAGTGTGACATAGTAGCCATGATTTTTCTGTCCTATTCAACGCCCCAGAAACACCAATGTTGCCTGCTGAGCAGTTGATTGAGCATGATCATAAGACATCAGCGCATTGAACCATTGATAACTTTCGATCCTTGCATTTAATCAAAAAGTGGTCTATAGCAAAGTTGTAGCTGGGAAAATTTTCTACAATAACAGTTGAAAGCTTTTGAAGCAGACCGATATGGTGAATTATTAGATAGACATGAACAAAAATCTTGGTTTTACCATAGTAATTCCCATACAAACTTCAAATGGTTTGTGCCATCTCAGTTTCTCACCAAATGAGTTCAAATTTTGAGAGGTTAGTCAAGATCCGATTTGGAATCGTTTAAGCATTGTGGAGCGAAAATTTCAAATTACTCGGCCATAGTTAAACCCAGGATCAAGCATGGGAAAAATCGTTCCATTTTGCATACTCAACTCACTCACCCGCATACAACATCAGAAACGAACAGCAGCTTGTGCGAGCCGCACTGATTTCGTTCGTATTCGCATTGCTTCTATTTTCTTCGATGAAAGCAGAATTGAGCAAAACAAACAGCTGAGCGTAACATGAATGATTCTGAGTGTAGTAGTGTGGATGATTCCTCTCTTATTATTTTTTTCATGCTGAGCCTTTTACGATTGCATACTGCTGAGTGAGCCGAATGAGAATTTTGCAGAAAGAATCACTTTTAATTTTCTAGCTTTAAACATACATTGACACATTTAAATCGCTATTAATATCGAGAAAACTGTTATACTGTAACACATAAACATAAGCGTCACGCAAATAACTTAAAACTGCTGTGGCCATTCAACTGATTTAAATCAGTGAGCCAAAAACTATCTGACTCGGCTATTTAAATCGTTAGCATTCGGATTTTACGCATTCAATCTGGTTCTACCTCGCTAGAGAATATTGTTCGGCTGCCTTTCAGTTTATCCTCATTTCCTTCTACTGCTGTCAGTTCTGAGTCGAGCTGCAGAGTCACTTGGTAGGAAGAATTTACACTCGTTCGGCAATCTGTTTGTAGACGAGGATGGCTATTTTGATTCTGTGGTGCTCGCGCGAGTGAATGAATTTTCCCATGCTTGCCCAGGATTACCTACGCCTCACTTATATGGCGGCCGAAAACTAAGCAACCGATGCACAGTGGTTCCTGGCCGGACAAAACCTCAAAAATGAAAGTTGATATTTCTTTTATTTCAATTTTTTTTATCATTTTTACAAGTTAAGAGTATCTTAAATTGAATGATTTGTGCAGTTTTGTTGATTACAGATCTTTTTATGTTTGTTGTAAGGTAGCGATATAAGACATTTTCGGAAAAAATCGTAACGTTTCTGGTTACTGTTTTGCTCAAATAAAGCAAAAAATAATGTGTATATCAACTTGGTTGCTTTAGAAGAAATGTTCCTCGGCTTATTTCACGTCAAATGGATAATAAAAAATAGTGTCTGCATTGTTTTAAGTAACAGTTTCTAATAGAAAAATGGTAAAAATATACTTTTTTCACATTTAGGCTAAGCAAAACATATGAAGGACACATCCGCCCACTATCCTTTAGTAATCAAAAGATAGCTTGAAAAGTTAGCTTTCAGATAGGCTATAATTTGTTTTGCGATTTTTTGCGAAAGATGTTGAAATTAGGATTAACAAGTAAAGTGTTCTTTGAAAAACATCCGTATCTTAGTTATATAATCTGCGCTGCATACTGTAGCAAGCTTCACAATGCATTTTTCAAAGCACACACACACTCACACACACACACACACACACACACACACACACACACACACACACACACACACACACACACACACACACACACACACACACACACACACACACACACACACACACACACACACATTATTACAGCATTTAAGAGCTGTTGTTGCGATCCCTCGGTCCGCGCTGACTAGTTCAGTAAGAAAGCGCAAACCGGCCCGTTAACGCGACCGGCTGCGGCTCTCGGTTGTTTACGACTGTCACTCAAACAATTTCATCTAGTGGGCGTTGTCGAGGCAAAGAGTGAAGAAAAGATACAATCTAACGTAATGTGGTTGACTGCAAAAAATTAAAATTAGTTCCTAAATCTAGTTAAATCCTTCGTAAAAATCCTAAAACTACAACTATATCGTGTAATTATCTACAACCTAGTGCTATCGAATTGCTTTCATTATTTGTTCGAATGTTCTCAAGTTATCCTTACATTTGCTTACTTACTAGTTAATCTAAATTTTGTACGATTGATTAAACAAGAGCTGATCATCAAGTGTGTAGCCATATAAAAACAGTAAGGTTAGAAATAAAAAAAAACAATATCGTGGGACCTTGCACATTAATACGCTGCTAAACAGTATTCACCCGAAGACAGTGATCTGAATAGGAGTTCCGTGCCGTGTGACGGTAACTAGAAGCAACAACTGAAAGTACTTGGCACTGATGAAGTCTGCAAGTAGTAGACGAAATACGCGTATCTGTCAAAATATAAACAATTATAACGGAATTTAAAGGAAATAAACCAACCCACTCAAAGCTCTTCATAAAGGGATTCCGTTAAGAGGTTCGACAAATTAAAAGGATTAACTGAAAAAGATTAAATTATTAATACGACTAATTTACAGCACTTATCTTTCAACCCAACTCAAAGCGACGACAGAAGGAAACACCGAATAGAAGAGTTGAGATACTAAACGTAAGTTGGATGGTAGAGGTTTCCATGTTGTCAAATTTACTTAGAACAATCCTACTGTTATTACAGGAAATTTTTAATGCACGTAGTGAAATACACATTAAGAACTCATAATCAAAACTCGTTTCCTATTCGTTGGTCAATCGCCAGCAGCTGTATACACCATGTAATATAAAACATGTGGTATATAACTGTGAACATGTGAACATGACGCACTCACACCACACAACAAACGTCAAATCTTATATGTACGCAAATTTTTGAAGCCATCAGCGCATCAGAGCGATAGTGCTTTTGAAAACTTATAATATAATATATAGTAAATAAATTATTAAGGTTTTAATGCAGAATAAAATATTTACAAATGAGTGTGTGTGTGTGTGTGTGTGTGTGTGTGTGTGTGTGTGTGTGTGTGTGTGTGTGTGTGTGTGTGTGTGTGTGTGTGTGTGTGTGTGTGTGTGTGTGTGTGTGTGTGTGTGTGTGTGTGTGTGTGTGTGTGTGTGTGTGTGTGTGTGTGTGTGTGTGTGTGTGTGTGTGTGTGTGTGTGTGTGTGTGTGTGTGTGTGTGTGTGTGAGAGAGATCAAAAGAGAGGGAAAAAGAGAGAGAAGATAGAGAGAGAAAGAGAAAATTCTACATTTTTGCTTGAAACAAACATTGGTTTTGGTTCTACTATACTTCTCCTTCAATTTTTTGACGTCTTGATTGTCAAGTTTTCTTTGTACAGCTAAAGAACATCCATTTCAACTGTTTTTTGTTTATTTGCAGCATTTTTGAGGTTTTGTCCAACTTTTGTTCTAAGGGGAACCACTGTGCGATGGCACAAGTCAAACTAAGCAAGCTACAAAGGCTTGCTACTATTTCCATAACTGGAGCAATGCGTAGTACTCCCTCTACAGCCTTAGATGCTTTACTCAATATCCTTCCTCTTCATCAATTTATTCAACTGGATGCAGTGAAAAGTGCTCTATGGCTCAAACGGTCCATTAATTTCTTCGATGGAGATCTTATTGGACATTTGAGCATTCTAAAAGAGTTTCATATAAGTCCATTGATATCGATGAACGAAGATTGTATGCTAAAGCGACATTATTTAAACCATAATTTCCAAATTTCTGATGTGACTCGCATTGACTGGGATGCAGGAAGACTGAATATTAGTCCTGGATCAGTAATTTTCTATACAGATGGATCGAAGCAAGATAATATGGTCGTGGCTGGTATTTTTCGGCCTTGGGTTAACTTCTCGGTGTCCATGGGAAAATGGCCGACAGTATTTCAAGCCGAAATATATGCTTCTTCTGAGATCTCATTGAAACTTTTATCGCCGAGATTTGCCGAGCCGAGTTCGGTAGAAAAAAACTAAGTGTGCAGGAGACGATTAAGAATGTCTCAAATATTGTTTCCTGTGTAGAAGTTACACAAAAGAGAACTAGCAAAATGTTCAAAAAATTTAACCAAAAGTTCTTGCTCTGCAATTTTTGTCAGTTTTCAAGTGTCGACGTATTCCAAAAGTTTACATTTGCAATCATAGTTGTGACCTACCACAATCACGATCGCCAAACAGCTGATGGTAGTAACACTTTGTACATTCCTATCAATGTGCTCGTCGAAGCTCTCTCCATGACCATCCATCAAGTTGACGAAAGAAGTAAAAAGCAACTGATGAATGTCGTCTTCTGTTGTGATCCATCACCGATCTGGTCATTCCCGACAATCACGACAATCACGACACTCATCTGTGCTCGTTTTGAAGCAGTTGCTGCTTTGCTTGCTTATGTGAGTGTGTTGGTGAGTGAGCCCAACAGCTTCCGTTTTATGTTGCCTGCTTTGTTTGTAGCCCACACAGTCGCGCCTGCCGAGACGAACTTGGAATGCGTAGGCATTGTTTTCATTTTCTTCTGTCGTTTCGCTTTTTCTCATGATCGTACTGCAGAAGTCTTCACTGTTTTCGTTGTGCTTTTCATCATCAGCAGCGAGTTTAACGTTTTGCTTTTGAGCAGCGACCATTACTGGTGATTGTTGTTTGCCATGGCTCTAACTCTCACTGCGTGACTAAACGATCTGTCAGCGATAGTCGGTTGATGCGAAGACGAGTCCCAACTAACAATTTTAGCTGCAGATTAGCTTATACAGCCAAAAATTGGCTTATACAGCTAATTTTTTGCCTGTACAAGCTAGTCTGCAGCTACAATTGTTTTTTGGGGTGTCGCGTGAGTCTCATGATATTTTGCATCACTGTTTGCAATGAGCTTTTTTAATATTATGAAAAATTTAGAATATACTTTTTGAAATGTTTGTGTTTTTTTTTAAATATTCTAATGAACTTTTAATCAAAAAAAAAAAAAAGAAAAAAAGATTTTGCGGCTCATCATGTAGCGTGGAGCTGCTCAGCAGGCAACATGATTTTTGATAAATTGTTTTTTGCCGTGCCCGTTACTTCATCCAAATGTTTTCAACGCTCACCACTTGACATCCTCTTGGTCGATATTCATAAGGTTAGCTTGGAGCTTGACTTACCCGTTTCTATTTAGACGCAGCGGAAGAGAAACGAGTGTATAAGTAAATACTCTCCAATATACCCAAATAATCAACAAACCCCCTAACGTGCCTTTTTCAGTCCTCTATTAGTTGCATACCTGGGTAGAATGGTGTATGTCATAACAGAGGCAAAACATATACACAGGTAAACTAATATTACATTAAATCTGTATTTGAGATAAACTCTGTAGGTACTTCTCTGACGTTTACCATATTGTGCCTAAGGAGCTCATCCCATAGAGATCTCCTAGTACAATCTCACCAACACTAAAGTCCAACGTCTATGTATGATAAAAGAATAAGAAGATCACGTCAGGTATCCCGCGATATCACAACTACTTAAAAAGGCAAAGAATCAAGCAACTTTGATGGGATGGATTTTTTAAACTTATAGTCGATGTTGTCCTAACTTTTTGATGCAGTACCATAATATGTTTTAAAGATTTTAATAGTTCTAAATAATTTTAACATTACCCTGAGGTTGATCAGACTTTCAATGTAATTCTTGACATCATAGTAAGTAGTAGAAAATTTTATTTTAAAGTAAAATTCACCAGACTGGAAATGGAAGTGGAAATCATAGCCTAACACCATGGTATTCACACACAGTTTACCTAAACTACAGGTAACTCAACTGTTTGCATTACCATTATGAGTAATTTTATTATAGAGCTAAAATGAAAGTCTGAACGTGGAATTTATATATTTCCTGGGTGCCAGATCATGACACTTTTTGTTAGTCTGAACTTACATGGAACTCTTTACCGGATCCATTTGAATCATCCTAGAATTCCCCTAAAATAATCTTAATAATATCCAAAAATTTTCAGCAACATTCTTAGTGTTCTCTTGTTATCTCTTATAAATCACTCTCCGATTCCACAACTCCCTCAAACTAGCAATTATATCAAAGAATTGACATAATTTTGTTTTCATCTTTCACTATGAAATTCCATTAGAATATTCTTAATAATTTCCTTTGCACACTCTTCAGAATGACCGTCACACTATTCTCAGACCTATCCGTTAATTCCCTTTGTAGGTAAGGTCAGAATTATTTTTGAAATCCTTTTCCGTATTTGCTAAGAACTCAAAAACTTTGCCAAAATGGCATTGAAAGTCTCCCAGAAATAGCCAGATGTTCATTTGGAATAATTCCGGTTAAATTTCAATGAAATTATTCTCACGATTCGTATAAGCATACTCCTTAAGTTTTATCATAAGAACTTTCTT
The DNA here is from genome assembly GCF_037179485.1 of Ochlerotatus camptorhynchus. Lineage (NCBI taxonomy): Eukaryota > Metazoa > Arthropoda > Insecta > Diptera > Culicidae > Ochlerotatus > Ochlerotatus camptorhynchus. Next base: position 1,189,685 of record NW_027040766.1, on the reverse strand, counting down.
TGATTTCTCTTGCGAATTCTATTTCCATTCTTCACAAACTCTCCATGCAATTGCCATCAGAGCTTTTAAAAGACAACTGACACTGTCTTCAACCACAAGTTGCACAGACCGAAAACTTAGCACTAGAAAACTGACATCACACAACACCCAGTAGACCAGTAGGGAAATTTTCAGGTTCCGAAAAGTTCAACTGGCTGGAGCGGGAATCGAACCCTCACTTCGTGGCACTCACGATACGCCTGAAGGACGGGTGACATCGCACGACCACGAAGCTTACAAAGATGGGTAGAACTCAACTCAGAATTAACTTGAAATTCTCAGTTTGGTTTCGCAAAGAATTTGCCTCACACTTCACTGTAAACTATTTTGAAATTCTTGGACAATTCAGAATTCTAAAGAAATTCAGACTGGTGTATCTCAATATTCACAGGTACTTTAAAAAAATGCTCAAAATGATCAGATGCCTTTCAAATTTTCCTTATGAATTATCCTCAAAAATCTCACAAACATACACTACCGATGATAAGTTTAAGGACACCCCAAGAAACCATGCAAATATTAATCCTTTAAATTTGTCGAACCTCTTAACGGAATCCCTTTATGAAGAGCTTTGAGTGGGTTGGTTTATTTCCTTTAAGTTCCGTTATAATTGCTTATCTTTTGACAGATACGCGTATTTCGTCTACTACTTGCAGACTTCATCAGTGCCAAGTGGTGTTGAGTACTTGGCACTGATGAAGTCTGCAAGTAGTAGACGAAATACGCGTATCTGTCAAAAGATAAGCAATTATAACGGAATTTAAAGGAAATAAACCAACCCACTCAAAGCTCTTCAAGCAAATATGTTTTGTTCAATTTTCGATCTCCAAAGGTTATTTGAATGGTATGAATGGTGTAGCATAAGGGAAGGTCCATTAATTATGTCACGCAAGTTTGGCCCATTTTGAACCATTTTTGTAAGGCTCGACACAGTTTCCAAAACCCCCCTCCCCCCTAAAGTGTGACATTACTAATGGACGTTCCCTAAATGTTCTACTACTACTTTTATTTCAAAATTTGGCCAACCCAATTCTGAGAAAATCAGTCACGATTCTTCAGAGTAAATTTTGAAAAATATTGTAACTTTGAGTGAACACACAAAATTTAAAAATTATATTGAACAATTTACCTACGAGGAAATTTCCATTCAATACCTTTCAAATGATCTAAAGGGAACGAAAATTGGATGTAACATAACAGAGATATGAACATAACAAATTTGTCTCTTTTGGGGGTGTCCTTAAACTTATGCTCGGGAGTGTACTTCAAAGTCCTGGTGGTTGTCTATATTCAAAAGCCTTGCTTATTGTTCAAGGCTGAATCTATTGTTTACAATCTTGAACAGTTTTCGATTGCTCTATGCTAAAAAATTATGAAAATTCCTCCATATTGAAATTTTGATTTTTTTTTTCAATATAGAAAATAAATAAAAATTCCAATTAAACAAACATTAAGGCAAACTATTTTAGAAAGTTTGAAGATTTTTTTCAGCGAATAATCTCTTGAAAATGATGTTGTAATAATTTCCAACATTTATTTTTTCCTTGGATTTGTTTTCCGTCGATCTTGTTTTCCGTGCTGAGCACCAATGCTACCGACGTGCCAGGAAGGCAGCTCCCATACCTGGACCCTACCTATCGACCCATCAACTCATGAACCGGGGACCAACGGCTTTACTTCCCATCCGAAGGAAGGCGTGATCAGAGATGTTATGCCTCAGAACATCCCGGCGGCGCCGACTGGGATTGAACCCAGGCCTGCTGGGGTGAGAGGCAATCACGCTTACCACTACACCACCGGCGCCGTTTCCTGCCATGGCGTTGTTGGACGTTGAAAAAGCGTTCGACAATGTCTGGCATGATGGCCTGGTGTTCGAATTGCAGCAGTACGGTCTTCCAATCTCCAGGACGTTCCGAGTCTCTCTGAATGGCATCTCATCGGATGCTTCCAACATCGGTGCCGGGGTTCCACAAGGAAGCATCCTTGGCCCCATCCAATTCAACCTGTTTACCTCCGATATGCCGGCTCTCCCTGATGGTGGATCGTTGTCTCTGTTCGCAGATGACACATCCATCGTCTACAAGCGTAGGGTCATCGGAGCTCTGACTGCCAAACTTCAGAGAGGCCTGGACGTCCTGTCTGAATATTTCAACAGCTGGACGTGACAAAGACCCAGGTCATTATCTTTCCACACTCTAAATCTCCTAGACTTGTTCCGTTGGAGAATAACAAGATCTGCCTGAACGACACAGTGGTGGAATGGTCCAAAGAGGTCGTGGACACAGTGCCATGTCGACTACCTGCAAAAACCTGGAAAATCAGGAAATATCAGGGAATTACTTTTTGGACCTGGAAAATCAGAGATTGTCAGGGAATTTCATTCAAAGTCAGGGAAATATTTCTTTATGCCAGAAACATATTAATAAGTATGGCTGACTGCTCTACTTTCAAGCAACCTAATTCCTCGTTGTAGTTTGAGAATGGTTTTCAATTTAAAATTTTAAATAAATTTGCAAAAGTGTGGTTGTTTAACACTTGATGTTGCAGTTTTGCAAAAGGAAAAAAAGCTACTCATATTAAAGGGAATTCCGATGATTTTGAGCCTATTATAAATTCAGCTTCCACTGGGTGTTGTCGTTGTTCGTTGTTGCAAAATTAAGCTGCTTATGGAAATGTGCGTCTCTTAATAGATGTTATATCTAATTGCGTCTGACAACATTTAACCCTTCAAGTAGATTTTGCGTCTGCTCGATCCAGCTGTGTCCAACAAAAATCAATCCCTTGAGCGCATTGGAGCGCCTTTGAGTAAATGCAAGAATGATTAAGAGTTAAGCTGGGATTAGATAAGGCAAGTCATTGATCTACTCAGTTGAATTCAATTGGCTTGAAGAGTTGAGCCTAGTTCACATTTTTTTAATTTCAATTCGAATCAGTTAAATGGCATAGTTTACACGCTCAAGTCAGTTGAATTCAACTGAGTTGATCAATTGAAACCCAGCTTTAAGAGAAGATAATGATTTTGTCTGAATACTTCTAGCTCTTGTTCTTTATTGTGTCCTTAACAGTTTGATTAGCTCAGAGAACTAACTAAATGAGAATCTAGGATAATGGTCTTGCTTGGGAGTTTTTTTTTATTGCTTGGAGTAGCACTTTTATGATTGAAAAATGATTCAAAGATACTTAGACAAGCAATGCTTTGACAGCATAGAGGGGCTGTAGTGAGTATTCTAGGTCTTCATTGTAAACCTGGTTAGCTCGTAAAATTAGCTTCACAGTAAAATTTTAGTATGGTAATGTTGCTGCTATTGCAATTCAGATGGAATTAACTGACAGAACTTTGGAGATGGAAGCGTTGTGTTTACTTTTTTCCCACCGGAGGAATCCGCCCACGAATTATCTTTTGGAATATTATCCGGAATAATTTTCTTACGGAGCTGTGCCTCAAAATGTGCTCAAAGCAAATCAAATATAATGGGATTAAAAACGAGTGTTTAATATGTGAAACGCAGAGTGACCAGTGAACCGGGAAAACCGGAAAAAGCTGGAATTTAAAGTAATGACATTAGCTGACAAATCTGGAAAAAATATACCTCGTCCTCTCTTCAAAAACAATAGATTTCAAGACCCTTGAACTGGTCTAGATTTTCGGGATAACTACAGTCACTTTGAAGAACGATTAAGAGAATTTTAGTTTTTTTTTCCAAAGCAAATTTGAGCTGATTTTAGAATGAATTCTTGAAATAACACCAAGGTTTTTCAAAGAATATTTTCTAGGTAGCTTTAGGAAAACCTCTAAGAGAGTTTTTACTAGATCTCCCAAGAGTGAAGAGGATGTCAGGAATCTTGAAAAATACCAAGCAACGCGAATTTTGAGTTCCAAAATAATTATGCGAAGATCTATAAGTATAGTCCGAGTATAATTCCATGCGCATTTCGAAAGGAATTTCTAGAGCATGTTAATGAGAATTCCATGCAATGTTCAGAAGAATTAAGAGGAGCATTCCAAGATAATTCTGAGCAAAATTTGAAGACAATTCTCGGCGGGAGAATTTCCCCTGCCAGATGGTGTTGGCAGGAAAGGGGGATTACAAGTTTTGCTCACAAAAGCTAATAGTCCCTTTTCAATTGTTGGTCTGAGGTGAATTTCATGCGAACTTTAAAAAAATAAAGCTCCAGGGAATTCTTAGAAAGAGTTTAAAATTCGAAGAAAGCATGAATTTAAAGATTTTTTTTGGAGTGTTCTACAGAGAATTTCTGTACTATTATTAAAACAATTTCAAGGGATTTTCAGATAGAATTTCGAATGTATTTTAGAAGGATTCTTGAGACATCTCTGTGAAAGGAAATAAATCTAAAGGAAAGGCTTGATAACAATCAAATAAAACCTGTAAAGTTTTGAGCAAAATTTGCTGTCTTAGAAATTACCCATTTAACCTTCGGCTTCATCACTTTCAGTTTTGTGCATAATTAAAATACATAAGCCGCGATGATTTCCAAAATTCTGGAAGAAAAACGGGAAAATTGCTAATCGAGAATTGCTGGTCACCATGAAGATGATTTGGATGAATTTATGCCCCTTGGGTAAAATACGGATCCTTCTCGTTTTTGGCAACATGAGATTTCTGTCTTTTTTGCAATCCACAAAATGTATGGAACGCTTTATTTAATTTGGAATTGTACTCTTCGTGGGTTAGAGATCCGTGTGGTATTTTTGAACAAATGTACATAAATGTACCAATATATTTTGAGGAAAGTTATATCTGATGGGGTTATGTTGCCACTGCACCGGGAATTTTTGAAAATTACTGGAAAATCAGGGAATATCAAGGAATTTTGTTTTCTTCGTTGAGTCGACACCCTGGGAACAGCACGCATCACACCACTACGAAGACGACGACGACGACGACGACGACGACGACTACGAAAGCACCCACATCGACCGGAGGAAAAGCTTCCCGCAATAGGAAGCATGACTAGGCCGCCGTCATCCAGTCGGCATCGACTTGCACTGGTGTGGACACCATTTGAAAAACGGAAAGAGTTAAGAAGTAAATGATCAACATATTTGTTCCGTCCACTAGCGGTCCTGCGTCAAGCTTCCGTTCGTGCCCTTAGGCACAGACCCTTCTACTTTTTTATAAAAATAATTGATCATTTTGTTAAGCTTCTGCATTCATGTTCCATCAGATGTCACAGCTGTTGTTTGCGGTGACATCTATCGGAATCTACTCACAATCTGTTTCCCTTTAATTGTTCACAGAGGACACTGCAGTGCAAAACATGTCTGGTATCTCTATATATGCATTTAGATTATTATTCGAAGTCCCTCCTTTTTTACACATTCTGCACACAAAATAGCTCACCCCTCACAGAATTTCCCGCCGAATTTTATGGGCGGGGCATAAAGTATCTTTTGCGCAGAATATGTAAAAAAGGAGGGACTTCAAATTTTAAAGCAAATGCATACATAGAGTTACCAGACATGTTTTGTAGTGTCAGGTACTCTATTTTGTAATCTGTGAAAGGGAAATCACAAATCGAGTGTCAACAAAATACATGGCACGTTGAGAGATTGAGGTCGTGAGAGCAAATTTTCTCTCTCAAATTTGATTTTTTTGGCTCTCTGGGAGCTGGTAGTAAATCAGATAAAACTGTATGGGGAAATATCATTTTTATTTGATTGTAGCTTGTTTAACAATAATTTCCGGGAAAAAACTGAACGACAAAGTCCCTGATTAATTTCTTTAGGTTGTCGTTCACTTTTTTTCACCTGAATATGCACCGAAAGCGAATTATTCCCACTTCTCTCAATTTCTATATGGGAATTTTTATCACTTCCTACCAGCGGAACAGCGCCATCTCTGTGGAAAATGGTCGAACAAAATGATTAATTGTACATAAACGCAAACCGATGCCCAAACACAATGTCCTGAAAGAATCAACAAACACGGCATCAATAATTTACGATTGAAACAACGAACTAACACGAGGCTTAATAGGCCAAGATTTTAATATTTTCGTGGTATGCTTATGTAGATTTCGGAATATAGGCGGTTTCTATGAAGTTTTCGAAATTGAAAGAGGGTCCAACACTTCTGGGGGAGGCATTTTATTTCAAAAAAATCTTGGCAGTGCTGCGATGTCATGCGAGTGTGAATTGGAATGGAAAAGGCAGTCCGCATCGTGCTCTCTTGCCATGCGGATTTATTTGCTTTTGCTGAAGGAACTGCTACCTAAAGCTACAAAAAAATTAAACAGCACTTTACAGTGATCATTATTCCCTGCAAATTTTCTACCTTGTTCGACTATTATTCTTCTTCGATCCTTGTTTGGACCCTACCCGGAATTCCTCTTCAATCCTTCAGATGCTTATAGTAATCTACTTAGAAGTCCATTTGCATAAAAGTCTTACTGCCGCGCCATGACGCCTAAACGCAACAGAAAAGGGCAGTATCTTGATCCCCCTTCTGATGAAATTTATGTGAGCGATCAATTTGATATGCTCACGGATGATGAGAATGATCCATCATCCAAGTAAAATTCCACTATGCTTTCCCGGTTTAATGTCAATAAGGAAAAGATTCCCCTAATTGTGATAACCACTTCGGATTTCCATGCTCTTCGCACGGAGCTTTTGAACTTCGCGAAATTCAAGTTTTCACTGTAAATTGACCGTCTGGGTGTATTGACTGAAATCTTGGACGGATTCAAACGTTTTCTCAAGTATGAGAAGCTGCATTTTTTTTTGCAACACCAAAACTGAACATGTGCTCAAGGTTGTCATGGAAGATCTGCCCAGTGGTGAATCCCTGGATCAGATCAAAGATGAACTGGCAAAATTACTTGGATTTGTACCAGTCCAAGTAATAAAAATGAAATCCCGTCCTGGCAATTCGCGCAACGGGATTTCTAATGATTTATATTTAGTTCACTTCAAGTCTACCGAACTAAACAACCTTAATGCCTTAGAAAAAGCTAGTCTTATGTTCCATGTCCGAATGAAGTGGGAACACTTAAGGAAGACTAGAGGAAATTTCCAAAACCCACCCAGTGCCGTAAGTGCCAGGGATGGGTTCACGGAACAAATTTAATTCAGCCTAGTTTTGAATAGCTGTTAACCTTTGTTCACCTTTTAAACATCTACATCTGGTGATTTTAATGAGCTGAAAGCTTAAAAATAATATAAATTTTAAGCATTTTGAGGCACTATTTAACAGGTTTTTATCTTTAAACCTTAAATCTAGCCTTATTTAAAAATAATCACAAAATTTAGAACAAGTAAAATGCCGGAAATGCAATGCGTGATACTTACGACGTCTAACAATATTGAGCTTAAGTGAGCCTTGTTCAGTCTTTAGTTCAGCTAGTTAATTGGGACTTAATTATGGGGACACAATTAGCTTCATGTACTACTAATCAACTTTGTATTAAGACTGTGCTTATCAGCTTTGTGCTTCCTCAATCGAAAAATAATCAGCTTAAATTGATTCGTGGGATGTTCGGCAAATAAATGCTCCTATTGCAGCAAAATCTAAATTCAAGCTCTCATAGTTCTAACGGAAATTTTGATAATTTTGACTTACGTAGCACTACTGCTCCTAAATGGAATTTTTACAGAAATCATAAATCGACATAATTACTGATAAGATAAAAACTAACTCTCTGTTTATTGCATTGTTGCTATTCAAACTGAAATTGAATCTGCTGATAATATAGTCAAGACTTTGAAATTCAGTAATGGATTTTAAATCACTATATATGTTGGATTGGAATGCTCGATATCTTCAAGATAATGAAGTCAAGTTATTTGACCATGAGGTTAAAAGGGACTCAAAATTTTCCATTTATTAAAATGATTATTTTGATGGAGCGGGTGTAGGCGTTGTCAACGAGATGTTTTTCCATGATTTTCAAAGAAACACGTTGATGTTGATGTTAATATAAAGATTTGTATTGGTGAGATAAGAAACAGTTTTTTTTTTTACAACTCATATTATTTGAACACATTGCATATTTTGGGTGTATCGATAGAACTAGAGAATATTTTTACTGGAATATAGCAATGATATTTTCGAGTACCAGGAATTGGTTTCACTTTCTTGAAAATTGGATCAAATTCCTTGTCAGCTTTTTTTTGTATTATTTGTTCAGTCATACAAAGGTTCGTTATAGGGTGCTCGTGTTGCCTAGCTAAACTTGTTCTGGTTGCCATTCGCTTAAGGGTAACTTCAATTGCATCACAAGGACCTTTGCCGTGTGAAGTTGCAAAAAAATGACGTTCAATTTCTACATTATGCTTTTCTTTAAATCCAAAAAGGCTAGCTACATTTTAAACGTTTTTATATTGCGATGCTGCTCCATCTGTCATACCCTCCCCATGGACATGGAGGTTGATGGTACTGAAGCAAAGGGTTATGTTTAATTTCACCTTCTTAATGCTTCAGTATGCCTCAAACAATTACAGTAGAAGCTCCTTATAACGACCATCTGTATAGCGACAAATCTCTCTATAACGACATTTCCACAGGTCCCTTCAAATTCTCATAGGAATCCTCTTCTGTATTGCGACATTTCGCTATAACGACCTTTCTCCATAACGACACACCATCGTTGCTTTTTACCCATACTTGTCATTCTCTATTGCGACATTTTTCAGTATCATGAAGGTACTATTTGCATCTCACAGTGGTTTTATAGCCGTAGACAATATTAAATTTGAAGGTTTAGTAAAAGATGTTTTTTTGGTCGCAGTTTTCTTTGACGTGAATCTTGACCACCTGAACGAGATTTTCGCGTAGTGGTTAACTTACGTGTTTTTGTTAAACAAAAGATGCATTAAAGTTCGTGTCAAGTAAAAGTACATTGCTTTCGCTTTCAGTTCACGGTCGAAAATGAGTTTAAAAACTAGAAAAGCATTAACATTACAGAATAAACTGGACATAATTGAAAAATTCGAAAATGGTGTTAAAAATAAAACATTATCCGAAGAATTCAAAGTGCCACACAATACTATTTCATCCATCATAAAAAATAAAGAACAGATTCAGCAAAAGGTAAGGATATTGATTGAAAGTGCTACAAAGTCTATCTTACCAAATTTTTCATTACAGGCCCGTTTGTATTCACTGCAACACAAAAAAAACTCGCTCGGTTCAGTGTGTTCCATTAGAAAAAGCTCTGATGTTATTTTGCCAGCAAGCGATTTCGTGCAAAATTCCGATATCTGGCGTGATTATAAAAGAAAAAGCAAATGAACTGGCAAAGAAAATGAAACACGATTCTTTTAAAGCGAGCGACGGATGGCTTCAAAAATTTGGATTGGCTTCAAATGGCATAACAACGTTAAACAATCCACAATTGTTAATTGCTTCGTTAAAGCTGGTTTTGTCAAACCAAACTATTTAATATGTATTAATGAGAGTAGCATTGAAACTGATATAACTGAAGAAAGTTTATTTCAATCAAAATTTGAAATGCTCACTGAGAAAGGGTTTGATTCATTTGGAGGTACTCGGAAAAAAATCCGTTCCCGAAAACGGGAACGGACCGTGAACTAAAAATCACGGCCAACTATCCAGAACAAAATTTTCTCAAAAATACACCGTGAACTATGGTTCACGGCTGTGGTTCACGAATATGGGAACTCTTTTTTTCCCGTGTATACACATGTATGTAATGTTTCAATAATATTATTTATGAAATTTGTGTATTCCAGACTACGTGACTTTTGACGACGGCCTTTGTGAAGGAGAACTTTTGACTGACGATGACATAGTCCGAATTGTTCATGATCAGTCATCTAGCAGCAGTATCGATGATCAAAACCACTCATTGACTGATGAAACTGTTGACAATGAATTAACCAGCGCGCCTTCTAAGAATCAACTTTCAGATGCTTTCCAAACAATATATGCTGATTTATTAACTACGGAAGATCTGCCAAAGGACAGTTTCAGCAAATTTTTTGAATTAAAAAAACAGGTTCTAAGGGAAGAATGAATTGAAATTTGATTTGGTATAATCTTAAACGATATGTATTGTATTGTTAAAAATCGATTGGAATCATCTAAAATATACTTTGATTGTTTAGCATGGAGTAACGTATCTCTCTCTATAACGACATTGAAATTCTATAAAACGACTATCTATTATAACGACAGTTCTCTATAACGACAGTCCCCTGCGATGTCGCTATAAAGAGCTTCGACTGTAATTCTTGGTTGTTAATAGACCTTCCTTGTTGAAATCGGCTGCTTCATGCAGACTGAGCAATTCTGATTATAGTATCGGATTTGGTTCTGTATACAGAGGAACTGGGAGGGCTTATTAGAAACTTCTCACCAATAAAGTAATGATCTTCTTGTAAATTTGCATATAATTTTATTAATATTTTATTTTATTTAGGCATATTATTTTTGTTACAGTCAATTAGCATTAGCATACGATACAAGAGATTTAATATTACTTGCTCGTTTTTGCCTAAAATATTCAATATTTATTTTACTGGTAATTACCTTTGAAAGTTTTTTTTTTCAAGTATTTTTTTTGTGATCTGAAAATTGGCCCAGTTTGGTTAGAAGTTTCAAAGCTAACGCATGTCACAGGCCTAATAGAAAGATAGGCAGAAAAAGTGTATCATGAAGAATGGTTGCATGCAGGGTTGCTTCCACTCACTTGCTATAGATGAGTGATTTTCGGAGTTTTTAATTCGTTAGATGTTGTAATGGAGATTTGTGTGTCGCTAGTATCCAATCTACGAAGTATACCATAACAATGCTAACGCTAACGGGATGCTGCTCCATCTGTCATAAAAATACACATTTGACTTTAAAAATTCTAATAATTTTGAGATAAACAACTGAACTGCTACTATAGAGGTAACTCTGTAACGAGGTTACAAGAATGGAACGATTTTCTGATTTTTTATTTTTCTTTTACTTGATTTTCGCTTCGAAAAGATCGATTCAAATTGACTTGGATTCTAGTGTAAGATGACTCTGCAGAAGTAAAACCCCAATCAAAAGGTCCTTTGCAAGTCAGACAGCAATCCAAGCGGACGTAGTCCCAAGTTGAAGAAAAAAAGTGATATCGAAGAAGAGTTGCTAGCGGTTTGATTTTTTTAGTAAACCGTTACAGAATTTGGAAATTTTTTATTGAAGATAATAGGGGTATTCACGTAGGGTCGTATTATTAACTAAGCGTATTTGCTAAAAGTTTACCACTGCTTGTATGTGAACGAAACATGGTAACATTGCTATGTTTGGATGCGTAAAGAACGGACTGTCAAAATCATCTGTTTCTTTTTTGTTTTCATTCAGAAGAATCAGGATGCCGAAGTTCAGTGAAAAAAGAAAACTCAGCCATGACTACCACTCGTGCAAAAACAAATTAGATGCCGGCTTCTGTTTACAGTTTTGTTGACGTACGGCGCGAGCGGCACGAGAAACGCAACGAAATGCGAGAAACGAAGGGTGCGCTGATTTTGTTACGGTCATGACATTAACCCTTATGTGATCGACAGGGTACCCGGGTACCTTTTCAGATTTCAAGTTAATAAATTATGAAGTTATTTTCACGACAGGAAACCAGAATTCAGTGACATCTTAGAACTCATGGAGTGACAACTTACAACTTACAACTTACAACAATATGGGTATCAAAATTCATGAATTTACAGCAGGAGACTGTTTATTATAATTTTGTGATCATCCGATGGTTTGTCCCCGGGACGGCCATTCCGGAGTAGGTTCCCGTAGGGCCTCTAGTGGCCATAGAAGTGTTTGGGAAGAAACCACTGCAATATGGGTATCAAAATTCAAGAATTTGCAGCAGGAGACTGTTTATCATAATTTTGTGATCATCCGATGGATTGTCCCCGGGACGGCCATTCCGGAGTAGGTTCTTGTAGGACCTCTAGTGGCCATAGAAGTGTTTGGGAAGAGGACCCCTGCAATATGGGTATCAAAATTCATGAATTTATATTAGAAGACTATTTATCATAATTTTGTGATCATCCGATGAATTGTCCTCAGAACGGCCATTCCTGAGTAGGTTCTCGTTGGGCCTCTAGTGACCATAGAAGTGTGTTTATGCAATGTCATCTATATGTGCAACTACCCTACCCACTGTTCCGTTACAATATACAAAACAAAACAACAATAAATTAGTAGCGAAGCAATCGGTGCTTTTCATTACTATCCGTCTCGATCGGGATCAACAATTGAAAGATAAACAAATAAACACATCGTAGGGATCTCTCCCGTGTTTGGGAAGAAGCCCCTATAATATGGGTATCATAATTAAGGAATTTACAGAAGGAAACTTTGCTCCATGGCATTATTTCGTCATCTGAATATCAGGGGAAGCTTCCTATAGATATTAGTGACGTTTAAAGCACGCACACTAACAGACACAATCACCGTGTGAAGTTGCTCAATGTTTTCCTATAACTAACCTCAACATGTATGGATTCCTCCTACTAAAATGAGTCTGACAGCAGTTTGCTATTATTTTCCACGGATTTTCAATAATACTTTCTCACAAAGCGCTCTAAAATTGGTGTATACGTATACGCGTACACACACTAGCATGCTTGGCATGCACAATTGTACACACCAACTGCTCATTTGGTAATAACTTTTCACTCAGATGTTGAAATTTATTTTTCTTTTTGGTAATTGATAGATTAGGCTCATAGTTTACTATAGATATGCGAAGATTAGGTAAAGCTTAACATTTGAATCAACACTAATCAATTTAACACTTAAATTCTGAGATGTGTACACAGTTCGAAAATTAGTGTAAATTTCTGTTCAATATGATGCACACAAATGGAGCGTCATATTTCATATAAGTTTACATTATATATCATGTAAAGTTCTAGCACAATTCATGCAATGTAGAAAATATTGTATACAAACCCCATCTTTGTAAACAATATTGTTTACAAGTTGCTCGGTTGTGTGAAATTAAATTTAAGTTTACGTGAATGAATGTTTACATCACAATTAAAATTCAGAATTTTTATCTGTGTAGTGAGCATTTCTCACCTCATTTTTATAACGCAAAAACAAATACAGTTTAGTACTAGCATTAAAATCTACTTTTTTTTACATATCTATAACAAGCTTACACTCTATTCTATCTACTCCTTCAAAAAGAACTACGTTCGGTCAACTGTGTGTAAATTTATTAGCAAATGAGCAGTTCGTGACCAAAACTGTGTATGCCAAGCATGCACACTAGTGCAATAAGCGTCATAAATCTCAATGGCATGTGATGGTTTGTAGGCCCTGTTCTTGTGTTACTCTTCAAATTTGTTTTATTTTTCACCTTTAGCCCGCGTGACGGAATCCACACAGCTAAAAAAAGTAGTGTAAATTTCCGTTACTATGATGCACATAAATGGAGCGTCATATATTTTTATTAAAGAAAAAATTATACTTTTAACCTTTTGTCCAAAGTTGACGAAATAAATAAATAAATTTAAGAAAACAAAACTGTATTCTAATATGTACTAGTCTACGTTGGTTGACGAAATAAATAAATAAATAAATATCATACAATTTTAGATTATAGATCGTGTAAATTTATGAGACATGTAATGCAATATCCCATATATTGTATACAACAGTCCACTTTTGTTTGCAACATTTCTTGCAAGTTGCTAGTTTACGTGAAAAGGATGTTTACATGTATGAATATTTGCATGCATGGATGTTTACATCGCCAGTAAAATTCAGAATTTGACATAATCCTTTAAGACGTAAACCAATATTTCATGTCCGAGATCCGTCTGAACGGGAGCCTCAAGTTGGCATCTGTCATATCTGCAAAAGTGAAGACATCAAGTGTAGGAAGACCAGTAAGATGTGAAGTCATGCTCAAGACCTATGTACAATCAGCACTGCCCAGAAATTTGCGATAACTGCTAATTTTTTTTCGTTTGCTTTTTATGTGCTTGTAATTTTTAACAATTTTTTATGAGGATTAAAAGTCCAGAGAAATGTCAGTTTATTTCTAGCACAGCAGAGACTGCAAAAACTCCATACAACATTAATCCACAACGTTTATACCCCTAGAGAGATTGAACCCCAGGAAAACTCAAAATGGCCATTCCATGGACATTTAGTCAGATACAAGCAAATAATGAGGAAAGTTTCTTTTTTTAAATTTCAAAAAATAAAGAGCATTCTATCCAAGCTCATTCCGGGGACAATCTGTCAGATAGCCACGAAAATATGATGAATAGTCTACTGCTGAAAATTCATGAATTTTGATACCCATATTGTAGGAACATCCTTCCAAACAACTTCTATGGCCACTAGAGGCCCTACGGGAACCTGCTCCGGGATGGCCGTTCTGGGGACACGCAGGGGAACACAACATTATGGTAAACAGTCTCCTGCTGTAAATTCATGAATTTTGATACCCATATTGCAGGGGTTTCTTCCTAAACACTTCTATGGGCGCTGGAGGCCCTACAGGAACCTGCTCCGGAATGACCGTTCTGGGGACATCCCATAGAGAGGCCCTATGGGAACCTGCTCCGGAATGGCCGTTCTGGGGACACCCAGGGGATCACAACATTATGGTAAACAGTCTCCTGCTGTAAATTCATTAATTTTTTTATACCCATATTGCAGGGGTTTCTTCAAAAACACTTCTATGGCCACTAGAGGCCCTACGGGAACCTGCGCCGGAATGGCCGTTCCGGGGAGAAACCTTTAACTGGTCCTCAAGAAAGCTGAAATTGTTTTTGAAGGAATTTCAGATACTTTGATATCGCTTCCTTCAAAATTCTAGCGAAAGTGCCAAGAAAATACTTAGTTCTGGAACATTAGACAGGAAATCCGGATTTCCGGGAACCAGACTATTCCGGATAGACATTGTTGGCAATTTACAGAAAGAAGATAAGTTTCTGAATCCATTTGTGCCAAAAGATTCAGAATCGGTCACAATAGGCCACAGTAGCAAGTATTTCAATTTGTGGGTACCCGGGTACCCTTGTCGAGCTGTTTAAGGTGTTTTTTTTGTCGATCACATAACGGTTAATAAAATGCAGCAATTATTTTTTGAACTAATTGAGAAGTTTATTCAATTGGATTTAATTTTTAAAGTTTTCTTTTCGTTTGATAACATTATTCTGGTCACATAAAACGAAGAACAACAACATCATGAGCTCACCATTTTATGTTGGTGATTTATTAATGGAAAAACTACATTTTAGAACCCCTCAGACGTGGTATTCTAAAAAGACGTAAATAAATACACATCACACATTCCACTGCGTCCTAGCAAGAAGTACGGTCGACTTAGTTCGCGCTCCGCTATTTTGGAAGTTTTCTCGCTATTCGCTTGATTTAAATTGTCAGTTTTTTCTCGCTTAGAGTTCCCAGCTAAATAATTAACTAAAAGTGAGTTTTTTTCTGAGAAGAAAGTGTGTTTTCGGCATCATCGGAAGGAAAATTGTTTTTACGATTGCCAATTCGCCAACCATTTTGCGCACCACCGGTGCGTGGTAACGCATACCTGCACACGGATCATCGTCATCGAGTGTCAGCATCTGCCTCCGCATTTACACCACTCATCTATCATCGTGTGTTCAGCTGAGTGCCGACCCTCACATAAGCACACACCAACGAAGACCGCCCGCACACGCTGATCGAAGATCATCCACGCTGCGCGTCGCTCCGCTGCTGCCGTTTAAACGCTCGGTGGTAGTAGTATAGAATTATCAGATAAGTTTTTGTTCTTGTTTCTCTCTTTCGCCCACAGTTAAATTTTAAGTTTGTGTTCTGTGTTTGTATTTTTTTTTTGTTTATTGTGTCCGAGTGATTATCGTTTCAGTGGTAGAGCGTTTTTCGCTCCCACTAGTACGGCAAAATGGACATTTTGTCGCAAGACGAAATGGACATTTTGTCGGAAGATGACACCACTTTGCCACGCGATGGCAAGAAGGGTCGAAAACGTACGTCATCTCAAAAGAAAGATGATGTCATCCCTGGTTCATCGTCTCAGTCTGGCAAAGGACAGGCTCAGATAAACCCCCGATCGCGAGCCTATCCAGATGACTCGACTGGCCCATGGGTTGTCTACTTTCAGCCCAGAAACAAACCTTTGAATGTAATGCAAATTACTAATGATCTGACGAAGCGATACTCGGCCGTGACTGAAATCACGAAGGTTAGGCACAATAAACTTCGTGTCTCCGTCTCTAACCTGAAGCAGGCTAACGAGATTGCTGCCTCCCAGCTCTTCACGCTCGAGTATAGAGTTTACATCCCAGCTCGTGATGTGGAGATCGAAGGTGTGGTCACCGAAGCGAGTCTGACCCCCGAGATCTTGGAGAAGCAGGCGGTTGGCCGTTTCAAGAACCGTTTGCTTCCTCCGGTGAAGATACTGGATGTCCAAAAACTGGGCTCAGTATCTGTCAGCGAGGGTAAAAAGAGTTTTACCCCCACAGACTCGTTCCGTGTGACCTTTTCTGGTTCAGCCCTTCCTCACTACATCGAGCTGGGAAAACTTCGACTACCTGTGCGTTTGTTCGTTCCCCGGGTCATGAACTGCCAAAACTGTAAGCAGTTGGGACATACGGCCTCCCACTGTGGCAGCAAGGCACGCTGTTCCAAATGCGGAGAGAAGCATGGGGATGACACCTGTGCAGCTACCGCACCAAAATGCGTGTACTGTAAGGGAACTCCTCATGGTATCTCGTCATGCCCGGTGTACAAACAACGCGGGGAGAAATTACAACGCTCACTTAAGGAACGTTCCCGGCAGTCTTTTGCAGAAATGCTTAAGACGGCCACGCCATCGACCAACGACAAAAATCCCTTTTCTCTTTTGTCAGATGACGAGACTGACTCTGACTTGGCTGAGGAGGGAACTTCTTTCTGTTTTTCAGCACGAAAACGAAAACGCATCCGTTCGCGGAAAGTTGAGAATGAAGAACCCCAAATCAGCTTGCCCAAATCAAGGAGTGGTGGAAAAAAGGAAGTTTCTACTCCTCCTGGATTCAGAAGAACTGACTATACCCAGGATTTTCCACCTCTCCCGGGGACATCCAAAACCCCTGATGTCCCATTTTTAAGAACAGAAGCCCCTTCTTCATCTGGGTTGTTCTCATTTGATAAAATTGTGGACGATATTCTCAAGTACCTGAATATTTCTGATCCTCTCAAAAGCATTGTTCTGGCAATGCTTCCTACTGTGAAGACCCTCTTGAAGCAATTGACATTGAAGTGGCCCCTCATTGCAGCAATCATTTCCTTCGATGGATAATTTTCCAAACGAGGTCGGGGATTTGATCACTATTCTACAGTGGAATTGTCGAAGTCTTATTCCTAAATTAGACTCTTTTAAGTTTTTAGTTCACAATAATGATTGTGATGCATTTGCTCTTTGTGAAACTTGGCTCTCTTCAGATATAGATCTTCCTTTTTATGATTTTAACATTATTCGACTGGATCGTGAGGATTCGCGTGGAGGAGGGGTACTTTTGGGGATCAAAAAGTGCCATTCTTTCTATAGAGTGAATCTTCCACAATTTACAGGTATTGAAGTTGTCGCATGTCAGGCTATTATTAAAGGTAAGAGCCTTTGTATTGCTTCTGTTTATATTCCTCCTAGAGCCGTTGTTAATCGAAAACAACTTTCAGATATATGTTCAGTACTTCCTGCTCCACGGTTGATTATGGGAGATTTGAATTCCCACGGTACAGGCTGGGGGGAACTGTATGATGACAACCGTTCTACTTTTATATATGACCTCTGTGATAACTTCAATATGACAATTCTTAACAATGGAGAAGTAACACGTTTGGCTGGACCATCTTCGAATGGAAGTAAATTAGACCTCACACTTTGCTCTAACTCATTATCGTTGGATTGCACGTGGAATGTGATCCAGGATCCCCACGGTAGTGATCACTTGCCGATCAAAATTTCGATTGCCAGTGGGTTCAATCCGTCGGAAGCCGTTAACGTCGCGTACGACCTCACCCGTAATATCGGTTGGACAACGTTCAAGACCGCGATAGAGGAAGCCGTATCGTCGGTAGAAGGGCTTCCACCGTTGGAGGAATATAACTTCCTCTCCAATCTGATCTTGGACAGCGCGCTTCGAGCTCAAACTCGGCCGGTTCCTGGAACGTCTTTGCGTAGGAAACCTCCTTCCCCTTGGTGGGACCACCAATGCACTGAGGTTTATCGTAAAAAGTCCGACGCGTTTAAGCTTTTCCGGAAACGTGGAACACCCGTGTATTTCGAAGCGTACTCGGCTCTTGAACGCGAACTCAAGAGCCTCATCAAAGCCAAGAAACGCGGATACTGGCGGCAATTCGTGGACGGATTATCACGCGAAACGTCGATGAATACGCTTTGGAACGCGGCGCGAAGGATGCGTAACCGGTCTTCGAACAACGAGAGCGAGGAGTACTCAGATCGTTGGATTCTCAAGTTCGCGCGAAAAGTATGTCCTGATTCCGTGCCGGCACAGATGATTCCTCGCGAAACGACGAATTCTGTAGACGAGATCAGCCAGCCTTTTTCAATGCTGGAACTCTCACTCGCACTCCTTTCGTGTGGCAATTCGGCTCCGGGGGCTGATAGAATCAAGTTCAACTTGTTGAAGAACCTCCCAGACGTCGCTAAAAGGCGCATGTTGAACTTGTTTTGTCAGTTCCTGGAGCTCAATATTGTTCCGGATGATTGGAGGCAAGTGAGAGTTATAGCCATTAAAAAGCCTGGAAAACCCGCTTCAGATCATAACTCGTATCGTCCCATCGCGATGTTATCGTGCATTCGAAAATTGTTGGAGAAAATGATCCTTTTTCGCTTGGACAAATGGGTTGAGACGAACCACCTACTCTCAGATACTCAATTTGGATTCCGTAGGGGCAAGGGAACGAACGACTGTCTCGCGTTGCTTTCCACAGAAATTCAGTTGGCTTTTACTAATAAAGAGCAAATGGCTTCTGTATTCTTGGATATTAAGGGGGCTTTTGATTCAGTATCCGTTGAAGTCCTTTCAGACAAACTCCACGCTTGTGGCCTTTCTCCATTAATAAATAACTTTTTGTACAATTTGCTGTCAGAGAAACATATGAGCTTTTCTCATGGAAACTCTACAGCTTCTCGATTTAGTTACATGGGTCTCCCCCAGGGCTCATGTTTAAGCCCCCTTTTGTATAATTTCTACGTCAGAGAAATTGACAATTGTCTAAGTGACAACTGCACGTTGAGACAACTTGCAGATGACGGCGTAGTGTCTATGACAGGGCCCAAAGGGGTCGACCTGTAAGGACCCTTACAGGATACCTTAGACAATTTGTCTACTTGGGCTATTCAGCTAGGTATCGAATTCTCCACGGAGAAAACTGAGTTGGTCGTTTTTTCTAGGAAGCATAGCCCAGCACAACCAAAGCTTCAACTTTTGGGTAAACCGATCACTCATTCTATGTCCTTCAAATATCTTGGGGTCTGGTTCGATTCAAAATGCACCTGGAGATCCCACATTGAGTATCTGAGACGAAAATGCCAACAAAGGATCAATTTTCTCCGAACAATTACCGGAACGTGGTGGGGAGCCCATCCGCAAGATCTTCTAACGTTGTACCGGACAACGATTTTATCGGTTTTAGAATACGGTAGTTTTTGTTTCCAGTCGGCGGCTAAAACTCACATCATCAAACTGGAACGTATCCAGTATCGTTGTCTTCGTATCGCGTTAGGATGCATGCACTCGACTCATACGATGAGTCTAGAAGTGTTAGCGGGCATGTTGCCACTATCGGATCGGTTCTCGGAATTGTCCCTCAGGCTCCTCACCCGTTGCGAAGTTATGAACCCACTGGTAATCGAAAACTTTGAAAAGCTTCTTGAGCTGAACCCTCAAACTCGTTTTATGTCATTGTACTACGTGTACATAACACAGGATGTCAGCCCTTCACAGCATAATCCTCATCGTGTATGCTTCTCCGACTTCGGCAATTCAGTTAGTTTTGATTTATCTATGACGCGGGAGATTCGTGGGATCCCAGAACATCATCGTTCCATGATTGTTCCGTCAATTTACGCTGCAAAGTTTGGCCAAGTTGATTCCGCAAGATCGTTCTTCACAGATGGATCACTAATAGAGTCGTCCGCTGGTTTTGGTATTTTTAACGAATTTCATAGCGCCTTTCGAATGCTTCAAGCTCCTTGTTCCGTATATGTTGCTGAGCTGGCGGCAATACATTATACGCTAGAAACGATCGCCTCACTTGCACCAGATCATTATTTTATTTTTACGGATAGTCTCAGTTCTGTCGAGGCTATTCGCTTTATGAGGCCGGTAAAGCACTCCTCGTATTTTCTCATGAAAATACGAGAGCTTTTAAGTGCTTTATCTTTAAGATCTTTTGTCATCACCTTTGCATGGGTCCCATCTCATTGCTCGATTCCGGGCAATGAGATGGCGGACTCGCTTGCTAAGGTGGGCGCTATGGAAGGCGATATTTACGATCGACAAATCGCCTACGATGAATTTTTCTTCATTTATCGTCAACAGTCACTCGTCAGCTGGCAGAATAAGTGGAGTGAAGGGAGTTTGGGACGATGGCTATATTCGATCATCCCTAAGGTGTCGAAGAGTTCTTGGTTCAAGGGGTTGGATGTGGGTCGAGACTTCATTCGTATGATGTCTCACCTCATGTCCAATCACTATTCGTTAAACGCTCACTTGTTCCGTGTTGGGCTGAAGGACAGCAATCTCTGTGAATGTGGACAAGGTTACCAGGACGCAGATCACATTATTTGGTCTTGTGCTGAGCATCGCGGAGTCAGATCTGAACTGTACGATTCCCTTCGGGCTCGAGGTAGACAACCTAATGTTCCAGTTCGGGATATTTTGGCAAGACGCGATCTGGAGTTTATGAAACTCATATATGTTTACTTTAAGAATATTAACATTAGATTGTAAGTTTTATTAACCTTGTGTTTAGTTTGTATTTTGTACGTGTGGGTTTTTTTTATGTTTGTTTTCAAGATGAATAGAAATTAGTTCATGTTTTAGGATTAATTAAATATTTGTATCGTAAACCACATTTCAAACCTCCCTCTCCCTTTTCCCATCCAAAAAAAAATGTAAATCCCCACTAACCTCGAGACAACCACGAGTATCTGGTCCAGCTCCTTTAACTTTAAATATAAGAAATCAATAATGTATAACAAAAATGATAACTCGGCTCTGTAAAGTTTATTCGATTGAGCCTGTACAAATAAAGTAATTTATAAAAAAAAAAAAAAAAAAAAATACACATCAAAAACGAGGAGTATTGACAGACAGCCCTCGTAAGTCTTTTTCCTTTGAAAATAAAACGAGCTCGTAAACATTTGGGTATGTATACAAGAAATACACTAAATACCATACGATACGTGAATACCCCTAATGTATAATTAGAATAGGCCCAGTGTATGGAAACAAGAATCGTGTGTAAGTCGATCATGATGCGCTAAGATGGCGAGTGGTTAATTTTCAATGTATTTTTTTTTGCGTCAAATTAGAATTGAAATAAATGCTGTATCCAGTAAAACAGCATTGACCGTTGTATCTGCTGCTCGAGGCTCAGGTAATTTTGGAAAAACACCATGAAACTGTTTTGTGAAAAGTCCCTTCAATTTGATGCTAATGCATGTGCGTATGGTTTCTTTGTTTCGTGAAGGAATCGATCCTTTACGCGAAGGTGTTCCTGCGGGGTTCCAGAACCGGATTATAGGTTGGTTGGTACCAACGCACCTATGGGCCAAGGGAGGAGCTCCACGACGCCCAGGAACCGTCTACGGAAGCCAATTGCCGGTACGTTCCGTTTTTTTTATCAACGGCCTCGAGACAGTGGGCGGTTCAAGATAGCAAATACTTCTTCTTCTTCTTCTTCTTCTTCTTCTTCTTCTTCTTCTTCTTCTTCTTCTTCTTCTTCTTCTTCTTCTTCTTCTTCTTCTTCTTCTTCTTCTTCTTCTTCTTCTTCTTCTTCTTCGTCTTCTTCTTCTTCGTCTTCTTCTTCTTTCCTTTATTTAACGTCTTTCTCTGTTCCGCAATCTCACGATGTCACCGGCAGACATCGATTGCCATCCATTGACGGCAATCGAATGTGCAGGAAGGCAGCTTCCACACCTGCGTAGAATAATGTTGCTATAGTTTACAAAACTCTCTTATCTTCGTAGAACTTACCAGGAGGACAATAAACTCGCCTGAAGCTCACAAAAGGTCCCTGAATTCGACAGAATTTTCCTGAAGATCGCAAAACATATTTAAAGTTTGAATAATTTTCCTGAAGTTTGTAGAACTTCCCTGAAGTTCAATGAACTTCTCTGAAAGTTGCTCTGATTCTTTGGAGGAGTGTCTTTAAAGTTTGCAGAACTTTCCTAAAATTCACTGTATTATGCGCATTATCGGTTAAACGATTTTCATACAAATTTGTCATGGTTGCCAGAATTGATTTTCGATCTCAGACATCTGAATTTATTTTAAAAAAAATCCAAGCAAATTTTCCACCCCTCAGGATTGCAAACATCACCTTCGCCACCTACTGAGTACGGGATACAACAATTTCGGATACTTACTATCTCCTTTATTGAGCTCCGATAAAAATCTTTTGACGATCATCGCTACTAAAGCAGCGTGATTTTTTTTACGGGGCCGCTTTTCCAAAGCACAACAAGCGAATTCTTTATTTTCTTCGTTAGATTTTTTTTAATTTTTCCAGATTTTCTACACGATACATCTGCAAAAAAAAACACCCGACACATGACGAAAATCAATGCCTACTATGATTACGTGGCTGTCTTGGATTGTCCTGCTCGTTTCGTTTTCTTTTACCGAAGACAACATATCAAGTAGACTGGTAACTCTTCCATTTTGTCATACATCCGCTATGAGACAGGCACAATAGCGTCATCTGCCACTAAAAGGTAAATGCTTCGATCGAATTTTATAACGATGATTCCAACCCCAGGAGAAAGGTGTGTGTATTTGCTCATTTTTATATTTGTTGCTTCCACCTTCGCTCAAGCGCAGCGCTACTGTATCTGTCGCTTGGATTCTGGCAAAGTTGCCAGTCTTCTTGATCAATAATAACATCCTGTGATGAAAAAACTGAGGTACATGTATGTTGCAAAAAAAGTGCATTCAGACATAGCGTGCGCTGCCACTTCGTCATGGTGCAACTGTCAAACTAAGTAAATCATTTTCTTTTATACACAGCCTACTACGGTATGAGCGGGAACCTTATTTATACGATGGTGCAAACATTATCACGCATAGGGTACAGCATATTTGAATTATGTACACTGATGGTCATTTCCCATGTAAAATCATGCGCTGAATTCAAGAATTAAGTCCAAAAAAATCTCAGTAGGATAGTTTTAGAAATAAAGCTAATTTCACTTTAAAAAATGTGCTTACTAAAATACAAATATCTCCGATTGTAATGAAGTTATATTAATTAAACTAGTTTACAGCATTTTTGAACTCGGTAAGGTGATGATCATTTCCAATGCAAAATCCTACGCTGAATTCAATGCCGTGGTCAGAAAAAATTAAAGTAGAGCCAGTTTTGAGATATACAAAAATTTAGATTTTTTGAATTTTGGACAAAAGTACGATTACTTAAATGTCAATATCTTTGGAACTAGTGCACCAATTTAAAATCTTTTTTTTTTTATGAAAATGAAGCTAAATAAATTTGCTATCGTTCACTAGAATACTATGTCTTAATTAAAAATTTAATTTTGAAGTCATTTAAAAATTTACAGAATTTTTTTTTATTTTTCCTGCGAATTTTCCATAAAAATCTTGTTTTAATCAACATTTTTAATGGGATAAAAAGATTCAAAAAATTATTCCATAATTTATTCTTTAAGTCCATTAAAAACCGGAGAAAATGAGCCGCTAATGGATGAAATCGGTTAGAAATTGTCGAAGTTATGAGCATTTTTGTAAAACACTTAAAAATGTTGCTGAAATACAACAGCTTTAGAGTTCCTTTTCTAGGTGTCGTTGTAAGCATCCAAATCGCATGTAAAGTTTTCATGGGAGATTCTTTTCTCTACATATCAATTTGATTAAGGCATATCAGGATTTAAAACCGAGTTGATACAAAAGAAATTTATTTAGGTTTTATTGAAAATGATCGAATCAGAAACAACAATAGTCACCCATCATTGCTTCATCCCAAAACCCTTGGTAACGACGTTCCATCATCTTCATTTGTTGGTGAAAACGTTCGCCGTGCTCATCGATCTCGTCATCACGATTTTCCGGGAAAAAATCCATGTGAGAATGTAGGAAATGTATCTTCAAAGACATATTCACACCTGTGTTCAGTGAAATAAAAGGATTTGAAATTAATTATATGTAACAAACACAATATTTTTGATTTAGACCTATTTTCTCATAATTTTTGAGCAATTCATCGACGGCTTCCTCATAATCTGGGCTTCTGAAATTTCCTAAAAAGGTTGTGACAACACGCTGGAACGATTTCCACGCTTCTTCCTCATCTGGTGTCAAAACTGTATTGAACAGTTGAGCAGTTTTTTGATCTGTGGGCCAAAAAATACACCTTCCTTTATCTTTGCGTCAGATAAATTTGGAAATACTGATTTCAAGTACTGGAATGCCGGCCCTTCTTTTAGCAACGCTTTGACGAAATTTTTGAATAGCCCAAGTTTTATATGTAGTGGTGGAAGTATTATGCGTTCTTTTACCACAAGAGGATCATTTTTAGCGTTGTCTTTACCAATTGTGAAATTATCCCGTTTTGGCCAATCTTTTCGGACGTAGTGTTCCTTACGAGCTCGACTGTCCCATTTACACAAAAAACACATATATTTTGTGTATCCCTGTTGCAATCCAGTCAACATGGCAACCACTTTAAGATCGGAACAAATTTTCCAATTGTGTTGATTGTAATTTATCAAATTGAGCAATTGATTCATACGTTTCCTTCATATTAACGACATGAGCTAATGGAATAGAAGGTTTCTCATTCCCTTGATGCAGTAAAACGGGTTTCAAGCTCAACTTGCTGCTATCGATGAATAAACGCCATTCAGCTGGATCATATGGCTCACCAAACTCTTCAAACAAGCCGTTTACGTCATGGCAAAAACATGCCTTGTCCTTTGTAGAATAATATTTGTCAAATTTCTTGTGACGATTCCTGTGACAAGAAATTTTGACCTCCTTGCTCAGCATGTTGTGTTCTTTCAAGCGTGATGCCAGCAATTCAGATTTCTCCTTCGATAAGTCGAGATCTCGCACCAAATCATTAAATTCGGATTGTGTAAACAGTTTTGGGTTTCTTTCCAATTCCACCTCGAAGTCTTCCTCGCATTCCTCCTTGAATTCCTCCTCACTTTTTGTAACGGTCGATTCAACAGAGGGCGCTCGTTTCCGCTTTGGATAAACAGGATACGGGACCGAACTTGAATGTGGAACAGGTTTTGTCATAGAAGCCACTTGTGGATACTCAACTGTTTTGTGACGTCCTTGTTGCTTAACTTTTGTCAAGCAGAAATAACAATCCGTTGCATGACAAAACGGTCGACGCCATATGGTGGGCATGTCAAAGGACAAATAGCGACTGACAGATAACAAATAAGTGAGTTAGTAAGTAAGACATTAACACTTATCTAAAATAGATGAAGTAAGATAATGTCGATCAGGAAAGAACAAAGCACTAACATGCTGTACATAAATTGTTTATATGAAAGTTATTCAAAAAATCAATTTACCTTGCGCCTGAAATCCACCTAGCCAAGCACGTTTTGCACAAACTACATAATATTTTTGGAATCCACGGTTCGTCAAAGTCTCCAGGATCAATTTTAAAATAAAGCCTGTATGCAGTTTGCAACGAAGCAGTGAAATTGACCGATTTTGTAAATATATAGTTGCCACACGCGTAACAAAACTTTTGAGGATCATTTTTACACTTGAATTCACGTTTTGTCGTATACATCGTTAAGCAATGTTAAAAAAAGAAAGCTGTCAAATTGAGTTGGTTGCGTTAGGTTCTCGCCGAGCGGTCTCACAAACACTAGCGTAAATTATATTGTTGAAAATATCCCATTTAATTGTGCGTGACAGCTGGTAGTGTGAGTGAAATACACCGTATGCGTACACGTCCGCAGAAAGGCTTACTGGAAGTGGTGCATGAACCTAGGAGCGGGACAACGGCCAATCTTGGAACATTAAATTTCCATGATTTTACAAAAAAAAAATCATAACTTCGACAATTTCCAACCGATTTCATCCATTAAAGGCTCATTTTCTCCAGTTTTTAATGGACTTTAAGAATAAATTATGGAATGATTTTTTGAATATTTTTATCCCATTAAAAATGTTGATTAAAACAAGATTTTTATGGAAAATTTGCAGGAAAAATTAAAAAAAAAATGCTGTAAATTTTTAAATGACTTCAAAATTAAATGTTTAATCAAGACATAATATTCAACGATAGCAAATTTATTTAGCTTCACTTTCATAAAAAAAAAGATTTAAAATTGGTGTACTAGTTCCAAAGATATTGACATTTTAGTAATCGTACTTTTGTCCAAAATTCAAAAAATCATAATTTTTGTATATCTCAAAAATGGCTCTACTTTAATTTTTTCTGACCACGGCATTGAATTCAGCGTAGGATTTTGCATTAGAAACGTTGGTCAACCACTAAAGTTCACACTTTTTATGTTGTTTTGTAAACTAGTGTTATTTTAATGCCAAATTACGTGTAGGGACCGAACATTTATACGTGTCACCATTTTGTTATCCAAGATAACAGCTTCCGACTACAGGAAAACTTATAAATTCTGTTGAATACCCCATAATACGGGTATTTTTCTAATCATAGTGACGTGTAGGAACCAGAAATATATGTCTGACGCCATTTTAAATCCAAGATGGTGACTTCCAATTACATAAAAACAGAAAAATAATGTTAAACAACCCACAATATGGGTATCTTAAAAATCGGGGTGACGTGTTAGAACCGGAAATCCATGCCTGAAGCCATTTTGAAATCAAAAATGGCGACTTCCGGTTACAGAAAAACAGAAAAATGCTGTTAAATACCTAACAATATGGGTATTTTTGGAATCGGGGTGTCGTGTGAGACCCCATTTTGAAATCCAATATTGTGGCATCCGTCTGACGCCATTTTGAAATTCAAGATTTTATTTTTTCAATAATTCATATCTTTTTACCCTTCTTACAAAGAAGGGTATAGATATCACTTGAAAAACCGACTATCGATCCGAGGCCCGGAGGGCCGAGTGTCATATACCATTCGACTCAGCTCGACGAGATCGGAACATGTCTGTGTGTGTGTGTATGTGTGTGTACGTGTGTATGTGTGTATGTGTGTATGTGTGTGTGTATGTAACGAAATGAATGCGCTCACGTTTCTCAGCAACCGCTCAACCGATTTGGACAAACTCGGCGCCAAATGATAGGTCATTGAACGCTATTGAACGGTTTTGGAATCGGTGAACCGGTTCCGGAGATATGGCCGGAATAAGATCCGGTGAATATGGGCCTTCACGCTGGATTTAACGGAAAACGTATCAAAACCATCATGCGACACATCAAATTACTACAGAATTCAAAAATAAGATCAATGCAAGTCGTGTTAAGTGTTCCAGACCACATTGGACACACTTGGACATGTTCCGGGTACCCCGGGGAAGTTGCTTGAATATGAATTGAATTAAAACCCATTAAATCACATTAAAATACGATGGTAAGGTGATTGGTAGCCTCACCAAATAGACTACACCCGGATATATTTCGAGTACCCCCAGGCAGTGGCGTAGCGACACTGGATGACACGTGGGTGGGGGGCTTGGTCACTGATAATGACAATAAAACAAATAAACTTGAATAAGTAAGAAGGGTCTGATCACACCATAGCACAGTGGTTGAAAAGTCCATTTTGATGCTCTTAATTAATAGCACCATGGAGAGCGGATTTAGAGTAAGGACGTCTTGAGCAAAGTTGATGAGTATGACATGCTTCATATTTTGAAGGCATGGGTTTTGTGATTAATCCCCCTAAAAGTGAAATGAAAAAATATTTTTTCACAATGTCGAGATAAATGGTTGACGTCTTCAGCAACGTTGTAGCAAAAATGATTACAAACAACTTTGCTGAAGGCATAAAAGTCCTAAATTACACTCAAATCGAGATAGGGAGCGTTGTTTGAGGACGGACCCC
Organism: Ochlerotatus camptorhynchus; assembly: GCF_037179485.1. Classification (NCBI taxonomy): domain Eukaryota; kingdom Metazoa; phylum Arthropoda; class Insecta; order Diptera; family Culicidae; genus Ochlerotatus; species Ochlerotatus camptorhynchus. The sequence goes on along the minus strand of NW_027040766.1, from coordinate 1,161,390 downwards.
CCAAAAACACGTTTTTCATCAAAACACATATTTTCTTTAATTTTAGGTCTTCATTATGTTCAACAAAGTTGATTGATATACTAAAATACACATCGTTCAAGAACATACTATACCTGCATCATTTTAATATGATGAGTTATTGATACATTTTCTTCTATTTTCCTCATATTTTGGACTTGCGTATTTTTCTTAGGTGCAAGAAGGTGCAAATGAAGTCAAATGCATCTAAAACTACATTAAAAGAGCTTCCAAATGGTGGTAAACTTGTCCGTCCACGACCGTCTGCTGGGGAGTTGTGATCAAAACAAGTAAAGGTTTATACGGTCAAAATTTGGTCAATATCAACTTGACGTATTTCTTTCAATTTTGCATTTAAAAAACCTGAACACCCCTCATTTTGAAGGTGTGTGTGTGTAGAATGTTGCTCCTATTTTGATTTTGGAATTCACTCTTCAGTTGTCAAAATGCCGTCCAAGCAAGAAGAGCAGCGTATCAAAATTTTGCTCGCGCATCGCGAAAATCCGAGCTACTCGCACGCAAAGTTGGCAAAATCGCTAAAAGTTGCCAAATCAACCGTTACAAATGTAATTAAAGTTTTTGGGGAACGTTTGTCGACAGCCAGGAAGTCTGGATCGGGGGGAAATCGAAAACCGGAAGCCGCTGAGACGACAAAGAGAGTTGCCGGTAGTTTCAAGCGAAACCCTATCCTCTCTCTCCGAGATGCCGCAAATAAGCTGGGTGTATCGTCTACAACCGTGCATCGAGCCAAAAAACGAGCTGGACTATCGACTTACAAGAAGGTAGTGACTCCAAATCGCGATGATAAACAAAATACGACGGCCAAAGCGCGATCCCGGAGGCTGTACACGACGATGCTGACGAAGTTTGACTGCGTGGTAATGGATGACGAAACCTACGTCAAAGCCGACTACAAGCAGCCACCGGGACAGGAGTTTTATACGGCAAAAGGAAGGGGAAAGGTAGCAGATGTTTTCAAGCACATGAAACTGTCAAAGTTCGCAAAGAAATATCTGGTTTGGCAAGCCATCTGTACCTGTGGCTTGAAAAGCAGCATTTTCATAGCTTTCGGGACTGTCAACCAAGAAATTTACGTGAAAGAGTGTTTGAATAAACGTCTGCTGCCTTTCCTGAAGAAACACGGTTGTTCCGTACTGTTTTGGCAGGATTTGGCATCTTGCCATTACGGTAAAAAGGCCATGGAGTGGTACGCCGCCAACAACGTGCAGGTGGTTCCCAAGGACAAGAACCCTCCCAACACGCCAGAGCTCCGCCCAATTGAGAAATACTGGGCTATTGTCAAGCGGAACCTAAAGAAGACCAAAAAAACTGCTAAGGGCGAGCAGCAGTTCAAGGCAAACTGGCTTTCTGCGGCGAAGAAGGTGGACAAGGTGGCTGTACAAAATCTGATGGCAGGGGTCAAGCGTAAGGCCCGGCAATTCGGATTTGGAAAAGCGGAAGCCTAACTGAATATTTTTCCTGAATTTTATACTAATTGAACTTGAAAAAGAAATTTAATTTGATTTTTTAAATAAACGATTTCACCGATTTACACGCGTTTTCCCTTGACCAAATTTTGACCGTATCACCCTTTATATATATCTTGACTCTGTTTTTATGATATAACCAGTATAAAAAAGATAATCAACTTCAATATATCCACATATTTTTCTTGATTAAATTCTTTTTGTTCGATTGGTTTTGCATTCTTGTTGTCAATATTTTGTATTGTATTCAATTATCATCTTTATTATCATAATCATAACCATTAATATAATCAGTATCGTTTCCTTCAGCTTCTTCTGCTAGCAGCTGTTTAGCATCGCTCGACAATGGCTTCTCGTGCTTTTTAGGCCATCCACGAATGCTAGTAATCAATGGATCTGATAATACTAGGAGCCAGTTCAATAGATCAGGATTTGTAAGCTATCTTGATTGCTTGCGGGTATTGAACTCTTGGTATCTGTTAAATAAAAGTGTTATTAATTTATTCGTTGTTATTTTGGTTAAATACATGTACCTCTTCCAATCCTTGTTCCTTGCCTCCTGTGCTTCCTCAGAAAGCTGACCGATTAGAACAAGGAATTGTTCAATCACGGCTGATCCATGTATCAATACTTTATGAATACTAGCTGGCAAGTAATACCAGGTTCGATAGACTGGTTTTAATTCCCTAAATTTTACATGCTGTGTGTATGTGTGTGGTGTGTAGTGTATTTATTTAAACTATACCTGGCCGGCCAGCAACTGCTGAACCACGCTGGGTGGTAGTGGTGGTGATAACTTTCTCTTTTGATAACCACTGCTATGCAAACAGATTTCGTGCTAATTTTACAACATAGTTTGATAAAGGAGATTCTTATCTTGCATCCGAAACGAAAGGTTTTGCAGCTGAGTTATTAACGGAAGAGAAAGTCGATGAAGATAATCGATCAATGAAGATAGGACCTTTTGAAATATTTATCTAGAATTGCTTCACGCTTGATGAAAAACAGTGATGAGCACTATGGAAAAACACTTATCGACTCACAAGTTTAACTGAATTTGACAGTTTTTTTTTTCATTCTTGAAGGTTCAGTTTTGCCTTCTAGGCAACTTTTGAAAAGAAAATGTGCCGTTCTTGAATTTGATAAGCTATGAGAAGTGGGAAATTTGTTTATTGAGCCGGTTACTATGGAAACGAATTTATTATGCGGTATAAAACACAGTATACCCTTGTTGTTGACATGACTTCTATAAAGCCTATCAACGGGTGTTTGTTTTGATCATAACTCTCCAGCAGACGGTCGTGGACGGACAAATTTACCACCATTTGAAAGCTCTTTTGATGTAGTTTTAGATGCATTTGATTTCATCTGCACCTTCTTGCTTCTAAGAAAGATACGCAAGGCCAAAATATGAGGAAAATAGAATAAAATATATGAATAACTCATCCTATTAAAATGATGCAGGTATAGTATGTTCTAGAACATTGTGTATTTTAGTATACCAATCAACTTTGTTCAACATAATGAAGACCTAGAATTAAAAAAAAAATATGTGTTTTGATGAAAAACGTGTTTTTGGGGGGTCCGTCCTCAAACAACGCTCTCTATCTCGATTTGAGTGAAAGTTAGGACTTTTATGTCTTCAGCTAAGTTTTTTGTAATCATTTTTGCTACAACGTTACTAAAGACGTCAACCATTTATCTTGAAATTGTGAAAAAATATTTTTTTCATTTCACTTTTAGGGGGATTAATCACAAAACCCATGCCTTCAAAATATGAAGCATGTCATACTCATCCACTTTGCTCAAGACGTCCTTACTCTAAATCCGCTCTCGATGGTGCTATTAATTAAGAGCGTCAAAATGGACTTTTCAACCACTGCACAGTGGTACAGAATGCAGATTTAGGTGGAATGATATGTTTTGAGCCTGAAATTGAAACTTTAGACTAATAGTCTCTTGTACAAAGTTGTTCTTTATAGTTAGGCCCTCATTTTTATGACAATGAATTCTAGGGTGGTTCCTATTATCATTAATTTATTAATTTATTTGGATCTATGCGATCAACTGAATTTAGCTATCAGTACTGCATTTGAAGAATATAATGCAAAAACTGAACGTGAAATAAAGTCCTGTCCGAAGAACTTCTTTAATTACGTAAAAACGAAATTAAAATCTGACAATTTTCCTTCAATAATGCATCTAGACGAAAATGTCGGTAATAGTTCGGAAAAAAACAAACGCAAAATTTTTTCAAGAAATTTATACGACATTTTCTGAAGAAGATCGTGACCGCGATTATTTTGCATTTTATCCAGAATTTTCAAGGGACATTGGCCTCAATCAACTTCAAGTGCAGGACATTTTGCAGGCTTTAAAAAATTTAGATGCCTCAAAAGGTCCTGGACCTGACGGAATTCCTCCAGTATTTATTAAATGTCTAGCAATGGAACTCACTGCTCCATTGTTTTGGCTTTTTAATATGTCCCTGGGATCCGGAACCTTCCCTAAAATTTGGAAAAGCTCATTTCTAGTACCTATCTTTAAATCTGGTCGAAAATCTGACGTACGTAATTATCGTGGTATAGCCATTATCTCTTGCATTCCTAAGCTTTTCGAGTCAATTATCAACGAAAAATTATTTCTCCAAATCAAAAATAGAATTACTGACATGCAACACGGCTTTTTCAAGGGTCGTTCGACCTCGACCAACTTACTTGAATTTATAGACTATTCATTGAATGCAATGGATAATGGAAACCACGTAGAAGCTCTCTATACAGACTTTAGCAAGGCATTTGACCGCATCGACATACCAATGTTACTCTTTAAACTGCAAAAAATTGGAATTAAGTCAGGGCTCCTGAAATGGCTTGACTCATATTTAACTAACCGCCAACAAATAATTAAATTCAACGGAAAGAAATCGAGCCCAATTCAAGTCACTTCAGGCGTCCCCCAAGGCTCTTATTTGGGACCTCTCCTTATTATTCTATACGTAAACGACATATCTTGCATTCTCAAAAAACTTAAATTGCTTATTTATGCCGACGACATGAAGCTCTTTTTGGAAATAAGAAATGAAGAAGACATCAATATATTCCGGAATTAAATACACATATTCTACATATGGTGCAAAAAAAGTCTACTAAATTGAATGTAAAAAAATGTAACTTAATATCATTTAGTAGAAAAAGAACAACTTCAAACATTTCAATTGCATTAGGAAATCAAACTGTAGACAAATGTGAAAGAGTTAGGGATTTAGGAATTATCTTAGACTCTAAGCTAACTTTCATAGACCATTACAATACAATTATTCACAGGGCAAATAACATGCTAGGCTTTATCAAGCGCTTTTGCTATAACTTTCAGGACCCTTACACAATTAAAACACTATATATTGCCTATGTGAGGTCAATACTGGAATATTGCAGCATTGTATGGTCTCCATTTTCAATCACGCACGAAGAAAGATTAGAATCAGTACAAAAACAATTTCTATTATACGCTCTTCGTAAATTAGGTTGGATTTCATTTCCTCTTCCATCATATGAAGCACGCTGCTTGCTTATAAACATACAAACATTAAAAGAGCGTCGTGAATATGCAATGATTTCATTTGTAAATGATATCGTTTCGCAGCGAATTGACTCAACAGAACTTTTATCAAAATTAAACTTCCATGCACCCACTCGGCAACTCCGAAATCGAAATTTATTTGCCATAAAACATCATCGCACAAATTATGCAAAATATGGGCCATTAAACCGCATGATGGCCTCTTACAATAAACACTGCGAAACCATTGACTTTACAATGTCTCGGCATAAACTAAAGCAATATTTTTATTCCATAAGAAATAACAACTCATAAAAGAAAAGAGAAGAAAGCTGACACTACTTTTTTTATATAAATATATATTTAAGAAAACAAAACTGTATTAGTTGTACTAGTCTACGTTGGTTGACGAAATAAATAAATAAATAAATAAATAAATAAAATCAAACATCTAACATTTTTGTTTGAATAAATTAAGGTAAACATTTTTCGGCAAAGTTATAGCTGAGCTAATTTCAAGCAACTTTGTTGAAAGTAACTTTTTTGTATCTCTTAAATTGGCCGATTTAGAGCTATTTTCTTGAATTGAGTTAGGGTGGCTCTTAAAAAAGCAGTTTTTTTGTTCTATTTTTATTATTTCGAATTTCTCAGCAAAGGTGTCTTCGGATAACTTTTAGATCTTAAAAAGGCGCAAATTTTTGCTGCTCTTTCGCCGATCAAGAGTTATTGACGTTTGTATACTAAAAATATGCACTTTTCAAATGTTAACATCTCTGGTTGGGGCAAACAAAAAAAAGTTTTTTTGCAGCATTTGAAAGGGCGTATGTTATTCTCAATAATATGAAAAAAAATTGGAGGTATGTTATTTTTTAAACTCGTATAAAATCAATTTGAATTTATTCATATTTTTTACTATATTTGAGTATATCTTTTTTATTAGAAGAGATACAGGCAACAAAATCAGCTATAAAACATTCGTTTTAAAGAGTTTTAAAAGTCTCTAGAAGATAACTTTCATGAGAATTTTCAAATAAAAACTATAAGGAACAACTTTGTAGAAGAGACTTTTAGTCTAAAGTTTCAATTTCAGGCTCAAAACATATCATTCCACCTAAATCTGCATTCTGGACAACTGTGCACTGTGCATAGGTGGATAAATTCGGGTTTTTGTTTATGATTTGCCCAGAAAATGCACAGTGTCAGTAGGTTATACTTGATCTAAACTATAATTTTTTATTTTTTTGGATAATTTTGTAGTTTTTTTTTGTAATAAATTTTTTTAACAGTGTGTATTTTTTTCTTGAAAGGCACTATACTTGTCCGCAACTTCTTCCAAGACACCATCTCAATCAAACAAATCGTTTGCAAGATATATGTTTTTCTATTGATGTTTTGCATAAGCCCTTTTCAAGTGTTGGTCGTGTACAAAACTAGGAAACCAAATATGGACAATAACAAACAACTGTGCAAAGTTTCAACATAATCGTAGAAGGCCGATCAAAAAATTTAAAAAAAAAATTCGTCTTGAAATGGAACTGCTGTGTTGTAGAAAATACTATTACACTTTTTGTTAGAAGTTTCCACAGAGAATGAAGATTTTCTAAAATAAATCGGGAATCAAATCTGCTGCCTCAGGCTTGAAAATACCGTCCTTCATCTAACGATGCTATCAGAGGCCCCAAGATAGGGAACAGTCACTATAACCATTCTAATCTATCCAGTTGGATTGTACCTAAATCTTTTGCTAATCGACAACAAAAGAGTCAAAATGTCCCAATAAAACTATTTCAACTATTTGAACCACAGAGAAAGCAAAATTCCCCTGATGCCACCAAACTGAATTCACCGTCAATAGGTAATTGCCACCCAATTTCCGAAGAACGAGCGCACGTCTCGCGTTATAAACGTTCCCGGAAATTAACAGTGAAAATTTCAGCAAGAAACTCGTTCCTTAATTAAAAACTATTTGTCCGACACACAACGATAGAGAAAAAGTGGCAACATCCCACCGATGGGATTGTGCAAAATGAACACACAACACAACACCCAACCGTTTGCGCCCAATTGCGAGAGAAAGAGTGAAAAAAGTGGATCAAACTTTCCACCGAAACGAGCATTACGAATTGCCAATTATTGCCTTGTACTGTCTGATTTACACCGGTTTCGTGCCAACGGTGAGCATGGCGACGACGACGACGACCAGGACTGCGATGTGTTGGTAGCAAAAAGCATCCTCTCATAACTGGAATTGCTACTCGGATAAAGCACACAACGGAGAAGGAGGCCAGCAGATCACCTCCGTTGGGATTAATTTACCGAGCCAAAATCCTCCTCCTCCTCACGCTCATCCTGTCTTCATGGTTCCCGGAACAAACACGATTCGACCATTTGAAAAAGTTTCCGATTTGAAATAAACTATTAATACCGACCATCCCACAACAGCAGAGACGCTGAGCTGCGGGAAAAACCTCATACGTTTTCATTATGGTGATGAGCTTCGCACACTGCTCGCTTGTGCTGCACAAAAGCATGCGTGAGGTGTGGCAGCGTCAGGTGAGTCGGCGGAGGTGTTTCACTTTTTCCCGTCCCTGTTCGTTTGTTGCAGACTGCCGGGGAGCATAGTCTTCTGACCGGAACGTGCTTCCGCTGTTTTCTGGTTAAAGAAAAAGGAGTCTGGAGGATTTTCCGGAATGGGAAAGGAACCGGGGGACCAGCATCGGAAGTATAAATAGAGAACAGAGAAGCCGATCCAAAAGTGGATACGAAAATAAAAAGCGATACTCGGTAGATAGCTAGGCGATTAGAGAAAGGGGAAAACCTAGTTTTGTGTGGTTTTGATTATTCAAAGCTCGAGCTGGTGGTCCAGTAGGGTTAAGATCTTATGTCCGTCATACCAAGCACAACCCACAATTTACCGTTATTTATCGAAGGGGTTATAACAAAAATGACTTCTATTTACCTTTCCATTGGATTTGATAAAGAGTCACAAATTGTTGAGATATTGTATTTGTTTCAAATTCAAAATAAATTACATTTCATTTTAACCTAGGTGATCCAGTTCCTACAGTAACTTACCAGCCTTAATTGTTATGATATATATCTAAGTGTTTTTACATTGTTCCTGCCTTGGCAATTCAGTATTTTAAACAGATTTTTTAAACCTGCATGTCAGTATAACAATTGATATCTTAAAACTAAAAACTAAAACTAAATCTTATCTAAGTTCAAAGAGAATTAATCGTTGCAATTGAGGATTGCAACGATTTTTGCCTGAAATTATTAATTATTTTGTTGGACATTTGTTCTAAAGTCTCAACATTCGAAATTCTATGTACTTCGGTAGTACTGTACCAGGGAGGCAACTTCAAAATAATCTTCAGAACTTTGTTCTGAATCCTTTGAAGTGCTTTTTTCCTGGTAGTGCAACAACTAGACCATATTGGCACAGCGTAAAGCATGGCCGGTCTAAAAACAAGTTTAAATATTAGAAGTTTATTCGTCAGGCAAAGTTTGAATTTCCTGTTTATAAGAGGATACAAACATTTTATATATTTGTTACATTTGGCTTGAATGCCCTCAATGTGATCTTTAAAAGTTAATTTTTGGTCGAGTATTAATCTAAGATATTTCACTTGGTTTTACCAGGAAATAAGAACTCCGTTCATAGTGACTATGTGACTACTACTAGGTTTCAAAAAGGAAGCTCTAGGCTTATGTGGAAATATTATAAGTTGAGTTTTGGAAGCGTTGGGAGAAATCTTCCATTTTTGTAAATAAGAAGAGAAAATATCTAAACTTTTCTGCAGCCTGCTGCAAATAACACGAAGACTTCTTCCTTTAGCGGAAATGCCTATGTCATCAGCGAACAAAGATTTGTGGCAACCTTGAGGCAAATCAGGGAGGTCCGAAGTGAAAATGTTATACAATATAGGCCCAAGAATGCTACCCTGAGGAACTCCTGCTCTAACAGGTAGTCGATTAGATTTGGAATTTTGATAATTTACCTGCAGAGTTCTGTCAGTTAAATATTTTGAACTAATTTCATAATGTAAAGTGGAAAATTAAACTTTTTCAATTTAGCAATCAAACCATCATGCCAAACACTGTCGAATGCTTTTTCTATGTCTAGAAGAGCAACTTCAGTTGAGTGGCCTTCAGATTTGTTTGAACGAATTAAATTGGTAACTCTTAAGAGTTGATGAGTAGTTGAATGCCCATGGCGAAATCCAAACTGGTCATCTGCAAAAATTGAGTTCGTATTGATGTAAAGCATCATTATGTTTAAAATTATCTTTTCAAAAAGTTTTCTTATTGAAGAAAGCAAACTTATTGGACGGTAGCTAGAAGCTTCAGCTGGATTTTTATCCGGCTTCAAAATTGGAACAACTTTTGCATTTTTCCATTTATCAGGAAAGTATGCCAAATGGAAACATCTGTTAAATAATTTTACCAAGAAAGACAAGGTACTCTCTGGGAGTTTTTTGATGAGGATATAGAATATTCCATCATCACCTGGAGCTTTCATATTTTGAAACTTTTTAGTTATAGACCTTACTTCGTCCAAATCAGTCCCCCAAGAATCATCAAAAATATTTTCCCGAGAGAAAATATTCAGATAATCCCGAGCAACCTGATTCTCAATAGCACTAGTAAGACCCAAACTGAAATTATGGGAACTCTCGAATTGCTTAGCAATTTTCTGAGGTTTTTCCAAATTTGTGAACACAATTTTACCACCTTCTTTAAGCGCTGGAATAGGCTTTTGAGGTTTTTTTCAAAATTTTTGTGAGTTTCCAAAAGGGTTTGGAACTCGGGTCTAATTTAGAAACATTATTTTCAAAAGTTTTGTTCCTCAGGCCAGAGAATCGTTTTTTAATTTGTTTTTGTAAATCCCGCCAGATAACTTTCATGGCAGGATCGCGTGTTCTCTGATATTGTCTCCTACGGACATTTTTAAGACGGATCAAGAGCTGAAGATCATCGTCTATTATAATTGAATCGAATTTAACCTCGCATTTTGGTACTGAGGCAGCTCTTGCTTCAACTATAGAAGTAGTCAGAGATTCAAGAGCATAATTAATTTCATCTTTGGTTTGCAAAGGAATGTTTGGATCGAAGTTATATTCCATAAATGTTCGATACTGCTCCCAATCAGCTCTATGGTAATTGAAAGTAGAGCTGTTGGGATTACAAATTATTTCTTGGGATATTTCAAAAGCTACTGGAAGGTGATCAGAACCAAAGTCAGCATGGGTAACCAATTGGCTACAAAGTTGACATGAATCAGTTAAGACCAAATCAATAGTGGAGGGATTTCTTGCAGAAGAAAAGCATGTTGGGCTGCTTGGATATTGAATAGTGTAATAACCTGCAGAACAATCATCAAACAGAATATTACCATTGGAATTGCTTTGAGCATTATTCCATGAGCGGTGTTTTGCATTAAAATCACCAATAATGAAGAATTTAGACCTATGACGGGTAAGTTTCTGGAGGTCACCCTTGAGAAAATTCTTTTGCTGGCCTACGCATTGGAATGGCAAATAGGCAGCTATAAACGTAAGTTGTCCAAATTTTGTTTCAACAGAAACTCCCAAAGTTTCAAAAACTTTGGTTTCAAATGAAGAAAGAATTTTATGCTTGATTCGTCTATGAATAATGATGGCAACGCCACCACAGGGTCCATCAAGACGATCATTTCTATAAATCAAGTAATTTGCGTCCTTCTTAACCTTATGGGCAGGTTTAAGGAACGTTTCAGTTATAACGGCAATGTGCACGTTATGAACTCTCAAAAAGTTAAATAGCTCGTCTTCATTATCTTTAAGAGATCGAGCATTCCAATTTACAATATTTAATGCTTTAAAATCCATTACTGAATTTTAAAGTCATGACAATATTATTTGCAAATTTTACTCCAGTTTGAATAGCATCAAACATGGAGTTAGATTTAAGCATATCAGAAATCATGTCAATTAATGAATTCTGTAAAAATTCCATTTTGGGGGCAGTAATGCTTCCTAAGTCAGAATTGTCAAAATTTCCGTTAGAACGTTGGTTAGTATTTTGATTTCTACCCGCTGCAATAGCAGCATAGGTAGCTCCATTAACTCGCTGAACATTGTTATCTGCGAGGGGAGTAGGTACAGATGAAACATTTGAAGCAGGGGTGATATTTGTACCTACGGGTACGAATGTAGAATTTGTTCCTCGCTGACCGTTGTTAACAGCAGAGGAATTTGTACCTGGTCGGAAACGTGGAGCGTTTCCTACCTGTCGGTTAGAACGAGATTGTAGGATCGCTTTGCGAGTCTTACATTCCCAAAAATGGATTTGTGATTTTCACCACAATTTGAACATTTAAATTTCTTAGGATCTTCCTTCACAGGACAGTCGTCCTTTGCGTAAGAGGAATCACCACAATTCATGCATTTAGCTGGCATGTAGCAATTTTTAGTTCCGTGACCCCATCCCTGGCACTTACGGCACTGAGTGAGGTTTTGGAAATTTCCTCCAGTCTTCCTGAAGTGTTCCCACTTCACTCGGACATGGAGCATAAAGCTAGCTTTTTCTAAGGCCTTAAGGTTGTTTAGTTCACTAGACTTGAAGTGAACTAAATAAAAATCATTAGAAATCCCGTTGCGCGAATCGCCAGGACGGGATTTCATTTTCATTTTGATTACTTGGAGTGGCACAACTCCAAGTAATTTTGCCAGTTCATCTTTGATCTGCTCCAGGAAATCACCACTGACAACCTTGAACACACGTTCAGTTTTGGTGTCGTAAGTAAAAAATTTGTGCTTCTTCTCAGTAAGATACTTGAGAAGACATTTAAATCCGTCCAATGTTTCAGCCAATACACGGCATTCACCCCGACGTCCAATTTGTAGTGAAAACTTAACTTTCACGAAATTCAAAAGTTTCATGCGAAGAGTATGGAAATCGGAAGTGGTTATCACAATAGGGGGAATCTTTTTCTTCTTGGCATTAAGCCGGGAAAGTTTACTAGAATTTTTCTTGGATGATGGATCATTCTCATCATCCGTGAGCAAATCAAATTGATTACTCAAATTAATTTCATTAGAAGGGGGGTCAATAGTTTGCCCCTTTCTTTTGCGTTTAGGCGCCATGGCGGCAGTAAATTTTTATCCAAATCGACTTCCAAGTAGATTACTATAAGAATCTGAAGGATCGAAGAGGCACTTTCCAAATCGATATCCAAATAGGATTACCTCGGGTAGGGTCCAAACAAGGATCGAAGAGGAATAACAGTTGAACAAGGTAGAAACATTTTTACAGGTTGAGCACTAAAAAGTGCTGTTTAAATTTGTTGTAGCTTTAGGTAGTAGTAACACTTCCTTCAGCAAAAAGCAAATAGATCCGCACGGCAAGAGAGCACGATGCAGACTGATGAGATATTGCTTAAAATCTAACACTGCTTCTTGATTCCAAATTCCGTCGTACGTGTTCCAATTATGTCCAAACATATTGGAACGTTATTGGATTCACTTCGGCATACGGATGAAGGTAGACAAGAAATTCAAAGGAGCGCTTCCTATGTTTTTTTTTTCAAAGAATGGATGTAAATTTTCATATTATGCGTTCTTATACCGTACTTTAAGGTGATACTCTAAGCAAGCCTTAGCGTAAACCTTCAAAGGCACAAATGTCAGCTTCCACAAAACATACAAATTTGAAATTGCTTCTCTCTGTTTGTAGTAGCACAGCAAACAAGGAGTAGACATTTCAAAGTTGTATGTTTTGTGGAAGCTGACATTTGTGCCTTTAAAGTTTCACGCTAAGGCTTCCTTAGAGTATCACCTTAAACAACGTAACGTTTGGTAAAACATTGACATTAATCAAAAAAGTTGTTTCACAAAATGATAATTTAAAAACTTGTTTGAATAAACGCGTCTTGAATTAAAATTCCTGGTTTTTCCCCCCAAAGTCCAGTTTTTAAAAGTTCGGCAAAAATTTTCAGAAGTCGGTAAACATTTCTAAGTGTGTAGACTTTTATTGTAGCTTGTATCAAACGCATGATTGATTCGTTCACATCGAAACCATTAGATATGTTTCATATTTCTGATCGATATGACGGAAATGGGCGCTGATGTCAAAGTAGTGCTCTACCCTATCATTTCCACGACGATAACGGAAATTATGAGGGTTGGCTGCAGCAGCGGCGTGAAAATTGGGTTAGAGTAAAACCCTTCGGGGATTCAAACCCACCTCGCAGTCTGAAGGAATGAGGATTTTTGGTTGGAGTAGTTATAAGATTGTTTTTTACCCGATTCCAACCAAACATTATTGGATTCCTGCTAATTAACAAAGGGTCATAGTGTTGATTGGGTTTGAATTTGAAACCCATCAGAAAACGGAAACTGAACACGAAAATCGTTCCATAATCCAATTACAACCAAATCTATCGTTGAGTGATGGCTCTTTTTCTCCCCCATCAGCTCTCAACAGTAAGTAGATTGCATCAATTAATCATCACGATGTCACCTGTGTGCATCTGGAGCTTGCTGAGAGCATCTAGCCATCACCGTCATCAGCGCCATCAAGATGAAACCGAAACGGGCTACTACTGCAGCAGTAGAGGAGGTAATCAAATAACCGGAACCTTGCTCCTTTTTGCACCATCACTATCACAGATGAAGAAGAAAAATGAAAATGTGCGCAAGGAAACGAACGACGAATGAGTGATGGTGATGATATCTTGTTACCAGCGGCCACCATCATGTGCACTGGCAAGTGTTGTCAACGATGCCGTGCAAATTTCCTCCTCTTCTATGATAAATGCCAGATATATGTATGTATGGAGAGATCGTTTTCAGTTTGCTCATCGGAAATAGCCGTTATACATACATGTGACAAACAGAACAAATGTCATTTCCCGGTCTGTATGGTAATCATGATGTAAATTTCAGGGCATGGCATGGGTTAATTATTAGGAAGATTGGAAATTTGGTTAAGAATCAAATGTTCCTTCAGAAAATGTATTTCTGGAGCATCATGTCAATGACGGCAGATTAAAAAGGAAAGGGGAAAATTAAGCTTTGATAACAGTTCTTCTTAGTCAATCCGATGCGATACTATATCGTTCACAAGCAAAACCATTGCAAATTCACGACGCGCTTTCAATGTTTGAATGTTGATGAGCATGCAGCATGCTGCATAAGATGGAAGCGGAAATCTTGTCCAACCTAACCTACGAAGAGCAAATAATAAGAATTGCTTTTGCAGTGATTCTAATCGTTCCTCATGCGTGAATGAAAAAGGTGACCAAACTACGCTGCAACATTCAAGTATTGATTTTACATATGAAATGTACAGTGATTTTATTGTATACGGGTCATGAAAGTTGTAACTGAATCGTTTGATTTAGCCAAACATGTTATTTGCTTTGTTGATAATTGTATTATAATGCATCAACTCAATCAAAACTCGTTCACACTTTTCTACTGCCTGGTTTCCTAATACAATTGAATTTTCTGGTTTGTTTCTTTTTCTACTAATAGCTATTGATTTACATTTCTGAACGTTTAGTTGCAGGAGGATTTTGTTACACCAAACATAGAATAAGCTTATTTCATTCTGGAATGTCTGTATATCTTCTTTGTTTCTTATTTCTAGAAAGTGCTTCATTTCATCCGCATAGATTAAAAATTTTATGTTTTTAAGAATAAAGGAGATGTCGTTTACAATTAAAATAAACAAAAGATGGCCAAGATGCGAGCCTTGGGGGACTCCAGAAGTAACAGTAATAGAGTTTGATTTTTACACTTTTGAATCTGGGATGAATTCTGGGAGGAATTCAAATTAATCACGATCACGATCATCTTCTGAAAAAGAAGTGTAAATTTCATGGAAGGAAGTAGCAAATAGATTGCAGATATCTACTGCGTTGTCACCAACCGTTTCATAAAATGCATTTTTGATGGAAAATTGTCTCATTTTAATTTAGTTTTAACGTAATTGAAAAATTTTTATGGACAAGATTTTATCTCGAGTTTGGTTCTTGAATTGTACTTCTGAAATGCAATATCAATTGTCATATTTAATTCATCGTAAATACGCAAATAGTTTGCCAAATTATCTTTATCATCGGTGCCTTGCTTTTTATAAGCCTTATGTGCATTTTGTTTTCGATTTTTTAAGTTTATAAGTTGTCTGTTAAACCCAGAGATGCCAGATTTAAAAACATGTCTGTGAATTTACAAACTTTTATTTTTTTCACAGACAGTTTTTTCGTTACGACATTTACAGACTTTTTAGTTTTTTTTTTCACAGATATTTACAGACTTTTGTAATCAAGAGAAATTTTTTAAATTTATTTGGTTACACTGTTTTACATTTTTAATCAAATTAAACGTGCGATGCATTTTGCAACACGCATTAGATGCAGTTTTAGTGCTGAACGAAGCAGCCATTTTCGCCGTTTTGAACCTGAGTCAGAGTCGTAAAATTGTGGAAAAAATCTAGAAAAATCAAAGGGAACCCGAGATAAAACTCCATCACGAGCTTTTTCAAAGGATCAGGTAAGCTATAAGTTAAGAGAAATCAATATAAATGCTTCCCGGGAGTACCCGGTACATCTGAGAGAAGCCATTATGGTCATTGGGTCTGAATAAGTCCACCATTGTACTGTGATTGGATGTCGCATGATGAGTTTTTTATGTATCAATCTTTTGAAAATTACTCAGTTGAATCTGGAATTTTCATTTTTATTCATATCTTCGGAACCATAATTCCAATCGGAAAAAAAATCAAGAGAAATCTATGGGGATCTGAAACACATCTTCTGGAACTTGTTCCACTCAAATTGGTCCCTGAATCTCTGCGAAAATTGAGTGAGTTACACTCATGCGAACTTACATACATGCATACATATATACACACATACAGATACATATTCCGATCCCATTGAGATGACTCTATTGGTATATGCCATTCGTCTCTCCGGGTCTTGGAACGAAATTGTGTTTTTCAAGTGATATCATAGCCTTTCGGTACACCTTGGTGTACGAGAAAGGCAAGAAGGTGGATATCAGCAAATTGTGTTACATTTAGCCAAGTTTTTCTCCCCCAGGTGTGTAATTATTTTGGAAAATGTAACGAATATGTTGCTTGATATATATTATTTTAAAACTCTATTTGTTAAATCGTTACAATAGTGTTTAGCGCCAATTCATCGTGCTTGGTACAGTACTCTCCATTTCCCGATGATCTTTATTTCTATATTCCTTCCTATTTGAATCGGTTCAGCAACTCTGATCCTGATTCATCAACACATTTTGAGCAAGAAGTGCTTAGAATCGTATTAATAAGCTTATAAATTGCTCTTTTGATTGTCAATTTCTCCATATTTAGGTGGAAGAAAGTTGAAATTCTCACTAAGATGCGCTCGTTCCCCCGCTGCTGGCGTGCAAAAGGACTAGTACTAAGTAACTAAAGGATGTCCACACTACATGGCATATAAGATCGCCTCAAATTTAAGTTTAAATTACTCAAACTCTAGAAAACGTAGTTTGCTTATATATATATATATATATATATATATATATATATATATATATACAGCAATTCCATAGAAAAAAGTTATAGTGGGTCTCAGAATTTCATGAAAATTGGTATAGTTCTTCCTTATCAAAAAATATTAGACTCGTATTTTTTTATTGCGCCATTAGGGTGACCATTTCCGTGTTAGGGTGGTCCAAAAAATAATTTTTTTTCAAAAATGTCTTTTTTCAAAAATTTATAACTTCTGAACCTCTTGACCGATTTTTACGATTGACCCTTCAAATGAAAGATGTTTTAATGTAGTTTTAAGAAAAATTATGAAACACTCAGAGATATTTGATTTTGTAGGAAAAAAATATGTTACAAATGCTTTTTCTTGATTTTCACTGCGAGGGTCTTCAACAACTTCTTATTTTAGTATTTTTAATTGAAAGATCATTTAATTTTACATAACATATCAAAAAATTAGCGATGTCGGAGAAGCAGTTTTGGAGATACAATTTTTTTAAAATAAAAAATTATTGTTCCGCAATATATGCACCACACGTGCATGGAAACGATGAAGACGCAAGGTAGTTCACAATGCGTCTCCATCGAGTCACAGCAGCTGTGACTAATGAAATCTATGAGTAACTTACAAGCTGGGTGCAACATTCAGTTCAACCTGCGGGCCGTCCATAAACCACGTAGACCAAGTTTTAAACATTGAAGATCCTACCTTTCCCTTCGTATACTCAAATTTTAAAGCGTTTCGTCTCAATACTCCTCCCATAGGGCCTTTTCCATGACAAGTTGCGAAAAAATGCCACACGGCAGCAATGCCAAAATTTTTTGCATGTTGCATCAGTACCCAAGAGTCCAAGCTGTACCTCATAGGTATATCACTCGTTCGTAGGCAATGACTTTTACATAAGCTCCAGCCCAATAGGCTTCGCGGTGTTAGTGACATTTGGAAATATTTAGTGGTGTTTGTATTTGTTCGCAATATTCATCTATTTACCTGAAACAGCTGTTTGAAGTGACGTCATTGCTTACGAACAGGTGATATACCTATGAGTTACAGCTTAGACTCGTAGGTATATCACTCACTCGTAGGTACGATATAATGCTTCACATAAAACAACGAATGTTATGAAAGAAATGATCAGTTAGAAATCAAAGTTTCCTACTAGAACAGTTGAATTGAAGAATATCTAAAAATGAAACGTAAGTGTTCAATGTGTGATGTTTGGATGTTGAGTTCATGTGCCAGAAAAATCACCAATAAATTGTACGATTATGCAGTGGAAAAAAAGATTAAAATAGATGAGAGTAGCTCCTTCATTTGTCAACGATGCTACCACAAACTATATGAACCCAATGATGCCGTGACCGAAGAAGCCGTTGCAGGACCATCCAGAATCGCTGCTGCAGGTACGTTATTTGAAAATTCATGTGATTCTTCTTCAAATTTCAATTCTTTTCTTCTAACTACTAACTTAAACTCTTCTTTTTTGCAATCATTTTTCAGAGTCCATCGAAGCAACCAGCATTGAATCAATTTCCGTTGCGGGACCGTCCAGAATGGTTCCTTTTCCCTGCCAAGGTAAATAATAAAAAAATAAATCGTTTGTATGCTTTTTTTTCTAATAATCAATCATTTTTTATATTTATTTTCAGAATCAGTGGAAACAACCAGTTCTGAATCGATCGTTACCACCTACAACGCACCTTTGTCGGACGAAAATGAATTCCTTATACAACTTAAGGATAAATATAAAGAAACAAGAGACAGCAATGAGAGATACAGGATTTTAACCACACTTCCCAAAAGTTGGTCTACATATAAAATTATGAAGGAGTTCAATGTTTCCCAACATATGGCCAACCAAGCAAAAGCACTGCAGCAAGAGAAAGGAATAATGTCGGTGCCTGTAAAGAGGTTAAGCAGAGCTTCATTAGGAGAACCAACGATAATGCTTGTTCGTGATTTTTACAATAGTGACGATATAAGTCGTGTTTGTCCGGGGAAAAGAGATTATTTAATATCTAAAAATGATGAAGGCGAAATCTACGTACAAAGAAGATTAGTCTTGTGTAACTTGCAGGAGGCGTACTCCATCTTTAAAAATACATATCCTGATATTAAAATAGGATTTTCCATGTTCGCCAGTAACCGCCAGTAACACTGCATTTTTGGCAGGGACAAGTGGCACGCATACCGTATGCGTTTGTATATATCATCAGAACGTTAAACTTATTTTTAAAACACTACAAAGCAGACAATCACTCCCAGATGGTGTTGATTCCTATCACGATTTGTTTAAAAAAATAATTTGTCAAAATCCAAGTGAACAATGCTGGCTGCAGTGTTGCAAAAATTGTTCAGGAACGCAAATTTTGGCCACAGAACTAATGACTATTCTTAATAACGGACATGTTGAGTCAATACAATTCAAACAATGGCGTCAAGTAGAGAGATGCATTATGGACTTAGTTGAAATGGACACACAGGAATTTATTGATACTTTTTTAGAAAAATTATTCAATTTATTGCCGCATAACTTTATAGCTGAGCAACAGGCAAATTACATGAAACACGTCAAAAGCAATTTGAAAGCTACAGAATGCATCATAATCTGTGATTTTTCGGAGAATTATTCTTTCGTTGTGCAGGATGCAGTTCAAGGCTTTCATTGGGCGAACGCCCAATGTACTATTCACCCTTGTGCTATTTATTTTAAAGACGAAGAATCTAACGATTTGAAATTTACTAGTGTTATTGCAATTGCTGATTTCACTAAACATAATCATGTCGCAGTTCGTTTATTTCTTACGCATTGTCTAGCGTTCATAAAATGTAAATTGCCAAGCTTACAACAGATTTACTTTTTCTCAGATGGATCAGGAAGCCAATATAAAAATAAGATGACCGCTTTTAATTTATGCAACATGCAAAAAGATTTTGGCATTGCTGCCGAGTGGAATTTTTTTCGCAACTTGTCATGGAAAGGGCCCTTGTGATGCTTTGGGAGGAGTATTAAAACGAAACGCTGCGAAAGCGAGTTTGCAAGGCCACCATATAACAACGGCCCAAGAACTTTACTCATGGGCTATTTCTAAGCCAGATTCAAAAATACACTATCAGTTTTTTTCGGAATCCGATTACAATAAAATGGAAAGAAAATTGAAAACCGTTATATACATGTGAACCAAATTTCGGGGACACAGTCATTCCATAGTTTTAAGCCTCAAAACGAAAAGTATATTATTGTCAAACGGTATTCATTTTCAATGGAAGAATAATGTGTGAAATTGTAATTAAAGAAAATAAATGCTTCATGTTTTACTTATTTTTCTTCGACCTCGTCATTATTTGTAGCATTTAAGTACTTCTCCAGAATGTTGATACCAAAATTAATAATGTCAAACTGGGCCTGTTTTAAAGCCACGAAGACTTCAATGGGGGAGGGGAGTCCAGCCACAGTATACGTTCGGTAAAAATATTTTAAAATTTTAGTAAAGTATACGCGGGGGGAGGTAGGATCTTCAATGTTTAAAAATTGGTCTACGTGGTTTACGGACAGCCTCCAGGCTGAACTGAATGTTGCACCCAGCTTGTAAGTTACTCATAGATTTCATTAGTCACAGCTGCTGTGACTCGATGGAGACGCATTGTGAACTACCTTGCGTCTTCATCGTTTCCATGCACGTGTGGTGCATATATTGCGGAACAATAATTTTTTATTTTAAAAAAATTGTATCTCCAAAACTGCTTCTCCGACATCGCTAATTTTTTGATATGTTATGTAAAATTAAATGATCTTTCAATTAAAAATACTAAAATAAGAAGTTGTTGAAGACCCTCGCAGTGAAAATCAAGAAAAAGCATTTGTAACATATTTTTTTCCTACAAAATCAAATATCTCTGAGTGTTTCATAATTTTTCTTAAAACTACATTAAAACATCTTTCATTTGAAGGGTCAATCGTAAAAATCAGTCAAGAGGTTCAGAAGTTATAAATTTTTGAAAAAAGACATTTTTGAAAAAAATTATTTTTTGGGCCACCCTAACACGGAAATGGTCACTCTAATGGCGCAATAAAAAAATACGAGTCTGATATTTTTTGATAAGGAAGAACTATACCAATTTTCATGAAATTCTGAGACCCACTATAACTTTTTTCTATGGAATTGCTGTATATATATATATATATATATATATATATATATATATATATATATATATATATGTATTTTCGAATATGACAAAAATCGACGAAAAACTACTCTTTCTAGAAGTATACACTCAATGGATAAATCCAATGGATAATATTCATTAGTATTTGACATAACTTTCATGTGATATCATAATTGGGAATCGCACCACAAAATCACATGAACCTTATGTGTCAATGGAAATTTAAGTGATTTATCATATTGAACTCAGATAATCACATGAATGTTATGTGAAATTCAGATAGATATCATTGGTTTTGTTTATGGAAAAATATTATGTGAATTTCCAATGGAACCTACTTGAAAACTTTTTCCGTGTAGTAATTTCTTATGTACATCAAGATGTTGCTCATAATAGAAAAAAAAAATCCTGTGAATGCTCGGAAAGTTTTACTCAGTCTATGAGTTAAATACGTTTTCAAAAATATGGGTGAATCAGTCTTCACTTGGAGTTGACCTCATCATTCAATTCGTTAAACGCAGGTCTTTTTTGCTCGAACATGACTTTTACTGACACTTCAAACTTCGCATCTATTTCATGACCGGGCTACTCATTTTAAGCAGCCCAATTACAGTCATTTATGAAATTCACAGACATTTTTCGCGGACTTCTGAAAAAAGAACCTGGCATCTCTGGTTATACCAATACCAATGCCATTGAGGGCATCCAAGCCAAATGTAACAAATATGATAAATGTTTGCATCCTATTATAATCAGAAAATGCTAACCTTGCCTGAGGAATCAATTCTAATATTTAAACAAGTTATTAGACCGGCCATACTTTACGCTGTGCCAATTTGGCCTAGTTATTGCACTACCAGAAAAAAGAGCACTTCAGAAGATTCAGAAAATAGTTCTGAGGAAGATTTTGAAGTTTTCTTCTTAGTACAGTACTGCCGAGGTATATATTTAGTTTTTGTTATAAGATGTTATACTGATATTACGGTATAGAAAACCCTTTTTAAAATTACTGAATTTTCGAGCAGGAACAATGTAAAACATTTATGATATATATCATCATAACAGTTAAGGCTGGTCAGTTACTGTAGTCGCTGAAGCACCTTGGTTGAATTGAAATGTAACTTATTTTAAATTTGGAACAAATGAAGTGTTGAAAATCAGCTCAAGGTCAAAAGTATAGTGATTGTATCAAAAGTATAAAATTTATGTTCTATACCGTGCGGGACCAAAATCCATACACCTAAGCACAAGAGAATCATTAACGGTCAATATAAAATAATGCTGTCGCATTATGCTCTGTATCACATCTTTTTCCTATACATTTATTTTTACTTCCCATTATTTATTTAATTAAATCTTCAACATAATGCTGTACAGATATTTTCTAGGCTAGGTGTCGAATTCTATGTCTGTAAGTAGACTTACTATTGTTGAAATCATATACATCAAACGTTTCATTAAACATACGACAGCACAAAGTCCACGGTTCGTTGAATCCATAGTTGGTCCGATGGGTAGGTTGCCACAGAAGCGTGTAACTACGTAGAACTCTTTGAGGAGCATTGATGAAGATTTGGCTCACAAGAGAGTTGCAATCCACGTCACCGTTAAGCAATCCAAACACGAAGAGTCGCTGAAGTAGCTTCCTCCTTTCTGCCAACGTGTCCAGGTCAATCTGCCTGCACCGTTCTTCGTAAGGCGGCAAATTTACCGCATCGTTCCAGGGCAGAACACGTTAAAGCGTATCTTACGAAGTTTCGCTGAATGGCTTCGATTCTGTTAGCTTGAATAGCGTGAAAGGGTGCCCACACAACAACATCATACTCTAGAAGACTGCAGACGAGAGCACATTATAGTGATTTCAGCGCGTAGATGTCCTGGAATGCGTTTGTGTTTCGTTTCAAGAAACCTAATGTGGCGAATGCTTTAGCAGTTATCATGGAGATGTGCTCATTGAATCTGACTTTAGAGTCGATGATAACACCCAAATCCTTAACTGAAGAAACGAAGAGCAAACTACTGAGTCCTCATTTTGTCCACTGCATGCCCATGTGGAACCCTATCGAACGCCTTGCTGAAGTCCACGTTGATCGCATCAACTTGTCGTCGTTTTTCAAAGGAGTTGATCAGCGAGTTGACAAACACCATTCAGTTGGTTGTTGTAGAGCGTTTCCTCATGAAGCCGTGCTGATGTTCGGTAATTATTGGCCTAACCGCTTGATAAACGACCTCATATACGATCTTCTCCAGAGCTTTTGGGAGGCAGCTTAGAATCGACATTCCACGATAATTTCCAACGTTGTGGATGTTTCCAGCTTTGTGAATAGGTGTGATGGACGCAACCTTCCACATTGTGGTGAAAACACTACTAACTAGCGAACGATTGAAGATAATCGACACAGGAGAAGCGAGAGATGCAGAAAATTTCTTAATGAACGATGGCGGCAAACAGTCTGGACCAGGGCCTTTAGAAGGATCTACAGATGAAAGAACTTTCATCACCTCTTCAACAGATACATCCAACTGCGGCAAATGCAAGTTATAATGAGCTATGCTACTCATCCAGTCACGACGATCATCCGGAGAATGAGCGGGAGGGGTAGTCGAAAAAACATCCTTGAAGAATTTTGCGAAGAGATCAGAAGCTTCTTCCGCGGAGTCAGCACGAGCTTCTTTATAGGACACATCGAGTGGTATACCGCCGTTCCACCTAAGTTTCTTCACGTAGCACAGTGGTTGAAATCGGCATTTTCGTGCGCTTAATTATTAGCTCCTTTATCATGAAATTAAGAGGTATGGTGCCTTCAGAGAAGTGTTTCAATATGTTACTGCGCTTCTTTTGATGTTTTTAGTTAAAAGATTAATCCCCCTAAAAGTGAGATCGAAAATTTATTTTTTCAACTATTCAAGATACAGTGTTGGAGTCTTGGACAAAGTTGTAGAAAATTTCTTTTCAAAGAACTATGCTCAAGACGCTTAATTAATATCTTTTTTTACTTTTCAAGATATGTGAAGTTTATTGACGACGGTCCCTCAAAAATGGTTTTCTCATCATAACTTTTTGATCTACATTTTTACGGCTTTGTCATGTTCTAGTAAGTTGTAGATAATAATAAAATACACAATATTGTAGAACACCGCATTGCAGTATCTTCTGTAGAAAAAAAGTTATTGAAGTTTTTGTAGATTTTTAGACCATAGTTTATGAACTTGTAACTTAGCAGGGGGCAAAATGGGGCAATATACCCATGGTGCATCTGAAACTTTAATAAATTCACTTCAAAATGATAGCAAACATCTGTGAATGTAAGCGATTGTTGGAAAACTATGATTTAAACAAAATAGTGATAGCCGTGCCTAAATGTGCATGCTATTGCATCAGAATTGCCGCACCTAGTGTTAGAGATATCTTGTATACATTAAAGGGTGATACGGTCAAAATTTGGTCAATATCAACTTGACGTATTTCTTTCAATTTTGCATTTAAAAAACCTGAACACCCCTCATTTTGAAGGTGTGTGTGTGTAGAATGTTGTTTCTATTTTGATTTTGGAATTCACTCTTCAGTTGTCAAAATGCCGTCCAAGCAAGAAGAGCAGCGTATCAAAATTTTGCTCGCGCATCGCGAAAATCCGAGCTACTCGCACGCAAAGTTGGCAAAATCGCCAAAAGTTGCCAAATCAACAGTTACAAATGTAATTAAAGTGTTTGGGGAACGTTTGTCGACAGCCAGGAAGTCTGGATCGGGGGGAAATCGAAAACCGGAAGCCGCTGAGACGACAAAGAGAGTTGCCGGTAGTTTCAAGCGAAACCCTAACCTCTCTCTCCGAGATGCCGCAAATAAGCTGGGTGTATCGTCTACAACCGTGCATCGAGCCAAAAAACGAGCCGGACTATCGACTTACAAGAAGGTAGTGACTCCAAATCGCGATGATAAACAAAATACGACGGCCAAAGCGCGATCCCGGAGGCTGTACACGACGATGCTGACGAAGTTTGACTGCGTGGTAATGGATGACGAAACCTACGTCAAAGCCGACTACAAGCAGCTTCCGGGACAGGAGTTTTATACGGCAAAAGGAAGGGGAAAGGTAGCAGATGTTTTCAAGCACATGAAACTGTCAAAGTTCGCAAAGAAATATCTGGTTTGGCAAGCCATCTGTACCTGTGGCTTGAAAAGCAGCATTTTCATAGCTTCCGGGACTGTCAACCAAGAAATTTACGTGAAAGAGTGTTTGAATAAACGTCTGCTGCCTTTCCTGAAGAAACACGGTTGTTCCGTACTGTTTTGGCCGGATTTGGCATCTTGCCATTACGGTAAAAAGGCCATGGAGTGGTACGCCACCAACAACGTGCAGGTGGTTCCCAAGGACAAGAACCCTCCCAACACGCCAGAGCTCCGCCCAATTGAGAAATACTGGGCTATTGTCAAGCGGAACCTAAAGAAGACCAAAAAAACTGCTAAGGGCGAGCAGCAGTTCAAGGCAAACTGGCTTTCTGCGGCGAAGAAGGTGGACAAGGTGGCTGTACAAAATCTGATGGCAGGGGTCAAGCGTAAGGCCCGGCAATTCGGATTTGGAAAAGCGGAAGCCTAACTGAATATTTTTCCTGAATTTTATACTAATTGAACTTGAAAAAGAAATTTAATTTGATTTTTTAAATAAACGATTTCACCGATTTACACGCGTTTTCCCTTGACCAAATTTTGACCGTATCACCCTTTATAATGCTACTGTTGAAATCAAGTAAGCCATGACCCAAGACTTCAATCATTTTTTCTGAGTCCCTTAGCAACCATCAACAAGTGAAGTAAAATAACATTGTTAAATCTTAATTATTTGTTGGACATTGAGTGGTTTGAAAGCTCTATTGTGTACACGAATCACGGTAGCAGTGCCCAGTTTTCAACTGTATAAATGGCCTCCATCGGTATGTAAAATATCTCAATTTGAAATTTGACTGTCTATGTTTTGGAATTTATGCCAAGAACTATTTTTTAAATCATTCTTATATTCCAGTTGAAATCGATAAACATCATCTATTTTCAACATGGAGAGCAGCAGGAAGGAGTTCGGCGATAAAAAATCGCAGCGTATTCAAAGAGGTCCTGAAAGCCTATTCGATTGATTCAGACATTATGCCGGAAGTTGCTGTGGAGGTTGAAAAGTATACCAAAACTATTTGTGATATTTTTCAAAGGCTTTGGATAAAACATAATCGCACAGCTGACAGGGTGCTGCTCCACCATTTTGAGAATTTCAAAATACCTTTCAAACTTCCAGCAAACATCCTCAATATGCTTCCTTCGTCATCATCGCGCGTCCCGGCTGGGCGTAAGCCAATACCATTCGAAATGTGTAGTGACTCGACTAAAAGAAAAAAACAGCATCCATTCGTGAGAACCATCAAGCAGAAGAGCTTGTATTTGCAACGCAGATGAAGCTACGCGCGTCAGGTCAGAAACATGCTGCTGATATTCTTAAAGAGGCTGCGCAGACTACCCCGTCGCGGGCAAGCAAAATTGCTAAATCGTGGAAAAGATCATCGAACAATCCATTGTTCGAGTATAACGATGCTGAAACTTTGGCATTATTTGTTGATGCAAAGTTGTCCAAATAGCAGTACGTTAGAATTCAGACCGAGGCCAAACAACGAAATGCGAATATATATCCACCGTACCACCACATTCTAGAAGCGAAAAAAAGCTGTTATCCAGATGAAAACTATATACACGGTATGAAAAAATCTTGTAAATATTTCTGTAACTTGCAAGCATCTTTTAATGTTTAAAAGTTAGATATATTTAAATGTTTAAAAGTTAGTTATTTAATATATTTAATATATATAAATGTATAAAAGTTAGTTATATTTATACTAAATATAGTTTAAAATTAAGTCTTTTTTCTGTGTTATAGTCAGCGACACATGTGTGGAAGTAAAACTACAACAGCTTCTTGACCACACGTCGGAGCGAATCGTCGATGCAAACGAAGAAACTTTGGATAACTTCACAGATGAGGAGCTTTTAAACATCAATTTGACGATCAAGTGGGGAATGGACGGAAGTACCGGAAATGCTGAGTATAATCAAAAATTCGAGGATGATGACGGTTCAAAAAGCGATACAAGCATGTTCATTACATCACTAGTTCCCATAGTTGCCGAAACGAATGGGAAGACATACTTTCGTAATCCTCGGGCATCATCAACTCGGCTGTGCCGGCCAATAAGGATACAGATAATGGCCGAAACTGCTGAGCTTGCCATTCGGGAGAAAGAATATATTGAAGAGCAAATTGAGAAACTGTTGCCAATGGAGTTTACGAAATATGGACGAGACATACGGGTTCGGTACAGTATGTTGTTAACTATGGTGGACGGGAAGATTTGTTCTGCACTCACTGGGACAAAATCGTCCCAAAGATGTTTTGTCTGCCTAGCAAAGCCTACAGAAATGAATGATATAGACAAAGTTCGACAGCGTAAAGTGAATGAGACTGCATTTCAGTATGGACTATGTCCTCTGCACGCATGTATTAGATTTTTCGAGTATTTTATGCATGTTGCATATCGACTTGAAACGAAGAAATGGCAGTCCCACGGAGAAGATAAACAGAAAATGCTTGAACAGAAAAAGAAAATCCAACAGCGTTTGAAGGTAGAATTTTGTATGAATGTGGATCAACCACGATCTGGTGGATCTGGAACATCGAATAATGGAAATTTAGCTCGAAAATTTTTTGCGAACGCTGTACAAGTAGCAGACATCACTAAACTAAATCTCACAGCAATCCAGCGATGTGGTTCAATTCTCCAATCTATAGGATCAGGTTGCGAAATCGATTCAATATCATTTGACAACTATTGTGTTGAGACAGCACGCTTGTTGGTGAAATTATATCCCTGGTACTATCTACCAGCAAGTGTCCATAAGGTTCTTATACATGGGTCTTCCATAATTGACCATTTTATGGTACCAATCGGACAACTCTCAGAAGAAGCGCAAGAGGCAAGAAATAAAGATTGGAAAAGGTAGGTAAATACAAGCTTCATAATGTAATTATTTTATTGAAATATTTTAACCCATCCAACAGATACCGAGAATTCAACACCCGAAAGCATTCAAGACAAGCTACGAATCGTGACCTTCTGAACATGCTACTAGTGTCTTCAGATCCATTGATCACAAGTATTCGAGGATGGCCGAAGAAAATCGAAAAATCACTATCGGATGACGCGAAAAGCCTTTTGAAAAGTTTTTCTTACGATAGTGAGAATGACAACGAGAACAACAACGAAACCAAAAGCGAGGACGACAGCGATTCATGAAATAGACATGTTGAAAAACTTTTATTATCAGTTTACTTTAATTAAATTAAATTGAACCCAATTAGCGTGCCGTATTTTTTACTATAACGAAGAAAAAGTTTTAACACGAAACATACCTTCCAAAAGCTTACATTCACAGATGTTTGCTATCATTTTGAAGTGAATTTATTAAAGTTTCAGATGCACCATGGGTATATTGCCCCATTTTGCCCCCTGCTAGGTTACATGTTCATAAACTATGGTCTAAAAATCTACAAAAACTTCAATAACTTTTTTTCTACGGAAGATACTGCAATGCGGTGTTCTACAATATTGTGTATTTTATTATTATCTACAACTTACTAGAACATGACAAAGCCGTAAAAATGTAGATCAAAAAGTTATGATGAGAAAACCATTTTTGAGGGACCGTCGTCAATAAACTTCACATATCTTGAAAAGTAAAAAAGATATTAATTAAGCGTCTTGAGCATAGTTCTTTGAAAAGAAATTTTCTACAACTTTGTCCAAGACTCCAACACTGTATCTTGAATAGTTGAAAAAATAAATTTTCGATCTCACTTTTAGGGGGATTAATCTTTTAACTAAAAACATCAAAAGAAGCGCAGTAACATATTGAAACACTTCTCTGAAGGCACCATACCTCTTAGTTTCATGATAAAGGAGCTATTAATTAAGCGCACGAAAATGCCGATTTCAACCACTGTGCGTAGGTCCAAAAAGACGATGCGCAATACATATTCATGGAAAACTGTGTTCAACCGGCTGGTGTAGTGCTCCTCCATGTCGTGAAGTAATCGCCTGTTTTCCTCAGTCCGTTGTTTGAAAAGACGTTTCCTTGATTTTCGTAACCTGTTTCGGAGGTTCCTAAGTTCCGTGGTCCACAATGGTTGATTGTAGTGAACACGGAGGCAATGTCGAAAATGGCACTATAAAACCGGAAAACAGCATCGTCAACGTCACAATCATTCAAAAGCGTCGTCCAGTCTATCGAGCCTATCCGGGCGTTGATAAGGGGTTCATTGCATAAGTTGAAATCGTAATAACAGCGGTCCAGCCCAACGTCGTCAGTATTACGAAGGTAGTGATGGTAGTAGGTAGTGATGATAAAAGATTTGTGATGAGCGTCGAGTTTTAAAATTCCAAAGGGCGATTCAAAAAGTTCGATTCTTTCAGTATCACTAACGAAAGCCACGTCAAGTAATCTCGTTTACGTTACGTACATCCTGAACCTGCTGTAATCCACATGCAAGGATCGACTGGGTCAAAGCGATTCCTTGTTCAGATGAAGCGTTGGTCGGGATGTAAGAATTCATGTCGGCATCAAATTGCCATTATAGTCTAGGCAGATTATAGACTCCCAAAACTATTTATGACTGTATCGGTAGTTTCAGCAAGCTCACACAATATTGATACAATACAATTGATGCTTAAAACAAAAAAAAGGAAGACAAATTTCTTACCTTTAATTTGGCGTTAAAATAATTGATATAATGATATTACAACCGGAGATATTTGTATTTTGGTAAACAAACTTTTTTAAAGTGCATTTTAATTTTTTAGCTGTATCTCCAAAACTGTCCTACTGAGATTTTTTTCGATTACTTTTTTGGATTAAGCGCACGATATTGCAACGGAATCATCAAAAGTTCAAGTTCATTTTTTTTACGTAGGACTACGCCTTTGATTACTACATGGGGGTACACTTTGTGAAAACCGAAAATGGAACATGTAACAAATTAAGAAAGATTTTGAACGTTAATAACTCAGCTGCCCCTGGTCCAATTTCAATAATTTTATCACCAATCGATCAGAAAATCCTGGAAAATTCTGGAAAAACATGGTAAAACACGAGGCAAATTTACTCATCGCTGAGCTCCTGCACTTTATTTCTTATGTCTGAGATAACTAAACTCAAATTTGGGTCGTTCTCATTCGCCGTGACATCACCTTGAAAGATATCGGCGCCGGTGGTTAGCGTGATTACCTCTCACCCCAGCAGGCCTGGGTCCCCGGTTGAGTTGATGGGTCGATATGTAGGGTCCAGGTGTGTGCGCTGTCTCCCTGGCGTCTGTAGCATTGGAGCTCAGTATGGAAAACAAATCTCGCGTCACTTTTCAATAGGTCCTATCTCCATTGATCGATTCTCTTCATCGACACTCTCTTTCGTAAATAACTTGGCTTCACAAATGTTTCCTGCCATCTTCGTCGAGTTAGATGCTAGATTTTTGCTTCTTTCATTGAAAATATCCGGCCGTGGCGATTCAAAGATGATGAAGGTTGATCAAAATAATTTGTACCCCTGCTTCCAGTTTGATTACATGAGCATTTTGTGTGGTCGTTGGTTCTGAATATGGACAAACAGGCAGATGAATCCTATTCCTACTTTTTACTGTAAAAAGCTTGGTGGCCCTGAAAAGAGCCGTTTTGTTGCCAAAGTTGGTGATGAAACCAAACAGAGTGCATCTCTGTCACTTCAAAACGTAGATGACATCCATGGCCGCTTACGCTTGGCGTGTTTAGTGTAGGTGACAGCATCATGGATCTCATTTTTCAGAAATACCTTCAGCACACCTCGTAAATCAGACCGGAGATACGTCAGACACCGTCACGGCGAGCCAGATGATGGATGGTGGTTATCTTGAAGAATTTACGTTTGGTTCTGAATATGGCGATGAGTGTGAAAAATATTACACAATTCCATCCTCCCTTTTCCTACGCACCCGAAGATCGGAAGCGAATGCCACTTCGACTTGTTTCGTCTACTTACTACTCTCTGACGACTGTGCTGGGGAAGCAGCATATGCATGTAGGTAATTGGTGGATTTGTTAGTTAATTCGACGCTTTTGGACAATGTTCCATTTTCGGTTTTCACAAAGTGTACCCTCATATAGTAATCAAAGACGTAGTCCTACGTCAAAAGTGAAAACCTACCAAACTACGAGTTTAACTTAACCTAGCGTGCTAGATCACGTATGATCTGATGATTTGATCTCAGACAGGTGTCTCTAAACCTTTCCAGGATGAATACACTCCGTTCTTCTAATGTCTGAATTCCAGACAGGAGGTGGATCTCGAAGTTTCTAGTCCGTGGAGGACTGTTAAAGGACATCTTAAAGATCTTGTTCTTGATCCTTTGGAGTTTCAGGTGATTTGGCGCAACTCTCCCAGATTGGCATCCCGTATTCTATAACGGGTAAGATTATTTGTTTGTAGACATCAAACTTATTTTTCAGGGATAGAGTAGACCTCCTGTTGATGAGTGGATACAGTGATCTTATCAAGATGTTACAGTTGGTTTTGATTTTGTCAACGTGCTCCCTGAAAATCAGCTTCCTGTTCAGTGCTAAGCCGAGGAAGGCTACCTCTTTCTACCATTCCACCACTGTGCCGTTCAGGCATATCTTATTATTCATCGACGGAACAAGTCTGAGAGATTTAGAGTGTGGAAATATGATGACCTGGGTCTTTGCCGCGTTGATATGGATCTTCCAGCAGTTAATATATTCCAGGCCTCTCTGAAGTTTGGCAGTCAGAGCTCCGATGACCCTACCCTTGTAGACGATGGATGTGTCATCTGCGAACAGAGACAACGATCCACCATTAGGGAGAGCCGGCATTTCGGAGGTGAACAGGTTGAATAGAATGGGTCCAAGGATGCTTCCATGTGGAACCCCAGCACCGATGTTGAAAGCATCCGATGTGATGCCATTCAGAGAGATTCGGAACGTCCTGTTCGATAAGTAGTTGTTAATTATCATCACTAGGAAGATTGGAAGACCGTAGTGCTGCAATTTGAACACCAAGCTATCATGCCAGACATTGTCGAACGCTTTTTCAACGTCCAACAACAGATGTTTTCGAAACAGACTTGCTCCGGCTGAGAATGTTTGTTACTCGAGTCAGCTGGTGGACGGTCGAACGAGCTTTCCGAAAACCAATCTGTTCCTCGAGTAACAAATTGTTTTCTATGGCAGATATTAGAAGCCGGTGGTAGACTGCTCTTTCGAACAGTTTTGATAACCCTGAGAGAAGGCTGATTGGTCGATAACTTGAAGGAGAGGACGGTGGACTTCCAGCACGAGGGGAAGTAGCCAAGTCGGAGGCACATATTAAAAATCAGAGCCAGATCGTTGTAGAATCTGGAACTCAAGTGAACAAGTTCCAGATTCAGGATGTTGTCGAAACCTGGGGCCTTCATGTTTTCAGATGATTTAATAAAGGCCAACAGCTCCTCAGCCGTAATCTCGGATTCCTCTGGAAAAATGTTAGGAATCTGATGAAGATTGGTTGCATTTTCAGCAACCTTAGATTTCTGAGGGCTGACGATGTATTGTCTGAGATTGCGGGAGCTGACGAAGTGTTGACCTATCGCGGCTGCCTTCTCTTCAGGAGTTATCAGATGAACCACTGGGTCGCCGTAACGATCTAGTGGGGTCAGTGGTGGAATGGGTCTTGGCTTATTTTAAGAATTTTGGTTAGTTTCCTTTGAACAATCTGGAAGAGAGTGGATTCTGTTAGCAAAGTCCTAATTTCTGAGGTCCACCATCCTGGCTTGGATGGTTTTTGTTAGGCGATTACAGTGGGTCTTAAGGAGAGGCAGACCAGAGCGTTATTCCTGCCTTCGGATGGTGTTACGGAGTCTTACAAGATCTTTGGTAGATCTGTCAAGGTTCAGAGTATTGCTCACCTGTCTGGATACTGGCACGTGTTGTTCCCTGGCCCGGGATATCACCTTCTCGATGGAATGCAGACACCGGTCAACGTATTCGAGCGTCCGTAGTCGACAGTGGAGTCGACACATTGTTGGAAGTGATCGCAGCTGACACGAACTCGGTCATTTTCGGCGATCATCAAGGATTGTAGGACCACCAGAGTGTTGTTATACCACCATACAGGTATGTGAGAACAAACATATGTCCACCAAAGTCTTGTGATTTTGTGAAATCGTTGGACACTAATCGGCATCGATGAGTGAGGTGAATCAGTTCTCGGAGAACTCGATTTCGGGCACCTTCCTTGGATTTTGGTGGTGATTCATACCACAACGAGCATCACCGGCGACGAATTAGGCACTGATTACTGTAACGACTAGCCGACAGACGACGTAACACGATCGCTTCCAGGCTCGGGCATCACACACCGGTTATTGTGGCCAAGTAAATACAATTTACAGTATATGCCCAGCCGAAGCTGAAATTCATTGATGCTATGCACTAAATAATGGATGGGTATGACTTAGCTGACTAAAAATCAGTGCCAGATGGTTGTAGAATCTGGAACTCAAGTGTTTGAGTTCCAGATTCAGGATGCTGTCGAAACCTGGGGAACGAACAGTTTTATATAAACAATTTCATATACTTTATAGCGCTCAAAAACTTGCTTTCGGTATCAATAAGCCTCCGAGTTGAATGCCTCTTCTGTAAAGGTTATGTAAGATGATAATAATAGTAATAACAAAAAAAGCGCCGATTTAATTTTCGAATACTCAACCGTCCATTATCAGACGGCCTCTTTGCGATAGTAGCGCCAACATTTCCAATGTGTCCGGAAAATTGTTACCCCAAACGAATGCTTCCCATTTTCTCACGGGAGATCGTCTCCGAGTTATCTCCCTCCCTCTCTCATTAGGAAAAACATCCCTTGCTCGCAGAGAGAGCCTCATTTCTCCGGCAGTAACAACCATCACATGGACATCTGGGAGCCTCTCCCGCATCTGTCAAAGTTTGCCCCAACACGGAGAATGAGAAGCTCATTTTCCCAATGCTCCAACATGTCTCTCAATTACTCCCATCCGAGCTGGAGAAAACGCGAGCACTCTATGCTCCTAATCTCAGTGTTGTTGATTTTCCTTTGAGGTCCCATCGTGACGTGAAATTGTCAGACGGTGGGGCACAAGTGGGGGACGTAAATTTCCTGCAATCCTTGGCCGTGCGTGCTGCCGCTCCAAGTCTCGGGGCTCAAGGATTTAGTACAACTTTAACTTCGGTCGCGTCGTGTCACGGAATTGCTTCGCGCGAGTGTCGCCCGCCGTACGATTTCGAAAAATTTTCGGCGCTGCTCGAATCAGTAGAAGAGGGTGAATTTCCCAACCGGATAAACGCGAGTTTATCACGCGTGTGAATAGATTAACCTAGGCAGGGGTGTGCGAATGAATGTGGTGACAAAAAATATTCATTTGTGTGATTTTGCCGGGGAACAAAACTCGGCTCCAGGTGTACGAATGTAGTAACTGCTCTTATGGTGGGGTCGATTGCCGTGGGTGGCAAACAGGAGGGTGCCCTAATCGTGTTCTCGCTAGCGATATGCTTTTTGACGATGTACCGTACGGAGCAGTTGTGATGCTTTGTGGTGTTCAAGGTGAAGTGGCTGGGCGTATGAATTTAATGAATAAGGGATATTTCATTGACTTCCGGTGCGAAGCGAGTTGCGGGTGAAAAGGGAGCGCTTTCTATCGTGAGGTACGTGTTTATTCAAAGTTTCATCGAGGTGTATTATTTTAGCAAATCTGAGTGGTGAAAAAGTGGATAATGTGAGGGAATTCGAGAGGTGTAGATTTCCAGGCATTCTCGGGACTGTGCTATGGATGAAAAACAGAAGAAACCTTTCGGTCGCTATCAACGGTTGAAGTTTTCCGAGATAATTTACATGCTGTTGGAATGAATAAGTGAAATGAAATAAAAATGGTAATATCATCAGCATAAACAGGCCAAAGTGTACTTGGAGTTTGCCGTCTCCTACCCTGCCGAGCGTGCCAGAGGGGGTTGTTAGAACGAAATTGAAAACCGTTTCCTCGGTTCGCTTTCATCAGGATTCGGTATTCTCCCTCTGGGAATGCGAAGCAAAAAAAAAACAAGACCGGTGGTTCGTTCCAAAATCTACGACTTCAAACCGAGGTAATACCGTGAGAATATGTGATTTGGGTCGACGTGGATAGTAAAAACATCGCTCCCACCCCCCCTTGACAGAGAGCCTTTTGCGATATTGGCCTCCGGAGTGAGATAAAATTTTACAAAGTTTTGGCACGGAATTAAAAGTGTGACCTGTGCTCTGTCTTCATCAGTGTTCGGAATGCTACGAATGAATATATAAAGTGAGGCTGTGGAAGGTCAGAAGACGGTGAACCATGTCCCATTAGGAGCATTTCACAGGAAATAGAGCTTAACTTTCAACGTTCCGAAGCTTGCATACACATCTTGACGCGAGCAGAGAGAGAAATGATAAATTGAGTTGTTGATTACGAAGAAAGTGATATCGATGCCCCCTCTGGGCTACAAGAGGCTGAAAGCTGGAAATCAAGTTTACTAAGAAGGAAATCCTAATGATGATGATGATGATGGTGATGGTGATGAAGACGATAATAGCGTGATGTTATCGATCGTTTTTTTTTTTCTCGCAGTGTGAATTGTTGCTGGTGTTTGTTGAAGAAGAAAGTTGCTAGATGCCCAGAGGGCTTCCCACAGAAGAAAGCCGGTCCGGTTGCTCTGAGGGAAAAAACGGGGTGAGAAAGTTTCTGACTACACTACAAAGCACGCACCGGAACGGAACACGGATCTTACTTTGTGCGCCTTCTTCCTTCGGATTGCAGAGAAATAAATAAGGTTTTGGCTCTGCCAGTCAACGACGTCATCGATGCGGTGTGGTGCTGCTGATGCTGGATGCTGGATGCTGGTGAAAAGGTTTGATATTTTTCAAATAATTGATTTTCCTGCCGTGTCCGGTGCCGGATAGAAGCTACCTTTAGCGACCGATATAGGTTCGGGTTGGGGGCTGGGTTGTCTGTCTGTGATGTAGACTTTGATGTCTCAGGGCCAGATGAATGGTGGAATGGTGAAGAAGTAAAGCAAGTTGGTTTTGTAGGGATTTTCGGCTTCAGCAGTTGAATGGGAAAATTGAGAATAGGTATCGATGTATTTTGCTGTTTCAAAATTTAATAAGTTTTTTTTTTCTATTCTGAAAAAAAAATAGCGTTGGTTTTTGCTAGGCTGTTAATCATTCCTACCCTTTCTGTATTGTAGTGTTTCGTCATTTAACTTTTTTTTCTGAATGCTTGTTTTCATCTGAGGAAAAGCCTATTTTATTTGATCACTAAAAATATTTATCATGCTCACGTTAGCATATAAACCTCAAATCATTGTTGAAAATAGTTGCACCAAAATACTGGCGTACGTTTGTTACATGTACTCTAAATGCTTCATTTTGATTTTTTAGATTTATTATAGGCCATGCTAGAGTTTGATTCATAACCCCAGTAACTAGTGGATGGAGTAATAAATGCGCAAGCACTGAATGAACCCTTTTTGCCTTTTCTCACCACTCTATTCACTCTAATTGAAACTCCCTCAAAATAAATACAAAGTAAGGTCTAACTTAATTCAGCTATTCGTAAAATTATTTATTTGCTTGAAAGTTCTATCTATGTTCTCTGCTTGTTTTCCACTTTTTTAGTTTGTCCACTTTGCTATAATAAAATAGAACATAACCTAGTAATCAAAGATTAGCACAAAAGGTGCTAAAAACGTTGAAATTTTTCTAGGTGAATAATCATAAAAGTGACACTATCAGTTCTCCAGGCCATTGTAAGGCCCACCCAGAACGGCTGCCGTAGGCTTGACCAGCAGCCAGGGGCATAGTCAGGAGTCCCTCTGACCCTAGTGGAGTAAAAAGAACAGTTTCAAACTGTCTGTATGGGCCATTAGTATTTTTGTTTCCGTCATCCAATTGTCATAGTCCTCGTTGTCCAAAATAACTACTTGTCCACTTTTGTATAGAATACCGGCTTTGGTTTTAGTTCTGTGAGAATTAGAATTACCTCTTTTTCAGTTTTACTAAGTGAATGTCCTTTTCCGAAATAATATTCCTGGCAGTCTCGTGTAATTGAATAAGAAGTCTGTGGGTGATTGCAGTCTCCTTGTCAACGATAGCCTCTTCCATGATTTCCAACAGAGGAGTTTGGTAAAGGGGATGATCAACCCGATTCGTGCCTTCTTCAAAATTGATCTTTGCTCGCTTTCTACTCTCTTTTTACATTGCTGTACTTTAACGGATCTACTCTTTACTTTCATCTCCTCATCTATCGTATAAATTTATCATTTTAAGTCTGATATTTGACTTTAAGCAGCTCCAACTAAATAAAGACAATTAGCCCTATCCGCAGTGTTCACTCGGCTTTCGACAGAAGTAGACCACTTTGATGTGTGTCACGTGATCGTCTGTTTACTCGGCAGCAACCATTGTGTGCAGTGATGCCATATTTTATTGATTTTCAATCTGTATCTTCATCGAAAAAAATCTTTTTAATCTGTATCTGGCTGACAAAAATCTGTACTTTAGCAACAAGCCCGAAAATTTGGTGTTGCCAAAATCGAACGGTTTTATTTTTAAATTTAATTTATAATTTCGCTGATTATGAACCACCGTGAGTCATCTTTATTACAAAGACGTTATTAATAATTATTCTTTTATTAAAAATTGTAATCACATGGAACAAAAGTACGTTATTTTCAAAATCCGTTGATTTTGGCATGATGCTAAAATCGAACCGTGCCAAAATCAAACGGGTACTGAAATCTATTTATTAATATCTCAGTGTGGATTTACCTAAACCTTCATTGAGTTCATTCATAGTTCAGAAGGAGTTTGTTCAATGCTCAGAATCTTGAAAAATAACTAAAGTTTCCTTTCTAAAGAATTGCATTCTTGTTTTTCGAGGGGCTGTTAATTTGAGTATCTTCGATTCATCTATCCGAATTGAAAAGGTGTACTTTGTATTTTCTGTATTTATGTATTTTTAAGTGTTGTTTTTTTTTTGTTTTAAAGTGAGTTAAATTCATTATTTAATGTATTTTCGTATACAACGTATTTTCGATGCATTTTGGTGTATTTTATTTATGGTATTTAAGTTATAACGTGTACACATTTACGTATTTTTATGGATTTTTTTGAGTATTTTTCGAAGTGTATATTTAGAATTCAGCTGATTTTTGAAGTTGATCACCCTTCGTTTTTAAAATCATGAAATCCTATAATCTGGATTTTTAAGTGATTTGTATCTTTTCTAAAATTCAGAAAATACAAAACATTAAGTTCCAGTAGTAAAGGGTGTCCACGATGAAATTGCCACACACAAAATTGATTCGCAAAATTCGAGTTTTCATCCGATTGCCATCAAATTTTCAGGGATTGAGAAATAACTATTAAACTTCATTTTACCATTTTACTCGTATTTTATTTACAGTCCATACGCAAATGCCCGCACCTTGGCCTTAACCCCGGCCATAAGATTCTGCACAACCTGTGAATCAACCGTTTTTTGCATGTAAACCCATACTTTCTTCAGTTCCTCGACTGTATTCACTACCGTGAGTCGTTTAAGAAGGTGCTGCTTCATAATCGCCCAGTACTTCTCGATGGGGCGGAGCTCCGGAGTGTTGGGAGGGTTGAACATTTTCGGCACGAAATTGACCTTATTGTCCGCATACCACTTCAGCACGTCCTTGGAGTAGTGGCATGAGGCCAAATCCGGCCAGAAGATTGTTGGGACGTTGTGGACCTTCAGGAGAGGAAGCAGCTGCTTCTGGAGGCACTCTTTTATGTACACCTGTCCGTTCATCGTGTCCTGGGTCACGAAAGGTGCACTCCGCTTCCCGCACGTGCAGATGGCTTGCCAAACCAGGAATTTCTTCGCAAATTTGGACATCTTCTGAGTGAGAACATGCTCCGGAACGCTGAACTTATCCTTGGCCGTTAAAAACAGGTTGCCGGGGATCTGTTTGAAGTCGGCCTTCACATATGTTTCGTCGTCCATGATGCAGCATTCAACTTTCGTCAGCATGTTGAGGTACAACTTCCTGGCACGGGTTTTGGCGGACTTGTTCTGCTTCTCGTCGCGATTAAGGGCCTTTTGTACCTTGAACGTTCGAAGCCCAGCCTTAGTTTTGGCCTTCTGGACAAAACTTCGGCTTAGGTGCAGCTTCTTAGCCACATCCCTAACGGAGGCGTTCGGATTTCGGTTGAAGGCCCCAACTACGCGGTTGTGATTTTTGGTGTTGTACGAAATACTTTTTCCTTCACTTCTGGGCTTCCGATCGGTGGTCAACCGTTCCTCGAACCGCTTAATCACTCGCGACACCATGGAATTCGCGATTCCCAACGTTTTAGCGATGGAACGATGCAAGAGATCCTTGTTCTCGTGATGAATGCGCAAGATTTTATCACGCACGAGCTGTTCTTTCGACTCCATTTCCGCGAGTTTTGATCACAGGACTTTAAAACTTGCAGGATGTAAATAATGCACTATGAACTAAATCCACCCAAATTTTCATTAAATTCTACCCAACGGTTAAAAAGTTAGAGCAATTCCATAGTGTGGCAATTTCATCGTGGACACCCTTTAGTGAGAAACAAATTTGTTTCCATCGGAAAATTCCCTGGTTTACTAAAATGACTTGTTTACCAATTTGACATACACATATAGTTAATTAAATATTGTATCTGTCACCATGTAAATTAAACATAAAGAAAGGGAAATTAATATCCCTTTCAACGAGAAATCAGAACATCTGAACATCAGAAGTCCATTCAAAAGATTCCAAGCCCATTCGAAGATGATCCCATCATATTTTATTTAGTGTAAAATACGTTTTGGGTTTGATGCTCTCACTTTGAATTCAAGCTGCTCAAAAGTAAGAAACGATTATATATTAGAATTTATAAATATAAAAAAATAATATAAAATATATTCTTCTAATTTAAAAAAAATCTGTGTATTTTTCAAAAATCTGTAATTTGTATATACAGATATCTGTATCAAAATATTGAAAAAAATCTGTATGGTTACAGATAAATCTGTATATCTGGCATCACTGATTGTGTGGTCCTCCTCATTGTTCTTCATCAGCAGTTCTTTCGGTCGATGCGTCGTCGACTTTGGAAAGCAACCGTATCGTGATGAGTGTGTGAGGTACTGCAGGCGATCTACGAATTCCTTTGTTTGTCTGATATTGGAGTTTGATGTGACCATACCCTCCTTTCCAAACAATTTCCAGACATTGTGTCCCAGTCTTATTATCCTTCTGTTTCTATACTACTTGCCCCTGCCCAGCCAGGATTTGGTCAACCGTTCGAGAGTAGTATCTCAAGGAGGCTTCAGAAGCCAGTTTCCTACCTAGATTCTTCCAATCGAAATTGTTAACCATTAACCTCGAGCCCGCCACGAGTAATTGGTACCCAATACTAACCTAGAACTACTGCTGTTTAAAATGTAAATTTTGATCAAACACTCCAAAATCATTTGGCTCACAATGATGACCATGACTCACCGTAAATAAATAATAACGGTCACCTCCCCTTTTGTGGATGCTCACACCATCTTATTTAAAACAAACGTTGCAGTGCTGTGAAAAAGATCACTTTAATATACAGGGGTTCCTCAAAATAACTAGGATAGGCAAATTTTTGGTCAACTTTGGAGTGTTGTAACTTCGTCAAATATGATCCGATTTTAAAACTTCCAAAATCATTTGACTAGAAAACTAATATTGTTCTACGGTGAAGTCACTAAAAAAATCCTGGTCACCGCATACCGGAGATATTCCGGGTTTCCGGAGGGCTTGTCTAACTTGCTAAAGTTTTGGCGAAATTGTATATATGATGCTGGTTAAATATATATACTTTTAGGAAATACAACGAAAGAAGAACCATTTCTAAAGCGAATCATATGCCAAGAACTAAAATCGGCCTATAATCAACCGAGATATGACCATTTCCCTGGAATCGGTTCTGGTGAAGGGTTCTGAATGCGAGCAGATCATTTAATCACTCAAAACATGCCGTGCGACAGCTCTTTCTTCATGGTTTCTCGTCAATAGACTTTCGATAAACTTTAAATGCATCATTGACCACATTTGTCACTCTCGGAACATCCAGTATGCCCCGGGGGGGAACCTGGATCAGGGGACAATTGCAGTTTTACACCAAAACATACCGTGCGACAGCTCATTCTTCATAGTTTTTCAAGAATAGGCTTTCCATTAACTTCAAATGAATCATTGACCACATTGGCCGCTCTTGGAATCATGGGATACCCCCGAGGGACCCTGTAGCAGGGGTCAATTGCGTTTTTACACCAATACATGCCGTGCGACAGCTTTTTCTGCAAGCTTTTTCATGAATAGGCTTTTGATAGACTTCAAATGGATTAGTGACCACATTGGCCGCTCTCGGGACAATTACATTTTTACACCAAAACATGCCGTGCGACCGCTCATTCTTCATGGTTTTTCATGAATAGGCATTCATTAAACTTCAAATGGATCAGTGACCACATTGGCAGCTCTCGGAATCACGGGATACCCCCGGGGGAACCTGTAGTAGGGGGCAATTGCGTTTTGACTCAAAAACATGCCGTGCGACAGCTCTTTCTTCATGGATTTTCATGAATTTCTTTCTTTAGACTTAAAGTGAATCATTTACCACATTGGCCGCTCTCGGAACAACTGGATACCCCCGGGGGAACCTGGAGCAGAGGACAATTGCAGGGCATTCTAGTGACTCTGGAAAGGTCAATGTGGTCAATGATCCACTTCAATTCTATAGAAAGCATATTCATGAAAATCCATGAAGAAAGAGCTGTCGCACGGCATGTTTTTGAGTAAAATAGCAATTGCCCCCTACTACAGGTTCCCTCCGGGGGTATCCCGTGATTCCGAGAGCTGCCAATGTGGTCACTGATCCATTTGAAGTTTAATGAATGCCTATTCATGAAAAACCATGAAGAATAAGCTGTCGCACGGCATGTTTTGAGTGATTAAATGATCTGCCTGCATTCAGAACCCTCCACCAGAACCGATTCCAGGGAAATGGCCATATCTCGGTTGATTATAAACCGATTTTAATTCTTGGCATATGATTCGCTTAAGAAATGGTTTTTCTTTCGTTGCATTTACTAAAAATATATATATGTAACCAGCATCATGTATAAAATTTCACCAAAAATTTAGCAAGTTAGACAAGCCCTCCGGAAACCCGGATTATCTCCGGTATGCGGTGTCCAGGATTATTTTCGTGGCTACACCGTAGAACAATATTAGTTTTCCAGTCAAATGCTGTTGGAAGATTTAAAATAGGATCATATTTGACGAAGTTACAACACTCCAAAGTTGACCAAAAATTTGCGTATCATAGTTATTTTGAGTAACCCCTGTATATATATAAAGAAATATTCTACAAGTTAACAGTATGTAACAGTATGATCAACCAACCAAAATGCACTTTAACACACCGTTTATTTATACTAATTAAATTAGACCGGTCACGAAAAATCCACATGTACGCTGTTCACGATGCGTAAAAGTTTTTAACGGGAAACGATAGACATTACCCGAGCAGAGTCGAATATCAAAATACTATCAAAATAAATAAATAATGACGGTGATGACAAAATGATATATAAATTTGTTTTTGAAATCATGTTGATAACATATTTTGAAATGATATATTTGTTGATTTCGGTTGAATTCAAATTTTGATATTTTTTTGATATTTCTAAAAATATAATTGAAAACTAAATTTGATATTTTATATAAAAAGCTACCACATTTATCACTGAAATCTACATTTATTTTTATTTTTACTTCTAACGAGTCAATCAGGATGCTTGCTGTTTTCTTTATGAACGTCACAAAGCCAACTGGGATTTATACAGTGTTGTTTTACAATATTTATTGATATGAATCAACCTGCGAATTGAATTTACAAATCGATATAAAAATGATGTCGAACAGGACGTTTGTAATATTTATAGTAATACATTGTCAAATATATAATATTAGTTGAATAACTTTCGTTGGCTTAGTCGGTTTCTTAGCTCATATTTAAACGTGTTGTTATAAATCTCATTAACTATCAGTTCTCTCCCAATAAAATAAATATCGTCATTCAGTCTGTTAAAATATATTCGATGCCAAGGAATTGGTCGTTCATAATAATATAAAAGTCATCGTTTACTAATTTTTTACATACTTCGTGTGTCCTATTCCTATATTGAATATAATTCCACTAGAATTTGTCATGCAAACGAAACTTTAAATTTAAAAACTTCACATCGCCTATTTCTATGCTATTGGATCTAATAAACTTCAATTGTTCGTCATATTTTAACTTTTGTTATTTGTCTATTATGACAAAAGCGATTCATTATATATCTTCTTGTAATTTGTACCACTGGATGATTATTTCCAGTTCTGTACTTTTATCGCACCATTCGCACTGTATTGGCATTTTTTTTTTGAATCTTGATATCAGCCAATATATTTCAAAACATTCTGATTACTACATTTGATATCATGGTATCAAAATAATAACTAATTTAGTTTTAAACTTTTTTTGTTTTCCTACCATAGTTATGATAACAT
The DNA here is from genome assembly GCF_037179485.1 of Ochlerotatus camptorhynchus. Classification (NCBI taxonomy): domain Eukaryota; kingdom Metazoa; phylum Arthropoda; class Insecta; order Diptera; family Culicidae; genus Ochlerotatus; species Ochlerotatus camptorhynchus. The sequence goes on along the minus strand of NW_027040766.1, from coordinate 1,117,878 downwards.
ATTGATTACTCATTTTGTTTATTATTAAGAAAATTACTAATATCAAAACGTATACATGGAGTTGTTATCAAGAAAACATTATTTGTTTTCTTTTTAATATCCTTCATATAGGGTAACCAACTTGAATTGGACCCCTACATATTTTGGACCCTTTTCATATATTTTCCTCGCTTACTGTCTAGTTTCTTCAAATTCATCTGGGTTGATGTTGTAATTACATTCTTTCAATTACTTGCTATGTCTCAAGACCATTATTTCACCTCAAATTGCTTACAATTGTTCAATTTATGCAGTTTTAGAAAATGTTATCGAAAAAGTTTCATGTTTCGAAGTTTGTCAAGAGGAATCGGCGTTAGTGTACTTGTTTTAAATTTGGTCTAAAATATACAATTCGATGATTTTTTTTATCAAATCAATTTATCTGACTTTGGAAGATGTATTTCACGTGTTTATAAAGATTTCACCTTAAAATTTTACTTAAAAAGTATTAAATAAAAAGTGTCCAAAAAAGATCGTAAAAAAATGTTACCAACTTATTTTGGACACTTATCAAATGAGAATCATCAAAAGAGCGACAAAAAAAAATTCCGGTTGGTCGGTCGTGCTATTATCTCAGATTTCTGATTAAATTGGTAAGTAAATCAATCAAAATTATATGAATTCATTGTTTTTAAATATATTTCTTGTTTATCAGGCGATTCAAAATGGGAAAAACGGCAAAACACGTAGAGTGGTCCACTCTGAGTTTTCCTAGTTTTCCTAGTTTCTAGTTTTCCACAAAAGTTTTCCTATCGCTCAAACGCATTTAATTAAGGGGCTGTTCATAAACTACGTAGACGCTTTAGAGAATTAATTGATTTATCTTTATTAGGGAGGCTTTCAGCCTTGGGCTGGTTCGCCTCCAACGTTTTAGAGAGGTGGGAGCGCTTGGCGGATGTCTACGGTTCATAATTTTTTTTAAATTTTGTGTTTGAGACTGTCTTCTACGGAAGGGGGGGGGGGGGGTTGAAATCTCTCAAAAACCGTCTACGTAGTTTATGAACAGCCCATACAAAAAATAATATGGACTGCACGCATAGAGTCACGTCTCCGTATTAAGATTTACTTCTGAATGATTTTTTTTTATGGTATGATCAGTTGTTTCCTTATGTTATATTATATTTCCTCCGTTACTAAACAAGCTAAATATTTATTACAGTTAACCCTCAAAATATGCGGATAATAGAGAAAATGTAAATGGAAACCATACTACAAGGGTTCTGACTTAATTGGTTACAACATGGAACATCTCGAGATCCTGACCAGATAGAAAGTTACTGTCTTTGCCAAAGTAGTTCTAGAGATCATAACCTTTTTGCTGGTGGACAGTAGTTCAAAATTTACTCACTATATAGCGCTAGTATACATGTGAAGTTCTCGCATGTGATATATCTCGAAATCCTGACCAGATAGAAAGTTACTGTCTTCGAAAAAGTTGTTCAGGAGTTCAAAGCCTATAGTTCAGATTTTTTTCACTATATGGTGCTAGTATATACGTGAAATTCTCATAGAAAATATCTCGAAATCCTGATCATATAAAAAGTTACTGTCTTCGGCAAAGTTGTTCAGGAAGTCAAGGTCTTTTTGCTGGTGGACTTAAGTTCAGAGTTTTCTCACTTTGCAACGCTAGTATACATGAGGAATTCTCGCATATAAAATATCTCTAGATCCTGACCAGACAGAAAGTTACTGTCTTCGGCAAAATTGTTCAGGATGTTAGGATCTTTTCGTTGGTGCACAGTAATTCAGAATTTTCCCTTTACGTGGCACTAGTATGCGGGTCATTCAGAGATATTTTATATGCTAGGATTTCACGTGTCTTTCAACGTCACCTAGTGAGAAAATTATGTACTTTCCACCAACGATAGGGTTTGATCTCCTGGACAACTTTGCCGATTACAGTACATTTTTAGCAGGTCTTGAGATATATCATATGCGAGAATTGCACGTATATACTAGTACCATGAAGTGAAATATTCTGAACTACCGTCCACTAGCCAAAAGGCCTTGATCCCCTGAACAACTTTGCCCAAGACAGTAACATTCTATCTTGTCATGCTCTCTAGATATTTTATATGAAAGAATTTAACGTGTATACTAGAACTACATAGTGAGAAAATTCTGAACTATTCTACACCAAGCAATAGGCTTTGACCTCCTGAACAACTTTTTCAAAGACAGTAACTTTCTATTTGGTCAGGATCTCGAGATATATCATATGCGAGAAGTGTATATGTATACAAACGCCACGTCGTGAGAAAATTCTGAACTACTGTCTAGCAGTCGAAAAGTCTTGACCCCCTGAACAAGTTTGCCCAATACAGTAACTTTCTAGCTGGTCAAGAACTCGAGCTATTGTATATGCGAGAATTACACGTCTAGTATATACGTGTAATTCTCGCATATACAATAGCTCGAGTTCTTGTAGTGTGAAATTTCTGAACTACTCCACCAACGAAAAGAGCTTGACTTCCTGAACAACTTTGCTCTAGGCATTTACTTTCTATCTGGTCAGGATCTAGAGATATTTTATACACGAGAATTTCACATGTATACTAAAGGGTGATACGGTCAAAATTTGGTCAATATCAACTTGACGTATTTCTTTCAATTTTGCATTTAAAAAACCTGAACACCCCTCATTTTGAAAGTGTGTGTGTGTAGAATGTTGCTCCTATTTTGATTTTGGAATTCACTCTTCAGTTGTCAAAATGCCGTCCAAGCAAGAAGAGCAGCGTATCAAAATTTTGCTCGCGCATCGCGAAAATCCGAGCTACTCGCACGCAAAGTTGGCAAAATCGCTAAAAGTTGCCAAATCAACCGTTACAAATGTAATTAAAGTGTTTGGGGAACGTTTGTCGACAGCCAGGAAGTCTGGATCGGGGGGAAATCGAAAACCGGAAGCCGCTGAGACGACAAAGAGAGTTGCCGGTAGTTTCAAGCGAAACCCTAACCTCTCTCTCCGAGATGCCGCAAATAAGCTGGGTGTATCGTCTACAACCGTGCATCGAGCCAAAAAACTAGCCGGACTATCGACTTACAAGAAGGTAGTAACTCCAAATCGCGATGATAAACAAAATACGACGGCAAAAGCGCGATCCCGGAGGCTGTACACGACGATGCTGACGAAGTTTGACTGCGTGGTAATGGACGACGAAACCTACGTCAAAGCCGACTACAAGCAGCTTCCGGGACAGGAGTTTTATACGGCAAAAGGAAGGGGAAAGGTAGCAGATGTTTTCAAGCACATGAAACTGTCAAAGTTCGCAAAGAAATATCTGGTTTGGCAAGCCATCTGTACCTGTGGCTTGAAAAGCAGCATTTTCATAGCTTCCGGGACTGTCAACCAAGAAATTTACGTGAAAGAGTGTTTGAATAAACGTCTGCTGCCTTTCCTGAAGAAACACGGTTGTTCCGTACTGTTTTGGCCGGATTTGGCATCTTGCCATTACGGTAAAAAGGCCATGGAGTGGTACGCCGCCAACAACGTGCAGGTGGTTCCCAAGGACAAGAACCCTCCCAACACGCCAGAGCTCCACCCAATTGAGAAATACTGGGCTATTGTCAAGCGGAACCTAAAGAAGACCAAAAAAACTGCTAAGGGCGAGCAGCAGTTCAAGGCAAACTGGCTTTCTGCGGCGAAGAAGGTGGACAAGGTGGCTGTACAAAATCTGATGGCAGGGGTCAAGCGTAAGGCCCGGCAATTCGGATTTGGAAAAGCGGAAGCCTAACTGAATATTTTTCCTGAATTTTATACTAATTGAACTTGAAAAAGAAATTTAATTTGATTTTTTAAATAAACGATTTCACCGATTTACACGCGTTTTCCCTTGACCAAATTTTGACCGTATCACCCTTTAGCACCACGAAGTGAGATAATTCTGAACTATTGTACACTAAGAAATAGGCTTTGACCTCCTGAACAACTTTGCTCAAGACAGTAACTTTCTATCTGGTCAGGATCTCCAGATATTACATGTTGTAACCAATTAAGTCAATCCCACGTAGTATGGACACCGTTTACGCGGTTTCCATTTACATTTTCTCTATCATCCGCATTTTGGGGGTTAATTGTAATCAAAGTTTAGTTTTTTTAGTTCAAAACAAGTTTTTTGAGGAATACAAGTTGGTTTCAGATCGATTGGCAGCAACAAAATGGCAATGGAAAACTCATATGTGTTGTACAAAGTACAACAGCGTGAGTAACGGGGGGTTAACTTTTATGCATACCGTAAAACGGGGTGTAATTGATCAGCGGGGCAAAATTGATCGCTGAAATTTCTCGTGATATTTTTTCATGTATGTTACACATGTTTTTCGTTACTAAGCGTACGAATGTATCTTTGTATACATTGTAAAAATATTATGCATAAGTACAATATTGGGTATACTCAGCGATCAAATTCACCCCACTGATCAATTTCACCCCGTTTTACGGCACCTTCTTTGAAAATTTTTCCACCTAGATGGACCTAACAAATGCGAGATAGGAAGAAGTGACCGTCGTAATTAATTTTAGGCTCATAGGTTGAAAGAACTTCAGCATGTCCAAAATATATTCGTTCCCATTCAGTGTGTCCAAAATATATTATGGACACTGTCCAAAATCAAGTGGAAGGGTCCAAAATATGTGAATATCATGATGTGAAAAGAATTATTTTTCGAGTATATATCAATAAATAAAACATCTATTGACATTTTACATCCAAGATGAGTAGCTTTCGAACACAACCGCATGTAAATTGCATAATAATAATACACAAATAATATTATTTTGACATAAACGTGATCTCACTTCCTCTAGGGGTCCAAAATCAGTTGGTTACCCTACCATTTGGATCTCGTTTTTGTTATGATTACTGTTAACACGACCAAATATGTTATCACGAACGCTAATATCAAAATATCAAACTTAGTTTTCATTTTGTTTTCATTCTCTGCTCGGGTAGTAAGTTAAACATTTTTGTAATACATTGCAATATGTGAAATACATTGATTTTATCGACCCTTGAGAAACGCTGAAACCAAACAGTCGAAACATCGGGACCGTTAAAAAAAATCGTTTCTATTAAAAGACTGAGAAAGCCACCCCATAAAGTTATTATATTATTACATTTACAGATCTGGCTTATCGATTTTATTCACATATAAATATTTTGTGTGCGTAAATAATCAAAGGTCGATCGTATCGCATAAAAGCTTATTGAAAACAAAGACATACGTTTACCCGTATATTACGATGATTAATATTAAAAACTATCGAAATTCAAATCTAAAGGAAAAATGGAATGTCCAGTTTGTTGAAAAATCACGCTGCAATTCACACATGGACAGAGGCATGCATTAAACTTAGCACGTCATCCATAATGCAGCTGCAGATGGCTTCGGGAGAATTCTAATGCAGAAGTAATTTTTTCATCATTTTAATTAAACGCTGCGGCATCAGACATCCTCTCTCTCTCTCTCTCTCTCGGCAGACAGTTCATCGACTTTTCGACGTCTGGGAACTTTTCGGGAAGAGTGCGCCAAAAGTCACCAGACTTCAGCTGGCTCGTAATGTGATTGGCACTCCGGTTGAACTTTTCCCCAAGAACATGTGTGCGGGTTCACATCGATGCACTTCGGAGGCCATTGTACCTTTTTGGCTGCAGGCTGCAGGGAGGATGGGGGAAAAAATCCATGCAGCTAAAGAGACTTTTCTGTTAATTTTTAATTTCAATTATCCGGATTAGCACTTTTGGCTCGGTACCAATAGTCAGTTTTCGGGGAGGGCAAAATTTAATTAACTTTTTTTTTCTCTCTTCCTTCGTTGATGTGGTAGGGACTTTCCTCCTCATGGTATTTTCAGTCTAGCACAATGTTCCACACACCGCCAGTGGCATGGAATGGGTTTAAATGTTGTTCTACCCGCGTCTCTCACCTCGCCTGAGGAGGTTTACCATGTGAGTTTGTTAAGTCCCTATTCCCCGTCGCGTCCAAAGCGGATGCCAACGAAATCCGGCTTTTGGTACATTTCAGTTTAGGGAATGGTTTTGAGCCAAGCAAACTGAACGAAAAAATGTACACTCTCTCTTTGACCGCAGTGTCACTTGGCATGTGAACAGGGATGCTGTTTGGTAGCTGCTTCGTCCGTCACCGGGGTCGAAATTTAGTAAATGCGGTCTTCCGGCAGCAATTCTCCGAAGTGATTAAAAATGTAAAAATGCAGGAACGTGTCACCGCACTGGAGTGGCATTTTGGAATTTCGATGAGGAAACATTGAATCCTTACTATCGACAAGGCATTCATAAAGAAATCCGACCGAACGAGCACTTGGGAACCGTATCCTATTAGATGACTGCCGTGAGAGTACGGTTATCTTTCTAAATACCTAGTATCTGGATACAGAAGGACTATTTTCTCTCCATCTATACCGTTTACTTCGGATCGTACAGAAACGAACAAAGGGTGAAATGGCTACAGCCGGACCATCCCGAGCATTCCAGTAATGTAATAACGGAAAGCTATCGCATTATTATCGCATGCTTGCAGCGCCCACAGATGATGCGGGAGAACTAGTTCCGCATGTGAACTGAAGCACCTCCGCTTCCTCTTTCTCTCGTGTATGACAAACAGCTTGGCTTTCGTTTCTTGGCATTGGCATACAGTCTTTAGCAGGTCCAAACTGATACCCACAGCTGAGCTTGGGTTTGAAACGAGTCGATTTCCACCACTCATTCATAATCCAACACGACAGCAACCGAGTGGAAGTGGCTCCAAAGTAGGTTTGTATGTGTGTGTGTGCGAGTTTGCTCCCTTTTCCTGCTGTCATCGGAAGAAGTTAGAGCCAGGCAAATGGGCTGTGTAATAACTGAACAGGACCTTCCCACATTTAGGCTTTCCTGGAGCGATGCAGAGCCACAGTGGCAGTGACAATGACAATGGAGGTGGGAATTACGTGCCTGGGAAAATACTGTTGTTAAAAGTGGACATTGAATTGCCAGGATCTGTTGAGCTCTGGGAGGCGAAAATGGAAGATATGAAGCGTTAACCCCATTAAGAACCAGGGATAATGATGAACACATCGAGTAATGGGAAACGGTATTGTTTGCATAGCTATCATCTTTGAAATGGGTCCCATTTTGGGATTCTTTTCAGTTTAACGGTGATGATGATAAGGTTTATGGATTAGAAGCTATGGCTTTAAAGCATCAAGTTCATTGTTCTTTCAGTGTTTGAAATACTGGAGGTTTTACGGTGAGCATGAGCCCTCCCTATCAGTGCTGACAAAAATCATTTCTGCCACACTCAAATAAGCTGATATTATAGGCAACATTAAAAGACAAAACAAACTACCTGTATGAATTTGAATGTTGACATGATAAAATTCGTTTGATCAAGGCAACCGCTGAGTTTCAAAGTCAACCTTTGTTTTTGTTCATTCGTGGATGGATGTTCATTATCACCTGTGCTGTTCATTTTCATCTTGAGGGGGATGAAAAATTATTATTTTAATTCTCGTTGTGGAACGTGTTTTGTTGCTTTTCACGCTCAGATCGATGGAACATTATTGCTTTATGCAGAATGGATGATAATTTCGTGGTTTTAGGCTAATGACTGAGATCAATAATACTCAAAATAACCCTTCTCGAGTCAGCTGGCCAAAAATTTACTCATCCAATGTTGAACCGACTTGAGCACAACACGTTTCATTTTGAAGGGGAATACAAAAACTGTTTTGCTTTCCATTTGAATGGACTTGTGAACAGATGTTTATAATGTGTGGGAAGTGGTAGAAAAAAGCATTACATATTCGTTTTGTAAATTATGTAGATTATATGGGATATCATGGGGCCTCGACTGAGAATCGGTAAAGGCGCAGCTACAAATCAAAACCATGCTAGAGATGGTGGGCTCGATTCGCGGTCCGGTCTAGGATTCTTTCGGGTTAGAAAATTTCTCAACTTTCCGAGACTATGATTGAACTTGCCGTACAATTATACTAATGTAGCAGGTTTGAGCATACATGGTTCAATCGAGCAGACTTCAATTGGAGAAGGGCTTTCTTTGAACATGCGGTATCCAAACTATGGTAGACTTATAAAAGTATCTACAAGTAAGGACCGCAGTAAAGAGAGTTTGACTGCTGATCGATAAATCGGTTTGTGTATTCAGAATTATTTGGTTTATAAAGCATTTACATGCTCTTGCTTATCCTAGTTAATCTATGTGTAATAATGAGATGACTGTAGTGTTGATACCCACAATATGCATCTTCGCACGGTCTGCAGTTTTGGTGACTTCGTGGTCCTACCCGACTGCGCAACGTGAAACTTTTCGTTTGCACATCGGTCTAGGTTCCAAGCGGGGAGAGGAAAGTGGAAATGAAATAACTTTAACGCTGTGGCGCAATCACCGCATATGGTTGCAATTGCATTATGTGTAATTTGAACTGTGGACTATGCCCAGTTTGGAGTGGATAACTTTGTTTGTTTACGATTGGGTTATTGTTATGGTTGTTTGTAGGGATGCACATGACACTAATGCAAAAATGACACAGACATCCAAAGCTCTCAATTAATAACTGCGAAAGTGCATCTATAACACTATGAAGAAAGAAGGAGAAGATATGGGAAATAATCTCTATTTTTCGATTTTTTTTGTTTATAAATTTATTTTATAAGGCTCAACCAAATTAACTTTACAGAGCCGAGGATTCTTGGTCACTATACAATACATGATAAAATTATAGTCAAAAGGTACAAAACAATAAACACTTTATCTTCCGCTATACAAAAAGCCTCCTTTATCAGAACTGGAGCCGCTTCCAGTAGTTTCATTGTATGGCAAATTGTTGTACGCCAACGAGGGTCAGAGCGCGTCCATTGCAGCAATGGACGCAAAACGTGGTCAGCACTCACACACTCATCACGAAATGGTTGCTTTCCAAAGTCGACAACGCATCGACCGAAAGAACTGCTGATGAAGAACAATGAGGAGGACCACACAATGGTTGCTGCCAAGAAAACAGACGATCGCGTAGCACGCATCGAGAGTGGCCAGCTTTTGTCGACAGCCGAGTGAACATTGTTTTTTTCGAATAAATGGGTCCCTCGTTGCCCCAAAGGGCTAAAACAAAATGCTTTTAAAATATGACCTTTATGGAGGAGGATGGTGATTAGTAAATTAATCATGTTACCATGCTTCTACGTTAATTTCCCTTCAGGTGTCACTGCTGTTCTTAACGGTGATATCTATCAGAAATTACGCTTACACCTAGTTCCGTTAATTGTTAACAGAGGGACATGCAATTAAAACATGTAGGGAACTTCTTTATATGCCAGAGATGCCAGTGTGAATTTCAGAAATGCCTGTAATTGATCTGCCTAAAAATTGCAGAAGTTTTGCATGTAATGGGGGGGGGAGGGTCATGAAATAGATAAAAAAATTAAATGTCAGTAAAAGTCATGTTCGAGCAAAAAAGATCTTACATTCAAAGTGTGTTATGTTACTTTACACGCGAAGTTTGCGGTTTTCAGAGTTGGTTGGAAATGATATTCAACATGAAGCTTTAGTGTGATAATTTATTAGCTAGAGAATGGTCTTAGAAGAGGGTAGGTAGATAGTTCCGTTAGAGTACGGCAGTATGAAAATTGAATAGAAGTTGAAAATGAGCAAAGGGCTATTAATTTCTTTTTTTTCCTTTGGTTTGTTTTTTCCGTCGATCTTGTTTTCCGTGCTGAGCACCAATGCTACCGACGTGCCAGGAAGGCAGCTCCCACACCTGGACTCTACCTATCGACCCATCAACTCATGAACCGGGGACCAACGGTTTTACTTTCCATCCGAAGAAAGGCGTGATCAGAGATGTTATGCCTCAGAACATCCCGGCGGAAAGGGCCATTAATGCAGCAGTACAAATTCAAACGCACACTTCATTGCCTAACCCGTACAATGCACGTGGAGATTTGAGGTATGTCTTCAACTGTACAGGCAAAAATATGTCCGCCCGCCTTTGCTCATATACTGTCTGCGGCTGTGGAATAGTTCTAGTGACGTTTCATCACCGAAAGCATTTCTTTACCCAACACAATAGTTGGGTAAACAAGAATTGCATTATAAAACACCATCGACTATGTGCAAGTGCAAGTATTTATATTGATTTGCCTTTACCTTTCAAAAGTTCGTAATGGGGTTTCCTCTCGGGTTCCGTTTGATTTTCTCGATTTTTCCACATTTGTGCGACTCTTTTTTTTTTTAACTCTTTATTTGTTCCAAATTCAAAATAAATTACATTTCATTTTTAACCTAGGTGCTCCAGTTACTACAGTAACTTACCAGCCTTCATTGTTATGATATATATCTAAGTGTTTTTACATTGTTCCTGTCTTGGCAATTCAGTATTTTAAACAGGTTTTTTAAACCTGCATGTCAGTATAACAATTGATAGCTTAAAACTAAATAACTAAAACTAAATCTTATCTAAGTATAAAGGGAATTAATCGTTGCAATTGAGGATTGTAACGATTTTTGCCGGAAATTATTAATTATTTTGTTGGACATTTGTGCTAAAGTCTCAACATTCGAAATTCTATGTACTTCGGTAGTACTGTACCAGGGAGGCAACTTCAAAATCATCTTCAGAATTTTGTTCTGAATCCTTTGAAGTGCTTTTTTCCTGGTAGTGCAACAACAAGACCATATTGGCACAGCGTAAAGCATGGCCGGTCTAAAAACTTGTTTAAATATTAGAAGTTTATTCGTCAGGCAAAGTTTGGATTTCCTGTTTATAAGAGGATACAAACATTTTATATATTTGTTACATTTGGCTTGAATGCCCTCAATGTGATCTTTAAAAGTTAATTTATGGTCAAGTATTAATCCAAGATATTTCACTTGGTTTGACCAGGAAATTGGAACTCCGTTCATAGTGACTATGTGACTACTACTAGGTTTCAAAAAGGAAGCCCTGGGCTTATGTGGAAATATTATAAGTTGAGTTTTGGAAGCGTTGGGAGAAATCTTCCATTTTTGTAAATAAGAAGAGAAAATATCTAAACTTTTTTGCAGTCTGCTGCAAATAACACGAAGACTTCTTCCTTTAGCGGAAATGCCTGTGTCATCAGCGAACAAAGATTTGTGGCAACCTTGAGGCAAATCAGGGAGGTCCGAAGTGAAAATGTTATACAATATAGGCCCAAGAATGCTACCCTGAGGAACTCCTGCTCTAACAGGTAGTCGATTAGATTTGGAATTTTGATAATTTACTTGAAGAGTTCTGTCAGTTAAATAATTTTGAACTAATTTCATAATGTAAAGTGGAAAATTAAACTTTTTCAATTTAGCAATCAAACCTTCATGCCTAACACTGTCGAATGCTCTTTCTATGTCTAGAAGAGCAACTCCAGTTGAGTGGCCTTCAGATTTGTTTGAACGAATTAAATTGGTAACTCTCAAGAGTTGATGAGTAGTTGAATGCCCATGGCGAAATCCAAACTGCTCATCTGCAAAAATTGAGTTCGTATTGATGTGAAGCATCATTCTATTCAAAATTATTTTTTCAAAAAGTTTACTTATTGAAGAAAGCAAACTTATTGGACGGTAGCTAGAAGCTTCAGCTGGATTTTTATCCGGCTTCAAAATTGGAACAACTTTTGCATTTTTCCATTTATCAGGAAAGTATGCCAAATGGAAACATCTGTTAAATAATTTTACCAGGAAAGACAAGGTACTCTCTGGGAGTTTTTTGATGAGGATATAGAAAATTCCATCATCACCTGGAGCTTTCATATTTTGAATTTTTTTAGTTATAGACCTTACTTCGTCCAAATCAGTCCCCCAGGAATCATCAAAAATATTTTCCCGAGAGAAAATATTCCGAAAATCCCGAGCAACCTGATTCTCAATAGGACTAGTAAGACCCAAACTGAAATTATGGGAACTCTCGAATTGCTTAGCAAGTTTCTGAACTTTTTCCAAATTTGTGATCAAAATTTTACCACCTTCTTTAAGCGCTGGAATTGGCTTTTGAGGTTTTTTCAAAATTTTTGTGAGTTTCCAAAAGGGTTTGGAACTCGGGTCTAATTTAGAAACATTATTTTCAAAAGTTTTGTTCCTCAGGGCAGAGAATCGCTTTTAAATTTGTTTTTGCAAATCCCGCCAGATAACTTTCATGGCAGGATCGCGTGTTCTTTGAAATTGTCTCCTACGGACATTTTTAAGACGGATCAAGAGCTGAAGATCATCGTCTATTATAATTGAATCGAATTTAACCTCGCATTTTGGTACTGAGGCAGCTCTTGCTTCAACTATAGAAGTAGTCAGAGATTCAAGAGCATAATTAATTTCATCTTTGGTTTGCAAAGGAATGTTTGGATCGAAGTTATATTCCATAAATGTTCGATACTGCTCCCAATCAGCTCTATGGTAATTGAAAGTAGAGCTGTTGGGATTACAAATTATTTCTTGGGATATTTCAAAGTTACTGGAAGGTGATCAGAACCGAAGTCAGCATGGGTAACCAATTGGCTACAAAGTTGACATGAATCAGTTAAGACCAAATCAATAGTTGAGGGATTTCTTGCAGAAGAAAAGCATGTTGGACTGTTTGGATATTGAATAGTGTAATAACCTGCAAAAAATCATCAAACAGGATATTACCATTGGAATTGCTTTGAGCATTATTCCATGAGCGGTGTTTTGCATTAAAATCGCCAATAATGAAGAATTTAGACCTATGACGGGTAAGTTTCTGAAGGTCACCCTTGAGAAAATTCTTTTGCTGGCCTACGCATTGGAATGGCAAATAGGCAGCTATAAACGTAAGTTGTCCAAATTTTGTTTCAACAGAAACTCCCAAAGTTTCAAAAACTTTGGTTTCAAATGAAGAAAGTATTTTGTGTTTGATTCGTCTATGAATAATGATGGCAACGCCACCACAGGGTCCATCAAGACGATCATTTCTATAAATTAAATAATTTGAGTCCTTCTTAACCTTATGGCCAGGTTTAAGGAATGTTTCAGTTATAACGGCAATATGCACGTTATGAACTCTCAAAAAATTAAATAGCTCGTCTTCATTATCTTTAAGAGATCGAGCATTCCAATTTTAAATATTTAATGCTTTAAAATCCATTACTGAATTTTAAAGTCATGACAATATTATTAGCAAATTTTACTCCAGTTTGAATAGCATCAATCATGGAGTTAGATTTAAGCATATCAGAAATCATGTCAATTAATGAATTCTGTAAAAATTCCATTTTAGGAGCAGTAATGCTTCCTAAGTCAAAATTGTCAGAATTTCCGTTAGAACGTTGGTTAGTATTTTGATTTCTACCCGCTGCAATAGCAGCATAGGTAGCTCCATTAACTCGCTGAACATTGTTAGCAGCGAGGGGAGTAGGTACAGATGAAACATTTGAAGCAGGGGTGATATTTGTACCTACAGGTACGAATGTAGAATTTGTTCCTCGCTGACCGTTGTTAACAGCAGAGGATTTTGTACCTTGTCGGGAACGTGGAGCGTTTCCTACCTACCTGACGGTTAGAACGAGATTGTAGGATCGCTTTGCGAGTCTTACATTCCCAAAAATTGGATTTGTGGTTTTCACCACAATTTGAACATTTAAATTTCTTAGGATCTTCCTTCACAGGACAGTCGTCCTTTGCGTGAGAGGAATCACCACAATTCATGCATTTAGCTGGAATGTAGCAATTTTTAGTTCCGTGACCCCATCCCTGGCACCTACGGCACTGAGTGAGGTTTTGGAAATTTCCTCCAGTCTTCCTGAAGTGTTCCCACTTCACTCGGACATGGAGCATAAGGCTAGCTTTTTCTAAGGCCTTAAGGTTGTTTAGTTCACTAGACTTGAAGTGAACTAAATAAAAATCATTAGAAATCCCGTTGCGCGAATCGCCAGGACGGGATTTCATTTTCATTTTGATTACTTGGAGTGGCACAACTCCAAGTAATTTTGCCAGTTCATCTTTGATCTGATCCAGGGATTCACCACTGGGCAGTCCTTTCATGAGAACCTTGAACACACGTTCAGTTTTGGTGTCGTAAGTAAAAAATTTGTGCTTCTTCTCAGTAAGATACTTGAGAAGACATTTGAATCCGTCCAAGGTTTCAGCCAATACACGGCATTCACCCCGACGTCCAATTTGTAGTGAAAACTTAACTTTCACGAAATTCAGAAGTTCCATGCGAAGAGCATGGAAATCGGTAGTGGTTATCACAATAGGGGGAATCTTTTCCTTCTTGGCATAGAATTTTTCTTGGATGATGGATCATTCTCATCATCCGTCAGCAAATCAAATTGATTACTCAAATTAATTTTTTTCAGAAGGGGGGTCAAGAGTTTGCCCCTTTCTTTTGCGTTTAGGCGCCATGAGAGGAATTTTCCAAATCGAAATCCAAGAAGGATTACCTCGGGTAGGGTCCAAACAAGGATCGAAGAGGAATAAGAGGAGTTGAACAAGGTAGAAAATTTTTACAGGTTGAGCACTGAAAAGTGCTGTTTAAATTTGTTGTAGCTTTAGGTAGAAGTAACACTTCCTTAAGCAAAAAGCAAATAGATCCGCACGGTAAGAGAGCACGATGCGGACTGATTTGTGCGACTCTTATTCAAGTACAAAACGGTGAAAATGGCTGCTTCGTTCAGCACTAAAACTACATCAGGGGTTGGGCGTTCTCGAGTAAAAGATGGAATAGGATGGAAACACATTTTCCGTTTCATTCACTTTTTCCTTGACGACTTCCCAAGTAACAGTTTTGGTTTTATAAGGGTTCTGGATACCATGATTTAGACTTGTAGCATGCTTTAAAACCTCGATAAAACTTTGCAATGTTATTTGGGAATAGACAGTCAAGTTATAGACCGGCCAACGTGAGTTGACGTATCCAAACAAACCGTCAAATCGGATGGAAAATGTTCGTATTGGATACAATATGGCAGCACATTGACAGGTCTATAACTATTACCATCTAGAACAGTGACAGCTCGTTCGTGCGGAGGATTTTAAATTTTAATTAAAAAATTTCTAATGCGTGTTGCAAAATGCATCGCTTGTGTAATTCGATTAAAGATGTAAAACAGTTAAAAAAATTAAATATAAAATTTTCCCCTGATAACAAATTTCTGTAAATATCTGTGAAAAAAAAACTAAAAAGTTTTTAAATGTCTGTAACGAAAAAAATGTCTGCGAAAAAAATAAAGTCTTTAAACTCACAGACATGTCTGTACATCTGGCATTTCTGATATATGCATTTAGATTAACATTCGGAGTTCCTCCTTTTTTTTACATATTTGACGACAAAAATACTTGCCAAGCTCTACCTCTGGTTGGGCAATGTAATTTCATATATATTTTTTCTGTGCTAGGTACTATATTTTGTAGTCTGTGAAAGGGAAATCACGTATTGTGTGGCATCAATATACATGGCATGTTGAGAGATTGAGCTCGTGTGAACAAGTATTTGTTTGACACCCTTGGGACTGGTAGTAAAGCGAATAGAAATGTATGGGAAATCGAGGGGGCGACACATCAAAATTACCTTAATTCTATTGAAAATCACGCATATATTTTGTATATTTATTTACCGTCCATTATCTGTTTCCATCTGTGGTATCTACTTTCACCTCTTTCGCGTTTTTCTGTCGTCTGGCATCTTGTCGCGATAGACGAGTACACAGATGGATTTGAGTTCACTCACTCGAAAAAAAAAAGTGACACAACAACGGGGCCCTGTTTACTAAAAATGAACACATGAATAATACTCACGTAACATTTGAAACGGGTCTATCAACTTATGTACACAAAGCTTGTTAAGCCTTTTTCGCGCGAACCAAATACACTCACGCAAACTAACAACACCATCGAGCAGAGGAAATTCTCTCCTTCCCGATAGTGCTCTTGGTTTACGTGGGCGTACTTCGGTTCTCGTGAAAAGGATCTAGAAAATTATTTGCACAAGTTGATAGGCCTTTTTCAAATGTTACGCGAGCATTATTCATGTGTTCATTTTTAGTAAACAGGGCCCCGCTGTTGTGTCAATTTTTTTCAGTAGATGAACTAAAGTTCACTTGTTCACAGGTCTATAGACGAGAATGAATCAATTTATCAGGAAAAGTGAAAAAGTGTTCCCCTTCCTATGTCTCACGGCAGTAATTTCTGCTCACAACCCTCTTTTTGAAGTTTTTCTATTCACCACCAGAGGTTGAATCGATCGCTTGGTTTCTATTAAAAAGGCGTATAGACCCATTACCTCATGAACCGGGGACCAACGGCTTTACTTCCCTTCCGAAGGAAGGCGTGATCAGAGATGTTATGCCTCAGAACATCCCGATGGCGCTGATTGAGATTGAACCCAGGCCTGCTGGGGTGAGAGGTAATCACGCTTATCATTACATCACCATGATTTACCTTAGCAAACAATTATGCAAAGTTTCAAGTAAATCGGAGAAGTTCGCATCCAATGGTGGTAAATGTCATGAAAATGTAATAAGGAAAAATGTCATGACGTTAGTAGTATGGTGACATCTCTGCAGTAAAAATGTATATTTTCCACCTCTGTCGCATCAGATCGATTCGTCCTTTGGCGTCTTTTACGATGCAGTAAAGATGCTGGGTCATTAGACCGATGGCTATTAGGCCCGAAAGATATAAGGCTGAATGATCATTTGGATGAATGTGATAGCATTTTTTATTCTTGATGCCAAAAATCACAAAACCATTGAAACTCGAAAGAACTGCTCATATTTTTCAAAGAAAAATACTTAAAAACATAGAATTTAAGTTACTTGTCATACTTGAATCCGTAAAATTTCAGGAGATGTAATTGCAATCCAGGATTCATCAAAAGATTTCCCAAGTCCGAGCAGTATAAAAAAATACTATAGAAAATCTTTTTAACGTAACTGTGTAAGGAAGCTTGTGAAATTTTATTTAAATCTGGGTAAGCCGGAAATTATTTAGCCTAAAGGCCTAAATTTTGGCCTAATGGCTGGACGCATCAAATGCATTCTTCTTTTATCAGATTTTTCGGGAAATTAAACATAAGTACCACGTTGCTATATTTGAGTAGCCAATAACAGACAAGTTGTCTGACACTAAGATTAAATGGGAAGGCTGCTGAAAGAAAGAGGTTGCCAACACTTGATGACTTGTACCCTGTTGTTAAAACGTTTAACATAAATTTTCAATTCCTCCGATGGATATGTATAGAGCAGCTAGCAGCAAGCAAATGTAAACAAACAAACCCATTTGTTGAATAAGTTCTTCTCTTTTTTTCTGAATTCCTTTTCGATTTTTGAAAACTTTAAACGATTAGGGTAGCTGTTTTAGTAACAGTGATGTACTGTTAGCTGCGGTATGAAGGATGTGGTGGAATAATTATAGAAAATCGACGAAGAGTATTTTTCATCGATAGGTCTCCTAAAATAAAGCATATTGCATTTTTCAAACTTAAAATAAGCCTCAAAATGACGGAAAACAATTTAATTTCCTTAAGATTTAAACTCCTTTGCACCTTTAGTTGCGGTAGTTCCTATAATAGTGGAACCCATAAGAAACCAATGCGTTCCACTAAAGGCTGGAACGCGCAAAAATTGGTCGACAAAACAATCGTTTTTTTCATTCAAAATTCATATCACAAGCATCTTCTTATTTTTCTTTTGGTAGTATTCATATATTTAAAGGAAAAAATGTTCGTTTATTCTTTTGGTTTGCCATATCCGAACTGACGAGATATTTTTTCGGGAACTTCGATAGTTTGACGGTTTTGAAAATTTCAGCCCCCTTCCCTTTTCCTGATGCGGTACAAAACTCCTGTCCCGAAAGCTGCTTGAAATCCGCCTTCACATAAGTTTCGTCGTCCATGACGACACAGTGGAACTTTGTGATCAGATTCGTAAACAGCTTTCGGGACCGCTGCTTTGCCGACGAGTTTTGTTTGTAATCTCGGTTCGCCACCTTCACCTTCACACGTCGACAACCCGGCTGTGTTTCTTGGCCCGCTACATAGTAGTGAGGGAGACATTGAGCTTGTCAGTGACGTCCACATCTAGCAATTTTACCAACTTGGCGTGTGAGAAGTTAAAGTTTGACATGCTGCTCCTCTTGCTTGGACGTCATTTTGAAAACTGGAAAGCAAACGGTGAAAATTCATCATAGCAACCATTGTATATACACTCAGCTTCCAAATGCAGCATTTCAGGTTTTTTATGCATTTTTAACAGAAATACACCAATTTGAAGTAGACCAATTTTCGCGCGTTCCAGACTTTATTATAGAAACCAAAGTTAGCAACTAAAGTCTGTTCCAGTTAGTATTTTGTCGCTTCTTTTTAATTACTGTAGCGCCTCTAGTTGTCGTAGCAAGAAACTATTGAAGCGTTTTGATCCGGAAGGATTGTTTATTAGGATTTATTAGCTTGTTCAAAAGTTATCGAAGATGGAACGTGACAGACGTGAACAAATTCTGCACACTCACATTTTGATGGATGATGAAACTTACGTAAAAATGGACTTCGAACAAATCCCGGCCCAAATTTTACTTGCTAAACGTAAGGGGATGCTCCGGATAAATTCAAATTTGTCTTTGCAGATAACATCGCTCGCAAGTTGATGATTTGGCTTGACTTAGCCAGCTGCCATTACATCAGCGATGTCATAGAATGGAATAAGCAGAATTATGTCGATTTTATTGAGAAAAGTATCGAATAATTTTTGTTGCATTATTCCCTTAAAGCTAAATAAAAATCCTACAAAATGATACCTTTAGCGTTTTTGTACTTCATTTCCCCTTGGAGAAATTACCTGATTTGTGTGGCCGAATTCTAGATGGACCAGACTTTACCACTACTACTGGAACAGTGTTCATATTAATGGAGGACAAGTCTTTGGAAAATATATTCCATTTAATTACGATGTAATATTTTTCTGCAAAATCTAGATTGAAAGCTATAGTTTGTCGTTTAAAAACTGTATGTTTGTAAATTTTTAATAAATAAACTGTCTTAGTTCCTCCACTACTGGCTCACTCACCCTATTTGTGCCCAAACCTTTTCAATAGGTAGCATTTGCTAATCGAAACCATTTTCAAGTGAACAGCATGTCCAATCAAAATCCACTCAATTATAATGGAAAAATTAATTCCAAAACACCTATTCCGACCCAAACCCAAAATTATCTCGGTCAACAATGTCACAAACAATTCCCCAAAGAATCTAACACTCTGCCAATTTCCGGCTGCTAAGGCTCTATCACTAGCTAGGTTTGCTAAGAGTTTACAGGAGGGAAACAGCGCTATGTCAGAAACTTCCAACAGTGTAGAATTTCCCGGAAATGAAGGGCGAATGGACATTTTTGTGAAACGAGGCACAACGAGTGGAGACCAGGCAAACTGATCATAAAATGAACGTCCGCCAACGCTTTATCTCTCTTACTCTTTCTTTCTCGTTGCATTGCTAAAACCGAACAAATTAATTCCGGGTCTGGATCTGGTTGGGGTACAACCACCCTTGAGTCTGGGAAGATTGGAAAGAAGTGTGTGTATTTGTGTGCTTAAAATAGATGGAGATGAACGCTACCCTACCACTGCTGCTGCTGCTGCTGCTTCTACAGTATGGATGATCTATGTGGTTTTTAGCCGGGGTCGGACAACACGTAAATTGGATGGCACACAGTCAGTCGGTTGGTCGAATGGTGAGAAATCGTAATACTGCCTGGCACCGACCGGGTGGATCCGGGTGAACACGACGACGACGACGGGGTAGGTAAAAATTTGGAACATTTTCATTTTCCAAGTTCCATTTGCCGAACGCCCCTGGCAGGCGCTTATGCTTACTCTGTGCCGTGTCAGCGTGCCAGCATGTAAATTAGGAGAGAATTTATTAAACTAAAGCCGGTTTGGACAGGCTGAATGTGAGTTTATGAGCGCGAACTGTTAAGGGGAGGACGGGGTTGAAGGAAGGATTTTTGGCGTTGACCTTTTGCGGTGGGGTTCCGGTTCCATATTTTTCTACCCTCCATATAGCACCACCCTCACACCATCCAAATGGCCGAGGGTCGGCCAACTAATGAATTGTGTACTGAAGTCGGTGCGGTAACTTTGGCCTAATGGACGAGAGAGCCACTATGTACATTGTTGTTTTTGTGCCATAGTCACGGAATTTCGGAGGGTCCTTTAATATATGTACTATTGAGGCCTGGCGTACGGCATTTGAATGGATGACGGTGACATGCTTTGCTGGTAGTAATTTGGTTGCCCGAATGATGCTATTGAATATGGAATTAGGAAAGGATAACGTCGTTAATATCAGAGTTAATTGGGTTAACGCACCATAAAATTCTTGGGAATTTATTTGGAAGGTTATTCATGGGTTGTTGTTCCTGAAAACGACCCAAAAGCAGAAGCTCTTATCATAAATTCATCGGCTTTCATTATCATTGCTTTTCTAAATCGTTTATTTCCTAATAGATCTGAAGTGATGATAGCTTTCATGATAGGTAAGAATGGGTTGAAACCGAACCTGTTAACTTCAAAAATCTTAAGAGTTGATCACATTGACTCTCTTGTTTAAAGAAATCAACGAATGTGTATGACACTCTGCCATGCGTGAACCTTTACACACCTACTTAAAAGCTTACTCCGTCAACCATCCCCAGTCACGTAACACCATTCATCATCAGCGACAATTCACATCTCCCTAACGGGACAGGGATTTTCACTTGAACCAACAGCCGGTGTTGACTGAACCGTAAGGTGAGCAGCACCTGGCGAAAGAAGGGATCTGTGGCTTGCCAAATAAAAAATCATGCTTTCAACTCACGTGTCTTCACCTGACCTGGCAATCCCTAAAGAGCCGTACCTTTTTTTTCCAGTAAGAGGCGGAAACCTTTCGGCATCTAACCTTAGTTTTCGAACCCGCTCGAGCTGGACGCAGATGGGTTAACAATCCTCAGCAGTCCAACCCGTAAGAGGTTCGGAAGAAAACCCACATCCTGACCTTACCGGAGCAAATGCTTCACCGGGCTTTCAAATGCACTCCTGATAAAATCCCTCCGGCTGGAGAAATCAATCAACGCAATCCTTTCTCCACATAGCAGCATCTGCTGGTTGGATGCGTACTAGGGTAATGCAAAATCCAGGAACCAACTGTGGAGCTATTAATTTTCCTTTCGCAGAAATGTTCGTAGAAAGCGGAAAGCGGAAGGCAATCCTGGCTTGGTTCCGATGAAGGTCAAGCTTTAAAGGTAAATAAATGCTTATACTTCCGCGCTGAGTTTTCCCTTCGGGAAGTTGGTTATTCGTTGGTAGATGTTTAAGTATGATTGCTCGATGGAGCAGGAATCTACGTTAAATTATGTGAAACATCTTCTGTTCGATTATTGATCGATTTTCCCGGAAGGACGTATGCTGAGATTTGTTTCAGCAATCTGCCGAGACTGAAACGAACAGGCTGTTGAAAGCTAGCCTATTCGACTTTCCGAGAAGCAATCGAGGCATAGTTTTGGAAAGCATTATATTGCTTTCAGTTCTAGAAATGACTAATGATTTTGGGATCGCTTCCAATAAGTTTGCCATACACTTTTCGAATATTTCAAAAATGCTGATTGGATATCGTTTGCGTAAGCGTTGTTATGATATGCTTCGTATATTGAATACTAGCGACACTCACGACTCTTTTGAAATTCTCAGTCAGGCTACTTTCAGGAATAATGCTGGGGAGTAAACAATCTAAATAAGAATACCAGAAACATGACTGTCGCTATTCCCGGCCACGTCCATCTTTACCACAACTAGGGATAGGGAAGGAGATATTGATGCAGTACTTACTTAACAAGACACCACCGACTTAGCGACACACTCATAAGTTGCAAGGTTGGAGGGTTGGGTAGGGTTTTCGGTTAGGATTCGCCTTAAGTTGGCAATGCAACCAAAAGTAAGGGAAATTGTTCTAATGTAGGCCTATGGATCTAAGGTTGGGCCCATAGCTAAAAACCTGCTATTTATCAATTTTATGGCATGGTACTAATGGATATTTTTGGGCGCCATTGAAAATTTAGTCGATTGCTCAATTTATGTATGGGCCCAAATTAGGGGCATTTAAGCCGACATAACATCCATTTCTCCCATATATTTTTTGGGTGTTGCTCATTTGATCTCTTGATAGCCGACTATCGAACGAGAATGTTAATTTTGTTTAGATATCATGCACTTTAAGAGTGATTAAACCCATGATATTCTGCTCAGTAAGCAAAAACGATCCCTGCAAGGTCATCGGGCATCTCACAATCCACAGTGCTTCGCGTCAAAGTACGATTATGGTCTCTTTTGGTATGTAACGAACGATTAAGACACGCTATAATTCATGTATTTTCTACGGTCGATAGGCCTTAAATGGGCCTTGGAAATCTGTGGAGGACCCTTGGAAATCTGCGAAAAATATAAAAGGGTGAGGTTTCACTGAAATTTAAAGAACTAAACATATGTATTGGATAATAGCTCTGAAAAATGGACTTTTTTCAAACAACATTTCCCAGAGTTGCCGCCATATAAAAGTTTGTTTGTTACACCCTTAGCTATCATTTGGAGCCCCCAGATTTCCAAAAATAGTGCAATTTTGGGACACCTCGACTCGATAGGTAGGGTCCAGGTGTGGGAGCTGCCTCCCTGGCGTCGGTAGCATTGGTGCTCAGTACGGAAAACAAGATCGACGGAAAACAAATCAAGGAAAAAAATTAGAATAAATTTGGACTTGTGACCGGAATATGGACGCTGAGGACCATGGGATGATTCATCGGTAGATCCGGAATAACCGCAAATATGGTCAATTCATTTTTTAAAACCATTCATAGACGTCTTTTCAGAATTAATTTAAAGTTGTGACTAGAAAATCGACACTGAGGACCAGGGTATGGTTTCCTGGTAGATCCGGAATATCCGTATAAGTGGTAAATTAATGAAACCTCTCATAGACCTCTTATCATCATTGATTTGAAGCTATGACCGGAATTTTGGTCACAGTTAACCACTGGGTGGTCCACTAAAACATCGGAAACATCCGTAAAAATGGTCCGTTTAAGTGGTCAAAACTGATCCTAGAGCTCTGCGGTTTTTGAATATCCCAAGTAACAATTCAGTAACCATTTGGCATCCACTCTGATTTATGATGGTTTTATAACGGCAATGAACAAAATAAAAGCCAAATTTATGACAAGGAAATCTCGAAGGATAGACGAAATAGGATGAAAAATTCAAGTCGATTTCAGCAAAATTTACTTCTTTAGAAGAATCTGCATACCATCAACGACTGACCATCTGGTGGAGAAGAGCAAACTGAGCGAGCCCCTCGAATTCATAAAACATTGTCGAATTTTTAAAAAATATACCAGACTTCTCCAGATCTTGCGAATAGATGACTACCGACAACAAACCACTGAAACTGTTAGTTAGCGGAGATAAGCTGGTTTCCGATCCATAGCAGCGATTTTATTCAGCGAAAGAATCAACTCTTCGAAAAATTCACCATTGGATGGTGCACTTCTGTAACCATCCTGAAGAAGGGGATCTTTTTCGGCAACGATTGCGCTTCCAGCTGTTCGAAATGCGAAATGTTGTGAAACAGTATCGCAAATTATCTGAGTAACTGCTCCCAATCTATCGGAAAAAAACCACCCGGAAGAACCCTGAATCCCACAGCGCAACTATCGAAAGACGTTTAACTTTTTGCAGGCAAGTTTGCCTCCATAAATGCCATACATCTGAACAACTTTTATGCCACCGCCATGTTGCGGCCGTCGTCATCCGGCCGTCGTCATCCGGCCGTCGTCATCCGGCCGTCGTCATCCGGCCGTCGTCATCCGGCCGTCGTCATCCGGCCGTCGTCATCCGGCCGTCGTCATCCGGCCGTCGTCATCCGGCCGTCGTCATCCGGCCGTCGTCATCCGGCCGTCGTCATCCGGCCGTCGTCATCCGGCCGTCGTCATCCGGCCGTCGTCATCCGGCCGTCGTCATCCGGCCGTCGTCATCCAGCCGTCGTCATCCGGCCGTCGTCATCCAGCCGTCGTCATCCAGCCGTCGTCATCTGGCCGTCGTCATCTGACCGACGTCCGTATCAGGCCATCGCCATCCGACCATTGCTATCCAGCCGTCGTGACTGCCAAAGTCGCCTGCAAAACAGACCCTTAGTCTAATAAAATTTGTCAAGGTAAATTAATCCATTGCATTCATCAAGACAGCTGACACCGAAAATTCCCCCTCGTCGATAAACCCTGGCACTCGGGAACAAAAGAGGCCTTTGATGCCCACCCCAGTGGCTGCCGACAGGCTTAGACCAGCAGCTAGGGGCTTCGGCACGTCTCCATACGGGTCGGCGCAGAACCTCCAGGGGTTTAAAGTTCAAATAATCGATTGGATCATGTATCGGATAGTGTAAATAGACCTCGAGAAGTAACTAGTTTTGCCCCATTTTCCCAAAAATCTTGTTATTTAAGGGTAGTTTATAATATTTTTGAAAACTGTCGCTTGATTTCCGATATGGAACACATAATTTTGTATGAGAAAAGTCCAAAAAATCGTTCAGATTTTTAAACTTCGGAAAGTAGCTCATTTTGCCCCAAACTCGTCATTTAAGGGATATTAATAACATTTTTGCTGTGCTGTGAGGCGAATACTCAAGATTCTAAATATGTTGCTTGCATCAAGAAATATACGGATGCTCATACAAGTCGTGTAATCAACAAGTTAATTTTGATTGTTATTAAGTATTCCGATCAACTTAACAAACATATTGTTTGTTTGAAATTTCTCAAAGTTCCGCTTCCGAAATGTGCATCAAATTCAAATTCTCGTCAAACATGCTTATGGCACAATAACAATCATTTCGACTACCCTTCATCGAGAATGATTTGCTGGCAATCTCTGCGGCCAGTTTCAAAATAAAACCCATATGTTGCGGTACGGATTACCCGTCATCAAACAACAAACGACCACTCACTCACTCACTCACAGAAGCATTCTACTCGCATAACACACCGGACCGGAATGTTGAAAGCTCTACTGTGGTGGCCTCTCGCACAGAGCATCCGTTCAGTTCGTTTTCGGTCAGTTTTTCGACAACCGCATTCTTTCGAATGGAAAAAGCATTGGCCGCCTCCCTCCGTCCCGAACACATCAAAATAAAAACTTTTCCCACTCACTCGGCTCCCATCAAACCACGACTCACTTAAACTCTGATTGCATAATGCTCTCGATGCTTGTTCGCTTTTTAGCCAAATTTAACCGGGGTGAACAATCTGCTGCAATGAATTTGGTCGGGGAAAATAACGAGATATACTTTTTTTTCTCTTCTAGCCCGAAACCGACAAAACCAAAGAGGACATTTATTTTTTATGGTTTTGCCACGTGACACGGGGAATATTTCACCGGCAATTGGAATTTTCTAACTGGAACCGGTGTTTGGCGGTGGTTGTTTAGACAATGGAGTTCATTTTAACCACTGTTTCGTGGCAAGGGACTTTTACAAAATATTCATTACTGTCGTGTGGGGTGCACTAAAGTCATTCGAGTCATGCATCAATGACTTTAGTGCACCCCACACGACAGAAATTTCTTCAATATTTTCGGGTGGTCATCAATACATTGAGCATTGACAATATTTTTGCCCGTGTGGTGTCTGTTTTAAGTGGACCCTATACGATTGCTTTTATTGACAATAACCGTATTGTCAATACATTCTACATTGACGTCAATACATCGAGATTGAAAATATTTCTGAATTCACATCATCAATATTATTGTCAATAATTCCCCTTCGCGTCAATACATTGACACGTGTGGAGTTCGCTTTAAGCAAACCCCACACGCATCAATATATTGACGCGAAGGGGAATTATTGACAATACTATTGATGATGTGAATTCAGAAATATTTTCAATCTCGATGTATTGACGTCAATATAGAATGTATTGACAATACGATTATTGTCAATAACAGCAATCGTGTAGGGTTCACTTTAGATGTAGATTGTATCAAATTAGGCAATCATCACTGTGGACAAAACAAATTTCCCTATCAACGGATCATACTCCATGAAAAACTAGCAACACTGGTGGACAGTGCTGTTGCAACTGTCACCACATTTAGTCGATTAATAAAACAAAATGTAAAATAGTAAAGAAGTGTGGGTTTTTACAGTTCACCATCACAAAA
Organism: Ochlerotatus camptorhynchus; assembly: GCF_037179485.1. NCBI lineage: Eukaryota > Metazoa > Arthropoda > Insecta > Diptera > Culicidae > Ochlerotatus > Ochlerotatus camptorhynchus. The sequence goes on along the minus strand of NW_027040766.1, from coordinate 1,091,640 downwards.
TTCCGGACGACTGATGAAAGCTTTACTTAGAACAAAAATATTAATTTAACAAACTTGATTAACTCCTCAGTGGAACTTAACCGGACGTCACAAACAGCCATCCGTCTTCTGAACAACTTTTCAGTTTCACCTGTTCCAGCTAGAGGAGTCGGTACGGGTGAATTCTCGCACCCGCAACAACTCCATCCCCTGCTATCATCGTCACACACACCCACACAGCATACTTTCGGTTTTGCAGCCGTTTCGATCCTGAGACGAGCAGCAGCACCAGCAAGAGTTGAAAGTGCACCAGCTAGTAATTAAGCCCACGTGGAGAAGTAGTCGGAAATGTGTACCCTCCCTACCTGCCCGGAGTGACTTGTTGGTGCCTACTTTTCCGGAACAGGTTGCATGATGCGGAAGGAACCAGGTTGAGCCCTGAGGTATAAATTAGCGAGATAATATCTGCGCCATGCAGCAAGCACCAGTAGAAACAGTCAGACTCCGACTCCGACCGACCGCTGCCGTAGAGCCGCGGGAAGTTGGTGGCAGTTATTTACGGCGAACACGAAATGAGGATAATTATGACTCATTACCGGGAAATCTGATGCTAATCGACGACGACGACGACGGCGGAGAGGTGCGGAATAACGAATGGTGAAAATTGGTCCGACTGGGGGATCCACGTCAGGTCAGGATCCTTCCAGTAAGTATCGATAAGCAATCTGAGACTCGGTTGGAGGAGAAAAGGTGGCCAGGTCGGCAAGTGTTGCCTCGATTGGCTACTAATTGGTGTTTCATTAGACTGCTGCCTGGCAGATTTAAGCCTTTGTAGAAAAATACTTTCTGATGGGGTTCGTGTGCGCCAGATTAAGTCCTCATCAAGCATTCTCGGAAGGAAAACAATATCAGCTTTAGCCTTGATTGCATTGTATTCCGTAAATAATCACTTTGAATTAGTTCAATTTTCTAGGAAATCAAGTTATCTCTACCTAGCATTTATCGTTCGGCACTCGAGCCAATTCTCAATCATCCACCTTCATCAAGCGCTGGAACCCATGCAACGCGTGCGTTCATCACTCCATTCCATTACCAAGTGTACTTTACCGATGATATGGGGCTTATTGCACCTCAACACTTGGGCCGGCACTCGAAAAAAAAAAAAAGAAAACCGATGAGCACTCATTGGTTAAATATTCACCAAATTTTAAAAGCTCTCGATTAGTGCCAAACGCGAATGGCATGTATTCGTTTTTCATATAGGCACTAACAGCCTACACATTTGGGAAGGCACTCTCGTTGTAGCACGCAGCACTGCTAGCAAAACTGGGAAGGTGGAGGCAAAAATGCATTGAAAAGTGGGTACTGTACCTGTAAAAAAAATCGTTGAAAACACGTCAGCATTTCACCAGGTGAAGTGCGAACATTTCCAAAAACGTTCGTTTGGCAGCATGATCTGCCAAATAGGAACTCAGACTGTTCGCTTTGGGCGGAGGTTTTTTGCTCCTTATGAGCTTTTTTACGCGGCAATTTCATCGCAAAATGCTGGAGTGCATGCTTAGCAGCAGCGGTTTTTGCCTTACTCGGGGATACTATTATAGGAAATGCGAGTCGAGCAATATTGTTCGAATAGTAGATGGAACTGGATGGATATGAGATTACGTTTGGATCAAGTATGTTTTAACGGGTTAAGCCAAGGATCTTTCCGGTTGGAAATGTTCTCAACTTATTCTACTGGGAATAGGGTTTAATTGACCATGCCGGATATAATGTCGGAATCTGCTCCGCCATAAAGGTGCCATCCGATGCATCAGGTAACGGATCGGGAGCCACGTGTTCACAGTTTTATTTTATTTCGTCAAGCAAAAGTAGACTACATACAATGGTTACAATGTTTTATTTACATACTCTGCATTATTTCTATTATGTTTTAGTCGGGTTTAAATTTCTTCTTTTGACATAGTGATGCTCATGACTTCGCAGTGTAGATTATACTATTGCATCATTCAATTAAACGGGTCATTTTTTGCGTAATTTGTTCTGAGTGATTTTTCTGAGAATAATTTTCGTGTTCTTAGATGCCGACAGGGTGAGTAGAAGCTTAATTGTGAAAGTATTTCTGATAATTCTATGCGATGTCAAATAACGTCAATGATAAAGAAAAGCATTGCAAATTCACGGCGTTCTTTGAGTGTTTGTAAGTTTATGAGCATACAGCGTGCTTCATATGATGGAAGAGGAAATGCGGTCCAATTCAATTTGCGAAGGGCATATAAAAGGAATTGTTTTTGGACGGAATCTATGCATTCCTCGTATACGGCCATGTACGGATTCCATACTAGGTTACCGTATTCCAGAATAGGTCTTACGTATGTAATATATAATAATTTAATATAGTATGGGTCTTGAAAATTATAGCTGAACCTCTAAGTGAAACCCAACATACTATTTGCTTTCGTTATGACTGTATTATAAAGGGCGAACACGAAATTATTGCGACACCGAAAATGTCATGCCAATTTTCTTATAATGTTTAGAATCAAACCAAAATTTTAGGGTAGTTTTATACATATATTTACTTCAAAAATCAAAAGAAAAGTGAATCGATGGAGCCTTGAGTGTAAAATTGAACGCATTTTCGCTTGATGCCCTACATCAAAGTCTTTACAGTGTCATCCGGTACCAGTTTCTCAGTTTTTTTTTTCCATTTTCTTAACATGTCCTTCTCGTCTTTGACTGTCTTCTTGCTCTTCCGAAGTTCCCGCTTTATTATTGCCCAGTACTGCTCCACCGGGCGCAGCTCCGGACAGTTTGGCGGATTCATGTCCTTTGGAACAAAATGGACAGAATTGGCCTCATACCACTCCAGGACACTTTTAGAATAGTGGCATGATGCCAAATCTGGCCAAAATAGCGGAGCTTCGTCGTGCTGCTGCAAGAACGGTAAAAGGCGCTTCTCGAGGCACTCAGATTTGTAGTTCTCGCCATTTACTGTGCCCTTTGTCACGAAAGGCTCACTCCTCAGTCCGCAAGAGCAGATGGCCTGCCAAATGAGATATTTGGAGGCGAACTTCGACATTTTCTTCTTCTTAAATTTGTCGTCCACATCGAACTTGCTCTTGGCGGTGAAAAACTCCAACCCCGGAATTTGCTTAAAATCGGCTTTTATATACGTTTCGTCGTCCATCACACAGCAGCCATATTTTGTCAGCATCTTCTCGTAGAGCTTCCGTGCCCGAGTTTTAGCCGTCGATTGTTGCCGCTCATCGCGGTTTGGGAAGTTCTGTACCTTGTATGTATGTAGTCCAGCTCTCTTCTTTGCATTATGGACGTAGCTCTGCGACATGCCGATCTTTTTAGCCAAATCACGGCTTGAGACGTTGGGATTTGCTTTAATCATCCGCTTCACCTTTCCCTCCGTCTTTTTGTTCTCCGGCCCCGGTTTTCTTCCAGCTCCTTTGCCGTGGTCCAACGTCAACCACTCCTGGAACCGCTTCAACACTCTGGAGACGGTTGAATGGTGAATGTTCAACATTTTTCCCAACTGCCGGTGCGACAGGTCAGGAAATTCCAGGTGTTTGGAAAGAATTTGTTCTCTCAACTCGCGTTGGTTCACCTCCATTTTCGTTGAATCGAAAAACACGACTTCGAGTTTGACAGCATGTACACAATACACATCAATGAGAAAGTGTGCAAAATTTGGTTGATTTTTACCCAATGGTAAAAAAGTTATGCCCTGTTGAATGTGTCGCAATAATTTCGTGTTCGCCCTTTAATGTTCTACAAAAGTGAGTTTCGAGTTTAGGATTACACCTAGGTCCCTTACAATTTTACATTTATCTAATTTTTGGTTGCCTAAAAATATTTCAAAAAGAGGTGTTTCAATTTGTCTGCTAAATATAATTGCGTGGCTTTTTTTTACATTGAGTTGGAGTAGACTTTTACTACAGCAAGTGTTAAATAGGTTGATTACATTCTGGAATTCTTCTGTGTCACTAGAATTACTTATTTCCATGAAGAGCTGCATGTCGTCTGCATATATAAGAATTTTTATTTTTAAAGTATGTAGTAAATGTCGTTTACGTTCCAAATAAAAAGAATTGGGCCTAAATGAGAGCCCTGGGGCACCCCCAGAGGTGACCGAAGTAGGTTCTGAAAAATTATTTTGAAAACGAACTATTTTTTTTTTTCGTTGCGTTAAATATGATTGGAGCCAATTCAGAAGTCTAGATTCCATTCCTATTTTTTGCAATTTAAAGAGTAATAATGGTATGTCGATTCGGTCAAATGCTTTACTGAAGTCAATATAAAGGGTGATACGGTCAAAATTTGGTCAATATCAACTTGACGTATTTCTTTCAATTTTGCATTTAAAAAACCTGAACACCCCTCATTTTGAAGGTGTGTGTGTGTAGAATGTTGCTCCTATTTTGATTTTGGAATTCACTCTTCAGTTGTCAAAATGCCGTCCAAGCAAGAAGAGCAGCGTATCAAAATTTTGCTCGCGCATCGCGAAAATCCGAGCTACTCGCACTCAAAGTTGGCAAAATCGCTAAAAGTTGCCAAATCAACCGTTACAAATGTAATTAAAGTGTTTGGGGAACGTTTGTCGACAGCCAGGAAGTCTGGATCGGGGGGAAATCGAAAACCGGAAGCCGCTGAGACGACAAAGAGAGTTGCCGGTAGTTTCAAGCGAAACCCTAACCTCTCTCTCCGAGATGCCGCAAATAAGCTGGGTGTATCGTCTACAACCGTGCATCGAGCCAAAAAACGAGCCGGACTATCGACTTACAAGAAGGTAGTGACTCCAAATCGCGATGATAAACAAAATACGACGGCCAAAGCGCGATCCCGGAGGCTGTACACGACGATGCTGACGAAGTTTGACTGCGTGGTAATGGACGACGAAACCTACGTCAAAGCCGACTACAAGCAGCTTCCGGGACAGGAGTTTTATACGGCAAAAGGACGGGGAAAGGTAGCAGATGTTTTCAAGCACATGAAACTGTCAAAGTTCGCAAAGAAATATCTGGTTTGGCAAGCCATCTGTACCTGTGGCTTGAAAAGCAGCATTTTCATAGCTTCCGGGACTGTCAACCAAGAAATTTACGTGAAAGAGTGTTTGAATAAACGTCTGCTGCCTTTCCTGAAGAAACACGGTTGTTCCGTACTGTTTTGGCCAGATTTGGCATCTTGCCATTACGGTAAAAAGGCCATGGAGTGGTACGCCGCCAACAACGTGCAGGTGGTTCCCAAGGACAAGAACCCTCCCAACACGCCAGAGCTCCGCCCAATTGAGAAATACTGGGCTATTGTCAAGCGGAACCTAAAGAAGACCAAAAAAACTGCTAAGGGCGAGCAGCAGTTCAAGGCAAACTGGCTTTCTGCGGCGAAGAAGGTGGACAAGGTGGCTGTACAAAATCTGATGGCAGGGGTCAAGCGTAAGGCCCGGCAATTCGGATTTGGAAAAGCGGAAGCCTAACTGAATATTTTTCCTGAATTTTATACTAATTGAACTTGAAAAAGAAATTTAATTTGATTTTTTAAATAAACGATTTCACCGATTTACACGCGTTTTCCCTTGACCAAATTTTGACCGTATCACCCTTTAAAGAGCATCCACGTGCTTGCCATCGTCCATTGCACAGTGGTCCAGAATGTAGATTTAGGTGGAATGATATGTTTTGACCCTGAAATTCAAACTTAAGACTAAAAGTTTCTTCTTCTAAGTTGTTCCTTATAGTTAGGCCCTTTTTTATGACAATGAATTATAGGATGATTCTTATTATCATCAACATAAAAAAATTAACATTTTTGTTTGAATAAAATAAGGTATACATTCTTCGGCAAAGTTATAGCTAAGCTAATTTCAAGCAACTTTTTTTTTTCCTTGATTTGTTTTACGCAAGGTTGCAAAGACTCATTTCAGCTAAAATAATGTTTTTCGGAATAATAAAACCAAAAGATGGTATGATGGCATGTATTACTTGTAACTTACAAGAAGAGGTTACAAAGTATGCGTTGGAAATATAAAACCTGTAAATTTTACTTTCTATGAGTCACAATCAGCGATTTGCTGATCGCTGAGTGAGTGAGTGAGTGAGTGAGTGAGTTTGTGAAAAATCGCTGATTGTGACTCTCATGAAGTGAAATAAACAGGTTTAATATGTCAAACACATTCTTTGCAACCTCTTCTTGTATCCTACCAATTCAAAATTTGATCATGGCATCTAATTATTTCATAATTTAGAAAAACATTGTTTTAGCTGAAATGAGTCTTTGCAACCTTGGTTTTACGTGTTGAGCACCAATGCTACCGACGCCAGGAAGGCAGCTCCCATACCTGAACCCTACCTATCGACCCATCAACTCATAAACCGGGGACCAACGGGTTTACTTCCCGTTCCGAAGGAAGGCGTGATCAGAGATCTTATGCCTCAGAACATCCCGGCGGCGCCGACTGGGATTGAACCCAGGCCTGCTGGGATGAGAGGAAATCACGCTTACCACTACACCACTGGTGCCGCTTCAAGCGACTTTATAGGGTGTCTCTAAAAAAATAGTTATTTTGCTCTAGTTTTCTTATTTCAAATTTCGCAGCCAAACTGTCTTCAAATAACTTTAAGATATTTAAAAGCCGCAAATCTTTGCTCTACAAAGCTTGTCAATATATTTTGCCGATCAATAGTTATTGACGTTTTTCTTTTAAAAATATGCCCTTTTCAAATGTTAATATCTCTGGTTGGGGCAAACAAAAAGTGGTTTTACGGCATTTGAAAGGACGAACGTTATTCTCACCCCAAAATGGTGAGGACGACAGGGGAAAGAGCGTCCAACATAGCTCTGGTCTTCACAAGCTCCTACCTCACGCTTTCACGTGTCGGATGATGACAGCCAGTATATGCCCATATATGTGCTGGTAGCGGGGTGTGGGCAATGTCATCACGATTAACCCATATCGTGATGATAGCAAGGCTGTCTGGGATCCAGCGGCTGAAAAAGAAATGCTGTATTGTGTCAGCTAAATCCAAGATGGCAGCCCCATCTACACAATAACCCGAGCGTCTGTCCACCAGGAGGTGCGGGTCAAACAGCGTCTGTCTGGCATCCAGCGGATGAAACAAGAAATGTTGAATCGTGTGAATTAAACCTAAGATGGCAGCCCCATCAACACGATGTAGGTATCGCGACCCTGGTACGGTAGCATACTGAATTATAAAAGTACTCAGAAAAATTAAGTAAGAAGAAGAAAAAACGAACGGAATTTTCGGCAACTGACCCAACGGCAACGAAATAAGAACAATGAATGGAAACTCGACAATGAGAGACAAATCTTTTTTCGGCTGAAAATTAGCTTAATGAAGTAACTATAACAATTCCCTAGAATTATTTTTTTTTATGTCTGAGATTACGAAAAATCTATACCTGTACATTGGAACGCAGAACTTTTACTGGAAGTTAAGTCGAATGGCATGCAATTATGTTTATTTCTGTAACTACACTTTTCAAATATAAAAATATCCAGTTTATTCTTCGACTCACAAAATGTAATCAACCACTTTGTTGGTTTTCTAAAATGGCTTGTTTATCGCTTGGACAAAAAATTAATTTAATTAACCTACGTATCTGTAATCATAAGACATGGTTAATTGAACAAATAGAAAGTGCAACTATTATCCCTTCCAACGAGAAATCGGAACATCTGAACATCAGAAGTCCATTCGAAAGATTCCAAGTCCATTGGAAGCTAAAATAATAATATTTAAATATTTAGTAAAAAATACGATTTTAGGTTTGATGCTCAGATTGAATTCAAATGCTTAAAAAGAAAAAATATATTTATCTTTATTAATGAAATTAAATTAGGTATGTAAAATATATTATTTTTATTTGAAAAATCTGTATATATTTCAAAAATCTGTACTCTGTATATACAGATATCTGTATCAAAATATTGAAAAAATCTGTATAATTACAGATGAATCTGTATATATGGCATCACTGGTCAGACGACGAATGGCAGGCCCTGGATGTTATCATACGCTAACACCGACACCGATGTTTACCGTTGAACGGGTGAGTCGCAACTATTGGCGCTTCCCATTGGCTATACACAGTAACCAATGAGAAGTGAGAAAATATGGTACCGGCAGAGCTGGTTGTCTAACTGCGCGTTCGCATTAGTTGCGATGCACCCGATGGCGGATGCAAATTATGGTCAAAATAAGTCAAAAGAAATCATTCATTATCGTTTAGTTTTTTCCTAGAAATTTTTGATAAATAGTATTTTCTTGCAGAATATGCTAAAAGGGAGGGACTTCAAATGTTAACCCTCCCTCCCCCACCAAATGTTAAAGAGTGTAATCAAAATACATGGAATGTTGAGATATTGAGATCGTGACAGTGAATTTTCTCTTTCAAATTTGAATGTTTTGGCTCTCTGGGGATTGGTAATAAAGCGGTTAAAAATGTTTGGGAAAAAAACCTTTTTTATTTAATTCTAGCTTATTTAACAAAAATTTCCCGGAAAAAAACTGAACGACAAAGGCCATAAACGATTTCTTAAGGTTGTCGTCAACTTTTTTTGGAAAGCTATGTGAAATTCACATGGATATCATACATTACATGTGATATATTTTTTGAGTGTATCCCCTGTTAACAAGTTTGGTTACAAGATTACAACTCTGGAGAGCATTTTGTGTGGTCGTTGGGAGCGTGTGGTTCTGAATATGGCGATGAGTGTGCAAAATATTACGCAATTCCATCCTCCCTATTCGCACGCGCCCGAGGACTTGTTTCGTCTACTTCTGACGACTGTGCTGGGGAAGCAGCATATGCATGCCTTTGTGGATTTGTTAGTTAATTCGACGTTTTTGGACAATACTGGACATTTACCAGTTTTTCAATAGTTTCTTGTTGAAAATCAACATTTGGAAGCAATGTTATCGATGCGTGGCCATATTTCTGATCGATTGGTGATAAAATTGTTGAAATTAAACCAGGGGCAGCTGAGTTATTAACGTTCAAAATCTTTCTTAATTTGTTACATGTTCCATTTTCGGTTTTCACAAAGTGTACCCCCATATCGAAATCAAAGACGTAGTCGTACGTCAAAAAACGTAAAATTATTCTTTTTAAAGAGATGAACTTGGGGAAATGGATGTAATGTCGGCCTAAATGCCCCTAATTTGGGCCCTTACCAAAATTAAGCAATCGACTAAATTTTCAAAAGCGACCAAAAATATCCATTAGAACCGTCCCTATGACGTCTTCATCTACATAAAATTGATAATTAGCAGATTTTTAGCGATGATCTAAAGATCTTTTTCTATGATGCTTAAATTTTTTGCACTAATCTCCCATATTACAAATTAGAAGCAAGTAATTCTGTATAAGTATGCTCAGCAGAAGGAAGAGTATGATATTATTCAATTGATGAGGATAATTGTGTACAAGGTTGCAAATACTCATTTCAGCTAAAACAATGTTTTTTTTTTTTTTTAAGTATGAAATAATTAGATGCTATGATCATATTTTGAATAGGTAAGATACTAGAAGAGGTTGCAAAGAATGTGTTTTAAATATTAAACCTGTTTTTTTTCACGTCATTAGAGTCACAATCAGCGATTTTTCACACACCCACTCACTCACTTACACACACAAAATTTCAGGTTTTATTTTTCAAACGCATACTGTGTAACCTCTTCTTGTAAGTTACATGTAAAACATGTCATCATACCATCTTTTGGTTTTATTATTCCGAAAAAAATCAGTATTTTAGCTGAAATGAGTATTTTCAACCTTGATTGTGTAGGGAAAGAAAGTCTACATTGTTAAATTATGCTTAGTTAAATATAAAATATAAAGAAAATAATTCGCAAATCGCTTCCAGAATAGCTCAAGAAAACACAAAAATAGCTTTGTTATTAAATGGTGAAATAACCGGAAAACGCAAAAAAAAAAGTGTATCCTAAACCATCAAAACAGCCTGAAAATCATAGAAATCAAGCTGACCATTGCATTAGGTCCTAAGTAACATTGATCGATACACTCCTACACATAACCGTTGCTTGTTGTGTTTATCGTATTAGATACTAGATAGAAGCTTTTTTTTTATCGATCTGTGTGCTGAAAATAGCTGGAAATGTCTTAACATGGCCGTGAGGATACAAAGAGAAAGTTGACGAAGATAACCTGTCAATTTTACTTAGAACAAAATGCAATGTTTAGCATGAAATGAGCATTGAAATTATTAAATTATTTTGAAACACTGGCTATTTACGGGATTTAAAAAGATATTGCTCATCCAACACCAAAACTCATAATGTAAGATTCTGTTTGATTCAATGTTCCAAATTTAGGATGTTTTCATGATTTTAAATTCAGAACAATTATCAAAAAAAAAAAAAATAATGTAAAATCTTAAATCCTGCGACCCACCAATGAACAGCTAGTTACTCACCGGTGAGTCACGACCCAAAGATTGAGAAACACTGATAGACCAGCGTGTGATAGTGGAGACATTTTCCAAACCGAAGCAAACCGGTCCAGGAATCAAACCCGCCATCTCCGGGTTATACTATGGCTTTGTAGATTCTACGTTTGTTTTGACAAATATTGGCCTGTTTTTTTTATTTTTCAATGTCACTTTAACACATTTTAGGTCATTCGTGACTTGTTCGAGGATAATATTTAAACTAGTTAAAGGCCACGTGACCTACCCACTTAAATGCGAACCGTTGCCTGACCTTATCAAAAATGGTTAAAAATTGTTAATAATCCCTGCTAGACTTTAACTGAAATGGTTATGGAATTTTACGTGAACGTTTGTGTGATAAAGTTTTAGCCTTATGTATTATGGCTTTTTGGAAGTGAACCTTACCAATAATGGGTGTTAAGTACCATTACCATTCCAAATTCTTGTTTTGTCCATACATTTTTATTTATGATTTGAGAACTTCAATGGTAATGGTTATGGTAGTTAGTAAGGTCAATGGATAGTTTGGAATATATCGCGAAAAGGTTGCCTGTAAATTCATGATTACCAATTCGCGATATATTCCACGTAAAGTTGACCTACAATACAAAACCATCCATGGACCTTACTGACTACCATAACCATTTCCATTAAAATTCTCAAACCATAAGTTAAAAGGTTATAATATAGTTTTCTTTCCGAAAATGTATGGAGAAAACAATAATTTTGAATGGTAATGGTTCTTAACAACTCATTATTTGTAAGGTTCACTTCCTAAAAACCATAATACATAAGGTTAAAACTTTATCGCACAAATGTTCATGTAAAGTTCCATAACCATTTCAGTTAAAGTGTTGCAGGGATTATAAACAATTTTTAATCATTTTCGCTAAGGTCAACCATTAAGCCGGATATTTCCCCATATTGATCTATCATTTTAATTTTACTTGAGCTTCAAATTACAAGAAAATTCCTTTAAAAAAATTAAAGATGTTTGATTTAAACTGTGCTGGGTTGCATTGATATAAGGCTCAATCGCGTTAGCTTTACGGAGCCGATAATTCATTGTTCATAGGTTGCAATAAAATTTACTTATTTCTATGTCTAGTAGGAGTTGGGCCGAATACTCGTGGCTTACCCTAGGTTAGAGGGATACATTGTCGAAGGATAGGATCAGGGAAAGAGCTTGGGGTGGGGTCTCGTTGTCTCATCAGAGCGTTGTCACCAGTATTAACGGTCGGCTGGAGTTCAACCGGTTATGGGGACCAGTAGGTGACGATGAGACTCATCGAGACGGGGGGACAAGACAAACCAAAAACTAATTAAGAGAAACAAAAGACAAAGGAAGTATATTCTTATACTACACATCTGCAGAAACACATAAATCGACTGCATATAGCAGAGATCGCGGGTTGCCAACACGTATCTGATAGGAGCAAAGGGTTGTCTTCCTTGGGCCTAGAGGGTATTCAAAAGTCGCTCTCTGGTGGCGTCATTATCCGTACATTTCCAAACTGCGTGATCGATGTCATCGTAACCGTTTCCAAACCGACAGATTTTGCTGTCCACGAGTTTTATTCTATGTAGATGCGCATCTAACGAGTAATACCTAATGTTGATTTCCAAGCATTGCTGACAATATTGTGTACTAAGTATGCATACAATATGATCACGCTTCTCAATAAGTTTCTTCATTTTCAACATCATATGATTTCTTTTGGAGCATCCCACTCAAGGCTTTTATAAAACTACTTCAAAGCTTCTCGAAAATGGCTGTAAACATGTAAAGCTCAATAATTCATCCACAAGCATTTGCTCAAGTTTTGTTCTATCAATCATCAAAGGATCCCCCATTACTAGCAACAAGAAATATAAAACTTATCATGATGAGATGAGAACAAACACTTTTCCCAAATGTCGGATGATACAAAATAAAAATAAAACAGAGATCCATTCCATTTTCTTTCTTGCACGACGCTGCAGCTGTCTTTCGCACCGAATTTGCTATGCAAATGAGCTTGTTTTCCGTCGTTTTCCTCTGCTGGTGCAGCTACAGCAACATTCACTTCATCTCTCCGACAATCTCGAGATAAGACGATGATGAGCCCGACTTTGACTGACTGGTGTCAAGACGGAGTGCGCGTTCGTTGCGTTGCTGCAGTTTCCTTTTGTGTGTATTTTTGTTCTTAGTGTTTTTTTGCGGGATAATAAAGCTGGAAAAGTAAAACTTTCCCGCCCCGAACAAAGATAAGCCTCGGTTGGCGGGTGCACAAGGCTGATGATCGGTTCCATGAAGGGTACAATGACGAGCAAAAAGCTTTGCATCTGCCTGCACATACATGCTGAAGTGAAAATACAACATAATGGATCTGCAAACACACTCCCATACACATGATGCATTATTTTCTTCTTCATCTTCACAGCTAAGATGCGGCTTTTGTCTGGCTGTGCCAGTGCACGGCCGATCAGACCGACGCAAATTCATCAGAAGTCTATCTTTTCCGGGCTTTTCGAATATGAGGAAAATCGATGGAGGTTTCACTCAGCCTGTTAGTATAATCCTAGACTGAGTAGCAAGCCTTTCCTGGTTTTTCACAACTTTTGCCCGGAAAATTCAACTCACTTTTGAGTAAATCCTCTTTCGAGTCCGTCTAATCGACCGTATAGAGAAAGCCGTGAATAAGTCGACAATTTGCATTTTCTCGGAGAAGTAGTGGGAGGGAGTCTCGCAAAATTAATGTCAAAATTCCCTATAATCTTAAAATGAGTTATCACCCACCCCAAGGCGAAGAGGCAGAGTGGCTCAGTTCCACCTCATTTATAAAACGGTGCAAATTTTCAGCTTTTCATAATAGTTCTTTGCTGTTCATTGCTCCGTTTGAAAGCGGCTCGTAAATCTTTCGGATTTGTCATCAACAGTTATGGGAGCGCAACTGTGAGGCGTAGACTTGGGATGGGCGAGCGCTCAGTTTTGCGAATGGAGTGGTGACAATAATGGTTTAAAATTGGAGGTGATCAGTGGTGGTGGTGGTGTCATAACATCGAAAGTGGGTGTTTCCCTGCTGTTGAAGGGAAAACTTTGAACAAGAACAAGGGATTTCTTGCAATTTCGAGGGTAGTAAAATGAATGCATCGTAGCGTAGTGCAAAAAAATAGTGTTGATGTTGCTTGTCCAGAACAGACAGAAATGAGCGTTTCTCGCTGTAACTGAGCCAAACTCTTAAAATGCATGTTTGTTTCTAGTATCCAAGAACTTAAAAAAATATTTCATAGACGTTAAATCGATGGACCCTTCTTTAAGTTATTTCAAATCAAAAACCTCGGTTGCAACGATCCATTATCAAGAGGACCTCATTCGTATAGATCAGTGACAACCTTAGCTTGAATTTCTTTTTACATTTCCAATGTATGGTCGAAGTGTTTGGGAAATACGCAAAATTCAACTTGAAATATGACCATCGAACAAAGATACAGCTATTGAAAAAATGGACATGAGCACCACTGGTATAGATGGTTATAACTGACGAAAGCACGCCCGACCAGTGAGGAATAACTAAAATATAACATAATTATATCAAACAAAGACGCCTATCGATATGACAGCCTGGAATAATTTTCAGAAGATCGGCAATCGTTTTAATAATTTGGCAGTTTGTTCAGCGTTTTTTTTTTACTCTACTCAACACTATTTTTTTACTCTAATATGTTTTACGGACTTCGTCAATTTAATATCCAGATTACCGTTTCTTCAATCAAATATTACCGAATGTTGATAATTTTTTTTCCTTCATTAACGAGACGTTCAGTCTTAGGCTGGTTCATCTCTAAACCTCCAGAGGGGAGTCTCTCAAAAAGGTAGGGATGGAAGTTCCAGATGGGAACTCCTCAAGTCATATTTTTACAGAAGATTTTTTAAACAGAGTTTTTTGTTTTGTTCCTGTCTCGTTTCAGTTAAGGGGTTTCTGATTCCGGTTGGTCCGTTTACGTTGCGTTATGTCTGGTGTATAAAGGGTTTGTGTTCGTTCGGGTCGTGGTGATATTTTCGTTCCTTAGCTTTCCTTGTTCGTTGCGGTTGGTCATGATAGGGACTTTAAGTGTTATATCTGGTTGAATAGTCCAGCTTCACGTAAAAAGGCGAGTAACAAATGAAGTGTTCCACAGTTTTCGGCATGAGGCATAGATCGCATGTCCTTCTAAAAGGCCCATCTCCTTTGTAGTTGTGGGAGATGTTTGTATGGCCAGTTTGGAGATGGGATATCACAACCTGCTCCCGGTGCAGTGCTGGATCGTCCCATCTAGTAATATTCTCTTTTAATTTACGAATAGCTGGTGTTCTACCTGCTATCCAGTCGCGGCTCCAGGAATCCTCAATAATTTTGGTTACCCATTTTTTTAGATCAGGTCCTGGGACCTCTCGCGTATATTTGACCATGTGCCGACCAGAGGCTGCTAGAAGGTCAGCCTCTACATTCCCCCGAACACCACAGTGCCCTGGGATCCAGACGAATATTGTGTTATTTGGTGCATGTTCCTGGATCGCCTGGATCCAGTGGTGTCTGCTCGTTTCGGACTCAAGAGCAGCAACCACGCTGGCGGAGTCGGTGAAGCTGGCTATCGGTCGTTCATCGGAGGTGGTGGCAACGATGAAAGCCGCGGCGGCTTCGGCGGCTTCGGCGGCTTCGACGGAGAATATTCAACACTGGTCTGGCAGCCGGTGACATTCGCTGAGATTGGGACCACAGATCCCGATCCCCACCTTCCCCTGGGCGACCGAGCCATCTGTTTATCTAATTAAGTATCCTTCGTATTTTCGTTTTTGAAGGTCTAGGACCGTTTGTACCACTGCTAAAGGGTTGGAACTTGCTCTATACTTAGTTTTGATTGTAGGGTCGGTTTGAATTTTTGGCAGGCTTCAACACCTGGCTCCAAACCGGTGGGAGTACTTGGTTGGATGATTCTTTGAGGATTTGGTTAGCCTCAACGAGGAGGAAACCTTCCTTCCTGCTACCGGACGTGTTTTCACAGTGGCTGATGGCTCGATGGCAGATTGTTTTGGTTATGTACCTGTTGAAGGGGAGCACTCCGCCCTCGATTTAGGCAGCTACTCCAGGGGTACCTGGGAGGAGGCCCGATGATAATCGCATGGCTTGCTGGTAGACAGGTGCAAGTTTTTCCACTAGCAGAGGCATTGCGAGGTAGATTGCTTCAATCCCGTATGTTAGGCGTGAGTTTATGATAGCTTTTGTGACGTTCAGACGGGTCTGCCGGTTGGCATTTGGGTGGCACCCAGCCAGAGTTTTCAGTAGGTTGATTCGCTGTTTACAGCTGCTTTTAACCTCGTTGAAGTGCGGGCCGAATATGAGGTGACGGTCGAAGCAGACTCCGAAGATTCGTATGGTTTTATGGAATGGGACCGGTTTCCCGTTGATGAGAATCTTGGTGCTCAGGGCCTTGTGATTGGTCGAGCATACGTGTGTATACCCGCTTTTGCTTGCGGATATCTGAAATCCGGCTGACGAAGTCCAGGTTGATACGTAGGCGGTGGCTTGTATAAGCTTTCTTTGTGATGCTCTGACTGTTGCTCGGACCACCATGAGAACGATATCATCAGCATATACAAATATATGTAAGGACTCCTTTCGGTAACCGAGAGAAGACACTGTTCATCCTTATGAGAAATAGTGTAACCGCAATCACCGATCCCTGGGGTACCCCGGTTTCCTCGTTAAAGGTCTTCGAGTGACAATTTTCAAGAGTAACTTGGAAGGTACGGTGTGACAGAAAGTTTTGTATAAATTTCAGAATATGGCCCTTAAGTCCCCATTTCTTGTGCTGTTCTTACACCCCCAGCATCCAAGCAAGGTTGTATGCCTTAGATATATCCAGGGTGGCCAGCTCGACGTGGTGATTTTTGGCGAATGCGTCCTGAAGTGCTTCACTTAGGGTCCCAAAGTAGGTTTTGGTCCCATGTCCCGGTCTGAAGGCATGTTGTCGGCGATCGAGTAACCTTCCATCTTCCAGAAAATCGAAGAGCCTTCGGTTCACCATCCTCTCCATCAGTTTAGATGCGCAACAGGTCAGCGAGATTGGTCAAAATTTAACGGCTCCGTGTCCTGAGGTGTTCGGTTTTGGGATCGGAACTGTGAGGCTGTGCCTCCATTTTCCCGGAAAAGAGTCCTGCAGCCATTCTTGATTGAGCAGTTCCAGGAATTTTACCTGCTCGGCCATCGGAAGGTTTCGAATAAGAGGGTATCCAACTTCGTCTGGTCCAGCGGCCCTCCTCTGGCCTTCGATAAGGCAAGAGAGAACTCGCGCATACTAAATGGCTGGTTGATTGTTGAGTTCAGGGATCTGCATGTTAACAATTGAGTCAAAAAATGTGAAAAGCATCACAATTTTGCGTGTTATCTTAATTTACCGATTTTTTTCGGTAGAAAATTACCGAACATGCAAAAAGTAGCTGAGTGTGTATAGCAAAATATCTCCTTAATAAAACTAAAAAAAAAACGTGATCAAGGGATAAGAAGGGTTCTTTTCTGCAATTTTACGTGACATAACTAATGTATCGCAGATTATGTATACACTAAATTCTGATGTTATGTTATATACATGTTCAAACTAGGGATGGATTGCTCTTTTGGAACTTTTTCGTTACACTCTAATTTAGAATAGTTACGTTAAATCGAATTGAATTTTCAGTTAATCCATCTTAAAGAAAGATAGTTTAGTGCTATTAATCTCCCTATCAATATTCAAAATTTCCGCACCAAAGAGTGCCACAGAGCCACACTCTGTGTTTCACTGAAGGTACACTTGAGAGCGCTTGTGAGTGTAGCTTCAGTGTCATCACAGTATCTGGCTCTACGGAGTTGAAATTTTGAATTTTGATAATGAGATTAATAGCATTAAACTATCGATTTTACGATGACTTAACTTAAAATTCAGCTAAATTTTACGTCAGCATTCTACAATAAAAAGTAATGAAAAAGCCCCAAAAGAGCGATGCATCACTGATTCATACAGAATAATTACAGAACGTACCGTAACATCAAACATTCCTTTGATTTATTCCATCATAGGAGCCACTCAAGCATTTAGGGGGTGATATAAATTTTTTTCCATATTCTAACATCGGATGAGGCGGGTATCATAAATATCTTACGTAAGTATGATTAGGCCATATACAGAACATAAAAATATTCGATGTAAGGTCTTACAAAGAGTCGGAGGTAATCTAACAATGCACAGTGGTCCAAAAAGGAATTTCAGGATGAAGTTTAATCAATCTGGTGTCTTCACACATACACAACGCTAATATTAATAATTTAAAAAAAATCAGTACTAAATTAGCACAACTTTAATTGATAAGTGATAATATTTTTAGCAATTAGCAATTGGAAAGATTAAAGAACCTTATGGCAGTTCAATTAATTTTAAGTTGATTGTAAGCTGATATGGCTGTAATTGGTTATGTTTCGGGTTCTGACTCCGCAGTCTTTAGAAGTATAAACACCAGAAGGGAGGAACCATCAGGCCACCCGATTGCAGCGATTTGGACGGGGAGAATGGGAATGCCAACTGCCTGTTAATAACATTTCGGGGACAAAGGGTGGGCTCTACTCCCCACTCATTGGGACATCTTCCTGTTTGAGGGATCGTCTTTTTGACCAATTGAGCAATCATGTTGTTGGAAGGAGACTCTTTACTGTCCCGTAAATACGTATAGGCGACATTGACTGTCAAACCACCCAATTCGTTTGTGACCCTTCATACAGCGACATTTTGAGGACAATGTTTCCGTGCAACAATGGGTGGTAAACCACATCGCCATATCATCATGCAGTCTTTAGAAGTATAAATACTTTTAATCTTTCTTACTCCATCGTTTATTTATTTTCTTCCTCTGATTTGTTTTCCACCGATCTTGTTTTCCGTACTAAGCACCAATGCTACTGACACCAGAGAGGCAGCTCTCACACCTGGACCCTATCTATCGACCCATCAACTCATAGATCGGGGATCAACGGATTTACTTCCTTTCCGAAGGAATACGTGATCAGAGATTTTATGCCTCAGAAAATCTCGGAGGCACCGACTGGGATTGAACCTAGGCCTGCTGGGGTGAGAGGCAATCATGCTTAGCACTAAACCACCAGTATCGTTCATTTGAAAGATCAATCGTAAAAAACGGTCCATTAAAAATGTATTTTCAGACTACTCTATAATTCTTAAATGAAGACTAATATTTGAAATTGACTTATATTTGATTTCAAACATGATTTGGGATTTAATTCGTCTATTTGTTAAAACTGGTCAGCGTAAATCGTTACTTGCACATTTTATTCGCTTATTGTAATCCTGGACTAACAAAATTTCAAAAAAAAAACAACTACAAGGTACAGCTCTATGGGGTTGTACGCAATGGTGACGTAGGACTACGTGGGCTTATATAAAATATCTTATTTGTTAACCGCAGCAGGAGCTTGTGTTTTGTGTAGGAATAGGTATTTGAGCAGGGTTTTCTAAGTTTTGCAAATTATCGCGGTTTAGGTATTTTAATTAAGCACAAAACTGAAAGCGATGAAGCCGAAGGATAAAATGGGTAATTTGTAAGACAGCAGTACCTTTGCTGGATCTTGAATTTGGATCTGCGACAGGTTCGAAGTGTTCATAATTTGTGCATGAAAATTTCGCCCAAAACTTTAAGGCTTTTATTTGATTATTCGCAAGCCTTTCCTTAGATTAATTTCCTTCCTTTCTATCCAGAATTCTTCTAAAATAAAATTGAAATTGTCTCTGGAAATCCCCTGAAATTATTTTTATAATAGTACATAAATTTTCTGTAGCACACTCCCGAAAATTCTTAAAATTCATCCTTTCTTCGAATTATAAACTCTTTCTAAGAATTCATTGGAGCCTAATTTTTTTTTAATTTACACGAAATTCTCCGTAGAATTCACCTCAGACTAACAATTGAAAAGGGCTTGTGAGCAAAACTTGTAATCCTCTTTCCCTGCCAACACCATCTGCCAGGGGGAATTCTCCTGCCGAGAATTGTCTTCAAATTTTGCTCAGAATTATCTTGAAATTTTCCTCTAAATTCTTCTGAAATTGCATGGAATTCTCATTAACATTCTCTAGAAATTCATTTCAAAATGTGCTTGGAATTATACTCGGACTATCCCTTTAGATCTACGCATATTTATTTTGGAATTGTAACCTCAAAATTCGCGATCCTTGCTATTTTTCAAGAATCTTGGAATCCTCTTCACTCTTGGGAGATCTAGTAGAAACTCTTCTAGAGGAGCTCACTAGAAAATATTTTCTGAAATACCTTGATTATCTCTAGAATTCATCCTAAAATCTACTCAAATTTGCTTTGCAAAAAAAACTGGGCTGTAGTTATCCTGAAAATCTAGACCAGTCCAAGGGTCTTGAAATCTTATTGCTTTCGAAGAGAGGACGAGGTATATTTTTACAGATGTGTCAACTAAATTCATGGGATTTTCCCGGTGACTTAAAATTCCAGCATTTTCCGGTTTTCCTGGTTCACTGGTCATTCTGCATTTCACATATAAAACACATGTTTGTAATCCCATTATATTGGTTTTACCTTGAGCACATTTTGAGACCCAGCTCTTTAAGAAAATTATTCCGGATAATATGCTTAACCAAAAGCTAATTCGCGGGCGGATTCCTCCGGTGGGGAATAGTAAAAACAACCATTCATCTCCAAAATTCTGTAAGTTAATTCCATCTAAATTGCAATAGCAGCAACATTACCATACTAAAACTTTACTGTGAAGCTAATTTAACGAGCTAAACAGGTTTACAATGAAGACCTATAATACTTAATACAGCCACTCTATGCTGTCAAAGCAATGCTTGTCTACGTATCTTTGAATTATTATTCAATCATAAAAGTGCTACTCCAAGCAATCACAAAAAAAAAACTCCCAAGCAAGACCATAATCCTAAATTCTCATTTAGTTAGTTCTCTGAGCTAATCAAGCTGTTAAGAACACAATAAGGAACAAGAGCTAGAAGCATTCAGAAAAAAATCATTATCTTCTCTTAAAGCTGGGTTTAGACAAGGCAAGTCAATTTATCAACTCAGTTGAATGCAACTTACTTGAACGTGTAAACTATGCCATTTAACTGACTTGAATTGAAAAAAGTTGAACCAGGCTCAACTTTTCAAGCCAATTGAATTCAGCTGATGTTCAATCAATGACTTGCCTTGTCTAAGCCCAGCCTAACTCTTAATCATTCTTGCATTCACTCAAAAGCACTCCAATGCGCCCAAGGGATTGATTTTTGTTGGACACAGCTGGATCGAGCAAATTAAATTGAAAACCATCCCCAAAATACAACGAGTAATTAAGTTGTTTGAAACTAGCGAAGTTAGTCAAACTTTTTGATATGTTTCTGTTATAAAGAAATATTTCCTTGACTTTGAATGATATTCCTTGATCCCGGATATTCCCTGATTTTCCAGGTTTTTCCATGTAGTTGACATCCTGTGTATGTTGATTGGAATGAGGGTGACGCGCTTGGCATAGATGGCCCACAGCGACTCACGAAGAGCTACTGATTTCGAGCGGTGCGGCTTCTTCCTCCTTATATGGATGCCCATGTGGGCTGCAACTCGCTGTTTGCAGGCAGCCTTTCGTTGTGTACTGGAGAACAATGTTCAACGCCAAGCGCCGAAAGGACTGCTGCTCCTGCTGATGCCGATGACCGGACACCACCACCGGACACGGTGATTGGAACTGAATCCGATCAGTGGTTTAGGCCAGCCTTGATAGCTAGCTGCGTACGGGGAGCCTTTCGTTGCGTCCTGAAGAACACCACCACTCTCCACGCGGCGATTGAATAAACACCGTTTGGTGTGACTGGATGGAATTCAACTTTGAAATCTGTGATAGGGAAATCTCTTTTCGCAAGGCAATCGGTGATAATTTGAATTATAATAGCAACAGTTGCACATTCGTGCAATTTTCGAACGTGATATTTTGAAAAAATGAAAAAGTCTTAAATTTAACAGATGCGTTGAAATATTTCTGATCGATTGGTGATAATAGTATTGAAATTTGTCCAGGGGCAGCTGAGTTATTAACGTTCAAAATATTTCATAATTTTGTTACATGTTCTATTTTCGGTTTTCACAAAGCGTACCCCCATATAGAAATCACAGACGTAGTCCTACGTCAAAAAAAAAATTACAAATCATAATTTTTAAGACAACGAAATATTTATGCATCATTTGTAAGATTTCCCATACCTGGAGCGTCTAAGTCTGCGTAGTACGAAAACGAATATCCATTCAGCTCATGGGACCGCCGATGCGATGAGAACAAGCGAAAAACGGAAATTCACTAGAGGCAAGAAGAAAAGCTAACCCCGTCTCACCATCATCCTATCACGGCTCTCGACGATTCCCGAAGAAACACCACGTTCCAACAGGAATACAATGAATCATTTTAATTTGCGAAATCGTATGATTTACGGATGCAGGCAGGCGTTTCCTGCCTGTCTGCCTGCCTGCCTGCCTGCCTGCCTTCTATGCTGCAGTCGGTGTGTTTGTGACTGTGAAGGAGTTTTACTACCTACCAGCATTCGAGAGAACAAACACCTCGTGGGGGGCGCTGCGTTGAGCAGAGTTGGAGGGTTACAAGAGCTCAAATAGTCTGCAGACAGACACTTGTCTTCCTGACAACGACGACAGCCAAGGCGGGGGTAGAAACTAAAGAAAACCTCAGTAGTCAGTCGTTGTCGACGTTCGTTCGCTCGCTGGTTCGCAGTAGGAACTGGCGGAAGCAAGGTGCCGGAAGTGCTCTTTTTTACTGAGAAAGAGAATGAATCCAGCTTTTATCATTCATAGCAGATGTCGAAGGAAATTATTTCACCCTGCTTCCGCTTGCCTAGCACCGTTGTTGGATTCGGGAGCTGACAGTTTTGTTTTCGGGGGAGTTGAACCTCATTTCGAAGGCAAGGCTTAAGACGATGTTTGGCATGAAAATGAGATTTGAGCCATGGTTGACTGGGGAGAAAATTGGTAGGTTCGTCTCGTTCGTCTGTGACGATGTTGACATAATGGGTGTAGGACGAGCTTCGACGTTGTCGTGGTATAATGAGTGGTTAAGCTGTGCATTAAAAATATAAATTCATTTTGTTAAATTTTTGAGTGGGAGGGTTCTTTGAACAGCAGACATGTTGAAAATGATGATTACTAGGAAGCGGTATAAATAAACGGCGGCCTTCTAGCGTAAGAGGTGGTTTTTGTTAGGCTTTACCGAAAATCAGCGATTCAACAAAAAACGGATAAAAGGAAAACATAAATCCACAGATCGTGAGACGCAAAACAAAAAGATTTATGTTCATGGAATGTCTAACCTCTATCGCTCAAAATAATCTCATTGATTTAAATATTTCGTAATGATTCCAGGAAGGTCTCTTGTTTTTCCTTCGCATCTGGGTAACGAATGAAAAGCAACTGATTCACCATGGCAAATCGCCCTATATTCCGCGCTGAAGCCACTTTTTGAATGTGCAGGCAGCTTCAATACTTTTCCACATGGCTAAATATTCGCAAAAGTAAACACACAACCGCTGCATCCGACATTTCAACCGACCTTTTTCTCCAAGGGCCCTTTTCTTCCACCACCTTCTTCCACCTTTGATCGCATAATTTTCTCAAGTTCATAAGCCACGTAAAAAGTCTTATGTATTTCTTTTCAACATTCATGCCCCAATTTTTCCATCCTTCCAGGAAGTACACCAGCTCGTGCTGACTGGCACCACTTACGAGAGTACTCTTTCTCCCATCCCCCTCCCCTAAGGGGAGGTTTAAAACGAAGATGATGTGTTCTGTCACACAATCCGCGTCGTATGGAGGAGGCTCTCTCTGCCTAATCTTAGCTCGTACGACTTAGCATTTAGTAGCTCATTTTTCATTTGTTTCCTGTTTTTTGGAAATGTGCTTTTTGTATGTATATACACCAACCTACCAACTTCAAAGTGGAATTCCGGGGCGGTGTAGAATCGGTGTTTTTCCCGGAGGGAAAACAAAGGCAATAGGCAGCCTGCTGTTGAGAGCAACAGCAAAGGCACTTCACAATTATTCAAATTTAGCAGAGCACACGCAACGTAAGAACATGAACTTGCGGAATTAATCTGATGCTGTGATCAAAATCGACGTATAGTTGATCATGTTATTGAATTCTCAAGGGGTTTCATAAAATAATGTGATTATCATTGACACATAAAACAGTGGTTCAAAGATGCTAAAACGACGTTTTATACGGTGGGCCTCCGGTATTTTTACCGTTTTAAATCCGAACACTTCTTAATTTGAACCTCGCCAATTTGAACGCCGTGCTAACTAAAAATAGTTCAAACGTCAATCAGCTAATGGAACGCAGTAAAGCGAAATGGAACATTGTGAAACAGAACACATAATCAAAACAAAACAGCAAATGAGGCTACCAGAAACACGATTTTCTTATGCTCATAGGGTTGCCAGAATTGCTCATTAAGAATATGTGCACGGGAAGATACAAACTGATGGTTCCGGCATTGATATATTGGACCAATCAAAGGTGGAGTACTTCTCCCACGATATCGAGCCTGTTAAGCCGTTCAAGGTGGTCCTGCGAGGACTATACGACATAGACACAGGCGTCCTCTTGGAAGAGCTGGTGGCTAATGGACTAAAGTCGATCCAAATTCACAAGATGGCCCGTCACAACAAGGCCGTCAAGTACCGCGACCAGCTATACCTGGTCCACCTTGAGAAGAACTCAACAACATTGATGGACCTCCAGGGCATCCGCGTCCTGTTCAACATTGTGGTGAAGTGGGAGTGGTACAAGCTGGTCAGTCGTGGAGTCACCTAATGCTCAAACTGCCTGCTGTTCGGGCATGGAACGAAGAACTGCCATATGGTCAGCCGCTGCATCAAGTGTGGCAAACAACACAAAACCGATGCCTGCGACAGACTTGATGAAGCCGATCCCATTTGTGCGAACTGCGGTGCTGCTCACAAAGCTACAAGCAAGGCCTGCCCGAAGCGCATCGAGTACATCGGAAGAAAGTATCGACGAGAAACCAGCCCGGCCGCAAGAAAGTGCCGGAAATTAATGACCAGAACTTCCCACCGGTACCACGAAAGTTCATCGTCGCTGGCGACCTGAACGCCAAACATCAAGCTTGGGGCAACCATAGGCGGAATCAGAACGGCACCATTCTAAACGACGACCTGCAAGAGGCCCAATACACCATCCTGGCGCAGGACGCTCCCACCCGGCTGAGCCGGTTCAGCGTGCACTCCATCATCGATATCTTCGTCAGCAACATGGAGAACATCTCCCAACCGGTAGCCCACTAAGAGTTAAGCTCGGACCACTTTCCGGTGGTGGCTGAGGTGGGCTCCTCCGTTAGTCGATTTCATGCTTACCGTCGGAATTACCATCGGGTAAGCTGGGAGCGGTTCCAACAAGTCGTTGACGAAGCCATCGATTTCGGTGACTGATGACATCGATAGATCTCTGTGCACCATCGAGGAGGCGGTATCCCGAGCCCACGAACAACACGTGCCAGCTTCCAGACGGGTGAGTAATTCTCTGAACCTTGATCACAATACTAAAAGCCTAATCAGACTCCATAACGCCATGCGTAGACAGTACCAGAGAACTGGACTACCTACCTTGAAGACCCATTCAAACCTAAACAAACTCAATCAAAGCCAAAATGGTGGAACTCAGAAACAAGAATTTCGCCAATAACATCCGTTCCCTCGCAGATTGTGCAAAACCCTTTTGGAAACTAACAAAAGTCCTCAAAATCAAACCGAGGCCTATTCCACCGCTGGTTCCACTGAATTGTCTCGATGGTCCAGTGGTTCACCTGATAACACCTGAAGAGAAGGCTGCCGCGATAGGTCAACATTTCGTCAGCTCCCACAATCTCGGACAAAACGTCACCAGCCGTCACTAAGCTGAGGCTGCTGAAAATGTAACCAATCTCCATCAGATTCCTAATATTTTTCCCGAGGAATCTGAGATTACGGCTGACGAACTGTTGGCTTATATCAAAACTTCCAAAAACATGAAGGTCCCAGGTTTCGACAACATCCTGAATCTGGAGCTCAAATACTTGAGTTCCAGATTCTACAACCATCTACATACAAAATCAGAGCCTCCGACTTGGCTACTTCCCCTCATGCTGGATGTTAGCTTAAGTTATCCCCATTCGGAAACCTGTGGAGGATCCTTCCTCTCCTTCAAGTTACCGACCCATCAGCCTTCTCTCAGGGTTATCCAAGCTTTTCGAAAGGGCAGTTTACAGCCGGCTTCTAACATCTGCCGAAGAAAACAATTTGTTACTCGAGGAACAGTTTGGTTTTCGAAAAGGTCGATCAACCGTCCACCAACTGACCTGAGTAACAAACATTCTTAGACGGAACAAGGCTGTTTTAAAAACATCTGCCATGGCGTTGTTGGACGTTGAAAAAGCGTTCGACAATGTGTGGCATGATGGCCTGGTGTACAAGCTGCATCGATATGGTGTTCCGATCTTCCTCATGAAGATCATTCAAAATTATCTATCGGAAAGGACTTTCCAGGTCTCTCTGAATGACATCACTTCGGATGCCTTTAACATCGGTGCAGGGGTCATCGGAGCTGTGAGTACCAAACTCCAGAGAGGCTTGGATGTCCTGTCTGAGTATTTTAACAGCTGGAAGATCCGTATCAACGTGGCAAAGACCCAGATCATAATTTGTCCACACTCAAAATCTCCCAGACTTATTCCGTCTGAGAATAACAAAATCTGCCTAAACGACACAGTGGTGAAGTGGTCCAAAGAGGTACACCCAACCGGTGGATGTAAGATTCGCTTACAATTATGTGGGATGCATCATCAGAGGATGTAAGTGGAGACCGCATGAACCGAGGATGCGATATACCTAGCTACGGTCCGATGTAAGAAAATTGGAGACCGAAAAATGTGGAGTGTATTAGTGAGTGAAATTAATTATGTCGAAAAAAATAGAAAATAAGGTTGCCGACTGGACTCGAACCACGGACGTTGCGACTATCAGACCTGTGTTTTCTCCACTACTCTCTCCATGCTTCTGAATATGGATAGCCTAAAAGCAAACATGAAGCGCTCATTTTCTCGCATGCTCGACTTCGTATGCTTTTTCTGCTGGAGAGATTCGAGATAAGTGTGTGCGTCGTTCTACAATGTTCTACAATGTGCGTCGTTCTACAAGCTTACTGGTATAGTCGAAAGCGTAGAAAGAACACGAAATGAAAAAGACAAAAAACCATTACATCGCCTGTAAGGTCAACTTCTAACATTCGCTGCGATGTTCATGAACAGAGGATGATAGGAAACGGAACTAACATTCATTGTAATAGATTTTTGGTTTGCGTGTAGTCTACCTCGGACCAGCACTCGACAGCAAACCGATTTTCAGGGAGCTTGTTGACAAAAAACAAGCTTGCTGTCTACAAGCAAATAATCCTTCCCGTCATCGAGTACGGGTTGCCAATTTGTGAGAGTTGCGCACATTCTCATCATCTCAAACTACAAAGGATCCAGAACAAGATCCTGAGGATGATCCTCAGCAGTCCACCGCGTACTAGAAATTCTGGCTGATATTCAGTCCTTGGCGTTACGGAGAACTGCTACCATCAAAAGGTTCAGAGATTGCTGCATGCGATCCGATCAACAGATCAATAGGGATCTGACACGTTAGTTTAGGCAACTTGGTTAAGTAGGTAATTTTCTAATTAAAATCAACAAATATGTGAACTGTTACAATGTAAAACTAAAATCAAACAGTAACTTGTTACAGACATAATCACTAAAGATAAAGAGCTTTCGGGCTTAATCATTTTTTTCCTTTGGTTTGTTTTTTCCGTCAATCTTGTTTTCCGTGCTGAGCACCAATGCTACCGACGTGCCAGGACAGCTCCCACACCTGGACCCTACCTATCGACCCATCAACTCATGAACCGGGGACCAACGGCTTTACTTCCCATCCGAAGGAAGGCGTGATCAGAGATGTTATGCCTCAGAACATCCCGGCGACGCCGACTGGGATTGAACCCAGGCCTGCTGGGGTGAGAGGTAATCACGCTTATCACTACACCACCAGCGCCGTTGGGCTAAATCAATTAAAATGTACAATAATTGTAAACCACAAGGCAATAAGTAAATTAACAAACATTTTAGTAGTTTTAGTAGTGAACGTGATCAGTGGCAATTCCATGAGCTGTGGGGACAGTCGTCACAACTAATTTGAAAGACCCAGCAAGTGGACGCGGACATCGGAATGAGAAACATTACCAACGGCAACAACATCCTTCGAACGTTACACAGCTGAGTTTGACTACAATGATCACCTGCGTAATGCTGCTGCCAGGAAAGTCAACTGAGGACGCTGTCTCTGGAGATACTCAAGTACACCAGTTTGTTCGCTTCGATCCAAAATGGCAGTTTCATTTACGACGGAGATGGTCACGGCAAATTTGGTAGGAACCTGAAGGACGCGCACATCGGAGGCTCTCTGAGTAGCTTCACCATCTTGCGGACGTTCCACTGTAGGCTGACTACAACTTTGATTACCTGTAAAATTTCAACCGCTATGCAATGGTGTAAGCACTACTTAACGATCCTGCGAACCTCCAGGGGTGCAAAGGGCCTTTGTGAAAGATTTCCATCCTGGGCGATTACTAGCTTTGGCCTTGACCTGTGCCCAAGTCAAATCTCGGTCAACGTTCTTAATTTCACTGTTTAGGCTCCACCGCCACGAGCCTCTGGGTCTGCCTCTGCTCCGATATCCTGCTGGATTCCAGTCCAGTGCTTGCTTGCAAATTTCATTTCCGCTCCGTCGTAGTGTGTGGCCAACCCACCTCCACTTCCGTTCACGAATTTCTGTCTTTATCGGCTTCTGATGGCACAAACGATGAAGCTCGGAATTTGAGATCCAATTGTGGGGCCACCAGGCACGAATTATGTACCGCAGGTATCGGTTGATAAACACCTGCAGCTTCTGAGTGTTCTCCGCTGATACACACCATGTTTCACTGGCGTATGATTCGCTCTCCATACATTTCGCAAACTGGCAAAAGCAGTCCTCGCCTTCTTAATCCGTGCACCTATGTCGCTCTTGGTGCTGCCGGCCGACGCTATCTGGCTGCCAAGATATTGGAAGCTTTCGACTTTCTTGATTGCCTGCCCAGCTACCGTGAAATTGGAACGGTTTTCCGTGTTGACATCCAACGATTTGGTCTTGTTGACGTTGGTGGTTACACCTGCTTTAGAGGAACGTTTCACAAGGTCGTCGAGCTTACTCTGCATGTCAGAGCACCGTTGTGTTAAAAACGCACAACATCAGCCAAATCGAAGTAAGTCTTTGAGATGCTCCATGGTAATAGGCTGCCACAGCAACCCACGGTTCGGTACACAGTCAACGGGTCCAACAATGATCTCGTGGATTACGATGAGGAACAGAAGCGGTGATAATATACATCCTTGCCTCACACCCGCGATTACCCGAATCGAGTCAGACAAAGCTCCGTTGTGCAACACTCTGCATGAGAAAACCTCGTACTTCGATGAGGTTGCCGATCTTATCAGGGACTACCTTGCGTCTCAGAGCGCCCCACAAATTTTCGTGATTTAGTCGGTCGAAAGCTTTTTCGTAGTCAATGAATATCAAGTACAGGGACTCTTGGAACTCATTGATCTGCTCCAAAATGATCTTTCAGCACGGAATCCTGCCTGCTGTCGTCGGAGAGTCGCGTCGATCTTCTCCTGTATCCGATTGAGGATAACTTTATACAGAATTTCGAAAATAATTCAAAGTAACATGATGCCTCGCCAGTTGTCGCATACAGTTGGATCCCCCTTCTTGGGGACTTTTACCAAAACGCACTGCATCCAGTCGGCGGGGAAAGCCACGGTGTCTCAGATATTGACGAATAGTTGATGCAACATTTGTGAGGATAGCATGGGGTCAGCTTTGGTGTAAGCACGCCATCCCGAAAATACCAGCATGTAAATCTCTTGGATCACAAATGGCCTTTTTGGGCCGCTATATTTCTACGCTATAGAATTTTTTTAGGATCTATAGATGGTGGGTAAAACAGGTTCAGAAAATTTAAATCTTTTTGAACCATGGAGAGAAATAACAGCAAAGAATTATCAATCAGTGCCAAATGCAGTGTTCGGAAAATCACTATCAGTTTTGGGTCATTGAATTTCTCGACTTCCCTGGGCATAGAAGTATGATTGGACTTGCCACACAATCATATCAATGCAAAAATGGTACAGGCATCGAAAACTCTCAATTAACAACTGTGGAAGTGCATCTAGAAGACTAAGTTGAGAGCACGCAATAAGCCAAAATGCGATATGCAATAAGCTTGAAATGCGAAGAAGAAAAAGAAGATATCAACAAATAGTGCCAAAATATAAGGCAACAGCGATTAGTACCTATAAGTTCCGTACCCTCCAACTCCAACAAACCATTCGATGGACACCAGGCAATAACAACAAACGGTCCTTTTCAGGGCCACCATTTGAAAAATAAAAGACCCTTATCAGGGCCAAAACCCAACAAACAAACGGCCTTTTTCAGGGCCACCAATTCAAATAAAGGCTGTTCGCGATGAAATCCGGACACCCAAGAATCGGAATACCAAGAATGAACACAATATTTGTTAGTGATGGTAATTTTTATTTCACTTATTAGTACATCAACATTAAAAATGAATCGATTTTATAGTCATCAATGAGGATCCAAGCTGAATTTGCGAACTTTTGACTTCACACCAGCCATCAATGTTTGGGCCGACCTTTTTGCTACTCTATTTGCTGATTTATTCCACTCTTTTCGAAAATCTTCTATATTTTTAGCTTGTTGTTTGGATTTGGAATGTTCATGTTTTATCAGAGCCCAATAATTTTCGATGGGACGCAGCTCTGGGCAGTTGGGAGGATTGGCCTCTTTCGGTACATAATGTACGTCATTTTCTTCATACCAAGATAAAACATCTTTAGCGTAATGGCATGATGCCAAATCTGGCCAAAACAACGGTGACGAATCGTGAGACTTCAGAAATGGCAACAGACGCTTCTTTAAACACTCTTCGCGATATATTTCCTTGTTAACAGTTCCGGTTGTAACAAAACTTCGACTTTTTCTACCACAGCTGCAAATGGCCTGCCATACTAAGTATTTTCTTGGAAACTTCGACTTCTTCTTCGTACAGAAATATTCGGAAACCCCATTTCTTTGCATGGCAGTGTAAAAACGTAAAAACGACATACGTTTCGTCGTCCATTACTACGCAATCATATTTTGTTAAATAATCACGATACAATTTACGGGCTCGTGATTTAGCCGTTGTATTTTGCTTGTCGTTGCGATTAGCACAGTTTTTGCTTTGTAACTCTTCAATCCCTGTCTATGCTTTGATGTATGAACGAATGTGGACGACATTCCAATTTTTCGAGCGACGGTACGAACAGATAAGTTTGGACTTGTTTCAAATATACGCTTTACCTTTACATCCATTTTGTAGTTCCTCAAACCAGACTTTCCTTCAGATGTTGGCTTCCTTGTGATAGTACAGCGAGTATAAAACGACTTCAGAACATCATGAACAGTACTCTTTGGGTATCCAAGCCTTTTTGCAAGCTCCCTGATTGATAAGTCTGGATTTTTATTTCGACCGCACACAATCGCGTGTTCTTCTTTTGACGCCATTTTTGACAATTTGCCTACAATCGTAGCAAATAACATACGGATAGAAAGAACAGACATATGTCCACCAAATAATATATATATTACATTGGTATTGGTAACATTTCTCGAGTTGTACTAGTAAATGTGTGTCCGGATTTGATCGCGAACAGGCTTTACAGAAGAAGTTAAGATAAAAGATTTTCGAATAAAGACTGGAACGTGCAAAAATTGCATGCATAAGCATGAGCATTATGCATGATTGACCTCCCACGGTTGCTGCTCTGTTATTACCAGATCAGCTGCAATTACACAGAGAACCAACAGATGATGTTTGGGACTAACACATTCATCCTCAATGTGTAAGAACTGGAGATCTAATATTTAGCAATACCAGCGCCGGCCGTGTCCGAATGCAGGTCAACTAGGGAATGGGAAGGAATGTGTTGACGTGGTACTCGCTGTGAAGGAAACCGAGAAATCCTCTGCGCTTCCACGAGAAATCACTGGGATGTTGGATGTGGGGAAAGGTTGCACGCACACGCAGGGATCGTTTTTGGTAGAGCGATTATAATACACAAACACACACACACACACGCACGCGCACTCATCCAATTTCTATTTTTAGACAGGACCCACACTGTGGTAAGTGATGCGATCGGTGTTAAAGAATAATTTGTTTTCATTAAAATCTAGTTGGTATAGAATAAGGCAAAGTGAAAAATTGCAAGGAAGGGGACGGGCCTGGGATTGAACTCCCGACCTTCTGCTCAGTAAGCAGAAACGGTAACCACTGAGCTACCGAGCTTCGTCACTGGAACGCGCAGATTCCGGTTGACCAAGGCCCAAAACCGTTCGATAGGGCGAAGTTCTGGGCTGTTGGGAGGGTTGTGGTCTTTGGGTACCACAACCACGTTGTTCGCATCGTACCACTCGATTGCCTTTTTCCCATAGTGGCAGCTCGCCAAGTCCGGCCAGAACAGCACAGGTCTATTATGTTGCTTTAGGAATGGTAGCAGCCACTTTTCCAGGAACTCCTTGATTGATGGTTCCCGTAGTAATGAAAATGCCGCTTTTTAGACCACACGTGCATATGGCCTGCCAGACGATATATTTAAACGAGAACTTCGATAGTTTGATGGTTTTGAAAATTTCAGCCACCTTCCCTATTCCTGATGCGGTATAAAACTCCTCTCACCACCTTCACCTTCTTAAACGTCGACTAGTTTCTTGGCCCGCTGTACAGTAGTGAGGGAGACATTGAGCTTGCCAGCGAGACGTCCCGGATGGAGAGGTTAGGATTCTGCTTATATTTCACCGCCACCTTCTTAGTCGTCGCTGCCACGTCCAGATTACGATTGTCACCGCTTCCAGGCTTCCTGGCGGTCGACAGACGCTCCCCGAGCACTTTTAAAACGTTTGTCACGGTCGATTTGGCCACATCCAGCAATTTTGCCAACTTGGCGTATGAGAACGTCGGATTCTCGGAATTTTGACACGCTGCTCCCCTTGCTTGGACGTCATTTTGAAAACTTGAGAGTTAACGGTGAAAACTCATCATAGCAACCATAGCATTTCAGGTTTCTTTTATGCTTTTTTAACAGAAATAAACCAATTTGAAGTTGACCAATTTTTGCGCGTTCCAGACTTTAATTAAAAGAAACTAAGAGAAAACAAGTTTCTTCAAACCAATAACGGCCTTTGCGCTACATATTCGAGATCTTAGATGTTAATTATTCATCACCTATTTCTCTAACCATCGGCCTATACTTACTGACGTAGGTAAGTAGTAATATCATCATTCACAAATTAATTTTACAAACACCACCATTTGGAAAACAACCGGTCCTTTTCAGGGCCACCAATTTAAAAGCGGAAAGAGTTAAGATAATAGATTATCGATCAATTAAAAGAACTAAAGGCTCAATTTATTTGTTCCATCCACTAGCGGTCCTACGTCAAGCTTTCGTTCGTTCTCCTAGGCACAGACCCTTCTACTTATTT
This sequence comes from Ochlerotatus camptorhynchus, assembly GCF_037179485.1. Lineage (NCBI taxonomy): Eukaryota > Metazoa > Arthropoda > Insecta > Diptera > Culicidae > Ochlerotatus > Ochlerotatus camptorhynchus. Next base: position 1,058,419 of record NW_027040766.1, on the reverse strand, counting down.
TCTTGATACGTCATCTGAAGAGCCATAGCGCAACATTTGAGGCAAAAACTTCGACAATTTTTGATTTTCAATGTAGGTAGTTAATTACTTTCTGAAATTCCCAAAAAAAATTATCATCTAGGAGCATCTGAGAGCTTAACACAGAACTCTTGTGAGTGCCGCGCAGCAAATGCCAGATAAACAGCCCATTCCAGAATTCTACGAACCATAAAAATGTGCACATATGCGTATGCTTTGCATCGTCAAATGAAAATAAACCGTCATAATTCAGATCCCATAAAATCAACTTCAACACGTGTAAACATTCGCATGACGATGAGCAATTTCCGCGTTTTACCATAAGCGTTCAACACGGAATTGATTTTTTCTCAGCTCCATTAAATTTGGCTCCAAACATCCTCCTTTCGCACCAGGTGGTGGCACCAGCAAAATTGAGGGAAATTATTTATTTATGCATAAAATTACACGAAAATAATAGGCCCATCTCAAGAGACCACATCTCAACTCAACCATGCACACGATTATGATAGCCCGCTTGTTTCCCGGTGCTACCTGTAGTACACGACCCATATCAGGCACCGTTACTGCTTCTGCTGCCATCAGGCACTGGTTGCTGCTTCCGGCGGTGTGGCCGCACTGTGAATGGCAACCCACCAGCACCACTGGTAGGAACTTCTAACAGTAACAATATCACACCGGTATTGGTAGGTACTGGGCCTCGGCCTTGATAGGCCCCCCTCCAGGGCACGTTGCGCTGCTTCTCTGAAGTGTATTTCCGTGGGTTGCGCTCAAGGCGGCTGTGTGTTCCGTGGAACAACAGTAGCAACAAGGATGGCAGCAGGGTTCCGCTTCAGTGGCGAACGATAAAGCGAATGGTTGACTCAGGCTGTGTGCTAACTGTTGTGTGTGAACGCGTCACGCGGAAGGTATGCTTACTTTTGAGTGGGTTTTGATGTAATATGAAACGAGCTTTGCATGAATATGGTTCCTTGCTCAAGTGGCGCGGTGGAGGGAGGGCACCGGTTTTACTGGATACGGTGTGAATCGTAGGCGTCGTTGTCATCGTTGAGGGGGTGGGTATGAATTAAGTGTAGGGCGTTCCGTAATGCGGAACAACGACAACGACGGTGCTCAGCTGGATTGGGTTCGTTAGAGACAAGTACCGGCTTATTACGGCGGAAAACTTGATCACGGGAAATTGAAAATAAACGCTTGGCAGTGTTGTTGTTATGATTATTGCTGTTGCCTTTGTGATTTTCTTGTTTTATGAACTCGTTTTAGAATTATTCGGATAATGGGACATATTTTATATCGGATTGCACGAGGAAAAACATCCCTCCGCAGAATAATTAGCAACGCTTTCATCTGAACCGACAACAACCGGTTCCCATTCGATTTGTGACTTTCTCTGCAACTGAATAGAATCCTAATGAGCTGTTTGAAACGATGCCATCCCCAGGACCCATCATCTTGGATATCTTCAGTCCGGAAGGGGGAGACCATCTTCAACCGGGCTGACTGGCATCGAGCATTTGTAAACTCTAAATATTTACTGTTCCATTCAGCCTCAGCGTGCTCTGGCGTCTGGCCAAAGGAAGTCATCACCATCAATTATTCCGTAGCCGGAACGGATGCGTGCTCCACTGTCATTAGAATACTCGGTTCATGATTGCGTCAAGAGAGAATCCACTCGGCAGCATGTTTGAAAAATGTTTACAAATCAGAATTAATTACGGACTTGTACTCAAACAGCTCTGCCAATAGAATAAATAATGGAAATAATTAAAAGACTCAATATCCGGACACGCGCTGCAGCGGGTAGGGAGGTAATTTGATCCGATCCATCTTTCAACCCTCTCTCGCTCGACTTGCCTAGAGCTGACAGAAATACGAGCTTTCCGACCGCTCCTCTTCAAGCCATGGCGAATTTCCCCCCGCAAGCAATCCATCGAAACATCGACAAACAGCTTATGGCAAATGGCAGTGGCAGTGGCGGCGTTCGACGTTCGAAAGTTGATTAGGCTTTTTGCTATCTGTCGATCTTCATTAGCTTATCGCTGATGTTACGTTTGCGCTACAAGGTGGTATCAAAATAAATAAGCTTATTAGATTAACACAACAAGCAGGCAACTTGCGGTCGCTGCCACGTACCTCGACGTCTTCCGTTGCTTGTTTTTCTTTCAGTTTAGTATTTTCACCCATCTGCGGAGGATTTTCGATGATGATCTTTTTTTCCCTCTTCCTTTTGGCATAAATCTCCTAGGAAGAAATTTATTACCGAACCCGGTCACGTTCCGGCTTACTTAATTAAAGCATTTTTCGGTTTGGTCCTAAGCTGGACCTCATTTTTGTCTACTTTTGAGCACGTATTTTTCTCTTTGGTCACCCCTAAAAGTAACTGATTGACGACAAGTTTCCGGGAGCCAAGGAGGAAAAATGAGTTTGCTACAACCATCCTTAATCAGGAATAACCTAATTAGATACCATTGAGGCGTCCGTGAAGGGTGGCGATCAAAAATTTATTTTTTTAAGCCTTGGATTACGTGGACAAGGGGGTGGACCTGATTGGAAATATTTATTTATTTATTAGTTTACATCAACAGGCTGAGTGTAGCCCCAATGCTGTTTAAATGAATAAAATTAAAATACATACTCCAGCTTACTAAAATACACAATACAATAAAATACATGGGCATTCAACGGTTTACTGCGTCAGAGAAAATATAGGAAAAGCACCGGCGTAGCATCTCTCGTGTCAGGTTGAAATCGAACACTGAAGAAACTCGATTGAACTCACGTTGAAGACCGTCTATAGCACCGTTCATGCTATAGTTAGTGCGATGCTGAGGCAATCTTAACATAGTGTTATTTCGCAGCGCTCGGGGTTGGACGTTCACGTTGATCTTCTCCAGGATTGTAGAACAATCAATTCTACCCTGTAAACTATCCGCGATAAGAAGGGTCCGCGAAGTGTCTCCTCGAGTAGGTAGAAGCTCCAGATCAATCAGTTGACATCGACTTTCATAACTGGGTAGACGAAAAGGGTTTCTCCAAGGCAGATTCCTCAAAGCAAATCGAAGAAATCGACGCTGAACGGACTCAACTCTTTCAGCACCATTGTTATAGTTGGGGGTTCCATACTGCAGAGCAATATTCCAGGGTGGACCGCACCAGGGAACAGTATAGGGATTGAGACAATAAATATCGGAAAATTCTTTGCAATCCAGAAAATGAATCCCAAAGATCATGACGCCTTTTCGAAAATGAACGAGATGTGTAGCTTATACGTTAACTGGAAGTCTCCCAGGTCTTTTACGTGGTTGACACAGCTGATAGTTGTTTCCTGAAGAACATAATTGCACATGATCGGTTCCTTCTTGCGAGAGATGGTGATAACTGAACACTTCGCGGGGTTAACCTCCATTCGGTTCAAGTTGCACCAGTTAGCAAACGCTTCGAGCTGGCATTGGAGGAAGTGACAGTCATCGATAGAACGGATCCGGATATAGATTTTAAGATCATCTGCCTATGATAAACGAGGGCCTTCGAGGACAAGATTCACGTCGTTAAAGTACAACAGGAAAATCAACGGGCCTAGGAGACTTCCTTGAGGTATCCCTGACGTGGCTGGGTAAGTAGCAGACTGATATTCACCAACGGTTACCATCAGCTGGCGATCACTGAGATAAGAGCGAAACCATCGCAGAAGGTTGCCATTTACCCCGAGTCTATCTAACTTAGCAATTGCAATTGCATGCTTCAGTTTATCGAATGCAGCCGACAAGTCGGTGTAAATTACGTCCGTTTGAGCCCGTTCTGTCATGCTTTCCGTGACATACGATGTCAGACAAAGTAGATTAGTGCACCCAACCGAGGGATGTAAGATTCGCTTACAATTATGTGGGATTTATCATCAGAGGATGTTAGTGGAGACCGCATGAACCGAGGATGCGATATACCTAGCTGCGGTCCAAGGCAAGGAAATTGGAGACCGAAAAATGTAGAGTGTATTAGTGAGGTAAATTATTTATGTCGAAAAAAATAGGAATCCGATTGCCGACTGGACTCGAAACAAGAACGCTTCGATTATCAGACCTGTGCTTTCTCCTCTACTCTCTCCATGCTTCTGAATATGGTTAGCCTAAAAGCAAACATCAAGCGCTCATTTTCTCGCATATTCGACTTCGTATGCTTTTTCTGCTGGAGAGATTCGAGGCAAGTGTGTGCGTCGTCCTACAATGTTCTACAAAGTGCGTTGTTCTACAAGCTTACTGGTATAGTCGAAAGCGTAGATAGAACACGAAATGAAAAAGACAAAACCAAAACATTCGCTGCTATGTTCATGAACAGAGGATGATAGGAAACGGAACTAACATTCATTGTAATAGATTTTTGGTTTGCGTGTGGTAGTAGAACGACCGCAAACGAAGCCGTGTTGATCAATACTTAGATACTGCTTACAATGAGAGAGCAGGGGCTCCATGATGACTAACTCGAATAACTTCGAAACTGAACTCAACGATGTTATTCCACGGTAATTATCTACGTCCCGTTTGTTTCCCTTTTTGTGAACAGGAAACATACGTGCAACTTTCCAACAAGATGGAAATATACCACTCGAGATGGACATGCGGAATAGATGCTGCAACGGTGTCAGCAAGCTGACGATATGCTTCTTCAGAAATACTGATGGGACACCATCGGGTCCTGGGTTGAAGGACGACTTAAGTTGCTGTGCGGAATTGTTATAAGATTCAAAACCTAAAAAACAGCTAGTTTCAAAATCCATGAAATTATCTAACTTTAAGAATTTACGTAATTTGGAGATGCTTAAATTTATGAGATGCAAACACTATGTGGTTTCATTATAAAAAAGCATGAACAAACGGTCATTCAAAATCAGTAAGCTTTTAGGGCTCTCCCAATCCCAATTGCCTTGACGCTACTTGGTTGAATAGCATCTTCGCGAGTTTTTATTTAGGCTCTCTAAGCCCCCTCCAGATAAATTGATTACTGACCAATAGCGGTTTCCTATCAAATGAGATGAACATAACCAAATCTTTTCATTTGTTGGGAGATACAGAATCTGATGGATATGTATTAAAATGAATCTCAGAAATTCCATCGAGTCCAGCTGTAACACAATATATGAAAAAAAATCAGCTTTGTGTTATGACGTAGAACTACGTCTTTGTCGACTATACTGGGTTGCAAATCAAAAAAATATTTGTGGTGAAGGAGTGTTAGGGGTTGAACGCTTGTAACTTTGGCATTTATAGATGAAATTAAAATCCAAATACGCCAATCGATAGGATATTACATTACAAACCTGCTGAAATAAACATTTTTCCAATTTTGCTTTAATTAAACTTTTGAAAATGTACAAATGATAATTTTAGCACTGTTTTCATGAAATAAGCCTTTTTCCCAAACCCAGTCATCATAAACGAATACCACTTGGTTGCACATCATTCCGCTTGAACCTGAAAAGATATAAATCAGCGCTGCTCTCCTGCCTTTGCTCATGATGGCTCATTCTCTGCTTGTTCGTCAAGCAGTACAGTCCGGTATTTGCTCGCTCTGTCGAGTTGTTCGATAGTTATTCCAAACGTTTATTCGCGTCGTCAGTAGTGTCGGTCGCATCGTGTGATGGGAAGACAGCGCTCCTGGAGCAGGCTCCGTGAGAAAACGGAAAAGAACAGTGGTGAGTGTAGCACGAGTGTACCTATTTCAAATAGGTCCCAAACCAATGTTGGGAATACCACCTCCGCCACGGTGAAGCGATCCAAGAAAAGGAAGAAAAACCAAGGCCAGTCCGATGGTGCGAGTGGACGTGATGACGTCACAGCAACGAACGCCAGCGACATCGGTGATTTCGGCGACGCCATCGACAACGAAAATTCTGCGGTCCGAGTGCGGCAAAAGTGAAGCTACCTCCATTGGTAGTAAAAAATGCTCATCTTAATGAGCTCATCTCGGATCTAGCGACGCTGGGCGTTAAAGCCGAATACAAGTTGGGCAGAGTCGGCACCAAGGTGGTGCTCCGTACCAAAGCGGAGTATGACTTGGTCGTCGCCCACCTGAGGACTTCCAAGGCGGAATTCTTCACCCACGACATTCCCGGTGAGAAACCATTCAAGGTCATTATCAGGGGCCTACCAAACTTCAACCCGAAGTTTATCGAAGCTGAAATCAGGGACCGGTACAAGCTGGCCCCAAGTGCCGTCTATCGGATGACAAGAAGAGACGAGAATGTGAAGGCGTATCCGGATTGCCTTTTCCTGGTACACTTCCAGAAGGGAACGGTGACGCTCAACGCGCTGAAGGCCATCCGCTCCATCAATTCCATCATCGTCCGCTGGGAGCCATACCGTGGCGGCCATCGCGATATGACTATCAGTGCCAACGGTGTCTGAACTTTGGACACGGCACCCGCAACTGTAACATTAAGCCACGCTGCGCCAATTGCGCTCAAGACCACGCCACTTCCGACTGCCCTGCGGATGAAGCCGTGGCGTTAAAATGCGCCAACTGTGGTGGTGCTCACCAAGGTTCCGACAGACAGTGCTCCAAACGCGAGGACTTCAAACGCATCCGAAAACAGGCGGCAGCTAACAACCAACCAGGACGCAAGAAGGACAAAGTCCCGGCATTTCGGACGGAGGATTTCCCGCCTCTTCGTGCTCCTCAGCAAAGGCAAGCGAATTCGCGGGTGCATTCCGCTCAAGCAACTTCTGGTGATTCTGCTGGCCAAAGCTCTCCATCCCCCCCTGGATTCTGGAGACAACCACCAGCGCAAAACAACAACCCCGATCTGTTTTCAGCGGATGAACTGATGGAAATTTTCGTCAACATGACCGGTGCTCTACGTAAGTGCCGCAATAAGCCCGAACAGATCCAAGTGCTCGGTAAGTTCATCATCCAGTATGGTGTCTAAACCGTCACCTGGAATGCTTGCTCTATAAGAGCAAAAAAGATTGAGCTTGCCGACTTCCTCCGCAAGCACAGCATCGACGTGGGCCTTCTAACCGAGACCCATCTAAAGTCCGGCGACAGCTTCTGGTTGCCTGACCACAACATTATCCGGCTTGATCGCACCAGCTCCAGGGGGGGTGGTGTTGCGGTCATCGTCAAGAAAGGAATAAAATACCACTCTCTGTCCCATATCCGCACCTCTATCATCGAGTCCCTTGGTGTGGAGGTGGAGTTGTCGACTGGATATGTGAAGTTCATCGCCGTCTACTGCCCTCGACAGTGTGCCGCCAGCAGTGGACTAGCGGCTAAATTCAAAAAAGACCTGTCCACCATCACCCGTACCGGTTCCCGCTTCGTAGTTGGAGGAGATCTGAATGCTCGCCATGAGGCCTGGCTGAACTACCAGCAGAACCAGAACGGTCGTCTCCTGTTCGACCACTCACAGCATGGGCTGTACTCCGTTTGGTTTTCGGATGAACCAACATTCATCTCACCGGCGGGCAACCCATCGACGCTAGACCTGTTCCTGACAAATATCGGCTTGTCCAAGCCGGTAGTCTTGAACGAGCTCAGCTCCGACCACCAGGTGGTGGCTGAAGTCGGCTGCAACGTGGCTCCTGCTTCAAGCCTGCGCAAGGACTACCATCGCGTAAACTGGGCCCAGTTTGGACGCTTGGTAGACAGGCACATCATCGTCAACCCGCCGCTTGACACCGTGGAGGACATCGACCGAGCGTTGGAGAGACTCCACCAAGCCATAACCGTGGCTGACGAGGCGTGCGTCCGACGAGTTCCTGTGAGGGGTAAGTTTATTGCCATTGATTCCCACACCCAACTTTTGATTCGCCTGAGAAATGTTCGTAGACGCCAGTTTCAGAGAACTGGAGATCTGGGCAAAAAACGTGAAATGGCCGATCTGAACAGGCAGATTGCTTCCAGAATGGACTCACTCCGAAATGAAAGTTTCGGGCGTGTTGTCCAGAATCTGGACGACCGCTCCAGACCATTCTGGAAGGTAGCCAAGGTCCTGAAAACTCATCCCAAACCCGTTCCACCTCTCAGAGTCGATAATGATGACGATCGGCTTTTAATCACCCCACAGGAGAAAGCAAATGCGATCGGCAAGCATGTCGCTTCATCGCATTTGCTTGGCTCGACTATCCAAAGTCCGCTCGATGATCAGGTTGCGCAAAGCGTTCAAAACCTAGATGCCTCCCCTTGTGTCGTGCCTCCGGCGGATATGATTACAGTACAACAAATTTGCTCAGCGCTGAAATGCACCAAGAACATGAAGGCCCCCGGGTTTGACGGTATATTCAACTTGATCTTGAAGAGACTCAGCATGAAAGTGCAGTCTCTTCTAACCGCTATCTTCAACAGATGTTTGGAACTGCACTACTTTCCAAGCATCTGGAAAGTAGCAAAAATCATACCAATCCGCAAACCCGGTAAGGATCCAACATTGTCTTCAAGCTACAGACCAATCAGCCTCCTTTCAGCGCTGAGCAAATTGTTCGAGAAACTCATTCTCAATCGTTTGCTCAAGTTTGTCGAGGAAAATAACATTCTCCTTCCGGAACAGTTTGGGTTCAGAAAGGGGCACTCCACCAATCACCAGCTAGTGCAGGTGATGAATAACATCCGAAGTAACAAAGCTGTATCCAAATCCACAGCCATGGCCTTGTTAGACGTTGAAAAGGCGTTTGACAATGTTTGGCATGACGGACTTGTGTACAAGCTTTGTAACTTCAACTTTCCTTTACATCTTATTAAAATCACCCGTAACTACCTCCAGCAAAGGTCGTTTAAGGTATCGTTGAATGGTTGTCTTTCAGACACGTTTTCCATCCCAGCAGGTGTCCCGCAAGGCAGTCTGCTGGGCCCCTTGCTTTACAGCATTTACACTTCCGACATTCCTCCCCTCGGTGACGGTTGCGTGTTCTTCCTGTTCGCAGATGATACCGCAATAGCCGTCAAAGGAAGGATGCCTCGCGAAATAACGAACAAACTTCAACGATGCCTTAACGCCTTTGCTGATTATGCCACCACGTGGAAAATTAAAATCAATCCCTCCAAAACACAAGCGATCATGTTCCTACATCGGCAATCGCCCAAACTGAAACCGGCTCCATCTTGTACTGTAATCATGGATGGCACAAGGGTTGAGTGGTCCGCTGAAGTAACCTATCTCGGGATGTTGATCGATGAAAAGCTCCTCTTCCGTTCGCATGTAGAGAAAACAGTAGTCTGGTGTTCTGCCTTGGTTAGGTGTCTGTATCCGCTGATTTGCCGCAGATCTCACCTCTCAAGGGTAAACAAACTGGCCGTCTACAAACAAATCATAGCACCTGCGATCCTCTACGCAGCTCCGGTGTGGGAATCATGTGCACAGACTCACAGGAACAAAATTCAGGTCGCACAGAATAGAGTGCTGAGGATGGTTCTTGATCGTCCTTTCGACACTAGAATAACAAATTTACACGAAGAGGCAGGAATTGCCAAAATAGATTCAAAAATTAACGAAATTAAGACTAAATTTGCAGAAAAATGTAATTTATCAGAACATGCTTTGATAAGCAATTTGTATATAGTAGGTTAGGTGTATATAGTAGTTGTAGGTTAGTTGTAGTTGTAAATAGTAGTTATAAGTAGTCTCCTTTTTCCAATTCAAATCAAACCAATCCCACCAAGGTGGTCATACTTTAAAATAGGCCTGATAGGACTAGGAACTGTAAATAATAATTAAAATCTCAAATGTACTAAAGTTGAAAAGACGCATCTGTGTCACTTGAAAAATTCATAAATGTAAACCACACGAACACAAGAAATAAAGATCATTTTAAGTCAAAAGTGCCTTTGGTCATTACCGCTTCGAACGGCGTCACACTAGGTCCTGCAGCAGGCAGGACCAAGTCAGCTGCCAAAGGTGGATCACGGCGTGTCCACCACAATGAGGAATGAGACTTGAAAAAACGTGCATGTAAAACCCCTCCCCCTAAACAACCTCGCCCCCTCCCCCCTTAACATAACCCGAAAAACACATGGACTTTGACGATCACTTTTTTACGGGAAATAAATTTTATACAAACCACAATTATTAGTAAAAACAGAAGTGTTTTCCTTAATTTCTTACCACACCAAAACTTTCAAATTTGAGAAAAAATTTGCTTGAAAGACATATTCGATGATATTAAGTTGGTGAATTACACACAACTGACGGTAAAACATAAACTCCTATATATGCAATTATATTAACATCTGTCAAGTTTCTGGTCATAACGCCAAATTGATTCTGATAAGATGCCAATGAGTGGTTTTGAAAAAAGCGGACCTAATTGTGAACCATCTCGTGGTCCAAAGGGTTCATTTTCCGGTCACAACTTCCATTTTATTCTGATGAGACATCTATGAGTGATTTCAACGATCAGCTCTAGGATCAGTTCCATGAATTTGCCTCTTTAAGAGATGATTTGGATACTCTGAAGGGCCATTTCGTGAACCCAACAGTCAATTTTCCGATCACAACTCTGAATTCACATTAACAAGATGTCGATGAATGGTTTTGGAAAAAAGTAGAGTTCTAGGATAATTTTCATGAATTGACCACTTTTACGGATGTTCCGAATTTGTCGGTGGACCATCCCGTTGTCACCAGTATATTCTGGTAACAACTTTGAATTAATTCTGATAAGACGTATGGCACGGGTTTGGTCGTCTGGAAAAGTCCCAAGTAACATTGCAAGTTTTATTGAGGTTTTAAAGCACTCTACAAGTCTAAATCATGGTCTACAGAACCCTCATAAAACCCAAATTGCTACTTGGGGTGGTTTCAGCGATGGGAGATGTAGCTAATTTCTATACATCGACTTGCCGAATGAGCAGTGAGCAAATACCTCGCCGTCACTGATCAGGCCTTTTGCTCCTATGTTGACATAGATGAATTTGTATTCAGCGTCTACGAACGCCATCAGAACGATGCTGAATTGCTTTTTGTAATTGAAGTAGTCGCTGACACTGTTTGCAGGGGATTTTATATTGACGTGCTTTCCATCCAACGCTCCTACACAATTCGAGAATTGCCATTTTTCTTCGAATCCCTGGGCAATTTTAAACCCCTCCTCTTCCGTTGAGGGCATCTGAAAAACGTACAGTCAAGATTCCTATGGTACGTATTCGTTCTTGCCGAATTATTATAATACGGTTGATCCGGCATTAACAAATACACGTATCATACGGGATTTGAGCTAATTGTACGACAATTTGTAGAGATAGCTTCCTGACCTCTTTGATGAAGTTGCTAAGCGGATAGTTGGCCACCTTTTGGGAAGAGTCAGTTTCCGGTAAGTCACAAGACTGGTTCTGTGGAAGATCTGGAACATCCGTAAAAGTGGTCAATTCTTGAAACTGAACCTATTAGGCCATTTCTGCGCGACGTGTGAGGTGGGGTGACACGCTGTCACCGGTGAGGTGACAATTGTCACCTCGAGTGAGGTGACTCTCCATTTGATTTACACGGAGACTCACCTCATCCGAGGTAAAAATTGTCACTTCACCAACACTTCACTGTCACTTCACCTCACTTTTAGTTACCAGGTGAATCTTTGTCATTGACGAAAAAATGAATGAGATTTTGATGAAGGATTTTTTGAGGATCATGTCTATCAGTGACTATGTGAAAAAGAATTTTGTCAATATCCCGCGAAAGTCTGTTTGTAAACAAACATTTGTAGGCCCTTTTCTCACCAACCGCAGGTCAGTCACGCAAACCAACAACATCATCGGGAAAAAGAATGCATCCTCTTACCGGTGATGCTGACGGTTTGCGTTCGTGATGTATGGGTGGCGAGAAAAGGGCATAAGAAGGTTTGTTTACAAAAAGCTTGTATGCCCTTTTCACATGTTGCTCTTGATATGATACGTGTATTCGTTAATGCCGGTTCCAATTAACCGCACCCATTTTTGCATTCCTGCAAATATAATTTTAAAATCTTAAATTATTGATTCGTTGAAAAGCACTTCTTTTACTTGTTGCCTAGTATCTCTGAGTCAATGCCAATCGCGTTTTTGGAGTTACAGCTTTGCGCATATGGGTATCCTGCTTGGTAATAACCAGTGAAACTTTCTCCAGAACATAATCAAAATCCTGCTTTGTTCTTCTGAAAAAAAAAATACGGTAGTATTCTGGATCTTCTTCGCCCAACTCCTTCAGAAGATTAGTCTCGATTCCGAAGCCTTCACGCCGAGCAATCCACGATTTTGTCCAGAATGTACGAATTCTCTGCTTAATTCGCCTCTTCAAGATGAGGTACGCTATAACTCTTTTCTTTTTTGTCTAAACCTATCGGAAGTTCCCATTTTTGCTTTCCTATATAGCTCTACTTCATAGTGTTCTTCTACATAGCTACTATTATGATATAGATCGAATTTTTTGAAAATGGTTTCCCAAATCTCATAGAACTATGATAGATAAATCTAAATCAGCTGTGTCATAGAGAACTATCACATAATTATCAGTGCGCTCTATCGTGCCAAACAGTGTGCCATGCTGTGTTTCGGCACAGTGTGCAGAGTTGATTACCCCTTGGCAACATCAAACAAAGTTTCGATTTTTTGACACATCATTCTACTTCTTCTCTATTTTCATGAGCGAGCGCTTTATTCGCCTTGACGACAGTAACGTGCTGCCAGTTGGAAAAGTTTAGAAAATTGTGTGAGGGTTTACGTTAGATGAAATGAGAGAAAAGATGTGGACATGGAAAATCTCGCGATCCTGGACATATAGAAGGTTACCGTCTTGGGCAAAGTTGTTCAGTAGTGGTAATGGTTGGTGGACAGAAGTTTCGAATTTTCTCACTACGCGGTGCTAGTGTGCTTGAATTTGTGATTCCCTAGTTTGTTATAACTTGAAATCCTTGCCATCTAGGAAGTTGCAGTCTTCGGTGAAGTTGTTCAGTGGATCAATACCTATTGGTTGGTGGCAGGGCTCTACATTTTCGAAGCTCTAAAATGAGCTCGAGTTTTGCTTCTCTCATACAAACGTGTTCAACGCTTCATTTCCATAACGCCTAGCTAGACTATCAGCAAGAAATGATAATGAAAAAGAAGCACGTTTAGAAGGAAACGCTGGCTGTGGATCTTCTCGTCGTTGCTTTGCTCATCGCTTTCAATGTAGTTAAACGAAACCTCATTATGGCTTTCAATCCCCTTTCACGAACACTCTATTACCACTCTATCAATTGGTTTAAAATGCGTTTTGTCCCGTTTTCGTTCATTTTTTTTAGATAAATATGTGGATGGAAGATAAATTGAACATATTACTTGTAATCTTCAAGTGTTTTCACGTGAAAAATGCTTTAAATGTGTTATTTCATTTTCCGTCATATACGTCATGAAACCTCTGTTGATGTGTTTCATGAAAGAGAAAACTATCAAAGTCGAGCGCCCTTTCGCTCATCCGATTCACCGAAGCTTGAAAGGAAGACCAATGGAGCGACGGGAGAAAGAGAGACAAGCGATTGAACATTTGTTTGTGCACGCCGACTGAGGTTCTAGAATGCTGCGAAGCTGTTCGACTTTAACAGAAAAAGAAAGCCAGCAGTCTCTTCGTCGCATCGATTTGGTCGATTGAAGCTGATATTGTGACGCATGGTGGACAGAAGTTTGGAGTTTTCTCACTACGCAGCGCTAGTGTGCTTGAATTTGTGATTTCCTTGTTCATGTGATTTCTTGAAATTCTTGCCATCTAGGAAGTTGCTGTCTTCGGCAAAGTTGTTCAGTGGACCAAGACCTTTATTTTTTAAAATAGATTAGTCGATAATTCGGCAACCTCGTCCTGCTGCTGTATATGTAAGATGTTTTTTTGTTGTGCTTTATAACAAGAACCTGGTATTCTAGGAAAATATAACATTATGAAATCTGCCCTTGAACATTGTTTGATACAAGAGACGACTTTGAGCAACACAAAAGTCCAACATGGAAAGTAGCCTTCTCGCTGCACATACGTACATTGTGCAACTTCGTTGTGTATAACGGTCCAACCACCCTTTGCTTGCAGAGACATGTTTAGCATCTTTTCCGGTCATGCGCTTGAATTCTTCAGCACAGTTTGCGTGAAAATCCAATGCTTTCTCTTGAATGGCAATAAAGTCAACAGGCAAATTATTGCAGTTCATATCTTCTATCCACACCGTCAATGCAATTTCAATTTTCTTCATTAGCAGATTGCTTGCGTAATGATACTGAACTTACACGTTTTTCCTTGATTTTATCCTTCCGAGAAATAATGGTCACTGATTCACTGACCAAGTGCGACCTAGTTACTGCTGAACAACTCAGACCATTCTCAGTTTCTTCGATTATTCGAAGCTTCTCGGTCAGTGTCATCGATCTTCGTTTCTGTAGATAGAAACAAGAAAACAGTATCGAAGACAGCAACTTCCTGCTATGATATCAAGATATCACATAAACAAGGAAATCACAAATACATGCATACTAGCACCGCGTAGTGAAAAAATTTCAAACTTCTGTACACCAAACGTCTTGATCTACTGAAGAACTTTGCCGAATACAGCAACTTCCTAGATGGCAAGGATTTCAATATATCACACAAACAAGGGCATCAGGGCACACTAGTGCCGCGTAGTGTGAAATTTTCAAACTAGCCACCAGCCTTTAGGTCTTGATCCACTGATCAACTTTGCCCAAGACAGTAACCTTCTATATGTCCAGGATCGCGAGATATGTCATGTTGGTCCCTATTAGGTCAAATTCCATATGCTACATGTACTCCATTTACGCGAATTCGATTTTCACTGTACGTATTACTCGCGCTCTTCGGGGGGAGAGTGTTTTTCGAATTTATAGGGGTAAAAGGGCAAAATTGGACATTTCCATTTTTTTTACATAAGACTCACTATTTTCCATAAACTGAAAACCCGTTTCTGAATTTTGCTAGAAATAAGCCACTGTGTACTGTGTGCTGGTATAATAAATTTGACAGATCGATGTCCCACTATACCACTTGAAATCACTGAAATGGAGTCGATTTTCGATGAAAGAGTTCCACATATGTTATGCCTAAACCACTTGAAATATAACAACCAATTTATCACCTTAATCAATGGAAATAAAAAGTGAATCAACTGCTACTGCTATGCCTTTCATTTGACCGTCGCAACAGGACTTTCAAACCCATTTTCCTCAACTGATGAAAATGTGCGTCGCATGATTTAGACATTTTGTGTCCTACGTCAAACCCGTAAACGTATTTTCTGGCACGCATGGTCGACTTCGATAGGCTTAATATTGAGTCTAGAAACTTGATGAATTTCTCATGCTTGAGTGAATCTTTCCATCGGCCGCTTTTTCCACTTGCGAGAAAACCAATTTAGATATTGCTCAACCTTTGCCGTGTTTCACGTGTGTCTGCGTGCATATGTTTGTGTACCCGCGCTACAGGGTTCTAAACATTTATGTGCGTAGTAATTAGCAACAAAACTTCAGCGAATAAATTTACCTGAATAATTTAGACGAGTTGGTTTTGCAAAGAAACCGTCTGCAAAATCACGACACGTATTAAGAGATACAGCGTAAATGAAACTGAAGTACCTCATGCGAGTGTTGATGTAGCTGAAGGTGTAGGGGTGGTGATGAAGAAGTGGAAAACTTTTGAAAGCTCTTGAAAGAAACGCGCCGGGGGGCTATCTTTAACTTACTTTTTGGGAGTGGAGTTAATGTGTTTAAAAACGATGTTATGCGTAGACGGCACCAGATGCTTTGTGGTTTTCCCCCATGTCATGGGAGTGTTCTGAGTATTCCGGAGGAGTTTTGTTTAATTTACAGCAATTAGCATCTGGCTGTTGGTAATGAGCGTGAAGTGGATTGGGTAATTAGAACGAAGAATTCCAGTTGTATTGCTTGAGGGATGTTAATTACACGCATTTTTGATTAAAACGAACAAACAATTCAAATGTCGATTGCGGTTTGTTCTTCAAAGCTTACGATGTTCTTCAAAACAGACCTTCCCAGTAAAACGAAGTCCATAACGATCAAAAAGATTACCTGAGTGGGTCAACGTAAATCAATTTGTATATTATCATTATTCCACTTGTTTCAGTCGATGTGGCCTATTCCGGGCGAGCCCCATCATAAAACATTCAGAGCAATCCATGTGCTGGAGGAATAAAGTAGACTTTACCCTCAGCGCTTCATGCCGACCGAGGACCAGTAAATGATGACCTTTTATCCTATTGTTCAAAACATTTCCCACTCCTAACTGACCAAGCCCCACGCAACCTGAATCTGTTTCTTTCCTCGCTTTAGATCGCCCTTGGGGTAGGCACATTACGAACCTTCTTGGCCTTCTGCTTCTCCAAATGGACTCAATATTGCGACTTTCAACCATCACAACACAAGTTTAAAACGACCAAGACCAATGGGGGAGAGCGAAATAGCACTCCAACAAAGTGCGCCTCCGGTTGAAAATATGAACCAGGAATCGGAGGGAAAACCCCAACACGGCCATCAACGTCGGACAGGAAGAACAAAAAACAGCGTTCAGAAGAAAAGCTTATCCCCGGGGAAATACATTTAACTTTTTTCTTCTCTCATCTCGCCGTTCAGGGATCCCACTTTTATCCCGATTCAGGACACAGGGGCTGACCGACGTGGCAATCCCTTTCAGTACGATTACTCTTCGCATAGTCCATTCCGCATTTCGGCTAAAGAGCTTTTCGCTGTAAAGAATTAATTCTTTTCCCGCTCAATGCTGGTTGGTCTCTTTTGGAAAATTGATTGCAAAAGGACGAACGGAGAGACCGAATAACAAGCATGAGAGAGAAAATAAAATCAGTAAATCCGAACCAAACGTCCGAATTCAGAATTAAAGATTCATAATGCATCCACGAGTCTGGTTGCTGCCAGGATACAATTTTTTCGCATCCACTCGAAGCGTCCCCCGGCTTCCCTTTGCAATCCATTTTTCTTCATTATCCGTTTTTGCCTGCATGCATCCCGGGCTCGCCCGGGCTCCATTGCTGGTAGCCAACAGTGCGTGAATTTTAAGAACCCAGATTTAAATTGCCGTGATAAATGTTGAAACTTAAATTGAAATGGAATGTCCCCGGAGTGCGGTAACGGGACTCGGTGATGCTCACGCAAATGACAAATGGACTTTGAGATAAATTATGCGAATAACTTTGGCTTCGTGTGACCACTATGGGTATCGGTCTAAGTGGCGTTGGAACGGGGGAAGATGTAGGACCTCCAACAACACCACCGCGAAGAATCGTCCATTGTAGTCATAAATCAACACGCACATCGCTGCCGAGCAGGACGCATTAAATAATAAATTAACAACATTTTCGTGTCAGAACCAGTAGTCGCTAATCACGTGCTAATCAGCGGCACCTTTCCAGGATTCGCTCCGGGCCATTAATCATCGTAAATTGTCTCACGAACCAACCGGAAAGGAGGGCCAGAAACGACAAGGAAATTAAATAAGGCACTATGTGACCGGCGGTAGGTACTTGATTGGGCTCAGCCAATTCGTGCGATTGTATGCATGGCATGTGTGAAAGACAGTTACTGAACAGTGGAATGGGTGCACGTAATTTTCCAGTTGAGCGGATGAAAATTTTCAGCAGCGGCACAGTTCGTTATTGTAAATTTATATTGAATATATTCTTGTTCATTGTCTAGGGAATTTGAAGGGTCCATCAGGGCACCTGATTCAAGCGATTTGGTTGGGGGGATTGGATTCGCCAATGCCCTGTTGCTGACATTTCGATCAGAAAATATGATTATGTTGCTGCATCGAGACTGAAAAGTTTGTTACTCAACGAAAAATTGGGTTAGGTGGGGTAATACGCGCCACGGGGTAATAAGATCAACTGCGTTTTTTTATCGCTCTATCAAAGGCAAATTGATAGAAACAGTTTCTCAGATGATAGTTCAGCAGCTCGTCTAATGATGCTGTGTGACCAATTAAATTTAACTAATATTACTTCATGCGTGAAGTTAACGATTTACATAGTTGGAGTAGATTAACGTCAAATATTAGACTTCAAGTGGTAATTTTGTACGATAAATGAGGAGATGAAAGTATAGAGTTGATAGTTCCGTTGAGTACGGCCGTGTGAAAATTGTATACAGTGGTGACCCGATTTTGTCAGCCCCCGATTTTGTCTACCCCCGATTTTGTCTACCCCCGATTTTATCAGCTTATATGATTCAATTAGTTTGGTTGAGGTGGACTGTTTTGTTGTCAGCCTATATGATTCAATCAGTTTGGTTGAGGTGGACTGTTTTGTACAGTCGTATTCGTATTTTATTGATTGTCGAGCTCAATAATGACATTTTTTGAGAATTAAATGTGCGGTGGTGGAAAGATCAAAGCAGGGGGGAGGGGGGTTGAGGGACTAGTTGAAAATTATGAGATCCTTGTCGAATGCCTTCGTCTTCCACCTCCGCTTGCTTGCTTTCGTTTTCCACATTGCCGTAGGTATCCGTTGGCCAAAGCTGAACCTAATCGCCTGATGGTCACTATGAGTGTACTCCTCACACACTCTCCAGTTCATACTTGCCACTAATGACGAACTGCAGAAAGTGACGTCGATAATGGATTCCCTACCATCTTTGCGGAAGGTGCTGATGGTTCCTTCGTTGGCCAGACTGACGTCCAACTTTACCAGAGCTTCCAGCAGGCTATACCCTCTTGCGTTGGTACATCTGCTTCCCCAGTCCACTGCCCAAGCATTGAAATCTTCTTCAATGACGATTGGTCTCCGTCCGGTGAGCTCCCCGGTGAGTCCATCTAGCATCTGGTGAAAACTGCTCCATTGTCCATGGGGTGCATAGTAACTACATACGAAGGTTCCATTAATTTTGGCGATCACAAAACCTTCGTAAGACCTCGTCACCACTTCTTGTATGGGATACCTGCCCATAACTTGTATTGCCGCCATCCCTGCTCTATTGGCCACCCAGTTATCGTTATCGGGAGGGACTCGATACGACTCCGCAATCATTTCAACGTCGCACTTTGTTTCCGTTGTCGACTGCCACAACAGTTGCTGTGCTGTGTCACAATGATTGAGATTTATTTGGGTTATCTCCATTACTATTGGCCCGCTATCGCCTTTTTGTAAGCTGGGCACCTGAAACTTCCCGTCATATGACCGTTTCCGTCCTCCTTTCTGCAGAGCATGCACCTCGGTTGCTTCATACAGCCTTTAGCAACGTGCCCCTTCTCTCCGCATTTCCTGCACAGCTCCGATCTATCAGGGCCTTTGCAGTTTCTCGCCTGGTGACCAAAGTTCACGCACTTAAAGTATCTCTCCATTTGCTTGGTAACCCGAGGGATAGCTTTCAGGGGGCATACTGACCACCCAACCTTGACTCGTCCTGTCTTCAGCAACTCGTTAGCTGCGTTCGTCGCAAGTCGTATCGACGTCGTTTGTGTACCACCGTACGCCTTCCGTACGGATTGTCATAGGCACATCTCCCAGATTGCATTGCACCTTCAGCGAACATCGTACCTCGTCTTCCGTTGTGATCTCATCCAGATCCTTGCACTCGACCACTGACTCCTGCGATAAGGCTTTTACGTTCGCGTCCTCGCCAAGAGATTTTTCGACGATTTCCTTGAAGGCTGAACTCCTCACCGACGAGTCCTTCTTCAGCTCGAAGAGCATCTCGCCTTTCTGGGTGCGCCTGGTTTTCACCACGTTCTCGCCTAGTTGCTTCAACTCCGGATCCTCTCTCACTTTCCGGAGGAGTGCTGCGTATGTCGTTTTGTCTTTCGCCTCGATAACCAGAGCGTCGCCCTTACTTCTCTCCCTACGATGCCTGGGGTTTTCCTTCTTCTTGACTTCCTTCTTCTTCTCTTTCGTCTTCTTCTTCTTTTCTTCCTCTTCATTATTCTTTTCCTTCTTCTCCTTCTTCTTCTGTTCCTTCTTCCTTTGTTCCTCTTCCTTCAGTTTTTTTCCTCTTCTCCTTCTGGTTTTCGACTTTACGCCAATCACTGTCTTCTTGCTCCTTGTCCCCGTATTCGTCGTCCTTGTGTTTTTTGGAGTCCTCTTCGTCTCATGGCGTTTCCCTATCTCTTTTCTCCGGACGTGGGTTCGTTGGTCCCTTCAGCGTCTCCTGCGCTTCAGCCAGCATTGCATTCTCCTTGGCCTCAAGCAGAGCCTTTTCGGCCGCTTCAGCTCTTCTTCTCCATTCTTGCAGTTCCCGCCACAGTTATGCCGGATTTGATTACCGTCGCTAGTAGCTTGACCTCCTTGTGTATGTTGTTCTTATCCTTCACGAACACATAGAGTTCATCGATCTTCCTCCTAACCTCCGTCATTTTGGTTCTCCCAAGCTGCAATTCTTGCTGTTTGCCACTGCTGGATTTCGGTGTGAATATTTGGCATGGCACCGCACCTAGCTGCTCTCTTTGGGGTCCATGCTGTTCCACTTGGGGTATGCTACTACTGGAACTCGCTGTGGTCACCTGGTTTGACGCTGGTGATCTCTGCAGCTTTCCGCTTCTTGCGAACACGTTTGCTCCTCCGTTTTCGCTGTCTGGCGTCTTGCCGTCGTCCTTCATATTTTTTTTGGTTTTTTTCATTTTCGTCTTTTTTGTTTTTTTCTCCGATTTTCTCCATTCTGATGGGTCCCCCCTCCGGGCCGCTATCTCCACTCTTTGTATGTAGTCTCCTATCGTGATCCCATAGTAATCTATGCAAGCAGGGAAGCTATGCTAGGGTTCACACGGTCCTTCATGGGGGCCGTGTTCAGAGCCAGATCGGCGTAAGTCAGTAATGTTACATCTGAGCCTACTACTCACCAGTCACCAATTGGTGACGAGTTTTGAACGTATCCGGAGGCCTGCCAAGGTTTTACCGGGACAGGGGCATCCGCACTATTAGCCCACTCGCCATTTCAAGAAGGTGTCACCCTTCTTGGGAGCAGAATAGCACGGCTGTGTGTGTGTGTGTGTGTGTGTGTGTGTGTGTGTGTGTGTGTGTGTGTGTGTGTGTGTGTGTGTGTGTGTGTGTGTGTGTGTGTGTGTGTGTGTGTGTGTGTGTGTGTGTGTGTGTGTGTGTGTGTGTGTGTGTGTGTGTGTGTGTGTATGTGTGTGTGTGTGTGAAAATCTCTACAAATTTCATTCAGAGAATTTTAATATGGGGTCCATGGGACATATGCAAGTCTTTATTATGCACTATGTATTATTATTTTTGTTCTTACAGAAAATGCATAACCACATATGCATTGAGTGGCCATTTAATTCTTACCTAAGTCCATTTTGCCCCCCCCCCCCTCCACACCATCAATGTAAGAATGTCTTTTCTTATATGACACTTACGAAAAATTTGAAATTCCAGCTCCCCCCGCCTCCCTAAATGGGCTCGTATATATTGAATGATTCCTAAAACATAAATCTTGCATTATAAAAAAGCATTTAAAGATATTATGTTAAAAAAATTAAGCGAAAAAAAATGTCCCGATTTTGTCAGTGTCCCGTTTTTGTCAGCCCTAAATTCATCAGGGGGCTGACAAAAACGGGGCATTACTGTATAGCGGTAGCAAGCGAGCAAAGGTCAATTTTGATGAAGGTACGAATCGGGTTGATCATCTCCTCTACCAAACTCCTCCGTCGAGGAAGATATGCTGGATAATGACATTTCCATAAAGGATGGACACGTGTGTAGCCCATGAATATCCGTACATGATGGGCACTTGGCTGTATTCCATTGCACGGCATTGTGGCTAGCCTTCGGTGAAAACGAACTCAGTTTCGGTTGTTGTTTTTAGGTTCTTCGTTCGCTGGCAGAGACTCCAGGATTTGGATTCTCCGTTGTAGCAACTCCTGCAAATCCTGTAGAGTGTCTTGCTCCTTAGCGGACGTGTGTTCTTCCCAGCCACCTCAAGCGACTGGATCCGGACGAGAACTCAGCAGTTCTACCAGCAGTAAATCCTTGTATTCGGCAGCTTCGATGACATGCAATATCTGAATGGTGGAATCCATCAGCCAATCTGTGGAGATCCGTGACCGATTCCTTGGCGAGTGAAGTTAGTTTGACTAGCGCTTGTACCTGTTTCCTTTCAGTAGCTTGCTGTAGTTGAAGCGTTTTAGCAACGACTCCCAAGCTATTTGATAATTGTCGCTAGTTATCTTCAGCGGATCAACTAGCACCTTAGCTTTGCCTGCTAAGCAACCTTTCAGATAGTGAAATTTTTCCACAACCAGAAGTTCTGCATTTTCATGGATCAAGGACGCGTAGAGATCACTGAAACTCAACCAGTCATCGAAAGTCTGGAGCCAGATTTGCAGTAGGTGTACATGGTCCATTGTACCATGTGTACTTGCAGCTTCCGCACTCCGTGTTGACTGGTTTCGAACAGATTCATCCAGAAACTCCTTGGCTTTCTCCATCAAGAACGATTTAGCATGGTAATAGCGATTCTCGAACTCCAGTTGCTCCTTTTCGAAACCTTCCTGCTCTTCGATTCGATCTCCCAAGAAGTTTCACTAAATTGCTCCCACAATAAACCTATACGTTCGAAGCGGACATTGACCTGACTAGTTGTTGTACCCTCTTTATAATACCTAATGAACTGACTAACGTTGTTTAGACGCTCTAAGACCCTTGAGTTTCGATTTCGACGCCTTGAGGGAATCTGTTGACCTGGTAATCTTCGTTGACATGGTTTTTGTCGGAAGAATCACGGTACGGAAACAAAGAACCAAGAGCCAGTACTAGTTACGTTGCTCCTCTCGAAGTTTGGCGAAGCGTTGAAAGATCCGATAATCGAAAGGAATCGGCGATGTAGTATGCAAATTGTCTGCTTCGGCTGGGCATATACTGTTCAACTCACCTGTGAGAACTGTTGTGCTACCGAAGCTAGAAAACAGCAAATTCCAAAGCGATACAGCTCAAAAAACGTCCAATCGGCAACTCAAAACGTACAATTTGTAGCCTCAGATTTCAATTCGAGCCAGTCAAGAGTGAATGTAGTATCAAATATTTGCGCTACGGCTGAAAATATGCCGTTCAGCTTACCTGTGCAAACGACAGATTGTGCCAACAGCCGAATCCATGATAATTAGCCACTAGTTGCAAATTCATACAAACGGTAAATCGTCTCGATTGTTTATCCAGCGAAGGAGAAAAGTACCAATGTAGTATCACAAGAGGGCCTGCTTTGGAAGAACATATACTTATTCTCACGTGGAACAAACGAAACCTCAGGGATTGCGTTCGTGATTTAATTTAATTCGAAAATCGTCCAATTGCATCGAATGGTTGAATTTAATTAGTGTATAGCATCAATGAATTCCAGCTTTGGCTGGGAATATACTGTAAATTGTATTTACTTGGCCACGATAACCGGTGCGTGATGCCCGAGTCTGGAAGCGATAGTGTTACGTCGTTTGTCGGCTAGTAGTTACAGAAATTAGTGCCTAATCCGTCGTCGTTGGTGCTCGTTGTGGTATGAATCACCACCGAAACCCAAGGAAGGTGCCCAAAATCGAGTTTTCCGAGAATTGATTCACCTTTTTCGATGCCGATTAGTGTCCGACGATTTCTCAAAATCACAGAAGCTCGAAATGTGTCCGTTAGTGGCATGTACTGAAGACTTTGGTGGACATATGCTTGTTCTCACATACCTGTATAGTAGTAGAACAACGCTCTGGTGGTCCTACAATCCTTGATGATCGCCGAAAATGACCGAGTTCGTGTCAGCTGGGATCACTTCCAACACTGTGTCGACTCCACTGTCGACTACGGTGTCCTTCTGGAGACGCCCGAAGACGTTGACCGGTGTCTGCATTCCATTGAGGAGGTGATATCCCGGACCAGGGAACAACACGTGCTAGTATCCAGACAGGTGAGCAATACTCTGAACCTTGACAGATTTACCAAAGACCTTATAAGACTCCGTAACACCATCCGAAGGCAGTACTAACGCTCTGGTCTGCCTGTCCTTAAGACCCACTGTAATAGCCTAACAAAAACCATCCAAGCCAGGATGGTGGACTTCAGAAATTAAAACTTTGCTAACCGAATCCGCTCTCTTCCACATTGTGCAAATCCCTTTTGGAAACTTACCAAAATTCTTAAAAATATGCCAAGACCCATTCTACCACTTACCCCACTAGATCGTTACGGCGACCCAGTGGTTCATCTGATAACTCCTGAAGAGAAAGCTGCCGCGATAGGTCAACACTTCATCAGCTCCCATAATCTCGGACAAAACATCATCAGTCCTCACGAAGCTGAGGTTGCTGTAAACGCAACCAACCTCCATCAGATTCCCATTTTTTTGCCGAGGAATTCGAGATTACGGCAGAAGAACTGTTGGCCTAAATCAAATCATCTGAAAACATGAAGGCCCGAGGTTTCGACAACATCCTGAATCAACCATCTGGCTCTGATTTTTAATATGTGCCTCCGACTTGGCTACTTCCCCTCGTGATGGAAGTCAGCTAAAGTCATACCCATCCGGAAACCTGGGATGGATCCGTCCTCTCCTTCAAGTTATCGACCAATCAACCTTCTCTGAGGGTTATCAAAACTGTTTGAAAGAGCAGTCTACCACCGGCTCCTAACATCTGCCGAAGAAAACAACTTGTTACTCGAGGAACAGTTTGGTTTTCGGAAAGGTCATTCGATCGTCCACCAGCTGACTTGAATAACAAACATTCTCAGACGGAACAATCCTGCTTCGAAAACATCTGCGGGCGTTGTTGGACGTTGAAAAAGCGTTCGACGATGTATGGCATGATGGCCTGGTGTTCAAATTGCAGCACTAGGACGTTCCGGGTCTATCTTAATGGCATCACATCGGATGCTTTCAACATCGGTGCTGGGGTTCCACAATCATCCTTAGCCCTATTCTATTCAACCTGTTCACCTCCGATATGCCGGCTCTCCCTGATGGTGGACCGTTGTCTCTGTTCGCAGATGACACATCCATCGTCTAACTACAAGGGTAGGGTCATCGGAGTTCTGACTGCCAAACTTCAGAGAGGCCTGGACGTCCAGTCTGAATATTTCAACAGCTGGAAGATCCGTATCAACGCGGCAAAGGCCCAGGTCATCATCTTTCCACACTCTAAATCTCCCAGACTTGTTTCGTCGGTGAATAATAAGATCTGCCTGAACGGCACACTGGTGGAATGGTCGAAAGAGTAGACTACCTCGGCTTAACACTAGACAGCAAGCTGATTTTCAGGGAGCACGTTGAAAAAACCAAAACCAAGTGTAACATCTTGATAAGATCACTGTATCCTGTATCACTGTATACGTTTTGTCCAAGATATGGCAGCTGACGAAGTGTTGGCCAATCACAGAAGCCTTCTCAACAAGAGTTATCAGATGCACCACAGAATTATCGAGACGATTCAGTGGAACCAGTGGTGGAATAGGTCTGGGCTTATTTTTTTTAAGAATTTCGTTAGCTTCCACAAAGGCTTTGCAAAATCTGGGAGAGAAAGGATCTTATTGACAAAATCGTTATTTCTGAGATCCACCATCCTGGTCTGAATGATCTTTGATCAGGTTCAGAGTGTTACTCACCTCTCTGGATACTGGCACGTAAAGGGCGAACACGAAATTATTGCGACACCGAAAATGTCATGCCAATTTTCTTATAATGTTTAGAATCAAACCAAAATTTTAAGGTAGTTTTATACATATATTTACTTCAAAAATCAAAAGAAAAGTTAATCGATGGAGCCTTGAGTGTAAAATTGAACGCATTTTCGCTTGATGCCCTCCATCAAAGTCTTTACAGTGTCATCCGGTACCAGTTTCTCATTTTTTTTTCATTTTCTTAACATGTTCTTCTCGTCTTTGACTGTCTTCTTGCTCTTCCGAAGTTCCCGCTTCATTATTGCCCAGTACTGCTCCACCGGGCGCAGCTCCGGACAGTTTGGCGGATTCATGTCCTTTGGAACAAAATGGACAGAATTGGCCTCATACCACTCCAGGACACTTTTAGAATAGTGGCATGATGCCAAATCTGGCCAAAATAGCGGAGCTTCGTCGTGCTGCTGCAAGAACGGCAAAAGGCGCTTCTCGAGGCACTCAGATTTGTAGATCTCGCCATTTACTGTGCCCTTTGTCACGAAAGGCTCACTCCTCAGTCCGCAAGAGCAGATGGCCTGCCAAATGAGATATTTGGAGGCGAACTTCGACATTTTCTTCTTCTTAAATTTGTCGTCCACATCGAACTTGCTCTTGCCGGTGAAAAACTCCAACCCCGGAATTTGCTTAAAATCGGCTTTTATATACGTTTCGTCGTCCATCACACAGCAGCCATATTTTGTCAGCATCTTCTCGTAGAGCTTCCGTGCCCGAGTTTTAGCCGTCGATTGTTGCCGCTCATCGCGGTTTGAAAAGTTCTGTACCTTGTATGTATGTAGTCCAGCTCTCTTCTTTGCATTCTGGACGTAGCTCTGCGACATGCCGATCTTTTTAGCCAAATCACGGCTTGAGACGTTGGGATTTGCTTTAATCATCCGCTTCACCTTTCCCTCCGTCTTTTTGTTCTCCGGTCCCGGTTTTCTTCCAGCTCCTTTACCGTGGTCCAACGTCAACCGCTCCTGGAACCGCTTCAACACTCTGGAGACGGTTGAATGGTGAATGTTCAACATTTTTCCCAACTGCCGGTGCGACAGGTCAGGAAATTCCAGGTGTTTGGAAAGAATTTGTTCTCTCAACTCGCGTTGGTTCACCTCCATTTTCGTTGAATCGAAAAACACGACTTCGAGTTTGACAGCATGTACACAATACACATCAATGAGAAATTGTGCAAAATTTGGTTGATTTTTACCCAATGGTAAAAAAGTTATGCCCTGTTGAATGTGTCGCAATAATTTCGTGTTCACCCTTTATTGTTCTTTGGCCCGGGAAACCGCCTCTTCGATGGTATGTAGACACCGGTCAACATCTTCAGACGTCTCCGGTTGAACCTCGTAGTCGATGGTTGAATTCATGGTTCACATGGTTTGTATAATTTTTTAAATTGAGCCCTTGTTTTTTTTCAATAAATTGTAGCGCAGATACGAGATTTCTAATCAAAATGACTGCTCGCTTTAAAAAAAAAATTAAAAAGGATTATGAAGAATGTAAACTTTTGGAGTGTTCAAAACCATGTACACTTGAAAACTAACATGAGTCGTTACACTGAAAATAAAATTTAGTTTATACAACGAAAGCATTTGTTTGTTTTCACGAATTATTTCGTTGTTTTCTGCAACGAAAAGTTTTCGTACATGCTAAGAAACTTGTTCCGTATAAATTTCCAAAATCATTCACTTCCTAACATTCGTGTATTTTACGAAGCGTTGCCATACTCGATACGAATATTTTTTATAACTAAGGACGGATGTATGCGCGTGAAAAAATAGAAGGTATCAAAATATTACGAATCATCCGTATACTTACAAAAATATGGTAAAACTTTACGAAAAGCAATACATAGAGTCACGAACATTTCTCTGGAAAAAAAAAACTGTCTTTTTGGGAAGTCATAATAAAAACTTTATTGAATTGAATATTGAATAATTAAAATAAATTCATCACATTTTGGTTCCTTCACTACGCACCAGTAGCTTCTAAAAACCGCAGCACACTAACGCCTTCCCGACAGTGACACGGTCTCGTTAAAGTATCCAGTCTCGAACGACATCCATGCGATGACCTTGAGGATTTGTTGAATAGGCTGTGTCCAAGATCTCTATACGGTCTATGTCCACCGAAAAATTCACGGGCATCGATTGACAGGCTGTGGATATTGAAGAAAATTAGGATTAGTTCCACTACAAATTGCAAAACGATGGTAAATTGCTCACCTCATCAGGGACCGTGAACTTCCCGATAGTCCTCGATGAAAACGCAGTTGGTTGCATCCGTCATGTTGATCGTCAGTGCCAAGATGGCCATATCTTAAGACGGAACTCCCAGCTTGAGCCATTTTTGCTCCTCCGTGGTACGTATTCCGTTGGATGATGGATTTAGTTTGCTGCAGCTGCAAAGCGGCATCGACACCGGTGATCGGGCCAAAAAACAACGCAAAACTTCCACAGTCCAATGATGATGTTGAACGAATCGAAAAACATCCACTAACGAATATGTTCTTCTAGCTGTCACACACTCTGTACCACAAACGAATTGGTTCGTAATAATAAGGAGCGTCCAATGCAAGAATGCACGAATGATTTTCGTAGGTGAACGAATAGTTTTGTAGTTTCACGAATCAACGAATGATTTTTGTATGTAGTGTTTACGTCCGTACGAAGTTCAGTTCTTGTATTTTACGAACTAAGCGTAATGTTAGGATCAACAAATGTTTCGCACAATTTACGAAATATATGTGATATCTACGAAACCCATTGATACGAAATGAGCGTTAGCGAATTAACGAAAAAATATTTTCAGTGTAGAACTTTTGTTTTTTTTTTTTATTATTATTATTTTGTTTTGTGTTTTTTAACAGAAAATGATTAAAATGGGCCGTATGAATAAAAAGAGTTTATTCATACGACCTAATGTCTCAAACATTGTTTTCTTTGTGAAAATTACATGAAGTAACGATTTATGTGTCCATAATTTTAAACCTTTCAAAAGTTCGCATTTTTCATTAAAAATAAAATAAAGATCGGACAAGGACATCTTGAGAGACTTTGGTATTAAATTTTTCAATGGACATGTTCTTTGATATTACTAAAAACATTTTTTGGTATATTTTTTCTCAAGTTAACAATATTTGTCTCTATTGCTTTGTCTAAGACGACATTTTGATGAGAATTGCCGTTTCCGCGCTATATATATATATTTTTTAAATGTGAGTGTCCATTTTGAAGTTTAGCAAACAAAGTTCCAAGCAAATCGGAAAAGGTCGAGTTTTTTTTCCGATTCGTCATTTGGTGTGGAACTGCTCTATTTGTTTATGTCGGTTTGGTGTCCGTATATTCGATTAAATACTTTTTAGTGATTTGCATCATTGGGCATTCACTACACAGGATTTGATCTACCGCCTTGATGCAGCCGATGATTTCACCGTTCTGTTGACTGTTTTTATTGCAATTTTTAATGGTCCGATTTGAAGGATATAGCATCTTTCTGACTCCGTTTTGATTTCCATTGCTTCTTTAACGTATTTTAACCATTTCATGTCCTGGTGCTGTTGGACGTTACTCTTCAAGGTTTCCAGGTTTTAGCCAAATCTCGAACAGATCCATTTTTCTTATTGACGAGAGATTGGGTGACCTCCGATCCAGCTCACATTCCATAGGCCCCGGTTTTCGGCCTGATTTTGATGTGTTCTGGACGGTAAATTCTTCACCGAACATCTGGATAGTGGTTTGGACTGTTCCGACACGATATATTTCTATTTTCCAAACCCATGAAATGAGATCCAGTTTTAGAAATTTCAAGCCCTTAAAAACCATTCTTAACTCCCCGCAATAGTCAAATAAAAATGTATTTAGTTGTTTTCGAATTATCGAACACAATTTGAGTGAATCATACTTAATTGTAACGTTATTTAGGAAATTTTCTCTTTTTTTCGCAACGCAGCACGACATGTACCGAGCTTAATCGTATAGAGGAAATGGAGGACCTCTTGAAATAAGCCCCAGAGCACCAGAGAAACTTAGCTTAACTCGGGTTGTTCTCAGATGGCATTGCAGTCCTGTGCAATTTTCGCCAATTTACTGAGTGACAGGTTGAAAATTTTGATCAATTTGTGCAAGAACTGTGAATGTTTTCCTGCAAAATGCTAGGCATTTTGATTATTTAAAAAAAAAAAACAACTTCAAAACACATATTTGTTGAAAATTTGTATGCAGGAGTTTTTGGGGCCAGGAAAGGTTCTTATGATGGTTCGCGACCCCTCCGCCCTTTGTAAAGAAGGGTCCTGTTCAAATGAAAAAAAAATATAGCATGCTTTTTTGAATCGGCGCATAAACTCAAGCTAATATTTAATCCCGAGCAAGGCCGGGCACACTAAGAAAGTAGAATATATATATTAAAAAATCCAAACTAGCAAATGTTCATCAGATTCATCAGGAGATAGTTTCCAGTATCTTGAATTCTAACAATTATTCTTGAAACCTGGACCTACAAAAACCACAATTTTCAAACAATAGTCACCTACAATCCAAATCCGGAATGGCGTGTCCTAATCCATTTAATTAGAAGCCACGACAAACGCTAATTAGCCGTTAAATCGTCTAATTTTCCACCTTTTCTACATTCCCGTTTCAGATAAGCAGTGCCGTGTTCGGTGACCAATCGAATCAACAATCGTGCAGGAGCTAAATCAATCAGGGCCACACATTTTCCAAGCCATATTTGAATATAAATACAAAGCTAGTAGTGATTTCGTATCGCGTTAGAAGAGAAACGTTAGCAAGTTGTGTTTTGCGTGCAGTGTATATTTGATCGTGATTTATACTGCGATATCTCAATGGTCAGTGCACGCTCTGGTGTGGTGTCAAACTAAAACTTGGTCGTACGATTTAAAGCACGCAATTCGTTGGACGACGCCGACGACGAGCTGAAAATAACAAGGTAAGTGCCCGGTGCCCGGTGCCTGTGCAGCAGCAACTAGCGAGTAAATGTTCGCCCGATTGCATATCACAAACTGGATAATTAGGGGGAAAAGTTTATCACCATGAGCTCGATGGTCATGTAGTTAATCACGTGAAAGTTTGACCGTTGTTCAATTTTATGGTAACTCCCACTCGATTGTTGGTACACAAATCATGCCCTCAATATCCATACCGATACAATGCCTCAGGCCACCCAAATTCTGAGCAAATATTATTCCAGTTTCCCTTGCAATAAATCATAGTCTCCGGTTTCGATTCTCGGTTTGAAAGAAATAAATATTTCCATTTCACGCTCGCTTCTGGCTGCCAGCAAAAAAGACACAAATCAAACTAGAACCTCCCTCTTGGTGTTCCTGTGTCCACCGTTGTTGCTGGTGGTTTGTTCCGTTTTCCCTGCTTCGCTTATGAAACTTCTTCCTGCGCCCTTCAACTTTTGTCCATCAACTTTCTTTGCAGTGCTAGAACGAACGAACAAACGGCCACCGTCCGTCTATCCGTGGTTTTGGTTTCATCGTTCTTCACACCTCGCTGCCAGTCCCCGCCATCCTGTGAAAACGGTCCCGAAGTGCCGCCGGCTGGCCACGGCAGCACGATGTTGGTTTATGAAAAATACATTAATAAAATTAAACTGCGATTAAAAATTCAGTACGAAAGATGGTAATAAATCTAGACTGGTACCTGCTCCTCCCACGCCACGTCGCACTTAAGCCTGTCGGATAGCATTTTCTTCTCACCGACACCTACCGACGACCACGACGACGGTCGGGGCGATCGAAAGTGGGAAGCGGAAAAATGCTGATGACGCCGGTACAAACCAGCCGGTCGGTGCTGTGGTCGCCAGGGTGCTTTCCGGCGGTGGAAGGGATTTTTGTGCTTCGTTCTGGGGCGGTAGTGGATGTCCAGCTGGGCGTGAAAATCGCGGCTGGGATTCGTGATCGAAAAATGTCCAATAAATCAATATGGTGTGGTTTAATTATGGAAATATTGGAATCGGCAAATCTGACACGGCACTGACTGCCGGGAGGGTTGTCAATCGATGGATGGAAATTCAAATTAGTTTTTACTTTGGTTTATCGAAGGCCTGGCGTGAAATGACAGCAGCCAAGAGAGGCCCTAATAAAAATGGGCGAAATTGAAAATTGCTTCATGTTAACCTGGCTTGGGAAACATTGTTGTAACTTGTTTGAATTTTCCTCCAATTTCGCCAATCGAGAACACGATTAAATTAGTGAAATCTACCGCCACATTGAATATGGATACGCCGTATGATAATTTAGCAAGAAAATTCAAGATCTGGCACGTTTTGCTTACAAACATAACGACGGAGTCGAAGGTGAACAAAACCTGGACAAACGCTGAGATAATTTCTTTATCACTTCACTAGACATCGCACTATGAATTTTAAAAGTACGTGATGTCCTCGAAAATTAAAAATATTAACCCCAATTTTTTTCGTTCATATAATCATACACTCTACCTGTGACCAAAATTTAATAAAATTCTGAGACCCTTCCGTCGAAACCTTATACGATAATTTAAAAAAAATTCCCTTGAGCAACTTCAAGGGGCCTCCTTTTTTCAGTCGGTAAAAGCGCAGCACCAAAGCTAGACCATACTGAAGGCAGCTGGGTTCGATTCCCGGTTCGGTCAAGACATTTTTCGGGTTGGAAAAGTTCTTGCCTTCCCTGGACTAGAGTATGATTGTACTGGCTACACAATTAGACTAATGCTGAGAGCACTCAATAAGCTAATATTGAGTTAAAAAATAAGCTTGAAATGCGAGCAAAAAGACGAAGAAGGGTTAGAACAACTTGATCAGGGACTTGATATAAGGGGCTTGACTACCTAGTGGTGACCGTATTTTGCTTACTGAGGAGAATATCATGGGTTCATTCCCAAGCCAAAAGGTGTCCTCGGTTGTCTGTTAAACATAAACTCCACAACGTCTGTTAAACATCCATTTACGAGTGTGAATTGATTTTGTTTTCTCGTTCTTTATCTCAGATTACTAACGTACGTACCGTACCAATCAGACTAAGGCCTTGTTGTCCTCTGCTGTCCGAAGAAGTCGTCTCCACTCTACTCGATCCATGGCCACACTTCGCCAACCTCGTAGTCTGCGAAGGGTCCGCAAGTCGCCTTCTACTTGGTCGATCCACCTTGCCCGCTGCGCGCCTCTTGATCCTGTTGGGTCGCTTTCTAGAACCATTTTCACTGGGTCGTCGTGCGGCATTCTTACGACGTGCCCAGCCCACCGTAGTCGCCCAATTTTTGCAATGTGGACGATGGATGGTTCTCACAGCAGCTGGTGCAATTCGTGGTTCATTCGCCTCCTCCACGTTCCGTCATCCATCTGCACTCCACCGTAGTTGGTCCTCCACGAGCATAGTTCAGGTCTCGTGGCCGTAGAGCAGCACCGGTCTAATCAGCGTCTTGAAGACAGTCAACTTCGTGCGGCGGCGAATTTTATTCGACCGGAGCGTCCTCCGGAGTCCAAAGTAGGCACGATTACCTGCCATAATGCGTCTTTGAATTTCTTTGCTGGTATCATTTTCGGCGGTCACCAGTAAGCCCAAATACACGAACTCATCGATCACCTCGATTTCGTCACCGTCAATCTGAACTCGTGGTGGGAGGCTAACATTGTCTTCCCTAGAACCTCTTGCTTTCATGTATTTTGTCTTTGATGCGTTGATGGCAAGTCCAATCCGTCTAGCTTCAGCCTTCAGTCTGATGTACGTTTCCGCCATCATCTCAAAGTTCCGTGCCATAATGTCAATGTCATCGGCGAAGCCAAGGAGCTGGATGGACTTCCTGAATATCGTGCCACTCGTGTCTATCCCAGCTCTTCTGATCACACCTTCTAACGCGATGTTGAAAAGCAGACACGAAAGTCCATCACCCTGCCGTAACCCCCTTCGAGACTCAAAGGGACTCGAGAGTGTCCCCGATACTCGAACAACGCACATCACTCGATCCATCGTCGCCTTGACCAATCGCGTCAGTTTATCCGGAAATCCGTACTCGTGCATAATCTGCCATAGCTGATCTTGATCGATTGTGGCGCATGCGGATTTGAAATCGATGAACAAATGATGTGTGGGCACGTTGTATTCGAGGCATTTCTGCAGAACCTGCCGAATCGCGAAAAGTTGGTCCGTGGTAGCACGGGCACCCATGAATCCCGCCTGGTATTGCCCCACGAACTCTCTTGCAAATGGTGACAGGCGGCGGCATAGAATTTGGGAGAGTAGATTACTAAC
Organism: Ochlerotatus camptorhynchus; assembly: GCF_037179485.1. NCBI lineage: Eukaryota > Metazoa > Arthropoda > Insecta > Diptera > Culicidae > Ochlerotatus > Ochlerotatus camptorhynchus. The sequence continues at coordinate 1,024,570 of NW_027040766.1, read as the reverse complement.
GTAAGTGAGATATAAATTCCAACTCAAGGACAGGAACTGCTTCCAAACATTCCTAGATTCTTAGTGAACCTAGTCATTACAAAGCAAGCAAGTGCAATCACCTTCCCAAAACGGTCTAGAATTTCTTCCGTAGGTTTCAAAAACAAGACTGGTTAAGGTAATAAAGTCTCTCAATCATTAACGACTCAAACTTTTCCAGATATTACAATAATGACAATCGTTAAATTAAAGTTTATCAATTTCCTCTTTACAATAAAATCACATTGAGCAATCTAATATACTTAAATGCACTTCCATCATCTTCATTTGCATCGCTCGAACTTGAAATCCAGGAAGCTACTACAACTAATTACTGCAAAATTGAATTGTATCGAATCAACTGAATTTGCGGTATGGACCAGAGCATACCTTCGGAGCAGCAACAGTTGCATGTCTTTGATGGGGCTCTCATCTCACAAAGGTTTATCACGTAAAACCATCAACCTGTTCGAGTATCGGAATTGCCTCGTTCGAATTTAAGTGAATTTAGCTCTCCTCAGTTAAACCGACCAATTGAACGACTGGCCAATCCATACGCCCGGTACCGTTCCGAACAACATTCTAAATGCTACTTAATACTTAATAGGATTATTAACAATCGAATGACCCCAACGGAGAGCTGGAAATTTGCAGTGGCAAATTGCCGTATTCGAATGCTTCCTAATTGACTAAAATCGCTCGATTGGAATTCCACATTTGCAATCGAATCCCCCACTACCTACGAGCTACCGGACCAGCCGGCAGTGTGCCGTGATTGAGAAGCTTGCAGCACTCAAATGCATGTTCTTCGAAGTACTTGACGACACACCTCACACCGCCACGCCGACGACTGCTGTCGAAAGGTAGCTGAGCGAAAGTTTCACCATTCCTGGGGAGAATATTACCACTATATACAGGTTGTGATGCCGATCCTTTGGGGGAAACTTTCAACCAAATGTCTTACGACATGAGGACGATAGGAATGCACTGCACATCGTTTCGAGCGCAACCTGATCCTGAAGCAAGGTTATCTCTCATCTACTTTCCATCAGTATCGCCAGCCCGAAACAAGGTGAAACTTTTGTCATTTAGATTGGAGAACAAATACTCGTCCCACTCTATACCAACCGCTTTTGTTATCTTGAAACTTCTAGTGAGGAGATTGCATTTGCTTTAGGTTTCATTAACTGCACAAAGTTACGTCGTTTTCGGTGAAGTTTTGGCAGTTAAACACTTTAACGTGCGTGTGTTTGTATGTATATGACTGGTTGGAAATCTGAACTATTTCGAACTTTTCGTAACGGGTGTGGAGTCGAGCTTAAAAAAAAAAAAAAAAAAAATAACTTCCTCCGTTGCCCAATCATCTGAAAACGTGAAAGCGGATGAATCCTCGTCCGAAAGAATTGGCAAAAGCAACTTCTATTTCCGATTCTGCCTCGTATCATTTGCGGAATTCCTTCAACGTTCGCGCCCACACACACATACTGCACAGTGGTCCAGGATGAGGATTGAGCAGGAACGTAGCCCTAGTACTTTTGTTTTAATATTTAGAGGTATGGTGTCTTCAGTTAAGGTTTTGTGGCTGCAAACATTAGGTTGTTGAGGACCTTTAATTTATTGATATTAACTAACTAGATTATTATTTATTAATTAAAACGTATGTATAGGAAATGGCTCTTATGTTGGCCTACGGATCTGAGATTGGGCCCATCGCTTAAAATCTGCTATTTGTTAATTTTATCTAGATGAACGCGTCATTGGGACGGTACTAATGTATATATTTGGTCACTATTGAAAATTCAGTGGATTGCTGAATTTATGTATGGGCTCAAATTAGGGGCATTTAAGCCGACATTACATCCATTTTCCCTACTTCAATTTTTCAGAATTGTATTCAGGTGCACATGAAATTTTTTTCTTTAGCATTAATATTTTGCATCAAATTTTTCGTGAAAGTCATGTTCAAATTTTTTTTTATAAAGCACAATTATGCCCGTGAAAGTAAATTGACATCTCTAATAGATCACGCAATAAATATTAACGACTTTTTATATAAAATACACTCTCATCAAATGTTATATACAAATACTCACAAATGTTCAAGGTGGCATTTGAAAGGGCACAACATGAAGTACTTAATGCAAACAAATTAGAGATAGGTTTTTTTTTAACTCTTATAAAATCAATTTGACATTCTCATTATATTTTGAATATCAATTCATTTGAGGACCACCCTCATGTTCACAATTACCAAACAAAGCGACATTTTAGGGGACGAATTCGGCGTAGTGATTAACATCCATACCTTGCACGCCAAAGCCACTAGTTCAAATCTCATCATCGGACATGTCACAAATGATCCAGGAATGTTAAAGTAACCCTAATGAAAAAAACTTCACCCAATACATCAAACGTCTAAATATCAAAGCAAATATTCTACGACTACTTTCTTGCTAAATTCCCATCCTGGACCACTGTGCGCTTTGTTCAATTTGATTCGCTCCGGGGAAAACATTGAATGGATTGGTTGCTATTCTTTGTCTTTTATCTTTTCTCAGAGAAGGATCGATTTTCTCCCATCCTGTTCAATAGACAATTCGCCCACCACCGTAGCTACACAACTATGTGTTACGGTACGTTGAAAAGGAAAATCTCCCTTTTCCGCTGAAAATTCAGCTCCACACTTTAACGCCTTCTGCTGGAAACTTTGATTAATGCGAGAAAAGTTTTTTTTTCTTCCAGCAAATTGTTGAATTCGGCCCTGCTTTGGACTCTAGCTTAAGGACGATCGTCACAGAAGGCTGAAATTGGCCATTCCACTGCGTCAGTTTGTTAATTTGCTAATCAGGATCTTTTCAAAACTTGTTAGAAACTTTTCAGGACTTTGGTAATTGCGAAGAGCAGCAACTTTTTCATTGTGACTAATACGTCCCAACTGAAACTTTCCGGCTGACCTTAACTAAATGATCTTTGAACACCTTCGTAGTTGTGATATGAGAGCTCTCTAAGCTTATGCAGTAATAGAATAATGTGTGCTGAGAAGATATGCTCGTGGGCTACAGTCGTGGCAATGATAGAATTTAGCTCGAAGCAAACGTCCTAGAGCTGGGACGATGAGCTCCGAGATCGTGACGCGAATGCTACCTCTTCTGTTTCCTCGAATATCTAGTTACCCTCCTTGGTCCAACCATCGACTTAAGCGACTGAAGCCACCCAAACGAGCTGCCTTGAATTTCTTCAAGGCAGCTCGTTTGGGTGGCTTCAGTCGCTTAAACTTCGAACGAAGGCATCGAAGAGGAAGTACAACCTAGTTAACAAACAGTATAAGCGGCTCAAAAAACTGCTTTATCAAGCCCATCAGCGCCATCTACAAACAAATCCCAAGAGCTTCTGGAATTATGTGAACGATTAACAGAAGGAATCGGGCTTACCTTCTATCATGTACAATACGGAGCGAGAAGAGTCTGAAACGGAGGGAATCGCTGACATGTTCATGTCACAATTCAGCAGTGTTTTCGTCAAAGAAAATTTACCTACCAGCACATCGTAGCCGTCGTAAGCGAGGATCCCGTACATTCTGCTGTTGGACTGCATCAGCCTATCTCGACCAATGATGTTCGTAGAGCATTCGTTTGAAAAATTCTTTCAGCACTGGCCCTGACGAAATCCCTTCTGCGGTTATTAAGAACTGTATTGGAGGGCTGGCCGCAACTTTAGCATCCATCTGTATTCCCTGTCTTCAAAAAAGGCAATAAACGAAGTGAATCAAACATTCGCAGCCATCTTTACAAACAGCACCCGAATAGCAAGAGCTTCGAGATCAGCACCTTCTTCACCGTATAGCTTTTCTTTCCAACCTGTGCGGGTCAGTGTTCACTCGGCTGTCGACAAAAGCAGGCCACTCTCGGCAGGCCACGCGATCATCTGTTTTCTCGGCAGCAACCATTATGTGGTCCTCCTCATTGTTCTTCATCAGCAGTTCTTTCGGTCGATGCGTCGTCGACTTTGGAAAGCAACCGTTTCGTGATGAGTGTGTGAGTGTTGACCACATTTTGCATCCATTGCTGCAATGGAAGCGCTTTGCTCCACGATGGCGTAGCTGCCATACAATGAAACCACTGGAAGTGGCTCCCGTTCTGATGGAGGAGGCTTTTTGGATAGCGGAAGATAAAGTGTTTATTGTGTTGTACCGTTTGACTATAGTTTTAAGATGTATTGTATAGTGACCAAGAATCCTCGGCTCTGTAAAGTTAATTCGGTTGAGCCTTATCAAATAAATTAATGAACAAAAAAAAAACCTGTGCGGTACTGGGAAGTTTTCAATGCTATCTGGGATATTAAATCAAACGCTATTGGGATGGACGGTTTACCGATTACCTTCGTTAAGATCATCCTGAAAGTCTCCTTAATAAAGATATAAAATAAAAAGATCATCCTACCGTTTGTCCTGCAACACATTACTCGTCTGTTAAACATGTTCATAGAATCATCTACCTTTCCCGGTTGCTGGAAGCACGCATAAATTTTGCCTCTGAAAAAGAAAGCGCATTTAAACGATATTACCAATCTGCGCGCAATCAGCATACTTTGCGCGTCGTTGAAGGTTTTTGAGAAGCTTCTCAAACAGCAAATGTCCTTGCACATCGAAGGTAACAACGTGCTGACTGACTGTCAGGCTGGTTTCCGTGGAGGCCAGAGTATCAAAACTGCGGTTCTTCGAGTGCACGACGACTTAGGAGCCATCGTTGATACAAAAAAGGTGCTGGTACACTGCTACTTCTGGACTTCTCTAAGGCTTTCGATACTATTCCTCAAAGCAAACTATTAGCAAAGCTGGAAGTACAGTTCATCTTTTCCTTCGGTGCTGTAAACCTGATGGAGTCGTACCTTCGTGGAAGAAGACAGACGGTATTCTGTGGTGATCGCTGCTCCAGCAGCGCCGAGGTGCCGTCCAACGTACCTCAAGGCTCAGTCCTTGTTCCTCTACTTTTCTGCTGCCATATTAACAACCTACCGACGGTGCTGCAGTTCTGTTCTATTCAGATTTTTGAGTAAGGCGATGTTCATCACAAGTCAGCGTCGCAGAGCCAGCGGCTTTGTTCCACTCGTACCGGGAATTGTGATGGACGGTCAGAGCATCGGATGGTTGGAAAGTGCGAGAAACCTGGGATGGCCTGATAACGCAACAGAGTGGAAAGATCTATGCTTGTCTTCGCTCGCTATACTGCTGTACCTCCACCGCGCCGACTGAGACCAGATTGAAACTCTTCAAATCCTTGATCCTACCACATTTCTTGTTCGGCGATGTCCGACATATCCGTCCTAGTGCAAGCTGCTTCGACCGATTACGTGTGGCACTAAACTGCTGTGTGAGATATGTCTATGGATTAAGCCGCTACGACCATGTGAGTCACCTGCAACAGAACCTTATTGGATGTTCGTTACAAAACTTCTACGCATATCGCTCCTGCATTTTCTGACCAACACTGCTACCAACACAGTCCCCAGCTATACTTCATGGCAGACTCATCCTAGCTCGAGGTCGTCGCTTGCAGAACCTAGTAATACCAGCTAACAGCACCGCAGGTTACGCCAGTTCACTGTTCGTTCGAGGTGTGGTAAACAACAACTCGTTACCACCCGCAGTGAAGCGTTCTTCGTCGGAAGAAATTTTCAAGAGTGGCTGCATCAATTTTTGGTCCCAAATGAATTAGAGAGTTTTATAAATTGAATAGGCTAGGAGGTTGTTGAAAACAATGGCGATTGGCACCGATCTTTCAGCAGAGCAAATAAAACGCACAATTGCAATATTTGCCACATGCTACATAGCTTCGCTCATACCTCATCGGTCGACATATATCAGTGAAGACAGGATGTCATATTTTTCAACCGTTCGCTGTTTCTTTTGGTGTGCCTCAAGGCAGTCATCTGGGACCGTTCATATTGTTATTGTATTTGAATAACGTTCACTGTTCTATCCGTTGCCTGAAGCTGTCTTCTGCTGATGATGTCAAACTATACTTTGTCATCAAAGATCGAAGTGATGCATTATTTCTCCAGCAGCAGCTGGACTTTTTTTTTCTGTTTGGTGTGCCAAGAACAGGATGGAATTAAATGCTTCTAAATGTGCTATTGCAACGTTATCCAGGAAAAAATCACCTATTGGTATACTTACAGTCTGCAGGAGCAAATATCAGGCCGTGAGTCGACCATAAAAGACTTAGGCGTTATACTTAATTCATAACTCACCTTCATGGATCATGCAGTTTATGTTTCCGGTTTCATTTTTCGTTTCGCCAAAGACTTTAGGGACATTATCTGTTTAAAACACTCTATTGGCCGCTAGTCCGCTCCACATTAGAGTATTGTTCCGTAGTATAGGCTCCTTTTTCACCGAAGAAGGAGGAAGAAGCCGCACCGCTACTGATCGGATTCAGTTGCTCGTCGTGAGCTTCTGTGGGCCATCTATGCCAACCCCGTCACCCTCGTTGCAAACAACATACAGCTCGCCAGCCTAATCAGTGTTGAATACTCTAATAGCTTAGCATCACTCGACCATCACGACAAAACGGTTCTTTCCAGGACCACCATAAGCCGGCGCCGGTGGTAAAGTTGTAAACGTGACTGCTTTCTCACCCCAATAGAGGTCGGTGGGATTTCTCTGAGGCATAAACACTCTGGTCACGTCTTCCTTCGGAAGAGAAGTAAAGCCGTTGGTCCCGGCCCATGTGTTGAATGGGTGCGATATCCTACACAGGTGTGGAGACTAGGGTGCTTCATTCTGAAAAAAGTGATGAATTTCTGATGGGCCACCCTCCAGTTCGATTCATAGCCCCAAAATATGAACCTGTGCAAAAATTGGTAAGGATTGATGAAGGTTTAGAGGTCGCGCCAATGATTTGAAATTTGTATGGGAATTACTATGGAAGAATTTAAAAAATCGCTTATATCGCTATAACTTTGCTTCTACTTGTCCAAATGTCGAAAAAATTTAGTATGTTATTGCTATGGCAATAAACAAAAAGCCTACAGTTGCTACGCTCAGTTTTGCAGCGTATCAAGAATTATAAAAATGTGAAAAAATGGCAAAATAGGGTAAATTGACAGATGAATATGTACAAGGCAAGAACGCCAATTTCATCGCAACAACAACAGGCTTGTTGATCATTGTCATGACAACCACATATTTTTTTTTTCAACGTTTTTACAACTACAACCAAAGTTAGAGCAATGTAAACGAAAATCAATAATTTCCCATACTAATTTACCAAAATCTCCATACAAAATCCAAATCATTGGCGCGACCTCTAAACCTTCATCAATCTTTACCATTTTTTGCACAGGTTCATATTTTGGGGCTATGAATCGAACTGGAGGGTGGCCTATCAAAAATTCATCACTTTTTTCAAAATGAAACACCCTAGTGGAGACTGCGTTTCTGCACATCCGATTGTCTTCAATGGATGGCAATCGATGTTCGTCGGTGATTGGCACTAGATTGCGGAACAGAGACCAACGTTAAATAAAGGAAAGAAGCAGAGGACCACCATAAATTTGTTAAGGAGTATTTTCAGGACATTTGTCAAGGTCATCAATTGTATGTCAGATCCCAGGTTTAAATCTAACGTACCATATATGTTTAAGGCAACATTGGGGATGCAATTTCAAAAAACCAAAGTCGGTCGTGGCATGAAAGTGGTCTGATTTTGATTATAGATTTTAATTCTTAATAAGCGATAGGAAATTTTTCTTCGAATCTGTCAAAAGGTCACTATTGAAAATTGCACGAATGTGCAACTGTTGCTATGATAATTAAAATTATCACCGATTACGTGCGAAAAGCCTTTTCCCTGACACAGATCTCAAAATCGAATTCCATCCGATCTCACCGAACGATGTTCATTCAATGACCACGTGTGCCGAGTGGTGGTGTCCGGTCGTCATCAGCAGAATTTTTGTCGTCAGAAAACGAGGCGTTTCCGTGATGGGAAAAGTGGTTTCCCTAACACTGTCGCAGAATATTGATACCGAGCACGTAATCCTACGTCAAATCTACGGTCGTTTCTTGGAAAAAACCTCTTACTTGTTTTGAATGATTTTGAAGTTTCAGAAGAACATTATATTACCTCTTTTGAAAATTAAGGGAGGTTCAATGGAGTATACTTAGGTACTTGTTAATTTTTCGGGAGAATTTTTAGGCAGCAGCAGGACGTATAGGATAACTACAAATCTCCTCCAAAAGTCATCGGAGTTTTTTGGAATGATTTTCTAGTAGCAGGCGGACGTTCTAAGTTGGGAGGTTGATCTGCTAAAAATTGGGGTTTAGGGTGTTTTTAGAAGCTTCGAAGATTTTTTTGATGACTACAGGATGACTACAGATCTCTTTTCATATTTTTTGGAGGTTGATCTGCAACAGCAGAGCGTTTAGGGTGTCTATAGAAATATGCTGATTTTTTTGATGATTTTGAAGTCGTTGGTTTACTATAAATATCATGCCAATATGAAGGTTGATCTACAACAACAGGTCGTTATAGGTGGCGTTAATGATGATGCAGATTTTTTTAAAATTTGTGGAAATTTGATCAACAACAGCAGGGCGTTTTAGGTGTCTATGATTTTTGGGATGATTTTGAAGTAGCAGGAGGACCTTCTATGTGATTATTGATCTCTTTTGAAAATGTTAGGTGTTTGAACAGCAACAATAAGGCATGTCTTTTTTTTTATTCAGATGGATGTCCACATCAACAGACCATTTTGGTCCTTATGATGTTTAACTTGAGACTAACATTCATAAGTTAAGTGGTAAACTAAATATATAAAACAAACTAAGCACTCACTGGACACTAATAATAATAATAATAATAATAATAATAATAATAATAATAATAATAATAATAATAACAATAGTAATAATGATAAAAGAAGATCTTACAGTTTCGCTCAATCGTTCGTCGCTTCAGAAAAGACCTCAGTAAATCGGCGGCGTAGCGTAAGGCGAAGGGTATCGTAGTCGAATACCGAGGCTACTCTATTGAAGGTCCTTTGAATGCCATCGATAGCGGTATACATCCCATAATTTGTCCTGCGTAGAGGTAAGCGCAGCATATGATTGTTCTGTAGGGATCTGGGCTGGACATTTATGGCGATATCCTGCAGAACGGCGGGGCAATCGATTCTGTTCTGAAGAATGTCTGCTACGAATAAGGCTCTGGATACATTTCGTCTAGACCGCAAGGTCTCCAGATTGATAAGCTGGCAGCGGCTTTCGTAACTGGGCAGATGATAAGGATCACGTCAAGGTAGCCTACGCAAGGCAAATCTTACGAACCTTCGTTGTACAGATTCAATCCTTTTCGAGCCATTGAGGTATACTGGATTCCACACTGCAGAACTGAACTCTAGAATTGGGTGCACTAAAGAGCAGTACAGCGTGCTATGCGTTTGATGAAGCCCATTGTTCTTGATGCTTTATCAACGATGTACGATACGTGTTGCTTGAAGGTAACTTGGGTATCCAGTATAACTCCAAGATTATTAACATGACTGACGCGTTCGAGTTCCGCTTCCGAGAGGGTATATTTGTAATTAATTGGTTGCTTTTTCCGTGAGAATGAAATCACTGAGCATTTACTTTGGTTGATTACCATTCGATTCAGTTTGCACCATCCGGTAAAGCAGATTAGTTGATTTTGCAAGAAAGGAGCATCGGCAATTGATCGGATCCGATAAAAAATCTTTAGATAATCGGCAAATGATAGGCGAGGCCCTTTCAGCACAAGGTTCACGTCGTTGAAGTACAACAAAAATAACAGCGGACCGAGGTGCCTACCTTGTGGAATTCCTGACGTAGCCTTGAAAACGTCCGATTGGTAGTCACCGATAGTGACATTCATCCAGCGGTCGTTTAGATAGGAGTTGAAGGTCCCAGAAGTGAGCCATTAACTCCTAGTCTCTGTAGCTTTGCAATAGTGATACCATGGTAAATCTTGTCGAATGCTGCCGATAGATCAGTACAAATAACGTCTGTTTGAGTCCGTTCTGCCATTCTCGTAGTGATGTAGTGAATTGATGAATTGAATTGAATTGCCGGGTACGAAATCATGTTGGTCATCGCTCAAATAAGGCCTGTACTCGAAAAAAATGCACCAGACAAAAGTGTTCGCCAAAAATTTATTTTAAGTCGGGTTTTCTTAAAACTTTCAGGGAATGAACTAATACATATGGATTATGTTTCGGTTACTTTATTCAATTTCCTTTCCATCGTTGAAAGCCCGCACCTTTCCCTTAAGACCCCTCATTACATTTTGTGCAATGGTGGAGCCGACCTTTTTGGTCACTTTCATCCATTCTTTCTTCAACTCCAGCTCGTTCTTAAACACCTTGGATGATTTTCGAACTTTTGCCTTCATTATGGCCCAAAATCTTTCCACCGGACGAATATCTGGTGAATTGGGGGGGTTGGCGGTTTTTGTACAAAACGTTATTGTCTCTGTACCAATCCAACGTCGATCGCGCGTAATGGCATGATGCCAGGTCCGGCCAAAATAATGTCTCGCCTCCGTGGGATCGCAGGAAGGGCAAAAAGCGCTTCTGGAGGCACTCGATGCGGTAAATTTCGCTGTTGACGGTACCCATTGTGATGTAGGTTTTACTCAGTTTACCACATTGGCATATGGCCTGCCAGAGCTAGTATTTTTTTGGCGAATTTGCCCACTTTCTTCTTCCTTATGTTTTCTGAAACATCAAACCGTGATTTGGCAACGTAGAACTCCAGCCCCGGTTGCTGCTTTGCGTCTGCCTTGGTGTAGGTTTCGTCATCCATAACCACACACATCGGTTTCGTTAATCACTCTCGATACAGCTTCCTTGTGCGGGATTTGGCCGCCGTGTTTTGTTGATCACGCCGGTTTGGTGTCTCCCGGACCTTGAATACTCAAAGCCCAGCTCGTTTCATGGTTTGCTGAACGAACCAGGTGGAACACTTTGCCTTCAGAGCCGCGTCGCGAATCGAAAGGTTCGCATTACGCCTGAAATAATCCAACACTTTCCGGGCCTTCACAGGGTCAGCTGTTTTCTATTTTCTTCCACTTCCAGCCCGCCGCTCGGTCGTCTGGGACTCCTTAAATGATTTTACCACCCGAGACACAGTTTTATGGGTGATTCCCAGTTGTCTTCCGATCCATCTCATGGTCGCAGTCGGATTTTCCATGACGGCGCGCAAAATTCTCCGGCGATTTTCTTCTTGTTTCGATGACATCTCAATAACCATTGAACCGATTGTTATGAAATTTAGCACATGTAAAAAATTCACTCCAAACTAGTTATACCAAGATTTTCATCAATTTTTACCCACGGATAAAAAAGCTACTCAGGGATAAAAATGGTGCATTTTTTTTCGAGTACAAGCCTTACTGTTTACAATGAGCAAATAAAGGCTCCATTACGACCAACTCAAACAATTTCGAAGGGCGTGTCTTTATGAATTAGTAGCAGGAGGGCGCAAAGGATGACAAATAAACTTATACCAACATTTTGGGAGGTTGATCTGCAGCAAAAGGGTGTTTGGGCTGTTTATAGAAGCTTCGTGATTATTTTATAACTACTGGGTGACTACAGATCTCCTCCCAATTTTTTTTTTGTAGGTTGATCTGCAACAGCAAGGCCTGTAAGTTGTCTTTAGAAGTTTGCTGATTTTTTGGATGCTTTTAAAGTAGCAGCAGGACATTATAAGTAACTTTTGATCACCTTTGAATATTTTGGAAGATTGAATTGGAACACCAAGGCATGTAAGTTATTAATGATTAAAATCACTGATGTCTTATGATTATGCTCAAGAAGCTGTTTAGCAGGCAACATTGGTTTTTCTGGCGCGTAGAATAGAGATTAAAGATCATGGCTATAGTATACTATGTCACGATGCAGAATCAGGGCGTCACAATATCAGCTTCATTCGACCCAAATCGACGAACAGTCTGCTGGCTTTCTTTTTCTGTTAAAGTCGAACATCTTCGCGGCATTCGCTCAATCACTTGTCTCTATTTTTCCCGTCGCTCCATTGATTTTTCTTTCAAGATTCGGTGAAACGGACGAGCGAAAGGGCGCTCGACTTTGATAGTTCCGTCTTCCATGAAACACATCAACAGAGGTTTCATGACGTATATGAAAATATATATTTAAAGCATTTCTCACGTGAAAACATACGAAGATTTCACGTAATATGTTTAATATATCTTCCATCCACATATTTATCTAAAAAAAATTAACGAAAACGGGACATAACGCATTTTAAACAAATTGAAAGATCGGTGATGGAGTGTTCGTGAAAGGGATTGAAAGCCATAATGAGGTTTCGTTTAACTAGAAAATCGACGTTACTCACATTGAAAGCGATGTGCAAAGCAACGACGAAAGATCCACAGCCAGTCTTTCCTGCTGCGTGCTTCCTTTTCATTTTCACTCTTGCCGATAGTCTAGCTAGGCCTTATAGAAATGAAGTGTTGAACACGTTTGTATGCGGGAAACTAAACTCGAGTTCATTTTAGAGCTTCGAAAATGTAGAGCCCTGTGCAGAATACAGTGATGCCCACTAAGCAGCTGCTTGACCATGTCATAGAATTATCAATTTGTAAAACAGTTAATAACTATTTTAATTGAAGATTGGCTGAAAAATGATCTTCTACAAAGTAGCTGAGAAAATTTACCATAAGAATAGCTATAGAACTTTTGAATAGTGAAATATAGAAAAAGGTTAGTTCTGTTGAGGAACTCCAGATTCGATGAAAACTGTGTAATATTTCCGTGAGAGAAAAAGAGATAGCAATTCACATTTACTCAGTCACTGAGTAAGATAGAACGGTCGTCCAAGGGTAATGACGGCTTCGCCAATTGGCAAATCAAAGTTGGCACTCGTGGAGAATAGAAGAACTGATGGTTTCAAAAATTTACTCAGTGAGGTGTGCAATCTTAAAATGTATTTGCTTTGCCAACAAGTTATTTTAATAACTTGATGCTAAGCTAGTAGAAAACTTAAAGGCAACTCTATAGACATATAATAAAGAAAAAAAAATTCCCCCCCGTCTCGATGAGTCTCATCGTCGCCCACTGGTCACCATAGCCGGTTGAACTCCAGACGAAACTAGAACCGCACTACCGTTTATGCTGGCGACAACGCTCTGATGAGACAACGAAACCTTACCCCCAAGCTCTTTCCCTGATCCTATCCTTGGACAATGTACCTCTCTAACCTCGAGCAAGCCGCGAGTATACGGCCCAACTCCTACTAGACATAGAATTAAGTGAATTTTGTTACAAACAAAGAAAATGAACTATCGGCTTCGTAAAGCTAACGCTATTGAGCCTTCCAAATAAACGAACTAGTTAAAAAAAAAGAAAAAAATAATTTCTTTTCAATGTATCAGTTGTTTACACTACCGATCATAAGTTTAAGGACACCCCCCAAAAAACCATGCAAATATGTTTTGTTCAATGATCTCTCATTTTACGTTCAATTTTCGATCTTCAAAGGTTATTTGAATGGTATGAATGGTATAGCATAAGTGTTGTACAACTACTTTTATTTCAAAATTTGGCCAACCCAATTCTGAGAAAATCAGTCACGATTCAGAGTAAGTTTTGAAAAATATTCGAGGGGTGTGACACATCTAAATCTCGAAATAAAATGGTCGGAAAATCTCACACTAGCGAATCAATCTACGAAAATCTTTTTTTCATCTCTTGCATCTAAACCCATCTACTCGCATCGCTCTTCACCTTTTTGCAGGAAATCTTCAAAATCATAATCAATCGTGCTTCCATCTATTAAGCGCGAGTGCATCTCACAACAGCAAAGCAAAACATTTCCTACATCTTAGATAGAGTCGCCCCCCTCGAAAATATTGTAACTTTGGGTGAACTGTTAGCGCACAAAATTTGAAAATTATATTGAATAAATTGCCTACGAAGAAACTTCCATTCAATACCTTTCAAATGATCTAAAGAGAACGAAAATTGGACGTAACATGACAGAGATATGAACATAACAAATTTGTCATGTTTTTTTTTTTGGAGTGTCCTTAAACTTATGCTCGGGAGTGTACGTAGATATCAGCTTTTCTATCACTTAAGCAGCAACCAGATTTAAATAAAACGCTCCATTTGCAAAATAAAAGCATTTTAAGATTGCACTCGTTTTCCTTTCCATGGAAAATTATGAAACCATCATCATCATGGAAATGCTAACATGAAGCTTTAGTGTGATAATTCATTAGCTAGAGAATGATCTTTAGAAGAGGGTAGGTGGATAGTTCCGTTAAAGTACGGCAGTATGCGTCTAACTTTAAAAACTGTCGCATTAATGGCCCTTCGCTCATTTTCAACTTCTATTCAATTTTCATACTGCCGTACTCTAACGGAACCTACTCTCTTCTAAAGATCATTCTCTAGCTAATAAATTATCACACTAAAGCTTCATGGTAGCATTTCCAACCAACTCTGAAAATCGCTAACTTCGCGTCTGAAGTAACATAAAAACACTTTGAATATCACTTTCATAGTTCATCTATTCTCCACTAGTGCCTACTTTGATTTGCTAATACGTTTAGTTATTATCGTCAGTCGTTTAGAGCTCAAATGTATCCACTCGTTGCTCTGAAACATGACGTGTCCTCATGCAAACGACGATATTAGTTAAAGGTAACACCGAATCCGAGATTGACCCTGCGTCAAAACTCATGCTTGTAAAAGGTACAAAAACTGCCCAAAACGTTACATGAATAAATCAAGTTGAGATTCCTAACCCGAATTCAACGCGGCACCAACTCAATCAATCTTCCATGGTGCCTGCAAACGTAAAATTTTCGGCTACACCTACGGTGACACTTGAAACGCAAACGTGACCCTTTTTGGCTGTGAGTTGAACTTTTATTTGTCAGAAAACACGCAAAATGCACGCTGTTTTCTTGCAAAACAAAAGTCATGGACGTTAGGATTGCTACCTCCAACGGTGCTTACGGTACCTTCTTGTCCGGTTGGTCATTCGTTTCCGAGCCTTTTTTTTTGCTCACCAGCGGTCTGTCGTTGGAAACGACATTCTGTGCGAAAGTCATACACATAGCGCACACACAAGCACACTCACACATTTCCGCATAATAAATCATCCCGGGAGTGTGTGCGTTCCGAGGTTTACTTCCTGGCATGTGGGTGGGTGGGTGACTGACTGCAATCCCGCAAATATATCGCCGAGTTACAATGTTGCGACAAATGCGTCAGTGTCCTGCAATAGCAGCTACTCTGGGAAAGGAAACGACGACGATGAAAACGGATGGTTCTGGTTCAAGTAGTGTTCTTTATAGCGGTGGCGCCTCCAGTCTGTGTAACAAGTATGGACAAAAACACGGCTTGGTTCAACTTGTTTGCTCATTTGTCGTAACCGGAGATGTTCCCCCGCAATTCATGCGTTGTTTGTTGCTTTCTGGTGTTGACTTGAATGGTGCATCAATCGTGCTGAGGGGGTGGAGTAGGATTCAATTCAAGGATTAACTGTGTCTCCACAGGTGTCACCGGAAGGCATTGTTTGCGGTAGCATCATCTGGGGTGATTGGTTCGGATTGAAACAAAGTAATCTGGCCTAAGAGCTGGAATAGGGAATGACCATGCTGCCGAGATTCACTAGGGTATGTTCAGAAGTCCAAAATAGAGTTCAATCACAATATTGTTGACACTATAAGCTTAGGAGGATCGATGTCTCAGAGCCACAAAGGGAAACATTAGCGGGGCTGAGGGGTTCCATTATTCAGTTGCTCAGTTCTCGGCCTTTGTGAACATTGTATTGAAAAGTGAAGCAAATTGATTTTTCTTTTTAGTATCTTGATAAAATAATTAACTTTTTGTTAAAAATTTTTTGTAAGGTCACTAGGCTGAATGCTTTTGAGCTGAATTGTAAAGAGTGCGAGATTGAATTAAGAAATTATTTAAGAAAGCATTTGATACCACCCCCCAAGTATCTTGACAAAAAAAACCGTAGTGTTACGTATCCACTTACAAATTGTAGGTGTCTCAACCGTACGTAAAGAATGAGGTCAGCCATCGTTGGTGGCACAATTTTTTATACATCT
The DNA here is from genome assembly GCF_037179485.1 of Ochlerotatus camptorhynchus. Lineage (NCBI taxonomy): Eukaryota > Metazoa > Arthropoda > Insecta > Diptera > Culicidae > Ochlerotatus > Ochlerotatus camptorhynchus. The sequence continues at coordinate 1,008,440 of NW_027040766.1, read as the reverse complement.
GAAAACATGTTTTTGATTCACTTTATATCTTGAAATTTAATCGATTTATTAATTGCTGCTAATTATCCTCCAGAAAATGCGAAGTAGCATTTGATAGGCATGCAGTATCGTTCGAATTAACGAAGATTCATAGTATGAGTAAACATCACTCTATAATCGCATAATGATAAATATAAGATCCTCTTCACATTTGTAGGAATAGTTAGCTATCTTTATTAAGAATATTTTCAGCCAAACTGGTACATCGCTAGATATTTGTAGGATTAGTTTGCAATACACGTTATTTTTTTTATAGCGGGCTTTACATGAAGGATTTTTTGCAAAATAATTTGTTCAATGCTGTGTTCTTGTGGAAGCACATATTTATTATTATTATTATTATTATTTAGCTTTATTAAGGAGGCTTTCAGCCTTGGGCTGGTTCGCCTCCAGAAGCACATATGATGATGATGGTCCCACCTCTTACCCCTACAAAGGTTTGAGCTGGACGATTTATCTTTAAGATAATTTAATATGACATTTTAACCAGGTTGGCAAACAAAATCGAACTGGTTTCAGTTACAGATATAGATTCCCTCTAAAGTTTACAGTTGCTTCACAGCGATATAAATGTGGAAAAGCTCAGGCGTCCACCTCTTAGTTCGCCTTTTTGTCCACCTAAAATATTCATAAGTATTACAAGCAATCAAGAGTTAATGAACAATCAACAAAGCATCCTATTACACTAGTAACCCCGCAATCTGATGCTATCATAATTTTCAGCAATGTCAGGAATGCTCACGAACCCCTAACATTTGCCAGAAAACTTACTACTAACTCAAGGTATCTTTCAAATAAGCTTCAAAATTGCATTTTTTTTTATCAAATGTTAAATTCAGTCCTCTATATCCGTAATACGCGCGCGAGGCTCAAACCTTTGTAGACTACTTTTTTTTTAATTAATCTACTATAAAATCAAATATTAAAAATCCATCATCACCCTCGTGGCGAACAGAAATAGTTTTTGCAGTGCTACAATAATTATTAAAAAGTCGTTATGACAGCTATCCATATAAAATAATCCGTTAGAGATAACTTCGTCAAGATACATAATTTGTCAATTCATAAAAAAAATCACTGGATAACTGTTCAAAAGACAGTTTTAACGTGTGAAATGCAGTGTCTTTTAAATTCTGTAAGTGTTGCTAAACGTTTGATATGTCTAGGCATCGAATTGAAAACATTTATTCCTTTATAATATAATGAATTTTGTGAAGCACAAGTCAAGAAATGTGGTGTTCTTATTTCAACCGCGTTTCTAGTATTATATCTATGAAAGTCACTTCCTCTTTCAATTCGATCACACAAATATCGAGGCAGCAAACCGTTAATTACTTTAAAAATGAACACCATAGTCAAATATACAATTCTTTGCTTCACCGACAACCATTGTAAGGCGTCTAACATCAAAGTTGAGGAAGTGAATCTATTACATCTCAAAATCAAACGCATTATTTTATTCTGCAAGCGCTGTAATCTCGATATTTGTGTTGCATTGGCCAGAAATAAAATGGAAGGGCAATTGACAAATGAAGGTCATTCACTTATTTGCTTATTAGCTAAATCACAAATAGAGTTTGGGTAATGTTTATACCTTTCACGCCAACGTTACGAATGTGCTGAAGTAACTAAACTTATCGTTCGCTAATTGCAATTTACTAACGCTTCATCTAGTGAACGGCATTTGTTAATTGATATCGATTTTAATATTCAAAATAAGTGTCAATTTAATTTTTAGTTTAGTTTAGTTTGACGTTTTGAAATGGCAGATTAGTGGCCGATAATTGAAATTTCTTTCAATTACTATCTTACATTGTGAATACAATTGACTTTTATTGTTACTTCTCACAATCACAGTTATGTTTTGCCTAAGCACGATATTGCTTGAAATCACAAGGATAAATCGGATTGAGAATGACGCGAGTGTGCGACATTTTAGTGTTTTGTGTTCACAGGATAATATAAGCTATGTGTTTTAGGATTTTATAATGCCCTCAAAGGCAGACCATAAACCTAGTCATTCGTGATGTTAAATGCAACTGTCTACCAGCGGCCGGAAAGGAATAGAACCGGTGGGGAATATTGATGGAGACTAACTATACTGCCGTTATACGCATAAAAGTCCCACTATGCATCAGGATTGCATAGAACATGGGACAGTTATGCGTATAACGGCAGTATAGAAGATGATGAATATGACTTCTGTGGTTTGTTTTGTGTGAGTTGCAGAATTAATTGAACTATGGGTACTAATGGGGTCTGATTCACTGCCACTTTCTCTTGAGCCTACATTTCGTATTTAAATCTATATGTGAACCGAGAAGTTAACTGCTGGTCTGAGCTCCTCTGGTATATTCAATTAGAAGATATTCCTGAATATACAGACAAACAGTACGTAATTTTGTGAACAACTTCGATGACAGTTGTCCAGCAGTGCTCCCATTTTATTTACAACAATCCAATTCCTACGAGATTGTGCTGAAGGTGTGCCGATGGATGTGCCCAAGCTGTGCCGAACCTAATAACCTTATGTGCTGAGTGACAAACCCCTTGGCGAATACACTTGTTTGACCAACTAGGAGCATGAGCATTATTTGTGCAACAAATTGTGAACACATGCATGGTCACACTTGTGTAGTTTTTTAACTTGCTCATAATTTATTATACAAATAATACTCATGTTCATAGATTGTCATGCAAATGTATCCACGGCATAACTGTCTTTTGTAGTATTTGCTGAAGTACATTTAGTTAAATTGACCACATCTTAAAACATCTTGAGGCATCAAAGTCACGACAACGGCTTTAAGGAGCAGTTGACTTTCTGGAAAATTAACTATAATCAATCAATCCTGATGAATGTGGGCGTCTCAGTGGAATACTCACATACTGTAGGCGAAATGCGCGTATCTGTCAAGGATAAGCAAATAAGATAGTGGAATTAAATGGAAATTACTAATTCTTCTCTCTCTTTATAAAAGCAATAATATTTTCCAGTAAGTTTGTCGTGGCAGTAAATAGAAAAGCAAAATCTTGTCATCGAATAGCCATATGTAAAATATTATCACTCGATCAAACCAAATAAAACTCCCATCTATTTGGAATTCCTAACTAATTCTTACTTATTTTCGATGCATATTGTTGAGCAGTTTTAAGACGACCTTCCCGTATAAACAATAACCATAAGAAGCGCCTTACACACAATTCGGGTTTTTATCAATTTTTGGAAAATGATTCAATACATTCCTGATTTTTCTAGCTTAGCATTTGACTGAGGAGCACTTTTTGACTTCAATCAGCTGTTTATTTCAAACGCTCTATATAGGTACAGTTTGACATCTTCATTATGTTCATCAGTTCATTTCTTCCACTAATTTCAAAAGTTGGTTCGGATTCTTTGGTCCACAGCTCACTGACGTTTTTTTGAAGAAAAAACATTTTGTTTTTAATAAAAAATACTGAATTCGTAAAAAAAAAAATATTTTACTAGCTATATGACTGAAAAAAATTCCCTTTTTTATTGAAAACCCGTAAGTAATGAAAAACTTAAACCACATCTGCTGTATAATAGTAGTCCGTAAATTAATTAACTATTTTTGGGAATTTTTTTGAACATTTATTGCTATTTTTCAAAGAAAAAGTTTAGAGAAATTTTCTTAATTTTTGATTTCTAGGCGCCATGTTCTTGCCGTATTATTGCACTAACAAAAATTTACATTTCGGTGGTCATCAAAAAACCTGATAATTTCATGAATTGAAAGGACTAACCTTTTTGTAAGTTTCTGCCTTATAAATAAATATCACACTTTTCACTCCTTATGCAAATTTAAAAGATTTAAGGCTTATTATGCTTTATAACTATGGACCAAACATTAGGGACGTGATTTTGATGCTTGTTCCTAATTAAAGGGTGATACGGTCAAAATTTGGTCAAGGGAAAACGCGTGTAAATCGGTGAAATCGTTTATTTAAAAAATCAAATTAAATTTCTTTTTCAAGTTCAATTAGTATAAAATTCAGGAAAAATATTCAGTTAGGCTTCCGCTTTTCCAAATCCGAATTGCCGGGCCTTACGCTTGACCCCTGCCATCAGATTTTGTACAGCCAAGGCGGCTTCTTCGCCGCAGAAAGCCAGTTTGCCTTAAACTGCTGCTCGCCCTTAACAGTTTTTTTGGTCTTCTTTAGGTTCCGCTTGACAATAGCCCAGTATTTCTCAATTGGGCGGAGCTCGGCGTGTTGGGAGGGTTCTTGTCCTTGGGAACCACCTGCACGTTGTTGGCGGCGTACCACTCCATGGCCTTTTTACCGTAATGGCAAGATGCCAAATCCGGCCAAAACAGTACGGAACAACCGTGTTTCTTCAGGAAAGGCAGCAGACGTTTATTCAAACACTCTTTCACGTAAATTTCTTGGTTGACAGTCCCGGAAGCTATGAAAATGCTGCTTTTCAAGCCACAGGTACAGATGGCTTGCCAAACCAGATATTTCTTTGCGAACTTTGACAGTTTCATGTGCTTGAAAACATCTGCTACCTTTCCCTTTCCTTTTGCCGTATAAAACTCCTGTCCCGGAAGCTGCTTGTAGTCGGCTTTGACGTAGGTTTCGTCGTCCATTACCACGCAGTCAAACTTCGTCAGCATCGTCGTGTACAGCCTCCGGGATCGCGCTTTGGCCGTCGTATTTTGTTTATCATCGCGATTTGGAGTCACTACCTTCTTGTAAGTCGATAGTCCGGCTCGTTTTTTGGCTCGATGCACGGTTGTAGACGATACACCCAGCTTATTTGCGGCATCTCGGAGAGAGAGATTAGGGTTTCGCTTGAAACTACCGGCAACTCTCTTTGTCGTCTCAGCGGCTTCCGGTTTTCGATTTCCCCCCGATCCAGACTTCCTGGCTGTCGACAAACGTTCCCCAAACACTTTAATTACATTTGTAACGGTTGATTTGGCAACTTTTAGCGATTTTGCCAACTTTGCGTGCGAGTAGCTCGGATTTTCGCGATGCGCGAGCAAAATTTTGATACGCTGCTCTTCTTGCTTGGACGGCATTCTGACAACTGAAGAGTGAATTCCAAAATCAAAATAGGAGCAACATTCTACACACACACACCTTCAAAATGAGGGGTGTTCAGGTTATTTAAATGCAAAATTGAAAGAAATACGTCAAGTTGATATTGACCAAATTTTGACCGTATCACCCTTTATGGCATACGAACTTTATTTGAACACCTTGTTTTGGTATTGCATTCTCGTTGACGACGACTCTGCAACTGTTCACTCCTATAGGAAAATCCCTTAAGCAAATGTCCATTTTCAAGAAACCTACCGGATCGTTCCTTATCCCTTCACTCTACTGAAAAAGCCCGTAGGCAAAATGTTAATCGACACGGTACACACGTTATTTCTAAGCAATCCCAATTTGAGAAGGATCTACTCATATTCGTCAAAAGTAAGGTACACTAAATTGAGTAAACAAAGTTTAGACTAAAAAAAACTACAAGGGACAGCCCTATGGGGTTGTCCGCAATGGTGACGTAGGACTACGTTGTCTTATATAATACTAAATCTTATTTGTTAACTGCAGCAGGAGCTTGTGTTTTGTGTAGGAATATGAATTTGAGCGGGGTTTATACTCTTTAGTATGTCGCGCTTTACATAGATATGCTCCACAGTGACTCACGAAAAGCTACTGATTCCGATCAATAGCGGTGCGGCTTCTTCCTCCTTCTATGGACGCTCATGTGGGCTGTAGCTCGCTGCTTGCAGGGAGCCTATCGTTGTGTACTGGAGAACACCACCACTCACCACGCAGTGATTTAATAAACACCGTTTGGTGAGACTCAACTTTGAAATCTGTGTTAGGGAAATCGCTTTTCAGAGGCAGTCGGTGATAATTTTAATTATCATAGCAACAGTTGCACATTCGTGTAATTTTCAATAATGACATTTTGAAAAAATGATAAAGTCTTCATTTTTAAAGATTTGTAGAAAAAATTCCTATTGATTGGCGTATTAAGAATTAAAATCCATCATCTCTGGATCAAAATCAGACCACTATCATGCCGCCACCGACTTTGGTTGTTGAAATTGCACCCCCAATGATGCCTTCAAGAACATGGTATGTTAGATTTAAACATATATAGATAGAGCTGAAATTAGGCGTAACAGTTTTTGTAAACAATGACTTCTCTCGATGATTTTTAGGAATTCAAGACACGCCCACGCAAACCAACATTATCGTTGGGTAGGGGAAGTCTTACCCTACCTGATGGTAATGTTTATTTGCGTGGGCAATCCTTGACTTTCAAGACGTCATCGAAAGAAGTCATTGTTTATAAAAGATGTTACGTCCTAATTCCAGCTCTATGTTGGGAACCTACATCCGATTGATGATCTTGACAAATGTCCAAAAAATACTCTTGTACACATTTATGGTGGTCCTGAAAAGGACTATTTTGTCTTGATGGTTCAGTAATGCTGAGTTATTAAGCTATTAAACACACATGAGGCTGGTGAGCTGTATGTTGTTTGAAATGAGGGCGACGCGCTTGGCATAGATGGCCCACAGCGACTCACGAAGAGCTACTGATTCCGATCAATAGCGGTGCGGCTTCTTCCTCCTTCTATGGATGCACTGCTTGCAGGTAGCCTTTCGTTGTGTACTGGAGAACAATGTTCAACGTCACACCCCGAAAGCACTGCTGCTGCTGATGCCGACGACCGGACACCACCACACACGGTGATTGGTACTGAATCCGATCAGCGGTTGAGGGCAGCCTTGATAGCTAACTACTTGCGGGGAGCCTTTCGTTGTGTACTGGAGAACACCACAACTCACCACGCGGTGCTTGAATAAACATCGCTTGGTGAGACCGGATGGAATTCAATTTTGAAATCTGTGTTAGGGAAATCGATTTTCGCAGCAACAGTTGCGGAATTATCATAGCAACAGTTGCACATTCGTGCAATTTTCAATAGTGACATTTTGAAAAATGATAAAATCTTAAATTCTACAGATGCGTATAAATGTTTCTGATCGATTGGTGATAACATTATTGAAATTGGTCCAGGGGCAGCTGAGTTATTAACGTTCAAAGTCTTTCATAATTTTGTTACATGGTTCACTTTCGGTTTTCACAAAGTGTACCCCCATATAGAAATCACAGACGTAGTCCTACGTCAAAAGATAACGATTGGAAAACATCGACCTGAATCCGAACGATGCAGTTCATTTGTTATCTTGTCAGGTGCAACTTTGTTTGTTCAATTTTCGGTAGCCCTACTTTTGATGGATATTAATAAATTCTACTCAAATTTGGGTTGTTTAGAAGTAGCGTGCAGTCAATCCTCCCATCAAAACAAACTTCACGGCAAATGAGACTAGCTCATAATTGAATACCGTCCACTCCAACTTGCAAAAGCGTAGATCACTCGTAGGATGAGTAAATTTTTATCAAATAATATTGAATGTATATGAGTGACATTTACTCATATAAGAGTGACATTAAATCATATTTGAGTAAACATTTACTCATTCTATGAGTGACTTACGTTTTTGCGAATTTGAGTGATCGGGATTTAAATATGAGACGTAACACATTGAATATTACTCACTGTAAAACATCGTCGTTTAAACATAACCGCCATCTGTTGGGTACACTATGGTGGGTAGTACGCTGAACAGATGGCGTTAGTGTGTAAACGTCAAACGCAAGGGAATTGACTCTGCACGCCACAGTTGGCGGTACTACCAACTACGATAATTTTAAGTTGACCGTTAAATGCTTGTTCGATGAACAACCTGCGAGAGTTATGTCTGTTTGTCTGTGTATGAGTAATATTCATTAACCGTGTAGGCCCTTCAAAAAACTATCAAGCTAAACAATGGCGTAGGTCCTAAGTAACATTGATCGATTCTCCTCGTCGACTTTCTCTTTCGTTAATAACTTGGCTACAAATCAGTTGCTTGCCGATGCTATATAATAACTTATTTTATCGAACTATGTATTGAAAATAGCTGGAAGTGTCTATTCATATGACCATGGGGATGCAAAGAGATAATCTGTCAAGATAATCTATCAATGTTACTTAGGAGCTAATGCATTTTTCGGCTTTTAAAAGCATCGTGATTTATGCCACCTGGATCTGTCTCTTTCATCCTCATCAGTTCTTACGCGAGAAGTGAAAGTGACGTAAGCAATGTGGTTACGTATAAATGATAAGGAGCGAAGAAGAAGTGCGATTTCACATACCGATCCTTTGTACATCGAGGTTCATATTCGATGGGATGAAGTTACATCCATTTATAGACCCAATTTGAGTACAGTAGACTAACATTACATCCACGTATCTGGAATTTTTTTCATGTTAAAATGGTGAGATTAAGCAATTTTCAGTCATGCCTAAACAATATCCAAATAATAAGAATATCTAAACATACATGTCCACAGTGAAATATCGACTGCAGCTCAATTATTACATAAGATGCGGCCTAAAATCTAATTGAAGCCTTCATATTAGACCGAGTTTGGTGACATATACCCTATGACTTCGAACCCCCTCAATTGGAACCTAGTTTATCAATAATTTGTGCAGAAAAGTGAGTACGTGTCAGCCAGCTGTCCATTGAAAATGCTTGCTTTATTGGAAATGAAATAGTTTTTCTATAGGTTTTACAGTGGATCTCAAATTATAATACTTTGTATCTTTCGTATGCTCTTTTTTAGGATCACTCGAGGGGGACGACACATCTAAATCTCAATTCTAGGTGCTCAACAAATCTCACACTAGCTAATCAATCTTCGAAAAATCTTCTTTAATTTCTCGCATCTACTTGCATCGTGCATCATCTTTTTGCAATAAATCTTCAGAATCGTCATAAATCTTCTTACTATCTACTCAGCGTGCGCGCAGCTAACCACAGCAAAAAACAATTTTTCCTTCATCGTAGATAGAGTCGCCCCCCTCGGGATCACTCTTACTTTTTCGAAGATTTCCTTTTGTTCATCACTTAATTCCTTTGGCTCATGATACCATCAGTTAAAACTGTATTTTTAACTTTATCTCTATACATTCTTAGGTGTTTCTTAGAATATGATCATGTTGGTGTACGCTGATTCAAAAAGGAAATGGTAGTAACATTAAGCCACAGACAAACAGACGTAACTCTTTGAAAAACTTGTTCTTGAAAACATAGTATCTCAAAACATATAACTTCAGTAACGACATCTATCTGGCTTCTCGCGGAAAACAAGCTTGCCCGCTAACTCGTAAACAATATTGCATAAAATTTCTATAGAATATATAGAAACGTCAAAGTGATCCGATGCCAGCGCTGCGGCGAGTAGTTCGCGGAACTGATAATATTCAAATCAACCGTTAAATGCATGAACGAAGATACACAATGAAGAGTTACGTCTGTTTGTCTGTGATTAAGCTATCCATAGTTGGGCGTTGTTGAACGTGTGGTACTTGCACAACATTTCATGTGAGTACCAAAGTAACCATATAATCACAAAATAACTTTTCATGAAGGTTCAGAGTGAGAAAATGTCACTGAGATATGGTTAGTTTGATATTCAGATGACTATTAAATTAAACAACTAATCCTGGTTGTATCTCTTTTTCGTTTGCATGTAACACTATTTGATATTGCTAACCGCACCGCATTCCGGGTGATGAGCGAACCTGAAGAAGAAGAAGATGATCATGAACCCCTTCTCGGAACGAGTGCTTTGTTGATGGACCTGGTCTACGATTCAAGATTGGTTTCTGTAATGATAAGTATCACGATCTTCATCGAAATGTAAGTATTATTGACAATAATCATAACAATCAACTCGTATATACATTGAAATACATATATGCCGGCGCCGGTGGTGTAGTGGTAAGCGTGACTGCTTTTTAACACCCCAATGGGTCTGGGTTCAATCCCAGTCGAGGTCGGTGGGATTTTTCTAAGGCATAAAAATCTCTGGTCACGTCTTCCTTCGGAAGGGAAGTAAATCCGTTGGTCCCGGCCCATGTGTGTTGAATGGGTGCGATATTCTACGCAGGTGTGGAAGCTGCCTTACTGCACATTCGATTGCCGTCAATAGATGGCAATCGATGTCCGTCGGTGATTGGCACTAGACTGCGGAACAGAGACCGACGTTAAATAAAGGAAAGAAGAAGAAGAAGAAGAAGAAATACATATATAAATGGGAAGGGACGGTCCAACAGGGCACCCGATTGAAGCGATTAGGAAGGGGAGAGTGGGAATGCCAACTCCCTGTTGATAGCATTCCATGGATAAAGGGCGGGCTCTTTTTTTTTTTTTCCTTTATTAGAGAGATTTTTAGCCTAAGGCTAGTTCATCTCTTATGGCGGGCTCTTCTCCCCACTCATTGGGGCATCTTCCTGTTCGGGAACTTCTCTTTTTGACCAATTGGCTGATCAAGTTGCTGAAAGGAGATTCTTTACTGTTCCGTAGATGCGTATAGGCGACTTTGCCTATCGATCTACCCAATCCGTTTTTGGCCCTTCATACAGCGATATTTTGAGGACAATCAGAGGTTATTAAGCTTGATCAAGACAAACTGAGAAGAGAGCCCACTGCTGTCGGACTTAGTTTCCGTGCTAAAATGGGTGGTAAACCACTATCATCATCTATCTATCATCATCATATACCCAATGACATAAAAATAAATTAAAAACTTTGCTATAAATTTAATATTTGTTTAGTATCAATAAATCCATCAAATGGTCCGATGTCCCGTTCGACATGATGGCTTATTGTTAATTATTTTGCGTTATCTAAAATTTTATCGATTCCATCCATTTCCTATTTCATTATTCAGAACGTCACCACATCCCGCAAGCATCTTGAAAATACTACTCGTAAATGCTTGCTTGCAAGATAACCCGTTATCGCAAGAGTAACGTAGCAAATTAATTGCATCCCATTTTTCACCGAACAAAAAGAGTAGGACGCCTTCTGCATCGGACAACACTTTTCCATATCAGGGTGCTCGTGTTGGTGGAACATAACGACACCGTACCAGGAAATGGGTTTCTCCAAAACTAACTTACAACGACTCTAGAGAAAACGAGAAAGCAAGAAAAAAGTTAATTAATAGAAACATTTACCATTATTTTCTCTAACGCGTTGGAGTGGAGTCATTTTGCAACCCACTCGTTGATGCTGTATCTGATGGGTGAGCGAACATGCAACACACACACACACACCCACAGACCCACACCGACCGGTTCAAGTTGCACGCGAACTGACGTTTTTCTCACAATGCACAAGGGATTTGAAACGTTCGCTCGTTTCACCCTCATCATCATCAACATCAACACCGCACTGTGCTATCAACGTTGTTTGGTATAGAACAGTGTAGGATCATTAGCACCGCCTTCCACCTGCAGCTTGCTGTTGCTTTGAATCCTCATCTCTGCGTGATGATCACGTTACCTAGCAATTTGTTTTTGCCTTCGAGGTGAGGTGCGAGATGGGATTAAGGAACGGACGTTTCAGTCACTTTCTTGCAAGCACTTTTATTTTCTTTCGGAAATTCAGTTAACAACCGCGTGAGCATTGTTGTACCGGCTCAAGTTTCGCGAAAAACATGAGCCCGGCAGCGGATGTTGTCAAAAAATAAACCATAGCCTACTCAGATTTCCATAAAAAATACTAACTGCTAAAACTCAAAGAAATAGGCAACTCTCAAACAATGAGCTCCCACCCACAGCAACCCATCCGAACCGCATTAGCGGGACGTTTTGGTAGGGTAAATGACGGCCTCGGCATCCATTGACTATTTTCGGAAACAGGTCGCTGAATGTCTTTAAATGATTTCTAAGTCTTTCAGCTTCAATTAGATTAGGTACATGTTCACAACTCAGCAGTTTAAGGCAAAATAGTGAAAACAATGTGTAATTTTTTAATCGGCCTTCTTAGATTTGTATGAAAATTTGCGGATTTGTTTGCTATAGGTCATTGATTAATATTTTTTGAAGAGCTTTGAGTGGGTTGGTTAATTTCCTTTAAATTCCGTTATAATTGCTTATCTTTTGACAGATACGATTATTTCGTCTACTACTTGCAGACTTCAACAGTGCCAAGTACTCAACACCACTCAACACCATAAACCAACCCACTCAAAGCTCTTCAAAAAGGGATTCTGTTAAGAGGTTCGATAAATTTAAAAGATCAATATTTTTTGCTATTGGATCTTACTAAATTTTCAAAATGGTGCCATGAAAATGTCCAAGAATTTTTAGCATGGAAACGAAATTTCTGATTGAAATGGCCTCTGAGACAAAATTTTCAAATTTCAGAGAAATAAAAACAAAATGCGTAAACTCCAAATAACTCAAAATGTCCTTGTCCAAATTTTGACTATTTTTTTTAAATTAAAGTGTCTAAAAAAAAAAGTTTTAAAATGTTTTAAATTATGTACATTTCAAAATTGACGAAAATCATAGATCAAGAACTTAGGGTAAAAAATTAAAAAATTGTGTTAGAACGTTAGTGTTTGTTATTGTTAGTACGAAAATGACTTAAAATATCTTAAAATGTCATTGGTTTTGGAGTAAAAATAGCACGAAAATACTTAAGTTACATTTCTTTCTTAGTTTAAAGTGTCCATAATTTTAAACACTCAAAAAGTTTTCATTTTTATAAGCTATTTCTTTTAAAAAAATAACATCGAGCATGGGCATTTAGATATTAATACAAAACCATCTATTGGCCTTACTGACTACTATAACCAATACCATTAAAATTCTCAAATCATAAATAAAAAGTTTTTTATATAATTCCTTTTCCCAAAGAGTATCGACAAAACAAGAATTTTAAATGGTATTGGTTCTTAATAACCCATAGGTAAAAATTAGGTAAGGTTTACTTCCAAAAACCATAATCCGTAAGGTTAAAATTTTATAATACAAACGTTCATGTAAAGTTCCATAACCATTTCAGTTAAAGTATAGCAAGGATTATAAACAATTTTTAACCATTATTGGCAAGGTCAAGCAATGGTTCGCATTTATGCGGGAAATTAAATTTCAGAAGTACTGCCTATTTACGGTTGTATCTTTTCAATCTTATGAATGACTGATTTTTTACCAAAGCAGCTATGTTAAAACGTAATTTCATATGATATAGTCATAGGGTTAACTACCCCATTTCCGGCCTATTAAACACAACCCGCACTTAGTCTTTCTTAACCTAGCGCAGTTTAAAACCAAACGAAATGTTATTATTATTGATGGCTTCCAAATTTATTAACCTCTCCGTACGCACCGTAAAATTTGATAAAGAGAAACCAATCGTTGAGATATTGTCAAAAATCTAACACTGCTTCTTGACGCCAAACTCGGCCTACGGATTTCGAACTCGACCTAACGCATTGAAACGCCTTTGAAACGCAATTGAATTCACTTCGGCCTATCGGATGAAGGTAAAAATTGATTCGGTTGGAGCGCTTCTTTTGTTTTTGGGAATAATGGGTGCAAACCTTCATATCACGCGTTCTCATTCACTTCGTTCCATAGTTTATTAACTAAAGTATCGTACCAAACGTATAATTGACTTGCTAACTGTGAAATCATGGATTTATTAAGAGTTTTTTGCTCGCTAGGCCCAAAATGGGCGATTAGGCCGAAGTAGTTCTCTACCCTATATTATGCTAAATTGAAAATTTAAATTGAAACATTAGTGGTGCTCATATTGCCCCGAATGGACTTAAGTAATATTTTGTTAAGAAAATCTATAATGCTTATTAAAACCTGGAAAACCATCATGTCATAAATATAAGAAACCAATGACTATTTATAAATTTGCTGCAAGAATATCAACGATAAATTATAAGAAACTATTGATAGACCTCATTTTCTGATTCAGAAATCTTACAACAGTTTTGACATTTTGAGCTAGTCTAACATTTTTCGAATATTTGCTCTACAGAAAATTATTTTATTGGACTTAAATGAAATGGATAGTTCAAGTAGGCTTCAAGCATTAAGCCTGCAACAGATTGTTTGTAAAATATGTTCAATAAGTTGCGTTTTAAGCGGGTGCCCCATTGGCCATATTGCCCCACTTTCCCCTATGTGTGCTTGGCGCTTAGGGAAGCATGGGCACTGTTTAGACTGACGAGAATACTTTAATTCCCCTACATAATGGAAACACGGAAGATTTTTAGCCTGTGGGAAAAACTGTCTTGCTGCTGCCGTCGACGTTTAACTACCATCGGATGGTGCCGAGAGTGGAGGACGAGGGCTGTCACAAAAACTGGAAAATAGGATCTGAGTTATCCTCCCTGGAAATGGGAAGCTTGGTGGCAGTTCCTGCCAGGGTGCACAACCGAACAGGAAACAAGCAAAGCCCTTGTGAGAGTGAATTTTACTTGCACCGTGTCGACGACGACGTCGCTCAGTCGGTGGTGGATGCTGCCTTCACTTTGATGCGAAATTTTGCAGGAACTGTTAAGCTGTAGGTGCCACACTTTTGCCGCCGAGAGTATGTCTGAGTTCGGGTTGAGTTGGTTTTTGTCTTGCTTGAAAATGTGGCGGAAGCTTGTTCACCTTGTTCATGCTTGTTGGGTGCGTTTTGTGGGTCGGTACCTATCTGGTTGTCGGTAGGAAAAACCGGCGAGATCAAACAGTTTTTTGCTTGCTGGAATGGAAAATCGTTTGTTGATAATGAGAAAGAGTTTGCAAGCTATTTAAACGATGAGATATACCATAGAAAATATGAGAGCCGAATCTGTTTTTGATTTTTGACATTAGCTTCAAATGTTTTTGATGTCATCTTCTTGTTCATGACTGTTACGTCCAGGCCTGTCATGGGGGCTACTCACGGTTACTCAATTCAAAACCAGCTTCGAAGACCGTTTTTGTTATCCCTTCTTACAAAGAAGGGATACCCCATTGAAATCCGACTTATGTCTGTATGTGTGTGTGTGTGTGTAATATCAGTAACAACTGAACCAAATTGGACTTAACAATCGTCAAATGAATGGTACCATGGTTCCATATAACCAATCAGGCTAAGGCCTTGTTGTCTTCTGCTGTCCGATTAAATCTTCTCCTCTCTATTCGATCCATAGCCAAACGTCACCAGCCTCGTAGTCTGCGAAGGGTCGATCCACCTTGCCCGCTGCGTGCCTCTTCGCTTTCGAGAACCATTTTCACTGGGTCGTCGTGCGGCATTCTTACGACGTGCCCAGCCCACCGTAGTCGTCTAATTTTTGCAATGTGAACGATGGATGGTTCTCCCAGCAGCTTGAACCTTGACAGCCCTACCAAAGATCTCATTAGACTCCGTAACACCATTTGTAGGCAGTACCAGCGTACTGGCCTGCCTAACTAGAAGACCAATTGTAATCGATTAACAAAGATCATTCAGGCCAGGATGGTGGATCTCAGAAACAACGATTTTGCTAGTAAGATCCGCTCTCTCCCAGATTGTGCTAAGCCCTTATGGAAACTTACAAAAAATCTTAAAAACAAGCCTAGGCCCATTCCACCACTGACCCCACTGCATCGTCCCGGTGACCCAGTGGTTCATCTGATAACTCCTGAAGAGAAGGCTGCCGCGATAGGTCAACACTTCGTCAGCTCCCATAATCTCGGACAAAACAACATGAATCTGAGGTTGCTGAAAATGCAACCAATGTTTATCAGATTCCTAACATTTTTCCAGAGGAATCCGAGATTATGGCTGACGAACTGTTGGCCTATATCAAATCATCTAAAAACATGAAGGCCCCAGGTTTCGACAACATCCTGAATCTGGAACTCAAACACTTGAGTTCCAGATTCTACAACCATCTGGCACTGATTTTTAATTAGTGCCTCAGACTTGGCTACTTCCCCTCGTGTTGGAAGTCAGCTAAAGTCATACCCATTCGGAAACCTGGGAAGGATCCGTCTTCTCCTTCAAGTTATCGACAAATCAGCCTTCTCTCAGGGTTATCAAAACTGTTCGAAAGAGCACTGTACCACCGGCTCCTAACATCTGCCGATGAAAACAATTTGTTACTCGAGGAACAGTTTGGTTTTCGGAAAGGTCGTTCGACCGTCCACCAGCTGACTCGAGTAACAAACATTCTCATACGGAACAAGTCTGTTTCGAAAACATCTGCCGCCGCGTTGTTGGACGTTGAAAAGGCGTTCGACAATGTCTGGCATGATGCTCTGGTGTTCAAATTGAAGCAGTACGGTCTTCCAATCTTCCTAGTGAAGATAATAAACAACTATCTATCAGACAGGACGTTACGAGTCTCTCTGAATGGCATCACATCGGATGCTTTCAACATCGGTGCCGGGGTTCCACAAGGAAGCATCCTTGGCCCCATCCTATTCAATCTGTTCACCTCCGATATGCCGGCTCTCCCTGATGGTGGATCGCTGTCTCTGTTCGCAGATGACACATCCATCGTCTACAAGGGTAGGGTCATCGGAGCTCTGACTGTCAAACTTCAGAAAGGCCTGGACGTCCTGTCTGAATATTTCAACAGCTGGAAGATCCGTATCAACACGGCAAAGACCCAGGTCATTATCTTTCCACACTCTAAATATTTTTTTTTTCCTTTGGTTTGTTTTTTCCGTCGATCTTGTTTTCCGTGCTGAGCACCAATGCTACCGACGTGCCAGGAAGGCAGCTCCCACACCTGGACCCTACCTATCGACCCATCAACTCATGAACCGGGGACCAACGGCTTTACTTCCCATCCGAAGGAAGGCGTGATCAGAGATGTTAAGCCTCAGAACATCCCGGCGGCACCGACTGGGCACTCTAAATCTCCCAGACTTGTTCCGTCGGAGAATAATAAGATCTGCCTGAACGGCACAGCTGTGGAATGGTCCAAAGAGGTCGTATACCTCGGGCTAACACTAGACAGCAAGCTTCTTTTCAGGGAGCACGTTGACAAAACGAAAACTAAGATAAGATCGTTGTATCCACTTATCAACAGGAAGTCAACCATGTCCCTGAAAAATAAGCTTGCTGTCTACAAACAAATCATCCTTCCAGTAATCGAGTACGGTATGCCAATCTGGGAGAGTTGCGCAAAATGCCATCACCTTAAACTCCAAAGGATCCAGAACAAGATCCTTAGGATGGTCCTAAACAATCCCCCGCGGACTAGAAATTCTGAGATCCACCTCCTGGCTGGAATTCAGACATTAGAAGAACGGAGAGCATTCATCCTGGAAAACTTCAGAGTCACCTGTCTGAGATCAAATCATCAGATCATACGTGATCTAGCACGTTAGGTTAAGTTATACTCGTAGTTAGGTAGGTTATCACTTTTTTTAATTCAAATAAAACAAATCCCCAAAGGGGTATTCTGTAAACTAGTTGAAAAACGCATATATTAAATTAGAAAATCAAATTAAACTAAGATGAAGAGCCAGATAGGCTAATCAATTAATATGATAAACCAATGTACTATGTACGATAATCAACAGAAATAAACATAATTTTACTACTACTACTCAAGCATGGGAAAATCGTTCCATTTTGCATTCACTACTCACTCACACACATACAACATCAGAAACGAATAGCAGCTTGTGCGAGCCGCACTGATTTCGTTCGTATTCGCATTGCTTCTATTTTCTTCGATGAACTTTGAATTGAGCAAAACAGACAGCTGAGCGTAACATGAATGATTCTGAGTGTAGTAGTGTGGATGATTCCTCTCTTATTATTTTTTTTTCCATGCTGAGCCTTTTACGATTGCATTCTGCTGAGTGAGCTGAATGAGAATTTTGCAGAAAGAATCACTTTTTATTTTCTAGCTTTAAACATACATTAACACGTTTAAATCGCTATTAATATCGAGAAAACTTTTATACTGTAACACATAAAAATAAGCGTCACGCAAATAACATAAAACTGCTGTGGTCAATTCAACTGATTTAAATAAGTGAGCCAAAAAGTATCTGACTCATCTATTTAAATCGTTAGCATTCGGATTTTACGCATTCAATCTGGTTCTCTCTCGCTAGAGAAAATTGTTCGGCTACCTTTCAGTTTATCCTTCTTTCCTTCTACGGCTGTCAGTTCTGAGTCGAGTTGCAAAGTCACTTGGTTGGAAGAATTTACACTAGTTCGGCAATCTGTTTGTAGGTGAGGATGGCTATTTTGATTCTGTGGTGCTCGCGCGAGTGAATGAATTTCCTCATGCTTGCTACTACTCCCAGCAGCTGGTGCAATTCGTGGTTCATTCGCCTCCTCCATGTTCCTTCATCCATCTGCACTCCACCCTAGATAGTTCCACTTTTTGCCCATCTAGAACCCCTCGTCTTTCCCGTTGTCAGTGTCCAATCCATATTTTTGTTTGTGCCTCTTTCGACATTCCCATGTAAATAGGCGGAGCCTATTCTGTATAATCCTCACGCACGACAGAGAAGGTGTTAGTATATAAGTGAACGTCAAAGGGCGCAGTATTATTAGTAGTATTTTAGTCGTCTTACGATAAAAGTCAAGAAAATAAACATTGTTACACAGAGAAGCCGAATTTTTCATTTCTCCACTAAAGGGAGCATCATTCCGATCCTATCCACTGCGGAACTGAAGCATCTGATCGCTGCTGTTGCTGAACCTGTTGCCGAACAGTCCACCCGTCCCGTTGCTCATCGGAGCAGCACCCAAGGAAGCAATTAGTGTTGATTCCTTCGATTCGGTCCACAATTAGATCCCTCCCGTGGTAGTCTAATGTGGATACCGTTTTGACTGCACACGGATCACCTATTGCTTAACTGTAATCAAATACCCGCTGCTGGAGCACCAACTAGAGAATCCAACAATCTCTGGCCTGTTGGTTGTTATCCAGTGGCAATTTTTGATTATTCCCCGAAGGGAGTTCCATTCCGGAGATTTTTACGTTGCCATGTGCGGTGCGG
This sequence comes from Ochlerotatus camptorhynchus, assembly GCF_037179485.1. Taxonomy (NCBI): domain Eukaryota; kingdom Metazoa; phylum Arthropoda; class Insecta; order Diptera; family Culicidae; genus Ochlerotatus; species Ochlerotatus camptorhynchus. Next base: position 989,502 of record NW_027040766.1, on the reverse strand, counting down.
TACGTTGCGTTGTGCGGTGCCATTGTTTGGTCCTTCGAACCGGATTCAGCATCGGTGCTTTGCAGTTGCAGTTGGATAATTTAGTAGCTCTAGTGGAGAAACCATCCATCACCATCGTTCGCGTTCCGAAGGTACAGTTCGCGCGAGTGAAGTGAAAATATTGAAGCACGTCCAAACGAGTTTTAGAAAAGACAGTACAGTGGTGTGTGTGCCCAGTTGGGACGAAGAAAAGACAGTACAGTCGTGTGTGTGCCCAGTTGAGACGAAGAAAAGACAGTACAGTCGTGTGTGTGCCCAGTTGGGACGAAGAAAGAACAGTAGTGTAGTGAGTGTGCCCTATTGGGCTGAAGAAACAGTCGCAAGTTCCACGCATCTATGTCGCTGCTCCACACCCCCCAAAAAGGTGCTGCTAAGATGGCCGATGTGAAGACGCTCGTACATCTTCGTGGCCAAGCGAAAGCCAAGGTGACCAGGATACGGAAAGCCATTGAAGAGACTTCGGAAGCTGGCGTTGTTCAATTTACCCTCGCCCAGCTAAAGGTGTATGCCAAGAATCTGGAGGCCCACTTCCAAGAGTACCTCAGTTTCCATCACCAAATCATTGCATTGCTGCCGCCGGAAAAGCTAGATCAGAACGATGATACGTACATTCAGTTTGAGACTCATCACATCGAAACCGCTACGATGGTGGAAGCCCTGATCCAGTCCGTTATACCGCAACCCACTCCTCCCGCAGTAGTGCCCATGCCTGCGCCAGGTTTCCAGCAACAGCAAATTGTTGTACAGCAGCAACCGCTTCCGGTTCCTATCCCTTCGTTTGATGGGAAGCCGGAGAATTGGCCAAGGTTCCAGCAGGTGTTTTCGGATATCATGGCCAGATCCAGGGACTCCAATGCAGTCAAGCTACACCATCTTGAGAGGGCACTTGCGGGTGGATCTGCCGCCAAGATCATCGACCCAAAAACGCTCAGTGAAGGCAATTTCATCCATGCTTGGGAGCTGCTGCTTGACGTTTACGAGGACGAACGAAAGGCAGTAGATTCGCATATCCATGGCTTGCTGAGCTTGAAACGTATGAGCAAGGAGTGCTCCAAGCAGATGAGGGAGCTCATAAACGAATTAACCCGCCACGTTGAAGGTTTAAGGCTGTTGGAGCAGAATTTGGAAGGCGTTTCCGAGCGTTTTGTTGTCGTCGTCCTATCCGATGCATTCGATCCCGAGACGCGGAAGCAGTGGGAGGCCACCATTCCCCATAAGCAGATTCCGAATTACGAAGACACCGTGACGTTTTTGAAGGAGCGATGTTCGTTGTTGGAGCGTTGTGAAGCCAGTCACCCAAGGTCGTCGTCAGCCAAGGAATGCAGTCAGAAGTCTATCCCGAAGCCCCCTACGATGAAATCGTTCGCTATGGCTACACCCGTAGCTAATAGTGATGCGAAATGTGAGATCTGCAGTGCGAGCCATCCCAACTTTAAGTGTGATAAGTTTATATCTCTGACGGTACCCCTACGCAGAGTCAAGGTAAGAGAGCTTAATCTCTGTTTTAACTGTTTGAGAAAGGGCCACCTTGCATCTAAATGCCCTTCGAGTAAATCCTGCCAGGAGTGTCAAAGCAGACACAATACGTTACTTCATGAGCCCAAAGTTTCAAAACCTGATCCAAGCCTCGTTCCAAGGTCCAACCCAGAATCCACCAAAGTTGTCGTTAATTCCCAAGTTCCTGCTCTGGTTGAAAGTGTATCGTCATTGTCCAATCCGGTTCATAAGGTTCCTCGATCGGATGGCACGCTTTTGCTTACGGCCATAATTGATGTCCTAGACAGTAATGGAAATCCCCACCCTTGCCGTGCATTCCTCGACTGTGGTTCCCAACCACATTTGGTGTCCCGTTCGTTTGTTGAATATTTGGAAATTGAACAGAAACCTACACATGTGGAAATTTTCGGAGCTACCGGTAAAAAATCGGTGCTGGACAAAAGGGTGACACTTTCGATCCGTTCTCGTTGCATGGAATTTCAGGCCCAAATAGAATGTTTGGTCACCGATGTGGTTACTGGTCCTCTCCCTGGTCGAAAACTAGATACCCGATCATGGAAAATTCCTTCAGGTTTATCCCTTGCCGATCCTACCTTCCATACACCCGGAGAAGTCGATTTGCTGATTGGTGTTAAACTGTTCTTCCACTTGATGTTACCCGGGCAGTTGATGTTGGGAAATCAGTTACCGATCCTAAGGGAAACCCGATTGGGTTGGGTTGTTGCTGGTGGTGCTGAGGGTGCAGATGAGACTCAGCATTGCTACACGGCTAGTTTGCGGCCCCTCACAGAATGCATGGAAAGGTTTTGGTCGATTGAGTCGATTGAGTCTAGTGATGCTGTGTCTAAGGAGGAGCAAGATTGTGAGCAGCTTTTCAGTTCCACTTCCGTTCGAAACCCTGATGGTACTTACACTGTCCACCTTCCGTTGAAGGAATCCGTAAGTGAGTTAGGTAATAACCGATCGTTGGCCCTAAAGCGTTTCCACATTCTGGAGCATCGATTCAGTAAGAATGCCGATTTGAAGGGTGCTTACGTTGATTTCATCAACGAGTATAAGTCGTTGTCCCATTGTAAGGAAGTTTCCGAGGTAGATGACGTCCCTGGGAAGTTGGTTCACTATTTACCTCACCATGCGGTTTTGAAACCAAGTAGTTCCACCACCCGTTTAAGAGTTGTCTTCGATGCCTCGGCTCGAACAACTGGTCCATCTCTCAATGATGTTTTGATGATCGGTCCGACGGTTCAGCCTGACATTTTTTCACTAAATCTGCGGTTCCGCAAACATCGTTTTGCATTAAAGGTTGATGTTTCAAAAATGTTTAGAAGAATCAAGGTTAATGAGGATCATTCTCCCCTTCAGAGAATTTATTGGAGGGAAAACCCTGATGACCCACTTCAGATCCTAGAGTTGACAACCGTTACATATGGGACAGCCAGTGCTCCATTCTTGGCCACCCGAACATTGTTGCAGTTAGCCCGTGATGAATCCCACCATTTTCCAACAGCTTCCAAGGTTTTAGAAGAGGATGTTTATATGGATGACGTGGTATCAGGAGCTGACACCATTGAGCAGGCCATTGCTCTTCGTGTGGAGTTGACAAATTTGTTGAACTCTGGAGGTTTCCCAGTCCACAAGTGGTGTGCGAGTGATCCAGCCATTCTCGACACAGTTCCTGATGAAGATCGTGAGAAATTCATGGAGTTAGTGGATTCAGATTTCAACAAGGTCATCAAAACCCTGGGTCTATTATGGGATCCAGATGAGGATATTTTTCGTTATCATTGTGAACTGAAGTTACAGTCTCCGCCCATCACAACCAAACGTATCGTCCTCTCTGAGATTGCTAGGATATTTGATCCATTGGGGCTAATTGCTCCAGTAATCGTTTTGGCAAAGGAGATTATGCAGTGTTTATGGAAGGATGGTTTGGGTTGGGACGACTCGTTGGAAGGTGATGTTTTGCAATCTTGGCTTACATTTAGAGATTCGTTGAAGTACATTGATATGATCAAAATTCCCCGCTACGTTGGATTGGTAGATGTCAGACGCGTCGAAATACATGGGTTCGCTGACGCTTCCAATCGTGCTTACGGAGCAGTCGTTTATCTGAGAGTGGTTTCTGCTAACGAGGTCAAGGTTTCGCTGCTCTGCAGTAAATCAAGGATTGCTCCCCTGAAACCTTTGACAATTCCCAAAATGGAATTATGTGCCGCCTTATTGTTGTCCAGACTGGTCCCCAAGTGCGTCTCGTCTTTGAAGATTGACATTCAGCGTATCTGCTTGTGGTCCGACAGTCGTATTGTGCTTGCTTGGTTGAAGAAGTCTGCCAGTCAGCTCGAAGTGTTTGTCCGCAATCGCGTGACGGAAATCAATTCAAACACCGACGGATGTTACTGGTCATACATCCGTTCTGAAGACAACCCAGCCGATGTTGTGTCCAGAGGACAGTTTCCACAGGTTCTAGCGATTAATAGTTTGTGGTGGAGTGGACCGTCCTTTTTGAAATTACACCAGTATGAAGTCACCGTTCCTGATTCGTTACCAGAATCAGAATTACCAGATGTTATTTCGGTTATAACTGCTGCCTCTGTTCCGGTTGTTCAGCAAGACGTTCCTTTTCTTGAAGCTTTCGGTTCATTCCGAAAATTGCAGAGGGTTGTTGGGTATGTCTTACGTTTTGTGAACAACTGCAGATGCAGCCGAGCGGACCGTTTGTGTAATAAAAATTTGACCATACCCCAATTACGTAAATCGATGACTGTTATTATTGGATTGGTTCAACGTCTGGAATGGTCGGATGAAATTAATCTGATTTCGTGTGGAAAGCCTAGTCGTCATCTAGCAACGCTAGATCCAGTGTTGGTGGATGGCCTGTTGAGAGTAGGTGGTAGATTAGAGAATTCTCGCCTGCCTTATGATGCTCGACACCAATTATTGCTTCCGAATAAGAGCCCTGTTTGTGAACAGCTTATTCGTGATATGCATTTGGAAAATCTTCATCTTGGACCCTCCGGATTGATGTCACTTCTGCGACAGAGGTTCTGGTTGATTAACGCCAAATCAACCATTCGTAAGGTATTGAGAAAATGTGTTACCTGTTTTCGATCTCGCCCTCGTTGTTTACAGCCCATGATGGGTCGTTTGCCCGAAGCTCGTGTCGTTCCTTCCGCTCCATTTTCTCGCACCGGTGTGGACTTTGCCGGGCCGGTATTCATAAAGGTTGGTCTTCGGAAGTCCGTGCGAGTAAAGGCCTACATTTGTATTTTTGTGTGTCTCGCTACCAAGGCCATTCACTTAGAATTAGTTTCTGATCTCTCGTCCGCGGCTTTTGTAGCAGCTCTCCTCCGATTTATTAGCCGTCGTGGTCTGGTAGAGGAAATTCACTCTGACCACGGCACAAACTTTGCTGGAGCAAGGTCGGATCTTCACGATCTTTATTTAATGTTCCGGGATGATCAGGTCAAAGGAAGGATTGATGAATTCTGTAGCGCTCGAGAAATCGTCTGGAAATTCATACCACCTCGGTCTCCGAATTTTGGGGGATTGTGGGAGGCTGGTGTGAAGAGTACAAAAACCCACTTACGTAAGATTTTGTCCAATGCCTGTCTCACCTTTGAAGAATTCTACACTGTCCTTACACAAATTGAGGCAGTGCTTAATTCGCGGCCTCTCTTCGCCAACTCGTTGGATACCCATGAACCATCTGCCTTGACACCTGGCCATTTTCTTATTGGCAGAGAGTTGGTCGCTATTCCAGAACCTACGCTTGAAGAAATCCCTACAAATCGTTTAAACCGTTGGAAGTATTTGCAAGCTCTCCGGGAGCATTTTTGGAGACGTTGGTCAAACGAGTACCTAAATACCTTGCAAGCTCGTTCAACATGGATCAAAGGTTCTTCGAACGTAGTTCCCGGGCTAATTGTCCTTATTAAGGAGGACAACCTTCCTCCACAATCATGGAAACTGGGCAAGATTTTGAAGGTTTATCCTGGCAGTGATTCAATAGTTAGGGTAGTAGACGTCAAGACATCTACTGGAGTATACCGTCGCTCAGTCTCAAGGCTAGCACCACTTCCAATTGAAGAAAATGATAAAGCTCTCGCACCTGCAGATCCACATCGCAACCCGGGGGGAGAATGTTCGGTTCCGAACGTTTGAATTTGCGTTAATATGTCCATTTTGTCCCTATCTTCCCTTACATTCCAAACGAAAAGTTGAATCTTTTTGCCCATCTAGAACCCCTCGTCTTTCCCGTTGTCAGTGTCCAATCCATATTTTTGTTTGTGCCTCTTTCGACATTCCCATGTAAATAGGCGGAGCCTATTCTGTATAATCCTCACGCACGACAGAGAAGGTGTTAGTATATAAGTGAACGTCAAAGGGCGCAGTATTATTAGTAGTATTTTAGTCGTCTTACGATAAAAGTCAAGAAAATAAACATTGTTACACAGAGAAGCCGAATTTTTCATTTCTCCACTAAAGGGAGCATCATTCCGATACTATCCACTGCGGAACTGAAGCATCTGATCGCTGCTGTTGCTGAACCTGTTGCCGAATAGTCCACCCGTCCCGTTGCTCATCGGAGCAGCACCCAAGGAAGCAATTAGTGTTGATTCCTTCGATTCGGTCCACAAATAGATCCCTCCCGTGGTAGTCTAATGTGGATACCGTTTTGACTGCACACGGATCACCTATTGCTTAACTGTAATCAAATACCCGCTGCTGGAGCACCAACTAGAGAATCCAACAATCTCTGGCCTGTTGGTTGTTATCCAGTGGCAATTTTTGATTATTCCCCGAAGGGAGTTCCATTCCGGAGATTTTTACGTTGTGCACCGCACAATGCGTCTTCTTATTTCTCTGCTTGTATAATTTTCGGTGGTCACCAGTGAACCCAAATACACAAACTCATCGACCACCTCGATTTCGTCACCGTCAATCTTAACTCGGGGTGGGAAACTAACATTGTCCTCCATAGAACCTTTTCCTTTCATGTATTTTGTCTGCGTTGATGTGTTTATGCTAAGTACAATCCACCTAGCTTCAGCCTTCAATCTGATGTACGTTTCCGCCATCTTCTCAAAGTTTCGTGTCATGATGTCGATTTCATAGGCGAAGCCAAGAAGCATGATGGACTTCCTGAAGATCGTGTCACTCTTGTCTATCCCAGCTCTTCTGATCACCCATGAATCCCGCCTGGTATTGTTCCACAAAATCTCTTCAAATGGTGACAGGTGGCAGCATATAATTTAGGAGAGTACCTTGTAGGTTGCGCTCAGCAGTGTAATCGCGCAATAGTTTCAGCAGTCCAACTTGTTGCCCTTACGGAAATATCGCCTCCTCCCAAATCTTGGTAATTACCCAGTGCAGCGCTCTAGTCAGTGCTTCACCACCGTATTTTAATAGCTCACTTGGTAGTTGATCTACACCAGTTGCTTTGTTGTTCTTCAGCCGACCGATCTCCTCCTCAACTTCTTGAAGATTAGGGTTCGGTAGCCTGTCGTCTTCTGCGCATGCTCCAAGGTCTTTTGCCGTGCCACCTTCGTTTTCTGTTGTATCTGATTTTTCATTCGATCTCGGTCTTCCTGCTCACGCTTCTTCCTTCGGAAAACCGAGTTTTGTCTGTTTCGCGCTTGTCTGTATCGCTCCACATTCAATCTCGTACGGTGTTGTAGCATTCTACTAACAGTTTGCATTTGCCGTCAAACCAGTAATTACTTCAGTTCGGGATCGCAGTACCTAGTGCCGCTGCAGCAGTGCTACCTATGGCGGAAAGGAGGTCCCTCCAGCCATCTTCAAGGGTAGCTGCGCCAAGCTGCTCTTCCATGGGTAGTGGACCTTCCAGCTGCTGCGCGTAATCCTGGGCAACTCCGGCGTCCCTTAATTGCTCAATGTTGAGTTGCGGGGTTTGACTTCGACGGGTGTTATGCACAGTCCAGAGATTTGAGCGCATACATATTGCAACTAAGTAGAGGTCGTAGGTATAGTATGTGACGGACTAGAATTTTGCGTTGATTAGAAAGTGAGGCTGCAAAATTCACGCATCGTTGGCCGTTGTCGTTTGAAACGGCATGCAGGCTGTTTGGCCCGATTACCGGTCTATACATTGCTTCCCGTCCTACATGAGCGTTCATGTCGCCGATGACGATTTTGAGGTCCCGTTGCGAACTGCTGCGCATAGAATGTTTCTTTCTCATCGTTGGTTCTCCTTTCGTGTGGGCAGTGCACGTTGATGATGCTGTAGTTGAAGCAACGGCCCTTAATCCTCAATTGCACATCATCGCGTTGATCGGCTGCCAACCAATCACACGTTGGCGCATCTTACCCAGCACTACAAATCCGGTTCCCAGCTCGTTGGTGGTGCCACAGCTCTGGTAGAAGGTAGCCGCTCGATGTTCGCTTTCCCATACCTTTTTTCCCGTCCAGAAAAGTTCCTGCAGTGCTAAAGGGTGTCCACGATGAAATTGCCACACTATGAAATTGCTCTAACTTTTTAACCGTTGGGTAGAATTCAATGAAAATTAAAGTCCTGTGATCAAAACTCGCGGAAATGGAGTCGAAAGAACAGCTCGTGCGTGATAAAATCTTGCGCATTCATCACGAGAACAAGGATCTCTCGCATCTTTCCATCGCTAAAACGTTGGGAATCGCGAATTCCACGGTGTCGCGAGTGATTAAGCGGTTCGAGGAACGGTTGACCACCGATCGGAAGCCCAGAAGTTAAGGAAAAAGTATTCCGTACAACACCAAAAATCACAACCGCGTAGTTGGGGCCTTCAACCGAAATCCGAACGCCTCCGTTTAGGGATGTGGCTAAGAAGCTGCACCTAAGCCGAAGTTTTGTCCAGAAGGCCAAAACTAAGGCTGGGCTTCGAACATTCAAGGTACAAAAGGCCCCTAATCGCGACGAGAAGCAGAACAAGTCCGCCAAAACCCGTGCCAGGAAGTTGTACCTCAACATGCTGACGAAAGTTGAATGCTGCATCATGGACGACGAAACATATGTGAAGGCCGACTTCAAACAGATCCCCGGCAACCTGTTTTTCACGGCCAAGGATAAGTTCAGCGTTCCGGAGCATGTCCGCACTCAGAAGATGTCCAAATTTGCGAAGAAATTCCTGGTTTGGCTAGCCATCTGCACGTGCGGGAAGCGGAGTGCACCTTTCGTGACCCAGGACACGATGAACGGACAGGTGTACATCGCCCCATCGAGAAGTACTGGGCGATTATGAAGCAGCACCTTCTTAAACGACCTAAGGTAGTGAAGACAGTCGAGGAACTGAAGAAAGTATGGGTTTACATGCAACAAACGGTTGATTCACAGGTTGTGCAGAATCTTATGGCCGGGGTTAAGGCCAAGGTGCGGGCATTTGCGTATGGACTGTAAATAAAATACGAGTAAAATGGTAAAATGAAGTTTAATAGTTATTTCTCAATCCCTGAAAATTTGATGGCAATCGGATGAAAACTCGAATTTTGCGAATCAATTTTGTGTGTGGCAATTTCATCGTGGACACCCTTTATGACTTCAAAGTTGTGTGGTTGAAGTTCATCATAGGCTAACCTATCGCAGCCCGGGAAACCGATCGATTTGCAGTTTCATGTTCCGAGTTTCCAATCGTAGTTCTTATTTCGTTGCGTAGGTCTGTGCCGATTGTTTATGTTGTGTGCAAGTTTATGTTTTTTCCAGAGCGGCTTGTTGGGCCTGCCCCAACCCCCTGTCTCACCGTGGGACCATCGTACACAGCTCTGTTTAGAGTCCCACGATGGTACTAGGACAGTGATCAGCCGCTCCTAACATGGAGTACAGATACCTTTTAGAGCCGCACCTCCATGGTGAACAGACGCTCGGGTTTGGTTAAGCATTTCCTCTTTCACCGTACTATGGTTGCCGCGCCAGTGTTCGCGTCGCACCTCTTCACTTTGTTATTATTGGACTGGCAACAATGCCCAGGCTACGCCACCCAGCTGTGTCCATGTTTCAGCTGGTAGTCTTTTGTTATGTTTTGTATGACTCGGGGAGGCGTGAAGTAGGAACTTGTGAGGACCAGAGCTAGATATTCCGCTCCTTCCAGGTTGTCAACTCACCATTTTGTAACCCAAAATGAAATTAACTAGAGTTACAAAAACCATAGTAGGGGAAATGGCTCTAATGTTGGCCTATGGATCTAAGATTGGGCCCATCGCTAAAAATCTGCTATTTATCAATTTATCTAGATGAATGCGTCATTGAGACAGTACTAATGGATATTTTTGGTCGCTATTGAAAATTTAGTCGATTGCTGAATTTATGTATGGGCCCAAGTTAGGAGCATTTAGGTCGACATTACATCCATTTCCCCTATTTTTATTGAAAATTGTTGCATTTGCTCTATTTTTTGTCTTGTGACCGAACATATTTTTTGTTTGTTTTGGGGTTACTTTGAAGATTCTCGATGAATGTAGGAAAGCATGCGCAAACCACCACCGAACACAACCACTCACCACGCAGTGATTTAATAAACACCGTTTCTTGAGACCGGATGGAATTCAACTTTGAAATCTGTGTTAGGGAAATCGCTTTGAGAAGTCAATCAATGATAATTTTAACTATCCAAGCAAAAATTGCACATTCGTGAAATTTTCAAAAGTGATATTAAGAAAAAATGATAAAGTTTTAAATTTAACAGATTTGTAGAAATATATCTGATCGATTTGTGATACAATTATTGAAATTGGACCAGGGGCAGCTGAGTTATTAACGTTCAAAACCTGCCATAATTTTGTTACACGTCCCATTTTTGGTTTTCACAAAGTGTACCCTCATATATAAATCTCAGACGTAGTCCTACATCAGAAAAACACATAACCATTATTCCTTATCGTTCTCTATAATCTTAAAAATAGATGTTTAAGGCCTACTTTGGTGCAATAAGACCACTGAAAAGCGCATAGGTTTCGTAGAACATTAGAATAGATTTTTAAAAGGAATTAGTTGGGGAGTTTGTAGATAACATCCCAACAAACTAATTATGTCACGTTTTAGCTGAAGAAGCAATGTTTGTTGAGAATAAACCCAACTTGTAAATAGAACGATCCGTCAAAAGCACTACCCACAATCCTTAGCATCCACACTCTCTGATGTTACCCTGGATGATGTCCTGGGTGTTTGGTCATGGATATTGTGGGACTGCATTCAGTCATTATGCTGAAATACGTAAGGATGAATTGGTTATCTAGCCGAAGATTTTTTGGGAATCGACTGAAATTTAAAATTTTAGAATTTAAATGGCAATCTAATTTTTCTAACCTTCTAAAAGTTATGGCTATGGGCTCTGGAGATCAGTTCTAGATGACCAAGAAACTGTAAATAAATTATCAATTTACATTTCGCTTGGTTCGCCATAATGTATGTCTCATAAAAGCGTTTCGTCGATCTGATAAGCCACGATAAGGATGTTTCCATGTGTCACGAGTGGATGAAGCCATCCATATCTCAGTTGAAGGAAAGCTGCTTGCGTGAGCTCCTTTATTTACTTCAACAACAACTCCCAAATTGTAGTCACTACTTCCGGTTATGTTATCACCACAACCCACCATGCTCGATAAGTTTTCGCGACCCAAATCCCATAAAAAATAATTTATTCACTCTCTTGGTTCATCCGGAACATGCTCCAGACGTAACGTGCGAGCCGTTGAACTTCTAGGGGACCACCCATTATGGGGCGGCTGTAATGAAAATTGCTCCGCATAAATTGGCGTCATCCTCCATCGTTGGAGCGAGGACTGAATTCAAGAGAGAAAATCCTTCCTTGCGAGGGTCGCCACATCGGCAAACAGCATCGAGCCCTTAGTTTACGGGTGACACTGGAAGGGCAATTCGCGTGGCAACAACAACAACAACATCAGAAACCAGGCTGAAATTAATAGCGACTACAGAGAACTATAATACCCGGTGGAAAGAAAGTCCTGCCTGGGTCGGGCAAAATTGAGGTTAACATCTTCGTGACTGTAATTAAAAGTTGTTCCACTTCTCCACCGTCTTTGGGATGCTTTGGAAATTGTATAGAGCCATCTATAGCTCCTAGGAGAAGATCCAATGGCGTCACCGCCGACCGGAACGAATGGGAAAAAGTGTTGAACCTAACCGAGGGCGTCATCATTTTCACAACTGCAGTGGAACGAACGGCGGAAAACCAACGGCCAGAAAGTCAGGTTTCCGAACGCTTCGGACCGCAAATTTGCACCACAACAACATTTATGGCCGACGAGCTGGCTTTCCTTTGGTCGTCCGTCGAAAGCAGCTGGATTCTTTGTTTCTTCGGTCGGGGCCCATCGAGAATGGTAGAAGATACCGCCAAGACGACGAAGACGACGACGGTGGCGGTGGTGGTGTTGGCATGGGCTATGAGGCGGGGGGAAGGGCTTCCTTTGCTGCAAGCTAGGGTTCATACAATTTGTTGAAGCATCTGCTTTGGCTTGTTTTCGTTCTCGTTTCGACATCGACAGGAAATATGTTTCACGCTCAAAGTGGCTTTTGTTCCGATTCTCCAACACGAGTGGGGCTTACACTATGGAGCCTGGAACCAAGACGGTTGTTAATGAGTTTCCTGCTTTGCGGAATTGGACTAGTGCGGGGTTGATGAAGAGTGGTGAAATTTGTAATTGTGGTGTGACGGTTCGTTGAAACAAGGAGCGATTTGTGAGAATTTCTAAAATGTTCTTCTATATAGTGTTCGAGAAATAGTTCCTATGACAAATGGTCTCGGTTATTAAGAGTTTTTTTTTTCAAATTGTTCCATTTTTGATTCCGTTTATTGTTTGGCACGATGAGAGCGTTTAACCTTTCAACAGCAAACTTGAGGCTTAGGAAACTTCCAGCCGTACCCCCGATGACGACTATGGTAACCATCTATCTGTCGAAATTGGTTGTGACTTCCTTCCGAGAGATTCTTTGGAAAGTTTTAATTAACTGTTTCCGGAAGAATCCTCAGGCCAACCCCAAGAAGTTTCATCCGTCTCTTCCAGAATTACAGCGGCAGTTTTTCTCTAGCTCTCCCAGAAGTTTCTTTCATGATTACTCAGTAGTTTTTACCATGCGGGATTGCTAATCTGCTCGCCACCAACTCTTATGAACGCACAACGTAAGAAAGCAGAGGGCAATATTTAGTTATTTTCACTCACCTCGGCCAAAATTAAGCATTACTTATGAGGTACAATTTGACTTATAAACAACAGTAATCGGTTTGATGTAAATCAGTGGTGCCTAGAAATTCTAAGAGGGATAGATGGGCACACAAAACAAAATACAATTCGGCAGCAGCCCAAGGTACATTGCAAGTTTAATCGCGGTTTCAAATTGTTACATGGAAGGTTAGTTTTTTTTTTTCCTTTATTAGAGAGATTTTTAGCCATAGGCTAGTTCATCTCTTATGGAAGGTTAGTGTTTCACATAACTTTTCCATTCAATTCGATGAACGTGCAAAATAATAATTAATTTCATCGCTATATTTTGCCCATTTTTGGAAGCCGTTTAAACCAGTTAAGGTCAATTAATAAATAGAGCTTTTTATGTTAAAGTTGAATTTGAAAAGCACACGAACAACAAAGGGGATTGAATTTTTATTCGATTGCACGACTCTCCAATTTGATATAGTAAGAACAAGAAATCCTCTGAACAGTGCCATATTAACAGTTGGGCGATAGTGGGCTAAAGCCAGGGCCCTCAATTCGAAGAGGGCTCCCAGCTCAGATGCATCAATCATATTCTTCTCAATTATATTAAATTAATCGTTGGACAGTTTCGTATTTGTTTAGTGTCCGAACAATAAATCATACAAGTTGATAACATGAAAAGAAAAAGACAAATTCTCATGTATGTATAATGTCAAATTGAAGAAGAACATTAGGGCAACCTCTAGAGTTCTCGACAAAGCTGCTCGGTTAACAAATCACAAGCTTTTGAAGGTTTCTGTTTAGTTATTGTTCCCACCACCTAGAGAACGAACTCGATTTATATTTTTAATGTCAAGGGTGTCCTAGGGAAAGAGTTTCTTGGGTAAAATTGTGAATTTCATAATATTGAGAAATGCTGCCCTTTGACCTTTGATTTACAAGAAGTAGGCCTACATATTAAAAAAAAAAAACGTTTAAGGGCATTTTCACAATTGTTTACGTATATAGGCGAGAGCCTAGGATGCCGATACTTTGTTGTTGGGATAAGATGGAGCAATCTGTTTCTTCCATGCAGATCTTGAATCACGAACCTTTTACGTTGTCATCTCATTTGTTTTTAGTTAGCCAAAACTGAAAACCAGAAGAAGATGAGTTTTACAAACTAATTATTGACATATGGAATGAACCCAAGTAGTATTGCTAGTTTGATGTTTAAGAAATTGGTTCTCCCAAATGTGGAAATAATCCTCAGGATATTTATTTCAATGATGACCACCAACTGCTCATGATAGATTAAAAAGAGTGAAATTGCTAAAATGTTCAGAAGTCCACGGGCGTTGGAAGTAGAAACAGTTTAGTTCAGAATTCAGTCGCTGCATGGCACTAGTGTGCATAAAACATTAAGCATTTTTTAATTTGTTTTATTTCGTGATCCCGACCACCTAGGATGTTTTAGTCTTCACCACCGTCGTTTAGAAAACTAAAGTCGTTAGTAAGGTGGACAGTGGTTCGGATTTCTGTCACTACGTGCTTCTTATTCTTCTTCTTCTTCTTCTTCTTCTTCTTCTTCTTCTTCTTCTTCTTCTTATTCTTCTTCTTCTTCTTCTTCTTCTTCTTCTTATCTTCTTCTTCTTCTTATCTTCTTCTTCTTCTTCTTCTTCGCATTTCAAGCTTATTGCATATTGCATATTAGCTTATTGCGTGCTCACAACGTAGTGTTCTAGATGCACTTCCACAGTTATTAATTGAGAGCTTTCGATTCCTGTACCATTTTAGCATAACTTTCAAAGAACAGTATAAAAATCCAACGTAGCAGAAAAGGAAAACCAAATTTAAAAAAAAAAAATCCTTTTAGAATTACAAACCCGGTTTAACCTTCACGTATGGATTCAACAAAGTCCATTCCATAAGATACAAGCCTATTTTTCAAAGATATGAGCCGATATGCAATTTGGCAGAACCGAAAAACCAAATTTCTTTGAAAATACGTATGAATTCAGAAATTCTGTAAAATCCAGGCCTATTTTGCAAAGGAAGAAGCCGACATCCAACTTGGCTTAATAAGAAACCCAAATTTCTATAAAAATGCGTACTTTTGAGAATTCAAACCGAGTTTTCTAAAAAAATGTGCTTGCTTCAAAAAATGTATCATCACGTATGGATTCAGCAAGGTTCATTCCATAAAATTTAAGTCTATTTTCAAATATCAGAGCCGAAATTCAACTTGGCAGAATAGAATATTAAAGTTTTTATGAAAATACGTTTTTTTCTGTGAATTTAAACTCGGTTTACTCAAAAATTGAAGAAATTCAACCCTCACGTTTGGTTTCAGCAATTTCTATTCTATAAAATACAAGTCTATTTTTCAAAGATAGGAGCCACAATTCAGTTTGGCAAAACAGAAAAATAAATTTTCTATGAAAATACCTTCTTTTGTGAATATTAACCAGGTTCGTCTTTCAAGGATGGATTCAGCATATAAAATCCAAGCACAAATTTCAAACGATTAAACCGAAATCCAACCTGTTTTCAAACAAATCTACCATCATGCATGAACTCACAAAGGTCTATTCTATTCCATCCAAGCCTGTTTTTCAAAGGATGGGGCCAAAATCCAATTTGGCTGATCAAGAAACCCAAATTTCTATAAAAATACGTACTTTTGTGGATGTGAACCCAGTTTTCTCAAGAATTGTGCTTGGTTAAAAAAAATCTACCATCAGGTATGAACACACAAAGGTCCATTCTTTAAAATCTCAGCCTAATTTTCAAAGTATGTGAATCTCACAAGAACGAGGAAGGGGTCTAAATGAGCGAAATTTACGTTAAAAGTTAGTTCAATCATTTGGACTCCCTAAGGAAGGTATTTAACCACTGCAAAAAAGGTTGGACTCCATTTGGAATATTTATGCAAATCTAGTGTCGATTCACTTTGGAAAACTTTCTACACTTTTAGGAAAGCTAGATGTCCTAAGCAAGCTTGTGTCCTTGCCAAATGCCAAAGCAGTTAAAACAATTTTGATCTCACTTAGGAAACATGTCAAACGCGCTCTGACAAGTTTGGTTTCAGTTCGGAAAAAGTTGAATCAATTCTGGAAACCTTGGATTCATTTTGGATTAAATCAGCTAATGTAGCCTCACTTTAGAAAATGTGAAACCAATTATTTAAAGTTTGGATTCGGGATATGTTGAATCACTTCAGGAAAAAAGGATTGAATAACATAGCAGAAAAGTTTAGATACAGTTAGAAAAATTCTGAAGACTTATTCAAAAGTTTAAACTCACTGAACAAGTTAAGACTCAGTTTTGAATCTGCTTTGGAAAGTGTCACCCCAGTTAGGAATTTC
The DNA here is from genome assembly GCF_037179485.1 of Ochlerotatus camptorhynchus. Classification (NCBI taxonomy): domain Eukaryota; kingdom Metazoa; phylum Arthropoda; class Insecta; order Diptera; family Culicidae; genus Ochlerotatus; species Ochlerotatus camptorhynchus. Next base: position 973,462 of record NW_027040766.1, on the reverse strand, counting down.
CTGAATCGTTTCTGATTTGGTCTCACTTCTAAAAATTTTAAAACAAATTTTGAAAAGATTGGATTTAGCTCGGAAATTGTTGAATCACTGTAGAAAAGAATTTCATCATTAAGTAGCATTGCAGCAGGTTTGTTAGTTTCATTTTTTTTTAGATAGAATGCGTTTGGGGCTGAAGTCGTATAAATTGAAAACAGTTCCAAATCGCAACAACAAACAGAATTTCACAGCAAAATCATAGGCTCGACGTTCGTACTGCGAATATTTGACAAAGTTTTCAGGCATTGTTATGGACGATGAAACTTATGTCCTGGAGAATTTCAAGTTGCTTCCAGGGCTTGCCTTCTATTCTGCTATGGCCAAAAATGCTACAGCTGAGTATTTTAGGACGAAGAAGGCATCGAAGTTTCCCAAAAAATACCTTATATGGCAAGCAATTGCACGTGGCAGGGAATAAAATAAAACAAAAATTGGCATTTTAAACGGTCAGCGGCGCCGGTGGTGTAGTGGTAGGAGTGATTACCTCTCACCCCAGCAGGCCTGGGTTCAATCCCAGTCGGCGCCGCCGGGATGTTCTGAGGCATAACATCTCTGATCACGGGAAGTAAAGCCGTTGGTCTCCGGTTCATGAGCTGATTGATGGGTCGATAGGTAGGGTCCAGGTGTGGGAGCTGCCTCTCTGGCGTCGGTAGCATTGGTGCTCAGCACGACGAAAATCAAATCAAGAAAAAAAAATTTAAAGTGTCAAATCATTAAAATTATTTGAATGCAATGAAAAGCTTAATGATATATTGGTTTAAAGACCTGTGCGTTGAATTGATTGATATTGACTAGGGGCATCCCACTCTAAGCTTTGTATTGATTGCGTTGTACACACAAACTCCTTGCTGATGTCTAAGATACCTAGAAATACTTAAAATTACTCAGCGTAAGCTCGTTACCATTGTTGTTAGACAATTTTGTTTGTTTAACCGATGTTGTCTGGGATTTAGTGTGAATATTCTAAACATCCCCTTTTCCTGAAAACTTTAATACGTAGTTCATTTCTCATTTTTAATCCTTATATTCCATAAGTGTGATAGGACGCGTGCCTCAACAGTACCGGTAGGGAATGTTTCGTCTACGATTTTGGAAACGATTTGAGTGGTTCGATGAAAACATTTCGCTAACCGTAATCCGTTTGCCAAGTTCCTGGAATAAGTCACGGAATCATTCCACCTATTGCTCGTTCAATTTGAATTCAATCGTTGTCTTATTTTCAATCAGATATTGATCTTGCGTCGATAACCGAAATTATTTATGCTGATCGAAGCTGAGTCATATATTTGAACGACTTTCACACAATTTACATTCAGACAGCATTTCGTAGTGTCATAGATTCAAGTCGAACGTGTTTATCAAGAAGTTGACAAAACATCCTCGCATTCGGTATTTTCGAATTTTCGAAGGCAGAATATCGCCAAAACGAAAGGAATCCTTTTATTTTATCATACAACTAAGGTAAATTGATGTAATGTTGGCCTAAATGCCCCTAATTTGGGTCCATACATAAATTCAGCAATCGACTAAATTTGCAATAGCGATCAACAATATCCGTCAGTACCGTCTCAATGACGGGAGATAAAATTTATAAATGGCAGATTTTTAGCGATGGAAACAATCTTAGATCATTATTATCATTAACATTAGAGCCATTTCCCCTAGTTATGTTGTGTTAAAACATGTTTTTTATACATTTGGTTTAGAAAATTGATAAACACTTAGTATAAATACTTTCATAAAAAAAAGCAAATCGTATCGGAACAATTCTAAACATGATTCGTCTTGGTAGAAATAAATTCAATTCGTGGACCTAGTCAAACACGACGTAAATTAAAAAAAGTTACCGACTTACTTGAGTTAACCTTAGTGGAAAGTAAAAAGAAAACCTTTCATGGTAAAGAAAAGATTTAATACGACCGATAAATTATTAAGTCCTAGCGAATTTCAGCTTAACAACCCTGGATTTCCGATATTTTTAAAAATTTCATCTTTCAGAAGAGATTACTACACAATGAAATAAGCTATTCATGATCTTAGAACGTCAATATTAAGGTATTTTAATGTAGATTTTTAAAAGTGTACCCATATTTTGTTATTATTATAGTAACAATAGTTAACAGGCTGATTACTGGCAGGTATTTAAATTATAAAAAAAATTGCCTATTTTCACCATGGGCGGGATTTTTTATTTCTTAATATTTTTGGCCCAAATTTGCACCACACTTTGGAAAATTCTTCTACTTGCTGTGTTTCTAAGGGAAAGATCAAAACTACCACTCACTCAACAGGTCATATCTCAAAATTTATTTGTCCAAATCATTGTTCTAAGAAACACATCAAGTAGAAGAGTTTCACAAAGTGTGGTGCAAATTTAAGCCCAAAATATTAAGAAATAAAAAATCCCGCCCATGGGAAAATAGGCCATTTTTTGATAATTTGGATACCTGCCGGTAATCAACCTGTTACCGGTATTTACTATAACAAAAACAAAATGTGGGTACACTTATAATAATCTAAATTAAAATACCTTCATACGGACGTTCTAAGATTATGAATAGTTTATTTCGTTGTGGAGTAATCACTTCTGAAAGATGAATTTTTAAAATAATCTCGGAAATCCAGGGTTGTAGCCCAGAAGGATCTAGGCACTTTAGAGCAAAATCAAAAAAGGCATTTATTCAGAATGCCAAAACAAGCGTTTTGGCCAAGTTTGGCTCAAATAGGTGCTATCGACCACAGATGGTGTACCCACTTGAGCTGGAATGACCCAGATGCATAGCGAATTATATTCTAATGTTGATAACGTGTCAGATTTGGCTTATACATGGACGTAGGTAATTCAAATCCAATCCACTTGCAATCGACTAAATTTTCAATAGCGACCAAAAATATCCATAAGTATCGTCCAAATGACGCGTTCATCTAGATAAAATTGATAAATAGCAGATTTTCAGCGGTGGGCCCAATCTTAGATCCATAGGACAACATTAGAGCCATTTCCCCTAGTATTGATATATTAAATATCTTGAAAAGTAGTTCTAAATCGATCCTCCATAATCGATCTTTTTTTTTTAACTAGTTCGTTTATTTGGAAGGCTCAATCGCGTTAGCTTTACGGAGCCGATAATTGATTGTTCACTGTGTGTAACAAAATTCACTTCATTCTATGTCTAGTAGGAGTTGGGCCGATTACTCGCGGCTTACTCGAGGTTAGAAGGGTACATTTTCGAAGGATAGGATCAGGGGAGGAGCTTGGGGTAGGGTTTCGCTGTCTCATCAGAGCGTTGTCGCCAGTATGAACGGTAGTGCTGTTCTAGCTTCGTCCGGAGTTTGACCGGCTATGGTGGGTGACCAGTGGGCGACGATGAGACTCATCGAGACGGGGGGACAAGACAAACAAAAACTAATAAAGAGAGACAAAAGACAAAAGGAATTAAATTCTTATACTAGACATTTGAAGAAAGACATAAACGGACTGCATATAGCAGAGATCACGGGTTGCCAACACGTCTCTGATAGGAACATAGGGTTGTCTTCCTTGGGCCTCGAGGGTATTCAAAAGTCGCTCTCTGGCGGCGTCATTATCCGTACATTGCCAAACTGCGTGTTCGATGTCATCGTAACCGTTTCTACACCGACAGATGTTGCTGTCCACGAGGTTTATTCTATTGAGATGAGCATCTAGCGAGTAGTGGTTGGACATAAGTCTACTCATCACGCGAATGAAGTCACGACTTAAGCCCAAGCCTTTAAACCACGCTCTCGAAGAAACATTAGGAATAATTAAATGTAACCACCGTCCAAGATTTCCAGTGTCCCAATCGGTTTGCCAACTCGAAAAGGTACTTTGACGCACTAAATGCTAAAATTCATCGTGTGAAATTTGCCTGTCATACAATTCGCCTTCCTGCGCGCCCACCTTTGCGAGAGAGTCCGCCTTCTCATTGCCTGGGATTGAGCAATGTGAGGGGACCCATACAAAGGTAATCATATATGATCTTTCGACCAGCACACACATCTGCTCCCTTACCTTTGAAAGGAAATAAGATGAGTGCCTACCTTGTTTCATCGACCGAATAGCCTCAATCGAACTGAGACTATCCGTGAAGATGAAGTAATGGTCTGCGGGCATGTTGGAAATCATCCCCAATGCGAAGTTGATTGCTGCCAGCTCAGCAACAAAAACGGAACAAGGTTCCTGAAGTTTGCGGAAGGCGCTAGAGTTTTCATTGAAGACACCGAAGCCAGTGGATCCATTGAGACGGGACCCGTCTGTAAAATATCTTTTCATGCAATTGACTTGTTGGTACTTTTCAGTAAAAATACGCGGAATAAAAATAGGTCGAAGTTGATCGGGAATCCCATGAGTTGTTTGTTTCATGGTCAGATCATATTCAATTGAGGAACTGCGATTGGTGAAGTGAACACGGTCTGGAGTATAACAAGGAAGACACATATCCGACGATATGTAGTGGTGGTAGATTCTCATAAATCGAGATTGTGTGTTCAGCCCAAGAATTTCTTCAAAATTAGCAATTATAAGTGTGTTCGTCACTCCGCATTTGATTAGTATTCTGAGAGAGAGCTCCCAGAAACGGTTCTGGAGGGGTGTTACTCCTGCCAGAACCTCGAGACTCATGTTATGCGTTGAGTGCATACAGCCTAGAGCAATACGCAGACAACGATATTGAATTCTTTCCAATTTTATTAGGTGACTTTTTCTTGCCGAGAGAAAGCAGAAAGAGCCGTATTCTAGAACAGAGAGAATAGTTGTTTTATAAAGCGTTATGAGGTCTCCCGGATGAGCACCCCACCATGTGCCGCAAATTGAACGGAGAAAGTTGATCCTCTGTTGACATTTTTGCTTCAAATACGTAATATGGGTATTCCAAGTGCACTTTGAATCAAACCAGACCCCAAGGTACTTGAAAGACAATGATTGGGTAATGTTTCTGCCCAAAAGATTAAGCTAATCGATCTTTTACTAAAGATTGCCAAATCTTATTTCAAATTTGGATTGTCCATAAGTTTTTTTTTTTTTTATTTGGACAAGGACAGAAAAAAAAAGGTTTATCTTCCACTTACTTTCACTTAAATGATTTTAGTATCCGTACTAGAGGTGGGCAAAACAGCTCACCTGGCTGAGTGGATCATACCCATCCACTAAAGGGAGTCGATTCTTTTGAACAGCTCTTCAGCTCACATTGAAATTATAGAAATTATGACACAAATTCAAAATCGGAAAAATAATTTGTGGTTTAAGTGCTTCAAGCTGCATAAAATCGTAAAAGTCGTCTAATCCAATAAATCCGTACCTTACAATATAGCACTACTTTTCAAGCGAAAACGCCACTAACGCAACAACTGATCAACCATCGCGTACACCAAAATGCGCGCAAAATGTGCAAATAACATGTCAGTAAAAGCAAAAAATGTAAGCAAGATAGCTGCATCTATGTCACACGCGATGATATGATTCACATTGTGGCACACGATGTAACGCCTTTTCTCAAGCTATGCAACCCAGTCTACATACAGATTTTATTTCTGATGTTAATTCTCCAGCAGAATTTCTCTCACTATTATCAACTTTAGCTACAGCTCATCAGCTCAGAACCGGATCCGGAGCTGAATCGTGAAGAATCGAGAGAGAAAAAAGATCCAAAGAGCTGGACGGGTCCGAGAGTTGTCAACAGCTCCCAGTGAATTATTCAAGTAGATGATTCGGATCCAGAGCTGAGCTGATAAGCTGGAGAGCTGCATTTCGCTTTTCGGTTATTTGTTTTGTGCGGAAATTCCGCACCACCAGAGAATGATGGGAGGAGAGGTGAGAGCACATTTGCTGGAGGAATAACATAAGCAATAAGAGCTGGGTACATAAATAAATTGGATAATACCAGTAGAAAATTAACATCGCGTAGCACATGTGCATTAGACTGATGCAAAATTTGACTTTTTCGCACCACAGTGCTTAAATGGTTTCAAATCGGGTCCTGATTAGCCTCCCAAAGTTACAACTCATTTGGTTGGAAACAGACTTCGCACAAGCCATTCGAAGTTTACATGTAAATTACTATGGGAAATCTAAACTTTTTGTTCATTGCCTTCTAGTCTTTTTTTATATTGAGCTGCGAAACAGTTCGATAGCTATTCTTATAGAAAATTTTCTCAACTACAACTTTGCTGAAGATCGATTCTATTTTAAATGAGACTTGAAAAAGTTATTAATTATTTAAGAGATTGGTAAACTTATGACATGATCAAGCAGCTGCTCTGTAGGCAGCACTGTGTTTTGCAGTATGACATAGTAGCCATGATTTTTGTGTCCTATTCAATGCCCCAGAAACACCAATGTTGCCTGCTGAGCAGTTGATTGAGCATGATCATAAGACATAAGCGCATTGAACCATTGATAACTTTCGATCCTTGCATTTAATCAGCAAAGTTGTAGCTGGGAAAATTTCCTACAAGTACAGTTGAAAACTTTTGAAGCAGACCGATATGGTGAATTATTAGATAGACATGAACAAAAATCTTGGTTTTACCATAGTAATTCCCATACAAACTTCAAATGGTTTGTGCCATCTCAGTTTCTCACCAAATGGGTTCAAATTTTGAGAGGTTAGTCAGAATCCGATTTGAAATCGTTTAAGTACTGTGGAGCGAAAATTTTAAATTTTGCATCACTCTAATGTGTAGTGTATACTATGTCTCTCTCTCCCAAAACAGCCGCTTGGAAGTTTGCTTTTACCATTGGTGCTGTCGATCAGTAGGCACAAGATGTATTACGCTTGCGTCTTGGTTAACGCGGTGACTATTCAATGCGTAAGTGAAGTAATGAGTCCTTTTTTGAAAAGTTCCGCTATGAATGATGGATTGAATGGTTTAGACTTGTGATATCAGTGAGCTGATGAGCTGCGGTTCCTAAAAAAATGAACCACGGGTCATCAGCTCCTTTTAGACAATCGGGTCTATAGAAAAGCTCGGGAGTAGATCGCCCATCTCTAATCCGTACGTATTTCGACTGCAATGTGCAGTCTTCATCAGTGTCAATCCCACTAAAGACTTACACAAATCTATCCCCTGTAAGTACTCATCCCCAAGGTACACATTTCAAGATCACAGGTATAAACATTAAACTACAACGTGCAGAATTGGTACCTAAGGCCTGTACTCGAAAAAAATGCACCAGACAAAAGTGTTCGTCAAAAATTTATTTTAAGTCGGATTTTCTTGAAACTTGCAGGGAATGAACTAATACACATGGATTATGTTTCAGCATAACTACTTTATTCAATTTCCTTTTCATCGCTGAAAGCCCACACCTGTCCATTCTTTCTTCAGCTCCAGCTCGTTCTTAAACACCTTGGACGATTTTCGAACTTGTCCATTTTCTTCTTCATTATGTCTTCCGGAAGATCAAACCGAGATTTGGCAACGTAGAACTTCAGCCCCGGTATCTACTTTGCGTCTGCCTTGATGTAGGTTTCGTCATCCATAACCACACACATCGGTTTCGTTAACCACTCTCGATACAGCTTCCTTGCGCGGGATTTGGCCGCCGTGTTTTGTTGATCACGCCGGTTCGGTGCCTTCCGGACCTTGAATACACGAAGCTCAGCTCGTTTCATGGTTTGCTGAACGAACCAGGCGGAACACTTTGCCTTCAGAGCCGCGTCGCGAATCGAAAGGTTCCAACACCTTCCGGGCCTTCACAGGGTCAGCTGTTTTCGATTTTCTTCCACTTCCAGCCCGCCGCTCGGTCGTCTGGGACTCCTTAAACGATTTTACCACCCGAGACACAGTTGTATGGGTGATTCCCAGTTGTCCTCCGATCCATCTCGTGGTCACAGTCAGATTTTCCATGACGGCGCGCAAAATTATCCGGCGATTTTCTTCTTGTTTCGATGACATCTCAATAACCATTGAACCGACTGTTATGAAATTTTTCACATGTAAACAATTCACTCCAAACTACCCACGGATAAAAAAGTTACATACGGATAAAAATGGTGCATTTTTTCGAGTACAAGCCTTACCTTATTAATAACCCAAGAATTAAGTGAAGTGAAAAAGAAAACCTAAACCACTCTTTATTAACTAAAATCCCCAATGGATTAGCCGTCTTCATTGAATAAGGACATTTGGAGATATTTGTGTTTTTAATAGTTTATTGGAATTTCGTCTATTTTTTCCACTAAGCTTCATAGACATAGACGCCATATTGAAATGTTGATGAAATGAACTGCTCCATGCACAATACGAAAATGATTCAGCTTTACAGTAATGGCGCATCAGACTTTTATTCTTTCAATAATGTCACATCACCGTAATTCCAAATTTTTCTCATTCACCATTCAAGATGGCTTTGTAAGACAATAAGTCCACTGAAAGAGTGCATGGGCTTCGTAGAAAATTAGAAAAGATTTCCAAATAGGGGGTTGGCAAAATCGAGTATCAAAATAAATAAACGTGGTAAAATGTTCCAACCATAGAAACAAAGTCGCTTTTTTAACTACGTTCACATTATTACCGTCATTTTATGTTTGATCAACTTCGCATTAATGAATTCACGATGTGTTGTTTATGCTCCAAGTAATTTAACGCAACTTTTTCACCAACAGTACATACTCCGTTTGAAACACATGCGGACGATACGGACCAGGTCTCCAGCATCAAAGGCCGTCCAGAGGAAAAAGTAAACTCCTTGCTACAAAACCAGGTCTGCCGTGTAACAAGCTGTCATGCTTCAAAATTCCGTTGAACCTGGTACTGGAACTCAGTTTTTCCCTTTGCTTTTCTTTTCCATATACCGAGCGAGGAAAAAATAATAATACCGAAAGCAAAAAGCAACATGGTTCGCTTGCTTCAATCTGCTATTTTTTGCAGCCGTTATTGTTGTTGTTGTTGTTGTTGTTTGCATCTCGTCCATTTGTTCCGGAGATCCGAGTCGACAGGTCAGCTAAGAGTTTTGACCACACCACATGTCAGCTGTCGTCCGTTGGCAGAACTGACCGACCTATTCTCGGGCGCTCGCTGCACTGACCCAAGATAAACTTTTGACGTCGGTCGTCGTCTTCTGCTCGGCCCTGTGGATCCTGTGGAATAGGTGCAGTAGTTGCACGCGTGAAAATGAGCCCAATATGCAGCTGGGGGAAAATCTGTTCCTGATATGAAGGGGATACAAAGGGAAGGTCGAGTTCAGCTTTTTTTGGCCCACCACTACCGGGCAGCTTCCGAACCAGAGGGGACGAGTTTTTCAATTTCTCGTCGTCGTCCGGATAAGATTAATGTTTGAACTTTGGATGTCCAGTAAATATTCCCGACACGTTCCGCCGGGTTCTGTTTTTTGCAGAGGACATGTCCACGTAGTCAGAAGTTGGCGAGTCGGGGGTGATGCGAAATAACAGTGGTGCAAGATCCAGAACAACCTACCGACGGACGATGGAACAGATGCTTGGCAGGGCATTCGGTGTGTCGTCTTTTTCCGTTCGCTCTGGTGGGTGGATCCCGAGAACGAGGACAAACAACAACGGGGCCTGTCAACTGCAGGCCGGCTGAAGTACACATAGCTCGTGACTTGTTATGGCGCTGGCTGTTATTCCGGGCTCTGTGCGAGATGTCCTCGGTTATGTATAAGGCTAGTGCTTGTTGCTGATGGAAAGTTGAGGAAAATTAATAACTTACTTTCACTCGTTGAAATCTGGGCAGTGGTGCGATGTGGGATCAGTGCCAGCAGAGCGCAGAATTTTCCAGCCTGGCATCGTAGTTTGCCTTCGTTGAGACAAGGTTTCTACCGGCTCTTCTGACGGGAAAAGTCAATCAAAGTTTGGTGAATCGTCTTCGCCGTCGTCGTTCTCGAGCGGCAAGGGAAATCATGACCAACAGAAACAACTTGTTACGTAATTTGTTTTTGGACGTTGATGAGTGCTATAAAATATAGGGGGCATCATGTTCAAGCATCCGTTTCGGAAGTGAATTTGGCAAACTTTACCACGCTACAGGTTTGGATTGTGCTATAGTCAAAAAAGAGGACAGATTTCGGAAATTGTGTTGCCCAAGTTGAGTGCTCGGTCAAGTGCTGGTGAATTGGTGAAGACCTGTTCAAGGGTTATCAAATGAATAGGTTTTGGGCAGGATACGTTTATTCCAATCGATTACGAAGTGTTCGGACGTGTTAAAAAAAATTATGAGAATTTCAGTGTGCGTGGAAAATTGGCTTCAACAAAGCACTGAAACACTTTTATCAAAAATCGACGAAAGCTCAAAAACCGCAAACACACCGAATCCCATATTTATCGATCACCTCATTATCGTTATTTTTCGCTTATCCTTCTCAAGAGCCATCCACCTCCGTGTCTGTGCTTTATTCCCCCACCAAAATAACCCACGTCCTCCCCCTATCATCACACACCACGACCTGGGTCTTTCCGTTTTATGGCTTTGTTTGTCACATATCACAACTCTGGCACCTCATTGTGCTCTGTCTGAGAGTGCTGTGAGCTGCTGCTATCACCCACTTCCATCATGGATCTGCGTATGTATGTGCGTGTGTAGATTGACAATAAGGGCAAACGGGTGACGAAAATAAATACATAAAGAAAAACAAACCATGCCCGAAAGTGTTCATCGTCGATCGGGTGAACGCTTCCCGGGAAGGGGATTATTTTTTGATGAGGCTCAAATTGGACCGATATCAAACATTGAATGGTTTCTGGCAAAAGCGCTTAGTTGTAGACATGGGGTAAATTTACCTATAATGGTCACTTTCCTTTAGTGGGCCACTTTCGAATCAATGCAGTTTTATAGAAAAATTTAAGCGATTTACCGGTGAACTGCATCGGGAAATCATTTGCATCAATATTGGTCAAATACTATAATCTAATCTAATCTAACACCAACACAGCCAGCTCTTGAAAGCATCCTGGAAAATGATATACATACCTACATCATTTTTCTTGTCTATTTGATAAATATATGTTTCACATCGAAGATGCATCACACATATCCAAACGGCTAGGCCTACTGTGCAGCATTTAAGGGGCAAGATGATTCAGAAAACATCGGGCCTGTTTAAATCGAAGATTTAAACACGTTGCCTCAGAATCCTAGTTCGAAGTTGTCACGACTAGGGTTCGGTGGTAGATCTTATACCAGTAACGCACCACAAAAAGGTAATCTCCCAACCATTCTGGTTTGAAAATATAAAAATTTACAAAATGGAATGCATTCGTGGATTGCATACTGGCAACTGTCACGTATCTACTTTAACGTTCTTATTCTTATTTCTTAAGGGGTTACGCCTACCTGCAAGACCGAAAAAAAGCGAAAGTTTGAATTTTTTTCTCGAAAACGACGCAACATATTCAAAATCGGTTTTCTGCCGTTTATTGAACACACAATAAATGGTACATTTATCAGTCGATGCTCAGTCGAGGTCCTGGTGCCCCGCACGGCTGCTCTCCGTGGACGATGTTCTAAAAAACGCTTTTTGCGATGCCAACTGCGGTTTGTGATGCAATCATCTGAAATAAAAAAAAACCATGCCAAATCGTTAAGCATGTGTAAAACTAGTCCTTGATCGTTCGGTTTTTTTTTTAATTTTTTTGACAAAATGGCGGCCTTGCAAAGTTGAAGTGCCGATTTTTGATCCTTAAAATTTGTCTTCGATCGGCTGTAAAAAATCGAAATTAAATGATAGACGAAATCCGAACGATCGTGGACTGCACAAAATAGTACTGAACAGAAATCAAAACAACGGCGCCGGTGGTGTAGTGGTAAGCGTGATTACCTCTCACCCCAGCAGGCCTGGGTTCAATCCCAGTCGGCGCCGCCAGGATGTTCTGAGGCATAACATCTCTGATCACGCCTTCCTTCGGATGGGAAGTAAAGCCGTTGGTCCCCGGTTCATGAGTTGATGGGTCGATAGGTAGGGTCCAGGTGTGGGAGCTGCCTTCCTGGCACGTCGGTAGCATTGGTGCTCAGCACGGAAAACAAAATCGATGGAAAAAACAAACCAAAAAGAATAAAAAAAAAGGAAATCAAAACAAATCGCATTTCGAGAAATTTTTGGCACCGGTTTTGAAAATATGATTCCGAGATAATCGCGTTTAAAGTTTCAAGTTGGGTTTAGTCCACTATAAGTGAATATTTTTGTCCGTCGCATAACTTTCACAATTTTCATCGGATCAACTTGATCTTTTGAGGAAATATTCTTGACTTTATATACTTTCGATTAGGACAATAAAAAAAATCGATTTTTTGAAAGTTTGCAGGTAGACGTAACCCCTTAAGGAAAACTATTTGGGAGTGAATAGCTTTCCATTCAGAATTCAGAATAGGAAAAGAATGACAATAGCCATTTCCGGCCAGCCCCACCTTCTCCGTTACGGGAAAAGCAAGGATATTGTTGGTGTTCCATCTACTTAACGAGAGGTCAGCGAATCACCGACGCCCCAATATATGCTACGGAGTTGGGTTAAGATTCACTTAAGCAGGCGATGCTACCTTAGGAATTGTTTAATTTTGGAGGAGTTTGGGAGTAAACCCACGATATTCTACTCAGTAAGCAAAAACGGCAGCCACCAAGCTAGCCGAGCTGCTTAATTTAAACCCTGGGACTAGGGGCATCCTACTCTAAACTTGGTATTTCTATCGATATACCTATAGATATCCGGGAATATTTATAAATACTTAAGAAATACTTAAGAAATATCTAGCGATGGTTTGTTTGCTCGGTTGCTATAGCCTATAAACAAATTTCATTTGTGTCTTTATCTGACGTTTGGATTCAAATCTTATCTGATTTTGCGTACATTTAACATTTATTATATTATTACCGAACGGTAACAGTTTTTTGTTGCATATAGGACGATAGGAAAAGAGGGGGAGAGGTAAGCTCATCGATTCTTCCGGTTCGCCTCCTAGCATCGTGCTATAATGTACCAGGCGATAACCAGGGTAGTTGATCGATAGCTCGATGACGTCATTTCGTTGGCGTCTGCAATGGGAAATTCTCATAGCAGGCGTTGACGATGTGACGTTGTCGAGTTGTTGAATAGCAACTATCGTGGTAACTCACCGAATACCTGTCGATCTGCCAAATTTGGAAAGACGTCTGCATTGAATTGTCTCATATAATAATATTCCGCCCACTATATCACAAGAAATTGCGAGTAGCTGAGTGGAATGGAGATAAGTTAAGCATTGGGTACAGGACCAAGTCTCCCCTGGGTGGTGCCAGAAGATGAGCGCAATAGAATCATCAAGTTGCCATAAAGCACGGAATGAGACTATTGCATGGATGGGTAGTCTAAGTCTTCCATTCGTTAGTCATTTCAGGTATATTAGAGCAGGTTTAGGTTTAGGGTGGGCGTTGGCCAGATTTGGATTTTTCAGATGTAATCCTGGATAGAACCCTGTCATTGAACGTCGCGTGAAAGTGGAACTTAATGAAGGCCTAAGTACTTTTTCGTAGTTTTTAGTTTTCGGATTTGAAAGATCGTCGGTTACAGTGGCCTGCTTACTGAGCAGAAAAATGCGGTCCCAGGTCCTTACATATCAAAGAGATTTATGGTAAAATCGCTTGTGTATCGTGTATTTTGCGAAACTCGTTGTTGTCGTTGGTGGAATGGATACAAAAATTTGAGCAACGGTATTATGTGATATGACGGGCTCGGTGGCCTTAGAGCAACCGTTTTTGCTTACTGAGCAGAACATCATGAGTCTAATCTCAGGCCCATCCACATTCACATTTGTCAATCGTCTTATTTGTTAATATGACTACATGGTAATAACAGCAACTCGGTGATTAAAAAGGTGTTCGTCTGCCTAGTGGCAAACGTTTTTGCTTACTGAGCAGAAGACCGTGGGTTTAGTCCCAAGCTCCTTCGCGTTATATGATCGTTAGGACATCAATTCAGCTTATCGTTTACCAAAACGAACCCTGCTGCAAACCCAACCCTCTTATCCAACATCCCAGTGATTCCTCGTGGAAGTGCAGAGGTGTTCTCGGCTTCCATCAAAGCGAGTGTCATGTCAACACAATCGTTCCCATTCCTTTCTTGACCAGTGTTCGGGCGCGGCCGGCGCTGGTATTGCCTAATTTAAGATCACCAGTTTTTACACATTGAGGATGATTGCTAGTCCCAAGCATCGTCTATTGGTTCTCTGTGTAATTACAGCTGATCTGGCAATAACAGAGTAGCAACCGTGGGCGGTCAATCAAGCTCAAGCTCAAGCTCAAGCATATAGGACGATAGGAAAAGAAACAGTGTTCAGTATGCACAGAAAGTTAACGGTCAATTTGTAGTAGATAGCAAAACGCATAACGAAAGGGTGGTGGATGAGCTATGATATAGAGGATAGAATGTCAGTGAATCTGGAGCTGTGGAACAGAGTGGATCTGGTGAAATTTGGATGGGGTTCAGAGACGTGAGGCACGTTGTTAGTGTGCATTTTTGGAAGGTAGTGTGTGAAGAGCCTATAAGGCAGTGATACTGTGCCTTTCGGAGACCGATATTGCAACCTCTGGGACAGCTAACGTCCGTGGTCTCCCAGGATCTGGGATCAGTTTACACTACAGCCGCCGATAGCCACGAGGATCGACAGCTTGACATAGACAGCGGTCGGTTTTTCTATTGCAGCAGCGTAAGTGTTTTACCTCCCGCCCGCCATTGGATCAATAAAACCATTCAATTAAAGTCTAAATTAACCCTTTTTGTAATGCATCTCATAATTCCGAAAACTCTCCCTACCTCGCCAGCGCCTGGAGACCCGGGAGCAAAACAGGCCTTTGGTGCCCACCCCAACAACTGCCAACTGGCTTAGACTAGCAGTCAGGGATGTAGACATGTCCCCTTCAGAGACGGCGCAGAAGTCCCGGTGTCAAACAGTTGTGAGTTTCAATATTAATAGAATTAGCTACACACCACTGACCGTATCGTACGTGACTCGTTGATCCAGTCCCAGGAGGAAGCTATACTGATGGCCATTGGAACCTTTCAACTATTGCTCGTTTAAATGTTTCGTTCAAAATACAGATCTAGAAATGACTATCTTGTTATAAGTATAGTTTTCACGGAGGTTTTCACCGAGGTTTTCACCCACTAGGATCTTGATCCTGTGATAATGACTACGAACATTTAAGCTGGTGGGAGCTGGCAATGGAACTTGTGGCATCCGGAGAGCCGAGTCTCATAGCTTCCGTTGCATTATGGGCCGCAGAAATGAACAACATTCCCATGGATTTCCCCCATACGATGCCCTTCTACTTGAAGCTCATAAAGGTCGCCAAGTTAGACAAGTTCAAATCGAAAAATCGGTTCAGAACAAAATTTAGAACGCTTTTAAAATTGACTATCAGAACATTCAATTCACCTGATATTTTTCTTACAGACGCTTACTTTGAACATTCCCATGTGGACATTGTGGTCCTACAGGTTTCGTTTAAAGGAAATCTATTATTTCACCCTAAAAACCAATAGTGTTGGAACCATTGAGTTGGAAAGCATGCATGAAGTACTCCTCGCAAAAATTAGAGAAAATGTACTCCCCCTTCCCATTCGTCACTTTGTTCCACTACCCAATGCATTGCTTGTCACAAATTTGTAACACCCCCTCCCCCACAGCGTGACTTACTTAATGGATGTTCCCTTAGAGGCTCTTGAACTAGCTTCTAGTGGAAAATTACAAAACGTCACAGATTATAAAATATGTGGCGATATTGGGTTAATGAGCTGAACGATAACCTTACAAAAATGCTCCATTTTCCAGGTTTCATTTTATCGTTTAAAAACCATATAGTTGTTTTCAAATTATTGTTATGTATAGATTCGGTGGTTCGGTAAACTATGATTAGTCTGTTGTTTAGTAGTCTTGAGAATAAACAATTTCATTGTGTTCAGCTTTTATTTCATAATATATACAGTCAACAACAACATAAATTCTTCGACAAATATGGAACACTACCATATGATGAACTCGCTAGACTGACTGTACAGTAATTACATGTTCTTTAATTGTAGGAGACTGTAAAAAAAAAAAAAAGATGATGATGGTCCCACCTCTTACCCCTACAAAGGTTTGAGCTGGACGATTTATCTTTAAGATAATTGAATATGACATTTTAACCAGGTAACGATCAGGAATTTTGTATAAATTTGTATATAATTTGATAATTTTAAATTGTTTGAATTAAATTCCTTAGGTTAGGCAGTAGGAAGACACAAGCATTTTTGCTGAAATCTTTCCTAAGACGGGTCCATTTAATTTATGGATAGGGTAGGAAAGGGACAGTCGCGCAATTAAACGAGCCAAGTTATCTTTCGTGTTTTTAGATTCACGATAGGACACGAAGGGTTTCGGGAAATGATGGACTTCCGGTTCGTCCGCGTTTTACTTTCCTTTATCTGAGGATTCATGGTCTCGATCATTTCGTCCGTGACTTCCCAACGTTCTTGAAGTGTGCGCGTTTGTTCGTGGGCGTTTTCCCTAGTTAAAGTATGTAATTTAAAGTGATGTCTAGTGTTTAAAATTAATTGAAGATTTTTGTTCGTTCCTTTAGCTAGTAGAATAAGTGTGCGTTTAGAGAATTGTGTGCGATCAGGAGAAAGGCTAGATACATCTACAGGTAATTTTTGATGTGCTCAATATATGCTGTCCATGTCCGTGCTCGTGCTTGTGCTCACTGTTCTGGTGTAGTCGTGTTAAATCGTTCGCAGCAATTCACCGTGCCCAAACGCAGCAACTTCTCCCCAACGGACGGAATTTCCCGGCAATCGCCAACCGGCCGGAAGCGGACGGATCCGTCACGTAATCGGTCCGAGGAGACTCAGGGGATCTCCACGTGGACACGGTCCACCCGCCGGTTCGTCAACCTACCGGCACGGCAGAGTAACCGCCATCGCATCGGCGTGTGAAACGCCATTGTCAGCGAAGCACCTCCATTCATCGGATCACCATCGACGATCCCTAAAGAGTGCGTCGAACCCGTTGATAGGTCATCGACTGTGACCATCACGTAAACCAACATCATCTGGTGAGTCAAGACTTTTCTATTTTTGGAGTGTGGCGTCCGGCGAGGGCGCCACGGAGTGATTTTTTGCCAGTCTAAGACTGATGAGCGAGTAGCGCCGAGTTTCCGTGACACGCTTTTCCGGAACTCATGATGTGGCATTCCCGCCTTTGAAAAGTAACGTTTTTCAACGCCAACGTCGTTGTCACCAGGAGCGCAGACTCGTTTGGAGCTGAGTTGCCGATAAAGTGACGTCACACACATGATTAAGTAGAGCACATGAGCACGTTAAGTAGGGAGAGAGAAATCGCACACACATAGGAGATAGGAGCGAACACACACAAGTAGACCGAAATGAATTGGAACATGTAAATAAAGATACGTAGGATAATGTTATGCACTAAATATACCGCCTGAATAGTTCCGTAATAATAAATGTTTTCGTAAAATGATCATCTTCTTAGCTTTAATTAATTGACTGTATTCGACATCACTTCGCGTTCCCGTTGTAGTTTTCGTGTCCCGTCCTCATGTTGAGAGTTTGAATGTTCGGGAGAGTAGTCCACTCCAGATCGGGGCGACGTCTAGTGGCAAGTGACGAGACTGCCGATGATGATAAATTCTCTTTTGTAGAGGTTTTTAGGTATGGGTGAACTCTCACCGACTCTCTGAGTGACTATCGTGTTTGTGGTTTCATGGAGATAATAGGGTTTTCCCGTTTTGGACGTTTAGTTGAAAGCCGGCTTGCCTGATCCGTAAATCCTTTCTAGGAAATTTAATGGACTCGCCCTTAGGAGAGTCTCAACCGGGCAAATTTACATTGGGCGTGTGGTCTCCTTTGTGGAGTGGCGCTTAAGCCACACGTTTTTAGAGACGGATCGCCCGGGCTGGCTACAAATTGGCCCAACTGCAGGTTTTCGGAATTTGGATTTTGAATTATGAATAGTTTTAGGTTCACGTATTGATAGATTTATGAATTTAAGAATATTTCTTCCGAAATGTTTGGTTTTGAGGAGAATCTTTGAGTGTTATTGAAGTTTAGTGAATTTATAGAAAGTTGTGGGATATTGAGTTGAAGTAACATTGAGTTGATTGTAGTGCCTTTTTGGGAAATTTGTATAAAATAATTATAATATAATTTAGCTAGTTTCCATATAGTTATTTATTGTTTCTCTGTTTTATAATTTTTATTACGATTTGTTTGATTACATAATTTTGTTATTGTTGCCATGGCTTCTAAATTTCCCCATGCGGATCATTTGACCAATGAGGAGGTAGATTATGAGCTTAGGATACGAGGAAGAATTGATGAAACTGAAAATGACGTTGAGGCAAAGTACCGCTTGTTGAGGAACTTGTTCTTGGGAGATGCTAAAGATCGTAAAGATTATTACTCTCCATATACCATCGATCACGAGTATGATCATATTTGCTCCAAGATCGGAGAATTAAAAAGGAAGTTGGCGAAAGGTATGGACGATAGGGCTATCTCTCGGTTGAAACACTATTGGTGGAGAGTAAAACGAATACTTACTCAAGATACGGAGTCGGAGCGTATGCGGAAAGAGCTCATCATTGAAATTCGTGCGGAATTGAGTAGGTTCTGCATTAGAATGGAGCAGAGCATAGATGGTGATAAAGAACAGGATAAGGTTAATGATGAAGAGCCGGATAAGGGTAATCCTGATAAGCAGAAAGAATCGGATGTGGTAACGGGTACGATACCAAAAACACAAATAAGCGATCGGGAAAAAGCGCTAGAGGCTAAGGTTGTCGGACTCGAACGGACACTGGAATTGCTGATGAAATACTCAGGAGGAGCCGTAGGAGGTGATCAAAATCGAAACGATGAGCGTAGCCAGTTCGGAGGTAGTAAGGTTGGTGTATGTGGTGCTCCTGATCAGCAACAGCAAAAGACGCCGTTCAAAAAACAGGTACCCAGACATAGGAATGACAGCATAAATAGAGGAGATGGATACGAGGCCGATACGAATGGCTCCCTTTACAGTGGAAGATATAACGGTTACCACAGTAATGAGAACAGGTACTCGCAGGTAGAACGAAACCAGGATTATCGGAGAAGACGAGAACCGCATTTTGACCAAGGGGATGATTCAGACGGAAATCAGAACGATCATCAAAATATGCATCGAAGAAGGAATGGAACAAATGTCCATAGAGAGCCACTTCGAGATGACCGAATCAGTGGGCAGCGGCGACGTGTGTTCTGCGGTCGGTTGGATGAACCAAACCGGTACCGTGAGCCGTACCATGACAGAAATTATGGACTTAGTTTCAGAAGACATCAAGTCCAGCCGGTTTTCAACTCAGACGAGTCTTCAGATGAGGACAATAAGCTTCCTGGAAGGAACCGTCAACAACAGCAGACCTACCGTGTAATCAGCGAGAATGAGATTCGGGACGCAGACCGCAGGATGGAGAAGTGGCATCTGAATTTTAGCGGAGATGCTCGTAGCAGGTCATTGGAGGATTTCCTGCTGAAGGTTCGTCGTCTTGCAAAGATGGATAGGATTGCAGATGACGTCCTGATGCAAAGGATCCACACCATTCTCAGAGGAGAAGCATATGACTGGTACTTGTGCTATGCAGATGAATTCCATAGTTGGCAGCAGTTTGAGGAAAGGATCCGGTATATGTATGGTAATCCAAACAAGGATCAGGGGAATCGGCAAAAGATTTACGAACGGAAGCAAAACCGGAACGAAACTTTCCTGAGTTTTAAAATGGAAATTGAGCGGTTGAATAAACTGCTTAGCACTCCACTAGATCAGCAGCGCATTTTTGAGGTTATCTGGGACAATATGCGCCCACATTACCGATCAAAATTAGCATGCCGAACCGTTCGCGATATAGGAAAGTTGGAGTACTACGCATACAGGATCGACGCTAATGATCCTGTCTTCAGACAACCGCGAGAGGGTGCCGGTAGGGTTAACGCGGTTCACAACATTGAGGTTACAGAAAAAGCGGCAGACTCCTATAATTCGGATTCAGAACCGGAGGAAGTAAACGCCTTAGAGAGGAAGTTTGACCAGGAAAGAAGACCAAGGGCTCCGCGAGCAGCTGTATCTATTGAGAAGAACTCTGCGAATGCCCGTGACGCATCAGGATATGCACAACCGCCGTTGTGTTGGAATTGTAGGAAAAACGGTCATTTATGGAGGAACTATCCAGAGCAGAAGAGGTTGTTTTGCTATTTATGTGGTACACAAGGGAAGACGGTAACCACGTGTGAAAACCATTCGAGGGAATCTCAGGTTAGATCCTTAGATAATTCGGGAAACTAAGTCGGGAGTGCAGTATAGGGAACAACAGCATTCCTGCTACTAGAGTTCCCAAAACAACCGAGTTAACACCTTTTTTAGACCCATATCAAGACATTTGTGAAGTGAAGATCCACACAGGCATGTGCCCACATGTTTCGGTGAAGATCTTCAATAAGGACTACGGCGCACTTTTGGACTCTGGGGCAAGTGTGAGTGTAACTAGCATGGTAGACATCGCGGAGAAAAATGAGTTCAACAGAGTCCAGTCAAGATAGTGACAGCGGATAAAACGGTGCACGAGAGCTTGGGTTACGCTTATTTGCCGATGGTGTAGTCGTGTTAAATCGTTCGCAGCAATTCACCGTGCCCAAACGCAGCAACTTCTCCCCAACGGACGGAATTTCCCGGAACCCTTCGTGTCCTGCTTGTGTCTTCCTACTGCCTAACCTAAGGAATTTAATTCAAACAATTTAAAATTATCAAATTATATACAAATTTATACAAAATTCCTGATCGTTACAAGACTGTTCACATTTAAAGCTCTTTGGTTCCACAATCGTCTTCTAGGATTCTCATGTTAGAGAAAATGGATCAAAAAGACTCAGTGAACTGCATTTTCCCATTTTAGATCACTGAAAAACATACATTTGGTTATATCCTTTCGTAGGCAGATTTGAAATACCCCCTTACAATGAATTCACACTTCATTTCAAATAAACTCATTTTATACTCTAAAAAATTATCAGATCACGCGACTAAAATTATCGAACTGATGGAGCAAAAAACAACAAACACAGCACTAGCAACCGGTCATAAAACAAACGTTACTACGATAAAAATAAAACCTAGAAATAAAATACTTAAAAATACTTAGCGATACTTACGAGATATTTAAAAATATTTAATAAATATTGGAACTAATGTTTAAAGTGGGATGCCCCTAGCCCTGGGACATAATTTGGTAAAGTTTTTATGAATACTAATAGAATTATAATACAAGCAAATTAAATAAAAAGGAAGAATCTCACCCGAATGATCTGTAACTAGCAGAGTTAATGTACACGTGCATCCATCCCGCGTGATAGAGACACGCTTGCTATAAGATCGTAGGTGCCTGGTACATTTCGAGACGTATTATTTCGCGTTTCTTTTTTGTTTCTGCGTGCCTCATTCGTGTCACATGTGCTGTGTCTCATGAGCTAAGCTCGGCGAGCTCCAGGGCGATCGGCAGCGTACCTACGTCCTGCGTGCATGCTAAAAGTGGCTGGTTGGTGGAGAACTGTTGTAGTCCTGTCACATTCTCGTGTTGCTGGTACAACTGATTGATTTCAATCAGTTGATATTCAGTTTTTGAGAGTTGAAAGATTGTGGTTTTATAGAAGTATTTCAAGCGGAAGATGTGTTAAACGATTACGAACCAATTACCGGCGGGGTTATTTGCTACCGATCCATGCGCATGGAATTTTCATGGTTCAAAATATTGATTTAGCTCCATCAAGTTCAAACGATTTCAAATCAGCACCTGATCATACCTGATCATCGAACGGCGTTCGGTTACAACGAACCACTAACAACTATGATGCGTACGTTTACGGCTGTCGAAGAATTATTCGAATTTGGGGAATCTTCATCTCGCTTTTTGGCACGGATTAGAAACACTTGAATTGTTTTAGCTTTAAGGTTGTTTCATGTAGACAATAAACCGATGAATAAAATTAAATAATAATAATAATAATAATAATAATAATAATAATAATAATAATAATAATAATAATAATAATAATAATAATAATTCTCACAAAATTTGTTCTCAATAGGATGCGAACTCATATTGCACTTGGCCCTTTGAAGTTTATGTGGGAATTGGAAAATTGAACGTTAGGATTATTAGTTATTGATTGATTAGGAAGATAATGTTCTTCTGACATGGTTCATTTACTGTTCAGCAGACAAAAAATTGAGGCTATTATGTCATAAGGGCAAGATGCAGTGTTGCCCTGAAAACAGCCGATTAATCCTACCAGCACGTTATCAACTTGGAAATTAATTTAAGAACAAATTTTCTTGACATTCAACAAAGTTGTAGCTGGGAAATTCTCATTAAAGGGGGGGGGGGGGCTCTGATGGACAACTTTTCCGTAAATCATTATGGTGCAGGGCTAGAACGATGAGGACAAAAAATACACTTTTCTTATAGTAATTCCCATATAAACTTCAAAGAGCCAGTGCAGAATCAGTTCGCCACCAAATTAGTTCAAATTTTGGGATATTGATCAGCCTGATTTGGATCCGATTGATCTTGGTGGATCAAATTGATAGGTATTTTGCAGCTGGCAGAGAACCAATAGTTCGGAGGGCCCTTTAAAAAAAAACTTCGTTGTTGAAATTGATTCGTATGACTTCATCCATCAGTATTTTCAGCCTTTCAAGCTGTAGCCGACATCACTAGTTAATTCAAACATCTACTTAAATTTGAGAACTGTTCAAATATATTTAGACAAAAAGCATGGTATGTTCGTCCCAAGTAGAAGTCAACCTGAAAATATGATGAGAAATAAGAAAACTGGATTGTAAATTTTGGGATGAATCCAACATGTTTGTCACACTCAACGGTCAGTATATGAATCGAAAACCATGTTTTCCAAAATGTTTATTTAGTAGGTTCAATATCTTTGAAAGCTCTGTGGAGCCGAAGGACTAAACAAATATTCCAATGGAGATCTAAATCGATTTCCTATATTATTTTTTTTTGTTTGCAACGTATCGAATCTCGACTGATGTTCGTTTTTGCATGCTTTATCGGACTCCTGAGGGCACGTCCATTATCACTACCTCTTCATGCAGCACTTCTACCACTTCCTCTGTTGATTTGCTGGTGCTGTCTGACAATGCACCTACAGCCACTACACCAGGGTACGAACTGCTATCCGAGTTGCAAGGAATTTTGTAGTTCTTCAAGAAACTTCTTGGTACTTCAGGGAACTTTTTAAAAGTTCAGGAAAATTTCTTGAAGTGCAGATTTTTCTTTAAAGTTCAGCTAACTTTGTAGAAGCTCACTGAACCTTATTGAACTTCGTAGAGTTTCATCGAACTGCTTCGATAACTCTTCTTCTACGTTCCTGAAAAAGTTATAAGACAACGACACTTCATACACCTTGCAGCTCGTAATTGACCGTATGGGCTGAATGAGGCTATTCATACTGTCGCTAATGTGATTAGTAACACTTATGCTTCGTTTGACACTAATGTTCCGTTAACTGTTTTCACTAGAACATTATATTTTGTTTTATGCATTAAGACCAACATATGTCAGATGAATCATGAGCTAAATTTAGTGAAATTATTTGAAATTCTGAGATCATGGAAAAGTTCAGAAAAATTCGTAGAAGTGGGAACTTTATACAAGTTTAGGTATCTTCGTAGAAGTTTATTGTTTAATGGCAGGGAACCTCTTTATTATTCAGGGACCTTTTTTATAACTTCAGAGCTTTGATGAAACCTCATGGACTTGAAATAGTTCAGAGAATTCCGCACAAATTCAGTAAATTTCGGGCGTCGAGCTTTGCGCAAAATCAACGAGAAACGTAGACGTGAAGCAAGCTTTGATGAAGTTTTGTGGACTGCGTAATAATTCGAGGAACTGCGTATAACTTCATAGAAGTACAGGGCATTTTGAAAAAGTTAAGGGAATTTCGTAAAGATAGAATACTTTAGGGATCTTCGTTTCAGTTTAGGGAACTTCATAGCAGTTTGCCAGAGATTTTAAAAACCTCAATGAACTTCCTGAAGATGAAAATTTTGGCCCACCGTTTAATTTCAAGGTACTTTGAAATTTGAGTAAATTTTCTAAAACCTAAGGAAATTTTGTAGATGTTCAGGAAACGTTGCATAAGTAACAGGATATTCTTTCAGATATGCTCCCTATACAGCCAGGAAGTTTTAAAAGATCAGCATTTGCTGATGTTCTTCTGATCTGAATTAGAGAGTTGCTAAAAAAAGGATGACTTAAGAATGTGCTTAAGTTTTTGAATATCTAATTTTTCAAATGGATAGATCAACTTTCAACACGGTATTTTCCAAATTTAAACCATACACTCTGGTAACATGGTGGCAACATGGTGATTTGATCGGTTGATCTGTTGCAGGTTGTAGCAATGGCTGTACCACTTTCTGGTTTGTTGTAGCGAGATGGTGGCGCTTGGTGGTCACTTTGTGGAATTGGTGCCGATACTCAGGCACTTCCTTCTGACACTGTTGGTATACAAAGGCAAGGTCGCCCCGTTATCTAACCGAAAAGGTTATTTCTTCTTAGCGATTACGGACATTGACGCGAAAACGATGCCATCGAAATCCGCAGAGCAATGGTCAGCAGAAGCCACCTAGATCGTACCGTGCCAACCAGAAAGCGATTTGAAGGAACAGAACAGAAGGTCGGTAGACTTGGTGATATTAATAATTGGAGTGGTAAATATATCACTGCACTGGTCTACACGCTCATCTGAGTTAAAGCCAACGATGCCCGCTCATGTCACTATTTTGCTGCAACTATTTAGCATATACCGCGCCATCACCCAGTGGGTCACCGCTTCTGTTATAGAATTTATCTGAATGCTCGATCACATGAGGCACATTAAAAAAAAATCTGAACATTTTTAAAGTAATGGTAACAAAGTACAAGTGAACGTGTAAAGGTAATACGCCAAGAAAAAATGTTCTGCAAAAAAATCTATCACCCATTGAATTATCATAACATTGCTGCATTTGTAGCATTCCGATATAATCTATTCGTATTTTGAATCCCATCTAACAAAATATACCAGTTGTGTTGCCGATGAATGGTTAAATTTCGTTGAAAATGTGTGAACGTCATGCAACGGTCAAATCCCCGTACTAAACAATACCGATTCACTTTTTGTAGAATTTTTGTCCATTCTATATTTTGAAAATAACGTGTGTGTTAGTCATGCAAGTGCAGTTAAGTGTTGAACCGGAAAAAATAAACAAAGAATATTCTAATTGACCGGCAAATTAATGGCTTTTGCTATTAGAGGATTTCAAGAATTTAAGCACTGCAAATATATGCTACCTTCCCTCTAAAATAGAAATGGTTTGTGCAAACGCAAATGAAATGTCGGTCAAAGCAACCAAGTTTCAACAGCCTGTATTTCGCTTACTTACACCTTCCAGAACTTCGAGCTCTGCAGTTCTAACATTAATTGTAGCACATGAGATGAGGCACATGAGATCAGCGCGAGCCTCGCGCACGCCAGGATTTTTGGGTGTCGCGTTTGTTTCTCGCTCGTATCTTATTCTCGCGTGTCTCTTTCTCGCTCGTCACATGTTGTTTTCGTTGCGACGGGAGACGGTTTGTTGAGAGTCTCGGCAGCACATTTTTGCACACACGAGAAAAATGTAACTCTGGTAACTAGCCCGCCTCTTCGTGATTCTTAAGATCAGTTGTCCTCGCAAATGGAGCAAATAACAAAATCAGTTTCCCCTTGCTCAGGACTCGGGAAGAAGTGCATCGGAATAAACGCACCGTCATTGCAGCATTGTCGATGAACCTCCAAATGTTGGCTCACGATCCCCGTTCCGATCAGCTCTAACTGTTTTACTCTCAGATTCAAACATTCCAATACGCAAAAACACATGTTCGTAAGAAACTTCACAATTTGTTAAACAGGGGAGCAAAATTCAAACACGCCACTTCTTCAGCGCGACCTACTTCGATCTCCACAAATACTATACATTTCAAACAAAGTAACAGTACATTTTAATGCAATGGAGCTGTCGAATAGGCAAATTGTCCAAATTTTACATTTGCTTTAGATGTCATTTAACAAAATTTTAGGATTGAATTGAATGAAATTCTACCCCATCTATTATTTATACCTTGTATGAAAGCTGAGTTAGTATGCTTAATATAAATATATTCTTAACGATCCATCATAGAATTTAAACAACCCGAGTGGTCAGGTATTAAACTTATTTTATGTACCAGGCATACTAACAGCTACTAGGGGGTTCATAACAGGCCAATTAACCCTATTTTTCCCCCAGATTTCCTCACAATCACACATATGCCAATGCACACAAAACTAGCTATTTCTGAGGTCCGGTGGATGGTCCGAGGGCGCTGTGGAAGCGAGGAAAATTGGACAGACCGACTGACAAAGACGACGATGACGACGTGTCATCATATCCTTCAGAAAATTTCACCCATCAACCGTTGTCGTGTCGTCAGACTGAAGCAGCCTTTTATAAACATCTGCCGCTGCTGGAGGTGTGACACGTTTTCACATTGGAATTGGAATGTCAGGACGCATACATTCAGACAATTGCTTGATTATTTTCGTTCTGTCGTGTATTGTGCCAATTGTTCTGAATTCGATTAAGCAACGAAAATAAATACAGATATGTTTGTACAATACATTTCTCGCGTAACATTTGATAAGGATTTATCAGCGTTTGTAGTAAAAGAAAAAAATGCGATGCCCTATTAGCAGAGTTGCCAGAATTATTTTTCGAATATCGGTATCATCACTTTCTGAACTCGGTATTTATAGATAAAAGATGGATTCTTCAGTGGTGTTGAGTACTTGGCACTGATGAAGGCTTCAAGTAGTAGACGAAATACGCGTATCTGTCAAAATGATTCAAACGGAATTTAAAAAAAAATAAACCAACACAATCAAAGCTCTTCATATCTATATCACTTTGATTATCGCCACCAAGCACAATTTGGCTCAAAATGGTTAAACTGCATCAATGGTTGTTACATTTACCTAATGTTTATTGTTTTTACTTACTCAAATCCAATACAACAGGAAAAAATATATAGCTCCAGATAATCGAGCCATTTTCTCCGAATAATCGAGCCCCGGATAATTGAACCTTCGAATAATCTAGTCCGACCTCTATCGTGATGGCGTACGGCACTGCGTGGGACACTCCAAAGTCAAATGTCTCTTCCATCTCTATGCAATATTATCTCTGATATGACAGAAAACATCATAAAACCTATATTCCCCTGATCCCGCATCCAAAACTAAACAAAGACATATTCCAGATCGAAAGACGATTAAGGCAGTGCCGTTTTCCGGGCATGTGTCACTCTGCCTGGCAGCAAGCTTCGGAAAACGGAGAAATTCACAGCATGACACGATTGGCAGATGTGCGAAAAAATAACGGCCAATCGTTTGGATAAGCCTACCGGTCGGTGGTGACCTATCAGTGGGTGGTAAATCGCCTAACTATGGGTGTGGGAAAATAATTATACTGAATTGTTTCCGTGCGTAGTCCGACAAAGTTGTGCAAAAAATAAAATAAGCCGTGCTGGAGATTACTGATTGCTCGATTTTATTTCCGTAATGCCCGTTAGTTTGATTCTTGGAGTTGGCAAAAGGAAAAAAATCCCTAGAGAAAAGCCCTCCGATAATGAACCTCATTGAACGACAACATCCTGCATTGTGCTGACTGCTCCGGTTGTGTAGGTTGCTTGGAAACAGCTGGCAATCAGCGTTCGGTTCGCAAATGAAGGCTTCTTCGAGAAGCACTAAGTAAGCTTCTTAATATGCCTACGTGCTCAGTATTCCCTTGTGTGTGCGTTTGGATGGGTAATTGGTTTAGCTTGTAAAACTATTCAGAGACACCGGGAATTTTAATTGAACATTTGAAGTAGAAATTTAGCAAAAAAAATCAATTTCTGCAACCCACCCATGACCAGAATGAAATTCCACTGTCGAGTTCACCACCAAGCACAACCGCTCCTTTACCGTACCCTCGAATCTGCTTGGAAAACGATATGGTACTCGACCAGAATGCACTTAACCGTACACAATGTATGTGCATACTTTTACGATGCAACAAATTCCACTTTGTTCAGAAAATTTCGATTGTTGCCAGCATCACCCTCGAACACATGCAGAATATGCGGTGTAGAAGTGTACGCAACGCACCGACGGTCTTGGCAGCTTGACTCCACTAAATCGCCCATGTTTGTTTGTACAGATATAGGTTATGTGTATGTTATTTCATTTTTATTATTTGAATATTTTCCTGCGTCAACCGAGCCAGAAAAGCATCCGCTCCGGGTTTTTTTTTGTGTGCCTCCCGCTTTGCTGGCATTCTCTATTGTGATGTGGACACAAACATACACACACACACTCACACTGCATTGCCATTGGGGCTGGGGCCACGCTGACCAGTTCACGGCAGGATCACAGTGGCTGCCCGGTGTCCGGTTTTAATTTTACGGTCATATGACTCTTTCGACTGATTTGTCGTCTGTTGCTTGCTTGCTTGCATGCTGATATTAAATGTAGGGTCCATGGGGATGATACCCGAGCAAAGTTGAGCATCGAAATGATAGCCAATCGATTTCAAATTTTGATGTCCACTTCAAATTGAAATCATAAATTGATTTCAGCTTATATTTGAGAACACATTTTGATTCCGTTTTGCTGTACTTTTGCTCGACAAGTTAATTCGCTGTTGATTTCGATTTGTTTTCATCAGCAAGGCTCTACATTTTCGAAGCTAACGTGTTCAAAGCATCATTTCTATAACACCTAACTAGACTATCATCTCAAAACGAACATGAAAACGAAGCCCGCTTAGATCGACAGGCTGGCTGTAAATTTTCTCGCCGTTGCTTTGCTCATCACTTTCAATGAAAGTAACGTCGATTATCAAATTGAAAAAAAAACCTCCTTATGGCTTTCAATCCCATTCACTGACACTCTATCACCACATTTTCTATTTGCTTACCCAAGTAACAATTTATCAGTCTTTTGGATTTCACAATGATTCATTGTGGTTTTATAATGGTAATAAGCAATATTTTTAACTTAAATACAGCATTTAAAAGTGCAACACATTCTTGGTGAGTTGTTCAGCATTTTGCTGTTTTGAAAACCTATTAAAGTCTGACGATAAAGTCAAAACGGGTATGTTTTTAAACATGAATTTAATGCAGAACTCTATCCCTGTATAAATCTGTTCAGTTAGTCAATCATAAACCTGCTCGGTATTTTTGACGTAGAACTACGTCTTTGATTTCTATATGGGGGTACACTTTGTGAAAACCGAAAATGGAACATGTAACAAATTAAGAAAGATTTTGAACGTTAATAACTCAGCTGCCCCTGGTCCAATTTCAATAATTTTATCACCATTCGATCAGAAATATGGCTACGCATCGATAATAATGCTTTCGAATGTTGATTTTCAACAAGAAACTTTTGAAAAACTGGTAAATTTCAAGCATTGTCCAAAAGCGTCGAATTAACTAACAAATCCACCAATTACCTACATGCATATGCTGCTTCCCCAGCACAGTCGTCAGAGAGTAGTGAGTAGACGAAACAAGTCGAAGTGGCATTCGTCTCCGATCCTCGGGCGCGTGCAAATAGGGAGGATGGAATTGCGTAATATTTTGCACACTCATCGCCATATTCAGAACCAAACGCAAATTCTTCGAGATAACTACCATCCGCCGACTGGCTCGCCCTGGCGATATCTGACGTATCTCCGGTCTGATCTACGAGGTGTGCTGAAGGTGTTCCTGGAAAATGAGGTCCGTGATGCTGTCACCTACACTAAACACGCCAAGCGTAAGCGGCCATGGATGTCATCTACGTTTTGAAGTGACAGAGACGCACTCTGTTTGGTTTCGGAGGTTAAATCGTCACCAACTTTGGCAACAAAACGGCTCTTTTCAGGGCCACCAAGCTTATTACAGTAAAGGGTAGGAATAGAATTCATCTGCCTATTTGTCCATATTCAGAACCAACGATCACACAAAATGCTCATGTAATCAAACTAGAAGCAGGTGTACAAATTATTTTGATCAAACTTGATCAACTTTGAATCGCCACGGCCGGATATTTTCGATGGAAGAATCAACAATCTAGCATCTAATTCGACGAAGACGGCAGGAAACATTTGTGAAGCCGAGTTATTTACGAAAGAGAGTGTCGATGAAGAGAATCGATCAATGTAGATAGGACCTATTGAAAAGTGACGCGAGATTTGTTTTCCGTTCTGAGCTCCAATGCTACCGACGCCAGGGAGGCAACTCTCACACCAGGGTCCCTACCAATCGACCCATCAACTCAACCGGGGACCAACGGCTTTACTTCCCGAAGGAAGGCGTGATCAGAGATGTTATGCCTTAGAACATGCCGGTGGCGCCAACTGAGATTGGACCCAGGCCTGCTGGGGTGAGAGGTAATCACGCTAACCACCGGCGCCGATATCTTTCAAGGTGATATCACGGTGAATGAGAACGATCCAAATTTGAGTGTAGTTATCTCTGAAATAAGAAATAAAGTGCAGGAACTCAACGATGAGTAAATTTGCCTCATGTTTTCCCAGGTTTTTCTAGGGAAAAATTCCCGAATTTGAGAAAAGTAAAGATTGGATTCACTCAGTCTATTGGTACTACTCCGAGACTGAATAAAATGTTCGTCAATTTCCTCATTTTCCGGAAGATTTTTTAGGTTTTCCACAGGAAACAATGAGACAAATTTACTCATCGCTGAGTTCCTGCACTTTTGGCGATTATGAGTTATGAATTAAACTCAAATTTGGGTCGTTCTCATTCGCCGTGTACGCAAAAAGAAAAGAGCAAGTTTCGCTACTTGATAGCAAACTACTCATAATGGGAGAAGTCTTTGAAGCTTTTATACCACTTGGTTGCACATCTTTCTGCTTTAACATGAAAATATTTGAAAGACCGCTGCTGTATGGCATTAGCTCATTTTCGCATCGGACGCCGTGGTGATCAGTAATAGCAGCAGTAGGAAGGTGGTGGCTAGTCCAATCCTTCACACCTAACAAGCAACAATTGACTGGTCGTGGCAATGGAGGAAAAGCTCTGGTAAAGGAGGCGCCAAGCGTCATCGCAAAGTTCTTCGAGATAACCGCCATCGGTCGTCTGGCTCGCCGTGGTGGTGTCAAACGTATATCCGGTCTGATCTACGAGGTGTGCTGAAGGTGCTCCTGGAAAATGAGGTCCGTGATGCTGTCACCTAAAAACACGCCAAGCGTAAGTGGCCATGGATGTCCTCTTCAATAAACCGGCCCTTTTCAGGGCCATCAAGCTTACATCAGTAAAGAGTTGGAATAGAATTTATCTGTGCTTGTTTGTCCATATTCAGAACCACAAGCCCCCAACGACCACACAAAGTGCTCTCCAGAGTTGTAATCTTGTAACCAAACTTGGAAGCATGGGTGCAAGTGATTTTGATTGATTCTCTCAATCAACTTTCTCTTTGAAAAAGATTACTACAAATTTGGTACGCCTACAATTCAAAAACGGAAAGAGTTGAGATAATTGATAATTGATCAATTAAAAGAACTAAATGCTCTTCACATTTATTCAGTCCACTAGCAGTCCTACGTCAAGCTTCCGTTCGTGCCCCTAGGCACAGACCCTTCTACTTTTTTCTTTTGATGTCACGACAAAATACTCCGTAAAGGTGTTTTTATCATTATAAAAGCAATTATAAAAGGTTTTATACGTTCGGTTTCAAACGGGAACAAAACGCATTTAGTACTGCTTTTTTGTGCCAATAAAGTGTATCACAAAACCCTCTACTGTTACTAAAAATATGGATCCGCGTAGAGACAGAGAAAAAATTAATCAATTGAAGTTTTAAAACGCAGGATCACAAGGAAATGCCAAAGGATAGTCAAGTGATAATACTAGCGATAGTAGGAGGAATTATTCTAGCGATGCTGTCGACGGAAGGGAAAAGGAATCCAATTCCAGAACTTCTTGGGAGGCCCAGTAGCTCCAACTGAACCGGTTAACAATGACAGCACAGATGACTGAGAAGAGTGAAGTAAATGCGGCTCAAGAAGCACTGGAAGGCGTCAAATTAGAACCCCATAAATTGATAGAAGTACCCAAAACAATGTCAACGGCGTTTGCGTCACGTTCTGAATAAAAACAGACCAGCCGTCTCCAGAAATTGCGTTTCTATGATGATCCGAATAACATGCATCAGTGCCAAGCAGGGACTGCG
This sequence comes from Ochlerotatus camptorhynchus, assembly GCF_037179485.1. Taxonomy (NCBI): domain Eukaryota; kingdom Metazoa; phylum Arthropoda; class Insecta; order Diptera; family Culicidae; genus Ochlerotatus; species Ochlerotatus camptorhynchus. The sequence continues at coordinate 941,090 of NW_027040766.1, read as the reverse complement.
AAATACTGCTGACAGAAAGCTTCAAAAACTGTCAGTCAGCTGGCAATTGGCTAACTTCCTAGCCAAAGTAGCGGTTTGATTCGGCGAAAGGGTCAACTGTTCCAAAAAAATCCAATCAAGCGCATATGAACTTCGTTGCATCATTGAGGCAAGGAAAACTTTTCGGGAACGATTGTGCTTCCACCTGTTCCAAGTTATGTAGATACACTTCTTGATAAACTGCTTCCAATGGATGATAATCGCCCTTATCGAGGATGCCACGCAACTTGCTGATCTAACGCTGGAGTAGAAGCTCGATGCAATGATCGAACAACAAAACTATCGAAAGATACAAAAATTTTGACGTTTAACTTTTTCCAGGCAACTTTGAAACCATTAATGCCGTCATAAAACTAATCGGAATAGGAACAAGCAAAATGACCTCAGATAAAAACGATTCAGTCTGCAAATTATCTTCATTAAAGCCAAATTAAAACGTTTTGCATTTGTTAGCGATGCAACTGACCGGCTAATGGAAAATGAATTTTATTGCCACCGCCATATTGGTATTATTCCATTTGTATTTTACTATCTTCGTTTATCGAGATATTTTTGCTTTAATCTCATCAATTCATCAATGAACATTAATAAAGATTACAAAAATCATCAAATTATCTCGGCTGGACGCAATGATTAATATAAAAAATAATAAGCAAAATCAACGATTTCCGAAAGCGGACTTATTTTTTTTCGATCTTCCGAAACACATTTCACTGTAGATTTAATCTATCACCTAAAAATATACCACAAAATGAGAATTGTTTTGATAATTTTTGTATTTTTTTCACTTTAATGATGAGGAAATTTATGTGGAATTTTTGACAGATTCATTTTTGAACAATGACATATTTTCTTCTTCTTCTTTCCTTTATTTAACGTCGGTCTTTGTTCCGCAATCTAGTGCCAATCACCGACGGACATCGATTGCCATCCATTGACGGCAATCGAATGTGCAGGAAGGCAGCTTCCACACCTGAGTAGGATATCGCACCAATTCAACACACATGAGCCAGGACCAACGGCTTTACTTCCCTTCCGAAGGAAGACGCGACCAAAGATTTTTATGCCTCAGAAAAATCCCACCGACCTCGGCTGGGATTGAACCCAGACCCATTGGGGTGTTAGAAAGCAGTCACGCTTACCATTACACCACCGGCGCCGGCTATGAATGTGACAAGATCGGATGATATTTAAAGGGCGAACACGAAATTATTGCGACACCGAAAATGTCATGCCAATTTTCTTATAATGTTTAGAATCAAACCAAAATTTTAGGGTAGTTTTATACATATATTTACTTCAAAAATCAAAAGAAAAGTTAATCGATGGAGCCTTGAGTGTAAAATTGAACGCATTTTCGCTTGATGCCATCCATCAAAGTCCTTACAGTGTCATCCGGTACCAGTTTCTCAGTTTTTTTTTTTCCATTTTCTTAACATGTCCTTCTCGTCTTTGACTGTCTTCTTGCTCTTCCGAAGTTCCCACTTCATTATTGCCCAGTACTGCTCCACCGGGCGCAGCCAGGACAGTTTGGCGGATTCATGTCCTTTGGAACAAAATGGACAGAATTGGCCTCATACCACTCCAGGACACTTTTAGAATAGTGGCATGATGCCAAATCTGGCCAAAATAGCGGAGCTTCGTCGTGCTGCTGCAAGAACGGCAAAAGGCGCTTCTCGAGGCACTCAGATTTGTAGATCTCGCCATTTACTGTGCCCTTTGTCACGAAAGGCTCACTCCTCAGTCCGCAAGAGCAGATGGCCTGCCAAATGAGATATTTGGAGGCGTACTTCGACATTTTTTTCTTCTTAAATTTGTCGTCCACATCGAACTTGCTCTTGCCGGTGAAAAACTCCAACCCCGGAATTTGCTTAAAATCGGCTTTTATATACGTTTCATCGTCCATCACACAGCAGCCATATTTTGTCAGCATCTTCTCGTAGAGCTTCCGTGCCCGAGTTTTAGCCGTCGATTGTTGCCGCTCATCGGGGTTTGGGAAGTTCTGTACCTTGTATGTATGTAGTCCAGCTCTCTTCTTTGCATTCTGGACGTAGCTCTGCGACATGCCGATCTTTTTAGCCAAATCACGGCTTGAGACGTTGGGATTTGCTTTAATCATCCACTTCACCTTTCCCTCCTTCTTTTTGTTCTCCGGTCCCGGTTTTCTTCCAGCTCCTTGGTCCAACGTCAACCGCTCCTGGAACCGCTTCAACACTCTGGAGACGGTTGAATGGTGAATGTTCAACATTTTTCCCAACTGCCGGTGCGACAGGTCAGGAAATTCCAGGTGTTTGGAAAGAATTTGTTCTCTCAACTCGCGTTGGTTCACCTCCATTTTCGTTGAATCGAAAAACACGACTTCGAGTTTGACAGCATGTACACAATACACATCAATGAGAAAGTGTGCAAAATTTGGTTGATTTTTACCCAATGGTAAAAAAGTTATGCCCTGTTGAATGTGTCGCAATAATTTCGTGTTCGCCCTTTATGTATCCCGTATTATCTTGATTGATGCTTTATTTTTAGTGCGGTTGTTGTAGTTTTAATAAGGATTCCAAATGGTTCTCACTGCTTTCATCGTATTACCTTTTTGCAGCAAATCAATCTTGAAGTGCCTCGAAAATATGCCCTTCAAAACCTTTTTCGGGGTGGGCCAACTAGACAGATTCTAGCCTTAACGAGGTTTTGGTGAATGTAATAAAGGCAAAGCTGCTTTGATGAGGGTTTTATGAATGTTGATTTATAGTATCCTTGTAGTAATTTATAAAACGTGAAATGTTACTTGGGTAATATGTGTCATGTCCCGCTCAAGCGCTCTTTCACTGGTCCGCTTCAACGAATGAAGCGGCGGCATAAACAGAGACAAGCGATTGAAAATTTATTTGTAGACGCCGACTGAGGTTCTAGAATGCCACGAAGCTGTTCGGCTTCAACAGAAAAAGAATGCTACCAGTCTCTTCGTCGCATCGATTTTGTCGATTGAAGCTGATATTGTGACGCCTCAGCAGAATATGAAATTGAAAACTCATTTTGTTATCAACAAGAAAAATGTACATCAAATTGAGTCGCATACTTTGCTCGGGTACCTAGTGGGGCGGGATTGAAGATGGACGATTGAAGTGAGCGCACCAACAATAGCTCTCATGATTCACTCAATAACTTAGTTTGTGGGAGCTGTATGGTGTCGTCAAATTTCATTTTATGATAATTGAATGTGGAGCATAAAATTTGAGTGACTTCTTCAGCGGGAAGATGATTGCACTATCTCCAAGTTTATGACAATAGTTGTATGCATTTTGCTCTGAAATTTGAAACGACATTTTGGTGGCAACGGTCCTTCGAATAAACATCGCAACTTTGGCACATAAAGGTTACGAATGGCAACTTATTTGCTGTGTTGTACCGTTCAGTTGAAATGCGTATACACATTTATTACTGCTGATATCGGAGGTCAGGGTTACTTCCATTCATTTTGCATAAAAATATGTTTTATGGTTGCTCGATTCCACGTAGCCTGATCATTGGTAGTAAGAATGCTGACCGCACATGATATCTTTATCAATGCCTAGGTATCCAGAAAAAATAATAGTAGCTAAATTAAAAAAAAAAAAAAAAACAACGGTACCTCTCTGTATTTGTTAGCTACAAGAAGAGGTTGTAAGGATTCTGTTTTTGAACGACTTGTTCTCGAAGTAACACCGGTTTTTTAATCATCGGGTTTGTCACCAATTAAGGCAAAAACATCACTCAATGCTGCATATAAACACCCCCACAGCAACCAATAAAACAAGCACACACTCAGTCATGCAATACACCCACCAACACTAAAAACTCACAAAGCACAATCACGCAGCCAACAGGTCAAGCATCCACAAGCCAAAATTATGTTGCACTTGCCAAAACACCTACACCCAACATTTTCTTGTCAACGGCACTCATTCGAGTTAAAGATCGTTATGGAAACGTCATGCTAGCTCGAGCATTGTTGAATTCTTACTCCCAGCATTGCTTTATGACTAAGGAATTCTCGAACAAACTTAAATTTCGAGTCTCACCCACCTATCTGTATGTGCAAAGAATTGACTCAACACAGAACGGTCAGCGCAGACGTTGCTCCAAGAACGCCAAAAATTTCACCCTTCCAAGAATAAATGCAGTTTTTCGTCCTGCCGAAGCTCATTATATCGTTGCCTACTGCTAACTTCAATCTTCCGGAGTGGAACCTTCCCGAGTCATCGATCCTAGCAAATACAGACTTCCATCTATCTGGTAGACGCAATCATCGGGGCAGAATACTTTTTGGATCTTTTGGCTGATAGACAGTTAAAGGCAACGGACCAAGGACTCTCATTGCGATACACTTTGAGTACCGGATAGCCCATCAACGAGTTGCGTTCCGTTACTAATGTCTACTCTACTGCAGAGTTACATGACCATCTAACAAGTCGAAACCTCTCGAAACATCAGCACACATTCCGTAGAAGAATCAGCTTGTGAGGAGTTATTTGCTAACACAACTCTACGTGACGAAACCGGGAGATTCATCGTTACTCTGCCGAAAAAGGATTTCCTCATCGAAAAACTTGGCGAATCAAGATCCACTGAAGTACGAAAACTGCTTAGCTTGGAGCGTAGATTTTTAGCAAACCCCGAGCTGAGGAATATGTGCACGGAACTTATTCAGGAGTATCTGGACATGGGACACATGGTTGAAGTTTTTGAATAGAATGCTGATAATAGAGTTGCATATTATATGCAACATCATGTAATTCTGAAGCCCGAAAGCGCTACAACAAAGCTGCGAGTAGAATGGTTAACAGTTAATGGTCGAACAGGATAAATTGGTCAACATAAATCTGCACTTTCGTCTTCATCACTTTGCAGTCGTAGTTGATGTTGCCAAAATGTACCGCATGATTGTTGCCCAGAACGGAAACTCCAGAATATTGTATGGTTGGGTCCCGACAATCAAATCATCCGAACGTTTGAATTGACCACTGTAACTTATGGAACTGCACCCACTCCCTACCTGGCTGCAAGGTATCTGCTGAAGCTGGCAGAAGATGGAAAGCAGTCACATCAAGCAGCGACAGAAGTGCTGAAAACGACTTCTACGTCGATGAAATACTATCAGGAGTTGACGACATACAATTCGTTGATGAAATGGTAGACTTGATGCATTCTGGAGGCCTTACGCTGAGAAAATGGAATTCAAAATGAGGAGATTTTGATGCACGATTCGGAGCATCTGCAGGACGATCGGACTAATTTGACCCTAGAATATGATTCCACTGTAACGACTTTGGGATTGCAGTGAGAACTACGGACGGATTGCTATCACTTCTGCGCTCCAAAATGAACTGAATCAGGAATCATGACCAAGTGAATTGTTCTCTCGGACATCTCTAGATTGTTCCATTCCCTGGGATTCATTAGTCCTGTCTGTTATCGTGCAAGCCAAACTGTTCATCCAGGAATTGTGGATGTATCAGGAATGTGTAATTGGAATGTAACTGGAATGATCCACTGAGCAACGATCTACTAGAAATATGGTTAGAGTATCGGAGACACATGATCGGATTGAATGTGTCACGCTGAGTTGGAGTTACCAAATCGTTGAAAAAGATCGAGTTACATGGATTCTGCAATGCTTCTAAGAAACCCTAAGAGGCTTGCATCTTCATCAAATCCATTTCGGAAGACGACATAGTTGAAGTCCGCTTGTTCACAGCCAAATCTCGAGTTGCTCCCTTGAAAATCTCACGAAGAAGAAGAAGAAGAAGAAGAAGAAGAAGAAGAAGAAATCTCTTTCAATATCTCGCCTCTTACTATCATCAGTACTAGTTGGCAGTTTATCGTGAAGTACTAGTTGGCATCGATAAAGATTGTAGTCGAAATAAATGCAACACTTTCTTTTGTGGATAACTTTTTATTGCATGGCAGAAAGTTCATCATTTGGTCAATGCTTATGTCAGAAATGGTTGACACAATGTTTATCCAATATACACAAATGTGAAAATTGGAACAATGGAGGTGCTGAAAGACGAAAACCAACCCCATTGGGACGTGTCTCTGAAGTTCATACACTGGAATCGACGGAAACATTCGGGAAGTGGCTGTTCGTACGAAGGATGGCTGCTACAAGCGATCGACCTCCAAGATCTACATTCTGCCAATCTCTGATAATTTTCCATCTTCATCAGGGGAGAACTAAATATGTCTCTTCCAACGATGGAGGTCGAAAGACCTCCGCATACCAGTTAAGTTATGTAATAGTTCAAGACCAACAATTGAAATGGCCTTAACTCCATTTTGTAAACAAACCTTGTAAGGCCATTTTCTCGCGAACCGAAACCTTCATTCGCAAACCTAAACCACAATCGGGTAGAGGAGAATTTCCTCTAACTGTTCATTATGTTGGTTTGCCTATACGGAGTTTGGTTCGCGAGAAAATGGCCTCACAAGGTTTGTTTACAAAATGGAGTTAAGGCCATTTCAATTGTTGGTCTTGAGTTTGAATTTCAAAAAGTTGATCGGCTCATTTTTCATTCCTAGCCACAATTTCCCTGAGTTTCGACTCCATTCTATCGAAACCGAGGATGTAACTATTCCGATTATGTGTCCAAATGTTGAGGTAACCAGTTTTGCTCTGGTGGTAGTGCATGGAGCAGTAGGGTTGAACCTAGCTCCCATGTTCACGTCTAGAACATCTAGAAATTGATTTTCGGCTTCGTGGCATCCGTTACCATTTCCGCACTTAAAAAAACCATAGGCAAAAGTGGTTAACGTCAATATCAACCGGTAATTGTTGTTGTTTATTTACCTATCATTCATCTCACTTGTTTGTGGTCTTAATTAACAGTTAAATTTATGCACAATGCATACATTGCAAAAAAAAACTTTCTAAACTAGAGTATTACAAAAAGCTATCGCCTTAAAGATAGTCGTTGTTGAAAAGTTCTTATGGTCAAGTTGAAGTCTAACAATTCAAAAACGTTGTTTAAAGCACTACACATAAATCTAATGAGGTCATGTTACAGGCACCAAGCAACCAAACTTGACTCCAAAATTGATCGTACCAGCGAGCAATACAGGGATCGTTGGCAGAGGTGGTCCCGAAACTCTACAGAAATTTTGAATATGAATCCAAGCTGCCTATTCGCTTTAGATATTACATCGCTGTAGTGTACTGTAAGAGCGCTATCTAGCATAACATCTTGATTTGTTGTCTTCGGTGTTATGCTCGATAGCGCTCTTACATTTACGATTCCGTGGTAGTTGTGTCACAAACGGCCCTTTTCATGGTCTCAGTTCTTTCACAGACAAACAGACGGAACTCTTCATTGTGTATCTTCGTTTATGCTTTTAACGGTTGATTTGAATATTATCAGTTCCGCGAACTACTTGCCGCAGCGCTGGCATCGGATCACTTTGACGTTTCTATATATTGTATAGAACTTGTATGCAATATTGTTTTTCGAGCTAGCGAGCAAGCTTGTTTTCCGCGAGAAGCCAGAGAGATGTCGTTACTGAGGTTATATGTTTTGAGATACTATGTTTTCAAGAACAAGTGTTTGTCTGGGGTTCTTTCTTCTTTCGTGATGCACATTACCCTCGGGCCATTACTACACTGTTGACGTTCCGAACCAGTCCACACCTGATTGCATTGTGTTCATAGCCGAACATAAATTGGTCCTCCGAGCCGGATACGAAACTGTTACGAAAAAGTGTTCGCCGACAGCGCGTAGGACAGCAGTGATTGACAACGTAATCATCACTTGGTGAGTAGAAGTGAAAATTTTGCTGCATAGAAGCGTTCACTGGAAGCATGCGTGCGAAGAAAAGTGTGCCATTGTAGGAGGCATCCGATTTTACAGTATCCACCGTCGCATAGTGTATGTATCCGTCACCTCGTGAGTTGGTGTCAAGTCGCGAAATTTCAGTTCTCGCTAGGAGCGTTTGATCGCGGACAGGAGTTTACTAGATTGTTTCGAACTGCAGAGGATGGTAAACTGCTTTAAAATGTAGTGTTCTCGTAATTCCATGGCGGTTAACATTTTGAAATGCAGTATCATTTCGTTCCATCGAAAAATCAAACCGTTTGTTTTTGACTACTTTATCGCAGAACATCCGCTACAACGAGTAACTCAAATTCGAGACTTGGGTGTTATCGAAGACAACAAATCAAGAAGACTGGCAACTCTTCCATTTTCTCATACGAACGGTATGAGACAGGTGCAATCGCGGCATCTGCCGCTCAAAGGTAAATGCTTCGAACGAATTTGATAGCAAAGATTACATCCTCAGAAGAAGGGTTTGTGTATTTGCTCATTTTTCTATGCGTTGCTTCCACCTTCACTTAAGCGCCGCGCCATTGTATTTGTCGCTTGGATTCTAATTTATTGTCTTCTATAACACCCAAGTCTCGTATTTGCGTTACTTGTTGTAAAGGCTGTTCTGCGATAGAGTAGGTGCCCAGACAACCAGAATGCAAGTATATTCAAAGTTGTTTTCATGATAAACAAACATATATACAAACAAGCAAATCGTATAGAAAGCAAATAAATTGGTTTTACGTACAAAATTGGAGGCCATATACGCGTGAATTTTAATGTAATTTTAAATGAGTTGATTTAACATCATATACGATTTAATCTGTAATAATAAATTCGCTTTGAAAAGTATTACGGTGTATTCCGATTTGATTTGCGATACAGTACGACGGAAAAATGAGTCATCGCATATAGGTCGGAAATTTGCATTCTATACGATTTAACTTAAACATAATGCGATGCATCCCCAGCAAGAGAAAATAACGAATGAACACCTAATGCTGACCTGATACCAACATTTAGTATTTACCAGCATGACTACTTTACAAAATACTTTGTAAGTAACAAAAATTGATATTTGGATACCAAAAGAAAACCTGTGTGGTATTGCATCATCATAGTTTGGTATTAGACGGGTATTGTGGGAATATTTTTTTGGTATTATTTTTTGGTATTTTACCTCTTATATCAGGCTCATCCATACCAATTTAAGGTATCGAGAAATTGGTTCCTGATCGGAATGCCCCATTCTTATATGCGATTTTGGCTTAAACTGTAGCAATTTACGATACTGTCTGCATATTGTTATACGACTTCTGGTTGTCCGGGTGGTGGAACCGAATAATCAAGGGATTTTGTTTTTTAAAGTTCCGCTCTACCCGAGCAGGAGATAATAATTTGGTGCTGATCAGCCTGACATAAGAGGTAAAATACCAAAGAATAATTTTACAAAATTGCATGTAAAATACTTCGACACCAAAAGAACACCAGTGTGGGATTGCATTTGCATAATGTGGTATTGGAATGATATTGTAGGATTTTTTTTTGTTGGTATTATTTTTGGGTATTTTCGAGAAACTCGTTCCTGCTCGGGTAAGGATTATCATTACCCTTCCGCTTAAGTTGTGTAAGCAACAGCACAAAAGAACTTTCCATCTGTGCACTGGCTTTGGAATCTAAATTCCACTTTCATTGTCATTAAACTCGAGCCTCATTGCAGAATTCGAAACGAAGCATTTTTTTATGATCGCTTGTATGAGAAAGCCTGTCGTTTCAACTTCCACAATGAGAACACTTGTTCTCGAAAAGTAGGCAGCGAAAGCGATACAAAATTTACTTTTCAAAAATTATAGAGCTGGCTGAAGCTAACCTTGAAAAGCTATACGATTCTTCAATATATGTTTTCTCTGTGGAGCAGTACAAACGCAAAGTGGAACTAGCCTTAAACCGATCCGTAGTGAATCACACATATTTTCAAACACGAACGTGATAGGAATGAGCCATAACTTTCCAACCACCAGCGTAGAATTGGAAGAGAAAATTTCTTTCAATAGATGGTGGTGTGCGCTCGAGAAGCAGCTACCTTCAAACCGGAAGTTTCCATTTTCTTCCTTAGCTTTTTTCGGTCCTATTTAGGGTGGGAATCGAAATGAAAGTCGATGAAAGCAGTTGCTTTCGTTTGCGTTGAGTTGCTATTGTTTTGCGATGTGGGAAAGTTCCGAAGGAAAACGGAAATCATATTGTGTGCAGGTTGAAAATTTTCCACGAATGTAATGGCACTGTACGGTACAGTGTGGAATAATGAAAATGTACACCGTTCACAATAGAATGGAGGGAGCGCGGGGAACGAATCAGGAAGTCGGAATTGGTGAATCAACGAACGAACGATCGTTGCACCAGCAGGAGAAAAGTATGGATTATAATTATTTGTTGAACGCGTTTTTGCTAGCTGCACCGTGACTTAGCGAAGGAGCTAAGCGGGTGGATTTGTAGGTCGTGCTTTCAATTGGTGCTTGAAATTGCAGGAGGGAAATGAACGATTAAAAGTTTAATTATTTGTGAGCGGTACCATTTGGCTTCTAGTTCTTGAGAGCTGTAACTTAAAGAAAGAACAATGACTGCTTCAAGCGTTGGGATTTGCATTTTATTGGTCACATAGGTTTATTTGTTTCAGTGATTTCCGCCCAATGCTGTATGCTTCCGTGAGCAAAATTTTATATTTAACTATTTTTCCTCTTTATTAGCCACACACTTCGAAAAATTCATGTAAATTTCGGTGCCTTGAGACCACCACATGCAATCGGTCCTTTTGACATAATAATCAGTTGAAAGCAACGAGAAAAGCAATTCAATCAATATATGAATCGAAATTTGTAATAACCTTTAATCAATTAATAAATGTTTTTTAAACTTTCCGCCAATTCAAGTTTCGAATTAAATGAACTCGCCTCAAACCACAATCACAAATCAAATTCAATCCTGTCGAAAATAAAAAGCTTGCCAACTGGGACTCAAACCTTGTTGGTATAGTCGAAAGCGTAGACAGAACACGAAATATAAATGGCAAAAAACCATTACATCGTCTCCGAGGTCAACTTATATCATTTGCCGCGGGATTGGTTGCGAAGGAAGATAGGAAATGCAACTAACATTGAATGTAATAAATTTAAAATTGTGTACAAGCTTGTATGCAAAATTGCACTTACTTACGCTAAATGTAGCGTTAACAACGCTGAAAATTACATGAACTTTCAAACGGTGAACTCACTAATACATTCAAATTTTCTTCTTTTCCCTCCTAGACCACTATCTGAACCACAACCGCAAATCTGTACCGGCCAATTGCATGACCCGTTCTACACGGTGCGGTCTGCCATCACTCAGGTAAGATGACTGAATTTCACATTTCACTTTTAAAATTTACTTGTCAATGCAATCCCCGGAGGAACATTTAATTGGATTACATTTTCGTTTTCCGTCCGAATGTCGACTGATGTCTATTGCCCAACTTGACCAGAAAGTTTACCGCAACCAACTGGAAATTCCATTTCTGCTCCCGTTGACTCGCATTCTGTACCCTAATTAGATCTTACGATTGAAAGGACTTTCCCTTTTTCCGTGGTCCCCCGGTGAGTAATGTAGGAAAATGGTAAGTTACAATATTTTAACCGGAGCACGGGCCGCAGCCTGGGACGACTAGTGGGTGGGATGACCTGTTGGTTTAAGGTGTTTTTCGGTGCAAATGGAAACCCAAATGGGACATTCGCAGTGTCAAAAGATGGGACCGGTCGGTGACAATCTGTGCCATCTGTGGGAATGCTAATTGCTGTAGCTGGTAATTAATTTGGTTGTGTAAAAATAGATTTTCAGTTCCATTTGAAGTAGGAAACCTTGAAATCCACTGGACGAACTTTAAACGAACCTCAAACCGGTCACCACAGTCAACGAAGCCGACTCCAGGAGCCATACAGGTAGAGTGTCATTAAAACTAAAAGCATACGTCTATCTTCTGGGAAACGATTTAACCCAGTTTAGTCTTTCATCTTCGTTCCTTGCGGCCATGAATAGCTTCTGGTGCACCTCTGCCATCAGGCGACGATATTAAAAGGTTCTTAATTAATGTTTTAACTATGCATCATTATAAACTTAAGATTGGTACTTATTTTAACACCCTGGTCAGACCTGGGCTGCTTCTGAGGGTTATGCAAATTGTGTTGACACTGGTCGTTTCTCCGGGAAAAGCCTATCAATTTTTGGTTTGTTCTGAGGTTTAAGCGAAGAGTTTGAAGCAGGATTAAGCCACTTTAATCTTTTTGGGATAAATTTACGCATTATAGAGATGTTGTATCAGGAATAACTTCAAACCCATCAAATTCACCAGCAGACTGGTTCAGTAAGAATCACACTGTGGGAAATGTGCTCTATCTTGGGATTGGTTTGACGAAAAAAAAATATTGAGAAGTCAAACTGATCCATTTTAATTGAACTTTCCTAAAAATACCACAAAATTATTCCGTGGGAATTCAGGTAATGCACACGCTACTGGTCATCCTCAGCGGCCAGTTTGTTCCAACATGTGGCTATCTCTGCAGCGTCCCTAGTAACCATGCCAGTTTTCTTTTAGTTTCTTCAAAAAGCCTGAAATTTAGATGATAATGGTTTGTAGACTCGACTAGGAATTCTACGATATTCCAACTAAACTCGTGAAACCCTAGGGCATCATGGAACCCCATAATATCATGTAGGATACATAGTTATTATGACGAAGTATTTTGTGATCTCCAAATTATCCTGACGTTAAGATATCGAAATTCAGAACGCTCAGAAAAGTCTTGTACCATGATCTGATTCTTCTTCTCTCTTCTTCTTCGCATTTTAGGCTTATTGGTTATCGAATATTCGTTGTTGCGTGCTATCAGATAAGTGTTTTATAAACACTTTCACAGTTATTAATTGGGAACTTTCAATGACTGTACATTAGTACACACAAAATCACGGCCTCCTTGTTCGGTAATTTTTTACTGGGTTTTTGAACAGCTGAAAAAGTCAGTAAACTTAAAAAAATTGTAAAAAATTGTATAAAAGTGATTTTTTCTTGAAATTTATACAGACTGTGTTCTTATTACATTTATTTGATGATAAAAATAAAATATGTTAAAATTGTTCGTTGCATTACGTGTGACCGTTATTTTCAGTTTACTGACTTTTTCAGCTGTTTGAAAACCCAGTGAAAAATTACTGACCCCAGTAAAATAATCTCTATGTGTATAATTGTGTGGCCAGCACAATTATACTCTATGCCCAGAGAATTCGAGAAAGTTTCCAACCCGAAAAATTGCTAGACTGGATCGGCAATCGAAGCCAGATACCTCCAGCATGGTCTTGCTTTGTAGATGCGCCTTTACCGACTAAGGGATGACCTGATTCAATTTACACGAATTTGGAACTAATCGGGATGACAAGGGGGCCTGGTCCCCTTTAGAATGATCCAGGCCCTCTACAGATTTTAAGCATTAGCAGTAGCATTACGTCTTTGGGCAACATATTGGGGTGCAATTTAAAAAACCAAAATCGACCGCGTTACAAAAATTGGTCAGGTTTTGACCACTTATAACTCTGTCAATAGCGGTTGGATTCTTATTCTAAACAAGCCAATCGATTGGAAATTTTTCTACAAATCTGTTAAAATGACGACCTTTTCAATTTCAATAGGTCACTATTGAAAATTACACAAATGTCCAACTGTTGCAATGGTGAACAAAATTATCACCAATTGCCTGTAAAAAAGCGCTTTCCCTAACTCAGATTTCAAAATCGAATTCCATCCGGTATAACCGAACGGTGCTTATTCCATCACCGTGTATGGTGGTGTCCGGTCGGTCTTCATCAGCAGGAGCAGCAGTGCTTTCGGTGCGTGGCGATGAACATTGTTCTCCAGTACACAACGGAAGGCACATGAGCGTCCATTGACCGTAGAAGGAGGAAGAAGCCGCACCGTTACTGATCGGATTTAGTAGCTCTTCGTGAGTTGCTGTGGCATATAGCTAGTGATGTCCGATTTTCCCAAGTAATCGATTACATTTTTAAATGATAGTAATTGACATCGATTAATCGACATAAAATAATCGATTAATCGAAATAATCGATTAATTTTAATACTCTCTGATTAAAAAGAAAACCAACGTCTTTATGAAAGTGTTTTAACCAGATGTTGATTATTTATTCTTGGATCATATGTAAATTATTGTTTCGAAGTAGGGGAAATGGCTTCAATCTTGGCCTATTGATCTAAGATTCGGCAATTAAGAGAAAAGACAACTTGTATCTTTATAACGAATTGATTTTGACTCTAGCTGGAATCTCATTGCCTGAAAAAAAAAATACTACTCGAAACAAACAACTTCTCCAAAAGTATATCCAGAAACAGTATCATGTTAAGATGAGGGCCAGACAAACGGTTTCTTAACTTTGTTATTGTCTGACCTGCTTTAAAGAATAGACTTTCTGAACTTCATTGTGATGGAACATAGTTTAATCGATGCTCTGTTGGCTTGATGGAAAGTTCTTCATACATAGTTAAAGATGCTAAGCGTCAATTGACTTAAAGTGGTCATTTTTATACGATAGATGACGACGACAGCAACGGCGCCGGTGGTGTAGTGGTAAGCGTGATTACCTCTCACCCCAGCAGGCCTGGGTTCAATACCAGTCGGCGCCGCCGGGATGTTCTGAGGCATAACATCTCTGATCACGCCTTCCTTCGGATGGGAAGTAAAGCCGTTGGTCCCCGGTTCATGAGTTGATGGGTCGATAGGTAGGGTCCAGGTGTGGGAGCTGCCTTCCTGGCACGTCGGTAGCATTGGTGCTCAGCACGGAAAACAAGATCGACGGAAAAAACAAACCAAAGGAAAAAAAAAAAAGACGACGACACGAGCACGTACAGTGGTAGAGACAACAATAGCTGCAATTTCCAAACCTACGACTACATGCCTCCCTTCAGATAACGACTTGAGTGCAGAACAATCGATAGAACTGTTTCCACACATCGTTAGTACATGAACAAATCGGTGATCATCTCTTTTTGCCAGTGGTGACGTGGGGGACATCCCTCACCATCCCTCTCCAACTGGGGAGTTTGGTAAAGAGAGATGATCAACCCAATTCGTACTTTCCTCAAAGTTGTTCTTGTTCGCTTTCTACTCTCTATATACAATTTTTATACTGCCATACTCTCTATCGGAATAATCAACTTCATGCTTTCATCTCCTCATCTAATGTATAAAAATGACCACTTAATAACAGTTTTCTTATTTGACGCTTAATATCCTCAAATATGTACATAAATCGTTAACTTCACTTATGCAGTAATTCAAACAAAATAGTTAAAGTATATATACCCTAAAATAAATTCAACTCCTACTTCCAATGAATATATGAATAATCGTGCATTAATCGAAGCCAATTAATCGTTTAGTAGATTAGTTATTCGAGGCATTGAATAATCGATTAAAAATTAATCGATTATTTTAACCGATAACCGATTAGCTCGATTAATCGAGTAGTAATCGGACATCGCTAGGCATAGCGTCACTCTCGTTCCAAACAAAATACGGTTCGCCAGCCTCATCCGTGTTGAACACCCTATTAGCTTAGCATTAAGGCTTGTACTCGAAAAAAATGCACCATTTTTATCCGTGTGTAACTTTTTTATCCGTGGGTAAAAATTGATGAAAATCTGGGTATAACTAGAAGAGTGAATTGTTTACATGCGCAAAATTTCATAACAATCGGTCTAGTGGTTATTGAGATGTCATCGAAACAAGAAGAAAACCGCCGGAGAATTTTGCGCGCCGTCATGGAAAGTCCGACTGTGACCATGAGATGGATCGGGAGACAACTGGGAATTACCCATACAACTGTGTCTCGGGTGGTAAAATCGTTTAAGGAGTCCCAAACGACCGAGCGGCGGGCTGGAAGTGGAAGAAAATCGAAGACAGCTGACCCTGTGAAGGCTCGGAAGGTGTTGGATTATTTCAAGCGTAATCCGAATCTTTCGATTCGCGACGCAGCTCTGAAGGCAAAGTGTTCCGCCTGGTTCGTTCAGCAAACCATGAAACGAGCTAGGCTTCGTGTATTCAAGGTCCGGAAGGCACCGAACCGGCGTGATCAACAAAACACGGCGGCCAAATCCCGCGCAAGGAAGCTGTATCGAGAGTGGTTAACGAAACCGATGTGTGTGGTTAAGGATGACGAAACCTACATCAAGGCAGACGCAAAGCAGATACCGGGGCTAGAGTTCTACGTTGCCAAATCACGGTTTGATGTTCCGGAAGACATAAGGAATAAGAAATTGGACAAATTCGCCGAAAAATACTTGCTCTGGCAGGCCATATGCCAATGCGGTAAACTGAGTGAACCGTACATCACAATGGGAACCATCAAAAGCGAAATTTACCGCACCGCGTCTGTTGGCCTTCCTGCGGTCCCACGGAGGCGAGACATTATTTTGGCTGGACCTGGCATCATGCCATTACGCGCGATCGACGTTGGATTGGTTCAGAGGCAATAACGTTGTTTTTGTACCAAAAACCGCCAACCCCCATATTCACCAGAGATTCGTCCGATGGAAAGAGTTTGGGCCATAATGAAGGCCAAAGTTCGAAAATCGTCCAAGGTGTTTAAGAACGAGTTGGAGTTTAAGAAAGAATGGATGAAAGTAACCAAAAAGGTCGGCTCCACCATTGCAAAAAATGGAATGGGGGGGTCTTAAGGGAAAGGTGCGGGCTTTCAGCGATGGAAAGGAAATTGAATAAAATATTTATGCCGAAACATAATCCATATGTATTAGTTCATTCCCTGAAAGTTTCAAGAAAATCCTACTTAAAATAAATTTTTGGCGAACACTTTTGTTTGGTGCATTTTTTTCGAGTACAGGCCTTACTCAACCATCACAACAAAACGGTTCATTTCGGGACCACAGTAAATTTGTTAAAGAGTATTTTCTGGACATTTTTCAAAGTCATCAATCCGATACACTGGAACCTCCATTTACGAACTAAAACGGGGGTTCGTAAATCGAATTAGTGCGTAAAAAGAAAACTCGTTATTTGGGATTTACTTCGTAAAAAGAGGTTTATGAAAATATTGTCAAATACCCCACAAAATGGGTATTTTTGAAATCAGGGTGACGTGTAGGGACCGGAAATCGATGTCTGACGCCATTTTGAAATCAATATGGGTATTTTTGGAATCGGAGTGACGTGTAGAGACCGAAAATCGATGTCTGACCCCTTTTTGAAATCCAAGATGGCGGCATCCGGTAACATAAAAACTATGAAATTCTGTCAAATACCCCACAATATGGATATTTCTGAAATCGGAATGACGTTCAGGGATCGGAAATCGATGTCTGACGCCATTTTGAAATCCAAGATGGCGGTTTCCGGTTACATAAAAACAGAAAAATAATGTTAAATAACCCACAATATCTGAGAATTGAGAATTGGTGTGACATATAGAGACCGGAAATTGATGTCTTACGCCATTTTGAAATCCAAGATGGTGGCTTCTGGTTACCGGAAAACAGAAAAATACTACTGTCAAAAGATAAGCAATTATAACGGAATTAAAATGAAATAAACCAACCCACTCAAAGCTCTTCATAAAGGGATTCCGTTAAGAGGTTCGACAAATTTAAAGGATTAGAAAAATACCGTTAAATACACAACAATATGGATATTTTTGGACCAGTGAGAACCGGGAATCCATGTTTGACGCCATGTCGAAATCCAAGATGGTGACATCCGCTTACAGAAACACTGGAAAATACTGTCAAATACCCCACAATTTTTTTGGAATCGGGGTGACTTATTAGGACTGAAAACCCGTGTCTGACGCCATTTTGAAATTCAATATGGCGACTTCCGGTTACATAAAAACATAAAAATAATGTCAAATAACCTACAATATGGGTATCTTAAGAATCGGGGTGACGTGGTGGTATTTTCCAATTTTTATGTAACCGGAAGCCGCCATCTTGGATTTCGAAATGGCGTCAGACATAAATTTCCGGTTCTTACACGTCACTCCAATTCCAAAAATACCCATATTGTGTGGTGTATGACAGAATTTCCAAGCTTTTCTGTTACCGGAAGCCGCCATCTTGAATTTCAAAATGGCATCAGACATCGATTTCCGGTCCTTAAACATCACTCCGATTCCAAAAATACCCATATGGTGGGGTATTTAGCAAAATTTCCTAGTTTTTATGTTAACGGAAGCCGCCATATTGGATTTAAAAATGGCGTCAGACATTGATTTCCGGTCTCTACACGTCACTCCGAGTCCAAAAATACCCATATTGTGGGGTATTTCACAGTATATCCTCGTTATTTGGGATTTACTTCGTAAAAAGAGGGACATAAATTGAATACTGCGTAAAAAAAGACTTAGTAAACGGAGGTTTCAGTGAATCAGTTCCCAAATGTTTAAATCTATCATACCATGTACTTTTACGGTAACATTGGGTGTGAATTTTCAAAAAGCAAATTCGATCGCGGCATTAAAGTGGTTAAATTTTGATCCAGAAAAGATGGATTTTAATTCTTAATACGTCAATCGATTGAAAATGTTTCGATAAATCTGCTAAACTGAAGACTTTATCAATTTTGAATAGGTCACTATTGAAAATGACACAAATTTCTGACTGTGGCAATGGTGATCACCGATTGCCTGTGAAAAGCGCTTTCTCTAACACAAATTTCAAAATCCAATGCATTCGGCGCGTGGGTTTGAAAATTTTTCTCCAGTACACAACAAAAGGCTTCCCGCAAATAGCGAGCAGCAGCCCACATGAGCATCTATTCACCAAAGAAGGAGGAAAAAGCTCTCCCGCTACTGATCGAATTCAGTTGCTCGTCGTGAGCCACTGTGAGTCATCTATGCCAAGCGCGTCATTCTCTTTCCAAACAACATTCAGCTCGCCAGCCGCATCCGTGTTGAACACCCTAATAGCTCAGCATTACTCAACCATCACTACAAAACGGTTCTTTTCAGGAACACCATAAATTATTGTTGTTTAAGAGTTAATTTTCATTGAAAGTTCGCTCGCTTTGCTGCCAGCTACATCAGCCTCAAAGCTTTTTGATAATGTACCCAGCAACCAAACGTTTTGTGGTCAAATACGTTACAGTATTGTGGTCAAATGCGTTACAGTATTGAAGTGGTAAACACTTCGAATATCTCGGGAATGGAATATTTTAGTAAGAAATTCCTTCAATCCATTTTCGCATTTTTATTATCAATAGATTACATCATTCGAGTAGTTTAAAATGACGTTTCGTACCACTCGAACTTTAAAGTGGAACAATATTTTGATATATTTTTTTCTAGAACCTCGAGAAAATAAGGTCTTATTTGTAATATGCTTCAAACAACTGGAATTTATTGTTTAATTTCCGTGAATTCGCTGGTAGAAGGTCGTCCCAAAACTGCTCAACAATATGATTAATTGAGTAAACCCAAAATTCCGTGATTTTTTCATCAGAAAACGAGGCGTTTCCGTGATGGGAAAAAGTGGTTTCCCTAACGCAGTCGCCGAATATTGATACCTAAGATACAACCTTTTATTTTTTGGTGATTCAAACACCATCAATTGAAATTATATTAACCTTTAAAAAATGGGGCTAAGATCATTTTCATGCACACGTAAGTCGGGACCAAAAATCCCAACGAATTTGACTGGGATTGAACCCAGACACACTGGGGGTTAGAAAGCAGTTACGCTTACCACTGAACCACCGGTACCGTCAACATATTACAGTCAAGGTTGCAAAGACTCATTTCAGCTAAAATAATGTTTTTCAGAATAATAAAACCAAAAGATGGTATGATGGCATGTTTTACTTGTAACTTACAAGAAGAGGTTACAAAGTATGCGTTGGAAACATAAAACCTGTAAATTTTGCTTTCTATGAGTCACAATCAGCGATTTGCTGATCGATGAGTGAGTGAGTAAGTGAGTGAGTGAGTTTGTGAAAAATCGCTGATTGTGACTCTCATGAAATGAAATAAACAGGTTTAATATGTCAAACACATTCTTTGCAACCTCTTCTTGTATCCTACCAATTCAAAATTTGATCATGGCATCTAATTATTTCATAATTTAGAAAAACATTGTTTTAGCTGAAATGAGTCTTTGCAACCTTGATTACAGTTTATTACGAAGTGCTCCCACGGCTCCGTAAAGCTAACACGTTTGAGCCTTTGAAATAACCGAACTAGATAAAAACAGTGGTTCCAAGCTGACAAGTGACAGAAACATGCTTGAAGTTTGGAAAACCCATGATAACAAGTTCAACAACCTGAGCCATAATTCCAACGTTTCAATGCAATAATTTTCAGGCAACGCATCACAGCTCTTTCTAGTATATGCATTAAAAAAACATCCTCAAACTAGAATAAACTGGATTAACTTTATGCCGCTCGAAATCAGATTACATTCATCTTCCGAGCCGGTCCAAACGAAACCGAGCGGGGGGTGCTGCTGGCCGGAAATGAGTGAAGCTGCATCTCTTCTGTTCCTTCTGCTCATGTTCATCTAAACAGCAGCAGTGGCAGTACGATCAGATGAAAATAATCTTGTTTTTCCTCGGACCCCGGCACGGGATCCATCGGTCAAAAATCCTGCTTCTGCTGCTTATCCATCCGCTGCGGCGCACTAGGTATAATCCGATGGGAAATTCAAATTTTATGCTGAAAAGATTAAAACTGAAGGATATTGCCGGCCACCCCCAACAGCTATGGCTTTTGTTTCAGCGTGGGTGTGTATGTGTGGGAGTGTGTGTGTGTGTGTGGGTGGGTGGGTATGCAACAATGATGGCCACTGTCTCGGGTGGATAGCAGGAAACTCCGGAACGTCCGTCTCTAGTAGCGATAATTTATGAGCTGTAGCAGCAGGAAAACATCATCATCGTGGTCATCAGCTCAGCTTCATCATTTTTCTCTCTCGCTCTCTCTCCCTCCCAACAGTAATGGTCTCGTCTGTACGGGGAAAAGTTCATCATTTGTTGGTCATGGGCTGGAAGAATTACTTTTCACCTAGCGGCTGTTCCTAGCATCGTAGCTCAACATCATGGTCGTGATGTTATCTAGATTGTGTTTTCAAACCAAACAAACGGTGGTGTGATACGTCTGGCAGGAATGTTTTTAATAATTTAACTAGTTAGTTAAATTCAGTTAGTTCGGATTCAGTCGCTCAGTCTAACTTAAGAATAAATATTTTCCTTGACGCGAGTTGCTTTGATTAAGATGCGGATACAGTTATCCTTTCAATTTTGCGGTGTTGGACCTGTCCTCTTTCTCGGCTGTCCTTCAACCAATTACGCTGATTTTTTGTATGTGTGTTGACCATAAGCTCGTTACAGTACTTGTTCGCTAATTGGGTTAAAAGTGCAGCTCAGTAAGCGAATGAAATTGTGAAACGACAAAAAACACTGAGGGGAGCTTCAATGGATTGTTTGACTGACGTTGAATTTTTTTCTCTGTGCATTGAATTGAAACAGTGTAAAGTTTGTTAATGACATTTTCACAGCATTCAAACTTGCGAGTATAGAAAGGCTGGAACACTTTCGCTAAAAACGCTTCCAAGTCTTGATTTCGAAATGAAAATAGTTTCAAATTTATTTATATAAACACTTAATATTCCATTCTAATGCCCTCACCTAGGGTAAGACAGTTTTTGATCATGAGTAATATTGGAGTTAATTTAGAGTAACTCTGAGTGACTCGAGTTGCTCATTAATGAATAAACAGTAGAACAGCAACCTGGTTTTGAGCGTTTTTTTTTTCACGTGTCAAGGTCCGATGTTTGGTGAAGCAAACATTCAAGAAGTCTTCAACCCACCATCATCCAACGACGTATATTGCTGAATCCCTTTCCTCAAATCCTCGTATCTTGTCTGCATCTTATTAAGCAGATGTCACTTGAATTGAATGCAGACAATCATCATTCAATGTATCGCCGAGAAGAGTAAATTAAATTACCATAACATCTTTGTTGGAGTAAAATCAATTTTTGACGTGAAGGTACACTTTGTGAAAACCAAAAATGGATCATATAACAAAATTATGAAAGATTTTGAACGTTAATAACTCAGCTGCCCCTGGACCAATTTCAATCATTTTATCACCAATCGTTCAGAAATATATCTACAAATCTGTTTAGTTTAAGACTATAATTTTTCAAAATGTCACTATTGAAAATTGCACGAATGTGCAACTGTTGCTATGATAAGTAAAATTATCACCGATTGCTTGCAAAAAGCAATTCCTCTAACACAGATTTCAAAGTTGAATTCCATCCGGTTTCACCAAACGGTGTTTATTCAAATACCACGTGGTGAGTGGTGGTGTTCTCCAGTATACAACGAAAAGCTGCCTGCTAGCAGCGAGCTGCAGCTCACATGACCATCCATAGAAGGAGGATGAAGCCAAGAAGTCATTTTTAATCCGTCCGTTTAGTCAAATCATATAAATAAATCACGTAACCTTCTTGAATTTCCTTTTTCATGAATTCGTCCGTAATTTGAATTGCTGGAATTTACAGGTTCAATTGCAGACCCATAAATTGCTTGAAACGTAAAGCGATCCATCAAAATAAATGTTTCGGCAACGATTTCACTGTTGATGGCAACTTCTCTGGATTAGTTTTCGTTTTAATTCCTTATTGTCCACTCATAACCAAAGGCTTCCGCTTGACTCTATGATTATCCAAGTTAATCAACCAGTCCAAGCTTAAATATTCCGTAGTGACCCTCAAATGGTTTCACAAAAATTTAGACTGATGCGTAGAGGTAGAAAAATTATGTATGTGGATGGATTGAATTTGCTTGGATAATCGCAAAGTCACACATCTTGCTCATCCATATTTTCAAGATTTCACATATCACACATATCAAGCTGATCATTGCATTAGGTCCTAAGTTACATTGACAGATTCTCTTCATCGACTTTCTCTTTGCATCCCCATGGCCATATGAAGACATTCCCAGGTATTTGTAGCCCACAGATCGATAAAAGAATCTTTTATCTAGCATCCAATACGACAAACACATTAAGAAACGGTTCTGTGCTCAAGTTATCAACGATAGAGAAAGTCGACGAAGAGAATCGATCAATGTTACTTAGGACCTAATGCAATGTTCAGCTTGATATGCTGTAAATGTATTAAATTGGGTGGGTTAGTATTTGTTTCAATATAAAAAAAAATAATTCGAAAAAGATAACTCTGTCAGTTGATATTTATTCAAACAATGTTCAATTATTATTTTTGTTGATGAATGTACCATTGCTTTGATCAATTTTGAGCAATTATGAGTTGTCGTGCAACACGAAAAAAGGGCCTATCATTGAAGATCGATTCTCTCCATCTATTTTTTTTTTCGCGAATAACCCGACTGCAAATGAATTTCCCATTGAGTGTGTTGTTTCAGGTGCAAGCAACATCATCTTCTGTCGAACGGTGCTGCGAGCTTAGCGAGAAATTCGTTAATGTTGCCGTGGTAAACCAAAGATAAAGTCGATGAAGAGAATCGATCAACGGAGATAGTCCCTTTTCAAATGTTACGCGAGAGCTACTCATATTCACTCACTGCAA
Organism: Ochlerotatus camptorhynchus; assembly: GCF_037179485.1. Classification (NCBI taxonomy): domain Eukaryota; kingdom Metazoa; phylum Arthropoda; class Insecta; order Diptera; family Culicidae; genus Ochlerotatus; species Ochlerotatus camptorhynchus. Next base: position 917,564 of record NW_027040766.1, on the reverse strand, counting down.
AAATATTAACTCTGAGTACAGCTGACTTGCCCCTTGGCCCTTATTAATTATGAAAATGAAATATCAAGCTGAATGTGAAGTTTACTTTTGACGTATAATTAGTTTTAACTAGGCTGCAGCCAGTACTGTACACGGTGAATGAGAACGACCCAAATTTGAGTTTAGTTCACTCATAATCGCCAAAAGTGCAGGAACTCAGCGATGAGTAAAATTTGTCTCATGGTTTCCTGTGGAAAACCTAAATAATCTGCCGGAAAATGAAGAAATTGATGAAAATTTTATTCAGTCTCGGAGTAGTACCAATAGACTGAGTGAATCCAATCTTTACTTTTCTCAAATTCGGGAATTTTTCCCTGGAAAATCTTGGAAAAAGCTGGGAAAACATGAGGCAAATTTACTCATCGCTGAGTTCCTGCACTTTTGGCGATTATGAGTGAACTAAACTCAAATTTGGGTCGTTCTCATTCGCCACGTATCTACAGAAAATCACCTCAATTGGTTGAAGGAAGGATAGCCGAGAAACACCAAGACGGTACCACCCACCACATAAATGGAGGGATGACTGTAAATGAAATGTATTCTGCGAACGGGTCTTAATGAATCGTTGATATATACATATAGAATGAAAGGAAGACTGGTTAGAGTGGTTACGCAAATTAGAATCGGAAATTGAAAAGTGGCTTCTTCTGGTCATATGGTACACAACCGAGGGATCTCTTTTTTTCAAAATAATTGCAATTTTTCACCATTCAGGAAAGGGTTCCTTAACTAGCAAATTTTCTCAAATTAGCAAGCACCGAAAACAACTCCACAATCGAAAGCACCAATATCCCGTGGGAAAAACTGAACCTAATTACCATCAAAGGATTACTACTTTGGCCGAATAAAAATAATTATTCGCCATCTGCTCCCGTGTCATGTTTTGCTTGCAATCATCGATGAGCACAGCCCTCCACGAGGGACAGAAAACACAAAACTTACCTCATTTATGCAAAACCAGTCGCCATTTTCCTGCAGGGTGCTTCAAGTTCCGACCTTCCGGGGATGCCAGAAACAAGCTCAACTTGTTCCCTACAGGAGCCATTAATTCCACGCAGCCGTTGCTCTTATTCGAACAAGTGACGGTGACGGCGATGCGGTGTGTCCAGGGCCCAGTCCCAGCGAGGGAGGTGAATTTCCTGCTTTTATTAACTCCATAAAATCAATAATGGCATCAATTTGTGAAAGTGTGCTTCTTCTGCTCGGCTTCCTTTTCCGGGGTTTTCCATGAGTACTTTCCACCCGGTGTTCCAGGCACCAGGCCAGGAAAAGCTCTGCAGATGGAATTTACTCACCGGTTGTAGCTGTCTAGCAACCCGTTAGGTCTCGTTCGTCTTGGAAAGTTTTAATTAAAGACCTTAATTTGCACAAAACTGTTTTTGTACTTCTACGCTAGGCTGAATCTTAGCCTAGCTAGGAGTGAGTGATTATTGAGTGGTAGGAGCTGGCGAAGACTTGCAACTGCTCTCCAGGATCTGAAATGAGTTTTTGCCGGAGAGCCAATGTGACGGGAAGCTACTAATGGAAGGAAAAATCGATTCCGTAAGCTGATTTAAAAGTACTAAGTAAGGGTTTTCATAGCGGATCATAAACAGGATGGAAAGGGCAAAATAAAAATAATCGAATCAAAACTTTCATGACTCAAATGTGCATGCAAAATAAATGGCATGAGCATCAATTGTAAGGATGCATTTCATACATCTAGTGCATGTTTTTCTTGTAATTTCAATTCTTACAATTAAGGCTTTATATGCGTTTAAGGTCGATACGAAACGAAACGGAATTTGTTTTAGGAAAACATAGGGTTAACTACCCCACTTTAGGCCTATTAAGCACAACCCGCACTTAGTCTTTCTTAATCTAGCGCAGTTTAGCACCAAACGGAATTAAATTATTTACTTTTTCGTATGTACCGTAAGATTTGATAAAGAGAAACCAATTGTTGAGATATTGTCAAAAGTATAACACTGCTTCTTGACGCCAAACTCGGCCTACGGATTCTAAACTCGGCCTAACGCATTGAAACGCCATTGAAACGCCAATGAATTCACTTCGGCCTATCGGATGAAGATAAAAATGGATTCGGTCGGAGCGCTTCTTTTGTTGTTGGGTGCAAACTTTCATATCACGCGATCTCATTCACTTCGTTACATAGCTTATTAACTAAAGTATCGTACCAAACGCATAATTGACTTGTTAACACTGAAATCATGGATTTATTTGAAGTTTTCTGCTCGATAGGCCCAAAATGGGCGATTAGGCCGAAGTAGTTCTCTACCCTACTACGAGAAATTTACGAAACGAAATTTCCCAAAATACGCAACACGAAAGCGAAACGTTACTTTGGTGGTGGAATTCCGTGGAACAAGGATGGATTCATCTCAGAGCAGAAACAGAGAAAAGTAAATTCTAACTTCACATTGCTTCGACTTCCCTCTTGAAACTGAGGACGGCTGTTCGGATGGCCTTCTAAATGTTATAAAAACTGAGGAAGCCACATTTTGTTCCGCTTTGATAAACTTTTCGGTTTGATTGAATCTGTTGATTCGATAAGTCAAGGAAGGCATGCTTCTTAACCCTTATGTGGGTGACGGGGTACCCGGGTACCCATCAGTGCTGTAAATTCTCAAAATCATTTGAACATTTTTGATGAAAATGAGAAAAGTAGCTATTCACTATCAAAGGGGACCTCCTCCGAATGGGTGATATCAGTTGCTTAGTCATTTGACGAAGGCATGGATCATTCTCATTTGAGAAACGCTCTGGTCGACATTCCGGCGGAAAAGCTAAGCCAACCCGACACCAACCTGACTTCTATCAAACCCCAACCCGATGTTGACCCGACATTGACCCGACATAAACCCAAAATTGACCCGACAACAACTCGACATTGGGTCGACATCCACCTTAAATTAGCCTTACATTGATCCGACATCGGGTCGACTTGTCTGTTCGGGACCATTTTGCTGGATTTTTTCCATACCCCACTGTCGTATATCAAATGATACTGAGTGACTCAATTGACAGTGACAATGAGCTTCGAATGAGAAAGGGGCTCTTCAAATTATGGTCATGTGAGAATTCGTTTACACAGAATTGATTGAATGGTTGTAGTGGTTCATCTTCAATCGAATGATATGAAAATTTACAGCACTGACCCGGGTACCCACGCTTTTCACGAACCTCAGACAATAAGATAGAACCAAATAATGTTCTGCAAAGTTGCAGGTTTAGATAAGAACTGAAAGATGGCGTACATGAATTCCAGAATGGGCCACCCAAAGTCCCTGGAACAGGTTCCGGAAACCTCAGAGGAAGTGGCCAATCTTTGATTTCAACAGAACCAGACGTGCAGTCCATCAAGATTTTCAGAAATTGATGAACATGCCATTAGACACCATGCTAATTGACTAGAGTGACAATGGCCACCCAATGTCCCTGGAACAGGTTCCGCAAGCCCCGGAGGAAGTGGCCATCCTCTAATTTAAACAAAAACTAGCCATGCGATTTTTCAGAATTTGATGGACATGTCATTAGAGACTATACCAAATGACAAGAGTGACAACCCAAGTAACATTGCAAGTTTTATCGAGGTTTTAAAGCATGCTACAAGTCATAATCATGGTCTCCAGAACCCTTATAAAACCAAAATTGTTACTTGGGAATGGCCACCCTATGTCCCTGGACCAGATTCCGGAAGCCCCGGTAGAAGTGGCCGATCGCTGATTTCAACAAAACCAGACATCAAAATTTTCAGAAATTCATGGACAATTCATTAGAGAGCATGCCAATTGTGAAAAATGACAATGGCCACCCAATGTCCTTGGAACAGGTTCAGGACGCCCCTGAGGAAAAGGCCATTCTCTAGTTTCAGCAGAAACTAGTCATGCGGCATATTCAAATTTCTCGATTCCAATCAAGCCATGTCCTCATCCGTGTATATTGCAACAAAGCAGGCAAGCAATATATCATTATCATTCTACCACTCAGCGGCGCCGGTGGTGTAGTGGTAAGCGTGATTACCTCTCACCCCAGCAGGCCTGGGTTCAATCCCAGTCGGCGCCGCCGGGATGTTCTGAGGCATAACATCTCTGATCACGCCTTCCTTCGGAAGGGAAGTAAAGCCGTTGGTCCCCGGTTCATGAGTTGATGGGTCGATAGGTAGGGTCCAGGTGTGGGAGCTGCCTTCCTGGCGTCGGTAGCATTGGTGCTCAGCACGGAAAACAAGATCGACGGAAAACAAATCCAAGGAAAAAAAAAAAAAAAAAAAAAAAAAAAAAAAATTCTACCACTCGGATCGAGCTATGTTACAGAGCGAGTTTGTCATGGTAGTCGTGGCAACCGTTTTGTCTGTATCGTTGGTTGCTTTATGTGTTTGGATTCGCTGGTTCTGACTGGCTTATCTAGTCCACCGAGCACATCATGTATGGCTGTTCTAATGGCCGGCTTTCCCATGATAATTTTATTTCTGGATCTCTCTTGAACGGTTTCTTGACAGAGTTGGAAGGCCAACTCATCTAGAGGATTATATTTTTGTTATATGTATTCTTACATTAAAACTGAAATGGAACTCACCCAAAAACTTCCGTCGACTGTTGGTTGACTTCTTCATCTTAGTGTTATTTTCAAAAAATATTACGTAGGCCACCAATCCTGCGATATCCACTTGGTTATAGCTCAAGCTCATCGACCAACGGTTACTTCTGCGTTTCACAGTGTATTCGCTCAATAGCTTATCCATGTTATCTACCCCTCCTTTGGTAGAGATGGAATAATCAATAATCTCAGGCTTCATTTTAGCGGTCACGTCGATAACTGGATCTGAATGCATCGTTGACAGCATAATTACAGCTTTGTTACGCTTTGGGACATACGAGCAGATCGTAGCATTTTTGTTGAAAGCAAAGTTCGTAGAATACACAGGTCTGTCTTTGTGTGGCTGCATGGTTGATGGCAAGAATCGCTTGTTTCGTCAAACCGTACCTACCATAGATAAATTCCAAGAATTGAGTGTCCTTGCTAGCTGAAAAGTTGTAAACAAAATTGTCCATGGTGACATTTCTGCCTGATCCTTTTTTTCCTTTGCTACCAGATCCAACACAACGCGTTCACCAACATTGGTTTCGCGAGAACCATCAACCGATTTGCCCGTGTAAATTTGACCGTGTAACGGATATGATGTCTTGGCATCTGTAACCCAGAAAATTTTAATGCCATACTTTTCTGGTTTGGCTGGCATATATTGGGTGAACTTCGTACGATCTCTGAATCCGACCAGCTGTTCGTCAACTGTAAGGCATTCGTGCGGTTCGTAACATTTTTTTCAAATTTGCATTCATGATCTCCCAAACATCTCTGATGGCAGCGGCTTTGTCCGTTTATTTGCGTTGTTTGCGAGAAGCTTCACAGTCGAAGCGCAAGATTCGTAACATCGACCTAAATCGATCGTAGGGCATTGAAGCGCGAACAAGTGGTAGATAATTTGGTTTCCAAAGCTCAGATAGATGCTCTTTATTTGATCGGTGTACACCGGCTTTCTCTACCCAGACCCTGTACACTCTGTATTTCATACAGGATCAGTTAGCCTTCTCGACTGCTATAGTACAGCAACACTATCTCAAATAAACCACGTAGTCAACGAAAACAACCGTAGCCTGGACCTCTGCTTCGTTAGCGTTCAGGACACCGCTCCTTTCATCTCCACGGCACCTTCTCCACTAGTAAAGCAAGTACATCATCACCCTCCCTTGGTTGTCACTGTTGCTGACAATGACGATCGGGTCTTTGACGACATTTCCACGACCGTGTCATACGATTTCCGGAAAGCCAATCACCGTAGTATCGTCAACGTGCTATCTAGTATAGATTGGGAGAGCATCCTCGATCCTGATAATGTTGAAACCGCTGCGCAAACATTTTCACATGTCTTGGCTTATGTCATTGACAGGCACGTTCCGAAAAGAGTTCACCGTAAAATTTCTCATCCTCCCTGGCAGACGAGTGAACTACGTAGGTTGAAGTCGACCAAGAGAGCCGCATTAAGAAAATTCACTAAGTATCGTACGCTTTCGCTGAAACGTCACTACGTTAGGCTCAATTATGAGTTCAAGCGAGTTAGCCGTCGATGCTATTCGCGATATCAACGAGGGATTCAGAGGAAACTCAAGTCGCACCCGAAGTCATTCTGGAATTACGTAAATCAGCAGCGCAAGGAATCCGGCCTACCTTCTTCAATGGTGTTGAATGGAGCAGTTGCTTCCACTCCTCAGCAGATCTGTCGCTTGTTTTCTGAGAAGTTCGCCAGTGTTTTCACGAATGAGAGATTAACTGACGAACACGTTACCCTAGCAGCTAGTAATGTTCCACTGTACGGTCAAACACTGGGTGCGATGGATGTCAACGCCGAGATGATTTCCACTGCCGCATCACAACTCAAGTCGTCCTTCAATCCAGGACCCGATGGCGTTCCATCCGCATTCCTGAAAAAGCATATCGCCAGCTTGCTGATTCCCATGATTCACCTATTTAGATTGTCCATCTCGAGTGGTACATTTCCATCTTGTTGGAAATTTGCACATATGTTTCCTATCCACAAAAAGGGCAGCAAACGGGATGTGGACAATTATCGTGGAATTACGTCGTTGAGTGCAGTTTCGAAGTTATTCGAGTTAGTCATCATGGAGCCTCTACTCTCTCATTGTAAGCAGTATCTAAGTGGTGATCAACACGGCATCACTTCCGGTCGTTCTACTTCCACAAATCTGCTGTGTTTGACATCGTATCTTACGGAAAGCATGGCAGAGAGGACTCAAACAGATGTCATATACACCGACTTGTCAGCTGCCTTCGATAAGCTAAACCATGCCATCGCGATTGCCAAGTTGCATAGACTTGGGGTCAGCGGCAACCTCTTGCGATGGTTTTGTTCATATCTCACTGATCGGCAACTGATGGTTGCCATTGGTGACAACCGGTCCAATATCTATCTAGCTACGTCAGGAATACCTCAAGGAAGTCACCTGGGACCTTTGATTTTCTTACTCTACTTCAATGACGTGAACTTGGTCATCGAAAGCCCACGACTATCGTATGCAGACGATCTTAAAATCTACCTACGAATCCGCTCGATTGATGACTGTCACTTCCTTCAACGTCAGTTCAAAGCCTTTGCCAGCTGGTGTAATTTGAACCGAATGGTGGTTAACCCCACTAAGTGTTCAGTGATCACTTTTACTCGGAAGAAAGAACCAATCACATTTGAATACAAACTTATCGGCACTGTAATCGACCGTGTGAACCATGTGAAAGATTTGGGTGTTATTCTGGATTCTCAACTTACGTACAAGCAGCACATCTCGTACGTTGTCGACAAGGCGTCTAGGACATTGGGATTTATCTTCAGGATAGCAGAGAATTTCTCCGATATCTACTGTTTGAAGTCACTGTACTGTTCCTTGGTGCGATCCATTCTGAAATATTGTTCTGTGGTTTGGAGTCCAAACTACAACAATGGTGCTGAGAGAGTTGAGTCCGTTCAACGCCGTTTTCTTCGATTCGCTCTGCGGAAGCTGCCTTGGAGAGACCCATTTCAGCTGCCCAGCTATGAAAGTCGTTGCCAGCTGATTGATCTGGAGCCTCTCCGAACTAGAAGATACACCTCTAGGGCCCTGTTCATTGCGGACACTTTACAAGGTAGAATTGATTGCAGTGCAATCTTGGGGCAAGTCAACATTAACGTCCAACCCCGTGCGCTACGTAACAACGTTATGCTGAGATTGCCACTTCAGCGCACAAACTATGGCATGAACGGTGCAATAGGTGGGCTGCAACGAGTGTTCAATCGAGTCCCGGGCATCTTCGATTTCCATATGCCTCGACAGCTGCTACGAAGATACTTCTCATCGTTCTTTTCTGGCACAGTTAACCGTGAATGATTGTGTGTTTTATTTCTGTATTTTATTCTTAGTTTTTATTTTTTGATTTACCTATATGAGTTACTTAAATCATCATTGGGGCTATACACAGCCTGTTGATGCAGACAAATAAATAAATAAATCCCGTAGAAAACATCTAACTTTTGATCGGTAAATGGCAGATGAACTTTAGGTGGAGGCCGGATGGTAGGATCTGTTTATTTCTCAATCAGCTTGAGATTATAATTATCTGTAGACTTTTGTGTTTTACGGTTACTCTCTTTGAGAATTATCTCATAAATCTCGGGAGAGATAACCGTTTTGAATATATCTTTCGCGGACAGAGACTTTGTGAGCTGCGCGGGACCTCCACGTTTCCGCAAAATATTTCGGCTTCGAGTTTTAGATTTTTAAGGAGGATTATTCGACCAGCCGGTGGAATCTTTTCCTACCATCTCAGGAGCCATTTCAACACTGTCGTCTGAGTCGTAGTTCTCAAACAATTCAATATCATGATCGGAGTCTTCATCGGACGCTATAAACCTGTGCTGCTTACCTAATACGTCATCATCGAAGAAACTCACATCGTCTTCTTCACTATCGAACAAATTTTCCAAAAGGCTCCATTATTGTATCTACAGCTGATTTGTTTATCATTTAGTATTTTGATAATCCATTTTATTATTTTTAAAACTTACATGAGATTTTGAATCAACCGAGTGGTGTTGATGTTGTTTACAAAATTGACACTTGGTTGAGTGCTTACAGTGATGCCAGTTTATGTTTACGTGAAAAGTACACTGACGTAAAATATTGCTTGACTTTGAACATAGAGTAAAATAGAACAGAAACTAAGTGATCGTTTCAGCCTCTGGTGGTGAATAGAGAAACTTTCAAAAAACAAGGTTTGGACAAGATTTATGAGAGACATACACGAAAAAAAAAACTATCCAAAATTTGAGTACTTTTTACTTAATTTTGAGTAGAGCCTCTCACTCGCACTCTTTATTGTTGTCAAAAAGGAGCGAGCGATTTGACCCAACCATGTACTTCAGCCCAATAAGCTATTTTTGAGTATTTGAGATATTCTCAAAGTTGAGTCAATTAAACTTAATTTTGGGCAGAAAAAAAAACGCATGGATGAGTAGTTTTTTTGCTCGTGTTAAATGGAAACTACACGCTAAAAACGAGTTATGCATTTATGCGTTGAAAACCAGCCTATCTCCAGAAAATAGCACACTAATGGGTACAATTTTTAACCCACAAATGAGTTATTTTTACCCAGAAATAAAAAAATTGTGGGTACCAGTTACTCATTTATGCGTTAAAACTTTAACCAATAAAGTGGATATGTGCACTTTTTGGAGAAATGCAAAAAATACAACTTAGTTTTCTGCGCAGAATATTCATTTGAGGCATACATTTCATTTGTATTCCTAAGTGAATTCTGTTTATGTGTAGGCACATGAAAAGAATGTGGAATTTCTCATAGAAATTAGTCAATAAATTTACAATATGACGCAAGTGAATTTCCATTTATATATTCCCGGTTTTAAAATCCTGTCTTAAGAAAATAATACATTTTTGTAAATAATAATTTTCAATTTTCAAAATTTCACAACCCGAATTATTAAGGTTTTTGTGAATGCTCGTAGCTGAAATCACTACTTGTTGTTTGTTCCGAAGAAGCAAGTAATTTCTGAAATAAACAGTTTTATAAACCTCTTAAATCTTGAGGATTGTGTTTTAGAAATTGCAAAGTGTGTGCCTTCTTACAAACTAAAGGACCTTATATAAGCACAATTGTGATCACAACATGATTTTAAAATCAGGTAACTTTTCAGCCAATTTGGAACCTTAAACTATAATAGCTATAAAGGTGGCCTTAAATATCTCTAAACATTTTTTTTAAAGCTCATAAAAAATTCAAACTTTTCTGAAATTTTGAAATTAATTATCTTTGTCTAAACTTTTGAAATTTTTCGTAGAAAACGAATGTTAATGGTTTATTTAAAACTTGAGGAACTCATGCCTGTAGATTCGGGTGACAATAGTGGTGCTGAGACTGGCCACTTCCCCTGGGGCTTCCGGAATCTGTTCTGGCCTTTGTCACTCTTGTCAGTTGACATGGTCTCTAATGACATGTTCATGACATTATAAAAATTTTGAAAAGTCGCATGATTAGTTTATGTTGCAATCAGAAATTAGCAACTTCCGCGGGGGCTTCTGGAACCTGTTCTGGGTCATTGCGGTGTCATTGTATTCTGCTTAGTTAATATGGTCTTTAATGAATTGTCTATGAAATTATGCAAATTTTGATCTGTCGCACGACTGTTTTCTTTTGCAATAAGAGACTGGCCTCTTCTCGGGGCTTTTAGAATCTGTTCCAGGGTCATCGGATGGTTTTTGTCACTCTTGTCAGATGGCATGGTCTCTTATGACATGTCTATGAAATTATGAAAATTTTGATATACTGAATGACTACTCTCTAAAGAATAGTCTATAAAATTCTAAAAATTTTGATATGTCACACGACTAATTTCTGATGCAATAAGAGACTGGACACTTCCCAAGGGCTTCCGAAATCTGTTCCAGAGCCATCGGATGGCCTTTGTAACTCTTGTCAGTTTACATGATCTCTAATGACATGTTCATGAAATTCTGAAAATTTTGATATGCCACATGACTAGTTTTTGTTAAAATCAGAGTTTGACCACTCCCCGGGGCTTCCGGAACCTGTTCTGGGGACAATGAGCGGTCCATTCCAAAATGTATGTAGGCCATAATTTACTTCTTATCTAAGCCTTCAACTTTGCAGAACATTGTTTGGTTCTATCTTATTGTCTGAGCTTCGCAATACGCTTGGGTACCCGGGTACCCCGTCACCCTTTTACGGGTGGAAAAAATCGTCACGCACATAAGGGTTAAAAAATATCTGGCTTGACACAATTGCGGGTTTGAACCCAGGCCCTTTGAAGTGATAAGCAGTCACGCTTACCACTACACCACCAATGCCACTCTGCTTTTCATGTTAGATTGAGCATTTAAAAAAATGCATTTTGGAGACATGCTGCTTCAAATTTATTGTTTATTATTTTTTCTATGTTGCTTATAAGTAGAGCTTAAAACTTACCGAAGAATAGTAGTCAAATAAAAAAGTTGAAAAAAATATGAGTGTCCGTTTTATAAGCTGGACCGTCCTTATAGAACCCTCATAAAACTTTAATTGCTACTGGGGCAGTCCTATAGATTTATTCTTAAAATCCATTAGGCTTATACTGGAAATTCTATGAAACTCTATACTTATCGAGAAAGTAGAAAATATTCGATCTAAAGCAAAATTAATCAAAGGAAATGTAATTTTGAGATCCTCAGACCATGAAAATAGAACCTCTACCACCAGGTTTGTAAGTATTGGATTGAAAAAGAGAAATGGGAGTTTCTTATTCCGAGCATTCCGTTCTCTGTTAGCAGCGCATCGAACTTTCCATCAAAGTCCATTCCATCTTCATGGAAATTATCAGGATTCATCTAGCTTATTGTGCAGACCTGTGAGTTATCAGTTGAAGTGAATAAATTCAATATACCCCGATGATTTTTTGAGAATGATGGATTACTAGGCCATGTGTCTTGTGTAAATTCAATTCAATTCAGGAAATACATAACCATTAATTTAATTCAGAAGTACTTCCAGCATACTTCATCATTTCACGTTAAACATTTAATTCCAAATATAAAAACTTTCAAAAAGTTACCTGAATAATCACAGTTTAAAAACCAAAAGAATCTTTGCAAGCAAACACGGTAAGCTTTTTATATTCTCATCCCATTTTCCCAGCGCTCGTCACGTGCGAGCATTCAGGATGCAATAAACTGCTCCAGCAGCAGCAGCAGCAGTAGCCAGGGATCTTCATTCTTCGATCCATATTGTCCTCGGGAACGATTATTTTTATGACCAGATAATAAAACTGCCACGATATGCGCCTCCGTTCAGTGCCACTCGATGCCAGCGGTTCGATTAGGTATGCTCTTCGGGTGTGTGAAACTTTTCCTTTTCATCCAACCTCCATGTAGAGAAACAAACACAACAACAGCACACCAGTATGACCGCGGTTTAGGTGAGGGTGTTTTCCCTCTGCACTTTGGAAACCATCACGAGGGAGAGGAAAAACTTTTCCCCAAAGAGTGCCTGACATCTTTAAAGAACAAACTTTTATCTCGGTTATCCCTAAAACGTGATTTATGATGATGTATCTTGGACGTGGGGGAGGCGGAGAAGTTGAGTGTATTCACTTTGCCTTTGTTGCTGGTCTCGGTCTCGGAGTAAGTGTGGTTCTTGAGGTCCTGGGCAAGGTTGATTTGAATAAAGTAAAGAGCAGAATTGAGACGCACACATGGACTAACCAAGTTTGTCCCCAGTTCACCGTATGTGAGGCCACAGTTCTTCCAGCAGGTGCATTTGTAGAAGGAGGTAGTTTGCAAGATGACTCTGTGTTCTTTCCCAGTACTTCCTCCGGCAGCGAAGTATCCAGTAGCAGCACCAGCACGTGGCAAGCGCCGATGGCATCAATATTTATTTTCAATTTAACACCAGCTTTGTGCCCCATCTCGATAACCTCGGCTGAATAGAAAGCTGTAGAATAGGATGGTAAAGCTGCTGGCTGGTGTGAAGTGTGTATGTTTTTTTTTCTGCAGGGATAACCAGGATGGGTGGCCAGTGCATAGTCTGATGTATGTAGGTTTAAGGAAAATGAATGTGAACATACGAGGGGAGATGCGATGGTGTTTTGGGTCGAAGAAGATTATCAGTCGGTGTGTCATTTTTTTTTGCGATTTCCATACGTTCTAAGAAAATGAAAGAAAACGTTTTTGAGATGTTTGGAAATATTTTTTTAATGAAGATATTGCGGATCTTACACGCTTAGTTTTATTTTCGCTTGCTCGGATTTTTTTAGGTTCGCAGACGCCCACTCCCTAACGTAAATTTCGGTGTCCATCGTCTCCTTCGTCATAAATGGCTTTGACAACTTGCCTCACTCACATACCGTTTACCAAACCGTGGCCTTCTTACCAAATTTTTCAGTAAAAATTGACTTATCGGCATCCTGACCTTTACATTGGTCTCAAGGAAACGTCTTTTAGTCAAATTTGACGTATGCTTCCGAGCATCTGAACATTATGAAGTTTGATTGGGAGAATACTAGCATAATCTATCTATATTCAATAGATTAAGAAGAAAACACCCAAGAAGACTTTTTTTTGTAAATTAATTTACTTGTGCAGGCTTTATCGCATAAACTAACTTGGGCTACAAAATGGTGATTTGACAACCTGAAAGGAGCGGAATACCTAGCCCTGGTCATCACAAGTTCCTACTTCACGCCTCCCCGAGTCATATGATAACAAAAGACTACCAGCTAAAACATGGACACAGCTGGGTGGCGTAGCCTGGGCAATGTTGCCAGTCCGGTAATAACAAAGTGAAGAGGTGCGACGCGAACACTGGCGCGGTAACCATAGTACGGTGAAAGAGGAAATGCTTCACCAAACCCGAGCGTCTGTTCACCATGAACGTGCGGCTCTAAACGGAGTCTGAACTCCATGCGCTTGATATATTCAGCTGTTGCTGCTTCGAGTCTGCTTCAATTCTAGACACATAACCCGTCCAGGTTAGGCACAATGGTGCCGCTTTTCCGCTGACGCCGATGTCGTTTGCGAGCTCCTATTCAACGAATGTGAGGGACGACCCATCGTCCAGAAAGGCGAAGGTCTTCACCGCTTTCTTTGGTCCGTACGACATACGATGCGCATGGTTGCCAGCGGATTCGATATATGAAGCTGGCCTCAGCGTTGGCGCTCTTCCGGATGGTTGATTACTACGGTTGGAATGAAGCAGAGGGTGATGCCGAAAGGTACATCCGTTGATTCCGCATTGACTGGCATTCCGGCAACTTCGTCTCCCGTGCTCATTGAAGCAGTTGCGGCAGAGTTCGTTGTGTTGCACCTCCTTCCAACGATTGTCGATGGAGAGCGTTTTGAAACTGTCACAATCCCGAACACGATGTCCACGTCGTTTACAAACGCAACACTGCTTCTCCTCGTTCTTCGGTTGCTCCGGTTGACTTACAGGTGTGTTGATTGTTCCCTTATGCTTCATCCTTGACTTCTCCACGTTGGCACCTTTCCCGATTCATACGCGGCACCATTCAAACACCGTTGTAATCTGGCAAGGTTTTCCACATTCGAATATCCACACGCGGCGGTTGTGTTCACGAAAGAACTGACAAAGATCGGCCAGTCCGCCGGGTCACCGGCGAAAGGGGGTAAATCGCGAGGCATTATTTGTCGTGCGGCTAACTGCGAAGGGGCAGGTACTGGGTTTGGTACCAAAGAAGGGGGGGGGGGGGGTACACTTGGTGCCGGAAAAGCTAGGGGCACACTTGGTGCCGGAATAGTGCCGGGCACACTCGGCTGTATATGGCCAACATTGGGACCCGTTGTTGCAGGCAACTGGGTTTGGTTCCATCCCAAAGGCAAAGATAGAGGAACCGTAGGGGCGGGATGACCTAGTAGAACAGGCTCAGTCCCAATTAATTTTGCCTGACTCGGGTTGACGAGAGTCGGACTAATCCCCAATTTAGCTAGCATGTCCGAATAATCTTGGCTCGATTGAGCAACATCCTTATGTATAGTAGAATTAAGTGGTGGCTTACCTGGTGGAATTACGGGGGGCACAGAGGGGAAAGGGTTACCACTAAATGTCGTCATACAACTTTCGACTCGCTGATCCGAAACCGTCTTGGGAATCGCGCCTGTGTTTCGCTGTTGATTCCAAAAAAGCTTCGATACTTCCACTAAGGTTTTCGTCGTTGCTTCTGCTGCGTCAGATTGTGATCCATCGGCGATAATATCACCTTCTCCTGCTCCTTCCGAGGAATGCTATTGCACCCATTGTGTCACACGTTGTTGACTCGCTCGTCGACTCACCCGGCTGCGGTTGCTTTGGTTGTCCCGTTCTTCGTCCAACTGTTCCTCCAGCAGGGTATATTTCTCCTGCATGAGCCTCTTCTCCTGCTCGATGGCCCGCTTCTCGGCTTTCAAGGCTCACTGCTGAATTGCGCGCTCCTCCTCTAGCTTCTTCAGCTTCAGGGCAATTCGAGCTGACCGGTTGGTCGACTTAGTGTTGACACTCAACGGCAAGCAATTGCGGCATGTAAATGCCCGCTCGGCGACCGATTCCGTCACCCCCGCACAGCTCATGTGCCACCAGCTGTCGCACTGATCACATTTGACGAAATTGTCGAACGATACGGGGTGCGAGCAGCTCACGCAGCCTCCCGATCGATTCCTGTCCGGCGTGTGGGATGACTCACCATTATCGCTGGCTTGTTTTGCACTCATGATGGCGAAAAACTTACGAAAGTTTTAAAGTGTGTTACGGTGGCGAACAAAAATGAACACCGGGTTGTGAGCAGCACAAATTTTGGTAGGTGCAGCTTTGAACTGCAAGTAGTATATTTAATTAGTACAATTTCAATTTGCAAATTGTGTTACATACACTTTCGGTGCTTTCACCAGATGAAAGTTTCTGTTCGCTGGGTTATGTTTTTCCACGCTATGAGAACTGTAAGTTTGGCTATTTTAGTTTTCTATTCTTAGATAGTTATTTAACAATTTACTCACTGTTTCGTGTAGATTTTCAATTTATATTTACGAATTCAAAGGCTAGACAAATAACTAAATTACTAATTCAAATAGATTTAAGAATTTAGGATTCACACTTTTCACTGAAATGACTAATAGCGAATTCGTTTATTATTCAGTTCCAACCTGGATCGGGTATCAAGATTGGGTCTGCTTGTTTTCTGACAAACGTCAGTTTGCTCGTTTGTTTTTAAAACCTAGCTCAGGTTGAGGTTCACACTGACAAAAAGTTCGGTTTCGCACTGGGTTGGAACTGGTGTTAACCCCGATAATAAACGAATTCGCTATAAGTATTAACTCAAGATTGTTTTGCTGACCGACTATCCACTTCTTCCTTTTATCCCCGATGTTCCGTCTCTTTCCTACATTTCACCGCTGAGAATCGTTGACAGCGGACAGTTGACTCCACGATTCGGATCGGGTAACACTAGGCACCACGGCTCAAGGCAGTGCTCCCAGCGGCAACAATGGTATTGGCATCGAAAGCTCTTAATTAATAACTGTGGAAGTGCATCTAGAACACTAAGTTGAGAGCACGCAATAAGCTGATATGCGGTATGCAATAAGCTTGAAATGCGACGAAGGAGGAGGAGGAGGAGGAGTTTGGGACGATGGCTATATTCGATCATCCCTAAGGTGTTGAAGAGTCCTTGGTTCAAAGGGTTGGAGGTGGGTTGAGACTTCTTACGAGTGATGTCTCACCTCATGTCCAATTACTATTCGTTAAGCGCTTGTTTCGGCTGGGTGACAGCAATCTCTGTGAATGTGGACAAGGTGACCTGGACGCAGATCACATTATTTGGTCTTGTGCAGAGCATCGTGGAGTCAGGTTTGAGATATGCGATTCCCTTCGGCCTGAGGTAGACAACCAAATGTTCCAGTTTGGGATATTTTGGCTGGATGCGATCTAGAGTTTATGAAATTCTTATATGTTTTCCTGAAGAAAATAACATTAGATAACAATTTGATTAACCTATTGTGTTTATGGGTGTAGGATTTTTTTTTTAGTTTTTGTTTTTGTAATCACCATGCTGATATCAAGTATAAGATAGATATAAGTTCATGTTTTAAGAATAGTGAAAAATTTGTATCGCAAAGCATTATTCAAACCACTTTTTACCTCTCCCCATCCATAAAACTGTAAATCTCCACTAACTTCGAGATGACCGCGAGTTTTCGGTTCAATTCCTGTAACTCTAGATTTAAGATTAAGACTAAGTATTTATAACACAAATGATAACTTGGCTCTGTAAAGTTTATTCGATCCTATTCTAATGGTTCGAATTCCGCATTCGACGAACCCCTCGGCAATGCCCTGCTGGCATCATCTCAACCACGCTACGTGATGCAATTCAATTAATTCTGCCATAAAATCTAATGCCAAGGTGATAAATCTCCAAGCAAATTTAAAAGTGTTCTTCTCTCGGTTTGTTCATCTATACATTTTATTTTTCACTCGTCCACCTATATTCTCGATCAGACTTTGTAGTCCAGTTGCTGCTTTTCCAAACCATAGTAAAAACAAACACAAGGACGTCTCTATTCCAGCCCGTTGTTGCCAGAGCCGGTGTTCAGCCTACATCCGAGCGTGGTTGCAGCATCCGATTCGGAGTGAAGCAGAAACAGATGAAGCCGGTGGGAAAACATAAATAAACAATAGAACTGATCGGGCCTGGTCCTGCTCCATTCGTTCCGGCCGCACACGTTGGAAGCCTAATAAAACTTCTGATCGAAATTCATGAGACCAGCCGATGGGAGGTTATATCACCACCCGCGCTGGAGATGGTTCGGATCAGGACATATTCCACACACAACGAAAGATACAGAGAGAGGGGGGTCAATATTTGTGATTTGATTGCTGCAGCACAGAAGCAGAGCGAATGTAAGTCACAGAGAGTAGAAGACCGATGATGCAGTTGGCTTCCTACCGTGGAGGAATTCATGATTTTTCTGCTCTCCAGACGGACGTATTGAGTTATAATATTTTATTTTGATGTTGTTTGTTTGTATCTGCTATTCCGGATATCAACATTGAAGAATGTGGACTGTGGGTGCGAGGCGAGTTTTATTTATTTTCCCGAATGGATATTGATCTTATGGCGAAGAAAAATAATCCGCTCGGAGGGATGCTTCGAAGTAAATAAATCGTTGTACTACGTGGGTTCTGATTAATGGAACACGTTTGGTCAAGGGGATGATTGAATTCGGCTCGAGTTAACATGCGTTGAAGGTTTTGAGTTGGAACGTGCCACAATATCATTCCGGACAGTGCATTGAAGAACGAATATTTCCGGCACACGCGTTTGTAAACAAACATGTCAATCGCCCATTTCTTGTGAATAAATGTGTAGCTCTGAACTATGGTGTAACATAACAGTGAATTTTTTTTCCGAAAGTAGGACGCTCGTCGTTTCAAGATGCAAAGAACTTCTGACCAACACTTTTCTTCTCAAATGCTTGGAACGAATTGTCGATTATCACATTCGTGATGATAATTCGACAGTGAGCATACATAAGGGCGTAAACACGATGATCGATATTCTCTTTTGTTAATAACTCGCTAGAATTAATGTTTCTCAACAACAATACATAACATTATATGCATATATTTTTTATACAGGTTATTTCTCGTAGTAGATGGCATCATTTAGATGAGATACCCATTTTATTGTTTGTCCTGTTAGTTATACATCTCACTTTACATTTACATCCTTCATTATTGTAAGGAGATAATATTAAGCATAATTAGAGATAAAAATATATATTTGCTTAATATAACATTGAAATTTCAGTGTTACATCCCCTTGTTATTGTGAGCTGAGGAAGCATAAAACTGCATCTTATGATATGTTAAATATTTATTATTTGCATTGCAGAATATCAACTGTTTTATCTATAAATTTATGTTCATTATTTTATATTTAATGTTCTGATATATTTATTTCATTTCTCCATTACATATATTTTCATTGCATAAACAAATACTGCGTTGGGAGGGAGCGACAGGGTATCATTTGACCTAGAACTGGACGATTGGAGTGGTATGACAACCGAAGTCTAGGAGGGAATAAACACTATCATTTTCTTTATCCTACCTTTTCGATTGTGGTGGTGTTAATTCTACTCCAACAGTTTCAGTGAGATTGACGCGCCTTTCTGAACAAACCATCCTGTAGGAAGCTTAATAATTATTGCGAATTGCGTTATTCGATTTGTTGGATCGTATTGTTGAAAGGAGATTCTTAAATTCCCGTAGATTTCGCGTAAGTGTCTCTGCTTACGGGTCCACACCTCCGTTTTTGGCCCTTCATACAGCGATATTGTGAATTCAGATCGGTAGCTCAAATTGATCTTGTTATTAAGTGGAGCTGCATACAAGACAAAATCTTCGAAGGGATGGTGGCTGCCTTACATACATACATACAACTCGCTAGAATTAACGTTTCTCGGTGCGTTTGCTGTTGCCTTTGATAGCCAAAACAACCTGCTACAACTCTACATTGAACAAATTCAAGAAAATTGTTTCGCTTAGAGCACCCGCTCCAATGCGTTGCTATTCGGGCTGCTAGTTTGACAACTTTAGCCATTTCAACTTGTTTACGCACCGGTCGTTACTATCACGATTGTGAATTTACGTTTTCGGCTTTCGCACCGATAGTTGCTAAACTTATCATCGATTTTCGAACTGAAATTGATCACAGAGTTTTGTGATTGTTTTTTTTTTACAATATTGATATACCTAACCATGAACACTGAATATTGAAGGTTAAGATCCTACTACAGCCCCAGGTACTCAAGAAATGGTCCTCCGGAAGATCCGAAACATCCGTAAAGGTTATCAAAGGTTCGCAAAAAAGATCCATAGCCCAGCGATTTTTTGTTAAATCGCTTGTTGTGATGCACATTAATGAATTTGAATCTGGGACCAGCATGCGCACACTGGTGGTCACGGAACTGTCCTCTGGGAGATCCGGAACATCCCTAACAGTGGTCAATTCGTAAAATTAATCGAAATATCGATCTTCGTGTGCTCCTCTTATAAAAGTCGCGCACTAAAATGCATAAAGACTCCAGTTGATATTTGGATTTTCTATCTCCACCCTTGGCTTGTCCGTTCGTTCGATGAAGAAACGATGGATTAAATATGTGGAAGGGTGCTGACGGATTTGAAAGGGGAAATTTGAAATATTGCTTACGATTACTTTTAAACAGGTAAGGTCTCTGATGGAATTTGCTTGGGGGGGGGGGGGGGGGGGATTGCTTGGTGTAGGAGGGAATTGTAATAAGGAAGGGATTCGATCTCATGTATGTGACGGTTAATTAGTAGGGCCTTGAATTTCAATGCCGGTAGATGCAGTTTTAGGCCACCATCCTCTCTACTACGTGCCAGTTGCTGCATAGGTATAGTGGCGCAATATCCACGGAAAAGATAGTTGCGCATGGTTGCCGTCAGTTTCGCTACGTGTGCTGCAGTTGGTGCTAGGTGAGCAGCGATGTACCATATTGTTGATGACAAGAAGACGTTTAACAGTGTGCAGTCATAAACTGCGTAACGAGTGAAGCCACACTTGTCGACTGAAGTTCGTCACGAGGATGTCCCAATTCAGCGAGACCATTTCCCGCACCGAGTTTGAGAAGACCACACCAAGTATTTTTATGGTGTTCTCCGTACGTAGCCACGGTACAGTCACTGGGTGGCCAATTTGACCGACGTTGATTGTCGTTGTTTTTGCTTCATTTAAGCGCGCTCCTGATACATTTCCAAATTGCCTGAATAAATCACGCATTGCGTTGAGCTGATTGACACTGGTGACGATGGCACTGATGTCATCTGCATATGCGACGAGCAGATCAGCTCCACACACTTGTTCTAGTCGCCGTATAAGAGGGTGCAGATATATTACAAATAGATGCATAGAAGGTGGGTCGCCTTGTCTAACTGATCGCTGGATCGGGAAGGGTGCAGAGAGGTGTCCGTTGATCAACAAACACGATGAGGAAGCAGTAGATATACGAGAGAGTAGGTTCACCATTGCCGTGTTGAAGCCCAGGTTTTGCATCGTTTTGAACAAAAATTGCTGATTAAATAACACGATCGAACGCGTGATCAAGATCAAAAGAAATGAGCTTACCCTGCCTTCCGTTTGCTTTAAGATGAGCGATTCTATCTTTTAGTCCGAGCGTGGCTTGGAATATGTTGCGCCCGGCATTCGAGCACTTTTGTGATCCTGTCAGAACGGAATGAGCACGGAGCACATTTTCAAGACGGTGCTTTAAAATTCGAGATATCAGTGCCAACATTTCAAAGGGGCGTAATTGCATTTGTAAACAATGGCTTTAGCCATCGATTTCTCGCAAATAAAAGCTCACTCATGAAAAATAATAACACCACCAGCTAGAGGATTGTTTCCTCTACCAGCTAGCATTGTAATTTTGGAGAGGTAAGATATCATTCGCGAGAAATTGACGGCTAAAGTCATTGTTTACAAAAGTAATTACGCCCCTTTGAAATGTTGACACTGATATGTTTTTGTAATCATAGTTGATCAAGCTAATTGGTCTATATGAACCCACGGTGTCCCCCGCACCGCGTTTTTTCACCAACACGATCACCCCATCGACGAACTGGGTTGGAATGTTTGATCTGATGGCTTCATTCAGGATTAAATTCAGTTCGCGGTGAATCACGTCGAAAGCCCGTAGGTAAAACTCTTTCGGAAGACCGTCGGGACCTGGTGATTTTTTCGATGCGCTCGTTCGGATGGCAGAGAGAATTTCTATTGTTGTGATATCGTCCATACAGGCTTCATTCAGTGATGCCACATATACAGATTTATCTGTAATCATACAGATTTTTGTCAATATTTTGATACAGATATCTGTATATACAGATTACAGATTTTTCTAAAATATACATATTTTTCAGATTTGTCAAATAAAGGGAAAATATGTTGTACTATTTTTTACTTTTACTTTTGAACAGCTTGAATTTAATCTGAGCATCAAACCCAAATCGTCTTTTTCACTAAATAAATAATCGTTGTTTTAGCTTCAAATGGACTTAGAATCTTTTGAGTGGACCTCTGATGTTCAGATGCTCTGATTTGTCGTTGGAAGAAATAGTAGTTTCCCTTTCTATTTGTCGAAGAGTCAACTGCGTATATTGATATTTGAATAACAAAATTTCAGAAATAAAGAATATTGCAAGGGGCAATCAAATCTGCACACTGTGCCGAAACACAGCAGGACACAATTTTAAGCACATTAAGTCACAATTTGACAAAGAAGACACAAACAATATAATATAAAACGGCACCACTGTTGGGCGTTAACATTTTGCCAATCGTTTTTAAGGTTTAGTACTCGGGTCAATACTTTGTTTATTCACAAACAAAACTAGTGAGAGAATGTCATACATCAAACTGGTGATACAAGGATTCAATCAAGCAGTTGTAAACGACAAACGGATACCCACCAGTGTTGGGGATCATTAAAAAAATTCTGTAAGTATTGTCTGAATCGTGAACCTCTTCAAACCTAACAAAACTAAGCCCATCTCTTCCGAATCACAGCAACAATCACAGCGGATCGTGTTTTCATCTAGAACAGCTTCTATCGGGGCCTCACTTCAGTCGAGTTCATTTATGTATACCATGGCCGGTCCAGAGCATCTTGTCGATACGGTAGTTAAGACGGTTGAAACGGGTTTCCTCTAGAGACTACTCGTTTTCGATTGAGGATGAAATCATTGCAAAAAGTGCCCGATGGTTGCCTTTGATGATAAATTCGAACGGCCACACCAACAATTTTAGCAATATCAAGCAAATGGATCCCAACTATACAGCAGGAATGGCAGAACACCTACACTATGCTTTTAGTCGTATGAAAATAAGAGTATAATGCATCCTACACACTAAGATTAGTTTACAGATTTCTGTAAAATTTTACCGAAATCTCAACAGCTGAACGTTCGGTTAACAATTTTACAGTTTTCCTGTAATTATTTACAGATATCTGTGAAAAAATCACAGATATTTGTGAAAAATTACAGGAAATCTGAGAAACTGTTTACCGAACGTTCAGCTGTTGAGATTTCGGTAAAATTTTACAGATTTCTGTAAAAAATTCTAAGTGTGTACGAAGATCGGATTTAATTGTGGAACGATGAGCATCGGGCATCTATAGTTTGATGAGTCTTCATATTCACTATTGGAAAAGTTCACCAAAACGCACTAGGACTCACGAACTTTTTCCTTGATGAACTTTGTGAAATATTGTGAGAAATTTTCCAATGCTGCTCACATCCTGACCCACTGGAGGCTTTATTCCACAACACACTTCTTATTTTTGAACATAACATTTGATACTGTCGTGTGTATCCAGTCTCGAAGCGTACAACGAAGGATCAGAGCAATATCTTCTGCGAGAGTTGAGGTACATCAACAATTTTGTTATGCATAATGAACAATAAAGAAGAAAACAAGCTTATCCTAGGGGCGGCCAGATTTGGCTCCCGGTCTTGCCGAGTATCTTCGGGACGGAAATTTTCACATTTTCTCCTGCGTTTTTCCACGGATATTCTTGTCAGTCATTAGTCTTAATTGGTGTGGTCTTTGATAGGACAACCATAGGACTTTAAAGCGGTGTCCATAGAATATTGAAAGGTGTATCTGTAATGCTATATCCTCTTAAATAACGAATCGCCCACGTTTGTCATCTGTGTGGACCTGACTGGATTGGGCGGTATCTTCTTGAGTTATATACAGATCTAAGGCGCCTGATAAAGTGCTTCCGCTGAAGTCTGCGGTGGCTGACAATCCTATTTTCAACGTTTGACAGTTCTTCAGGGTAAGGCATCATAATCAGCGATACGTTAGACTTGGGTTATATCTTTGAGGACACGCACTTCTGAGTCGATCAGATGATTTAAAACTGGTTCGACGATGTTGCTCCAAGCGTGGGATTGAACTATGCTTGAACACCGTATTGGTTTGATGGATTGCAGTTCCTCTTCCACCTCCCGACCCGCTAACGATCTAATGAGAATGGAGGTGAATGTCTACCATGATTCATCAGAGAAATTGAGAATGTAAACAAAATTACAAAAGTCATAACTTTCAGGGTTGCCAAACACCTTGATAAGCATACTTTAATTGTCCTTGATAGGTACGTTCGGCAGAGCGCTTCGCACAGCATTTGACACAACTAATAACTCGGCACGAATTAAGGTGTGTCGAGTTGAACACCCCTAGGAATATTGCATACAATTCGACTAAACTTTCAGTAAAAGTATTGTGTTAAAACTTATTGACAGTGTTCACTCGGCTGTCGACAAAAGCAGGCCACTCTCGATGTGTGCTACGCGATCGTCTGTTTACTACAACCATTGTGTGGTCCTCCTCATTGTTCTTCATCAGTAGTTCTTTCGGTCGATGCATCGTCGACTTTGTAAATCAATCGTTTCGTGATGAGTGTGTGAGTGCTGACCACGTTTTGCGTCCATTGCTGCAATGGACGCGCTCTGACTCTCGTTGGCGTACAACAATTTGCCACACAATGAAACTACTGGAAGCGGCTCCAGTTCTGATTAAGGAGGCTTTTTGCATAGCGGAAGATAAAGTGTTTATTGCATTGTACCTTTTGACTATAGTTTTAAGATGTATTGTATAGTGACCATGAATCCTCGACTCTGTAAAGTTAATTCGGTTGAGCCTCATCAAATAAATTATAATACAAAAAAAAAAAAAAAAAAAAATCGTCATCTACATTCTCCCGTGTATAGAGATCAGAAAAATACTGAACCATATGATCACGAATCGTATCGGAATTGTTGATTATCTCGTCCCTCTCGTTCCGCAGATGTTCGATGGTGGTTCTCCGTCTTGAACGGTCTCCTAGCTGGAAGGTAGACAGGGGTTCTCCGGCGACAAAGGTTTCGTTTATTTGCACAAAATTTCGGAGAAGCGACGTTCGTGTGACAGCATTTCTGCTTTGCGCGGTTGTTGTGGTAGCCATCATATGCTTGCCGAAGTAGCTCTCGATAGAAGTTATTGAAGGCAATTTTAGACCTCCATCGAAAAAAAGATTTTAGTTTTGGTTTCGCCACTGCTAGCCACCATTCTATCCACGAGAGAAAATTACGGCGTTGACGAGTCCAGTATTGCCAACGTATTTCGAGCTCTTCAATGTGTTCGGTGGTAAGGAGGTGGGGACGGAGACACCAAAATCCGCTACCGTGTGCTCTGTCGAGAAGAGGAAGGCATACTCTTGCAGTGACGGCTTTGTGATCTGAGAA
Organism: Ochlerotatus camptorhynchus; assembly: GCF_037179485.1. NCBI lineage: Eukaryota > Metazoa > Arthropoda > Insecta > Diptera > Culicidae > Ochlerotatus > Ochlerotatus camptorhynchus. The sequence goes on along the minus strand of NW_027040766.1, from coordinate 892,613 downwards.
ACAGCACACATGTACAGCTGTTGATCTCAGCTGCCCACGAAGACCAGCACTAACGTAGAGCCGATCAAGCCTGGACGAAGAGTTGTCGGAGTTGTTGCCACACGTCATGCAGATGAAGTTGCTGAACGGTGGCTTGAAGAGCGGGACTCGAGTTGTGACCCGTCGCATCGCATTGTCGCAACACACAGTTGAAGTCACCTCCTAGGACGATGTGATCGGTGCGATGACGAAGGTAGTACGAGATGGTGTTGTTGAAGAACCGTTCTCGTTCGGCACGAAGAACGGAACCCGACGATGCTGTTTGAAGTCTGGTCTGCGAGCTGTCCGTTTCGTTCCCATCAGTCCTACGATGTGATGTGATGGTGCCGATTGGGCTGTGGAGGATTTTTTTTTGCATTGTAACAGGTACAGCGGGGGGCTGCATCGTGTTTTTCTGTTGTGTTGCTACAGTACGTGACTCACTTGTACCAAGGAGATTTGAAGACAGACCCGAAGCGCCAAGTTGTTCGGATACAAACGAAGCCTTATTCTGCACAGAATGTGGTTTTCGTAGATCCGTAGGTTTCTGTGGAGGTTTGATCGGTGTAGGTTTGTTTGTTTTACCTCTCGTAACGTTTGCGTACGATTGGTCTGCGGCAAGCTTCTGCACCAGCAGTTTTTTGTTCTGCACACATGGGATGCCGATGTGTGCAAATTCATGGCAGTGCAAGCAGGTTTGCCGCTGCCTCTTGTAGCCCACCGCAGTTTCTTCGCCCTGAATGGTCACGAGAGAAGGAATGTTTTTCGTAACCACCATACGGAGCAACACGAACACCGGTTGCAACACCACCAAAATCACTGTATCGGTCATCCCACAGTAGGTCACGAACACTGATAACTTCTCCGTATTCGGCAAGGAAAACTGCAATCTGATCGTTGGTGACGCCTTCGGGTAGCTCGAAAAACTTCACCTCCACCGCTCCATCCTCCATCGTAATCCATAGCTTGTAGTACTTCCTATCAAACACGAATTCGTGCTTTCTGTCGTGTTGCTCCACGATCTTCTCGGCTAGTTCGAGATTGATAACCTTCACGAAGGTACATCCTAGCCGTCTGCTTGGCTGGAGTAGAACCACGTTTTCGCGAGTAAGACCGAGTTCTTTCGCGATGAACTTATGGATCTCGTCATGAGAGAGAAGCTTCAGAAACTGTGAGTAATCGACGCGAAACGTATTCTCGCGGCGAGGCATCGCGGAATATGACGTCGCGACGAGCGCGAACGCGATACTTGATACGTCGAAAAAGAAAACTGACAAAAAGCGTACTATAGTATAGTCTGTGAACGACTTCCGAGATCTGCTCGTCCGAAAACATCAACTGATCGGCTCGGAAGTTGAGCGCTTACTGAAGAATGAAAAGAAGTACTTAGAATTTCATGGAAACTTTATAGGCAAACTGCGGGAACAAAAAAGAAGTACGAAAACTTCTGGAAATTCTTGTGAACTACAGGCAAACTTCAGGAATTTCAAAGTTAAAAGATTCAGGGAACTGCAGGAACTTTTAAGAAAATCTGAGAAATTTTTGGATATCAAGAGAAATTTAAGGAAGTCAAAATAATATGTTAGAAGTTAGACTAGAGAGCTTTAGGAAATTTACGAGATATTACCGGCACTTCCAATAGCTTCATAACTTCGAGAAATTCAAGAAATTACAAATTTTCAGGGAAGTTTGAAGATTTGAGGTTTTTTTGCCAGGGTAGTACCAAGAACTTCAACTGAGAGTATTTCAGGAATGCTTCGAGAGCAGAAGGAATGATCACATAACTAAGAGCAGTTCAACTAATTTCTAGGAAATTGAAGAGTGTTTAAGAATTTTCAAGAAACTCAGGCAATATCCGAAACTTCATCAAAGTACCAAGACCTTTATTTAAATTTCAGAAACATAAGAGATGCAGACAATCCGGGTACTTCTTCTACTCCTTGTCATCCGAAAGAAGGAAGTTGGGACTAGCTTATAGCGGCCCTTGATTTCCGCTTCGATTAACTTCGGGTTGAAGCTCGGTAAACCTCGGATGACCACTTTGAAGGGCTTCTCGCCTGGGATATCGTGAGTGAAGAATTCCACCTTGGACTTCTTCAGGTAAGATGTGACCATTTCGTATTCCGCTTTCGTGCAGAGCATCACCTTGGTTCCTATTCTACTGAGCTTGAACTCAGCTTTAACGCTCATAGACGCGAAGCTAGCGTTGAGCGTGTTAAGGGGTGTATTTTTCACTACCAACGATGATAGTCTGACGTTTGCCGCAATTGGGCTGGCATTTTCGGTTTCACCACCGAAATCGCCGATATCGCTGACGTTTGTCGCGGTAACATCAAAACAATATCTAACTTGGCTATTGAAATCGTTATCCTTCGGTAGATCCCTTCTACTGTTGTCAGTTCCGAGTCTACCTGCAGAGTCACTTGGTTGAAAGAATTTACACTCGTTCGGCAATCTGTTTTTAGGAGAGGGTGGCTATTTTGTTTCTGTAGTCCTCGCGCTAGAGAATGAATTTTCCCATGCTATCTAAAGAATAGCAAAAGTCATAACAAATTAAAATCGCATTTTGCTATTATATCTCATCAAGCTATTGGTATGTTGTTAGCAATTAATGAATTTATTAACATTTCAGTAGCGTATTCCGCTATCAGATCTAAATCCCTATGTGGTAAAGAACTGTAGGCTCATATACGCACATGCGATGCCAATGTAGGGGAGTGTGCCTCCTGAGCCAACATTCTGGATACCGGATAAGCCCTCCTGGAACATCAGAATCTATAATATAGAGTCTGGATTTTTTTTTTAATTTATTCAAGTGATTTTCAGCCGAAGACTGGCTCATCAAAATAGAGTATAGAATTATCTACAATAGTTCTAGTCCTTGCACCATAAAGTCTTCAAATCATATCGCTTTTAAAATACAACATCATCCCTTATGCAACTTTCTATGATACCACTTGATGAAAGAATTTCAAAAGCCACTCCACCTTCCACATCATCATCCACGTTAATTTTTCCTTACACATGGAAGCACTCAAGGTAAGTTCCACCGTTGATGCTCACTTTCCCTCCTTTCATCCAGAATCAAACCACCGAGGAAAGGATTCAGCAATTTTTTTTCCATCCCTCATCCAACCCAGCAGCTTCCGTTTATTTAATTTTCCGGGAATTCATCATCCCACCAAAAGTTTTCCCATCTTCTCTTCAGTCCCAAAAAAAAAATATAGGACGGATGAGTGCCTTCTTTCTTTTGAAAACACCGTGCGACAGTGCGCTGCCACGCCGCCCTGCACACACATCAAGCCGAGGATGAAAATTTAGCATCCATCTATCTTGATTCACCGGCGTCGCGGATATATTGAAACGAAGAATTTTCATAAATCATAATTTTTCATCCGACGGAAGAAAGGCTTCAAAGTGTTTTTTTTTTCCTCTCGGAAACTTTGCCCTATTTTGATACCTTAACTGCTCTCGCGCGTTTGTTTTTTTTTTTTTTTCTCAGAAGGGAAGCAATAAAAAGGTATTTCTATTCGGCGGAAAATGATATTCGATTCTGAAACTCCACTTCCGGTGCCCCCATTCAGCCTTCAGAAAACCACCGACGAGCGGAAGGAACTCTGTGTGCTAATAAGGGGTGAGGATCGTGGAAAACTGCGAGTGGTGGAAAAAGTTTGAAGATTCAATTAGCATTTTTATCGCTCGTCGCTTCGTTTTCGTCGTTCGCAGTCCTCATGACTTATTTCCCCCCGAGGAAGGCGACGAACGTGGTGAACTTTTTTTTTTTTTAATCCCTCACGCAAATCAAGCAGGGGCCAATTAATGGCCGCTTGATGTCCGCATTGTGTACGCGCCGAATAAATGAATACTAAGCAATCATTCATGGCACCCCGGCCCCGGCCCTGGCCCCGGGAGCGTGCCGGGCGGTTGTAGCCGAAGATGGATTGCGGTGCGATGTGATGAGGCTTTTCGCTGTTGCTCCGAAGAGGGGAAAGTTTACATGAAGGTGCGGCTTGGGAAAAGGTGCAAATTCTTTCGCCTTATGCATAGCTTAATTGACGGGGGAATTGGTTTAATCGCGGGAGTGGTGTTGGAAGGAGCATTGGGAAATTTCAGGCAGGAAAGGATAAAGGTTTGGAAGGGATTTGTTTTGGTTATGTGTTTAGTACTACAGTCTTTGGAAAATCGATCCTGGCGTTTCCAGAAATGTCAGGGTGGTGATGCAGCGAATGCTGGCACCTAGTAACTCGTCAACGGTTTTCCAAAAGGGAATACATTTTAATGTTTTTCAAATATGAGCGTATCAGATCTAAAAGTAAGCGTGACTGCTTTCTCACCTCAATGGGCCTGGGCCCAATACCAGCCGAGGTCGGTCTGAGGCAAAAAAAATCTCTGGTCACGTCTTCCTTCGGAAGGGAAGTAAAGCATTTGATACCGGCCCATGTGTGTTTGAATGGGTGCAATATCCTACGCATGTGTGGAAGCTGTCTTCCTGCACATTCGATTGCCGTCAATGGATGGCAATCGATGTCCGTCAGTGATTGGCACTAGATTACGGAACAGAGATCGACGTTAAATAATCGAAATAACATGAAGATCTTAAAGTTTGTTTTCTTACATGTGAGTTTTACCAGTTCAGTGCAATCAAGTTAGGGTTACCATATCAAAAACTTGAAAAGGAGGACATTTCATTTGAGGTTTGGAGATAAAGGAGGACAATGTTTCCTTTTCTTAACATTAAAGGAGGACAATGAGTTTTTATCAAACGTTTTAATAATATGTAGGTACGCTATCACAAAATTCATAATTTTCAAAGGTTCAATTGAGATTGTTCATAACTTGTAGTCGTTATCAATTCAATTCATCTGCTCGATTTATGAAAAATGCATCAAACTAGCCTTCATAATTTATTTTAAATACAAGCAAATGATCTAGTCTAGCTGTTTTGCATGAAAACAACAGCTTTACAGCCTTAAAACCATCCCAACTTTTATCATGTACACAAATCCGGATAAATGCCCTCGCTGAGTGAAACCAACATGAAAATCTAAGCAACCTGTTTATCTTACCATTGATTCAGCATGGGACTATAAACCAACACCTAAAATCCCATAGAACCAAAACGTCAAAATCGAACACATGTTGGATTGTTGTGTTCCATTTGGTGAATTTCAGTTACACGGAGATGAAAAACAACCCAAAATTAAGTACTTTTCCCTCAATTCCGGGGTTCAGCCCAATAATCCAAATTTGAGTAAATCGCATATAGTAGTTTCCATTTAACACCAGCAAAAAAAATTACCTACTCTTAAGTATGTTCTACCCAAAATTAAGTTTAATTCACGCAAATTTGAGAATATGCAACTTACTCAAAAGTAACTTATTGGGCTGAACTATATCGTTGGGTCGAATCTCTCGTTCCTTTTTTGACAACAATAACGAGTGCAAGTGAGAGGCTGAAGTCAATATTAAGTAAAAAGAACTCAAATTTTGGGTAGTATTTTTTCTCCGTGTATATTTCAAGACCAACAATTGAAATGGCCTTAACTCCATTTTGTAAACAAACCTTGTAAGGCCATTTTCTCGCGAACCAAAGTCTGCAAAGGCTAGCCAACATAATGAACAGGTAGGGAAAATTCTCCTCTACCCGATTGTGGTTTAGGTTTGCGAATGAAGGTTTCGGTTCGTGAGAAAATGGCCTCACAAGGTTTGTTTACATAATGGAGTTAAGGCCATTTCAATTGTTGGTCTTGATTTTAAAGAAGGGAAATTTTCAAATAACCCAGGTATTTCATCAGACTTATTTCTGACAAACTAGTAACCCATTTTGACAAACACCTTCTCGAAAGGGGGGGGGGTGGGGGGATTTTCGAAGAGTATAATATATTTTCGAAATTTCAACATTAGATGAAAATTCCCCTATTGGAACACAGTCTAAGGCTCTAACACCACTATCAGGTAGATGATATTTTCCCTTAATTGATGGTACTGTTAGTATGCGTGGGCGAGCTACCAGTTACGTCAAATCGATGATCAAATCCATTGTTTACAAAAGCTGATACGTCCCTTCAGAAACGTAATCGAGATTCGGTGAATTTTTGACACTTCGAAAATAAATTATAAATGTTAGAAAATGTCTCTCTGTTGTTGATCATCCGAATTTCGAGGAATAGTTTGTTAAAATTGATCCCTTGTCTGTCAGAAATAAGTCTGGTAGAATAGCAGGTTTATTTAAAAAAAAATTCATCTGTCAAATTTAAGTGAAAATTCAGCAAATGCAGGGGGGTTGACAGCTGTAGTGTATTCCTGATCCCACTATTGAATGGCATTTGCTATATAAGATGAGGTTGCGACATAATTAAACAAATATTCTCTGCAAACAACGTTCAATGAATTTTATAAATATGTTACTGTTACCGTGCGCGGGTGTTTTCGTCTCGTGCGGGGAAACAATCGGTCGGTGGTCCCAAAAGCGGGCAAAGTGGAATCGGATTTGTACCTTGACCGTTCGCCGGACAGTGGCAGGTAAAAAATGCAGTGGTAGTGGTGCACGGAAAATAAGCTAATTCTCCCTTCACACCAGTTCGCAGGCAGAAAAAGTGACACCAACTTTGCACGGGCAGAGCCATATTGGGGCTACCTGATTGAGGCACGAGAACGATCAAAATCGGATCGGATTAGTTCGATCTATCGGAACACGGGCGGAGCCGAGAGGGTTAGTGACATACAACCACTTGAAAAGGCAAGACGATGAACCAGTGCTTTTCTCTAACCTTGCAGTGATTCGGAAGTTTTCCCCATTGTTTTGCGAATTCACGGGATTGGCACTAGCACACGCTCAAAGACACGCAGCGCCTTGTCAGTGCGCAGGCTTAACGCGCCGCTTGAATTCCGAGAGAAACTAGCAACCAGAAAGGCCTTCGGAAGAAGTAAATCACCATTGCTCTGGAGGAGATGAACCTGATCCTAAACCCGATGGGCCACAGGGCCTTTCTTTTGATCTCTTCTGATTTTCCAGCGCGCCGGAGAACGGTTTGCACAGGACGAGGATCGAGGGTCCGCGTGTGTGAGCAGAACAACGGCTTACGGCTGCGAGTGGGACAAGCATCGTGCACTGGCCAACCGGACGAAAGTGACGTGTGTGATCCACGGAAGGACGGCAAAGGCGAAAGCGTGTTGGCTACGAGTACCTACGTACACGGTCGAGACGAAGAACCGTGCGCACGTGATCCAAACGGGAAGCCAGCGGTAGAATCCAAGCTGGAACCCAGCAGTTCTCTGGTCGAGCCCATGCATCGAAGTCGATAGAGCCCCGTAGAGAACAACCCGCTCTCATGTGCAACAGCAAGGTTACCCTCGGCAGCTTCAGCATTAGATAGATGGGCCCATCGTGAGTAGAACTTTCATAAAAGTAACGTTAAGAGTACAAGGACGAAACAGAGTAGAGAAGATGAACAGATAAGGAAGTGGTAGGAGGCAAGGAAGAAGGAATAGGGGAATGTGGGGTCAAGAGGAGGTGTGAATAAATAAGTTAAATGAAGTTCAATACCTCTTTATAATTTGTTGGTGCAAAAGCCTTTTGTGTTCTAGTTTTGGGTATCCTAGGCAGTCACGCTCTATCGTCACTTGGGAAATCTGGAACATCAGTTTTTGAGTTTTTCCAAATTTACAAAAATGTTGTGAGCTTACAAAAGGTTTGGAACTCGGGTCTAATGTCGAAACATTATTTTCAAAAGGTTTCGTTCTTCAGGGTAAAGAAACACTTATTAATTTGTTTTTGCAAATCCCACCAGATAGCTTTCATGGCAGAATCGCTTGTTCTTTGATAGTGCCTCCTACGGGCATTTGTTAGACGGATCAAGAGCTGCAAATCGTCGTCTATTATAATTAATTGCATCGAATTTAATCTCGCATTTTGGTACTGAGCCTCTTGCTTCAACTATAGAAGTAGTCAGAGATTCAAGGGCATAATTAAGATCATCTCTGGTTTGTAAAGGAATATTTCGATCAAAGTTATATTCCACAAATTTTTGATATTGCTTCCAATCAACTCTATGGTAATTGAAAGTAGAGTTGTTGGGATTAGGAATTATTTCTTGGGATATTTCAAAAGTTACTGGAAGGTGATCAGAACTGAAATCAGAATTTGCTACAAAGTTGACATAAATCAGTTAAGATCAAATCAACAGTTGAGGGATTTTTTGCTTAAGAAAAGCATTTTAGGCACACATTGTAATTTAATTTTTATACCTGTGATCTTGACTTTTTTACCTAGAAGAGTAGTACTTAAGGGGGTTAGATTTTGATAAGTTCTTTAGTGGGAATGACACTGATGAAGACTGCACATTGTAGTCGAAATACGTATCCGTCATGGATACCAAAATTAATTAAGTGGAATTAAATAGAAGATAACAATTATTGCTATTTTATTCAAGCATTCCACTAACAACCCAATTTCATTACTTCATCATTACTTCATGTTGGGCTGTTTGGATATTGAATATTACCATTGGAATTGCATTGAGCATTATTCCATGACCAGTGTTTTGCATTAAAATCACCAAATTTTGTTTCGACAAAAACTCCCTATGTTTGAAAAACTTTGGTTTCAAATGAAGAAAGAATTTGATATTTGATACGTCTTTGAACAATGATGGCAACGCTACCATTAAGACGGTAATTTCGAAAAATAAAATAATTTGCGTCCCACAAGATTAGGTCAGGTTTAAGGAACGTTTCATTTATAACGGTGATATGCACGTTATGAATCCTCAAAAGGTTAAATAGCTCGTCTTCTTTATCTTTAATAGATTGAGCATTACAATTCAAAATATTTAATGATTTAAAATCCATTTTTGAATTTCAAACTCATTACGATATTGTTCGCAATTTGAACTCCAGTTTGAATTGCATCATACATGAAGTTAGTTTTTAGCATACCAATAATCATGACGATTCATTAATCGTTTATCTAAAAATTCCAGTTTAGGAGCAGTAATGCTCCAAAATTTCAAGATCATCGAGATTTCCGTTAGAATTTTGTTGACTGTAATTTTGATTTCGATTTCTAGCAGCTGCACAGGTAGCTCCATTTACTCACTGTACATTGTTAGCAGCGAGGGAAGCAGATAAAGAATTTGAAGCAGGGGAGCTGTTTGTACCTACGGGAACGAATGCCGAATTTGTTTCTCGCTGACCGTTGTAAGCAGCAAATGAGTTTGTACCTGGTGGGGAAAGTGGAGCGTTCCCTACTTGTCACTTAGAACGAAATTGTACGATCGCTTTGCGAGCCTTACAATCCCAAAAATTGGATTTGTGGTTTTCACCACAATTTGAACTTTCAAATTTCTTGGGATCTTCCGCCACATGACAGTCGTCCTTTTCATTTAGCAGGCATGTAGCAATGTTTTGTTGCGTGACCCCATCTCTGGCACTTACGGCATGGAGCATAAGGATAGATTTTTCATAGGCCTTAAGGTTGATTAGTTCACCAGACTTGAAATGAACTAAATAAAAATCATTGGAAATCCCGTTGCGTGAATCTCCAGGACGGGATTTCATTTTCATTTTGATTACCTGGACTGGCGAAACTCCAAATAATTTTGTCTGATCATCTTTGATCCACCACTGGGCAGACCTTTCAAGATAACCTTGAACACACAGTTGAAGATGCTAATTTCAAATTACAGATTGAAATGGTAATTTTTATACGATAGATGGAGGAGATGATAGCATAGAATTGATAGTTCCAAGCACAGACAGGAGCACATACCGTGGTAGTGGTAACAATAGCTGCAATTTCCAAACCTACGACTGGATGCCTTCCTTCAAATAACAACTGAAGTGCGGTACAAATCGGTAGAACTGTTTCAAACACATCGTTGGTACTTGAGCGGTTGGCGTTCATCTCTTTTTGCCATGGCGGGGGGGGGGGGCACCCCTCACCATCCCTCTCCAAAGGGGGAGCTTGGTAAAGAGAGATGAAAAACCGAAACCTCAAAAGTTGTCCTAGTTCGCTATCTACTATCTATATGCAATTTTCACACTGCAGTATTCTAACGGAACTATCAATTGTATACTTTCATCTCCTCCATCTATCGTATAAAAATTACCACTTCAGTCTGTTATTTGAAATTAGCATCTTCAACTATGTACATCGTTGACTTCACGCAGAAGTAATACTAAACATATAGTCAAAGTACTTTGTATCGTAGGTAAAATATTTGACCTGTTTCTCAGTTAGATACTTGATAAGACGTTTGAATCCGTCCAAAGTTTCAGCCAATACACGGCATTCACCCCGGGGGCCAATTTGAATTGAAAACTTGAATTTAACGAAGTTCAAAAGTTCCGTGTGAAGAGTATGGAAATTGGAAGTGGTTATCACAATGGGGGGGGGGAGACCTTTTTCGTTTTTGACATTAGGCCGGGAAAATTTACTGGAATTTTGCCTGTATAATGGATCATTCTCATCATCCGTCAGCATATCAAATTGATTGCTCAAACATTTTCATCAGATGGGGGAACAAGAGATTGCCATTTTCTTTTGCATATGGGTGTCATGGTGGCAGAATCAAGTTTCTCTAAATAGGCTTCCAAGCAGATTACTATAAGAATCTGAAGGATCGAAGAGGAATTTTCCAAATCGATATCAAAGCAGGATTACCTCGGGTAGGGTCCAAACAAGGATCGAAGAGGAACAAGGTAGAACATATGCAGGTTATTTTTAGCACTGAAAAGTGCGGTTTAAAGTTGTTGTAGCCTTAGGTGGCAGTAACACTTCCTTCAGCAAAAAAAAAAATAGATCCGTACGATGTGGACTAATTACTACATTAAATAATTCACAATGCTAAATATTTGATTGATTCTAGGTTTTCCAGTGGCTTGATTTCCTAAATCCAACGATTAAGTATGAAGACGCTGAGAAAACTGTTCTGCATCAACGAGAGCCTTCAAAAAGTTCTTGAGCTTGGTAAAGCCGGAATATTATAAGTAGAATTGCAATAAGAAGTTGTGTTATTCCCTGGTCCATGAGTTGATGGGTCGATAGGTCCAGGTGTGGGAGCTGTCTCCTTAGTTTCGGTAGCATGGATACTCAGTATGGAAAACAAGATCGATGGAAAACAAATCAAGGAAAAAAAAACAATTGTGATTTTTTTAGTAGGAATCTGAGTATCGCTGACTTTTCAGATTTTTTTAAGATCACTCAGTAATTTTTGTCGATACCAGGATAGATGCTATTTTATCTATTGTTTGATTTTAGCAGGTAGAAATACGGATAAAAACCAACCTTTATTAATGCAATAAACCTCTTAAAAAGGTTCTTGCTAACAATTTCAAAATGTCCTGAGTTTGAACCTTCCCCAGCTTTGGAAGCCTAGCGGAATCAAGCGAAGATGAGCAGACTTACAACCCAATTTTGATAACTTGCTTATTTTGTCCAACTTTACCCAAATTGTAACTAAACCGTACTGATACTGGAACGAAGTTTCTCTCAACCAAATATTGTCTTATCTCGAATCATAGCTCACGCAGCGACAAAGAATAAGTTTTCTTTAAGAAGTAAACCTTTCGCAAAATGATAATAGTAGTAATAATAATGTTTCAGTGCTTCACATTCCCTCGCCACGTTCCATCCCATGTCATCCAACGACGGAAGAACCTCTCTTCTGTCGGATAAGAGCAGAAACCCACCAAGGATAGAATGACAAGTAGGGTGGTTCAAATATCGAGGTTGCTTCACCAAATCAAATCAATTTAAAATCAGGTCTTGATAATTCTCTCAAAATTTGAGCTCATTTGGGTGCAAACTTATACTGCACTGACTCTTTACAGTTTAGACCAGGACCTGATGTGAAACCGACTGAGCTTGGTGGAGCAAAATTGATATTTTGAACCACCCTAATGAGAATCCTTTCTATCCTCTTTCTGTCGGATCTTCCTTCCAAGGTAGGCAAAAGGAAAAGTTTCCGCCATTGTGTCACCGTCACCGACCGCCGCGCTGCTGACTGCCACCACATTCTGGGTGGGGACAGAACAGAGCCCGAGGCGTACGTCATCGCATGAGGCCTACATTTTTTGGTTAAGAGCAAGCGGAGAACGAGGGAAATTTTTAAGACCATAGATTACCAGTGCCATAAGTTTTAATACTGATTAATTTGTATTTAAACTTATTCAAATTTACGAACCTAGGCAAGCGGCAGTCTCTCCGGCTGGTGCGTTGGATTGCTTCTTCGACTCCGGCGGATGCCTGACTAAGCCGGAGCGTGCGCTCGTTATGTGATATACAGCCATGATGCGGATAATGGAGAAAGTTTCTTTTTTATGTTGCAGTCGAGGTTTGAGCAAAAAGTAATTCGGATGGTAGTTTCTGACTGATTTCGTGAGCCTTGCTGGTTCGGTTCTTGCTGTACGCAGCCGGAGATGAGCTGCCTTTGTCCCAATGTCGTCGGCGAATTAAACATTTAAGACGTAATTTGCATGCTGAGTAGGGCAGAAAATGCCAACCGAAGAGCAGTTCATTGTTGGAAGTTGCTACAGTGGAGCGATTGTACAAAGTTAAGGTAGCAAAACGGTCAAGTTTTGTGAAATGAGTTTTTGGGTGAATGGAGGAAGTTTGTCAAGTGTAAGCTAATTGAGCGGTAGGAAAAAGGATTTCAACTATAGGAAAAGAGATAGGATCACAGATTTAAATACATGTTTCAATTAAAAATTCGTTGTGGGCGCTCTATATTTGGTTACGGAGTTCGTTTGATTATTCTTTTTGAAACCACGCAGTAATTCACAGCAGCGTCTCAAAGTAGTAAATTCTACGATCAAACGGTTCGAAGCAAAAAAAAAACAAACTGCATGCCATGCACCGCACTTTTACCGATTCTCAATTTGATTGCATTCTTGATAGTGTCATCATGGTAACTAATCGATTCCAGATTCCATCACCGAACTAGACATAAATTCAGTCAAATCATCATCCTAGCAGTTTGTGTCCATCAACAGGCATTTACCATCCAATTACCGCTTCTCGCCATCCAATTAATTCCGCTACTAATGCGTCACTGCCGCTGCCAATTATTCCACCGTAATTGAACATTTGCTAGAAACGATGAACCCTCCACGCAGAAAAAGCAACATCCCCGCCCCCCGAAAGCAGCCGCACTAGAATAAATGACCCTACTGCTGCTAGGAATCAATAACCACTAGGAACAGCAACAGTTCCCTGCTTCGCACAGTTGCCATCAGTCACCGCCCCGAAATTGATTCAATCAATCGCCAATATACCATACCCACCCACCCACAGCAATCCCTTCCACGCCACAGACAGTCACCGCTGCAGCGTCGCTACTGGGGAACGACTTTCGTCGAAGCGTAAGTTTCACACCGATTTAATCAAATCAAACGGAACAAAGCATCATTTTTCTCCGTTTGTCAAAACAAATCTCGTCTGGGTGGTGAACTGGGACTAGGCATGGCCTTTCCGGTGGTGCTGGTTTGTTTCACCACTTGGGATTTTCCCATGCGTGAAAGTGGATGGGAGGCGGTAGGACGTCTTGGAAAATCGGATGATAAATCTTTTGCCCTCCTAATTCGGTTTTTGGCAAACAGCCTATTTTGCGGGCTTCTTTGTGATTTTCCGGCAAATCCTTGCCAATACATGCGGGGGTGGGTCTTCCAAGGTGGTTTGGGAAATTAATGATCGCTTGTTCTGCGTATAGCGTGGAAGTGGTACTTTCAAAATTGGCGTGGGAAAACTGAATTGATTTTGTGCTAGAATGTGATTTGTTTTCGAAAACTGCTTCCGGAGGATGAAATCAGGGGTGAAGAAATCGAAAGACCTGTTTCGTACACAATATTTAATTGCGTTGAAGTTTAGGGGGAAGTGGGGCAGTTTGGAGACCTTGGGAAAATCTCAGGCTCAGTGAAATTTGATTTTTTAATGCGACTGAATCTTAATAGAGAAAATGTTGATAAAACACTGAACTGAGAATCAGCTGGGCATGGATCTCCTGCAAAATGCCGTGTAAATGAGCAATGATAAGAATCACGCCTGATGGGACCAACGTATCGCATATCCAACATGACCGTGTGGATTTCGCACAGTCATCCAAGAGAACAGAAATTCTATGTGATACCGATTGAGCGCGAGGACCATCCGGAAGAAAATTAATTGTCAGATAAGTATCATTTCATATTGTTGTAGAGTTATTTTATCATTCAGTTGCATTTGTAATGGGTGTCCCACATCAAAATGCATCATTGATGTTCTATTTGTTCTACGAATCACAAGCGTGTCGTGAAAGCGTTTAAGCAGAATCCAAATGCTTCGGTCAGAGAGCCAAGGACCGGGAGGGATTGCATACGTACAAAGTACAGAAGGCTGCAAATCGTGACTGAGTCTTTACTCTGTCGGGGCCTTTCTTAACTCGTCTAGTCTTAGTCAATAGTGGTGCAGCAGTTAGCCAGTACCAAGCTGGAGGTGGCTGAAATCGATTCCTGATCAGGTCAGGGAGTTTTTTTTTTGTTGGATGGTTTCTCGACTTGTCTATACATAGAGTATGATTGTGCTTGCCACACAATTATACTACTGGAACTTTTCCAATATCAGCCCACAGGTAGAGTTTATGGTTTATGATCGAAAGTAAATTTCAAAAGATTTAGAGTTTAGTTTATTCGGTTAGAGAATAAAGCGTATTGAAATTCGGTTGGACAGCGTTCACTCGGCTTTCGACAAAAGCAGGTCACTCTCGATGTGTGCCACGCGATCGTCTGTTTTCTCGGCAGCAACCATTGTGTGGTCCTCCTCATTGTTCTTCATCAGCAGTTCTTTCGGTCGATGCGTCGTCGACTTTGGAAAGCAACCGTTTAGTGATGAATGTGTGAGTGCTGACCACGTTTTGCGTCCATTGCTGCAATGGAAGCGCTCTGACCCCCGTTGGCAATACTGCCATACAATGACACAACTGGAAGCGGCTCTCGTTCTGATGGAGGAGGCTTATTGGATAGCGGAAGATAAAGTGTTTATTGTGTTGTACCTTTTGACTATAGTTTTAAGATGTATTGTATAGTAATCAAGAATCCTTGGCTGTGTAAAGGTAATTCGAGAACAAGAAAAAATACTCGAGTTGATCGGGATTCCTTATTAAATCTAGATCAGTTGTTGTCGTTGTCGGTGAGGTCGGCGCCTGGACCTAAAGTCTAGTTGTTTTGTAAAATACGGAGCTAAGTAGCCTAGTGGCAACCCATTTTGCTTACTGGGCATCTTGAGATCCTTCACATTTTAGAGTTTTAGTGTAAGTTGGATTTTTTCTTCTTAATATGAGATGAAGCGAATTGAAATTCGGTTTGAGGAATGAATACGTAGAACGAATAATATTCGAGTTTTTGGAAAGACATGTTGATCGCAAATCCATAACAAATCCTTCTTAAGAAAAGTTGTTATCACCGCCGGTGAGATCCTCGTCGGGATTGAAATCGAGTTACATCAAGTTGAACAGGAACTTGATCGTGTGTTGTGTAACAAGGAGAACGATGGCCTTGTGGCAACCAATGTTGCTTACTAAGCGTAAAATCATGGTTCCAATTACAAGCTCCTTCAAATTATAGTGTTATACTATAAATCCGATTTCTGTCATAATATGATATAAAGAGTTTCAGAAAAGCGTTAGTGGAAATCCATTTTAGATTCTTCTCAAGAGCAGTTGTTGTCGTCGTCGGTGAGAGCACCACCGGGATCAAAATCTAGTAACAACAAGATATAAAGGGAACTTGATCGTAATTGTTTTGTGATGTAAGGAGCTCGCTGGCCTTGTGGCGATTGATTTTGCTTACTGAGCAGAAACTCATGGATTCAATCTCAAGCTCTCTTACATTATAGAGTAAATATATTTGTATCTTAACATGAGGTAAAGCCTAATAACATTTGGTTGGAGGAATGAGTACGTAATAATATTAGAGTTTTAGAAAAGACGTGTTGATCAGAAATCCATAATAAATCCTTTTCAATAATAGTTATTGCCGCCGTTGATAACGTCACTGCCTGGATCGAATCCTAGTAACAACAAGTTGAACGGAAACTCGATCGTAATTGTTTCTGATAAAGACTGGAACGCGCAAAAATTGGTCGATAAAAAAATCGTTTCTTTCAGTCAAAATTCATATCACAAAAATCTTATTATTTTTATTTTGGAAGTTCAATTCATATATTTAAAGTAAAAAATGTTCGTTTATTCTTTTGGTTTGCCAAATCCAAACTGCCGTGCCTTCCGCTTAACCCCTTTCATTAAATTTTGCACAGTGGTCTCGTCGATCTTATTCGCCGCCGAATGCCAGTTTTTTTAGATTCCGTTTGACCAAGGCCCAATACCGTTTGATAGGGCGGAGTTCTGGGCTGTTGGGAGGGTTGTGGTCTTTGGATACAACAATGTTGTTCGCATCGTACCACTCGATTGTCTTTTTCCCATAGTGGCAGCTCGCCAAGTCCGGCCAGAACAGCACAGGTCTATTATGTTGCCTTAGGAATGGTAACAGCCGCTTTTCCAGGCACTCCTGGACATAGATCTCTTGATTGACGGTTCCCGTAGTAATGAAAATGCAGCTTTTTAGACCACACGTGCTATGGTCTGCCAGACGAGATGTTTTTTCGGGAACTTCGATATTTTGATGGTTTTGAAAATTTCAGCCACCTTCCCTTTTCCTGATGTGGTATAAAACTCCTGTCCTGGAATTTGCTTGAAATCCACCTTCACATAAGTTTCGTCGTCCGTGACAACACAGTCGAACTTTGTGAGCAGATTCGTATACAGTTTTCGGGACCGCTGCTTTGCCGACGTGTTTTGTTTGTAATCTCGGTTCACCACGTTCACCTTCTTAAACGTCGACAACCCGGCTCATTTCTTGGCCCGCTGCACAGTAATACGGGATACATTGAGCTTGCCAGTGACGTCACGGATGGAGAGGTTAGGTTAGGTTATCTTTATTAGCGAGACTTTCAGCCAGAGGCTGTGGAGATGTTAGGATTCCGCTTATATTTCACCGCCACCTTCTTTGTCGTCACTGCCACGTCCGGATTACGATTGCCGCAGCTTCCAGGCTTCCTGGCGGTCGACAGACGCTCCCCGAACACTTTTAAAACGTTTGTTACAGTCGATTTAGCCACATCCAGAACTTTCGCCAACTTGGCGTGTGAGAACGTCGGATTTTCTTGCTGCGTGAGCAAAATTTTGACACGCTGCTCCTCTTGCTTGGACGTCATTTTGAAAACTGGAGAGCAAACGTTTATGCATTTTTAACAGAAATACATCAATTTGAAGTTGACCAATTTTTGCGCGTTCCAGACTTTACAAGGAGCTCGGTGGCCTAGTGTCGACCGATTTTGCTTACAGCGCAGAAGACCGTGGTTTCTTCACGCTATTGAATCATTAGGACATCAATTCAGCATATCGTTTGCAAAAACAAACCCTGCTTCAATTCCCCAAACCCTCTTATTCAACATCCCAGTGATTTCTCGTGGAAGTTCAGAGGTGTTCTTGGCTTTCATTAAATCTAATATAACGTCAACAGGAACAGGAATTTCTTGACCAGCATTCGGACGTGGTCGACGCTGTTAGTGCCTAGTTTTAGATCACCAGTATTTACACATTGAGGATGATTGCTAGTCCCAAGCAACGTCTATTCATTCTCTGTGTAATTACAGTTGATCTAGCAATATCGGCGTTGCATCCTTGGGTGGTTAATCATGTTCATGCTCATGTTTTAGAAAATCATCACTTATAATACCAAATTCAATGGAAATTTCTAATGATTTTCAACCACATTGATAGTTTCAAGCTCATTTACATAATGAATACACATTGAATATTAAAAGTAAACTTTTGAATCTTATGAAAGAAGATTTTAAAAATGTTCGTTTTGTAATCGAAATGAAACCGTTGGGGTAAAATGGGCACCCTATTGGCGTTGTCTGAGCGCCCTAGGAAGCAACCGGTAAGAATATTCTATTTTCATGAGAATTTAAAAAGGGTGAACAGTTTTATCATTAAACAATTATTTTCTGTAGAATACATTAAATTTAAGAAGTACTGCCCATTTAATGTTATATATTTTTTCAGTCTTTTGAATCAGCTGTGAAACGTTATTTCATATAAAAAAAGTCATATTTATAAAAGATATAATTCAACGTTGAAAACAAGATAAACATCGTCTCATATAAGAAACCCATTACCATTTGTTGTGTACGCCCTTCGTGCGACGCCGCACCTACTCATTCAGGTCAGGAACCGGGTGACTATGTGATGCAGGTTGTCACGTTTGGGGCTACGTGTTCACGCAGCACTGCGCTGTTTGTATCACCAGAAATTGGGTGTCGAACTCAAGCAAAGTGCTAAAAGCCCTTGGAGAGAACCATCAGTCGGAAAAGTCTATGGAGATGAGCTTAGCAACTGCCATGGAAAAGGTCCTCGGGATGTGGTGGTGCACAACCCAAGACGTCTTTCGCTATAAACTCTGCACGGAACGCAACAGGGACCTTCTTACCGGAACCAAACAGCCAACCAAGTGCGACATGCTACGGACGTTGATGGCCATCTATGGCCCACTAGGTCTCATTGCGCACTACTTGATGTTCCTAAAGATACTACTACAGGAGGTCTGGTGAGCAAAAACCGGATGGGATGAAGAAATTGGAGAAAAAGAGTTGGAAAAGTGTCATAAATGGCTACGGACCTTGCCGGAGCTCGAGTCGATAGAAATTCCACGCTGTTACTACCGGGCCGTGGCTTTTCACGTGGGTGAAATATTGCAAGAGACGGAAGTGACGGAATGGGGCAAAGAAGAACGTGGCGGACGACGGAACAAAATGGAAGTACAAACCGGATCTCAAGCCGGCAAGCCGTTGGTTCAACGGACCACCGTTCCTGTGGAGACCTAAACTAGAATGGCCGAAGTCGCTAAATGGCCAGGAAACATCCGAAGAAATCCGTTCAAGTACGATGTACCATTCGACTGGGATAGTTCATACCATTTTGATACCAGAGAACTTTTCATCGTGGTACCGCCTACGGCATGCAACGGCCTTCGTCCAACGGTTCGTGAACAACATCGGGCTGAAGAAGGGAGGTCAACAGCGGAATGTCGGACCGCTAACGCAGCAGGAACTTCTCGAAGTGGAAGTTTTCCAGTTCAAACGGGCGCAGAAAAAGGTTATGCAGACGAACTAGCGATCCTTGCAGCAGGTGGCCGACTCCAGAAGAAGAACAGTCTGTTCAATGTCAGTCCGTTCGTTGACAAGCGGGGCGTGACTTCGTAGACGAGAGCAGCAGGTACCCTATCGTACTTCCACGAGAACACCCAGACACGACGCTCGTTATACGTGATGTTCACCTACGGTATCATCATCAATGTCACGAGACCTGCGTGCATCAAGTACGCAAAGGATTTTACATCCCACGAGTTCGCACGGTCTACAATCGAGTGCGTCGAGATTGTCAGTCGTGTAAGTTACAACGCGCTGTGCCAGCGCCACCGATGATGGCTCCGCTACCCAAGGCAAGAATGGCAGTCTTCGTTCGCCCGTTCTCGTACGTGGGCGTGGACTTCTTCGGGCCGTTCTTCGTAGTTGTAGGGCGTCATCATGAGAAGCGCTGGGGTGTCATAGTGACATGCTTAACGGTTCGAGCAATACACCTCGAGCTGGCTACCTCTTTGAACACCAGCTCGTGTATCTTAGCTATGCGTAACTGCTTCGCTAGACGAGGAACCCCGATAGAAATCAGGAGCGATCGTGGGACAAACTTCGTGGGAACGGACAAGGAACTAAAAGATGCGGTAGCGGCTTTAGACCAGGACAGGATTATGGCAGAATTTACCACTACTATGACAAAGTGGCGCTTCAACCCTCCTGCGTCGCCGCATATGGGAGGTTGTTGGGAGTGGCTCATCCAATCCGTGAAGAAGGTTCTGTACCAGGTCAAGCCACAACGAGTATCTACGGAGGAGGTACTGAGGAGCATCATCAATAGCCGACCGTTGACTCACGTACCCGTGGACGACTATTCCTCGCCGGCGCTTACCCCCAACCACTTTCTACTAGGTTCGTCAGATGAATCAAAACCATTAGTTCCTTACGGTGAGTGTCCGTTGATGATGTAACGGTCATGGAAAGCGTCACAAGCGTTGGCGAACCAGCATTGGAAACGCTGGGTGACCGAGTACTTGCCGACAATCGCACGTCGAACCAAGTGGTTCTACCACGTAAACCAATTGCGGTAGATGACGTTGTCGTAACAACGGATCCCAGTGTTCCAAGAAACAGTTGGCCCAAGGGACGTGTCGTGTCGGTGAAGGTAGCCAAAGATGGACAAGTTCGTTCGGCGGTTGTGAAAACTTCATCTGGACTGGAAGCTGGCAGTTTTGGATGTAGGTGCAAACGAGAGTGAGTTGGACCAGAGTCCAATCACCAGGGGGGACTGTTGCGTACGCCCTTCATGCGACGCCGCACCTACTCATTCAGGTCATTGATGCAGCGGTGCTGTATCGATGCTTTGCGCAACGGAGTGAAGTTAGCGGTGGCAATCTACAAGCAGGTCTACTGTCACTTCACCTGTCAAAAGAAAATCGGCAAATCATCGTGTGCGAGATTTAGGAAGTAGCCTGAATAATAATTAAACATACTATATTACCTAGTGATCTATCTTCCTTAAAACTAGCTTAACATTATTGAATTCTTATTATCTATCGCTTAAAAGTAAGGTAGAGAAATATATACAAACATGAAAACTAAAATTAACACGAAAAATTTGTGTAGGTTGTATGTCAAGTAGTGTGGTAAAGCTACGTGCGCCAGAAGTGCGCCGAAATTTATTAGCTGTAAAGTAGCTGAGGTAAATATTAGTTAGATTCTTATGCCTAAGTTATCTCTAACTTGTATTCTAAACATAATGGCCTATACAGGTATTATTCAAGCGATCTGGTTAGCGAATTGGGAATTGGACTGCATTTTCTTTCGTTGCCCAAGTAACACCATTTATATAGCTTCTGAAGGAATATAAACATTTAATTGTAAGAAACTACTGATAGACCTTATTTTCTGAATGAGAAATCTTATAACATTTTTGACATTTTGAGCTAGTCGAACATTTTTCCGAATATTCGCACTAGGGAAGAGTAATTTTTTAGACTAAAATTGAATGGATAGTTCAATTGAAGCCTACTTGAACGATCCATTTAATTAAGCAAATTTTTTGTAAAATTTATTCAATAAGTGCATTTTTAACCGGGCGACCACATTGCCTCATTGGCGAAATTGCCCCACATCCCTCTATTCCTACATTGGGGGGAGCAAATGTTCTAAAAGGACTGCTGGATGAAATTTTGCATGCACCAGGAATTGTTTGACAATGGAGATAACGCACATAACAACGTTCGCTGAACAAACTCTTGGTACTTGGCTATCTATGAACTTAACAGACCTAACCATTTCTCCTCGAATCTGCAAACAAAAAATAATTTTTTTTTAAACAACCAACAGTTGGCTATTCTGTTGCCAGGTTCTTTTAATCACTTGTGAACTACATACCTAGTTACTATAGCAATATACTTTGCTTTAAGGTGATTCGCTGTGAGATCCTTATTCTTGCTACCACTTCGAAACTTTAAGTGCACAAGTATCAGCTTCCACGACACGTACTACAATGAAACTGTTACTCCACGTTTGCTGCGGTGCAGCATACATCCAGTAGCAATTTCAGGTGAAATGGGGCTCTAATTTCCGAGATTTGTGTAATTGAAAATTCGAGGTGAAAGTTCATTTATAGCCTACGTGGCGGCCATTTGTGGACTCTACAAGGAATCTCCTTAAATGGGATTTGGAAAATTTATGTATTTATTGTCATTTGCCTTTGACAATGTCGCACTAACCTACGTTCCTAATACTATCTTTAAAACAATTTTTAGTTATACTAAAGTCAAAACAGACACTTATGTTGCTAAAATCCCAGAGGCAGGAGCTGCATGGGCTGTTGTACCCGTAACTAGTCCTATGTCGTGGAACAGAAATTAAGGCCGAGCTTCTAAGTTGACGATGGGGCACATTGAAGGAAACTTGCTGAAGTAGGTCCTAACAATTGAAGTTGTTCTTTACAACGTCAAATATGAACATCCACTGTGTCTGGAGGCATCTTGCTGATAGCAACTGGAGGTCAATAAGTTAACAGCGTGCCTCATACTCAGAAAGATGAACAGGATCGTTCCACGGAAGATGGTGGAGAGCGAATCGCACGAATTGTTTTTGTACGCGTTCAACGCGGATCACTTGGGCCGCATGATATGGTGCCCAAATTGGAGAAGCGCATTCGAGAATACTACGCACCAACGCGCAAAGCAGAGCTTTCAACGCATAAACGTCAGTGAATTGCGAAGCGTTGCGACGGATGAATCCAGGAACAGAGAAAACTTTAGCAGTTATGGTAGCAATATGATCATTGAACCTCAGTTTGTGGTCAATTATAACACCCAAATTGCGAATGGACTGAACACGTTCCAGATGGGTTGTATCGATGGAGTAAACGTGAATAATAGGCGGCCAGCCACGAAAACCCATGTGTTTCAGCTTCTCCACGGCGTAGGTATGCGGCACAGTGTCAAACGCCATCGAAAAGTCGACGTAAATAGAATCAACCTGATTCCGACGTTCCATCTCTCGGAATAAACTGCTCGTATAACACATCAGATAAGTTGTTATTGAGCGACGAGGAACAACCCCATGCTGGTATTCAGATATCAGCGGTTTTTCTGCAGTCAAGATGACTTCGTGTACTAAGGATTCGAGGATCTTTCCTACACAACATAGTATCGAAACTCCATGGTAGTTTTCAACACTTTGAAGACTGCCGGATTTGTGAATGGGAATCATTGAAGCAGTTTTCCACAGACCTGGAAATATTTTTTCTTCCATTGACACTCTTTCAGTAGATATGGTGACAGACCATCGATCCCAGCTCCCTTTGACACGTCGAGATTTTCCAAAGCTTTCTGTACTTCCTCTCGAGTAAAATGGAGGACAGACAGCAGTACATCATGGGAAGGTACATTTTGGAAACAATCTGGGTGAATTTGAGGCGACGTTGAACTGAACACGATTTGAAAGAAGTTTTAAAAAAGATTAGCAGCTTCTTCGGGCGTGGTGGTCGTAGATGAATCGAAGCTAACATTGTTCGGAACGCGATTATTGGTTCTATGCGCCTTAACGATTTTCCATAACATCGATGAGTTTTGCTTCAAAGACGGCTGCGAGCTTAGCAAATAATCATGGTGACTTGAAGCAAGAAGATCATAATAGGTCGTTCCAGCATGTCGGAGAAAATCTCTGTTTTCATCAGTTCTAGATGCGAAAAAGCGTTTGCGGGATTTTCGGAACCTGTTGCGCAGGTTGCGCAACTCAGCTGACCACCAAGGCTTCCTGTTGACCCTACTATGAGCACGGCAGCGACGAGGAACATTAGCATGCAAGAGAAGGTTGGCATCCACACAGTCATCTTGAAGATAGTGTTCCCAATCTATCGATGAGAGTTCCACGTTTAGAGCCGCAAAGTCACACTACCGAAAGTCGAAATCTTCGAGTTTGGATTGAGACTCAACTTGGTTATGAAGATAGCAATGAGTATCAACTTGTAGAACGAATGGTACGTGATGAACATCGATGTTCAAGAGTGAAAGCGGTGGTTGAACAATTTCAACATCGTCCGGTGAATCTGCAAACACCAAATTGAGCAGACTGTCATTGAGGTTTGTGATGAAGTTCATTTGCACCAAGCCACAAGCGTAGATGGACTCTCCAAGTACGAGTTCATGTTCACTGGCAGCATTCGATGGCAGTTACCCGTTCTCGTCTTCGTCAAAGATCCAGTGCAGATGAGGAAGATTGTTATCGCCTAGTAGCAAGACGATTTCGTTTTCTGATATTCGATCACAAATGCTCTGAACGGCCGAAGCATGAGCGGTGTATAATTCTGGATCAGAATTTGCTCGGAGGTAGATGCCAAAGATGTGTATCGATCGATGTGAAAGCTTTAAACAAACGGAAACTTGTTCAATTTGATCACAGTTTACTTTAGAGAACAGTAAAAACAGTTTGCAGTTTACAGCAGACTAGTTTTTACTGCAATTAACTTGCTTAATTACGTATGACTATTCGGAAGGCTATTGGAGTATGAGATCCACCGTAACGAAAAAGACAAAAGAAAGTGTCTGCTGGTGGAGGCGATCCAGTGCTTCTTTTACAAAAACCGTCTGATTTATCAAATACTCCCTACCCGGATCATCCAAAGGAATCACTTCCGATTCCTTTGTTACGCCACTATAAAGACGCTAAACCATTGCATGATGAATCTCCACAAAATAGAACAATAGCAATCAAAATAGATGTGACAGAGCAGAAATTGAAACACGATGCGATGAAAACGAATTGATTCGCTTTATTCTCATCCTTCCCTCACGTTACAAAAAAAAAGCCTCTTCGGAGCCCAGGAGAGAGCCAAGACCGGAGCAAACAAAATCGGTTGCAATCATGCTTAACCGACAGCACATTTATTGCCGATAAAAGTTACTTCGGCTCGGGACCAGCAGTATAGAAACAACAGTACATACAACTTGCTCGTCCGTCCAGGCTATGACGCTCTTACACGAACATATGCCTGCTCTCAACTTAGTGTCCTTTTGCAGTACTTCCACAGTTACTTGTTGAGAGCTTTCTGAGCCAACCAATGCATACTCTATGGCCAGAGAAGTCGAGGAAATTCACAACCGGAATCGAACCCGCCGCCTTCAACATAGCAACACCGTACCGCATCTGTTTAGGCTACCTGACCCCCCCCCCCTCCCTCTTCCCACAGTTCACACAAGGTATCTATTCATAGAGCAACATCCCACAATACGATAGCGAGAATAAAAAAAAAAAAAGTCTACCGGGAGAAGATGATGACGAGAAGCAATTTTATACAGAAAGCGGCCACTTGGGAACATGGCTGGCCTGATTCACCAACCACCACCGACGTGATATGGCACGGGCAAAGCGACACGGTGAATGTAGGTCGGAAAGTTGGCGTCGCGATTGCTCAACCCGATTTACTTGGAAGCAGGATCGGATGATGTGAGTTGTGGTGAGGTATCTGTTATCGATTTTCTACCCACTTGTGTCATTTCAGTTGCTCACTGTTGCGATGGTTGGTGAATGTCTCGTATTGGGGGAGCTGACCTAGAAATTTCCAATAGTGACAAACATTCTTTTTGACAAATGGTGTTCGGAGTTCGAAATTCACTCACCAGAAGGCACTGTTTTTGACAGTATTTATGCACGAAAATTTCTACAGCAAACTCTCAGTCCTTTTTAAACATCCATATCAGTTTATTGTGAAAGAGTTTTGATGATTTTGAAGTATACACACTTAAAAATAACTAATTTTAGACGAGACGTAATCCATCTTTGACGTAAATTATGGAACGTTAACAAACATGTCATGTAAAATTAAGTGTTCTCAAACCGAAACCGTACGAAAAGTACGATTGATTGAATTTATTTTCTCGTGTCTTTCGATTGATTCTTGTGTCATTTGGGCTGCTTGCATGTGTCGGTCTCAGGGGAAATTTACATGACTTTTTGGTAGTGTGTACGGTTGAAAATATGCGCGGAGTGATGGTTTTCATTTCCGTGTTTTCGGTGATTATCATAGCGAATGAAGGAATATGAAAGTAAAATGTTACAGACATGTTACAACAGCGAGGTGAAGATTTTTCGTTGCTGTGTAAGAAGAACCGATCGGTTCTGTTGTATTGGTTCTGGGAGTGGCGCATGATAGTTTTTATAAATTTGTTGTAATTTTTCGCATACTGTTCTAGAGTGAGCAGAGTTTTTTCTTCAGTTGTGCTGTTGCGACATAATTTGATCTGATAGAATAATTTTTGGTATTTTTATTTATTCTCGATCATGTTGTTGGTGCTTGGTGTGCTCTCGCATTTACCTTCGTTGCCCGGCATGGCTTCGATCGTGCATGATTTATTGTTCGTTTGTTGCGATGAATCACACAAAAGTGCGCGCAGATGTGGTGTGCATATACGTTTAAGTAGTTCAGTTTCGGCTCTTCGAGTAGATCTGGAACTATGGGCAGATCCCCACAACTTTCATGACCAACATTACGCTTTGATTGCCATGAAAGCCTTCCAAAATCATCTATGGTACTTATCGGAACGGAACGTGGCCCTTGCTTTTTTCGTTTAAAAAATCGACGAAAAAGTAAAGATGCTAACTGCATATCTGATTCGTTATGTTCAGTCTACATTTTTTTTCACACTCGAAGTTTTTCCAAGCAGGATTGTTTGAAAAAAATGTGTGCCAAATCAAATACGCCCTTGTGAAAAATTACGCTTGTTTCCAAATGACCCTGTGTAAAGTTTCATCCAAATCTAAGATCCTTTGCGCATGATATCGGCTTTCCTCCAAGCTGAGTGAACCCCCACGTAACGTGACTGTCTCGCGCAGACAGCAGCAGGATCGTTTTGTGGTCGTG
Organism: Ochlerotatus camptorhynchus; assembly: GCF_037179485.1. Lineage (NCBI taxonomy): Eukaryota > Metazoa > Arthropoda > Insecta > Diptera > Culicidae > Ochlerotatus > Ochlerotatus camptorhynchus. The sequence continues at coordinate 866,046 of NW_027040766.1, read as the reverse complement.
GAAGAAAAGTTTCCATGTAAAATTTGCTAGAGAGCAGTTGGATTTACTTGCCAGATTTTTATTTGAAAAAGTAAGTCTTCCCACAGAAAATCCTATGTAAAATTAAAACCACTGGCGCTAAAATGTAGTTACACCGACGGACCTGAAATTTTACACAGTTACTCTATGACCCAAAGGGCCCCCGGAAATCATACTGGAACTTGAATTTGAATTTTGTCACACCCTAATATACGTATACGAGAACCAAGAACCACATCCCTGGCAAGACTCGCTGAAGCCGCCACCGATGGTGGTGGTGTTAGTGTTGACAACACGTTTTTAAGCTACATTCATGTGTGCCGCATGGTTAAATCGCTTTCAAACTTTTTAATGAAAAAAAAAAGATCACATGCAATTATAATGCATTTAATTTTAGGCAACGATAATTCCTGTTAAATACAGTAAACATAGCCTATGGCACAACAAACATTAAAAAAAATACTTCCCGCCGCCGCTAGCGATAAACTTTCCTAACAACGTATCACGCATGAACAGAGCTTGTTTGTGAATATTTGCAGCAGCTGTCAAATGTTGACGTAAAATCGAACCGGAGAACCAGGATTTTTGGGCTTCACACAAAGTAGATGGGAATGACATGTGTGTCATAGATGTGAAGAGAACACTTTCAATAATAGAAGTATTTGTTTGGGATTAGTAATAAGTGCTGGGCGATAGTGAACATAATATGGAAAAATCGAATTATCGTGTAGCTTTTGAATTAGCAGTACAACATTTGTGCCAATGATGTGATTTTTGTAGGAATAATCAAAGGAAAAATATAAAAACATATTGTGCCCTCTGTCTACAAACCATGAAAACCATAAAAAACAAATTCAATTAATTTTTACATTTCTAAATCCATTTTTTAGAATCATATATTATTTTTTTTAAATGTTTTACACAGTGTTTTTTCGATATTTTGATCTTTGAAGTCGGCAAAGTGGTTCAAAAGTTATGAATTTTTGATAAATGTAATGTTTGAAAAAAGATTTTTTGGATCACCCTAACATGAAAATTATTACTCTAATGACAAAATACAAAAAACCGGGGCTAATATTTTGCGATAAGGAACAAAACTACCATTTTTTATGAAATTCTGAGAACCACTATACCGTTTTGCTGAGGAATGGCTGTGTATAAATCCTAAATATCTAAAATGCCCTAGTCTGATTCAATGTTTAAAATAATTAAAACAAAAATCGTAGAGCAAGAACTTTTGATCACCTAATTTTTTTTAAATGTCAGGAACGCTGAGTTGATCACCTTCGATGATTGTAGGCTGTATGGTTCATTATTCCCGACGTTCGTCGAATCATGCACACGGCAATCTTTGTTATTATGGATTTGCTTCTAGGATGGGGAGAATATATCCACCAGAAACAAAAACTTCTTCCTTCTTTTTAAAATCGCACACGCGACGTAGTTTGGCAGACAATGGACTCACAAAATATATGTTATTACAAAAACCAACATTACACAAATTACACGACGGATCATCCCGTTCTTCTATTTCGTTTGACACTATAAATTGGCTAGTTTTCTTCTCGAACTCCCAGCCTTTCTAACTAGGGAAGCCTCTTTCCTGGGGTTTTTTTAGGCGAATCAGCCCACGACTGAAAGGCTTTTTAACGAAGAAATCTTATCTAATCTATCTCGTTTGGTTACCGAACTTACACTAAATATCCGAAACTACTGGTAATCGTATGATCCCGGCCGATAGCAGGCGATGATTTCCATCGGCTGCTATCAACAGAGAGATCCTCTCTTATCATTCAGTGAGAAATCCTACCTAAATATTCACCACTGTAGCTTAAAGCTGGCAGCGGATCTTCGAGGAGATGATATCTCATACTCCCAACGCGATATTCTCATTATCAATGCAAGAACGTCGAAGCAATGAAGATTCCTATTCAATCAATGGGTTGCAGTCACTGTTGTTGGGCTATTCTCTAAACATCCTCACCCACCCAGAAATTGGCGACACACCTCTTCTATGGGAAAGGGAAACAGGCAAGGTTACAAATTTTCTTATGAGCAGCTTACTCACTGGTCAGATCTGCATCATCGATTTGATCGAGTAGTTGTAAAAAGCATTTTTTTTTTCCACGGGACGTTTGGGGTTGCCGGTAGCTGTTTTAACTGACAGAACCTTGACAACATCAGCTGTTCCGGTATGAGTTTCTAGAATTCGACCCATTTTCCATCGCATGGGTGGCGGGTATTGTCCTTGATGACTACTAATCGGCCAACATAATCAAAACAGGTGATTTCCATCTATTCATTCTTCCCTGAAGTTGGCAAAGATACTCTCTGCGCCATCTCTTCCAGAATTCCTAAAAGTTTTTTTTTTGCATTAATTGCCAACGGTTAAGCTTGTTAATCGGGATATCTGAAAGATTTGGTTTGAAGAATCTTTGAAGCAAAATGGGCAGGTATTAATGCCTCCAAATTTGTAGGATTATCCGAAATAACTGTGAGTGGACGAGAATTAAGGCAGGCCTCCACTTGAACGAGAAAGATGTTCAGGTCGTCAGTTGAGGTGAAATATTTTCACCGAGGATCTACTGCTAACTCCTATAATCTTCCAAAATGTGGTGCACTCGGTTGATTAAAATTCCGCTGCATACCTTCCTCTGCAGATTCCTTGGAGACCCTGTCGCGATGACTTCGGTTTTTAAGCAGGTTAAGGAAACCCTGCATTTTATTCCGAGCTCCAACAAAATTTGTTCTATTATCCGAATAAATATTGGAACAGCGACCTCTTCGTCCTATGAACCGTCGCAAGGCCTGGAGAAATCGATCTGTCGATAAATAAGTGACCAGATAAAAAAAGTGACCACACACTTAATGCATTCACTTTTGATGATATCTCTGCAAAATATCTGTCTGTTAGCTGATATCTCAGCAAAATGTTATTTGTTAGCTGAGACTCAGCAATTGTTTGACTGAATCTCAGCAAAATAAATTGCAGAATTACTCGGCTGTTGGAATCTCGGCGAAAAAAAATAGGTGTGCAGTTCCAAATGAGCAGACATCGTGGCTAGACACACAAATATGAGGAGCAGGTCTCACGTAGATCGACCCGAAGCGTAGTTTTCCCACAAGCTGGAAAACGTCAGTCGTGTTCCCCGTATTTCAAAAGGGGGTTTGACAGAACATCGAGAATTACAAAGGCATAACTTTGTTGCGTGCTTGTTCACAGGTTTTCGAAATCATAATGAACTATGTACTTTTTGACTCTTGCAAGAATTACATTTCTACACTGTCCAATGCTTTTTCTATGTCTAGAAAAGCAAATCCAGTTGGGCAGCCTTCCGATTTATTTGAACGAATTAAATTGGTAACTCTTAAGAGTTGATGAGTAGTTGAATGCCCATGGTGAAATCCAAACTGCTCATATGCAAAAATTTAGTTCATATTGATGTGAAGCCTCGTGTGAAGCATCATTCTATTTAAAATTATCTTTTCAAAAAGTTTACTCATTGAAGAAAGCAAACTTATTGGACGATAACTATGAGCTTCAGCTGGATTTTCCATCATCACCTGGAGCTTTCATATTATGAAACTTTTAATTTATTGATCTTATTTTGTCCAAATCAGTCCTCCAGGCATCATCGAAAATATTTTCCCGAGAGAAAATATTCAGATAATCCCGAGCAACCTGATTCTCAATTGGACTAGGGACCCAAACTGAAATTATGGGAACTCTCGAGCAAGTTTCTGAGCTTTTTGCCAAATTTGTGATCAAAATTTTACCCCCTTCTTTAAGCGCTGGAATAGGCTTTCGAGGTTTTTCAATTTTTTTTGTGAGTTTCCAAAAGGGTTTGGAACTCGGGTCTAATTTAGAAACATTATTTTCAAAAGTTTTGTTCCTCAGGACAGAAAATCGGTTTTTAATTTGTTTTTGCAAATCCCACCAGATAACTTTAATGGCAGGTTCGCGTGTTCTTTGATGTTGTCTCCTACGGATATTTTAAAGACGGATAAAGAGCTGAAGATCGTCGTCTATTATAATTGAATCGAATTTAACCTCGATTTTATATTCCATAAATGTTCGATATTGCTCCCAATCAGCTCTATGGTAATTAAAAGTTGAGCTGTTGGGATTATTATTTTCAGAAATACTATTCGGCATTTCTTCCCTGCATATCCAATACGCAGGGTTTTCAACGCCCGGAACGTGCTGCCATTGAACTGGATCAATAATGGATTGGGTCTTGGCTATTCGGTTCGCAACAAATGTGGTCCAAGTTGTCGGAGAAGCCTGTATCCATCGCCAGACACAGCTGGAATCCGTGGAGCTGTTTACCGAATCCTGATATACTCTTGAACAGTGATGTCAAAAAATAGCTTCTAGCGATCAATGAATACTCACACACCTGCTACAAGATTTTTTGGCATCATCATAAGCTAACGATGTACTCTGACTCTTAACACGTATCCGTAGAGAGCAGAGATCTCAATGCGTACAGCTGGGTACAAGAAGTTGTTTGGATTATGTACAACTGATGAACAACCGTGATCAGATCATGATCATTGCCATAATGATAGTACACTGAAGTCTTTCAGTGCACGGTTTTTTTTACGCGGTTTTTTTTTACACGGTTTTTTTTACACGGTTTTCCACGATTTACACGGTACGTTTTTAACGATTTCTCGACAACGATACAACCTATCGACTTGATTCCAATCACATTATCCGTTTCAAGCTATTTGTAATCGAATGGCATACTTAAAAAAAAAAATCACAATTTTTGGTGTAAATACAGAAATTTTTAAAATATGTCTATATGGACCATATCATGCTTCAATTACAAATGGCATCAAAATCCGATTTTTTAAAAACATTTAAGCATGCGAAAAATCAAAATCTCGTAGGTTTTTTTTAACACGTTTTTTTTTTACACGGACCGTATCCCCCGTGTAAAAAAAGACCTGAGTGTAATTTTTTTTTTGTTTTTTTCAGTCTGTGAATTAGGAAAGACGCATGTATTTGCGTTGACGGCATTGATACTTTCGGTGGAGTGAAAAAGAAAGGAACAGTTCACCGTGTTGACAGAACTATCCGATGAACTACCGAGCCAAATGTGCGCTATTTACAGGTGCAAGGAAACTAGTCGACTCTTTCATTCTCATCGCGTTCTAATACAGCAACAGACGTTACTTCACGTCTGTTGCTGCATTCGAAACCGAGAGAACGAAAGAGTCGACTTGTTTGCATCCACCTCACCTATAGAAACCGCACATCTCCCCGTTTCAGCCTTCGTGTTAAAAATTAGGGTAGGGTGGTTCAAAACGCACCCCTGGGGTAAAATGGCCCTACGCTGTTTTTCATAGCTTGTCGATTGTCAATTCGTGAATTTAACAATCAGTATTGCTATTTCAGTGCTTGAACTAACATTCTGACACATGATGTTTCCAGAATTAGTAATGGGAAAGCAAGGAAAACCCACATGGCACCATTTTACCCCGGGGGTGCATTATGCACTGTTCTCTCCTACCGATGGTCAGCACCTATCTGCTGATGCTTGCTTATAGCGAATTTTTTTATTATACCGTTACAACCTGGATTGGGTATCAAGTTAGGGTCGGCTTGTTTTCTAGTAAACGTCAGTTTGAGCGTTTGTTTTTATAATCTGGCAAGGGTCGACTTTCACGCTGACAAAAAGTTCAGGTTTGCACTGGGTTGGAACTGGTACCAACCTGGGAATAAACAAATCCGCTATTGCTCTGTAACCCCAAACTACCAAAGAATGCTACTCACAGAGAGACACTCACTCTCGTCTCGTGAAATAAGCACATATTGCGATTTGTGGATATAATGAGTGAAAAGGGTAACTCACTTCTCTGAGCCTGACTCAGTCTAACAATGTATTTGTTTAGTTGAAGATGCTAATTTCAAATAACAGACTGTAGTGGTAATTTTTATACGATAGATGGAGTAGATGAAAGCATAGAGTTGATAGTTCCGTTAGAGTACGGCAGTGTGAAGATTGTATATAGATATTAGACAAGCGAGCTAGGACAACTTTTAAGGAAGGTACAAATCGGTTTTTTCATCTCTCTTTACCAAACTCCCCCTTTGGAGAGGGATGGTGAGGGGTGTCCCCCCCCCCGCCACCACTGGCAAAAAGAGATGAAAACCGACCCGCTCATGTACCAACTGTGTGTTTGAAACAGTTCTACCGATTTTTACCGCACTTCAGTTGTTATTTGAAGGAAGGCATCCAGTCGTAGGTTTGGAAATTGCAACTATTGTTTACCCCTACCACAATATGTGCTCCTGTCATCGTCGCCAGTGGTGGCGGGGGGGGGGGATACCCCTCACCATCCCTCTCCAAAGGGGGAGTTTGGTAAAGAGAGATGAAAAAACCGATTTGTACCTTCCTTAAAAGTTGTCCTAGCTCGCTTGTCTAATATCTATATGCAATCTTCACACTGCCGTACTCTAACGGAACTATCAACTCTATGCTTTCATCTACTCCATCTATCGTATAAAAATTACCACTACAGTCTGTTATTTGAAATTAGCATCTTCAACTATGTAAATCGTTGACTTCACGTAGAAGTAATACTAAAAACATATAGTCAAATGTATTTGTTATCTGTGAGTTGCCTACGCAATAACGTATTTTCAAGGTGGAAGAGGACTAATCGTTGGTCGTAGTTTGTACAGATCACGATCTGTACAGTTTACGACAAACAGGAAATTGGATCATGTTCGCTTGATTTCCATCACTGCTCTTTAACCTTTTCGAACAGTTGAACTGTAAAAACCGCTACACACAGCTTTAGTCTCGGTGTGTTCTGGACTTACAACGGTGCTACCTTGGATTTCGATGACAACAAACAAACCTTTATCCTCCACTCTGAATCCTAACTTCTCAAGGAGTCGCACCTCGTCTCGGGTCGCGTTGTTCTGCGTCGCGGATTACTAGTGTGCGTGTGCAATTATCTTTCCTGGTGAGAAGAAGTTAGACGAGTGTTGCGTGTCGCTAGATCGCGATTCATTCAAAAAACTGCATACAATCAATAATTGCGCTGTAGTGTGTTGGTGTTTTTCCTCAAGCGAGCTCAAGTCCAAAGTGTCACACGACGCGGACTCCCCTGGAACCAGAGAGAAAGAGAGAGAAAGAGAGAGAGAGTGAGAGATAGGGAGGAAGAAGAGCACAGCCCGCAGCAATCCATCGTTCATCAATCGAAAAAGTGGTCCCGTTTTCCCTTCGTCCTTGGGTAGTGTCGCGGGCGCGAGTGTGAGTGGTGCTCTTTTTTGTTCTGGCGAAACTGCTACCGATCCAGTCATCCATCTTCCGGAGTAGGATTGCCCGAGCCGAGCACAACAGCTTATAAAATTTGACTCTTGAAATCGCAGAGCAGAGCAACGATTGCAGGATACCAACCGAAGAAGAAAGAGAAGGAAAGGGTTACAATTTTCCATCGAAGTGACAAAGGAGCGCGACAACGAGAGGAAGGATTTAATTTTCTTTTTGTTTTTCCCATTCCGGCGCTGATGACGTACGCTGCGTTTGAGCTTCTGCAAGTTCTGTAGCGAGATGAGCTACCTTACATAGTACACGCCTATATGGGCGCCCAAAATAGTGTGCCGCAAGTAAGATTATCACCAAAACAACTCAAGATCCAGAAATAAAAACTGATGGCGCTGCAGAATTATGGGGTAACTTCTGTAATGTACTGTAATTTGTACAATAATACTCATATAACTCATATTACTTTAACAATCGTCACGTTGGTCATAGCTTGTTATGATTGCCTGAACAATGCGTAAAGAGCAAATTGAAACATTGAACGTCACGTGATAGTGGAATTTAATCAAGGCCTAAATACTTTTTCGTAGCCTTTTGTTTTCGGATTTGAAAGATCGTCGGTTGCAGTACATCCTGAGTCTAATTTCAAGCCCATCCACATCAAGATTCGTCAATCGCTTTATTTTTTAACATGACTACATGGTAATAACAGCAATTCGATGATTAAAAAGGAGCTCGTTTGCCTAGTACCAAACGTTTTTGCTTACTGAGTGGTTCAATCCCAAGCTCCTTCACGTTATACGATCGTTAGGACATCAATTCAGCTTATCGTTTACCAAAACGAACCCTGCTGCAAACCCAACCCTCTTACCCAACATCCCTGTGATTCCTCGTGGAAGTGCAGAGGACTACTGGGCTTCCATCAAAGCGAGTGTCACGTCAACACATTCCTACCCATTCCTTTCTTGACCTGCGTTCAGGCACGGCTGGCACTGGTATTGCCTAATTCGAGATCACCAGTTTTTACATATTGAGGATGATTGCTAGTCCCAAGCATCGTCTATTGGTTCTCTGTGTAATTACAGCTGGTCTGGCAATAACAGAGTAGCAACCGTGGGCAGTCAATCATGCTCATGCTCATGCACACTCTGAATCCTAACTTTTCAAGCATATGCAACATCCAAACGCCTTCGACGAAGCATCGGAGAAACAGGATTTCATCCATTGCTCACCCACCGTCGAAGGAAGGGGCTGGTCTAATTCCATAGTTCCGACCTTTTCGGTCCCGTATTTTCCACAGTTGCTGCATGAAAATCGTTGCTGTAGTCACTGCTGCGCCGAGAAGTCCCAACAGGTCAAACAGTTTAGCTATCACTGACAGTATTTGGCGCTTGGAGAGTTGGAATTCTTCTGATAGTACTGGAGTGCTGAAATGGAGCTTGAGCTGATCTGTGAATGGCATCCACGTTAAACCGAGAGTTTTTACCGACGAATAATTCGTCAGTTTTCATGTGTCGAGAGTTTTAAACATTAAAAAAATTATATTTTTCATAAGATTTTTATAAAAAAAAATAAAAATCGGGCGAAAACATCATGAAATATTTGGATTTGTAATTTTTTTTTATTAATTTTTTCCTTGAAATACTTTTACTTTATTTTTTACAGCATGACATTATTTTTCTCAGCTTTGTCTTAGACATCATTTTGATCAGAAATGCCGTTTCCGTGCATATTTTTTTGAAAATTTTCTATGACTCCATTTTGAATTTTTTTTCAAGATCGGAAATGGCCAAATTAAACCAAATATGTAAATCATTGCCCGTAGCAAAAAACTGCAGAAAGTTGCGTGCAACACGGAGAAGGTCAATTCAAATTATTTGTTCCGCTATTTTGCTCTGACTTTTAATGTGAGAGTATTTATCAAATCTAACGGTGCACACGGGGAATAAATTTGGAAGTTATTTTTAAAACAAACATTCAATTTTTCTGATCAAACACGTTTGCCAAAGGCAGGAAAGAGTACAGGATTTACTAAGAAGGACACAGTTTCATTCATCGAGTAAAGCACTACGTAGGGATAACTACCTCATTTCCGGCCTATTAAGCACGACCCACACTTAGTCTTTCTTAATCTAGCGTAGTTTAGCTGCAAATGGAGTGTTTTTATTACTGATGGCTTCCAAATTTATTTACCGCTTACCGTTAGATTTGATAAAGAGAAACAAATTGTTGATATATTGTTAAAAGTCAAACAGTGCTTCCTGACGCCAAACTCGGCCTACGGATTCTAAACTCGGCCTAACGCATTGAAAGGCCATTGAAACGCCAGTGAATATTGGGTGCAAACATTCATATTACGCATTCTTATTGACTTCGTTGGGTAGCATTTGAACTAAAGTATCGTACAAAACGCATAATCTACATGTTAACGCCGAAATCATGAATTTATTGGATGTTTTCTGCTTGATAGGCCCAAAATGGGCGAAGTAGTTCTCTACCCTACCATGCGCCTCGATGAAATGATCCAAACATTTCCCATCCAAATCCCAACTCCAAACAATGTCGGTTCGGATTCCACTCAATTTCATGGGAAACCAATTTTCAACCAACAGTAGCATCAATTTGAAAACTGTACCATTGTCGGTCATGATAAAGACTTTTGTATAGTTTTCCCACCTTAGTTAGCTGGCTGGTTGATGGTAAATGTGAAGTGAAATTGATATCGAACATCCCATCGTTTCCGATGTATCGCAATACCGATATTTTCCTTCCGATATCCGATGTTTTTATATCGATATATTCTATTCAATGGCTCAAATTCCTTGGGCTACAAATGGTGAGTCGACAAACTGGAAGGAGTGTTGTCCCAACAGCTCTGGTCCTCACAAGTTCCTACCTCACGCTTCCACGGGTCAGCCGATGACAAAGACCGCCAGCAAAAGATGCTGGTAGCGTAGCCTGGGCAATGTCACCACGATAAAAACATGGATCCGGATCGTGGTGATAGCAAAGTGAGGAGGTGCGACCCTCGAGCGTCTGTTCACCATGGAGGTGCGGCGCAAACAGCGTCTGTCTCGGAGCGAGCGGCTGAATAAGAAATGCTGTATCACGTCAGCTACACCTAAGGTGGCAGCCCCACCAACATGATGTAGGTATCGCGACCCCGGTAAGGTAGCATACTGAAACCCCCAACATTACTCAGAAAAACGAAGAAAGAGAAAACAACGAACGGAATTTTCGGCAACCGACCCGGCAACGAAATAAGGACAATTTATGGAAACTCGGTACTTGGAATGTCAGAACCTTAAATGAACCTGGACGAGCGGGCCTTTTGGCTCGTGAACTGCAAAAAGTGAATGTGAGCGTAGCTGCTATTCAGGAAGTACGGTGGCCTAGATCCGGAGAACGTGAATTCCGGGCGGTGGATCCCATCGCCAACACTTCCTTCAAGTATCATATCTATCACAGCGGTGGCGATAGGGCAGAACATGGAGTAGGGTTCATAGTGATCGGGAAGCAGATGAAGCGTGTTATGCGGTGGAGACCGGTAAGCGACCGCATCTGTGTATTAAGGATTCGGGGCAAATTCTTCAACTACAGCCTGATCAACATCTATGCGCCAACCAACGATAAATCCGATGACGTGAAGGATGCGTTTTATGACAGTCTCGATAAAACTTATGATGAGTGCCCAAAACACGACGTGAAGATTGTAATCGGAGATGCAAATGCGCAGGTCGGGAGGGAAGATTTCTTTCGTCCAATCATTGGTACAGAGAGCCTACATGCAGTAACCAATGATAACGGCCTGAAACTGATAAACTTCGCCGCTGCTAGAGGTATGGCCATCAGTAGCACCTACTTTGCACGCAAGAATATCCGAAAGCACACCTGGAGACACCCAAATGGCGAAACTTGCACCCAGATCGATCACATGTTGGTGGATGGCCGGCACTTCTCAGATGTCATTGATGTAAGGACTTTTAGGGGGCCTAACATTGACTCAGATCATTATCTTGTTGTCTGCGAAATTCGGGCGCGTCTATCGACCGTTACGAATTCAACGAACCGGAGATCGATGCGTTTCAATATCCATCGCTTGTCAGTAGAAGGTGTTGCTGCAGAGTACCGCCAGAAGCTTGATGAGCGGATTAGCGAAATCAACGTGAACGAGGACCTCAACAATCTGTGGAACACAATCCACGGAGCGATGAACACAACAGCACAAGAAGTGATAGGTACAGCTCAAAGACAACCACGTAATGGCTGGTTTGATGAGGAGTGCCAGAGGTTGAAGGATGAGAAGAACGTTGCCAGAAGCCGGATGTTAGTGTCTGGTACCCGGCTGAACAGAGAGCGGAACAAGGTAGCAAGGGCAGTTGAGAAACGAACCCACCGCAGAAAGAAAAGGCAATACGAAGAACGCGTGATTGCTGAGGCGCAAGAAAGTATGGAACAGAACGATATGCGAAGGTTCTACGCGACTGTCAATGGTGTGCGGAGTAAAACAGCGCCATCTCCCGCCATGTGCAATGACCTTGAGGGGAATTTGCTGACAGATAAAACAATGGTGGCTGCCAGGTGGAAAGAACATTTTGAGACATTGTTGAATGGAGAGAGTGAGGGAGTATCAAGGAACAGAGTAAACATCGCAGACGACGATCAAGCTGTGGAGCCTCCAACGCTAGACGAGGTTAAAAAGGCAATACGTGAGCTGAAAAACAATAAGGCTGCTGGGAAGGACGAGCTCCCGGCCGAACTTTTCAAACACGGAAGTGAGCAGCTGCATCAAGCAATCCACCGTATTCTAACGAAGAAATGGGAGGACGAAGAACTGCCTGCTAGCTGGTTGGATGGTCTCATTTGCCCATTATTCAAAAAAGGGCACAGACTCGAGTGCGCCAATTATCGAGGAATAACTCTTCTGAATTCGGCGTACAAAATACTGTCACGCGTTCTGTTTAACAGATTGAGACCGCTTGAGGAGTCCTTCGTCGGTGAATACCAGGCTGGTTTTCGTGAGGGCCGATCAACGACGGATCAAATGTTTACCCTGCGTCAAATCCTTGATAAATTCCGGGAGTACAACTTGCAGACTCACCATCTGTTTATTGATTTCAAAGCAGCATACGATTCAGTGAAGAGAAATGAGCTTTGGCAGATTATGCTAGAACATGGTTTTCCGGCGAAACTAATTAGACTGATTCGCGCAACGCTAGATGGATCGAAATCAAGTGTAAGGGTTGCAGATGAGATTTCGACCTCGTTCGTGACCTTAGATGGATTGAAGCAGGGTGATGCACTTTCAAACTTACTGTTCAACATTGCTCTTGAAGGAGCGATTAGGAGAGCTGGTGTGCAGAGGAACGGTACCATCATCACACGATCGTACATGCTCCTTGCCTTTGCGGACGACATCGATATCATCGGAATTGACCGTAGAGCAGTGGAAGAGGCGTTTGTGCCTTTTAAGAGGGAGACGGCGAGGATTGGGCTCACGATAAGTTCTACCAAAACGAAGTACATGGTAGCCGGTAGACAGCGTGGGAGCAATAGTGGTGTTCGTAGTGTAGTGTTGTTAGATGGTGAACAATTTGAGGTAGTGGAAGAATTTGTGTATCTTGGAACACTAGTGACATGCGATAATGATGTTACCCGCGAGGTGAAGAGACGTATTGCAGCTGCAAACAGGGCCTTTTACGGATTACGTAGCCAGCTGAAGTCCCGTAGCCTGCAAACGAAAACGAAATTCGCTCTGTATAAGACGCTGATACTTCCGGTAGCCCTCTACGGCCACGAATCGTGGACGTTAAAAGAGTCTGACCGGAGAGCATTTGGTGTCTTCGAGCGTAAGGTGCTGCGAACAATACTCGGCGGTAAACAGGAGAATGGCATCTGGCGGCGTCGCATGAATCACGAGTTGTACCAAGTGTATAACGGTACGGATATAGTGAAGCTTATAAAACACGGCAGACTACGGTGGGCTGGGCATGTAGTGCGGATGCCGGAAGAACGACAAGCAAATATTATATTCAGCAGAGAACCCGGTAGAGGTCGTCGACTCCGGGGTAGACCTCGGACACGTTGGCTATTTGCAGTTGAGGAGGACATCAGGTCGCTAAACGTTCATGGCGACTGGAAGCGATTGGCTCAGGACCGAGTCCAATGGAGAAGAGTACTTCGTTCGGCGTTGAATCAACCTGGCGATTCGTAGCCCATCAAGTATCAAGTAAGTATATTCTATTCAATGTAGCGCCAATATCGATATCATCATTTCGATAATTATAATATTTTAAAATAAAGTTTTAAAATAATTTTCAAATTATGATATTTCAAGACCAACAATTGAAAAGGCCTCAACTCCATTTTGTAAAGTAACCTTGTAAGGCTATTTGTTCTCGAACCGAAGTCCGCCAAAGGAAACCAATATAATGAACGGGTAGTGGAATTTATCCTCTACCCGATTGTGGTTTAGGTTTGCGAATGTAGGTTTCATTTTGTGAGAAAATGGCCTTACAAGGTTTGGCCAAATTCAACAAAATGTTGTGATAACTGTATCAACAATTTTGGACGTTTTTTTTTTTAATTTTCCAAACATCATAATCGTATCGAATCAAATATCGATATTTTGCGATATCTGAACATCCCTACCCATAAATAGAGGATTTCATTATCGTAAAAGTAAAAGATAAACTAATTCCACCATCACCTATTAAACGCAAGTCAAACGTCCTGCTCTTGAAATACGACAAAAAGCGTCCGAGTGAAGTCCCTCGCCAAGCAACACTACTCCAAACTACTTGCACAGTTTCCCGACTTCCTCCGTCGAAGGTCAACAGCGAGATAAATAGTTTACAACTTTTCATCTCCCTGGCCCACAGAGCACGAACGAAGAAGCAGATCCAAAAGTCCACTCCACTCGGCGAGCCCGGTGGCGACATGACCCAACTCTTGTTGTAATCAAAGTTTCGTGAGAGCTTCCAAGCACCAAAGTGTACTTCTTATTTCAGACGGAACCTGACCTATGGATTGTAATTTCATCGCAGAAAATTACCCGACCAAGATGGGATCAAGGGGAAGGGAACGAAGTCAACGACGACGACAACGCCGACGGAGCCAAGAAACTACATGGCTGCTTCATTTCCTTGATTCGCTCGCTTTCCACTGGCTCGGAACGATGAAACCCGGGGCGGAGTGGTTCGAACTTTATGACACTTGGGAGATTGTTGGAAATCGGAGGATTTAAAAAGTCTCCTTTCCCAAGGGAAATAAATCGAGCGTGTAACGGAGCAGTGCTTCTTCGCTGAAGAAATTGGGAAATGTCCTAAAATTACTACTTGTATCGATGCCAACGCAGGGTTTCGAAAGTTTACGAGTAAATTGCAATCAGGAAACGATCTTCGCCGTCTGGCAGAAGGTTTTGTTTAGGATCAATGATGCTTCAATTTCGACGTAAATAATCTAGATGGCTTTTCCACAACGTTTTCGCCCATCCTTACCGAAAGGCAAAAAAAAACTTTGAAACTTAAATCTTCAGCTCTGGAAAAAATATCATTTCTCACCGCTTTGACAGAACCTGTTTTCTCCGAACTAAAGCCAAGCGAAAACTAACCCTGTGCAGTTGGTGCCCTTCAGGATAAAATCTTCTTCAGAGAGCTCCTCTTTCTCCCGTTATGACACACCAGCCAGCGCTCCACCAGTTCCAAAAGGCACACACCATTCTTCCGGCTAACTTTTCACAGCGCAGTTGTGCATAAATCTCGAATCATTATTTCGCATAAATTTCCGGATGTGAATCTCGTTGCTTGGTAACTACCTGCGCCACCGGATCGCATCGCCGTCGTCGTCGTTGAGTCAAATCGAATTTTCGCTATCAATCATGTGCGAAATGTAACAGATATCTGCACTGCTGCCACTTCGTCTACCAGAAGCAGCAGCTCGTTTCGGTAGAATACACTCTTTTTCCGCTTCGACTGCTCAGCTGACTTGTGATATTTTGCAACCCTTCGTCTTCTACCGGGAGTACACTACCTGTGTGCACACCTGCCGTCAAGGAGCATACCAGACACACGGAAACTGTCAACAGGAATTAGATTACGGGATACACGCTGTTCGTTACTCAGCCATGCAAACAAAACGTCGGAATGGAACATCTTCCGGGTGAGCGTCGCTCTTTGTGAGACGCAATGATTCTGGAGGTATGGGCGAGTGTTTTGCACGTTTCATGTTTCCTCTGATATATATGGCATGTATATAGATAGGTACCTGTTCTTTGGCTACTGCTACAGCTGCGTAAACACCGTATGCTGTTTGTGTTGTACGATTTTGAAATTTCAATTGAGGTTTGTGGGAAACGTAATTTGAGAGTAAATTGAGCGTTTACATCATAACGGGATGCAGTCAGCTTTTCATAGCCAAGTAAATGTTGAGTTATGGAAAGACAGTATAAAAAAGAGATTTTGTGATACAGATATAATCTGTGTTTTAGTGGTGATGAATGCAAACATTCTTGCAGGCAGGCTTGTTATTTCCTCACACATTGAGCGCAAAGAGTAAACTTTATTGTTTATCAAATTGAGGAGAACGAACGCACAGCTTTAAGAAAACATTGAGGTAAATACAAAATGGAGCAAAGCAGGAGTGGTCGCTTGGATAAAGCGTTACATTCATCAATGTCCTCTTTGAATGACAAGTTTTTGAATTTGCTCCCGGTGGCGAATGACGTAGAAAAGTAGCAAAAGACGAATAAGAAAAGTTACAACTGGGATTCGAATCAAGAACTCTTGGATGGATAGTCGCGTACCTAACCAGTTAGTTTTTTTTTCCCTTGATTTGTTTTCCGTCGATCTTATTTTCCGTGCTGAGCATCAATGCTGCCGACGTCCCACACCTGAACCCTACTACCTATCGACCCATCAACTCATTAACCGGGGACCAACGGCTTTACTTCCCTCAGAGATGTTATGCCTCAGAACATCCCGGTGGCACCGACTGGGATTGACCCCAAGTCTTCTGGGTGAGAGGTAATCACGCTTACCACTACACCACCGGCACCGCTTGAACCAGTTAGACCAACAACGCTGGCTAGAACACTGCGATTAAAACCAAATAAGAGGCATGCATTTCTTGACTCACCGCATCAACGGATTCAATCAAGCCAAAAAGTTTCTGAAAGAGGATCAAAAAGTTGTTTCCTCTGTTTTTCGCACATTGAAGCATTTCCAAGCATTTCACACATCCGATCAGCCGTCGACAGTTGTTTCAGGCGGCTGGTTCGGACTCACGCCGACAGTTCGCTCACCTGAAGATGGAACGGAAACTTCTTCACACGCTTGGTCTTGAACTCTTGGACACAGTTTCTTATAAAACTGTGTAGAGGAATCAAACACACAGTCAAATTAACGGGGTAACAAATTTTTTATTGATCTTCAATTAACAATGGTTGTTAGGGGAAAGAAAATTTTCTCCGATCTCGCTTCATGGCTTACTGATCTCCAACGTCCTCCGGGCCAGCGACGGAACTGGTCTTTTGTAGAATAATCTTCGTAATCGGTCTGAGGTAGGTTGATTTTGAAGTGCGTATCTTCACAGTCCTAATTTTGCCGTCGGGTCCCTTGTAAGCCTTTTCGATAATACCTTTGGGCCAACATCCACGATGCAGGTTCTCATCAATGATGATCACCAAATCACCTACTGCATACTCGTAATAGTTTCGATTGTCTTTCCATTTCTGTCGTTGGATCAATTCTGGGCGATAAGCTGACACCCATTTACGCCAGAAGCGATCAGCGTAAATTTGTGCATGTTTGTAGGCAGCCCTCGGCATCAAACTGCTTTCATCAAAATCGTGATCGTACTGCATATGGTTGTTCCGTCCAAGTAATAACATATTAGGCGTTAACGGCTCAGGATCATGAGGATCATCCGACACATGTGTTAAAGGGCGATTGTTGACGACGTTCTTTACTTCACACAATGCTGTTCTCAGAACCAAATCGATAGGGTGTCTCTCGTTTAGCATAGCGCGTAGTCCTGTCTTCACTGAACGTACTAAACGCTTCCAGCATCCTCCAAAGTGTGGCGCACCTGGAGGTATAAACGACCATTCCACGCCTCTTACACTCAGTGTTTCGTCTATCTGCTGCTGGTTAAGGTCCTTTATCATCTTCTTCAGTTCTTGATTGGCTCCTGTGAAACTCGTCCCGTTGTCAGTCAGGATTTTCTGAGGAACACCACGAATTGCCATAAAACATCGAATGGCCATTATACAGCTGCTCGTATCCAGTGACGAAACCACTTCCAGGTGTACCGCTCGACTTGACATGCACGTGAAGAGTACAACCCCTCGCTTCTCGACACGTTGTCCAACCTTCACCATCAATGGCCCAAAATAGTCGATTCCTGTAGAAGTAAAAGGAAAAACAAAGGGGGTCGTCCGCTCTGGTGGTAGATTACCCATCTGTGCCACGCTTGGTTTGGCACGTAGCTCTCTGCATCTCACACATGCTTGTGCAAATTTCTTTACTTGGGAACGAATCTTCAAAATGCGGTACCGTTGTTTCAAGTTGTTGATAACTGTTTCTAATCCTTGATGAGCGTTAGCATTGTGGAACGTCTGGATCAGCAGGTTGGTGAAATGATGGTTGTCCGGTAGTATTACGGGATTGTGCACATCGATCGGTTTACTTTCGTCTTGAATGCGACCTTTCATCCTTATAATTCCGTTAACCAGAACGGGTGAGTAAGCTAATAATCGGCTTGAATTTTACACAATCCCAGTCGTCCTTAAGCTGTTGATTTTATCATGGAACGCTTCTTTCTGTACTATTTTATACCACAGGTTTCTTGCTTCATCCATATCGTGCACGTTGATCGAAAATTTCTTCGGTTTGTTCCTTTTTGGAATGCCAAGAATTTTTCTCATCTTCAGATAATAGGCTGTTGATCTTGTAATCCGAAAAGCTGCTAATGTCAGGCATATCCATAACATCTTCTTCACAAACATGATGACAGACCAATTCTTCTTCAGCTTCGATTTCCACATGATAATTCACGGATTCGTTTGATGACATCGTGACACATTCTTGGTTTGGCCATTCACTTTGATTGTGCTTCAAAAACTCTGGACCACTCAGCCATTCAGCGATGTTTGCGAACTTAGAGGACTTTGTAGCGAGGTCAGCAACGTTCAAATGCGATGGTATCCAATTCCACACTCTAGTATTGTGTCCATTTTCTTTGATTTTTCCTACTCGGGATCCCACGTAAGCGTTCAGTTTTTCCTTCGTACATAGCCAAGCCAGACAAATTTTGGAGTCAGTCCTAGTTCTTCTTGTACCACCTTCATCATCGGACTAGACAGAACGCATCCTTGCAACTCTAGCCTGGGAACAGTTTGCGATTTGAGAGGTGCCACTCGTGACTTGGCCACAACTAAAGCAACATGTTTTTTGTCCAAATATCGGTGCACCATGTATATAACGCTAGCAAAGGCTTTGTCACTTGCGTCCGAAAGAGTATGGAGTTCAACACTGTGAAATGACGGAACATCAGGAAAATAATACCTTGGCACTCGAACCTCCGTCAGCTTCGAAGTTTCTTCAAGCCATTCAGTCCATTTCGCAATCAGACCATCAGGTATTTTATCATCCCAGTCAACTTGCAGGCGCCACAAATCATGGAACAATATCTTCAAATGGATTGTGATTGGACTAAGTACATTTAATGGATCAAAGATACCCATCATGAATTGTAGTAACTGCCGCTTGGTAGGAATATCTACTCCGGAACGGAAAGCTATATCAAGCTTCGGAAAGTCCAAGGAGAAAACGAGTTCATCGGTACCAAGATGCTATTGTAGACCGAGGACACGAACATCCGCACTCAAGAGATTCCAGTGTGCCTCGATAACATTCTTTGCTAGTTCAATTGCTTCTTTTTCGGTGTCAGTTGAATCAAAATAGTCATCAACATAGTGCTGTCTGACTATTGCACGTTCTACTTCAGGAAAACGCTCTGCTAGTTCCTTCGCATTGAAATTCTTTATAAACTGTGCAATCGAAGGAGATGACACAGCACCGAAAATCATAGCCACCATCACGTATACTGCGGGAGCTGAAGTACGGTCCATGCCACGCCAGAAGAAACACTGAGAGTTTTGATCCAGCCATCGAATAAGCACTTGGTGAAACATTTCTTTGATGTCTGCCATGAAAGCGACCTTTTTCTGCCTACCTCTCATCAGTACTCCAGTCAAAGATGGAACGAAATCTGGTCCTTTCAGCAACAAATCATTCAAGGAGAAACCATGAGACTTGGCTTTGGCGTCCATTACCAATCGAAATCTGTTAGCACTCACAACGCTAAAATGCGGCAGATACCAAGTATTGGGTGTTTCAGCTAGCTCTTCAGGTTTCAGCTTCCTTTCATAGCCATTTGCAGCGTAATCATCGATCTTCTGACAATACTGCTCGGCAAACTTCGGGTCAGCGTCCATCTTCTTTTCCATAATAGCCAGACGACGAAGTGCTTGAGGCTTGCTGTCTGGGAACGTGAAGTTGTTGTATTTATACACTTGACCAACCTCAAACCGATCTCCACAACGTTTCAGTGTCCGGTTCATGATATCCAAAGCTCTCTCGTCTTCTTCAGACATCTTTGGACCCTGCTGTTTGATGCCAAAATCTTCAACCTTGTAAATCTCCTTTATCAGCTCTGTCAGTTCCAGGTCCTGATCGTTGCTGCAGAGGAAAACGTGAAATTGGTCAGCAATATCCACTGTTGCAGGTTCGATTTCACCATGGATTGTCCAACCAAGATGACAGCGCGTCAATTGCAAACCTCTTGTTGAATACTGCACAGTTTTCAAAGGGACTGTTAGACCAGCGTTGTTGGAACCGATCAGCATTTTCGGAGCAGCATTTTGTATGGCGATCAGTTTGTCTTCATCCAGAAGTGGATACAATCTTTTAATCCTTTCAATAGCGATGCTTACTCGTGGTAGGTTGATGTTGCTGATAGTCCGTACGTTGTCCATTTCATACCACTTAGCTTGTTCGTTTGGTCCAGCAATATGGAGAGACAGTAACATTGACTCATCATCCTTATGCGAAATTTCATTCGTCCAGCGGTACGTTACAGGAGATATTGGACCGCGTAATTCCATTTGTTCAGCAAGTTCCGCATCGATCATGGACAGAGAAGATCCTTCGTCGAACAGAGCAAATACGTCCTGGACTGCACCGTTGCTACGAATCCTAACTTTTCCGACACGAAGAAGAGTGTTCACGCTTCTACCGTTTACATCGCAAAGATCTTCGGTAGTTTTCTTCTCGAACTTGCGTACTGGTTTCTTGTATTGCTTATCCGAATGTACCAATTCATGGTGATTCTTGTCACACACCGAACAGGTTCTATCAGATCGGCAGTCACGACGGGAATGGTCTTGCTTCAAACACACATAACATACGTTGCAGGATCTCGCAGCAGATCGACGTTGCTCTACGGAAAGTTTAGCAAACTGCTCACACTTTGCCAGGCTGAAATGATCGTTCGGGTTGCATAAAGGACAATTTCCTCTCTGGTTTGTTTCACGAGTGTTGACGTTCAGAACAGGTGGCTTTGATCTTGTGACTGGCACGAATTGCTGATCCTTGCGATCCTTTTTGCCAAAGAAATGGGGATTGATACTTGCCAATTGGTTTTCCATTTCATCCTCCAACCAACGCGAAAATGCTTCGAAATCGGCCATCTTGTCCTCTATTAGCAACAAAGCCTTGTGCCGCACCCACATTTGCTTGCTAAAAACAGGTAGCTTGTCGGCCAAATGGGAGATTAATTCAGGGTTCATCAGATACATTTCGGCCTTGACATTTTTCATCGCTACCGCAGTTCCGATAACAGGGTTGAAGAATGAACGGAAAGACTCAATATTACCGTCCTTGACAGAATCCAGGTTTCTGAGCAGTTCCATTCTGTTAGCCAGCCACCGGTGCGTCCAAAATTCGATTTCAGCATCTTCATTATCAGGCCAACGTTTTCTGGAGCAGACAGCAGTGACTCCACAGTTCTACGATCTTTACCTTGCAATGCGATGTTCAATCTCCTGAGATTCTGTCTGTCCGTCAGCTTGCACTGACTGGTGGACGTCTTGAACTCGTTTTCAAAAATTGGCCAGTCCATAATGTTTCCAGAAAACGGCGGTAAATCTCTTAAATGTCGACTTTGAAGAGCCTTGAATGCTTGACTGAGAACTTCGTTCATACCGTTACCTGCTACTTCAGGCTGAATATTTTCAGTACGGTGCTCGGAATCTTGCACTGGATACTAGTTTGCATTTACCCAGTCCTGTACACGTTGCACAGAATTACAACTTGAGGCTCCCGAACGGGAACGCAGCTCATTGATTTGAATTGCTCGTTCGCGTTTTTTCTTGATGAATTCTGCCTTTTTCTGTTCTCTATTGAGCTCCAACTCTTTCTGGATGTTGAGAGCCTCCAAACGCTGTTCAGCCCGAATTTTATCCTGCTCTAAAGAGGCACGCAGTTCCTCTTCTTCAAGTTCGTCGACAAGTTCCAATGCTCTAATTTGACTTTGCGCTTTGCTAGCTGCTGACATCCTGCTTCTATGCGATCGTTTGCTAGCGCCACTAACCGAAACGCAACTTCTTAATGATTGTAGGGCCGAATTAACATTACCGGCTTCGTTTTGCTCGTTCCTAACAGAATCAGTGACACGACGAGACTCCTCAGATAACACATTTTGTCTGACCGGAGTACGTTGCATTGTGTCTTTTCGTTCTAGGTTTGGAATTTGGTAATAGTAGTTTTCGAGGTTTTTTGGGACTGTACCTGCGTTACAACGTTAAGGCCGATGCAGGCGTTCTTCCATATAAACTGGAAGTTGGTTTTCGAAGGACCAATGTTTCAGGCGGCTGGTTTGGACTCACGCCGACAGTTCGCTCACCTGAGGACGGAACGGAATCTTCTTCACACGCTTGGTCTTCTTATAAAACTGTGTAGAGGAATCAAACACACAGTCAAATTAACGGGGTAACAAATTTTTTATTGATCTTCAATTAACAATGGTTGTTAGGGGAAAGAAAATTCAGTCCTCAGAATAAAGTCGAAGCAAAGCGGAGAAGATCGCATGATATGGAAAACTGAGTGAAGTTGGAATTTTACTTTTCTCTTTTTCTGCTCTGCAGTGGATCCATCCCAGCTGGCCATAAAAATTAAAATACTTAATTTATCGGATGTTGGCTTTTCAGTTTAACACTAGAATATTTTATGTCCGTCTTTTCAAACTTTGAACTTGACCTTCTTCAGGGGATATAAAGTACCGTCTTGCGTTCATCTAAAAAATATGATTTTAAACAAAACTTAAACTTTTTCTCAATGGCTGAAAGCCGAAACAGAATAGCTAATTCATCAAAATCTAAAATTTCTCAAAAAATCTAGACTATTCCGATGCTTCCTTGTTCTTGTCTGAAGGTCTCACAATTTTTCCGATATTTTCGATACTTCCTCGTGGAGCTCATGAAACTTTCTTTAGAATCTATGGACTTCATAAATTTTCAAGAAGTTCTCAAATTTCCTCTAACGTTTGTAATTTTTCAAGTAGTTCTCAGAACTTCGCTAGTGTTCCTAAAATTCTCATGATATCCAAGTGACCTCTTGGTTTTGCCCTGAAATCCCTGGGCGTTGGCAAAACCTTGAGGTAGTTTAATTAGGCTACCAGGTCCCAGGGCTGATCTGGATATTTACCTTATTGGAAAGATGCACACTACCCAAGTAACAATTTTGGTTTTATAAGGGTTCTGTAGACCATGATTTGGATTTTTAAAATGCTTCAAAACCTCGATAAAACCTGCAATGTTACTTGGGTAGTGTTGCCAGATCAGTGTTGATGCTTACCAAAAGTGCATTGAACCCGCTTGCAAAAGCATATTATCAGATTAATCATCACCGTACATTGTTTATTGCTCTCATAATAAATGATTAAGCACAGCATTTGATGATTTGGTAGGAATGCTGGATTTGGTCACTATAGCCACAGTAGAAATCATCTGTTTTTTTTTGTTTTAATAAATCCTTTATTGAATTCGATTTATTTCTATGGGTTTACACGTTTGGAAAGTATCATCACAAAGATTTTGTACTCGGTCTGCAGCTTGTGGGCGGGAAGCGTTGTTTTTTTTAAATCTATTATAGAGTCAATTCTTAGAAATACGAAGCGAAAGACAAACCAAGCATTAAGCACAAGACCTTCAAGAAAACTAACAACACAAAGTCTGGAAGTGGCAATGTTTCATTCAAAACGTAAAGTATTTCAAGAATATCGGGTGAGACCAATCTAATTGCATTTAATCTTATTTTTGTGTAGTAGGATATTCAATTGAACCGCTCCGGGTTAAAATGATGCTGCATAATATTTAAAGCATTTGCCCTAAATTTTGGGATACAAGGGTTTATAAATTATGGATTTTTTTTTTCTTTTTTGTATTTAGTGGTAAGAATCTAGGCGAGCACGTTACGAGAAGTATCGTCAGTTTTAAGTAACTTAAATTTGATTCAAAGCAGAGCAAAACTCTCAGTAATGAATTGATGTATAATTAAATAACTCATTCAAATTTCAAATTATTTCCAGCTCACACATTCCATATCATTTTGTAGCATCGTGCCTCACTTAATCCAAAAAAACATCCAACCACCTACCTCACCCAAGTAACATTGCAAGTTTTATCGAGGTTTTAAAGCATGCTACAAGTCATAATCATGGTCTCCAGAACCCTTATAAAACCAAAATTGTTACTTGGGCAATCTAATCATTATCCCTTCCCATGGCGATCATGTAGCCTGCATGTGGCGAGTCAGCCATTACCCCTCCGTTACTATCGGCCTTGGATTGACTTGCGCTGTTCCTGCCCCACCCTGCGCTGCAAAATGAAAATGAAGCTCTTGGTACTGCCCTGAAAAAAATGGAACCATCCCAAAAATCTTTGACTTTCTGTACGATTCCTTAAATATGTATAGAATTTTCAGGAGTCTTCTGAACATTTCTGAACTTCTACAAGTTTCTCAAAGTTTTGCTGACTTTCATGGTGCTGTCCTAAAGTCATCGAAACTAACGTTCACAGAACTTTAAACATGCCCGAAAGATTGGATTTCCCTTGAAGCTATAGTGACAGTTGTGGTATACCATTCCTGTTCAGGAATACGAACCATGCTCATTAATTATCCCCTCCAGGCACCGAGCCATCGCTCGGACAAGAATGCATTTATGCAACTTTACGCGTCCTATATGTTTGCCACTCGTCACTAGAACTGCAGCGCTCTCTCGTCCGCTTCCTCCCTTTCTGGGTGGGCCAAGGTTGTTCGCGCAGCAAGAAAGGTTTCGAATGACAACGCCGGGCGCTCAACTTATTCCCGATATTGCTAGCATGAGCATTGTTGGTGCCACTTCAGTTGTCTAATTCTTTTACCCAAATGTCTCTTTTCAATATACATGAATTAATGTAACCCAAATTGTATAAAAAGAAAATGCATTTCAAAAAACGAGAGATTCTTATTCTGCAGCTCGACCCGGCTTCCCAGTCTGCTAATCGAACAACTTCACAAAGTAAGAACTTAGTATTCTCTGCGACCCTACTGGTTCTTCCAGGTTGTCTTCGCTAAGTTGATAAGCGCGCGCGTAATCGAATGATATCAAAAGATATCAAACAGTCTTAAGATCTCTGACCTCCCCTGATAATCAATACACCTATCGTCCCCGTGGTTCTTGGAACTTATTTAAAGTTTCCAGAATTTTCTTGCAGTTCTCTGAACTCCACTGAAGTTTTCTTAACTTGCTCTGGATACAGTAATGACTCGATTTTGTCAGTCCTTCCACGCATCAGACTTTTATCGTTCTATAATGTTAACAGAACCATCATCCCAAATATTTCTAATTTATCTACAAGATAGATTTTTAAGGTAAACTTTAGTCAGATATTCACTCTTTCGCTTATGCGAAGATAGTGATGCTTTGGCCAAAAATGATATCAATGTATTTGTTTATCTTCACGAAGGGTGAACAAAATGACAATTTGTATATTTGTAATTTGTAATTTATTGATAGCATAACGAAAGCATGTCAGTTACAGAACCATAAATCAGGTCAAGGAAGCAACCATTTTGAATCAGTTTAGTGGGGAGTCTAAGTCTAATCAATTGACATTTCTCAAATCGACAGCTACTATTGGTATTAGCCTAGATAATTAATCAGCTTTGTGGAACGCCGCTTTAAGCGACGTGAGAGTCCGTTGCTACCTTGTAGCTAGTGGTAGTGCGTTCCAGGTGGACGCTCCGAATATTAGAACACTTTTTCGGGAACTTGTGGTGTGATGCGGTAGGACAAAGGATCTAGCTCGCTCGTTTCAACCTTTAGGTGTGTACTGCGTGATGTACTCTGGGAGGCTTCCATGGTAGGCCCCGTACATGAAGCAGCAGATACGACGGTGGTAGTTGTCACACCCTCGGATTCCATACACGAACCTCACCGACGACTTGAAGCATCGATGCAACTGAGCCTTGAGCGCGGTGGACAGTCCTGGGTACTACACAAAGTTGCAGTATGCGAAGAACGGCATCACCACAGCTTGGACGAGCTTCATACGAATCTGTCTGGAAAGCACTCCACGGAAGCGCCTGAACGTACGAAGAGTATTGTAGATCTTTTTGGTGACTTCGTTTATCTGGTCGGTCCATTTTAGGTTAGAGTCCATAATGAGACCAAGATTTGTAACTTTGTTCGGCAAAGTAATGGTTTCATCATAGAAGCGGATGTCATTTTGAGGGATTATGGCCCCATCTCTACAAAAAACTATAGCTTCCGTCTTCTTTGGGTTGGGAAACAAACGATTCTCAGTGGCCCAACGTTCGATAGCGAGGAGATCCTGGTTGATTGCTTCGATGAGCCTGTTAATTTCGCTTGCGGGGCCTGATATGTAGATTTGGAGGTCGTCCGCATAGAGGTGATACTCGCATTTTAGCACACCAGGCAAGCTGTTGATGTATAGGCTAAACAGCAGGGCGCTCAGACAGGATCCTTGTGGCGTACCGTCGGTGAGATTCCGGGGATTCGAGGGAGTACCACCCAGGTCTACAACCTGGCTTCGCTGCTCCAGGAAAGATGAAATCAAATTACACGCGGAGTTTGAAAACCCGAATTCCCTCCTCAGCTTTGTTTCAAGTAGACCATGTCTGACACAGTTGAATGCCAACGAAAAGTCGACAAGAACCATTACTGTGCACCTGTTATCGTCAAAGTTGTTGAGGATATCGTGAGCAACCTTAACTAGAGCAGACGTGGTACTGTGGTTTTTCCTGTATCCTGACTGGTGTTTGGCAAGAAGAGCGGGTGTGCATACATCGAGATGATCCGTTATTTGCGACAGTAGAATCTTCTCCAGTACCTTAGACACCGCAAGTAGAACACTAATGGGCCTGAGGTAGGGTTCGATGATTTCGGTATCGGGGTAACGATGGCCTTTTTCCAGACGGAGGGGAAAGTTTGAGCTTCGATAATCGCATTGAACAGGTGAGTCAGGAAGGGGAGGATAAACGGGCAGAGCAGCTTGATGAATGAGATGGGGATTTCATCCGTCTCTTGCACGTTGGTCCTAATCTCGTAAATTTTCCTGGTGACTTCGTTGACGTTAGTGCGCCTGAACTGGAATTGGCCGTCTTCCACTGCGTTCGCTTGCGAAGGTACAGCCCTATGCTGTAACATGTGATGGCATTCAGTAAAGAACTGATTTAGTCGGTCAGCATCAAATTCCTCCATGGCCGCATTCTTCTTTGCATTGTTATGTGTGCCCTCTCTCCTCAGGTTGCACCACAGCTGCTCAGCAGGAAGATTCATGCCAAACTGCGAATCAGCATACCTTTTCTTAGCAGCACCAATTAGGGTGCAGCCCTACTTTTTTTGGAGATGTAGTCTCGCCATTGAGCATCTCCTCTGACACGATTCAGATTTCGCACATAGAGAGAATAGGCTAGGTCCCGTAAGGTGATTGCAGCTAGGATTTTGTTCGTTATCCATGGAGTGCGTTTGTCACGATCACGAACACTAATTATCCGCTCCGGAGCATGCTGGTCCAAAAGCGAATAAAGTTCGCTAGTGAGAAGTGGTGTTTTGATGTCGATGTCTTCTTCTTGGTAGATGTGCTGTAAGTCCTTTGCCTGGAAATCAGTTTGCAGCCGTAGGGGATCTATCCTACCGAGATTCCGTACTCTCATACGACGAGGTGGAGCTTCAGGTATGCGCACGTCAGGGATCAGATACACAGCTTCGTGATCGGAAATGAAGTTCGCGTTTACAGCTTTGGATTTTTTGATGAACAGTGGGTGATCGGTTACCATTAAATCAATGGTAGTAGAGCTGTGTTCAGTGATCAGGGTGGCTGACGTGGGTAGCACCGTAAGATTGAAGGCGGTGTGAATCCGTCTCAAAGCAAGTAGGTTCGCAGTGGGTTGACTCGCGGCGACGTTGATATTGTAGTCACCAACCAGGAAGATCCTGTCAAAATGGTGTTCCAGCAGATCGAGTAGAAACTTTTCATATTGTTGGGCAAAAAGTGCGTTGCAACCAGCGGGGTTGTATACCACGACGATGCACGTGTTGGTATCGCCAAACCTAGCTTGGATGGCCAGAAATTCAAGCCGTTGGTTGATCGGAATGGTTGGGTCGAAAGTTGATTTCAAAATCGGCACCGCGATACACTTTTTAACATAAATTCCTGCCGCTCCACACGTCTTGGTACTCCTACCACGTCCGGACGAAAGCGAATGCTTAATAAAGTTGCAGGCGGGAATCCGAATAGGTCCAACCGGTGAGGATTGTCTCAGTTTAGTCTCAGTTACGCAGAAGAAATGGTATTGGTCACGGTCGAGCATTAACTTGACACCATCAATATGTTGTTCGAGACTGCGAACGTTGAGATGTTGTTTTGGGTAGGTAGTCATCTGGTGGAATTAAAGTCGTCGAAATGGTAGTACAGTTAGGGTGTTAATCCAAGCGAAGAAACTGAGGACTGTGCGTCGAAGAACAGCGATGAATTTTCACCTTCTGTTGTCGAGCCAGTGAGTTCTATGAGTTGATTGATATCGTTGATTAGCGTGTAATCGGATTGATCAATGAGACGAACGGAATTTTGAATAAACACAGAGCTGATGACTTTTTTGTGTTTAAGTCACAGAGCAAGGTTCCGTATTCGGAAAGTTGTGAGAGACAGGACTTCGTTCAAAGTGAACCGATAGTCTAACGGAAGATCATCATCCAGCATACACAATTTTGCATCCCTGTGCTTCTTGTAGTACACGCGCAGCGTCGAATTCCTGGCTTCGTTTCCGTCGAACACGATGACAATTGTGGGTGTGAGAGAACGATCTGACCATTTTTAAGATCTAACTGGTAGACGGAAATACCTGACAACATTCGCCATGATGTGAGGCACATCTAGTAAGTCGAAAATTCTCCTCACGATTCTGAAGACGTACAACTTGCTTCTTACATCAGGACCGTGAAACTTTCACCTCCTCACGCAGCTTGAGCATTTCTGCCGACAGTTCTTCGATTAACTTCACCAGACGTTCGTGAGCGTTGCTTAGGGATTAGGTTTCCTCGCACGCTGCAAATCTCACAGAAATACTAGAAGCTTTTGAGTTCAGGTGAAACCAGATCGCTGATTAGGACGCAAGTTGTGTGAAACCATTTCAGGCAACTGTCACAGCTTATCCATGTGATGTTCTCCGTTTTCTTGCTTCCTTGCTTCGCCTTTCCTTTCCTCTTCTTGCTCGTGGGTGGATTTTCACGGCCGCAGCTACCACAGATATCTTCGTCACTCATGATGATATTAACACTACCAAACGACGACTTCAATGGAGTTCACATATTAGTGCTGCATTGGAGCAGCAAGTCACAAAAGAGTTTTTCACCGAAAATAAGGCAATCCCAACAAACAATTCAAAGTCACAAATAAGCATACACATTGAATAAATGCTGTATAACAGTGTACAATGCTGAATAAAACAGGATGTCAAAGTATGTGCTGGAAAAAGGTCATTGTGATCGATAGATGCGCTTTTATTCCGCCGTCGGCTCTGATATGATTAATTTCCTTATTAAAAGCTTTATAAACGTTGAATGACTTCCTTATTCAGAACCAGAAGGTTGATCTAATAACAAACTGAATAAGTGTAATTTGCACATACATTGTCGCTTTTATTCGACTGTTTTCAATAGATTCAATAAAATGCTTTATTAAACGTCTTATAAATGTTTTCTAGCTTCATTATTAGATTTCATTGCATTGCTTTACAATATTGCTGTACAAAGGTAAATACACTCAGCAAAATAGCTCTTATACCACCCAACAAACAATTCACAAATAAATATTGAATAAATGCTGTTTAACACTGTACAATGCTGAATAAAAGGAGTTGTCGAATTATGTGCTGAAAAAGCTCATTGTTCCACTCTGATTTGATTAATTTACTTATTAAAAGCTGTAAAAGTGTTTAATGCTTTCCAATTCAACGCCAGTAGTTCGATCTAATAACAAACTGAATAAGTGTAATTTGTACATACATTGACACTTTAATTCGACTGTTTTCAATTGATTTAATAACATGCTTTATTAGACGTCTAATAAATGTTCTCCAGCTCCTTTATTAGATTTCATTGCATTACTTTACAATATTGCTGAATAAAGGTGAATACAGTCAGCATAATATCTCTTATACCATATACATGCGTCCATGTTGTAATCACATGATTTGTAAACGCTTTATAAACGACATATTATATTCATTATTCGACAACACGACAGTCTTACAACAAGGCGAAATCAGTAGAGTAGTGGTTACCGTTTCCGCTTTCCAATTAGAAGGTCGTGAGTTCAATCCCAAGCTCAACCTTTTTTTTTATTTGTGTAGAACATAATTAATTTAAATAGTAATATCAATCACATGACTCACGATAATGAATGCATTGATCTAGTTTAAAATATAACCGAGCATCCTTTCTTTCGACTTGGAGATGTGAAGAGGCAACATTGGTCTCATTTAAAACAACGATAAATGAATTAATCATTCCCACAGGGCCTTGAAGGAGCTAGAGTTGCGATAGGGACTGCTGATAGGTATTTACTTTCATGCAAGATTTTATAGATTATTGAGTTGCCCATATGATGAATTCAAGGATAGCTCAGATGACAAGGCAAGCGGCTGGTGATCGGAAGGTACATGGTTCGAATCCCATACAACGGCATGTATAAGTATTTAATAAATTTTCTGATATCTGTGTGGTGCGAGCCACGTCAGAAATATTGAAATACAATAATACACTTAAGAAACACACACACCCTTCACCCGTCCTCTTATTTTCGGGTTAATTTTCCCACAGTTGAATAATCGTTTAATAAATGTATAATAATGTCTAATTAAACGTTACTTCACATGAGAATCAAGCGTATACAGAGCATCACTGTTTTAAGGAAGCAGATATGTCTAATAAACGCTGAATAATCAAAAATTTTATCGTATAAACTCTGTTACAACTCATATAAGTCGAATAAAAGCTTCTAGACATACCTTATACAACACCAGTAGTTCAATAAACGGTTGAATAAATTCTCCAGATTTGTGTGAACAAAGCCTGAACAGAAGTTATTTATAAAAATAGTACAAGTACTATTAAGCATGCATTTGAATAAAATGACCAAGAAGTCGTTTCTTCAATAGACGATTGTTTGTTGGGATGTTCACAGAGGAAACAGTCACTTAGAAGTCACAGATAAGCTGAGTTTAAATGTATGGATGTATTTTAGCATATTATTTTATTTGATGAAAACAGTGACACGTCCGATAAATTGTCATGTAATATACAAAATGTAATTAATGAAAATAGTTCGTCTTTTATTTTTGTAATAAACGCTATTTCAGCACCCCTTGATTATGCGTGGATGGTTTTTGCTGACCATATTGATCAGCCAAATTTTCTGTGCGCCACGCTTGTGTCTTCTTTGCCTTGTGAGCTGGAGCAGAGTCCTGTTGGAAACAATATGGCGTCTTCTCATACAGGTTTGAAGCATGAAGAAGCAGATAGTTCTTCATAACCTGCACGATGTAATATCCAGTGTTGATTTTTAAGTAAGGTTCTATGAAAATAACAGGAAATTTTCTTTTCCGTGAAATGGTTCCAAATACCATGATATTCGATACATTCTGATAGCGTTCTACAGCTAGTTTATCTCTTCAAATATTGCGAAGACTTTTGCCATAAACACGATAATTTTGTTAATTATGACTGCCCTGAAGGAGGAAGAGTTTTTCATCCGAATATAAAATATCACAGTCACCGTCGAGGCTTGGTAGCTCTGTGGATACCGTTTCGGCTTACTGAGCAGAAGGTCAGGAGTTCAATGCCAGATCCGTCCCCTTCCTTGCAATTTTTCACTTTGCCATATTCTATCACCACCAAGGGGCAAGTCAGCCGTACTCAGATCAAATAGTTTTGCTGCGAGTAAATTTAAGCAACTCATAATAACTTAATACTGATCAAAGTAGTCTCGCTTTTTTCAAAAAATACAAACCTTCAATGAAAAATCGAAACAGACGTCATCTACTGCACCTATCTATTGCACCGAGGACATGCTTAGCTTGTACCCGAAGATATCCGTTTACTGGCAGGTAGGGACAAGCCTGGCCCTAACATTATGACGTTTCTATTCCTTCTGGGATATGAGCTTCGTGGTGACGTTCCTTGTGCTTTTGAATACTACTTCTGTTTTCATCACCCATTTCTTTCACATAATTTGTGAAGAATGAGAAGAAAGTCAAATTCCAATTGTTGCGATGAATTTCAATTTATGAGCCAATGATGTTGGCGTATGGACACTATCCGTTCTTGAGTTAAAACTCAGTGTATTAAAATAGGATTTGCGGAGAATCCCAGAAGAGCTCAGTGCTAAACTTTGCCTGTCAGTTTAGTTCCGGGAAATTTGATTTTCGTCAGCTGAAAATCCTTATTGGTGGACTCAATTCCTAATGCAACTCATGGGAATTTAGCAAAGTGAAAATGTTCCTCCCACCACTGCTTAATACTCAGAAAAGCAGATACAAACGGCACCACAAGCCACAATCTTAAAACAGTACAGCTCGGTGACGGTATCCGTTGACTCAGACCTGGTGGTCGTCTTGAATCATCGTAACCACTCATACATTCTGTAACACCGATATCCTGGACAAAATTATATAATTCAGCAAATTCCTCAACAGCACCATAAGTATCACATCCAGAAGAACTTAAGCAACAGTTTTCAGTTGCTTATGAATTGACTGTTGAAAAATATGACAGATAACTACTTAAAAATCAGGTTGCTATGTGTATTGGATGTTGTTCAACGCAAGTTACTCAGAGTTGCTCACAGTTACTCAGAGTTACTCAAAATTAACTCTGATTTTACTCATGTTCAAAAGCTGTCTTGCCCCTTGATCACCACTAGATTTAAATGAAAACGAATTCTGCTTTATCCAACCGATCGCATCACTTACCACCAGCGAATCCAAACATATTAAGCAACCAACGAACAGATAAAACGGTTGCTACGACTACCATGACAAACTCGCTCTGTATCATAGCTCGATCGGAGTGGAAGAAGGATAATGATACCTATATTGCTTGCCTGCTTTGTTGTAATATACATGGACGAGGACATAGCGTGATCTGAATCGAGAAAAGACATAACAAAAAAATCCCATTAAGGTGATTCCTTGTAGAGTCCACAAATGGCCACCACGTAGGCTATACATGCACTTCCGCTACAAATTTTCAATTACACAAATCTCGGAAATTAATGCTCCATTTCACTTGAAATTGCTACTTCATGTATGCTGCAGTCAATGTGTTGCGTTTCGAGGAAGCTGATATTTGTGCACTTAAAGTTTCGAAGTGGTTATGAGAATAAGGATCTCACAGCGAAACACCTCAACACACGTGTATCATCTTCGGCTTTACTTCGTGAAGCAGCTTGCCAACATTTTGCTCGTTTCCTTCTACCACCCGGAGTGAGCTGTGTCGCACGGGCTGCTTGACATGAAAAAAAGGAAGAAGATTATATCATTATTGCTTTCCACTTCTGACATAGCGTTATCATTTGGTTCGTTGATCGCTTGTCATTTTGTCATTTGGAGATATTTTTGATTCCTTGCTTACCACAGAAAGACAAAATACATACTCACTCCGAACTGCTAAAGGCTATTGAACATCTGACACGGTTCAAGATTTTGCAAATGTGTTATTAAATCTTTCTCCCGCATGGCCATGGTTGATAAATATAAACAAATGGAAATGCGATTTTCTCCAGTGATAATCTGCCAGAAGGATACACTCAAAACGGGGATTACCAATTTTGCTTCTGCCGGCGCCGGTGGTGTAGTGGTAAGCGTGACTGATTTCTCACCCCAATGGGTCTGGGTTTAATCCCATCCGAGGTCGCTGTGATCTTTCTGAGGCATAAAAATCTCTGGTCACGTCTTCCTTCGGAAGGGAATTTAAACCGTTGGTCCCGGCCCATGTTTGTTGGAATGGGTGCGATATCCTACGCAGGTGTGGAAACTGCCTTCCTGCACATTCGATTGGCGTCAATGGATGGCAATCGATGTCCGTCGGTGATTGGTACTAGATTGCGGAACAGAGACCGACGTTAAATAAAGAAATGAAAATGAATATCAAAGTTTCGATGAACTTCTGCGCCCAGATGCATGTTTGGTCTAGGGCATGCTAAGGAGTCTTCTGTGGATTTTGCGCATTGATATTAGAGAGTACAGAGGTAATCAACATCATCGGGTAGTAGAGAGTTTCCTCTTTCCAGAGTTTCTCCAATGATCCTGTTTGTTTACATAGGCTAGCTCCAATTCACGAATAAAGGTTGTCAGAAGATGTGTTTACAAAAGCTGATGGACTCTTTTCAATGCATGCAATGTTGGTTATTATTTCCCAAAACATACGACTACAAGGTCATGTTCGCAGACAAACTCTAAACAACGAATAGCTAATCGAATAAACAAAGTAATACACGTTTGAGGTAATAATCTGACACTTCAGGTTATATTACGAATGGTTTGCTCTAAAATTAAAAACCTGAGGCTCATTAGTGGCTCAGCCAAAGCTGTACGGAAAGTATAGCAGAACACCTTCAATAGAAATGTATTCCAACTCTGCTCGTGATGGCATAACAGAAATCGAACCCAAGTCCAGCCACAAATTGAAAATCAAACAAACCTGAGTATCATCCCGTTCCAAATTGTATCCATCTATCAATCTTGACATTGTCCTGTTCTGAGATCCCACCCCCACTAGGGCAAAGTGATTGTTTCAAAGATTAAACTGTTCCGGTCGCTTTGTCTTGCTTACTTTACTGTTACCCTTCAAGATGAAAACTAGACCCTTTGTGTCCCTGCAGTTCAGTCCAGTGAGATAACAACCAACCCCTTTTCCCCCCCTCCCAAAATTTAAGTTGCCCAGAAGGGACCTACTTCCACTTGGCATCCAACTCAAACAGAAACCTTTTGTTTAAATGTTTACTCTCACGCTGGCGCTGCCTCGTTTCGGACCCGGCTGGTTTGAAAAGTGTGGAATGCTGGTTGACCAGTTCGAGAGCGGTTTATGGAGAAAAAAAGAGGGATAGTTCTACAACATTTTTCCCATATTGAATCAGCTAGAAGAGTTTTTATAACCATACCTTGACTCACAGAAAATTAAACATTAAAATTAAATCGATTGCTGATGCCTCCAGGGTTCCTGTGTAAGTCCGTGTGATCTAAAGAAACATTTGTATTCACACGTTCAATCGATAGCACACAACCCACGCAGCTTTTTTGCGAGGTGGTCTATTAATGATTTCCTCCGATCTTCGGTCTGAGTTTGCACTGACTTGTTATAGGTAGCGGGCGTGAGAAAAGACGCCCGACTACCTAATTGCGTTAACATAATAGATATTCGGTGACGTGCCTGGAGCCTGGTCTGATTGCGACGTGAATTAGAATTTTCCGTTTTTCCATAACGAGCATCGCGATTTCCATTTAGGTAGGTGGGAAAATTTCCGAGACCAAAAGACTAT
Organism: Ochlerotatus camptorhynchus; assembly: GCF_037179485.1. NCBI lineage: Eukaryota > Metazoa > Arthropoda > Insecta > Diptera > Culicidae > Ochlerotatus > Ochlerotatus camptorhynchus. The sequence continues at coordinate 830,580 of NW_027040766.1, read as the reverse complement.
TTGATGAGATTGTTTGATTCGAAGAAATTCAAAAGCCTCGCGGAGAGGAATTTAATTCTTCTGTTTAGTTTCGAACAGATGGTGCTAACGTTTTGCTAATGAAACTATTTGTATTTTCTCGTTTCAGATACCACCAAAGCGCGGTGCGGCGTCGAAGGTAAATACTGTCTTATTAGCTTTTGATGGAATCCGATTAAGTGATTTGAAACCGGCTTTATTTTTTTCTAAAGGGTGATACGGTCAAAATTTGGTCAATATCAACTTGACGTATTTCTTTCAATTTTGCATTTAAAAAACCGGAACACCCCTCATTTTGAAGGTGTGTGTGTGTAGAATGTTGCTCCTATTTTGATTTTGGAATTCACTCTTCAGTTGTCAAAATGCCGTCCAAGCAAGAAGAGCAGCGTATCAAAATTTTGCTCGCGCATCGCGAAAATCCGAGCTACTCGCACGCAAAGTTGGCAAAATCGCTAAAAGTTGCCAAATCAACCGTTACAAATGTAATTAAAGTGTTTGGGGAACGTTTGTCGACAGCCAGGAAGTCTGGATCGGGGGGAAATCGAAAACCGGAAGCCGCTGAGACGACAAAGAGAGTTGCCGGTAGTTTCAAGCGAAACCCTAACCTCTCTCTCCGAAATGCCGCAAATAAGCTGGGTGTATCGTCTACAACCGTGCATCGAGCCAAAAAACGAGCCGGACTATCGACTTACAAGAAGGTAGTGACTCCAAATCGCGATGATAAACAAAATACGACGGCCAAAGCGCGATCCCGGAGGCTGTACACGACGATGCTGACGAAGTTTGGCTGCGTGGTAATGGACGACGAAACCTACGTCAAAGCCGACTACAAGCAGCTTCCGGAACAGGAGTTTTATACGGCAAAAGGAAGGGGAAAGGTAGCAGATGTTTTCAAGCACATGAAACTGTCAAAGTTCGCAAAGAAATATCTGGTTTGGCAAGCCATCTGTACCTGTGGCTTGAAAAGCAGCATTTTCATAGCTTCCGGGACTGTCAACCAAGAAATTTACGTGAAAGAGTGTTTGAATAAACGTCTGCTGCCTTTCCTGAAGAAACACGGTTGTTCCGTACTGTTTTGGCCGGATTTGGCATCTTGCCATTACGGTAAAAAGGCCATGGAGTGGTACGCCGCCAACAACGTGCAGGTGGTTCCCAAGGACAAGAACCCTCCCAACACGCCAGAGCTCCGCCCAATTGAGAAATACTGGGCTATTGTCAAGCGGAACCTAAAGAAGACCAAAAAAACTGCTAAGGGCGAGCAGCAGTTCAAGGCAAACTGGCTTTCTGCGGCGAAGAAGGTGGACAAGGTGGCTGTACAAAATCTGATGGCAGGGGTCAAGCGTAAGGCCCGGCAATTCGGATTTGGAAAAGCGGAAGCCTAACTGAATATTTTTCCTGAATTTTATACTAATTGAACTTGAAAAAGAAATTTAATTTGATTTTTTAAATAAACGATTTCACCGATTTACACGCGTTTTCCCTTGACCAAATTTTGACCGTATCACCCTTTATATTTGTTGATTTGTCAAGTTTGTCTATTTTACCAGTAGAAAAGCGTGCTTGGAACCTGCACAGTTATTTATTGAGAGCTTTCGATACTTGTACCATTTTTTTTACATTAGTATAATTGTGTGACAAGTACAATCATACTCTATGCCCAGGGAAGTCAAGAAATTTTCCAACCCGAAAAATCCATAGACCGGATCGGGAATCGAACCCAGCCACCTCCAGCCAGCATGGTATTGCTTTGTAGCTGTTTAGCTTTTATCGACTGAGCTAAGGGAGGCCCTTATAACTGTTACTTGAATACTCGCTTAGCTCAGTCAGTAACGGCACAACTACAAAGCAATACCATGCTGGAGGTGGCTGGGTTCGATTCCCGATCCGGTCTATGATTTTTTCAGGTTGAAAAATGTTCAGACTTCCCCGGGCGTAGAGTATGATTGTACTTGCCACACAATTATACTAATGAAAAAATGGTACAGGCATCGAAAACTCTCAATAAATAACTGTACAAGTGCATTTAGAACACTAGGTAAGTTGAGAGCACGCTTTTCTAATGGTATTCCCGGCCCGGTCAAGGAATTTTTCGGGTTGGAAAATTTCTCGATTTCCCTGGGCATTGAGTGTGATTGTACTTGTCACACAATTATACTAATGTAAGAAAATGGTACAGGTGAAGTACCTCAGCACTTTTCAAAGTGTTATAGAATTTTTCAATTCTTTTAGAGGGGATTTAGATTTTTCATTTAATGATTAAGTGCTTTCCGAAGTGATTTCGAACTTTTCTGAAGTGTATCAGTTCTTTTTCACGTTTCAGTGACACACATTATATCTTCCTTAAGCATATTCAGCCCGTTTTCAGGTTTTTCCAAAAATTTTGGTGATGCTAAACTTGTTGGGGGTTGATGCAATATTCCAATGAGGATTGTAATACTTGTCTATGCGAGTCCACACTTAAGATGGGTAGTGTATATGTATAGTGGTGACACATTGAATAAAGCTTCGAATGCGGCAGTAGGATTTGTAGAGAACGCCCTAGGCAAGGTCATGAAGTACATCCGTTGTAGATGCTTCAATTTTGTCTGCACTGTTCTTATCTCTCCTTTCTGCCACCACACAAGACATCTGTAGGCCAATATTGATCGCACAACAGTTGTGTAAAGTAATTGCATACCTTTTTGACTCTGAATTCAATTAAATGTGAATACTAACATCGGTCTCAGAGCCATAAAGACTCAAAAAATAAGACAATAGTCTAATAATATTTAAGAAAAGAAAGTGATGGTGCTTTAAACAATTTAAGGAATAAAACATAATTTCATGAAGTAAGGATAGGGGAACTTTGTAGGTGTTCAAGGAACACTAGATTGTTTTTCCGCCCTTCGGGATTTTGTTGTGTGTCAAATGCCACCTTCGACATATGTAGAATACGGCGCTGGCCATCGTGCAGCAGCGATAAGCGCAAATGTTTGGAACATACCATATCAGCTAGACTATCAAATACACTATTTGAAACAAAGTCATTTTTTTTAAGACTTCAAGAGGTGGGTGCATAGTTATTTTGGGCAGATTTAAATTTTCAGGGCGCAGGTTAATATTGGGTGTTACTAATTAGCTTAAATTTTAGGAACATAGCACTGGTAGTGTCTAAGTAGTGTCTGGAGCGTCAGGAATCATCTTCGGGAATGTCTAGAATCATCTTTGGGAACACTAATAACCTCTATCGAGAAAGTCCAGAATCACGCAGCAGGAACGTCTAGAATTGTCTTTGGCAATGGCTGGAAACTCCTTCGGTAACGTGTGATATATCCGTTGGAAACGTCTGGAGTCTTAATCTGGAGCCTCTTAAATCGTCTTGAATGTCTGAAATCATCTTCAGGAACGTTCAGAATCTCCATGAGAACGTCAGGGATTGTCTTCTGTAAAGCCTGGAACCTTCTTTGAGAACGTCAGAAATCTCGCATCAGGAACGTCTTGTAGCCAGCCTGGACGATCCGACTTAAAACGCGCCACTCCACAAGGGAGACCACACGCCCAACTTGAGACTCTCCTAAGGGCGAGTCCATTAAATTTCTTAGAAAGGATTTACGGATCAGGCAAGCCGACTTTCAACTAACCGTCCAAACGGGAAAACCCTATTATCTCCGTAAAATCACAAACACGATAATCACTCATAGAGTCGGTGAGAGCTCACCAGTGATGCAAAATATCATGACACTCACGTGACACTCGTCTTCGCATCAACCGACTATCGCTGACAGATCGTTTTGTCACGCAGTGAGAGTTAGAGCCATGGAAAACAACAATCACCAGTAATGGTCGCTGCTCACAAGCAAAACGTTACACGCTGCTGAAAATGAAAAGCACAACGAAAACAGTGAAGACTTCTGCAGTACGATCATGATAAAAAGCGAAACGACAGAAGAAAATAAAAACAATGCCGACGCATTCCAAATTCGTCTCGGCAGGCGCGACTGTGTGAGTTAGAAACAAAGCAGGCAACATGAAACGGAAGCTGTTGGGCTCACTCGCCAACACACGCACATAAGCAAGCAAAGCAGCAACTGCTTCAAAACGAGCACAGATGAGTATCGTGATTGTCGGAAATGACCAGATCGGTGATGGATCACAACAGAAGACGACATTCACCAGGTGCTTTTTACTTCTTTCGTCAACTTGATGGATGGTCATGGAGAGAGCTTCAACGAGCACATTGATAGGAATGTACAAAACATTACTGCCATCAGCTGTTTGGCGATCGTGATTGTGATAGGTCGCAACTCTGGAGCTCACCCATGCCAAAAAGACCTCTACGAAAGAGAATTTATCCTCATCGGCAGTCTCGTCACTTGCCACTAGTCGTCGCCCCGATCTGGAAGTGGACTACTCTCCTCAACAGTCAAACTCTCAACAAGAGGATGAGACTCGAAAACTACAACGGAGAACGCGAAGTGATGTAGAATGCATTCAATCAATTAAAGCTAGGGAGATGGTTCGTTTCAAGAAAACATTTATTTTACGAACTAATTCAGACAGTGTATTGACGGAATAACGGATATTTCAACATTACTAGATTTTACTACGTAGATTTATTTACGTGTTATCTTCATCGATTTCTATAAACTTGTGTGTTCGTTCCTCTCTCCTATGTGTGTGCGATTTCTCTCTCCCTAACTAACGTGCTCATATGCTCTTACATGTTCCTTGGTGTGACGTCATCTTATCGGTCACTCAGCTCTAAATGAGTCTGCACTGTGACAATGAAGTTGCGTCGGAAATCTTACGCGCGCATAATTTACAGGCGGGAATGCCACATCATGAGTTCCGGAAAAGCGTGTCACGGATACTCGGCGCTGACTGGCAAAAATCACTCCGTGGCGCCTTCGCCGGACGCCCCATTCCAAAAGTAAAAAAAGAAGGGATGACTCACCAGATGATCGTTGGCTTACGTGATCACAGTCGATGACCCATCGACGAGTTCGACGTACTCGGTGATCCAACGAATGGAGCTCAAGAAACGGCGTTTCACACGCCGGTGCGATGGCGGTTACTCTGCCGTGCCGGTAGGTTGACGAACCGACAGGTGGACCGTGCCCATGTGTAGATCCCCTGAGTTTCCTCGGACAGATTTATTTAACGGATCCGTCCGCTTCCAGCCGGTTGACGATTGCCGGGGAAATTCCGTCCATCGGGGAGAAGTTGCTGCGCTCGGGTACGGTGAATTATGCTGTGAACGATTTAAAGATGGCTGCAGTTTTATAGTCTGCCTCCTGATCACACACGAATTCTTCACGCACAATTTAATTAGAAAAACAAAAACCACGAACAAACGCGCACACTTCAAGTTCATTGGGAAGTCACCGGCAAAATGATCGAGACCGTGAATCCTCAGATTAAAAAAAGTGAAGCTCGGACGAACCGGAAGTCCATCATTTCCCGAAACCCATCGTGTCCTATCGTGAATCGAAAGACACGAAAATAACTTGACTCGTTTAATCGTGCGGCTGTCCCTTTCATACCTTATCCGTAAATCAAGGGGTCCTCTTAGGAAAAATTTCAGCTAAAATGATTGTGTCGTCCTACTGCCTACACTAAGGAATTTAATTCAAACTATTAAGTTATATACACACTTTTACAAAATTCCTGATCATTACAGCCTGGAAACATTTTCGACAACGGATGGAACGTCCGTCGAAAACGTGTGAAATCTCCGTTGGAATCGTCTGGAGCGTCTGGAATCATCTTCGGGTTCTTCTGGTACCTCCATCTTGAACGTCTGAAGTCATTTACGGGAACGTCAAGAATCGTCTTCTGTAACGCCTGGAACTCTTTGGGATCGTCTGGAATTCTTGCGTCAGGAAATTCTGGAAATATCTTCGGAAACGAATGAAATCTCCAACGAAAACGTGTGAAATCTCCTTTGGAAACGTCTGGAGTCATTTGAATCATCTTCGGGGACGTCTTGTCCTTCCATCTTGAACTTCTGAAATCATTTACGAGAACGTCCAGAACTTCCACGAGAATGTAAGGAATTGTTTTATGTGTCACCTGGAATCTTCTTTGGGAGCATCTGATTTCTTGCGCCAGGAACGTCTGGAAACTTCTTTGGCAACCGATGGAAACTCCTTCGGAAACGTTTGGTATTTCCGTTGGAACCGTCAGCAGTCTTCATCTGGAGTCTCTTGAATCGTCTTCAAGAACGTCTCTTGAATGTCAGAAATCATCTTCGGGAACGTTCAGAAACTCCACGAGAACATCAGGAATTGTCTTCTGTAATGCCTGGAACCTTCCTTGAGAACGTCAGAAATCTTGCACAGGAACTTCTGGAAACATCTTCAACAACGGATGGAATTTCAGTTAAAAACGTGTGAAATTTTCGATAAAAACGTCAAGAGTATTCCTCTGGACCCTCTTGAATCATCTTCCGTAACGTCTCGTACCTCCATTTTTAACGTCTGAAATCATCTTTGGAGACATCCAGAATCTCCATGAGAACGTCAGGAGTCTTCATCTGGAGCCTCTTGAATCGTTTTGAATGTCTGAAATCATCTTCGGGAACGTTCAGAATATCTACAAGAACGTCAGGCATTGTTTTCTGTAACGCCTGGAACCTCGTTCTCAGGAATCTTACATCAGGAACGTTTGGAAACATCTTCGGTAACGGATGGAACATCTGTTGAACACCTGGAACCTTCTTCGGGAAAATCTGGAACCTTGCGCCTGGAACGTCTGGAAACATCTTTGGCAACGGATGGAATCTCCGTCGAAAACGTGTGAAATCGTGCATCAGGAGTGTCTAGAGTCTCAGTCTGCCTGTGCCTGGAATCATCTTCGGGAATGCCTAGAATCATCTTTCGGAACAGCTACAACCTCCGTCGAGAAAGTCTGTAGTCACGATTCAGGAACTTCTGGGCTTATCTATGGCAATGGCTGGAAACTCTTTAGAAAACGTGTGAAATCTCCGTTGGAAACGTCAGGAGTTTTCATCTGCAGCCTCTTGAATCATCTTCTGTAACGTTTTGTACCTACATTTTGAACGTCTTGAGACTAGATGAGACTCATCCTAGTGGCCATTGGCGTAGCTAATATGGGGGTGTTAGGTGCCTCCATAATTATCTAGGCCCCCTCCAGAATTATCTAGGCCTCCTCCAGATAAATTGTCTAGCTACGCCAATGCTAGTGGCGCAACTAAGACTCCTGGGTAAATAGCTCAGTAGCATGAGACCCCTGAACTGTGTCACAGGGCCGGCATGTTACTGGGTAATGCTACGCGGAGCAAAATGTACAGAAACTGTGGGATTCCAATAGCGATGGTGAAATCAATTGAAAGCAAAAGTGTGGGTGGAAAAGTCTAGGAATTTATTTAACTGGAATTATGGTGCAAATTTTGAGTTTTATTGGGCTATGGTGGGGTGTGTTCTATCGGTTTCTGCTGCTTTGGTACGTACCGGTGGTGTTTGCTGGACGATGGCGAGCGCTCGCAGATGGTGTTTTTGTTGAGGCCGATGTTGTTTGACCGCGATGGTGGTCCGTGGTTTAATCAGTCCGTCGACAATGGCGGATCAGTGGCTTCGATTGTTCTGGAAGATGACTCCTGGTGACTGGAGACGTGGTCACAACAATGGCGAATTGGAAGGCTTGGCTTTGCGCGTTGCGATGGCGGATCGCAACCAGAGAATGTAGCTATCCATGTGCAGCTACCGAAGTAGCCTTTTCTGGGTCAACGGCGTCTCCCTTCGTTGGCAACTATCGGCTGACCGTGACAAGGCCACCTTGGTCGAGCCGAGAAGGGTCTGTCTCCTTTTCAATAAGGACTTCCGCTTCCGAGGATGCTCTCCTGTTTGGCGATTATCAAGCCGGAGAGTGGAAGATCCTTGACTTTTAGACCAAGACAGTCGTGATTGACTCAGAATTTGGTCAGGAATAGAAAAAGGTCGTTCACTGCACTTTGAGGCACATTGTTCGGTTCACTTTTGAACTTTAGACTTACTTTAGACTTACTAAATATCACGTCTTGTCGTGACGTCTTCGGACAGTGTATATGCATTTAAACCCATGTACTATGGGTATCTACGGAATGGGCTTGATCATGGGAAGTGAAAAATTGACATCCGCTGCCATTTTGAAATCCAATATGGTGGACCAAAATCCCAAATGGCAGCCTCCAGAGAGCGTATATCCATTTAAACCCATGCAATATTGGTATCTGCGGAATGGGCTCGATAAGTGGAAGTAGATAATTGACATCCGCCGTCGTTTTGGAATCCAAGATGGCGGACCATAATCCAATATGGTGGTCTTCGGACAGTGTATATGCATTTAAACCCATGCAATATGGGTATCTGCGGAATGGGCTCGATAAGGGGAAGTGGAAAATTGACATCCACCGCCATTGTGGAAACCAATATGGCGGACCAAAATCCAATATGGTGGTCTTCGGACAGTGTATATGCATTTAAACCCATGTACTATGGGTATCTACGGAATGGGCTTGATCATGGGAAGTGAAAAATTGACATCCGCTGCCATTTTGAAATCCAATATGGTGGACCAAAATCCCAAATGGCAGCCTCCAGAGAGCGTATATCCATTTAAACCCATGCAATATTGGTATCTGCGGAATGGGCTCGATAAGTGGAAGTAGATAATTGACATCCACCGTCGTTTTGGAATCCAAGATGGCGGACCATAATCCAATATGGTGGTCTTCGGACAGTGTATATGCATTTAAACCCATGCAATATGGGTATCTGCGGAATAAGCTCGATAAGGGGAAGTGGAAAATTGACATCCACCGCCATTTTGGAATCCACTATGGTGGACCAAAATCCAATATGGTGGTCTTCGGACAGGGAATATGCATATAAACCCATGTACTATGGGTATCTACGGAATGGGCTTGATCATGGGAAGTGAAAAATTGACATCCGCTGCCATTTTGGAATCCAATATGGTGGACCAAAATCCCAAATGGCAGCCTCCAGAGAGCGTATATCCATTTAAACCCATGCAATATTGGTATCTGCGGAATGGGCTTGATAAGTGGAAGTAGATAATTGACATCCGCCGTCGTTTTGGAATCCAATATGGCGGACCATAATCCAATATGGCGGCCCCCGGACAGGGAATATTCATCTAAACCCATTCAATATGGGTATCTACGGAATGTGCTCGATGGATGGAAAGTGGAAAATTGACATCCGCTGCCATTTTGGAATCCAATATGGCGGACCAAAATTCAATATGGTGGCCCCCGGACAGGGAATACGCATCTAAACCCATGCAATATGGGTATCTACGGAATGGGCTCGATTAGTGCAAAGTGGAAAATTAACATTCCGTAGATACCAATTTTTCATAGGTTTAGATGCATATTCCCTGTCCAGAGGCCGCCATATTGGGTTTTGGTACGCAATCTTAGATTTGTGGAAGCCCTCTAGGGTTGAAATCCACCATTTTAATTTCATCCGGAATGTTGACTTGAATTTCGGAATGCCCCAAGCTCTAGAATTTAACATATCTTCTAAACCTATGATTTTCGATGATTTTGATCTTGATTGATATTGATCTTGGTTAGTTTTGGGAATAGAAAATCACGGCTGATATTGGTAGAAAATCACGTGTGATTTTCGTGGTGATAATGGATTGTGATATTGGTTCCTGTGATTTTACGTGATATTGATCTTGAAAAATTGTTGATTTGGATTTCCTGATCTTGATTTGAGTCAACACTGAATACTTATTTGCATAAGTTCACCCATTAGACGCTTGTTTATTGACAGGGCGTTATTTTTATTTTAATGACTTCTTTAGAGAGAGAGAGCAGTAGGGTTGTTCATCTGATCCCCAACAACTGTGCCAAATTTGAACGAATTTAGTTACGAGCTGGATTTGCGGAAGAGCTTTATAATTTGTGTTATCAAACCTGGAAATTAGTTATTATTTTGTATTTATGGCCCTGTATTCCACACTGTTAAAAAACTAACTTTCTGCACAGAAGTCGAATCGATTTGCGGTATTGCATGATGTTGTTCTGTATAGTTTTCTCGATCTAAGTTCCAGGTTTAGTGAAAATTGAGCAATTTTTTAAATTTTGTCAAGCAACTGAATAGTTTTGTACCTTTTCCAAACATTTTCCCATACAAATTTTAATGCTCTCTCGTAAATCTAGATCTTAATCGAGTTCATTCGAAATCAGCACAGCTGCTGGGGATTGCAGCATGAATCGAAAGAGCTGCGAGGACCCGGGGTTGTGATGAGCCATATAAAGTTGACCCACCCTAGTGAGGATCGCACAGCTGTTGCTTGCACAGTGTCACCTATTGAAACGTTCAACAATATGTACATCAGTAAGTTCGGTTCGTATTCAGATCTGATTCGATGAACAGCATACTGGTTGCGTTTAATAGAACTGCTACGAGTCCCAAGGAATGAGCGTTCTAAGAACGGATTCTTAACCACTGTGGAGTTAAGAGCTGCTGAGTATACTCTGGTGCGCAACGTGCAGAAAGAAGTCTTTCCCGAAGAATATAAGGTGCTAACAAAAGGGGAATCAGTATCCAGGAAGTCACCGCTGAGGTGGTTTTACCCGTACGTATGCAAGGACGGACTAATAAAAGTAGGAGGACGTCTGAAGAACTCCGATGAACTAGGAAGTACCAAACTTCCGGCGGTATTACCCGCCCGCCACCAGTTAACCCGTATGGTAATGACACATTTTCATGAGCGGCTATTACATGCCAAGCCCCAACCACTATTGGGAGTGATTCAACTACAATTTTGGCCTCTTGGTGGGAGGAACGTAGCCAGAAATGAAATGCTACCGTACCAAACCATCCACAGTCCAGCAATTCATGGGATCATCTCGTGTTACAGTATCCCGACCATACGCGAAAACAGGCGTGGACTACTTTGGCCCCGTGTACATCCGACCAGCTCCGAGACGCGCGGCCGTGAAGGCTTACTTAGCAGTGTTTATCTGCCTCTGTACGAAGGCAGTACACTTGGAACTCGTTTCTGATCTTTCAACAGAGCGGTTCATGCAAGCCTTGCGACGATTTGTGTCTCGAAGAGGAAAATGCTCCGATATCTATTCGGATAATGGCACACATTTTGTTGGCGCTAAGAACCAATTATTAGAACTCTTCCGTTTGCTAAAGGATCGAGAATGGCACTTTAATCCTCCAAGTGCTCCACACTTTGGAGGACTCTGGGAGGCAGCTGTCCGATCTTCCAAGAAACATTTGCTGAAGAAGCATTACTTTCGTTAGAAGATTTTAAAACACTACTTACGCAGGTTGAGGCCTGCCTTAATTTTCGTCCGTTAACCCAGATGTCGAATGACCCGGACGATCTGGAGCCGTTGAAACCAGCACCCTTCTTTGTAGGGGCTCGTCTCTTCAAGCTCTTCCTGACGTCAAACATCGCATCATCCCGGCAAACCATCTGAATCAGTTTCAAGCGATCCAGCAGAAACTACAGCATTTCTGGATTCGTTGGCGAAGGGAATTTTTAAGAAAAATTGCATGCTAGAACCAAAAGATGGAAGCCAGCATCTCTCATAGTACCAGGAAGATTAGTTATCATCAAGGATGAAAATCTCACTCCGATTCAATGGAACATGGGAAGAATCATAGCTCTGCACCCTGAAGAAGACAACATTATGAGATTAGTGACCTTAAGACTGCTACCGGTGAGCTGAGACGTCCAGTGGAAAAGAGGTATATTCTTCCTGTTCCAACCAATGAAGAAGAACAAAATTCCCAGCATATTTTGTCGTAAACCCTGATCCAAACTCCTTCCAAAACTCCCATCCTTCCGAAGAGGATTCTCTTATTTCTTTTCAGAAATTTTTGAATTTCTGGGTTGGTGAGGATGTGCGATACTGAACCACCCAGAATACTACAACCCTGGAATATCACCATCGCTGCTACAGCTGATCTTCAACAAAACACAAGTGAATAGGCTACGAGTCGAGATATGTCTGTTGTCATGTACGTAACACGCATGCATCTAAAGAGCTGCTAGGACCCGGGGGTTGTGATGCGCCATATAAAGTTGACCCACCCTAGTGAGTAGTCTTTATATGTTTACTCTAAAGAGAATTACTTTTGGATTTATACGATTTTTATCGTCTCTATTTTTGATCGTGTTATCTCAAATTGCAACCAAATGTTATGTAACTTGTTTCAAAAAATCAAAGAAAAATCCGGTGGTGTTCAAAATGGTGCACGCATCCGCAAATTTTACAATAATTAAAACCCTCTGTTCGTGCAGGTGACTACTACTGCCTCTACCTTAACATAAAGTAGCTAGTGTACCTACCTTTAGATGTCGCCACTTGTCCCCGTATCATTGTCATTGCTTGTTTTGTAGTTTTCTTGTTATGTTACAATAAATAAACGTTTATATTGGATTATTAGATTTTAGGTTATTAGAATTTTAAAGTTCTTATACCTCCGCCATAACAGGACGGTCAAATAATCGTTCTCGTATCAATATTTCCTTTTATCACACAACTTTAAAATCGGGTCCTATCCGTGCCCGATCACCCTCCTAAAGCAGAATTGAGTATAAATTGTTTTGTGTGAAGACACTACAAAATCAAGGCTTTTTAAAGCATCATTCGAACAGTCGAAAATGTTAATTAAATATCCCGCAGGGTTCGCACAGCTTGACAAATGAGCTCTAATATGCAAGTCCCTTCCCCAGCAGAGCCTCTATCCCTCATATAAAAAAAAAACCACTTCCATTTTTCCAGCCCCCCCCCCCCCCCCAACGGAAAAAAAAACCTTTTTGCACCTTCTATCGTCCTCATTTTTCTCCACATTCCATCATCATCCACGTTCCCCAACGCTTTTAGTGCCAAACCAGACCAAAGCTTTTCAATTAAATTCATCTACCCAGCATCATTTCTCACCCGCAAACATACACTAGATATCTACATACCGTCACAAAGTAGCAATGGTGCAATGATGATTAAATCTGCGCTGCCTAACGAACGATGGATGGACCCCTAATCACGCGCATCATTACGACGTCGACGACGGCACGGCTTTTTGTCCACGGGATTTGTGGCAATTTTTCCCATGGAAACCATCCCACACCACCGGCTCACAGCAGCGTGAGCTATGGGCGAAAGCGTAATGAGGCATTCGTGGAAGTAATCATAGAAATCCCCGCACACGTTTTGTCTCTGACCGTTGAACGGTTGATATCCGGAACGGTGCATGGAAGTTGATGAGCGACCATCCTCAGCAATTAGAGGAGAAAAAAAAAACAGACCACCGCTCGTTTGCATTTCATTGAGTTGTTTATGGTTGGACAGGATGAAAGCAGCGAAAAAATATCAGGCGAACAGTAGGTCAAGAATTTTCTGATTATGTAACGGATGGTAGCACGCTTTCATGGGAAATCGCTATTCATGAAGCTATTCCTAACTTCGTTCAATTCAGGGTTGTTTCCACTCACTACGCTTTAAAATAGTTTTTTTTTTAATTTTGAAATCATTAGATATGTTATAATGATAATGTATGTAACAAGAATAAATTGTAATGTATGTGTTTGGCACATAAAATAAGCCAATTTAACTTTCAAAGCATCAACTCAGGAATTTTATGATTCGTGAGTGATTACTGGTCACTAATCATACAATTGTAACTTTTTTAAAGTGAAATCACCGAAACGTCGGTGTTTTGAAGCATTAACTCGGGTTTAGCTGCATATACACTGAAGACTGACTGAAGAAGCCGCATTCACTAAAATAACACACACCAGCCGCAAGCTATTTTTTTTTCGGGATTGTGAAGTTGTTATATTTTGTCTTTACGGAAGATTTGAATCTTCCGTAAAGACAAAATATAACAACTTCACAATTCCGAAAAAAAATTATAGCGAAGCGAGTGAAAGTAACCCTCGTTGAATTATACAAAGGATAGCCGGAGTTGGAAGTTAATATTTGAATAAAAGAACCTCGAGAGAAATTTGACTGAATTGTAATATTTTCACTGATTAAAAGATCATTCAGTTGATTACTTGCTGTTGCTACACTTTCTGAGTATAACAGTTTAGTCGATGGTAGCTACACAATTGAACGTTTGAAATGGGTAAACACTACTTAAATTATTTAATAGCTTTAAAAAAGTGGAATCATGTACTCGAGAGCATAGCGTTTGCATGTTTGTCCCTGGTTTGAGGAGCATAGCGTTAATTACAGTAACCTCACAAATAACGCGGTTTCTCTTAACGTTGACATCGAGTGATCCCATCTGAAGCATGTAAATGGATTTCACGTACCGTAATATATGTTTCTTAATCCGTTACAACACGGGATACCACGTTAGTCTGGCAATATACTAGATAACGATTTTCGCTAATGTTATTCAGGACACTAAGGCTACCCAGATATTGGTCACCAGAGATGCCAGATTCTTTTTTTCAGAAGTCTGCGAAAAATGTCTGTGAATTTCATAAATGTCTGTAATTGGGCTGCATAAAATTAGCAGAAAGTTTGCGTGTGGTCATGAAACAGATGTGAAATTTTAAGTGTCAGTAAAAGTCATGTTCGAGCAAAAAAAACCTGCATTTAACGAATTGAACCTTATTGGAGTTGGGAATGCCTCCTTTTACGCCGTATACATTAAAACTGACATAACCCCAAGGTTGCAAAATGCGTGTCGATGCATGTTGACATGGCTAGTTCTCAGTAATGCAATGATCAATCGTTATGATTCAGTCATCATTTAAAAGGTATGGCGGCTATCCTCTTTCGTTTGTTATAGGTAAATATTCAATTGGACCTTTGGTTGGCTAGCCGGAACGGAAAAACCCGGAAAAGTCCCGAGCAAAATGCGTGTCGATTCATGTTGACATTACTGGTTCTCAGAAATGTGGTTACCAAATCTTAAGATTGAACCGATAATTGAAAGTTATGACTATCTACTTTCAAACGGAACATACAAGGAACCGATTGGAGTTGTGGGTGGCCAATCGGAACGATAAAACCCGTGAAAGGTGGCTCTGTGGAAATTTTGATTCCTAGTAGACCTAGAGATCCGCGATTTTTTAAATTGTATATAATCATTAGAATAGAGGAAAAACGACAGCAACATGTCAATTCTGCTACCGAGTGGCCAGAATACAGTCTTCTGGATATCCGGAATCACCGGGAAAATAATCAATTCCTAAAACTAGACCTGGAGATCCGTGCTTTTTTAGAAAATGTGAAGAACCCTTAGTTAAGAAGATATATCTCAGTGCCATATTGATTTGGTCCCCGGTGGCCATGATATGCCCTTCTGGATATCCGGATTCACCGGGAAAATGGTCAATTCTTAAAAGTAGTCCTAGAGCTGCGAGATTTTTTTCTAATTTGCAAACAACCATGGGAAATATACCATCACCATATCGATTATGCAGCCAAGTGGCTAGAAAAAGGTCCTCTGGTTATCCGCAATTACCGGGAAAATAGTCAATTCTAGAAAGTAGACCTAGAGATCCGATTGCAAACATTCATGAGCATAGAGGATACATGCCATCACTACATCGATTTTACTATCGGGTAGTCAAAAAACGGTCCTCTGGATATGCGGAACTACTGGAATCAAGGTCAATTCCTGAAAGTAGACCTAGAGATTCGTGATTATTAAGAAATTGTAAAGAAACCTCAGTTGAGAAAATATATTCCAACGCCATATTGATTCTATCCCCCCGGTGGCCATGAAACACCCAACTGGATATCCAGATTCGCCGGGAAATGGGTTATTTCTTAAAAGTAGTCCCAGAGATTCACGATTTTTTTTTCGAAATTGCAAACAATCTCGAGTAAAGAGGAAATATACCATCATCAAATCGATTCTGCAACCAAGTGGCCAGAAAACGATCCTCTGAATATCTGGAAACACAGGGAAAATGGTCAATTCCTGATTCAATCTGATCCCATTTTTTTTTTCTAAATTGCATACAATCTTGACTGTAGAGGAAATATGCCATCACCCTATCGTTTGCGAAGGGGAAAACTTAAGATGAAGAATCGTCAAGTCATATTACTTTTGCTATTTCTGTTCGGAAACTCATCAAAAGGTCGAGTAAAATGTAATACTTGCGAAAACACCGATCATGCAATATTAAATATAGATGTAAGGAATGCCATAAATGATGGCAATGAGAAATTTTCATTGTGTTTGTTTTTATGTATCTAAGCAAAACCATATAATAAGAGATAATTAATTTTACTGTTTATTTTCGTTCGTTTGTTGTTTAAAAGAATTTATTAACTATTATCCGAAACAATACTAGAATCTCTTTGACAGACTGATGATATATGAAGTGATATTAATAACCCTTCGGTAACAAATTGACCCTTTTTCAGGTTAATCCAGGTTAATCCTGCCATTTTGTGATTACCAGCTATTTGTTGGTAAGATATTTCAGCCTTGTTCACGATACCATGCATTTTTGACTAAAAAGATGCAAAGCTCTTCTGTCTTACCCTATAACGAATATGTGTTATGTATTTCCGTGGAATAATTTAATATAGCGTAATGAACAAAAAATTAGAACAGCAGGACCACATTCAGGAAATTCAGGAACTCTGGACCACATTCAGGAAATTATCACTTTTCAGAGCAATCCGAATGTCTAAGGTGACACGTTCAAAAACTGACGACTTTTACAAAGAATCTGGATGTTCGGAAGGATGTTCTATTTTTCTAGATTTCTCCACTTTACACAAGGCGCTGTGCAATTTGTAAAAAATCGCAGAGTTTTATGACCACTTTTATGCTGACTTCGGAAATCCTGTTTTCTGGCCACTCGGTAGCATAATCAATATGGCTATGGCATATTTCCTCTATACTCAAGATTGCATGCAATTTAGAAAAACAAAAATCGCGGATCACTAGGATTACTTAAAGGAATTGACCATTTCGCCGGTGAAACTGGATATCCAGAAGCACACTCTATGACTACTGGGGGATCGAATCAATATGGTGCTGAGATACATTTATTCAACTAAGGGCTTTATGCATTTTCTAAAAAAAATCGCAGAGCTCTAATCTACTTCTAAAAAATTACCACTTTTCCGATGATTTCAAATATCTTGATAATCGTTTTCTGACGACCTAGTGCAGAATATATATGGTGGTGATATATGTCCTCTATACTCAAGATTGTGTGCATTTTAGAACAAAATCGCGAATCTCTAGGACTACTTTTAATAAAAGGTCACTTTCCCGATGCATCCGGATATCCAGAAGGGTGTTCAACTAAGAGCTGGGACTTCAACTATCTGGATACTTTAGTTTTTTTTGACGTAGGACTACGTCTGTGATTTCTATATGGGGGTACACTTTGTGAAAACCGAAAATGGAACATGAAACAAAATTGTGAAAGACTTTAAACGTTAATAATTCAGATGCCCCTGGTCCAATTTCAAAATTTTTATCATCAATCCATCAGCAATATTTCCACGCATCGATAGCACTACTTTCGACTGTTGATTTTCAACAAGAAACTATTGAAAAAGTGGTAAATGCCCAGCATTGTCCAAAAGCGTCGAAATAACTAATAAATCGACCAATAACGTACATGCTTATGCTGCTTTCCCAACACAGTCATCAAAGGATCATTCCTAGACGAAACATGTCGATGTAGCATTACGACGAGGCTCGATAACTCAGTGGTTACCGTTTCTGTTTACTGAGCAGAAGGTCGGGGCTCAATTCCAGGCCCGTCCCCATTCTTGCAATTTTTCACTTTGCCTTATCCCCACTAGATTTGAATAAAAACAAATTCTGATTCAACCGATCGCATCATTTACCACATGAATCCTGATCTAAAAATATCCTACCTCACTAACACAACTATCCTTCCCGAGACAGCCGTGAAAATGTTGAGAAATTCGCGGTCTCTAGTAACAACCGCGCTGAGCAAGTTGATTAGTTCTGATCATTCACGGAGGAGCAACTAATAAGGGTCGGATAACGTTAACTCAACGGCCAACATTCATTGATATCATTGTTGTTGTGGATTATAGAAGAGAATAGCAGAAATAGTGCGAAATAGTTGAGTGAAGCCATAGTGATCACAAAAGAGGAAATTGATAGAGAATTGGCTTTCATCCTTCTGTTTCTAAGTCCCTTACAGTCGTCGTCACAGCAATGAAAACTAGCATCGCATAGCTTTTGGTTCTGGTTGCAATTTTTTTTTTTTTTTTTTTTCATTTGGTTTGTTTTTTCCGACGATCTTGTTTTCCGTGCTGAGCACCAATGCTACCGACGTGCCAGGAAGGCAGCTCCCACACCTGGACCCTACCTATTGACCCATCAACTCATGAACCGGGGACCAACGGCTTTACTTCCCATCCGAAGGAAGACGTGATCAGAGATGTTATGCCTCCGAACATCCCGGCGGCACCGACTGGGATTGAACCCAGGCCTGCTGGGGTGAGAGGTAATCACGCTTACCACTACACCACCGGCGCCGTTCTGGTTGCAATTGTAAGATCAGGATTCACTGTGATGCGATCAGTGAAAGCAGCAGAAATTTCCTTCCCAACTCTCTTGTGGAATCTTTTAATGGCTCTGAAAAGGGCCAGCTTTGTTAGATTTCGACGGAGAAATTAAGAGCGTTCACCACGAATACGATGAGCCAGATGAATATCTTTTGGCATTATTGTGACACGCTTGACGTTGATGGCGCACAGGTTGGTATCTTCGAACAGACCGACCAGACAGCCTAGCTGGATTCCTGCAACGGCCGAGCTCTGGAAGCACAGATCGGTCTTGAAAGTCCTGGGCGATTTCAGGAGGAGCCTTTCCTCCAGTGGACTTACGAGCGGTCTGCTTGATATGAGCCATTGTGCTTAGTTACGGTGCAGATACGATGAATCGAACACGTTGAATAAAAATTTCAACCGCTTTTTCCTCTATTTAATAACATACTTTTGTTATGTTCAACCAATCATAAACGATGAAAGAACAAAATTGCAACTACTTGCAAGCAGAATTTAGCCTTCGTGTAGGTATAAAAGAGGTATTCATGGTCAAAATAAACATCATTCTCTGTTAGACCGTCAAGCAGTTTTTCGCATCCATTTTCTGTCAACCGTATCCGAAGGCAGCTTAAACAGCATAAACATTGCCTGGACGTGGCAAGGGAGCCAAAGGACTCGGCAAAGAAGGAGCCAAGCGGCATCGTAAGGTGTTGCATGATAACTTACAGGGTATTTCCAAGACTGTCGTCAGGCTCGTCGTGATAATGCGTATCTCCGGTCTGAGCTACGAGGAAACCCGAGGTGCGCTGAAAGTGTTGCTGAAAAACGTCATTCGTGACGCTGTTACCTACTCTGAAGACGCCAAGCGAGAGTTAAGCTTCGTTCATTTTCCCTATCTGAAACGGCCCTTTTCAGGGCCAATAACTAATTTCAAAAGAGATGGGTTAGGAGTTCTACTATACTTGGCATGAATGAAATTACTGGAACCAGCAAAATGTTAGCAACCAAGCTTCTAATCCTGAAGCAACTGGGCCGACTCTCTGAATGCCCATTTCTCGTAGCGAAGCTCGCTGTCTTTCCAACCACCGGGTCAACCCGTGTCCAGCAGTAGCCGTAAAAAGAAGTATTTATGGTGGCCTAAAATATATACGTACCCTAATTAACAAAGCACAAGCAATAAAAAATCTCAAATTGGCCACTAAATACTACAGGGGTGCACCAATAAACAAAAAACAAGTTGCAATAGAAATGAAGAAAAAGGCAATAAACAAATAAAAAGCTGCTTTTAATAATTTGAATGTGAGCGGTAAAAATGGCAAAAAGGGCAATAGTAAATAAAATACGCTCAATTATTTAAGGATGAATCTCCACTAAATTAGGAAATTTGAGCACTAAATAACTCACTTTCGTCACCTGCAGTTGAACATATTTTCCCATAAAAGTGGCAAAATGAGCAATGTCATATTGAATAACCGCAATAAATAAATCTAAAATATCCCACACAAAGCGCACAGTTATCACTGTTTTAATCCAATTATGCTGTAAAATCGTGATTATTTCCCCAAGAAAAACATGAAAATATCTTTTAAAAACTGAAAAAGTTCCAGGAACCAGAAGATAAATGTATGCTTGAACATGAGGATGAGCCATCGTAAAATATGAATCGTTCTTAAAAAAAAGAAAATAATTCATGCAGGAAAATAAAAATGAGCAATCAAAAACGAACACTGCGCAATATAAAATAAAACAATGATATTCAGGAAATATTCCTTTAAATTGAAAGTTTATGAGCCAATAACCCAGATCAATTTCCATATGGTATTTTCAAGACAACGATAAGTAGTGATACTGTGTCTTGGCTAACAAAGTCGATGTCGATAAAGAAGATTAACGAATGTGGGTCTCATTGAAAAAGGTACCATTAAACAAAATCAAAAGAGCACTAAAAACAGCTGTTTGAGCAATATATACGTCACAAAAGAGCACTAGAAAATGCCATTTGAGCAATATAAAGGTAAAAAAGACAAAAAAAGCACAATGAATGTCCCAGGGAAAATTTCAAAAACGCTCAACAAAAAATAAGAAATGAGCAAGAAACGTATAAAATTAGCACTCTGAAAAATAAATTGAGCATTTTATAGGCCATGAAGGTCACTAAGAACGGAAACAATATCTTTTGAAAACCTGCATATCTTCATCGAACCATAGACAAACAGACATAACACTCGCATCTTGTACATCGAACACGCATTTAACGGTCAATTTAAATATGTGTTAGTTGATAACACCTCCGCCGGTGGTGCCCATAGTTAATTTCCTTGCGTTTGACGTTTACACATGTACAAGATGTACAAGATGCGAGTGTTATGTCTGTTTGTCTATGGTTCGGTGAAGATTTGCAGGTTTTCAAAAGATATTGTTTTCGTTCTTAGTGACCTTCATGGCCAATAAAATGCTCAATTTATTTTTCAGAGTGCTAATTTTATACGTTTCTTGCTCATTTCTTATTTTTTGTTGAGCGTTTTTGAAATTTTCCCTGGGACATTCATTGTGCTTTTTTTGTCTTTTTTACCTTTATATTGCTCAAATGGCATTTTCTAGTGCTCTTTTGTGACGTATATATTGCTCAAACAGCTGTTTTTAGTGCTCTTTTGATTTTGTTT
Organism: Ochlerotatus camptorhynchus; assembly: GCF_037179485.1. NCBI lineage: Eukaryota > Metazoa > Arthropoda > Insecta > Diptera > Culicidae > Ochlerotatus > Ochlerotatus camptorhynchus. The sequence continues at coordinate 809,403 of NW_027040766.1, read as the reverse complement.
AATGGTACCTTTTTCAATGAGACCCACATTCGTTAATCTTCTTTATCGACATCGACTTTGTTAGCCAAGACACAGTATCACTACTTATCGCTGTCTTGAAAATACCATATGGAAATTGATCTGGGTTATTGGCTCATAAACTTTCAATTTAAAGGAATATTTCCTGAATATCATTGGAATTTTGTTTTATTTTATATTGCGCAGTGTTCGTTTTTGATTGCTTATTTTTATTTTCCTGCATGAATTATTTTCTTTTCTTTAAGAACGATTCATATTTTACGATGGCTCATCCTCATGTTCAAGCATACATTTATCTTCTGGTTCCTGGAACTTTTTCAGTTTTTAAAAGATATTTTCATGTTTTTCTTGGGGAAATAATCACGATTTTACAGCATAATTGGATTAAAACAGTGATAACTGTGCGCTTTGTGTGGGACATTTTAGATTTATTTATTGCGGTTATTCAATATGACATTGCTCATTTTGCCACTTTTATAGGAAAATATGTTCAACTGCAGGTGATGAAAGTGAGTTATTTAGTGCTCAAATTTCCTAATTTAGTGGAGATTCATCCTTAAATAATTGAGCGTATTTTATTTACTATTGCCCTTTTTGCCATTTTTACCGCTCACATTCAAATTATTAAAAGCAGCTTTTTATTTGTTTATTGCCTTTTTCTTCATTTCTATTGCAACTTGTTTTTTGTTTATTGGTGCATCCCTGTAGTATTTAGTGGCCAATTTGAGATTTTTCATTGCTCATTTCGCTTTTTTTATTGATGATTAATTGTGCTGCCATTTATGGTGATCATATCATATCAGGATAATATCGGGAATTTTGAATAACGTTCCTTCAACATAGTTAACATATGTGAGCGTAGTCCTACGTCAACTGTTCGTACGACCTCATTGGGCTGTCCATTGTAGCTTTTCAATAAAATGACTTTCAGACAAATGGAATATCAATGAATTAATAATCAGTATACAGAATATCATGCTTTCTAGTGCCCAATATTGAAATAAAATTAATTGAGAAAACATTGAGATGGTTATCAGGCGGATAGTAACTATCCGGATATCCGGATAGTGACATTTCAAACTGGTTCTCCCTTTAAAAGTTTTCTTTTTTACTGTTCCAAATATTTGTCAAAAGGTTAGTTTTTAGGTACACATGGTGCCTGATGTGGAATGGCAGATTTTTTAATTGCCAAAATTTGATAAAATTAAGGGATCAAAATATCCGGATAATGCGATTCCCATCATTATCAATAACCACCGGGGGACCAAATAAATGAGCCACTGAAATACAGGGTGCATGACGAATTTTTGCAGTAAATGGCATATTTGAGAAAAAATACACCAGTTAGTTATTCTAGCAATGAATTTTGTGCGATTTATTTTCTTTCGCAACATATGGAAGTTGTAAGTAAATTTATTCAAAAAAATTGCCTTCCCTTTCGACGACTGTAGTTAGACGCTTCCGGAAACTGCAGTATGCACGTTTTAAAATGTTTCGATCCATAGATGTCATCACTGCCTTGATTTTTGCTTTTAGCGACCTAAGTGTGGAGTGAGGGGTTCTATTGGTATCCCGTTGGACGACGCCCTATACAAAATAATCCGGATCGGATTGATATCGGGACTGCTTGGGGGCCAAATTTCTTTATTAGCAGAATGAGCAGGTGCTCCGTCTTATCACTTTCTCAAGCCTTTTTAATATTATACACTGTTCTTTCAGACACATTTACCGACCGAATTATTTCTTTCATGCATACTCCGGCGCGCAACAAAGCGACAACGGCTGACAGATTGCTTTCTTGTTTCGACATCTTTACGTTTACTCAACATTGTTTGTTTAAATCTTACACCTAACAGTATAAGCCATACAGTGCTACCAAATATATCTAAATCATGATGCACAAGCATGAGAAATTACTATTTGAAATTTACTGCAAAAATTCGTCACGCACCCTGTATATCTTGTAAATTAAGGGTTCTTCACATTTCTTAGAAAATCGCGGATCTCTAAGTCTACTTTCAGGAATTTACCATTTTCCCGGTAAATCCGGATACTTGCAGGACCACCTAGCAATCCATTAGCAAAATCGATATGGCTACTGCATATTTCTTGTATGCTCATGATTGTATGTAATTTAGAAAAAAAAATGTTGCGAATCTCTAGGACTACTTTTAAGAATGGACCATTTTCCTGGTGAATCTAGATATCCAGAAGGGCGTTTAATGGCCACCGGGGGATCAAATAAATATGGCACTGAGATATATCTTCTCAACTAAGGGTTCTTCACATTGTCTAAAAAATCACGGATCTCCAGGCTTACTTTTAAGAATTGACTATTTTCAAGGTGATTCCGGATTTCCAGAGGACCGTACTTTGGCCACGTGGTAGCAGAATCGATATGTTGATGTCATATTTCCTCTTTGCTCCAAATAAAATTAAATAGCCATACCATTCGATTGGTGGCTGAATCATAACTATGGGTCATCGCATTGCTGAGAACCAACCATGCCAACTATGAATCGACACGCAGTTTTGATGACTGAGATTATGGCAATTAAATCACAAAATGGCATTAAAATTCCTGCATGATTTTAAAACGCCAAAAAGTTTGCATTTCAAACCAATGTAGCCAGCAAAAATTAAAACAAATGTTACTGTACCCACTTGAGGTCATCACGCAACCCACCAGTCGGTCGCAATCAATAGATTGAGAAACGCTGTTAAAGTGATCTGCTTTGAAGTCGATTTGGAGAAATTTTCTTCTGACGCCATGGCAAATAATCGCAACAAGAAAGGGCAATATCTTGATCCCTCTGCTGATGAAATTAATTTGAGCAATCAATTTGATATGCCCACGGACGATTAAAATGATCTATCATCCAGGCAAAATTCCATTAAACATGTCCGGCTTAATGCCAAAAAGGAAAAGGTCCCCCCAATTGTGGTAACCACTTCCGATTTCCATGCTCTTCGTTCGGAACTTTTGAGCTTCGCCAAATTCAAGTTTGAACTTCAAATTGGACAGAGGGGGTGAATGCCGTGTATTTGCTGAAAGTTTTTACGAATTCAAACGTCTTCTCAAGTATCTTACTGATAAGTATCATATTTTTGAAGTATTGAAGTTGGGTTGTTTGTGGAATGCTTAAATAAAACAGCAAAAAAAGGTTATCTTCCATTTAAATCCACTTAAATAATTTTGGTATTCATAACAGATACGTATTTCGACTACAATGTGCAGTCTTCATAAAGTGGGAATGACGCTGATGAAGAGTGCACAATGTAGTCAAAATACGTATCTGTTATCGATATCAACATTATTCAAGTGAATTTAATTGGAAGATGACTATTTTTTTTTTGCTGTTTTATTTTATCCTATATATTTTTCACTTACGGCACCAAAACTGAACGTCTGTTCAAGGTTGTCTTGAAAGGTCTGCCTAGGGATGAATCTCTGGATTAGATCAAAGATGAATTGAGAAAATAACGTGGAGTTGTACCAGTCCAAGTAATCAAAATGATAATGAAATCTCGTCCTGGCGATTCGCGCAAAGGGATTTCTAATGATTTTTATTAATTTCACTTCAAGTCTAGAGAACTAAACAACCTTAAGGCCAAGGAAAAAGCTTGCCTTGTGCTCCATGTTCAAGTGATGTGAGTATACTTCAGATAGACTGGCAGCTGGTAGAAATTGAAATCAAAATTCAAGCCATCATAATTCTAACGGTAATGTTAATAATTTTGAGTTAGGCAGTATTACTGCTCCTAAAATGGAATTTTTACAGAAATCATTAATCGCCACGATTACTGATATGCTAAAATCTACCTCCATGTTTGAAGCTATTCAAACTGGAGTAAAATTTGCAAACAATTTCGTCATGACTTTGAAACTCAGCAATGGATTTTAAATCGGTAAATATTTTGAATTGGAATACCGAATGATAATGTACCGTAACACTTTTAGCGGATCGAAGAAAAATAAATATATCTCTCCAATATTTGAATCCATCGCTTTTTCGAACCAATGAAGGTGGCTCTACGTACGAGTCCCTCTAATAAGCGTACTTTATGGTGGATTGCTTTATTTGTATGCTTGTTCTAGATCTAGAAGAATCTAAAAGAAACATCTTAATGCTTCCAAAGCTTCCTGTGTCAAAAAAGTTACGACTATTAGAATTTAGTTTTGCTCGCTTCGCTCGTCCGGCCAACAAAAAAAAAGAGTAGGGTACTAATCCTGGGCAGTCACGCACCTTGCTACAGGTCTCCAATAATTGAGCTTTAAATACGGTTTGAGAGCATTTTTCGAAAAAGAAAGGTGCATTTACGGTATCAACGTGGCTAGACCACGCCAAAATTTTCTCAATACTTTTAATTTATTGTTGCCTTGAATAAGCATAGAAAACAGGCCAAGGCTTATATCCGTCTTTTTTCTACAATGGATTCATTAAGCATCAACTTTATCACACTGACTTGTCATCACAGATTTGTTAATTATTTTTGCCCCAACCCAACATCCATTTGTCCGGAAACTAAACACAATTTCACAAACTTTCATGTTCATGGTTCCTCCCCAAAGTGATTCCCTAGAACCGCAAATCCCACTCCGGCAGTGAAAAATGGTTGCAGCGTTGAAAATCTAAGCACCACCTCACTATAGGCTTGGCTTTTTTCACCCTGCAACAGCCTACAAAGCTTTAAAAATTGAAAGCCACCTCATCCCCATAACAAGGACGAAGCATCCCGTCCCGTTCTAACCCGGACCCGTCCGTTGTTGGTCTACGCGGCGCGTCGGGGAAATTCTTCCTCTCTTCTATTCACAGTTCAAAATTTATGCACGGCGTCGTCGTCGACGTCGTCATCGTCGCTTTCATGATGCCATGAAGTCATGTTTCACGTCCTTGTGTTTCCACTAATAGTGCCAACCAACTAACGGAAATGCCAGGGTGTCGTCGTCGTCGTCGTCATCATCTACACCAGGAGCGGGCACAACAAGATGCTCCATCTAGCGGTACCTAGAGTGCTCGTGCTCCTTGCCACTTGGCTTCGGTTTCCGACTTTCGCAAAAGTGTCGTAAAGTTCAAAAAGATTTTGCCAGCCAAATTAAAAAAGGGGGATGGGGAGGGGGGATAGATGGAGGGCGGTATGCAGTCGGGACGGCGAAAAGCTTCCGGGGAGGGAATCAAGGCGCGCACAAATAATAAACACGGCACGGCACTGACTTCTTCCCATTCGGTGGCGGATGTTCTCCCTGGTCGGAGATGAATTTGTTTGCGTTAAGTTTTGCGCTCGTTTGTGCCAAAGTGACAAAACTTGAAATTAAAAATGACATCTAGGAGGAGTCTGCTCCGATGGTGCGAGTGGGGTGGGAGCTTTTAAAGGATTTTTTGGAAGTATTTCACCTTGGATGATGGAAGTATTTTGAGCCCCTACCAAGTACACACCACTGATCGTATTTCCCACGATGAGGAAAAAAAAGTCATAAATCTCATAGTTTTATGCGTGACTGTGCCTCCCAACTTTACCCAACACTGACAGAGACAAAGTTTAGACGGTGCAGTTTTGTAATAGCTTTCTACGTATTTTACTATTATGGTGAAAGTGAGCAAATGAAAAAAAAAACTAAAATGGTAATCTCTGAGACATCACTTCAGATCGCAAAAGCGATGTTTTTCTTTTATTATTTCGCATAAAAACTTTCATCTTAAGATTCAATTTACTTTGATGCATTTTTGAAAAATTCAAATGCAGTTTTTTTTTCGATTTTGCAAAAGCTTTCAAATTTCGAACACAAACACAATTTCCAATTTCAGATTGCAAAAGCTCGCGTCATTTAGTGTAAAATAGCAAAAAGAATAGAATGACGCGAGCTTTTTGCAATCTGAAATGGTGCGTCAAAAAAAAACTGCACCTGAATTTTTCGAAAATGCGTCAAAGTAAATTGAACCTTATGTAAAATGGATACTTTATGGAAAATATGATATTCAATTATTTAAGTTTGAACTCGCCCACAAGAACTAATTGACTCTTGTCTCTTTATAAATCCAAAGCGATTTTGGCATTATTTATGGACCAACATCATGCATGTCATGGTGGTTACTCATGGCTACTTCAAAATCAATGACATTTTGTTGGATTTTGTAGAGTGAAATCGGGTCATAAATATTTTGCAGAACTAGTGTACTTCCAGCAAAATAATTCTCGATTACTTTTTCAAAGGGACGTATCAGCTTTTGTAAACAATGCATTTGACAGTCGATTTGGCGTAACTGGTAGGTGGCCGACGCATGCTAACACTACCATCAGATAGAGGACATTTTTCCCTACCTGCTAGTGGTGTTAGAAGGCGCTATCTGTATCCCTATAATAAGGCTCCATATAGGTAGTTATTTTAGCTTAGCACCCCATTCTTTCACCGGTGATTCATGTTGGTTTCTATTTTGAGTTTAGTGACTTGAGTAATGTCTTTCTACCGTGTGTTGCTAAAACCCAAAACAATATCATCACAAAGAGCATCGTCATATATATATATATATATATATATATATATATATTGTTTGTCGGTCGATCAATGTGCAGTAGTTGTGTAGTTGTATAATCAATATTCCAAATGCATCGACGGCAGATTGTTTCCCGGAGCCAGCTGATTCCATCATTTTAAGTGAAGAGTAAGACATTGAAGTTGTACAGCCATGAACTGTTGTTAAGGACTGCGGAAGAAGACGAGAAAAATCGAGCAGGAGGATCTCGACCTGGCAAAAAACCAAATATCAACAAGGGCGCTCATGTAGGAGCTGAGCGACTGTTTTAGGATTATTTCTCCGAGAATCCCACGTATAGCAATTCACAGTTTCGGCGGCGGTTTTAATGTCCCAAAACTTGTTTACAAAAATTGTTGCAGAAATAGAAGCCGTAAATCCTTACTGCGTCCAAAAGCCTGATGTGGCTGGTTAACTAGGATTAACTGGCCTTCAAAAATGCACCGCCGCAATCCGTCAGCTTGCAAATGGCATGCATGAATAAATCAGGATGACAGAGACGGCAGCGCTGAAATCTCTTGTGGAGTTTTGGGAAACCACTGTTCGTATTTACGGCCCCAAAACCTACGCTATCCGACACCTGACGATGTGGAGAGGTTGTAGCGTGTTGGAAAGAATCGTGGATTTCCTGGAATGCTAGGATCTTTAGACTGCTGCCATTGCGTTTCTGCCTTCTGGTTTGTTCCTGTGATGGGGTCCTGGGACCAGGGTCCAACATTTTCGAAATATAGTAAGGAAAATGAACTCACTACGCATTCTTTTTATTTCGAGCAGTATCATTTTCGTGTCATCTATTCAGCTTCTTGTCATTGAGTCACGATGAACATGCTTCCTGTCAAACACGACTCTGCTGCTGGCTATTATCTTTTTATGAGTTCATTAGTTCATTTCATTTGATACAAGTTTTGTTTCAATTGACGGAATGAATGACTGGGAATCTGTCTCCTTCGTTTTTTTACACTGTCACTTCAATTCGTTGCTGAATCGACAGGTCACGTGTCGCGTCGTTTCTAGTGCTCTAAGTTTTGTCTTGGTGAATCGGTGAAATATGGATTGTCCAGGACCATCATCTTCGACTCCAAAAGGAGAGAAAAGGAAAAGTGATGGTACAACGCTGGCTGAAAAGGCAGCTAAATTTATTACACGTGATGGAGAAAAAGCGATCTGCAACATAGATACCGGTAGTGGGTGTACCTATATCCAGCGAAAACTGGATATCAACAATTTCGTGCGTCATTTCCGAACACGCCACACGGAAAAAGCAAGTGCCGAAGGGCTACAGAAGGAAGGAGAACCATCAACAAAAAAGCCAAGGCATGTCGTAAAACGGCCATGCGCTATCGACAAGCGGCTTATAGTCGAAGTGTCGGTTTCCTGTTTCGAGTGGGAAGCCATGCACCAGCTTTATGATCCACTAACGGCTGCGGTAGGTATGTCAATGGATACGCGAATCTTGAAAGGGCATGTGACTGTCAGCGCGGATATGATCAAAGATGCGATTGCTAATGAGATGAAGGGATTATTAGTCTCGCTGCAAATTGATTCCGCTTCACGCCACAATAGACACGTGTTGGCTATTTTGGCCAGATACATGATCGATGATAGAATCGTCACGCGAACCCTGGGTTAGTAGCATACACAATACCACACTACTATAATGTAGGGTGAAGGGTTCTTATCTCGGTCTAGGTTTTTATTTTTGTTTTATCACCGAAACCTTGGATGGAAGCAAGTTGCTTCTAAACTTCGTATGATTCGTATGAAAGTGACGAAAAAATTTCTAGTGATACTCCCAAAATAAGAACATAGACTGAGAATCGATCCCATAACCTTACAAACGGGTGAACTTCTTATTTGTTTTCTCTAGGGCTAATCGAAGTCAAGGAGAGACAAACCGCAGGCTTTTTGAAGGATCAGATTATGGGAGTCATCCAAAGTTACGGATTAACAATCGCTCAAATTTTTTCAATCACGTGTGACAACGGCGCCAATATGTTGGCTGCAGTGAGGCAACTGAAGCAGCAGTTTGAAGCTAACAGCCTCCCGGTATACGACTCTAGCGAAGATCCAATCGATGAGGAGAGTGGAAGACAACAGGAAATGCTTACAGCGGCCAGTTGCAGGAACACCTGAACCTAGTTCGATGTGCGGTCCATACACTGCAATTGGCTATTTTGGACGTTGTCAACAAATCGGACGAGGGAGTGAGAAAACTGACCGAAGTGGCTAAAAAATGTAAGTTGGTGAAATATGCCACTTTTTTTGAGTTACATGGCGCCAGCTATCCGCCAGTATGGAGGCAAACACGTTGGGGAGGGATCTATTTGATGATATCAAAGTTTTTGGAGCAAAGGTTATTTTTCGAGCAGCTTGCTGAGCAATTTCAGGAATTAGGTATGTTTTAAGAGATCTATTTAATCCTTTAAATAATGTATTGTTCTTTGACAGATCTCTCACACAGCTGGGAATTCGCTGAACAGTACGAGCAAGCTTTCAAGCCATTGTACATGCTAACAAAAGACATGCAGGCAGAGCATGTCTCGTTGTCTGATTTTTACTTGCAGTGGCTTATTGCCACTCAGAAAGTCAAAAAAACCGAGCCGAATGCTTTTGCTGGTCAGCTGGTGACCAGTATGAATAACCGTTTGCAGAATTTAAAAACTTCAAGGGCATTTAAAATGGCCCTCTATTTAGATCCACGGCTGAAGTAGGAGATTCAGTAAATAATTCTCTCTCACTCTCCTCCACTCTCCCATTCAAACTACCTCCCACACTCCCACTTATATCCTACTTTATCTACCTCCCACTCTACTTCCTGGACTGTTTACCTAGCACATTACCTACTTTACACTCTATCCACCTCCCACGCAATTCATTCCTCACTCTATCTAACCCCAACCCTACTTTCCACCCACTCAATCTACATCACACTGTATCTACTATCTATTGAGCGGCTCATAACCGCATATTACTCCCATCTTTGCTTGATTTCTTAACCATATGGGACAATTATACTATTATAGGAAGACTGTTTACCTCCACTTTTTAAATCTCCAACTCTATCAGTTGACTACTCTTCCTGCCTCCAACTCTTTCAATGATTTATCAATTCAAATTGCAGGCTTACATCGTTGAGACCTGGAACAGGATCCACGATATTCGCTCACCAAAATCAAAAACATCTTGCGATTCACCATCATCTTATGCTGTGGAAGACGAAAATGATAGCCTCATTACAGAACTCTTTGGAAACTCTACAGTAACCACATTTGCTGGCGAAGAGTCTGGTTTTATGCAGCAATTAAAGGCAGTGGAGCAAAGGCGAAGCATCACTTTCGATGTGTGGAGATTTTGGATGGAACGTAAAGGAACCTACCCTGAGCTCACTGCGGTAGCTTCCGTCGTACTAGCCACACCATCCAATCAAGTATCGGTTGAACGCGCTTTCAGCGCATTGGCATTGATCCTTACTAACTCACGATCAACACTTGGAGAGGACACTCTACAAAATGTGTTACTAGTTAAACTCAACAAGGAGTTATTTGACCAAATTCTGCCAACGATGTGTAATTGGAAAGACGATAATAATGAGTGAATTTCCATTTAGAATTATTGTTTTTTGTTGCTTATTTTTAACAGAGGAAAAACAATCTTAGATGTAATGTTACTAATTTACAGTGATTCATTTATCAGTATCTATTGCATCAATAGGATATACATTTTGAGTTTGAACGAGAAAAGAAATTGCTCAAATGATTTAGTTATACTTAACAATTAGTCGAAATGATCCTTCATAGAAATAAATTTGGACTTTCATCAAAAGCAGTTTTATTTACAAAAAGTTTTCTTATTCATTAAATTACCTCATATCCATTCCAAAACTTGATCTGGTGTACTCTGGGTGAGACTCTGGGTGGCCAATCAACTATTGCTCGATTACTTTTTCGAAGGGACGTTTCAGCTTTTGTAAAAAATGGATTTAATTGTCGATTTGGCATAAGTAGTAGCTCACTCACGCATATTAACACTACCATCAGATAGGGAAATTTTCCCCAACCTGATAGTGGTGTTAGTATGCGTGGGCGAGCTACTAGATATGCCAAATCGACGATCAAATGGATTGTTAAAAAAAACTGATAAGCCCCTTCGAAAAATTAATCGAGATTTGTCAAACTGGTGGCCCGCCCACGCAAATCAACACCACCGAGCAATTTCCGCCCATCTGAATGATGTTAATTGATGAGGGTGAGGTATCCCGAGCCCGACAAATTGAAGATTTTAGACTATATTTACAAACGTAAGTGCATTTTACAACGAACAAATGGAATTTTCCTTCTTTACATTGAATAACAGTCAAAAGTAGCTGTAAATAGTACATATTGAGCCTTAAAAATATATGGATACATAATTCAATCATCTTTATTAGGAATATGAACTAATCAGTGCCAACGTTTCATTAGGGCGAAACAGTGAAATTACTTTAACCACCGATTTCTCGCAAATAAAAGCTCACTCCTGTTAATTACCGATGCCTGCAAGTAGTAGAAACATTGATCTGATGGTGTCGTTACTTTGCATATATGAGCTTTTATTAGCGAGAAATTGGTGGTTTAAGTGATTGTTTACAAAAGCAATTTCTCCCATTTGAAATATTTTGCACCGAAATTTTACTACCGTCGAATACGGATCATTATTCCAGTCTTGCAGAGTTGATCATCCAACCGTACTTTATGTATCCTAAAATTAACAGAATAATTAGAAAGTGTCAATTAAACTCACCTTTGACCAACTTCCGCGTATCATGTTTCTTCAAGAGCTTGTCGGTTGGAACATTTATTTTGATTTAGGTTTAGGTTGGGATCTAGTTTTTCCTTGGGATCGATTGCTTCCAATGTAATAGACTCCGTGTAGCTTCTCCTGGACTGTCTCAGTTATTGCAATCGTTTTTGAATGCGTGGAATTCTGTTGTTTAAGTAAAAGTTAGCTGGAAAATAGATAATCATATTAAAGATTCTATTACTTACCAAATGATTCATCCAGTTTGAACGGGAATACACAAATTGTATTAGAGGGACGAATTTTACTCTCAACAGCTGCACTAAACATTTTATATTATTGTTTACATTTCGATCTAAGAGGAAGAGGAGACAACTGGCTTCTTTTTGTCGGTGACGTGTTTGTCTTCGCGAAAACGACCGTGCAAAAATTATTTCATTATGGGCGACGCAGTAGACTGTCAAAATACAACAAAATAGATTTTCTTTTGTAAAAATTCTCGCGTTTCTGTACGTTCGCCCGACCAATCAGGCGCTGATTCGCGTTTGACTGAAAATTGGTTCATAAAAGTTCCCCCTATTGTCTCCTCTTCCTCTTAGATTTTGATATTCTGAAATGAATTCACGCTAACTTGAAAGTACCCATTAATGGTTGAAAAAGACCCATTTTGAAGAAAAGTGGCTTAACTCATTAAATGAGTAAATTTTTTACCCATTAATGAGTATCTGTTACCCATTAATGAGTAATTGTTAATCATTAATGGGTAACAGATACTCATTAATGGGTAAAATTGTTTAATCATTAATGAGTTAAGCCACTTTTCTTCAAAATGGGTCTTTTTTTACTCATTAATGAGTACTTTCAAGTTAGCGTGAACCGACCTAAGTGAAGTGCCAAACGTCAAAACAAACTGCTCGAATCAGAACGCGAACTGCTTCGCTTCAGCGATGGCGATGAACAAAATGAACGCAAATGAGGTAAATACAAACAGCATGAAATAAGATCGAAAATGGGTTTGTTGATGTTGAAAGGTGATCTGCTCGAAGGGAAGACACTGATTTTCAATTGAAAGTGAAGATTGACAGCCTAATCGTCGATTGACGATTTTCAATTGAAAATGACTTTGTCCAGCCCTGCCTGGGACACATCCAACCACGCAAGACGAAGCGCCGTATCGTCTTCGGATGGTCATCGCCTCTTGACATCGCTGTCACCTCTTGCATTGGTATTCATCCTCACAAAACGCAATGAAATGCACTGAACCACAAAGCGAAACGTTAACTGAGCCAAAAAACGTAAACCAAAAAATTGTGAACAAAATCAGCAGTGTCACAAGCAAACATAATAACGACCCAGAGCAGAGTGTTTTCAGTGGGGCGCCAAATATGAAAACTCATGATTTATTTTTTGTTGCGTTCTCATTTCCCAACCCCTTTTAGCTACTACCGGTGCGGGCATAAGTTGCTATATGGGGCTCGGAAATAGAGATAGGGACCCGTATGGGGACTCCCGTGGCGGTGCGCTAAGCGTGTGCAAGCTACCAGTTACGCCAAATCGACGATCAAATGCATTGTTTACAAAAGCTGATACGTCCCTTTGAAAAAGTAATGGAGAATTGAATTTATTTATGAACATTGATTTGGCTTCGGAAGAAAACCATTTTATAATTAATTTTATTTATTTGATAAAAAAAAAATCCGCCTTGACTTTCCAGAAATCATCGGGAGAAAGCATGCTACTGACATCTGTATCCGTGTTCGCGGAAAACGTTTATCTATGCCACGAATACGCGTGCATAATTTATGAATTAGTTCATGTCTGATCTATTCTGGACAAGTTATTTAAATCTAGATAAAACATTCCAACGGTTTCAACAGTTTCACATTTGAATTGGCCGTTATGGATTTTTGAGCAAAAGATAAGTTTAAGTTCCATGTCGGTTTGTTTGCGCCCTAATTCCAGCTCTATCTAGATATGATTTCTACAGAAAAATTGCTCTACAATACGCCTAGTATGCAGAAAAAACTTAAAAGGAATTATGGATCACCAAAAACTCTTGGAATTCTAAAATCACATACAATAAAATATATTTCTTCAAATGACCAACCTAAGTGGTATCTGTCAATTCCACTCAGTTCATATAAAAAAATGATTTTCTGAATTTTGAAATCATCAGATGTTATAATGATATTTTGTACTTGTAAGATTCAAGAGGGGTTGAAAGACAAGTGTTTGACACGTAAAACCTGTCAAATTTGCTTTCAGATAGTCGCAATCAGCGATTTTACGACTCGCGAGCGCTCACTCAGAGTGAGCGCTAACGAAACTTAAAATCGCTTATTGTAGCACTCTGGAAGCAAAATTGACAGGTTTTATGTGTTAAACACTTGCCTTTCAACCTCTTCATGTATATAACAAGTACAAATTATCATTATAACTAATGATTTCAAAATTCAAAAAAACATTTTTCAATAGCAAGTGAATGGCAGAGGGCCTGGTCTCTGTATGTTTCAAAAAGTAAATATCGAACTAAGAGAACTGAACACGATAAACACGATATTCAAAGTTCCCAAAATTATCCAGTAGCTTAGATCTTGAAGTTCTACAGGTTCACAATGCATTGAACGATGTCTTCATCGAATTTTCGAACCCTTTGAGCCTAATGAAACTCAATAACATTCTATGGGATCAGTGTTGCCAGATTGTTTTAAAGCTTATCGGTATCGAAGGTATTAAAAAATTGTTATTTATCGGTTTTTACTATTTAATAAATTTTATATTTTTGCCGTTTTTGAAAGCGAAAATTTTAACGATGGTGACGACTGGGACTTTAGGAGAATTGCTTTATTTGATGGCTTTCTCAGTCTTAAAACACTCTTTTTTTACTTAATTTTTAAAATAATCGTTGTTCTCAAGTGGTGATAAAAATTGTGATGAAGTAGTTTTTTTCAATTTAATATCATTAAATGAACAAAAATATGGAAAATCAGTCACAACAACGACTAAACTATTGACAACAACGACAAATAATATTTTCCTTTGAAAAAGACCACAACCCATGGCCGAAATGTCGGACAGATTACATCGTAGTCGCTGCAGTGTTTTAAGACTGAGAAAGCCGTTAATGAAATCAAAATTTTAGCTTTTGAACTATGATCGGAAAATTTTGGATGAAAACTCCGGGAATGTTTGAATTAGCTTCTGATCGAAGCTGAAAAAAATTTCCAGGGAAAGACGAAAGAAGCTCTCTTGGATGAAGTTCGAGGAAAGTTCTAAGAAAAGTTGGAAAAACATCCAGGAAATTTCCACAACACGATTTGAAAAACTTGTGGCGAGAATTTAAATAAAATATCGAAAAAAAAACCGGATGTCACAGCCAAAAATATCGGAAATCAAAAGAAAATTTCCAGAAGAAGCCAATTCCAGGGAAAGCCAGAAGAAGCTCAGAAAAACCTTCCAATAGAAGTCGAACAAAAAAATCTTTGGCTTATGGTCAAACTTCCAGAAGAATATGAAAGAAACTTCCTGGAGACGCTGGCAGAAAGTTCCTAAGGTAGATTGGAAGAAACATCTGAAGAAACTTGGAAGCCAGAACGCTTAAGGAACAGTTGAAAGAAACAAGGACATAATTCATAAAAAATCCCTGAGAACTCCGCAATTTCCCTGAAGTTTTCGGAACATTCCTGAACTGAGCTTAAGAATATTGCATAATTCCTAGAAATTCCTTAAAATTTCTTGTAATTTTCCTATTTAAAATTAGAGGCTGTTTTGGAGTTTTCTGGTCATCCTCGAAGCGCTCGGAATTTCCCTGATTATAATGAGACTACCGGAATATCTCCAATCATCTTTGAAGGCCTCTGGACTTTCTTGGAGATTACGAAATCTCTTAAGTGCTCCCAAAATGTTCTTGAATTTATTGTAACATCAGCATTGAAGTTCTCTGATCTTCCCTTTTTTTTGAATTTTTAAATGTTATTGACTCTGGCATAAAAAAATGTAACTTCCATTACGTTTCCTAAATTTGCATGAGCCCTTCAGGACATAGCTGAAGTTTTCGGAAATTACCTGAGTTTCTCGGAACTGCTTTATAATTTAAGGAATTTTATTGAAATTAATTGATCTGCCCTGATGTTCTCCGAGCTTCACTTAAGTTCCTGAAAACCATTAAATTTCCTTAAATTTCTTCCTTGAAAACTTGTGAAGTTTCCAAAATATTTATGATGTTTCCTTAAGTTCACTAGAGTTCGCTGGACTTTTTTGACATTTCCGGGTTTTCGAATTTAATCCAAAGTTAATGAAACTGTCTTTAATTTATTGAAACTTACACAAAAGTCTGGACTTTTCTGATGTTTCAGATCTTCTTAAATGTCCTGCAGCTAGTCTGGATCTGTCTTTAAAATCTGATAGCATTCTTGAAATTCCGGGAAAGTTGAAAAAATGGCAGGAGAAGATGAAAGAATCATTCGAGCGAAGGCTGAAGAAGCTTCCAAGGTAAGGTGGAAGAAAATTCCAGGTAAAGTTGGATGAAACTTCAAGAAGTTTAAAAATGAATAAAAACTTTCGAAAGTTAAATAATGTTTGAAAAATATTTCTCGATTCCCTAGAAATTACCGGAAAGAGCCATCGACTATTTCTTGATTGATGGGTATCCAAAAACGGTGAAGACATGCAAACATTAGTCGAAAGAGTATCAAGCATAAGGCATCCTTAGAGATGATTGCTTAGAATTTTGAAGGCTCAAAAAATATGAGGTATTTAAAAAGATACAAGTCTCTCACAAAAATTTTCACCGAAATTCAAGCGCGGGCAGGCAATATTAAATTTGATTATTTAAAAAAAAAAAATCGGTATAGAATCTCAAAAATCGGTATTCTGAGGAATCTTATCTGTATATCGGTATCTAGTTCGGAAATCGGTATATCTGGCAACGCTGTATGGGATACAAAGTTGGGCTGACCTATTATTTAAAGTTCTATAAGTTCTGGTGAAGTTAATATCTTGAAGGTCTACAGACTCAACAATGTCTTTTATGATTTACCGAATGAATATTTTAACTCTAATCGCCTCATTGAGATTTATAATATTATGTGAAGCATAGAGTTGGGTTATCAACGTATCTGTGATTCTTCAAATTAATCTGGAGCTAGGATCTCGATATTTTAGAGGCTCATCAAGACCCATTTTTTGAACCCTCATAACATCACGCTATAACTATGTCAACAAAATATCTTTGATGTTACGAATCATCCCGAAGATCTGATGGTATTCTTCTATAATTTGATTAAATGTTAGAAGCAGTAAACAGCTGAAACGAGAAAGAATATCGAGCTGTCCAAATTATCCTTGAGTTAAGATCTTAATGTTCTACGAACTCAACAAGATATTCTATGAAGATATAATGAAATATTTGAACGCGCAAAGCTTTGTGGAGCTCCTGAATATAATTTGTGACCACGCACTGGCGCAGGAAAGGGGTGTTTTAGGGTTCAAACCCTTACCCTCCCTGTGGATTGTTCATATACATTCATTTTCCTCGTTTCCCATTTGCTAGAGGGATGGCCTCGGTGGCTTGATTTGTTAAGAAAATAAAGGTCGCGATCAAACATGCAGGCTTAACACATCACCGACTGGTCAACACGGCAATGGTGAACCTACTATCTCGAATATCTACGGCTTCCTCGTTACGTTTGTTAATCAACGGACACCTCTCCGCACTCTTCCCGAACCAGCGATCAATTCGACAAGGCGACCCACTCTCAATGCATTTTTCTGTGCGGAAAATGGTCTCACTAAATTGGAACAGCCTCGTAACGAACTTCAGTCGACAAGTGTGGCTTCACTCGTTACGCAGCTTGTCACTGTACCAAAAGGTGACACTGTTAACATCTTATTGTCGTCAAAAATATGGTTCATTCTGCATCTACCGGCATTGAAATGCAAGGCCCTACTAATTAACCGTCACATACATGAGATCGAATCCGTTCCTTATTACAATTCCCTCCTACAACAAGCAAAACCAAGCAAATTCCATTAGAGACCTTCCCTGTTAAAAAAAATAATCCTAAGCAATGTTGCAAATTTTTCCTTTCAAATCCGCCAGCACCCTTCCACCTATTTAATCCATCGTTTCTTCATCAAACGAATGGGCAAGCCAAAGGTGGAGATATAAAAACCAAATATCCACTGGACCTGTGTCGATGCAGGGGTAACGCCGTCAAGTTTGAATGGTTATAGGATCAACTTTATCACGAGTGCACTCGAGCGGTGTGTTGTGATATGAGGGATAAGGTTGCCATAGACAGCCGTTTTTGCTTACTAAGCAGGTAAAACGTGGAATCAATCCCCGGTCCTATTAAATTACTTATGGTTACATCGCTAAATTATCGTGTGAGGACTAAGCAGGTCATGATGAGAGGAGCAACACAATAGTTGGGTAAAGAAGAATTACATTATAACACACCATCAACTAGAAATGCTTCGGCAACGTGGGGCTTTAGGTAGTGATGAAACGTCGCTAGAACTATTCCAAAGCCGCAGACAGTATATGAGCAAGTCAAACGCGCACTTTTTTGCCTGTAGATTTGAAGACATATTTCAAATCTCCTCGTACATCGTACGAGTTAGGTAAAGAAGTTTGCGTTTGACTTGTACTGTGGCATCAACGGCCCTTCGCTTATTTTCAACTTATATTCAATTTTCATACTGCCGTACTCTAACGGAACTATCCACCTATCCTGTTCTAAGACCATTCTCTAGCTAATAAATTATCACACTAAAGCTTCATGTTCGATAGCATTTCCAAACCAACTCTAGCAAAACATCATGAGTTTAGTCTCAAGCCCCTCCACATTCAAGATTCGTTAATCGCTTTATTTTTTAATATGAATACATTGAAATAACAACAAATCGATCGTTGGTGTGTTGTAATAAAAGGAGCTCGTTTGCCTAGTGGAAATCATTTTTGCTTACTGAGCAGAAGACCGTGGGCTCAATCTATATACATATACAAATTTGTTTTTCTTAAGAATATTTAAAAAAAAAATGTCTGCTATTCTATGTTTACTTCTAACGAGTTATGATTCCGTATGGAGTTTAAATATTGTTTGAGTTTATGCCGAGACATTGAAAAGTCAATGGTTTCGCAGTATTGATTGTAAAACGCCATCATGCGATTTAATGGCCCAAATTTTGCATAATTTGTGCGATGATGGGTTATGGCAAATACATTTTGATTGCTGAGTTGTCGAGTAGGTGCATAAAAATTTAATTTTGATAAAAGTTCTGCTGAGTTTATGCGCTGCGAAACGATATTGTTTACAAACAAAACCACGGCATATTCATGCCGCTCTTTTAATGTTTGTATGTAAATAAGCATGCAGCGTGCTTCGTGTGATGGAAGAGGAAATGATGTCCAACCTAATTTACGAAGGGCATATAATATATATGCTTTTGTACTGATTCTAATCTTTCCTCGTGCGTGATTGAAAAAGGAGACCATACAATGGTGCAATATTCCAGTAATGACCTCACATAGGCAATATATAGTGTTTTAATTGTGTATGGTTCCTGAAAGTTATAGTAAAAGCATTTGATAAAGCCTAGCATGTTATTTGCCCTGTGAATTATTGTATTGTAATGGTCTATGAAAGTTAGTTTGAAGTCTAAGAAAATTCTTCAATACCTAACTCTTTCACATTTTTCAACATTCTGATTTCCTAATGCATTTGAAATGTTTGATAGTTTTCTTTTTCTGCCAAATGGTATTAAGTTGCATTTTTTTACATTCAGTTCTAATAGGATTTTTCACACGATGTGTAGAATATGTGTATTTCACTCTAGAATATATGTCTTCTTCATTTTTTATTTTCAAAAAGAGCTATGTGTCGTCAGCATAGATTAGCAATTTATTTTTTTTAAGAATGCAGGAAATGTCGTTTAAATACAGAATAAAAAGAAGAGGTCCCAAATGAAAGCCTTGGGGGACTCCTGAGAGAACTTGAATAAGGGTCGATTTCTATCCATTGAATTTAATTATTTGTTGGCAGTTGGTTATATATGATTCAAGCCATTTCAGGAGTCCTGGCTCAATTCCAATTTTTTTTTATCAATTTGAAGAGTAGCATGGGTATGTCAATTCGGTCAAATGCCTTGCTTAAGTCCGTTTAGAGGGCTTCTACGTGGTACATTATCCTTTGAATTTAATGTATAGTCTATGAATTCGAGTAAATTTGTCGACGTCGAACGTCCTTTGAAGAAGCCGTGTTGAATGTCGGTAATTCTATTTTTGGTTTGAAGAAATAATTTTTCATTACCTTGAAAAGCTTTGGAATGCAAGAGGCTTTTCCTTGATAGTTACGTACGTCAGCTTTACGACAAGATTAAAAAATAGGTACTAAAAATAAGCTGTTCCATATTTTTGTGGAGCTGTGAGTTCCATTGCTAGACTTTTTAAAAATGCTGGAGGAATTCCTTCAGTTTAAATTATGCACTTGAAGTGATTTGACGCCTATGTTGAAAATTCTGGATGAAATTAAAATAAACGCGGTTGCGATCTTCTTCAAAAAATATCGTTTAGATTTCTTGGAAAAAATTGAAAAAAGGATTACAATTTTTTCCGGGCTATCCCAGACACGTTTAGGGTTGGTAATACCGGCACATTTTTCCTAAAACCGGTTTTACGGTATTGAAAATTCTAATACCGGTAAAACCGGTAAAACCGGTATTTGGACAAAGTTCTAAAAGGAATAAAAAGCTGCATAATTTGTATAAAAAGCGTTTATTGGGCAACGATTATATAAAAAAAAATGCACTACTCAAAGCCTGTTCGTTAAAATAACCTTTGAGAACGCAAAGAGCGTTTATCGTATTATCTCCCAAACGATAACGGAGCTTACTGACAAAGTTTCCGGATGCCGAAACTGCTCGTTCAGACTCCACTGATGTAGGACGTACAGTGCAAAGGGCATCGTAAATGATCTTCATGTATTTGCCTTTCAAAGTCTCTGCATCGTAGTAGGCGAACTCTTGTCGAACAACTTTTGTCAAACTGTTTGCTGACGTTGACGTTGAGCCAGAACTAGAAGCTGCAAACTTCGACTGCTGCAACCGTCTTTCAAATTTTTCATTCACGGACAAACCATCGTTCTCTGCATCAGCTGCATCATCTAGTCTATTGAGTTCCTCTCTTCGCTCGATCTCTGCATTCATTCCGTTCCCTTCCAAATCAATCAAACGCTGTAGTATTTCAATCGACTGCTATTTAAAAGCAGTCCGCGAGGTCTTGAAGAATATTCCAAAGTCATTTGTCATTGTATCGTGGACAGAGCGATTGCTCATAAATGCAAACAAATCAGCGTAGACAAACCGTCTTTCTGAAATTCTTCCAACAAGAGACTCGAGGAGCTGTTAGTGTCAGTGTCAGTGATATTCCATACTGTTCCGTTTTCGATGAAAGTAGCTCAACACACCGCTCCGCGTTCATGGATCCATCTACTCTTTGCAGGCCTAGGTTCCACGTTTTGTTGGCAGCATGAGCATTTACATTCATGTAACGTCGATTCCTGTTGGATGTCCACTCGTCAAACGTGAGACTTAGTTTCCTTCCATCCTTTTTTATGTCTTCGAATTCCTTCCGGTATTCGTTGACGACCTTCTCAAAAAACATTTCCACTCGATGCCTTATTCCTTGGTGAGTTCGTCGGATGTCGTTGAAGTCACGAGCAACTAACCCTTGCCTTATGCCTTCCGATTTGCATATTGTGTGGAATGTAATTCCGTCCTTAGCAGATAGTCGAGCAAGAACAGCATCGATAGGGCAAGCCTTTGAAAAATATTGAACGATGGTTCTCTTTTTCGTACTGGATCCGGATGTTGATGCAATTTGCTCAGATGTTTCAGAAGGGGCAGATGCATTTCGTTTGTCCAATATTATTTCATGTTGTGTTCGGAGATGCGCAATTAATCCACTTGTGCTAGAACCAGAGTTACATTTTTCTCGTGTGTGCAAAAATGTGCTGCCGAGACTCTCAACAAACCGTCTCCCGTCGCAACGAAAACAACATGTGACGAGCGAGAAAGAGACACGCGAGAATAAGATACGAGCGAGAAACAAACGCGACACCCAAAAATCCTGGCGTGCGCGAGGCTCGCGCTGATCTCATGTGCCTCATCTCATGTGCTACAATTAATGCTAGAACTGCAGAGCTCGAAGTTCTGGAAGGTGTAAGTAAGCGAAATACAGGCTGTTGAAACTTGGTTGCTTTGACCGACATTTCATTTGCGTTTGCACAAATTCTATTTTAGAGGAAAGGTAGCATATATTTGCAGTGCTTAAATTCTTGAAATCCTCTAATAGCAAAAGCCATTAATTTGCCGGTCAATTAGAATATTCTTTGTTTATTTTTTCCGGTTCAACACTTAACTGCACTTGCATGACAAACACACACGTTATTTTCAAAATATAGAATGGACAAAAATTCTACAAAAAGTGAATCGGTATTGTTTAGTACGGGGATTTGACCGTTGCATGACGTTCACACATTTTCAACGAAATTTAACCATTCATCGGCAACACAACTGGTATATTTTGTTAGATGGGATTCAAAATACGAATAGATTATATCGTAATGCTACAAATGCAGCAATGTTATGATAATTCAATGGGTGATAGATTTTTTTGCAGAACATTTTTTCTTGGCGTATTACCTTTACACGTTCACTTGTACTTTGTTACCATTACTTTAAAAATGTTCAGATTTTTTTTTAATGTGCCTCATGTGATCGAGCATTCAGATAAATTCTATAACAGAAGCGGTGACCCACTGGGTGATGGCGCGGTATATGCTAAATAGTTGCAGCAAAATAGTGACATGAGCGGGCATCGTTGGCTTTAACTCAGATGAGCGTGTAGACCAGTGCAGTGATATATTTACCATTCCAATTATTAATATCACCAAGTCTACCGACCTTCTGTTCTGTTCCTTCAAATCGCTTTCTGGTTGGCACGGTACGATCTAGGTGGCTTCTGCTGACCATTGCTCTGCGGATTTCGATGGCATCGTTTTCGCGTCAATGTCCGTAATCGCTAAGAAGAAATAACCTTTTCGGTTAGATAACGGGGCGACCTTGCCTTTGTATACCAACAGTGTCAGAAGGAAGTGCCTGAGTATCGGCACCAATTCCACAAAGTGACCACCAAGCGCCACCATCTCGCTACAACAAACCAGAAAGTGGTACAGCCATTGCTACAACCTGCAACAGATCAACCGATCAAATCACCATGTTGCCACCATGTTACCAGAGTGTATGGTTTAAATTTGGAAAATACCGTGTTGAAAGTTGATCTATCCATTTGAAAAATTATGATATTCAAAAACTTAAGCACATTCTTAAGTCATCCTTTTTTTAGCAACTCTCTAATTCAGATCAGAAGAACATCAGCAAATGCTGATCTTTTAAAACTTCCTGGCTGTATAGGGAGCATTAGACTGATGCAAATTTTGACATTTTCGCTCCACAGTGGTCAAACGGTTTCAAATCGGGTCCTGATTAGTCTCCCAAAATTTGAACTCATTTGAAAAGAAACTGACTTGGCACAAACCATTTGAAGTTTATATGGAAATTACTATGGGAAATCCAAACTTTTTGTTCATTGTCTTCTTACCTTTTTCCATATGGCACTGTTCAAAAATTCAAAAGCTATGCTTATGGAAAATTTTCTCAGCTTCAACTTAGCGGAAGATAGTTGTTGAGCCAAACGTCAAAAAAATAGTTATTAATTGTTTAAGAGATTGATAATCTTATGGCATGATCAAGCAGCTGTTTTGTGAGCAACACTGTATCTTGCAGTGTGACATAGTAGCCATGATTTGTGTGCTCTATTCCAAGCGCCAGTAACACCAATGTTGCCTGCTGAACAGTTGATTGAGCATAATCGTAAGACATTAGTGGCTTGAATTATTGATAACTTTTGATGCTTACATTATATTGAAAAGTGGTTCAGGACAAAGTTGTAGCTGAGAAAATTTTCTACGAGCTCAGTTATCATTTTTTAAAGCAGAGCGATATGGTAAATTGTTAAATGGATATGAACAAAACATTTGGTTTTCCTATAGTAATTTCCATATAAACTTCAAATGGTTTGTGCGAAGTCAGTTTCTTATCAAATGAGTTCAAATTTCGGGAGACTAATCAGGACCCGATTTGGAACCGTTTGAGCACTGTGGAGCGAAAATGTCAAAATTTGCATCAGTCTAAGGGAGCATATCTGAAAGAATATCCTGTTACTTATGCAACGTTTCCTGAACATCTACAAAATTTCCTTAGGTTTTAGAAAATTTACTCAAATTTCAAAGTACCTTGAAATTAAACGGTGGGCCAAAATCTTCATCTTCAGGAAGTTCATTGAGGTTTTTAAAATCTCTGGCAAACTCCTATGAAGTTCCCTAAACTGAAACGAAGATCCCTAAAGTATTCTATCTTTACGAAATTCCCTAAACTTTTTCAAAATGCCCTGTACTTCTATGAAGTTATACGCAGTTCCTCGAATTATTACGCAGTCCACAAAACTTCATCAAAGCTTGCTTCACGTCTACGTTTCTCGTTGATTTTGTGCAAAACTCGACGCCCGAAATTTACTGAATTTGTGCGGAATTCTCTGAACTATTTCAAGTCCATGAGGTTTCATCAAAGCTCTGAAGTTATAAAAAAGGTCCCTGAATAATAAAGAGGTTCCCTGCCATTAAACAATAAACTTCTACGAAGATACCTAAACTTGTATACAGTTCCCACTTCTACGAATTTTTCTGAACTTTTCCATGATCTCAGAATTTCAAATAATTTCTCTAAATTTAGCTCATGATTCATCTGACATATGTTGGTCTTAATGCATAAAACAAAATATAATGTTCTAGTGAAAACAGTTAACGGAACATTAGTGTCAAACGAAGCATTAGCGACAGTATGAATAGCCTCATTCAGCCCATACTGTCAATTACGAGCTGCAAGGTGTATGAAGTGTCGTTGTCTTATAACTTTTTCAGGAACGTAGAAGAAGAGTTATCGAAGCAGTTCGATGAAACTCTACGAAGTTCAATAAGGTTCAGTGAGCTTCTACAAAGTTAGCTGAACTTAAAAGAAAAATCTGCACTTCAAGAAATTTTCCTGAACTTTTAAAAAGTTCCCTGAAGTACCAAAAAGTTTCTTCAAGAACTACAAAATTCCTTGCAACTCGGATAGCAGTTCGTACCCTGGTGTAGTGGCTGTAGGTGCATTGTCAGACAGCACCAGCAAATCAACAGAGGAAGTGGTAGAAGTGCTGCATGAAGAGGTAGTGATAATGGACGTGCCCTCAGGAGGCCGATAAAGCATGCAAAAACGAACATCAGCATCCTCGACAGAAAGGGTTTGTGGATCTGTCGAGATTCGAAACGTTGCAAACAAAAAAAAAATAATATAGGAAATCGATTTAGATCTCCATTGGAATATTTGTTTTGTCCTTCGGCTCCACAGAGCTTTCAAAGATATTGAACCTACTAAATAAACATTTTGGAAAACATGGTTTTCGATTCATATACTGACCGTTGAGTGTGACAAACATGTTGGATTCATCCCAAAATTTACAATCCAGTTTTCTTATTTCTCATCATATTTTCAGGTTGACTTCTACTTGGGACGAACATACCATGCTTTTTGTCTAAATATATTTGAACAGTTCTCAAATTTAAGTAGATGTTTGAATTAACTAGTGATGTCGGCTACAGCTTGAAAGGCTGAAAATACTGATGGATGAAGTCATACGAATCAATTTCAACAACGAAGTTTTTTTTAAAGGGCCCTCCGAACTATTGGTTCTCTGCCAGCTGCAAAATACCTATCAATTTGATCCACCAAGATCAATCGGATCCAAATCAGGCTGATCAATATCCCAAAATTTGAACTAATTTGGTGGCGAACTGATTCTGCACTGGCTCTTTGAAGTTTATATGGGAATTACTATAAGAAAAGTGTATTTTTTGTCCTCATCGTTCTAGCCCTGCACCATAATGATTTACGGAAAAGTTGTCCATCAGAGCCCCCCCCCCTCTTACGTGAAAATTTCCCAGCTACAACTTTGTTGAATGTCAAGAAAATTTGTTCTTAATTAATTTCCAAGTTGATAACGTGCTGGTAGGATTAATCGGCTGTTTTCAGGGCAACACTGCATCTTGCCCTTATGACATAATAGCCTCAATTTTTTGTCTGCTGAACAGTAAATGAACCATGTCAGAAGAACATTATCTTCCTAATCAATCAATAACTAATAATCCTAACGTTCAATTTTCCAATTCCCACATAAACTTCAAAGGGCCAAGTGCAATATGAGTTCGCATCCTATTGAGAACAAATTTTGTGAGAATTATTATTATTATTATTATTATTATTATTATTATTATTTAATTTTATTCATCGGACTATTGTCTACATGAAACAACCTTAAAGCTAAAACAATTCAAGTGTTTCTAATCCGTGCCAAAAAGCGAGATGAAGATTCCCCAAATTCGAATAATTCTTCGACAGCCGTAAACGTACGCATCATAGTTGTTAGTGGTTCGTTGTAACCGAACGCCGTTCGATGATCAGGTATGATCAGGTGCTGATTTGAAATCGTTTGAACTTGATGGAGCTAAATCAATATTTTGAACCATGAAAATTCCATGCGCATGGATCGGTAGCAAATAACCCCGCCGGTAATTGGTTCGTAATCGTTTAACACATCTTCCGCTTGAAATACTTCTATAAAACCACAATCTTTCAACTCTCAAAAACTGAATATTAACTGATTGAAATCAATCAGTTGTACCAGCAACACGAGAATGTGACAGGACTACAACAGTTCTCCACCAACCAGCCACTTTTAGCATGCACGCAGGACGTAGGTACGCTGCCGATCTCCCTGGAGCTCGCCGAGCTTAGCTCATGAGACACAGCACATGTGACACGAATGAGGCACGCAGAAACAAAAAAGAAACGCGAAATAATACGTCTCGAAATGTACCAGGCACCTACGATCTTATAGCAAGCGTGTCTCTATCACGCGGGATGGATGCACGTGTACATTAACTCTGGCTAGAACCTTCACACTTGATAACTATATTGAACTTGACACACTTTGCAATTCCTCTGTTCTGTTTTCCTCTTAAGAAATAGTTCCAGGCAGAATATTGTAGCACTCCTGGCTTCACCTTTTCTTCAAAATCCATTTTGTAATATTGTTCTCACGGAATTGGTTCACAATCAATGTTTCAGACGCTGCTTACCAACTTGTCAACGAAAACGACTACTACACGACTGCGCACTTTTAACCCGAAACATATTCAATCATTCATGCCGTCTCTCTCATTCATACAGATGCATTGACCAAACCAAAAATGACGTTCGTGAGTTATTCGTGTCATCAGAGCTTAACAAACCTTAAATTCCACCTCTCTCGAGTTTTTCCCAGATGATAGTGATTACATGTGTGAAACCCGTGTTGGGAAAATATCAAAAAATCGAATCTCGCCAAGGAACGAGATCACGCTTGATTTTTCGTAGACTAAAATCAACAAGCAAATAACTGCGGTTGATATTGTAAGCTGTGTTATCGCAGCTCAGAATATCAAGCTAACAAAACTCACCACCTGCACTCACCGAACTGTGAGATGAGATTGAGTTTCATGACTTTTGCTTTCCATCCGGACGCAACCGAAACTACCATAACGGAGGGCAGCAGTCGCTCCGTGTCTGCCATCGGTGAAGAGAAAAAAGAGATAATATTATTATATCTTCTCTTTCTAAGAAAACGAGGTGCAACGGGTGCAATGGAGTCATTTTTGCAGCGATTCAACTCTCAGCTTCCACTTTACACGTTGTGATTAGTTTCTCAATATCAAAAGATCATGTAAAATCAATATCAAGCATGATATTTTGCTCCAATATGACGCGTGATTTTGAGAGCGTATGAGAGCGAAAAAATATCAATTTGCTAATGATTACGCCATCACTGGTGAAAACTGACGTACTCAGTTATCAGGTGTCGTGCTTCCAATTATAGATAAAGTGTACTCATTCCCAAGCATTTTCCAGCCAATATTTTCACATGCCACATACATTTATCTGAAAATAATAATTTATGTTGTCACGTCATAAAGTACCACCTGTCGATGTAATAAATCATCTTATCAAAACCTTTTCATTGCATCCTACATCGGATAAAGCTAAGCCAAGTGACAGCGTTGAAAAATACGTCGAACGCCAATCCAAAACATTGACAATTTCATCTGGTCCGCTTCGTTGAAAGAATTTTTTCTAGTCTGACAAATACCCTGCATGCAAGAATAATACGCTCGCGTGATAACATCCACTCCCATCCACAAGAAAAGCACCGTAGCGTACAATTTGCACCGTTTGTTAATCCTGCCTGCATAGTCTGGCTCATCACCCGTGACTCGCTTACCGGGCGGTCGTGCTGTGCGAGCAAACATTGCTGCATTCTTGAAAAAAAAAAAAGAAAAATCCGCGAAAAATATGCATCCCCTGACAATGCACCTCCATCAACCGTGAGCTAAACAGGATTCATTCTACCTTGGTGGGTTTTCCAGTTTGCAAAGGAAGCTGCATTTCGCTATCAAGACTTTTCTCACGTAGACCGTGTGTATCTTGTTAGCGCATGCAGGGCTGCACGGGATTGTCGGCGAAATTGGGAGATCTTTACGTTCGCGACGAAATACATTTTTTTTCGAAGCGGCCAGTGCAGCGTGACGTCTTCCAATGAATTCGGGATCCATTTCGAGTAATCTGATTCGATTCCAGTGGAATGCCCAAACCAGTCCAAACCACAAAAGCACACCGCCGAGAAGACCATCAACTCAGCTCAAATTTGCCACAGCTCGCCTCCCCCACGAGTACACTTGGCACGGTTTTCCACGGATCGTCGCACCTCTACGACACTCTGATTGAAAGAGTGCTCCTTTCTCCGCCGTTCGGTGAAATTTGATTACGCCACGCCGCTGCCGACCGGGTGTTGCCTCGACTCGACTATTTGGAACGCATCGGTTGTTGGTGTGGCCATCCCGCGAGGCAAACTCTCCAAGCGAATGCAATTTTCATGTGGTCCCAAGCAATGAATCGAAAGTTTTCCCAATTTCATCCGGTTCACCGGCATCGGAGTTGGGGGTTTCAAAAACGTTGGTCTTCTCAAAGTGCTGACGCCTGCACGCTGTGAACGGACCCCGCCCGAGCCAGTGAGTGAGTGTGGTAAATATTTGAACGAAAATCCCCCTCTGTGCTCGTTGCCGGTTGGCCAAACGGGAAATTGCTCAAATATAGGTACACTCACACCCGAACCCCGTGCCCGTAGAGCTTGTGCACGTTTAGGATGGCAGACAGGAAGGGCGATTAGAGAGAAATGGTTGGTAATTTGATTTAAACTTTTTCACCATTAGTTTTCAGTGACGGGCGTTTGTGCTAGGCGTCCCAGTCTGTATTTGGCGAAGTTGGTGAGTGGCGGGGATGGGTTTGAAAGTGGATTGGAAAGTTTTCGTGGGAAACCGAGGGAAACTTTTCCATAAGCGAGATCAATACGTTTCGGATTGTTTATTTGATGTAGTGGGAAATATAGTTAGAAATATCAGGGCAATGATTGACCAAATCGATGAAACAATAAGAAGTAGATTTCAGTTAGAATCCACCCTCGTTTAAAAAAGTGGAGTCATACTTTTAGTCACAATTACACACTTAGAAATATTAATGTAAGTTTAGTTGCTCTTAGACTGACATATACGAGCGTCAATTTTGACATAAAATTGAGTCATAATAGACGCAAAATTCTGCTCAATCAAACGTACTTTCGAACTTTTCAGTCTCGGAGCATTTAATTTTACATGACAGGTTTGTTTACGTCTCATCTTTTATGTCGCATTTATGTCAAAGATGGATTCCGTCACGTGTAAGAATAGGTATTTCTAAGTGTCTATTTTTTTTATATGTCACCTTATATGAGCTAAGGGAGGCTGTTGGGTGGTGGACGGATACATTTTAAATTCTGCCACTAGGTGGTGCTAGTGAGCAAGCAAATATGCTGTAGATACGGCTTTATCACGAGATCCTGATAGTTTAGATCATGTAAGTCAATGGCATATGAGCGAATTTAACCACTTTTTTCTTTGACAGCTTCGGTTGTAAAGTTACCACGCTTAACTCTGAACCTACTGCATGATTGAGATCTACCGCATTGCAAATAGAAGAAAATTTAAATTATATCATCAACAAAAATGTACTGCCTCATTTTCAATTACTGTACAAACTTCATTCTACCGTTCTATAATGGAACTATCAGTTTAAAACTTTCATCCTTTTCACTATTCCTAGCTAGTTATGGCCGTACGTCAGATTTTTAACATAGAGCATCTCTTTCAAAGCTAAAAAAAATGATCGACCGTTGACCTGGTCATTAGAGTGATGCAAAATTTGAAATTTTCGCTCCACAATACTTAAACGATTCCAAATCAGATCCTGAGTAACCTCTTAAAATTTGAACCCGTGTGGTAAGAAACTGAGATGGCACAAACCATTTGAAGTTTGTATGGGAATTACTATGGTAAAACCAAGATTTTTCTTCATTTCTATCTAATAATTCACCATATCTGTCTGCTTTAAAAACTTTCAACTGTAATTTTTCAGCTACAATTTTGCTGAAGACCACTTTTTGATTAAATGCAAGAATCGAAAGTTATCAATGGTTCAATGCGCTGATGTCTTATGATCATGCTCAATCAACTGCTCAGCAGGCAACATTGGTGTTTCTGGGGCGTTCAATAGAACACAAAAATCATGGCTACTATGTCACACCGCAAAATACAGTGTTGCCTACAGAGCAGCTGCTTGATCATGTCATATCATGTCATGTCATGTCATATGTTTACCAATCTCTTAAATAATTAATCATTTTTTCCTGTCTCGTTTTACATAGAAGTAGCTGAGAAAATTTTCTGTAAGAATGGCTATCGAACTGTTTCGCAGCTCAATATGGAAAAAAGACTAGAAGGTAATGAACAAACATGTGAGATTTTCCATATTAATTTACATGTAAACTTCAAATGGCTTGTGCGAAGTCTGTTTCTAACCAAATGAGTTGTAACTTTGGGAGGCTAATCAGGACCCGATTTGAAACCATTTAAGCACTGTGGAGCGAAAAAGTCAAATTTTGCATCAGTCTACTGGTCATGGTCACTATGACTATTATATCTATGGCATATCACTCAAGTTTTAGTTTCTAGTGAACTGTTCACCACTGATCTGTTAACCATCCAGACCTTCTGATCAACTTTACCGTGAACATCACCCGTCTAAGTATATTGAGATACAGCAGCACATAATATTTGCAAGTTGAATGCTCATAAGCACCACCTTATGAGAGATATGACTATCACTCGGTAGCTCTTGACTACTGATCAACTTTACCAAAGACATTGCCCTTCTATATTATCAGCATTTGGAGATACTGCTGTTAACAATATGTTCATGCTCACTAGTCCCACCTAGTGGTAGAATTCAGGGTTGATCTGGCCACCTCCAAGCTTTTTTTGGCCGCACCCGCTGGTAAACTTTGCTGAAGCCATTAGCCTTGTATATCTCAGGGTCTTGTGATACAACAGGACAGAATAATAGCATGCTGTAAGTACACTACCTGCAAAATTACAAAATTGGTTCAACCAACTAGCAGCCCTTGACCTCTGATCAACTTTGCAAAAGACATTACCCTGCTATATCCGGCGCCGGTGGTGTAGTGGTAAACGTAACTGCTTTCTTACCCCAATGAGTCTGGGTTTAATCCCAGCTGAGGTCGGTGGGATTTTTCTGAGGCATAAAAATCTCTGATCACGTCTTCCTTCGGAAGGGAAGTAAAGCCGTTGGTCTCGGACCATGAGTCTTTGAATTGAATGGGTGCGATATCCTGCGCAGGTGTGGAAACTGCCTTCCTGCACATTCGATTGCCGTCAATGGATGGCAATCGATGTCCGTTGGTTATTGGTACTAAATTGCGGAACAGAGACCGACGATAAATAAAGGAATGAATTACCCTCCTATATAATCAGGATCTGGACATACAGAGATCATAATATATGCATGCTCCGGATCAACTTTGTCGAATACATCGTCGGTCTAAATAATTAGGATCTTGAGATACTGCTATACAGAATATGTGCATGTAGGAAGCTCACTACCACCGTATATTTAGTTTATAGCATTCAGAATTGTTATTCCTTGCATTGTCATTGTAAAGCAGAATTCAGAATTGTAATTCCTCCTCCGAATCAACTTTGCCGAAAACATCACCCTTCTATATAATCATGATCTGGAGATGCAGCAGTTCTGAATATTTACATGCAACAAGTGCCATCTAGTGGCAGAATTCTGGATTGAACTATGCACCTCTCAGCAGTCTTCGGCCTCCTGATCTACTTTGCCAAAGACATCACCAGTCCATATAATCAGGATCTGGGGATACATCAGAACAAAATATTTGCATGCTCACTAGCACCACCTAGTGGCAGAATACAGAATTGATTTGTTCATCTCTTGATCAGCTTTACCAAAGACATCACCCGATTGAATATTCAGGGGCTTGAGACAAGGCAGTGCACAATATTTGCGTGTGAGATACTCACTAGCGCCACCTTGTGGCAGAATTTCGAATTGATCTGTCCTCTTCCCAGCAGCCCTTGACTTTGTCAAAACATTATCATGCTATGCACCGCTTAGCGGCAGAATTCCGAGTTGATCTGTCCACCTCCCAGCAGGGATCGGGTGCTACTAAATTTTCTGCGAGTAAAATGCACGCTATAGGGAGACAGCACTTGCATTTCCAAAGAGACGTGAAAGAGCATTTTAATTCGTGCAGCACATTTCATTTTTCTTGCTGCTGCTCCAACGGTGTTCACAAAGAAAAGAAATGGATCTCGTGTTGAAAACCATTTATCTCTACTTCCACAAACAGTAGTGACACCTGGTGGTAATGTGCCAACATTCTGCCCGGAAAATATGTATAATTTTTGTTACTTTCAGTTTTGTCTGAACTGGTATAATTTGTAACTTTAAAACAGAGTTGCCAGAACTTATTTTCGAATATCGATATCATCACTTCAACAAATCGTCAATACAGATAAGTGAAATATTCAGTTCTATTAGGTAATAGGGTACATGTCCCCCAGCCTTGGTCTAGTATGACACCTTCAATTACATTTTATACCGTATCTTATGTAATAATTGAGCTGCAGTTGATATTTCACTGTCAACATGTAAGCTTAGATATTCTTATTATTTGGATATTAATTACGCACGACTGAAAATTGTTTCACCTCACGTGGATGCAATGTCAGACTACTGAACTCAAATTTGGTCTATAAATGGATGCAAATTCGTCCTATAGAAGATGAACCTCGATCTACAAAGGTTCGGCATGTGAGTGAAATCGCGCTTCTTTTTCACTCCTTACAACACATTGTTGACGTCACTTTCACTTCTCACGTAAGAACTGATGTGTATGAAAAAGACAGTGTTTTTTACCGATTGATCCAGAAACCATCAATCGCGACGCTTTTAGAATGAAAATAAAGCCAAATAGATCATCTCACGAACACACATATAACGAACTGTCAAGTCTAGGGAACAATGGATTAGCTCCTAAGTAACATTGTTTGTAGATTTTCTCTTTGCATGTATAGGCACATTCAGCTATTTTCAACACATAGTTCGATATAAGATGCTATTATCTAGCATCTAATGTGACTAGAAACGGTTTTGTTTCCAAATTATTAACGAAGGAGAAAGTCGACGAGGAGAATCGATCAATTTTGCTTAGGATCCAATGTCCAATTATTCCAGCTAATTCAGCACATTATAATTGTGCCTCTCTGCCAAAATCATCTTGGCGAAAACCTGCGGAAAGTGCTCGAAGTCTATTCGTGGCATTGAGTTTGCGAAGTGTGCAGGCTTTTGTGAGCATATGTATCACTACGCTTGCTGTGGACTGACAAGGCAAACCCACGACACTATTCTGGCACACACCATTTGGATATGCAGTGAGTGTAAAACTACCGTCAACAACCGCTCGCTGAAGGAAATTTGCTCCAACGATGATGGTATCACGGCTATCGATGACCTCAAACAGCAGATGCACGAGCTGAATGGAAACGTCCAGTCATTGTCGGACACCGTGTCCACTTGTGTCAACAACTCGAAGTCTGGATTTCAAAAGTTTGATCGTCAACTGGAAGATACCAACAACAAAATTGAAATGTTCTTGGAGAAAGCCGGAATTGTGGAAGATGCAGCCAGTCACCAGAGAAAACAACAACATCAGAAACATCGAACCGGGGAAGCAACGTTCGCCGAGCAAGGGGCTGCGGATATCAATATCGACGGTCTGACTGGTCTGACTACTCCACGTTTACTACCCGAGGAATCCACATCGCTGTTCTGGCTGTATCTCTCTGGGTTTCACCCACAAGTGTCCGTTGAGGATATCCAAAAAGTGGTGGAAGGCTGTTTGAATATGAGCGACACTGTGAAAGCGGTGAAATTGGTGCCCAAGGATAAGGACCTCTTTAGGGTAACGTTTATCTCCTTCAAAATTGGATTACCGCTCGATTTCACAGACACTGCATTGCTACCCGAAACCTGGCCAAAAGGAATTCGATTTCGAGAGTTCGAGGATTATTCAAAAAACCGGCAATCATCATCCATTCAATAACCACCTTACATGACGTATGACCACCGGGGGAGAAGTCCAGTTAAGTTAATCCACACCCAGCGAGGTTCCGGGCTGACGTTCTACTACCAGAACGTCCCGGATGCTGTTTGGTGACAACTTCGTGGTATACCGAGGTGACCGCACTGCACTTACTAGCAACAAGAAACGGTCCGGTGGAGCCCTCATGGCGGTTAGAAAAAACATCCCGTCGTCGGTTTTCCCGGTAAATGAGCATCAAATGGAGCATGCCTGGGTCAGTGTTTGTGCAGAAAATCGCAAGATAATTGTTGGTGCCGTATATATACCCCCGGACAAATCTAGCGATGTGCAAGTTGTTAAGCGTCACACTGCCTGTTTGGTCTATGTTACATCTACACTGAACACGGATGATATAATCTTTGTTTTCGGTGACTATAACTTGCCAGGACTAAAATGGAGCAATTTGGCAGAGGCGTTTCTCACGGTTGACGTTAACAAATCGTGCATCACTCGATCAGGTGCAGCGTTGCTCGACGGTATAAACTCCAGTAATATGCGGCAAATAAATGGCTTTGCTAATCGCCACGGCAACATATTGGACCTATCGTTTGTCAGTGAAACACTTGACGTTGCCTCTTCCATTGACAGTGTAGACGACCCGCTCGTTGCTATCGATGTTTGCCATCCCCCGTTCGTAGTCACCTTGAATGACAGCTTTTCCATGCGTTTCGAAAATGACGACTTCGACTACCAGGCCTACAACTTTGCTAAAGCTGACTTCCTACGATTGTCGACGTTATTGAGTGAGGTTGATTGGTCGCCTGTCAGGAGCTGTTTGGATATCGACACAGCCGTTCACTTTTTTGCCGTTTCTGTCCGCCAAGCAATAGATCAATGTGTACCGCCACATCGCTCACCAATGAAGCCCCCGTGGTCAAACAAGGAACTGAAAAGAAGGAAAAAGCATTGCAAACTCACACACAGGACTTACCGCAGATCTCGTTCTCTGTCAGACAAACTAGTCTTCCATACAGCTAGTCGGCGATACAGGAGTTTGAATGGCAAACTCTACCGCAAATACGCCAGTGGAATCGAAAGGAACCTCAAGCGAAATCCTAAATGTTTCTGGAATTTTGTAAATTCAAAGCGAAAGGAAACTGGTCTTCCAACTTCTATGTACTAAGATCAGAAAGTGGCACACACTAGCTCGGAAAAGTGTGGACTTTTTGCTGAGTTTTTCCGTTCCGTTTTTGAAGGCTCGCCTGTGAATGAGGATGCTGCTGATCCCCTTGATTTCACTCCAACTGACGTGATTGAGCTGGATACCTTTGAGATTTCAGCAGAAGATTTCATCAAGGCTGTCAAAAAACTGAAGTCGTCGAACAATCCTGGCCCTGATGGAATTCCTGCATGTGTCATAAAAAAATGCTCCGTTCAACTACTGGAACCACTGCCGTGCATCTTCAACCTGTCCATGAGCGTGGCCAAGTTTCCAACAGACTGGAAGTCGTCCTTTATGTTTCCTGTTCATTAGAAGGGTAGCAAAACTGATGCCAGCTGTTACCGTGGAATAACGTCAATCTGTGCTTGCTCAAAATTGCTCGAAATAATCGTCTCCAACTATATGTTCAACAGAACAAAAAGTCACATATCTACGAATCAGCATGGGTTTTTCCCCGGAAGAAGTGTAACCACAAACGTCACTGAGTTCACTTCGATCTGTCTTCGAAATATTGGGCAGGGAAAGCAAGTAGATACAATATACACTGACTTGAAAGCTGCATTTGACCGGGTCAACCACTCCATTCTTCTGGCTAAACTACGCAAGATGGGCTCATCTGCCAATTTCGTTCAATGGCTCGAATCATATCTCTGCAACAGGACTCTTGCAGTAAAGATTGGATCTTCAACTTCTGACTGGTTCTGCAATACCTCCGGTGTACCTCAAGGAAGTAACTTGGGACCGTTGCTATTTTCGCTGTACATCAATGACGCAACTGGGCTTCTGGAAAATGGATGTTACTTTATTTATGCTGATGATACAAAAATCTATGTGATCGTTGAAAACGAAGACGACTGTCTGCGACTCCAAGAGGTACTGGACAAGTTTGCATTGTGGTGTCATGCCAACAATATGACCCTCAGCGTACTTAAATGCCACGTCATTAGCTTCCACCGCAAGAAAAATTTCCTTCAATATGAATATGTCATCGACGGAACCACCCTATCACGCGTGCAGACAGTGCGTAATCTTGGAATTACATTGGACTCAAGTCTCACGTTCAGGAACCACCACGAAGATGTTATTGCGAAGGCACGACGGCAGCTTGGTTTCATTGGAAAGGTGACAAAGGAGTTTCAAGATCCTTACACATTGAAATCGCTGTATGTTAGTCTTGTTCGTCCAATTCTCGAGACAGGCTGTATTATATAGGATCCGTTTCATATCACCGTGATCTATCGCATAGAGGCCGTTCAGCGCAAATTTGTGCGATACGCTCTTCGCAACTTATCGTGGAATGACCCGGTTAATCTGCCACCCTACGAGAATAGATGCCAACTACTGGGATTGGAAACGCTGGAACAAAGGAGGAAGAACGCGAAAGCTGTATTTGTAGCGAAACTACTGAACGCCGAACTTGATGCACCGAATCTTCTTGCTCTCATCGGCATTAACATTCCCGGCTATGCACTCAGGAATACCGAATTTCTCCGCTTACCACGCTGGCGACAGGACTACGACGGTAACGAGCCAGTACGTGCAGTCATGCGCAATTTCAACGCTGTTTATAATTTGTTCGACTTCAATGAAAACTCTGTTCAATTTCGCTCAAGGCTAAGAAGAATGAATCGATGTTGATGCTAAGAATTATTAATTAAGACAACAAATTGCCGGATGAAGATATCAAAGTAATAAATAAATAAATGCATTGTTCAGCTTGATAAAGGGTGATACGGTCAAAATTTGGTCAAGGGAAAACGCGTGTAAATCGGTGAAATCGTTTATTTAAAAAATCAAATTAAATTTCTTTTTCAAGTTCAATTAGTATAAAATTCAGGAAAAATATTCAGTTAGACTTCCGCTTTTCCAAATCCGAATTGCCGGGCCTTACGCTTGACCCCTGCCATCAGATTTAGTACAGTCACCTTGTCCACCTTCTTCGCCGCAGAAAGCCAGTTTTCCTTGAACTGCTGCTCGCCCTTAGCAGTTTTTTTGGTCTTCTTTAGGTTCCGCTTGACAATAGCCCAGTATTTCTCAATTGGGCGGAGCTCTGGCGTGTTGGGAGGGTTCTTGTCCTTGGGAACCACCTGCACGTTGTTGGTGGCGTACCACTCCATGGCCTTTTTACCGTAATGGCAAGATGCCAAATCCGGCCAAAACAGTACGGAACAACCGTGTTTCTTCAGGAAAGGCAGCAGACGTTTATTCAAACACTCTTTCACGTAAATTTCTTGGTTGACAGTCCCGGAAGCTATGAAAATGCTGCTTTTCAAGCCACAAGTACAGATGGCTTGCCAAACCAGACATTTCTTTGCGAACTTTGACAGTTTCATGTGCTTGAAAACATCTGCTACCTTTCCCCTTCCTTTTGCCGTATAAAACTCCTGTCCCGGAAGCTGCTTGTAGTCGGCTTTGACGTATTTAGGTTTCGTCGTCCATTACCACGCAGTCAAACTTCGTCAGCATCGTCGTGTACAGCCTCCGGGATCGCGCTTTGGCCGTCGTATTTTGTTTATCATCGCGATTTGGAGTCACTACCTTCTTGTAAGTCGATAGTCCGGCTCGTTTTTTGGCTCGATGCACGGTTGTAGACGATACACCCAGCTTATTTGCGGCATCTCGGAGAGAGAGGTTAGGGTTTCGCTTGAAACTACCGGCAACTCTCTTTGTCGTCTCAGCGGCTTCCGGTTTTCGATTTCCCCCCGATCCAGACTTCCTGGCTGTCGACAAACGTTCCCCAAACACTTTAATTACATTTGTAACGGTTGATTTGGCAACTTTTAGCGATTTTGGCAACTTTGCGTGCGAGTAGCTCGGATTTTCGCGATGCGCGAGCAAAATTTTGATACGCTGCTCTTCTTGCTTGGACGGCATTTTGACAACTGAAGAGTGAATTCCAAAATCAAAATAGGAGCAACATTCTACACACACACACCTTCAAAATGAGGGGTGTTCAGGTTTTTTAAATGCAAAATTGAAAGAAATACGTCAAGTTGATATTGACCAAATTTTGACCGTATCACCCTTTAGTTTAGAAGGGGTTACTCGGCAAATTAATCTTACTCATATTTGAATCGCGTTCACTCAAATTATCAAAAACGTGGTTTACTCATAGAATAAGTAAAGGTTTACTCAAATATGAGAAAATCCCACTCATATGTGATTAAATGACACTATATGAATGACTTTTACTCATATTTGATAAAAATTTACTCATTCTACGAGTGACCTACGCTTTTGTGAGTGTGATCTACTCAGATCCTACACTACACAAAATTGAACAAACAAAGTTGGAACTGACAAGATGACACATGAACAACTTCGTTGGTAGATGATTTTCATTCGTCATCTTGTTAGTCTAAACTTTGTTTACCTAATTTAAGGAACCTTATTTTTGACGAATATGATTAGATCCTTCTCAAATTTGGGTTGCTTAGAAATAACGTGTGCAACGTGTCGACCCCTCCTTTCACGCAAAGATCAACATTTTGCCTACGGGATTTTGCAGTGGTGGGATAAGAAACGATCCGCTATGTTTCACGAAATTCGACATTTCTAGATAGAGCTGGAATTAGGGCCTAACAGTCTTTCCCTACCAGGTGAGGAAGTGGGTTTGCATGGGTGAGCCTTGAATTCCTAGAAATCATCTAAAGAAGTCATTGTTTACAAAAGCTGTTACGCCCTAATTCCAGCTCTATCTAGATTTTCTTATGACATATTCCTATAGGAGTGAACAGCTGCAGAGTCATCGTCTACGTGAATAGTTTCACCAATACCAAAACAAAGTTATCAAATTAAATTCGATGGCCATAATTAGAAACACGACTTAAAATTATGTCCCTAAAGTTCGGTCCTTAGTTATAAAGCGCTAAACGCGGGAATTCTTCTAAATTTGTAATAAAAATGAATAGTGTAATGTTGATTTATTAGACTAGCATGTTATATAAAGGTAAGTCTATTCAATTCATGCAATTGTCAGATTTTTTGATGACCCCCGAAGCGTAGATTTTCGTTAGTGCAAGATTATGGCGCCTTGAAATCTAAAATTAAGATAGTTTCACTAAACTTTTTATTTGAAAAACAGCAATAAATGTTCAAAATTTGTCCCAAAAATAGGCAATTTATTTACGGATTAAAATTTTGCAGCCGATGTGGTATTAGCACAAACGAAGTGACAGACGGAGCGGCTCGAAAACTTTGGTGACTAACCTGCTATTGCAATTTTTCAGTGTACCACATGGCAACACCACTACTACTGGATTGTACCACATGGCAACACTACTACTAGATTGAACTAGCATTTTAACCGAATGTACTAGAATGTTTTGGTTCGATCTCTTTCACTCTACTCAAAACTGAAATGCATAAAAAAATGACAAAATGATACGCACTCTTTGCACACTGTCAAAGAATCATTGTACACAAAATCAACTTTGTTCAAATCAAATCAAAAAAACTAACCCATCTGGTGGATGATGGCACAAGCTTCCAAGAAAATTCTATTACAGTGAACCACATTATTTTAATGGATTTCTTCGCCAATAAGTCGTCTGTCACTTAGTTTGTGGTATTAGTTTTTCATAATTATTGTGTATTATTGCTGTATGAATGAGTTATTTGCTTGATATGCCGATGTGAGGGCTAGGCTTTCATTACATCCCGTAACCCTACTTTCCATATTCAAATTCAGCAGATGTCGCCCTGCCAGTGGTGTAGACTAGTTTTGCGATATGAAGATATTCGAATAAACTTGTTAAGTTCATTGTGGTGTCAAGTAGCACGAAAGAATGTTAGACTTAAGACCGCGATTAGCCGGTACAATTGTTCTCGTGTTTCCGTCTTTAAGTTAAATTTGGGTTCCCTGATTCCGAACCAGTTTTTAAAATCCTATCAAGCTATTGACAACTATCAATGCAGCCCTATGCAAGCTTGTTTGAATGCTGATAGTGTATGCTTTTGAACATCAGCTTATATAACATAATAATTGTTTTGCCGTAAAACATCAAAACAGTTAATATAAAGATTCTCCAAGATTTCACTTGGTATCTATCACCAAAAAATTTCTACGGGTCAGCTAAATATGTATGGAATTATGATCAATTTCACAGTGGTGAACAATTTTCCCCTGGATTACGGTACTTGAAATGATTTCCTAATACCTCAGAATAAATATCACATCAACATTTTCTGGCATCCTTGTCCATCAAATCAGCCATGATGATTATTTTTTTTAATATCTCTTTTGAAATAACTCTTTATGCTTCTTTTCCTTTGAATAACTTAATAGAAAAACAAAAAAATCCATGAACAAGCTTGTCAGGAATGCGGCTGATTTTTTTTTAATAGCTATAGAAAGAGCCATTGTCAAATTCTGTCGTTGGTTTAGGCGCTGTGTAATCAGGGCTTAGACTCAATGCTAGATTTTCAAAATAATGCGGTATTGTTACACGGTTTTTTTTAAAGTACGGTTTTTATTACATGGCTCGTATCCTCCGTGTAAAAAAAGACGTGAGTGTACTCTGATTTTCACCCTATATTCAACAAAAATTCTTTTGCAATTTTTTTTCCCACCACTGCAAACGATTTCTACGATTTAAAAAAAAAAATCAAATCACCCTTTTAAACTCGGTAATTAAATAGTGAAAATTGTTATGAAGGGAAAGGTTCTTATGATGGTTCGAGATCCCATACAAATGAAACAGAAATTTCTGCATAACTCCAGAACTAATCAAGCAAATGGAATTTGGCATATGCTGGTCATAGCAAGGCTGGGCACGCTCAGCTAGTATACTTTTGCTGGCTAAGCAAAAACGGTCTCCATTTGGCCATCAAGCCCTTATATTCCATCTGCTATGATCTCTACAATTTGGGGAGTTGGTGCAGTGTCAACCATGTACAGAAAAAAAAAACAGAGTTCAGTCCATGAGATCAAACGTGGTTCTGGTCAATCGAGCAGCTTTGGCTGTTACTGGTAGGACTGCTATTGACTTGTACTGCTACAAGTAGTATGTCTCTAATAGTATAGGAATACGGTCCCAAGGCAGTCACTGTCAATACCAGCCGCTCGTGGTACCGACGGCTCGCGGTCGTAAAAGGAATCGTGTGTGTTTTTTTTTTCAGTGCTGGACATTAACAAATAATTTTAATTACATGCGACGTAATCTATGTCATTGTACATGTAATTTTACTGGTTTTGGTAAGTAACTGCTTCAAATATATAAATTTTTAAGCTTGTGGTGTACGTTTACGTGCAAGTCATGTGTATCATGTAAACTTTCATGTTAAGATATGTACGTTTTCTCCTGTTAATTTACATGTTTTATATTAGAAAAAAAAAATTACATGAAAATTATAGAATATCACAAAAAAATTTTTTGCTCTGTAGGTACTGAAATCTTAAAATTAACATTATAATGATTCTCTTTTTTTTCACATTGATGATGGAGCATCTTTAGATTTATATTGTAATGATTCAATTTTTTCAGCTTTTGCTCTGGTTGAATCTATTGATTTGATTTATTCAAATTAGTTTTCAGCTCTTTGATGATGGATCTTTGGATTTATATTAAAATGATTATTTTTATTGCAGCTCTCGTTGAGGCAAATCCAGAAATTTAGCTAATCATGAACAAATTCTCTTCATGCAGCGTAACGTTTACCAAAACGAACCCAACCCTTGTATCAAGCATCCCAGTGATTTCTCGTAGTAGAGGATTTCTCGGCTTCGTACAACACGAGTTTTTACGTCAACATGTGTAATTGCCTTTTAAAAGTATGAGATCACCAGTTTTTATACATTGAGGATGAATGCTAGGCCCAAGCATCATCTGTTGGTTCTCTGTGTAATTACAGCTGATCTGGCAGTAACGGAGTAGCAACCCATCAGCTCATGATCATGCTCTGTAGGTACTGAAATCTTAAATGTGTGATAGGGAAATCACTTTCTCCCTGCACAACCTTTTTCTTATGCAAAATGATGGATGTGTTTACAAAACGCGCACGACAGCTTGAAAACTTAGTATTTTTTTCGCAATCGGTACATATAAGATGTACCGAGAATTGATTAGAGGGATGTTCTTTTCGCGAGATAGCTAGCTGCTTGCGGGGAGCCTTTTGTTGTGTACTGGAGAACACCACCACTCACCACGCGGTGATTGCATAAACACCGTTTGGTGAGACCGGATGGAATTCAACTTTGAAATCTGTGTATGGGAAATCGCTTTTCACAGACAATCGGTGATAATTTTAATAATCATAGCCACAGTTGCACATTCGTGAAATTTTCAATATTGACATTTTGAAAAATGATAATGACTTATATATGACAGATGTGTAGACATATTTCTGAACGATCGGTGATTAAATTATTGAAATTAGTCCAGGG
Organism: Ochlerotatus camptorhynchus; assembly: GCF_037179485.1. Lineage (NCBI taxonomy): Eukaryota > Metazoa > Arthropoda > Insecta > Diptera > Culicidae > Ochlerotatus > Ochlerotatus camptorhynchus. The sequence continues at coordinate 766,720 of NW_027040766.1, read as the reverse complement.
GCCGCTGCGTCATTAACGTTCAAAATCTTTCATAATTTTGTTACATGTTCCATTATTGGTTTTCACAAAGTGTACTCCCAAACAGGAATCATATACGTAGTCATACGTCAAAATACACAGAAAAGCGCATTAGCGAAATGTTCAAGAAATTTACCAAAAGTTCTTGTTTAGCGATTTTTGTCAGTTTTCAACTGTCATGGTTTTAAACATTGCAAGAGTTTGCATTTCAATAAATTTGAAAAATTTGAACATATGGAGTATTTGGCCCAACTCTTTCTGCACAGAAAAATAAGTGAATTTTGTTACAAACAATTAAAAACTAACTATCGGCTCCGTAAATCTAACGTGATTGAGCCTTCCAAATAAAAGCACTAGATTTAAGAAAAACTTAAAGCGTTATCCCCATAGACAACATTCCAAGACCGTGAGTCCATATCAGTGCTGCAAAATATATACCGTTCATGACGATATTGACCAAACAGCTTTCGTTATGAAATGAAAATGATCTTCAAACGATGCCATGTCATTTGTCAGTGACAATGCATGTTCGTGCCTGTATTGTTTTCTGTTACATTTCTAGCAAAATTAAATGAGCTATGAAACATAAATCGATAGATCCGCCAAAGTAAACTGCATCGGCGTCCTCAACTGCATTTATACCAACAATGTAAACGACAATGCACAAAATTACACTTTGTGTTACCAGGGTAAGCTTATTCACTGACAAAAAATTATCGAGATTTTGACAATGGTCTAGGTGAGTATCAATTATTCCAGGGACTATGTCAAACATAATTTTTGTTAATATCGCGTGAAATCTGCCAGTGACAATAACAAAAAATCAGCGCTGGTCCAAATACGATCCAATTTTTCAACATTAATGTTTTTCCAGTTAATTTGACATGGTTATCAGGGATAAAACACGAGTTAACACATGCATCTGTTTGCATTGGTTTGCACGTCAAAAATAAGCAACCGTGCAATGAGCTTTTCTTTTTTTTCCTTTGTTCGGAACCTTACACTACTGCGACCAGTTAATTGATCTATTGTAGTATATCCCGTGTCCTTAGTTTAGTGCATGTAGTATTACTCCATCACTATTGAGAAATGATAAAGTATTCGATTTTTTTACAGTTGCCACTCTTGCATTTATCGCAAGGATCCGACTCTAATTGAAAGGTCCCGCTATTTATACCCTTCGGAGTGTTGAAACACCCTCCAAAGGCGCACCCCTTTGTCAATCAAAATTGAATTCCTTAGCAACAAAACTAAGGTATGACACCGATAATGACCATGCATCAGAACCCTAGCCTTAAGCACTTCAAACTAGGAAACAACGAATAGAAGATTAGGAATCACATAGATGAAGGCAACTAACTCATTTTTTTCCTTGTTTCAAGATCATCCTCGGTAGACAAAGCCGAGTCTTGTCACTATCAACAAGGCATAAAAAGTAACAAGGACTAAGATGTGTTCCTTGGATTACTAAAAAATCCTGTTCCCCTAGCTTGAAGTAGTCAGGACTAGGAATCGGTGGTAGATCTTACATCCCGTAACGTACCACGAAAAGGTGATCTACGCACGTTACGGGGCGTGCAATGAGCTTAATGTAGTTTACTTTATTTTCCCCAACTTTAATTGCATATTTAATCGTGTCTGTCACTACTACGTGTATTTGTCGAGGATAAGATCATTGGTTATTTATAGCTTTTCTATATTTTTCATTTTAATATTATATAATAAATTTTGCGGGATTTTTTTTGACTTTACTCAAAACTTTAGGTAAGCTTTAGCGATACGATTTATAAATAATTTTGGATAACACATTTGATACGATTCATAGCTAAAGTATCGTAGCTCACCGATTATCGAACGGTTCAATAAAGTGTTTCTCTTCATCTGTATTCCGTCGATCTTGTTTTCCGTACTGAGTACCAACACTATCGAAGCCAAAGACGCAGCTCCCACACCTGGACCCTACCTATCTACGCATCAACTCATGGACTGGGGACCAACGGCTTTACTTCCCTTACCAGCACCGCTAACGGTTCAATAATGCGCACATTTAATATTTTATTCAATATTACATTCTTCTTTGCAGCATAATAGATATATGCGCTGATTCTAAACAATGCTAAAAAACCATGTGATAAAATGTATGTGCAATTTTTTTTAGCATGGTAGGCATTGAAGCTCACTATCTTTTCTATGATCAATTGTGCTACTGAGTCCGTCTACCGTCATCTGTCCCTGACTCCTAGGAGGATTTTTTTTATTATCATACATAAATTTCAACTTTTTACTACTGCGATCGTTTCGGTCATCAACAATTTCCCTTGCCTGCCTTCGCGAAAAATCCCGGTTTAAAATTTTCAAACGATTTCCACAAATCTTCCCTTGTGAGAATGCTCCCACCGCATTCAGTTGCTCGGCGTACAACTTCCAAATGTCTGGTGGCCACCCCTCGACATAACGACGACGACGATGACGACGACGCGCCGACATGAGAGTGCGACATGCCCCCACCAAGCCCACATGCATGCATAAAAGCACACACATACACACGCCGTGAACACACCCCGGGAAAACGCCTGCTGATTCATGGGACTGTCGTCGTCCCCCCCAGTCAGGATGCCATGTGAACATGAAAAGCGGAAATTTATGACGACCTCGTCCAGGATTTACCCTCGCCCGCTGGGAAAAGGCTGCCCGACGTGTGAAAATGAGAAAGAATTAAACCAAGACAATTTAAGTGCGAAGAAAGATGTCACCCGGAAGATGGCACTTGTGGGATCCACTTTTCTGCCGAGTGAGCTTTCTCTCTCTCTCAATTGGAACCAAATTGCCTGTACAAGGACGACGAAGCAATATTGTTACAAATCTACTTACCCCCTGGGAGAAGCATTCCCATTGAGGTAGTGCTCTTGAAAAGTAAATAAAATAAATGGCATTTCTAGTTCTCCCTGACATTCTGAATTGCATCACAGTGACAAACCAAATTCCACGATGGATCACCCTCTGCGAGTGGCGTCGTCACTGCGTGCTAGACCTTCCAGCCAGCATTCCACCATTTGCCGAGGGAAATGAAATGAAAATATTCCCAGCCAGCCAGCCAGCCAGCCCCGGAAGCGAAACTTGTGGGACAAATCCTGTCAACGAGGCTTCGAGTGGAATACCCCTTGAAGACCAAGACCACCGCCAAGTTAGCTCCTCTTTCATTCGAAGCTTTATTTATTTATTTTTAGTTTATTCCGTACAATCCTTTCCCACCCACCTAAATACTAAAGCACCAGAAGGGTGAGCCAAGAGATGCCCGTTCGGATATTTTTCCACTTATTGCTATGTCAGTTCTTCAATATCTTGTTTCGGTCCGGTGCTGTTGGTGCTGCGGGTCTGCTCTTTTGCTCCGCAACATCGTCGAAGCTCGAGCCAAGCTGTGACGGTTTGGGCGACTGTCCGCACCCGGAGGGAACCCGAGACGGATGGATGGTGTTTGTGCAAACACGTAAATGCAATCTTTTTTAAATGAATTTTAAATTGCAGATAAAATGTAAATAACGCTTAGTTTACTCAGAGCGAGAGATAGTGAACGAGAAAGAGAGAGAGAGAGAGAAAGCGAACGGAGAACCATGCTGTCGACTCTCCATCAGCCGGTGTTGGTCGCAGTTTGTGGGGATGATCAGGGAATGTATCTACCGTTGACATCGTGTCGGGTTAAATAATTATTTTATATAAAAAAAAAACTATTGCTGTCGTTTCCGACCAGAGGTAAGTAGGTTAGGAAATGGTAAGTTAAAGAAGGTAATATAGAATGATAGTCATCATTTTTATATAAATTAATAAATGCATTGGGTAGGGACCTAATTGAAGTGATTTGGATGAGGAGAGTGGAATTTGATGTTCCCTGTTCGTAACATTTCGTGAATTAAAGGTAAGTTCTTCTCCCCACACTTGTTCTGTATTGGGTTGGAACATGTTTGCCATTAGAAGGAGATCCTTCTTGCTCCCGCGGATCCGTCGTAAGTGAATTCGCTGAAGGGTCGACCCTCCGATTTGGCCCTTCAAAAAATAGTAAATAGAATGCAACCATGTATCGTACCTGATCAAGTCGTACGAGCCGGACATCAAGCATGAGACAATTCACTCGCTCGCTCCTCACTACTTCACTCAAATTCATTCATGTTATGCTAAGTTGTCCATTCTGCTCAATTCTGCGTTATTCGAAGAAAATAGAGGAATAGAGAATGCGAACGGAATCAGTTTGGGTTGCACAAACTACGGCTCGTTTCTGATGTTGTAGGCGTGTGACTGAGTAGTAAATGCAAAATGACACGCTGTGGCTTTGTCCAGCAAGAATGAGTGGTATTCTTTACATGCATACATACACGATCAGGAGAATGTGATTCGAGCAGATTGAAATGACATTTATTAGCAATCGAGCAGAAAAAAAATGGAAAGCTTTTCAAAACCCTGCGAACTGATATTTACTAACCATGATTTTTTTCACTTTCGCTGTATCAATAGCAATGCTAACAGTAACATGCGGAATTGTGATTATATCCGAATGTAAAATTATCAAAAAATATATTGTTTTCTCCGAGGGGGGCGACTCTATCTACGATGGAGGAAAAACTGTGTTGTGCTGTAATAAGCAGCTGAGGAAGAATATTGATGACTATTCTGAAGATTTCCTGCAAAAAGATGATGCGCAATGCAATTAGTTGCGAGAAATGGAAGAAGATTTTTTGAAGTTTGATTCGTTTGTGTGAGATTTGTAGAGCATCTAGAATTGAGCTTTAGATGCGTCGCCCCCCTCGGTTTTCTCCATTACCCGCGTCGTTGTTCATCTCGAAAAACGTAACAATTATTTCATTCAAGACCGCATTGTTAAATTATCACCTATAATGTTCAAACTGGCTCCCGTCATTGTCTCCGCCAGACTATGAATATAGTGACTATAGTGCACAGCGGGACATGGCCATATGTGCACTAAATTCTGTCAAGGTTTACGTGTGTAGGTTTGTTTAAAAACAAAACATATTGAGCTGTCAATGATTAGTAGAGTTCTCCTGATGCACAAGAATGTGTGTGTGAGACCACAGGAAACCTTATTAAGGCCGGCGCCGGTGGTGTAGTGGTAAGCGTGACTGCTTTCTTACACCCCAATGGGTCTGGGTTCAATCCCAGCCGAGGTTGGTGGGATTTTTCTGAGGCATAAAAATCTCTGGTCACGTCTTCCTTCGGAAGGGAAGTAAAGCCGTTGGTCCTGGCCCATGAGTCTTTGAATTGAATGGGTGCGATATCCTTCGCAGGTGTGGAAGCTGCCTTCCTGCACATTCGATTGTCGTCAATGGATGGCAATCGATGTCCGTCGGTGATTGGCACTAGATTGCGGAACAGAGACCGACGTTAAATAAAGGAAAGAAGAAGAAGAACCTTATTAAGAGGCTGTTCATTAACATTAACTACGTAGATGGTTTTTTTTTTGGGATTCTTGACTTCAAATTGCCGACTTATATGCGATGAATCATTTTTCCATCGTACTGTACCACAAACTTAATCGGATTACATCGTAAGACTTTTCAAATTGTATTTGTTATGACAAATTAAATCGTATATGATGTCAAATCAACTCGTTTTATAAGAAATTAAAATTTTCACGTATATGGCCTCCACTTTTGTAGATATAAGCCCTTTTTTGCATTCTATAAGATTTGATTGTTTGAATATATGTTTGTATATCACAGAAACAACTTTGAATATACGTGCATTCGGGTGGTCTGGGTAAGTAGTTGTGATATTGCTGGGTACCTTCCTTGTTCTTCTTCATGTTTTCCGCTTTTTATTTTGATTTTAGTATTCGTGAGGTTGTGGTTGGAGGTATCTATTGACGCCATTTAATGGCGTAGTTGATATAATCCACGAATGGCCTTTATCATGGTCTTTTAAAATCAGGATTTAAGGATTCCAACCAAAACGGAAACGTCATAAGTGATCTTTGAACAATTCAATCTTGAGCTTTCTAAGCCTGTCTTCTGCTCAGATTTTGATGGTTGTTGAGGGGTTTTTATCAACCCTTTATGATCTGGCAACGCTGTTTCAAGTTTTAAAGCGTAGTTGGTTGCAACTTTGGATATCATAAGTCGTTCCAAATTGCACCGTGGTGCCACACATTGTGGCAAATCATTGATGTTCGTGGACAATTTGAAAAAAATCTAAAGGAACCATATTAGCAGATTGCTCTATTCATTATTTACTCCGTTGCTGTGCATTTTAGATGGTTGGTATCTTCGTTGAAGTTTTTTATAATTAAATTGCCCTTCATTTTATAAAAATGTTGAATAGGGTGATCCTCATTTAAATTTAAATCAAGAATTACACTTTTCTGTTTTTAATTTGAGGTAATTAAATCCTTCAGCAAAGTTTAAGAAACAATTATGTCAAGCAAATTTACATCTAGCCTTTGTTGGACCATCAGTGTTGCCAGATATACTGATTTATCGGAAATTTATACCGATTTCAGAATACCGATTTATACAGATTTATACTGATTTGTTTAAATATTTAAAATATTTATTGCCTGCCTGTGCTGAACTGCCAGAGGAATTTATTGTGATAGACTTTATTCTTTTTGAATTCAACAAATTGTTTGAGGTTGCTCAAAAAAATATGAATCTATAAAAAGGTCTAATGCTTGATACTCTTGCGAATAATGTTCACATTTCTTCGCCGTTTTCGGCTACCCAGGAATCAAGAAACAGCTGATGACTCATCTCGGTAATTCCTGGGAATAAGTAAATACTTTTATAAAGTGAACAAATATGTTCCTTTTTTCACTTCCTGAACATTCACTTCTTTGACATCCAACAAGGTAGATTCTGAATCTTTAAAGGAGTTCCGGAAAACTCGATGAATTTCCAAAAACTTCCACGAAGTTCATAAGAGAGGTTAATACAAATTTTGAAACAGTAAATGAAGTAAATAGGGGTCTCCATTAGCTCAGTCGGTAAGAACGCAGCTACAAAGCAAGGTCACGCTGGAGGTGGCTGGCTTCGATTTCCGGTTCGGCCTAGGAAATTTTCGGGTTGGAAAATTTCTTGACTTTTCCTGGACATAGAGAGTATGATTGTACTTGCCACACAATTATACTAATGCAAAAATGGTACAGGCATACAAAACTCTTAATTAATAACGGTGGAAGTGCATCTAGACCATTAAGCTGAGAGCACGCAATAAGCTAATATACGATAAGCAATCATCTTGAAATGCGTCTTAAGATCTAGAGAAAATATAAGATATTTTCCGGTAATTTCACAGTACTTTAAGGATAATCAGAGAACTTTACAACAGCCCCATTCTCAGGAAAATAGCAAGAACTTTCATGTAGTTCCGAGCATTTATGCGATACTCCGAAGTGCATTTCCGGAATGTTCCGAAAACTTCAAGGATATTGCGGAGTCTTCAGGGATGTTTTGTGAATATTAGGAAAATTACTGGATAAAGATCTTCAGGGAATGCTGTTCTCTAACATACCCTCTTTCTTCCGGATTTTTCGCAACTACTTCTTAAAGTTTCGTTCGGCTGTTCCGCATGCCCTCTGGCTTCTGACTTTCTCCAGAAGTTTCTTCCAGTACCTCCAGGAAGTTTCCGTATTTTTCAGGAAGTTTAATTCTACCGAATAATTCTAGAGAATTATCTAAGAAGCTTCTTTCGACTTCTTTTGAATTTTTTTCCATACGACAGTGGTCCGTTGGACTTTTATTTGAAGGTTTTTCTGAGCTTCTTCTGGCTTCCCCTGGAATTTTTCTCTTCCAGGAATTCTTTATTGTTTTCGATTAACGAATCTTTATAAAAGCTTCTTTATTGTTTCCTTTTAGAGACGAATCAGCCCCAGGCTGAAATAATAAAGAAAACTGAACTTTATTGCTTTCGATTTTCGAATCTTTTCTGGATTCCTCTGGAAGTGTCATCTGATTTTTTTCTGAAAGTTTGTTGAAATTTACGTCTAAAGTTTCTCAATATTGTTTTGGACGACATCCGGGATGTTTTTGCCGGCTTTTCTTATAACTTTCTTCAAACTTCCACCAGAAGAACTTCTTTATTGTTACTCTCGAAGTTCTTTCGGCTTCCTCCACAAGTTAATTAAAACATTCCCCGGTTTGTGAGATTTCTCATGGAAAGCAAGTTTTCCGTTCTTTGATCAAAACTTTTAATTTTCCCCTTTAAATTGGCAAAAATATAAGATTAATTAAAAAGTAAATACCGATGAATACAGATTTTTTAAACATTTGAAAGTGATTAGCTTAAAAATAATCTGGCAACGCTGCAAGCTAGAGCTATTTTGCTGCGAATGAAAAGGACAGTTCTACCGAGTAGTGCCTCTTGCGAATTTTAAATTCGGTTGATTGAAAAAACCATGCGTCGTGACCATATAACAGTCACTATAAATCATTGAAGACGCGTGGTAGTCTTGTCGCAAAGGAGTATTGATCGAAAATACAAAACTTGATAACTTTAAAAAAATATAACTCAAAAACAAAAAAAGACGCATCGCTGATTTTTTGATACCGAAGACAAGGATGTAATGTCGGCCTCTCATTTGAGCACATACATAAATTGAGCAATCGACTAAATTTTCAATAGCGACCAAAAATATCCATTTGTACCGTCCCAATGACGCATTCATCTAGATAAAATTGATAAATAGCAGATTTTTAGCGACGGGTCCCAATCTTAGATCCATATGCAAACATTTGAGCAATTTTCCATATTGCATCTTCTGTCTACACACCATAAAAATCATAAAAATATATACAATCAATGTTTTCAATACAAAATCAGAGCATTGAAGGGCAGCAGAGAAGCGGGATTAGACACGGCGGATGTTTTGGAGCAGTTCCAGAAAGCGAAGGCAGCGGCTAAGAAGGCAGTGAAGAAAGCTAAGGACCGTTCATGGGAGGACTTTGTCGTAAAATTATCTCCGAACGCACAACGGCAGAAATGTGGCAGACGATGAAGGTAAGAGGCAGCACAACAAGGTGGTTAGGTAAGCGGCAGCACAACAAGGCGGTTATCAAACGACCCGACGGTTACACAGATAAGGCAGAAGAAGTAGCAGAAGAACTGGAGAAACACTACTGCGAGAGATCGGCAACCTCAAGCTATCCCCCACTGTTCCAAGCAGCGAAGGAAAGAGCGGAACGGGATCGCGTGGACTCTCTTCCAAACACCAACGACATCTATAAATCGGACTTCACCCTGGAAGAGCTTCTGTGGGCACTGGACAAAGGACGTAGTGTCTATACCGGTCCTGATTCGGTAGGGTATCCGCTGCTCCGACGTCTGCCTGTATGCGTCAAGATAGCGTTACTGGAGCTTCTAAACAGAGTCTGGTGTAGTGGCGTGTACCCTATCAGCTGGCGAACCGGAATAATAGTGCCGATTCCGAAGCCGCATTCATCTGAGTCTGGTCCTGCAGCTTTCCGACCTATCACTCTGACCAACTGCGCAAGGTGAATCGTAGATTGACGACGGAGTTGGAGTCAAAAGGACGATTAGACAAAAGGTAGCACGCTTTTAGAGCTGGACGTTGAACCGTAATTGGCGGAGTTGGATAGGTCGCTTCCCAATCGTGATGAACACTGCTTGATAGCATCACTCGACATATCGAAGGCATATGATACCACCTGGAGATACGGCATTTTACGCACTCTGCGGAAGTGGCAGATAGGTGGGCGGATGTTCAATGTGTTGAACAGCTTCCTCGCCGACAGAACATTCCGACTGAACGTGGAAGAACATTTATTGAGTGAAATGCCATTGGAAAACGGAGTTCCCCAAGGGTCAGTGCTGTCGGTCACGTTGTTCCTCGTCGCGATGCAGCCAATCTTCAGAGTGGTGCCAGAATAATAGTTAAATGATCTTTATTTCTTGTGTTTGTGTGGTTTACATGTATGAATTTTTCAAGTGACACAGATGCGTCTTTTCAACTTTAGTACAGTGAGATTTTAATTATTATTTACAGTTTCTAGTCCTATCAGGCCTATTTTAAAGTATGACCACCTTGGTGGGAGAGTGGTGCCAGAAAACTGTCACCGTGCTCTTATATGCGGACGATATTTTGCTGGTGGTACAGAGAAATAAAGAACGACCGCTCTATCGCGATCTACAAGCCCTGGTGAAAGCTGTCGATAAGTGCACGCTTAGAAAAAATCATGTAAATTTAGGTGCTCTGAGAGCGTCAATTTTGACATAAATTTGAGTCATAACAAACGTGAAATTCAGCTCAATCAAACGTACTTTTCGTCGAGCAACGAACTTTTCATTCTCGGAGCACTTAATATTACATGACATGTTTGTTTACGTCTCATATTTCATGTCAAAGTTGGTTTCCGTCACGTGTAAAATTACTTATTTCTAAGTGTGTGGGCGAAGAGCGTTGGGTTCAAAATATCAGCTACGAAATCAAACATCTTCAGTAATATCAAATCAGCATCGATCGTGCAGTTGTACCGAAGACGAATCGTTTGAAAGTCATCGGTGTCAACCTCGAGCGGTCACTGACTTTCAAACAGCATTGTAAGACTGTGAAAACTACATGCGACTCAAGGCTGCGAATTCTTAAAATGATTGGGGCTAAACTTCCACGAGGGCAACGGAATCCCTTCTGTGCATAGGATCGGCAATTGTTACGTCACGCATTCTTTACGGCATCGGACTTGTCAGCAGAGCGAAGGATAAGGTTGTGCAAACTCTCGCACCCATCTACAACCGGATGGTCCGGTTCGCCTCAGGAGCGTACTTCAACAGCCCGATTCCAGCGATCATGGCTGAAGCGGGCACATTATCGTTCGATCTCCTGGTTTTCAAGCTACAGCTCGAGTTGTCTTTCGCTTGCTGGAAAAGGATCACAGAAATGTCGACCTTCCAGTCTTCCAACGTGTATCCGATCGTCTGGCGGCGGTTGATATACATTTTCCGACCATCGCTATACGGACACGTTTCGCCAATCGAGTGTGGCATGCTCCTAAGCCCCGAATTGTTTGGGACGTGAAACGACAGGTGAAAGCTGCAGATCCCCCAGATACAGTGCGTCTCATCATTCAGGAGTTGCTGGCAAACCGGTTTCACCGTGCTACGGCTATCTATACCGACGGTTCTAGGTGTGAAGACAGAGTAGGAGCAGGAGTATTTAGCGGCAGCGTGCAGAGAGCAATAGGCCTTCCGTAGCAATGTAGCGTTTTTTCGGCGGAGGCCTTTGCGATCAAATCGGCTGTGAACGAGGCGAGTACAATAATTGACGCGATCATTCTGTCCGACAAAAATGGAAGCTGATGAAGATGACAGAAGATGATGTGAAGAGAGCAGAAGATGAAGTAGAGCGCGAAGGAAAACGAAAAGGGGTGAAAGAAGAGAGAAAGGTGAATACAGGCGCAAACACGGATGAAGAAGATGACGATAAAGAAGGTGAAACCGGGTATCAAAAGAAGATTGAAGCGGATGGAAATCCAAGAAGCAGTGATGAATAGTTAATGGAACGAAGCAAGACAAAAAAAAGATACAGCAGTATCTGAAGCGATGAAATCTGGACCGGAGCAGTAAAGAAGCTAAGTGTGAACTTAACAACTAACACTAACACCACACAAAACACACTGTACACTAACATTTTTTGAAAGACACGAATGCATCAGCAGATGTAAAGTGTCGGCAATAAACAACAACAACAACAACAAATTTTTTTTTTAATTTAATGTATTTTTTCTCAAAAGTACATTCAATTACCTTCCATTTTATTATGGTCTTTAAAATCGGCTCAGTGGTTCAAAAGGAATGAGTTTTTGAAAAAAGTAGTTTTTGAAAAAAGTAATTTTTGAATTAAATTTTTAGGACCACCCAACAAGGTCACCCTAATGATAAAATAAAAAAAAAACGCGGATCTAATAGGTTGCATAACGGAACAAAATTACCAATTTTAACGAAATTCTGTGAACCACTATATCGTTTTGCTATGGAATGGCTGCATGTGAATATCACTAAGGTTGTAAATCTAACTTTTATCTCAATAAATCAATTGTTTGGTTGCATTGCATTGTTTTAATATTACTTATGGGTGTCCTTTAAATCAGTACTCGATTAGTTGACGTCTATATGACAAATTTGCGGCAGAACTTTGAATATCAGTGGAAACTTTACGATGCCAATGTGATTTGCGCACTGATATTAAGGTGAATGACATTGATATTCTAACTGTGTGAAGTGAAATGTCCTTCGGCGAAACTTCATTCGGTGAAACGTCCTTCGGCGAAACGTCATTTAGTGAAATGACACAGCCCCTTATTCTACAAGTCTAAATCCTGGTCTACAGAATCCTCCCAATACCAAACTTGTTACTTGTGCTATAGGACTTTGTTTGATATTAGTTGTAGTGAGCTTTCGGAGCTGAAGTTTTGTTTTGTTACATTTCATAATTTTCTCAAATCCACATCTTGTAAAGGTTAGGCAAGTCACGGTTTAGTCAAAGTAAGAGGATTTTCGTTTCTCAGGTTTCTGTTAAATTGAAATCGTACATCCCTAATCGATTGCATCACACTTCGGAACGGGCTCATTTCGGAAATGAAAACTCATTCATGCTCTGCCACATTCGCCCACCTTAGCACCCCCCCCCCCCCCCCACCGCCCACCATGCAGAATTTTCCGGTTATTCGTCGGTTCGTTTCCATCTTCCATCCGTTTCCGTTTTCCACTGCGGGCTAAGGATTTGGTTGTAGTACCGAAAAAGGACGGGCTAAAGGAAGTTGGAAATTCATGCAAGCAGAAAAGCACAAACATAAAATAAAATAAAATACGGAAAGTGGAAGCTAAAACTCCCGGCTTTTAGCTGTCATTCACAGAGCTCGATGCCGGGCAGCAGCAACAGCCAGGTACGTGAGTAAGTAAATCAATTTATTTTAATTTATTATGTTTTGATGAAATTTCCTAGCGAGAAACGGTAAGTGGAAAGTCGTCAAGAAATGCAACCGTCTGGCTGGGATGAGTTGAAATGGAAAAGTCGTTCCCAGAAAGGATTAAGCGGATTGCATGACGGATTACGGTGGTAGTTTAAAAATTTGAGCAACGGTAGTAGAAGGAGGAGGAGGAGGAAGTTTGTCACGAACCGTATTAGATTATCCGCAATTACACGTTTCAGATGGGTTGAAACTTTTCAGTCGGAAAGTCATGCTACAGAAGTATATTTCGTGTGTTCATTTCGTTAACTTTTAGATTCGTTCAAGCGGATCCAAAAGGCCACACACGTTCCCATTCGAGTGGTCATATCTTTTTGGGGACATATTTCATGCCTTTTTTGTGGGTTATCATCCGGACGTAAGCATGAACAGATTGTCATTTCGTTTTTAATGTGGTTGCCTTTTTTCCGGCTGACTGCAATGACTGGGGGCGTTTCTTTTTCCAAGTGGCTGAAGCTTATGCCAACCAAACTTGACAAGGGTTCTTCGCTTCCGGTCGGCAGTTATTTAAGAGCAAACCAACTGTCGTGCGGTAAATAAGTTTGGAGATTCGATCCAAGAATTATTGCAGTGATATCGCTCCGATCGGAATTCTCATGGGGAGCCACCGTAGTTTCAAGAAACAATTTATCCTTGCACTTAACGAAGGTTAAAGTCCCACGTACAGGTCAGGTCATTACTCCGGATAACATCAGGTTTATGACTGGGCTAAATTTCTATTTTCCCTCTAGAGGGCACCTCATAAGCCATTCTTTGCTAGACGTCGTTGTGGTCGTCGTCGTCGGTGGTAACGACGTGCGGAGCCTATCGCTGTGTCCATCTCATCTAATCCTATTAGCAATCTGCTCTTAGAGGTTTTACGACCGTTCGTGGTTGCACTGATGAACTCTTTGATTACTGCTGCTGCTCATTCCCCTTCTAGTGGTTGGCAATATGTCGACCGTCAACCAACCGAGAGACTTCATCAATGCCGGTACATGGCGACAGCCTAGTGCTCCATGCCACTTACTTATTTTATCGCTCAGTCGATATTATTATACGGCCTGTCGGTGGAGGCCTTTTTTTTACTATCACACATTTGGAGCTCCAGCCCGTCAATCCGGTGTCGCTTTAGCAGGCCTGCGCTGCGATCGTCTAACTGTAGGCTCATCGCATTCTTTCCGCAGTTTTTGGTACCATATATCAATAATCTCGCTCTCTAAGGGATCGAACAGTTTAGCCATTAAATACGATTACACGCATCCGTTGGTGGTGTGGCGGTCAGATCTATCATCCATTTGGACATATTTATGACGTCGTATGTGGGATATTTCTGTCACGTGAATTATATATGACACCCATCAAATCACGCAAACGGGAGTTGTCGCTGTCATCGTTGCTACATGAAGGGTGACATTATGTTTTGTGTGATTTGCTTGGGGCTAGAGAATGTACTGATTGCCCAAGGCTCATTCTTTATTGTCTCGTTGTGTTGTCCTGGGGAGGGGGTTGAACATTTTCCACCTTTTACACAGCTTTTTTTTTGTGCCACAAACGATGGCAAACGTCTAAAGCGCGCTCCCGTCGAGACCGTATTTCAAGCGTGGGGTAAAGAATAACGTTCAACGCTCGTTTCCTGCAGCATATAACGTCACAGCGATTTTAGCATGTTCGGTTGGAAATTTGAAACTAACTAGAATTTTTGCAGCAGTAAATTTTCAGCAACAGAAACTGTAAATGTATTTTAGGATAGTACAATTTAATTATTAATAAACGTATGAAACTACTTACATGAAATGGTCTTTTCTAAACACTCGTGCAACGATACTGGCTTTGCTTGCTCCTTTTAGGGCAAACGCTAGTTAAAATAGACACAGGAATAATTTCACAATTTGTTCAGCATCATATTCTGCTGCTTTATACGGGAGCAATTCCCTACGAATTCGCAAATCGGTTTATTTATTTATTTATTTTTTTATTTGGTTGAAAATTTGCGGAAACGTTCCTTATGACCGACAATGCCATTTTGTATCTTCATATCGCCATTTTGAATCCAGCCTTATTTTTGAAACGGGCATTTAGAAAAGTATCAAGCTTACATCAGAAATTTTTTACTAGAAAACTGTTTGTCTTTGGCAATATTGCAGGTAATAGATGAGACTATTTGAAAAGAAATATGCACTCTAAGAAAATTTAACCATTTCATTTTATTAAAAAAAAAATCTTATAACATTTTTTCTCAAATTTTTTTTGTATCTTTCTATTTGTTGATATGTTTAAGGGGACCAAAAATTCCATCTATTGCACTTTACGTCAAGATGGAGAAATGATGGACAAAAAGATATATTTGCTTTTAAAAAAATCAAGTTTTTGGAAAAATATCCAAAATTTGGTCCAATTACTGTTTTGACTTTATATAATGAAAGTACACCAAATTAAAAAAAAAAACACTCGAGTAAAGCTTTGATAAGTTGCACCGTTTTCGAGATGTAGTGGTTTGAAAGTAGATATTTTTAAATGTATTTCAAGGTTCTCCAGTTCCGAAAATATTTTTTACGGAAGGATCAAAAAATTTTACAATAAAAATGGTCTTGGTGGCTCATCGATATGATCTAAATTATCCGGAATGTGAATGTTTTAAAACAATTTATTTTCTAGCAAATACATATTTTGCTTGTTAGCATATGCAAAGAACTTATAATTAATCATTTTGTTCGACCATTTTCCACAGAGATGGCACTGTTCCCGCTGGTAGGAAGTGATGAAAATCCCCATATAGAAATTGAGAGAAGTGGGAATAATTCACTTTCGGTGCATATTCAGGTGAAAAAAAGTGAACGACAACCTAAAGAAATTAATCAAGGACTTTTTCGTTCAGTTTTTTCCCGGAAATTATTGTTAAACAAGCTACAATTAATTAAAAATGATTTTTACCCCATACAGTTTTACCTGCTTCACTAACAGTTCTCAGAGAGCCAAAAAATTCAAATTTGAGAGAGAGAATTTGCTCTCACGACCTCAATCTCTCAACATTCCATGTATTTTGTTGATACCTGATTAGTGATTTCCCTTTCACAGATTATAAAATAGAGTATCTGTCACTACAAAACATGTCTGATACCTCTAAATGTGCATTTACTTTAACATTTGAAATCCCTCCTTTTTTACATATTCTGCGCAAAAGATAATTTATGCCCCGCCCCATACATAAAAATCGGTGGGAAATTCTGTGAGGGGTGCGCTATTTTGTGTGCAGAATGTGTAAAAAATGAGGGACTTCGAATAATAATCTAAATTCATATATAGAGGGTACCAGACATGTTTTGCACTGCAGTGTCCTCTGTGAACAATTTTAAGAAAACAGATTGTGTGTAGTTTCCGATAGATGTCACCGCAAACAACAGCAGTGACATCTGATGGAACATGAATGCAGAAGCTTGAAAAAATGATTAATTGCGATTTTTCGAGAATGATTTAAATTATTTTTACATTGTTAGATTGATATAGTTGTAATAGAAATCCATACTTTAATTCCTTGCAATTTCAACAATTTTCTTCTCATTATTACAGTTTGAAAAGTGTCTGACTTCTATTTGTCTTTCAGAAATAGCAATAAATGAGTGGTATTTTGAGTTCCTTGAATGGTTATAGCCCTTGAGTATTGTTCGTTGAGCTCGTGCTTATGAGTTTCATATTCTTCAGTAGTTGCATAACAAAAGAAAATTTGAGTCAGCTGATCCTCGTTACGCTCCTGAGCCCAATCGTATAGTTCCCTTGCATTTTTTTTATCGGATGTTCACGTTTTCTAGCTAGACTAGCTCTGAAAGCCATACGTTTCAGTGTTCCTCCTATAGCATCACATGGACCTTTTCCATGCGATGTTGCGAAGAAATGCCATTAAACTTCTATTCCATATTTATTCTTAAATTTTCAGAGACTAGAATTTTTTTCCGATTTTTACACTGGAATGCAGCTCCGTCAGACATGAAATAAATTTGATTCACAGGTAGCTGCTGTTCTGTACGTAGAAAAGCAATCATTTTTGAGATAAATAAGTTTACAGATACCGAATCATGGCGCAAGTCTTCTGAAATTACTACATCACTCAAATTATTAATTTTTCCGTCATGTTTAATATAAATGATAAATGGATAAATAGTTGCTTGCTGATTATTCCAGTGATGACTTTGTACTTCGTCTTTTCAAACAAGTGTGTGGTTTTCTGAAAAATCACATATTACTACAAATTCACCTTCCTGTAAATTTTGTTTTGTATTCTGCAAAAACATAGACTGATGTTGTTTTATAATATCATGAGGTATTAATTTATCTTATTTAACAATTCAATAGGAAACAAATTCGGCTCTAATGTTTCTATATCACATCTCTCGGTTGTGACCCATTGTTCAAATTGTATTTCATTAATACCTTTTTCAACGATTTCTTCCAATAACTTTTGTCCGAAAAAAGATGAATCCATGCAGTTTTCATAGCGTCGTAGGCAGCAATCTATTGCTTTTCTTTCACATATCAAACTATCTGTAATCGACTTCAAATCAATACTTACCTTACCAATCAGGCTAAGGCCTTGTTGTCCTCTGCTGTCCGAAGAAGTCGTCTCCACTCTACTCGATCCATGGCCACAGTTCGCCAGCCTCGTAGTCTGTGAAAGGTCCGCAGGTCACCTTCTCATAGATTAACCTATCGCAACCCGGGAAGCCGAGCGATTTGCAGTTCCATGTTCCGAGTTTCCAATCGTAGTCCTTATTTCGTCGCGTAGGTCTGTGCCGATTGTTCCGATCCGTATTTCTTTCTTCGGTATTTGCAACTTTGTTTTTTTTTCAGGGCGGCTTGTTGGGCCTGCCCCAACCCCCTGTCTCGCCGGGGGACCATCGTGCACAGCTCTGTTTAGAGTCCCACGCTGGCACTAGGACGGTGGTCAGCCGCTCCTAACATGGAGAACAGACGCCGTTTTGAGCCGCACCTCCATGGTGAGCAGACGCTCAAGTTTGGTGAAGCATTTCCTCTATCACCGCACTATGGTTACCGCGCCAGTGTTCGCGTCGCACCTCTTCACTTTGCTATTGCCAGACTGGCAACATTGCCCAGGCTACGCCAACCAGCTGTGTCCATGTTTCAGCTGGTAGTCTTTTGTTATCATATGACTCGAGGAGGCGTGAAGTAGGAACTTGTGAGGACCAGGGCTAGGTATTCCGCTCCTAGCTCCTTCCAGGTTGTCAACTCACCATTTTGTAGCCCACTTCAAATCAATGGACAAATCAAATTTCTTTAAGTTGTGAACAGCCTTGTAAGCGGTCACGGTAGTCGACACATTTTCTGTGATAATCAACTGCCTTTGCATTCGACACTTGTAAAACAAGCTATCATAGTACAGTACCAAATTAAAATGACATATGACAGGCTCTGTCATACGACACTGTCGCCGAAAACCGTCACGTATGCATGTATTTTAGTTTTTTTTTTTCATAATAAGAGCTGCTGATGTTGTGCTTGTTTGAATTCTGAAAACAGCAAGCAATGATGTCCTAATGATAGCATTTCTGATAAGAAATGGTTTAATTTACACCAAATTGAGGGATTAGAACGAAATCACACATGTCATATGATAGTTATTTTAAAATTTTCTTTTTGTTCGAATATTATTCTACCGTTTGTGTTGTGTGAGGGAGACGACGGTAGAGCATGAGTACACGAATACAAACGGACTGTCGCGCACGACAACGAAGCGAGTGTAGTAAAAAAAAACGTCAACCGTGTCAACCCCTGGTTGTGAACAATCAAATTAACATTTTCATGAATAGCACATACACACACATTAAGTGTCCCTGAAATAGTTAACATTTTACTGTTCTTAGGCCTGAGATTCGCAAAGGTTGAAAACCCAACTTCATCTTCTTCTTATTCGCATTTCAAGCTTATTGCTTAGTGCATATTAGCTTATTGCGTGCTCTCAACTTAGTGTTCTAAAGGCACTTCCACAGTTATTAATTGAGAGCTTTCGATGCCAATACCAATGCATGAATTTGTATATTATATTGTGTGGCAAGCACAATGATACTCTATGCTCATGGAAGTCGAGAAAATTTCCAACCCGAAAGATTCCCTCGACCGGACCGGGAATCGAAGCTGCCTCCAGGTTGGTGATACCGAAAACCCAACTTGTACTTCACTATTTAATACTTTGAATCGGTTGTAGGACTCCCGTAAAGTGGTCGTCATTAACTTTTTTTGAACTGACTGACTCTTACCATCTTTTCTTATTGTTATGCAATCACGCTGCCTGTTCCTTCGTATTATCACTCAATCCACTGCATACTCTCGAAGTAATAGTGGAGTGTACACTTTTATCGTTTAAAAGTTGTTTAGATTGTGTTGCCATATACCTGATTGTGTTAAATGTGTCCATCATTTTCTTCCGCTTCCGTTTCGCTTCTTCAACTGTTGACGGATTTATTGCTTTTGTCAGTTTCTTGCTCTTGTTGATTGTATGTATGTATGACATTTGAAACCGATCAACTGATGCTTCGGAGACGAGCCAGCCAACGCTGAAAATCTCCTTAATAAAGATATATATAAAAAAAAAAAAAAAAAAAACTGATGCTTATGCTAATTTCACTTATGAAAGGTTTTATGATTGCCTTGAAGTATCAAAACTTTCCGGTACTTCCAAGTGGAGCGCAAAGAAAATCAACAATTTTTTTAACATGAGCCCGTTTATTTGCTTCAGTCAGCCGCAAACCTTCGTGAATAACTCCAACCAAGGAAAAAAAAATTTCTGCGGATGTCACAAAGCAAGCTTTAAAGAGTGTGCCTGCTTACCATTCTGAACCATCTTCACTTCGAATGGACACATTGCTACAACAAAAATGACTCATGAAGAGTAAATATATAATTATCTGGAGTTGGAGGATGATACCTATGCCAACTTGCGTCTCTTATCAGATTTACAGTCGTGGATGGTCACAACAATTCAACAATCAGCATTTATTTATTTATTTATTAATATAAATATAAATTTATTTATTTATTAATATAAATATAAATTTGTTACATCAACAGGCTTGATATAGCCCCAATGATGACTTAAAATTAGTTTAGTACAATAATGAGAAACAATACCATACAAACATAAAACAAACACATCTTTAACATTAAAATTTGAACAAAATCATTAACATAGAATTTATTCACCGCCATAAAAAAATGAATCTGCTTGATATTGAACAGCATAACATTAACATGTTACTCGATAGGATACCACGCGACGGCACGTCGGTTGACAAATTCGCGATATTTAATTTGATGAGGCCATGTAGAAGTGCTCAAAGCTGCGTGCTTTCACTTTTTATCAAGAACAACTTTAAAGGAAACGTAGTCCATATCTTCACAAACCTTCCATCTAGGCACAAGTTTGGTCACCCTAACACTATCCGTTTCTTGTATACCAAGCGATTGAGACACCAGCAGGTCGATGTCATGCTCTTTTACTCGGTTATCGATATTTGAGAGCACCAATGAAAACGAGTTATCCCTACTAATAGTGAATTCATCATCCTTTCTTCTCGGGCTGACGCCACAACCATGGCTGGACATGTTTGTTGAATCTGAAGGCTTAGACGACGACACTGGAATTGAATGTTGCATCAAGAATGATTTTTCTGTGGCCAGCATCTGATTACCTCCACACAACATTTTGAAGATTTCAGCAACTTGAGCCTTCAATTCCGTCACCTCCTTGATAATCTGCAGTGGTTGCTGATGTTGCATACATTTATTTGTATCTCGATAGCGGACCGATCCTAATTCTACCAAACAATCATCGCAAAGCCAAATGACGTACATGCAAAGCCAGTACGTACTGTATCTATTGTGAGACCTACGCAGTGTGCGTGAAAAGCTTTACTGCATCTTCCTTGACAGACAGTGAATATATCGTTTGTTGCGTCGATGGGATGAGTGCACTTTTTGCACGGCATGTTTTGATTTAATGACAATGGAATCCTCAGTTCGACAGCGACATCGCTGTGGTATAACAATCTTCCGATTTCTGATGGTTGATGTATGATGATATCAGCAAATCCAACGGCTTGAACATGCGAAAGAAGCACTAGCAGAATTACGTAATGATATTTCTTAAATTTTCCTCGATCTTAAACAACAGTTTTCAACGATAATGCAAGAGCAAGAAAGCAATACAGCTTGCAACTTAAGCAACTCAGGCATTATATTGATTGAACATTTTCTTTCCTTTTCTTTCCTTTTTTTCATGGGGTGACACTGTCGAATCTTGGTCGAAATACATGGAATGGTGACAGTTCTAGTATAAAAAGTTGAAACCACGTATAACTTTTCATAAAGTTTAATGTATCATTCAAAAGTTTTCCAAATGTTTGTAAAATTCATCGGTTGAACCTGAAGAATAGGAATATACATTTGCCCGCAAATAAAAAAAATGAATTGCTCAAAAAGAAAATAGTGCTCGAAATAAAATCATGCATTATGCATTTCTGTTCTGCTTCCATCCAATGTAAGCATTAGGGAAAATCTCTCTAATAAAGCAAAAAAAAAAGTAAGCGCTTGGTGTTTTTCTTGCCTGCTGTCCTCTGTCGCCATATTGTCATAATGAAAATCTCATTTGCCTTGGAATAAAATCCAAGAAATTTCAATAAAATACTGGCTAAATTAGAGATCCGAACTGATTTCCAGTGTGCATTGGTATGAATTTATATATTGAGATCTATTTTCTGTAAAATTAAGATGATTCCATCAAATTAATTTGATTTCTAAAACAATCGTTTTTGTTAACTTGAATTATTTTTGAGGCGCATTTATTTAACGCTCATATTATCCCAATATACACGATAAAATTTCAAGCGCATATGTTTTGGAACTATTAAAAAGTCATATATTTTCTTTAAGATCTTTACTAAAGTCGCCATGAAACAAAATTGATTGCATGGTGATCTTGACATTAACACTCAAACCTATTTTTACAGCTAAAGATTACCATATAGAAAAAAAAGTTTCAGCAGAACAGAACAACAACAAGCTAATTTATGGCGGTTACTTTGATGCAATAAAAATTAAATTGGATTTATACCTGATTTTTACCAAAGCGTAATATAACTGCTTGGATACAATATTACTCTTAAAGAGGCTATGAGAACCTTTTGTAGAGTATGGGGCTTTCTTGCAAAAAGGTTTTAAGACAGCTTTATTGTAATTCTCAAGCATGCTTTATAAACCTTATCAAGAGTGGTCCACTAAGCTGGAAGACGATCTTATAGCGGTTATCAAAAGGTTGTGCTGGAGCTATTAATTTTATTGACGGTTTTATAAAATTGATCTCAAAAACCACTAATACAGTGCGATAAAACAAGAAATGCTACTTGGGTGGTTTCATTCTATTCTCTCACAGGTGTCGGACATACCATAGTTCAACAGGTTGAACATGAGCCGTGACTTTATACGCGTTATGTCCAGGCTGATGTCGAACCACTGTTCGTTAGACTCGCATTTCTATCAAATTGGGCTCTTAGGCAGCAATTTGTGCGCATGTAGTAGAGGATAGCACGATATTGAGCACGTTGTTTGGTCTTGTACCTTACACCATGTTGTTAGATCTGAATTATCCGCATTCCTCAAGGCCCGAGAAAAAAGAACCCGTGGTACCCGTTAGAGATGTATTGGCGAGCCTGGATCTGGACTACATGAATTTTATTTATATGTTTCTTAAGCTGATCGATTTGAAGATTTAGTAGTATCTTGTCTTCTCGTATTCCTACAAGTTTAAATGTCAGCCCTTCATCTGTGTTCCACCATACACCGTCTTTTTTGTTTCGTTACAATTCTCGTCCGCCCGCTTAGTTAGAGATCCTGAGCACTTCAACCACCACAGTGCATCTCAAAACCTTGTGTTTTTACTCCTTAGACCTCCATCATCCTGTTTATAATTTCTTACCCTAACCTCGAGCTCCGCTCTACTAACTTTAGTTTTAAGTAAGTTTGTTAAACAAGAACAGAAATTTGGCTCCGTAAAGTTACTGCGAATGAGCCTAGACAAATAAAAAAAAAATAAAAAAAATTGGTGGGATTGTGTACAAGACACGACCGCATGGTTGACGTAGACAACGTTGAGCTGTGTGATGAAATTCTCGTGTATTTTTCTAGATATTGATTTAAAATACAGTAGAAGTAAGTGATTTCGGTCCTATGTACATATGTTCGATTTCCTACTTAGTAAAACTTGGTTAAATTCAGGACCTCATAAAAATGCGAATACATATTCTGTTAAATTTGGTTCCTAAATTACAATCAGATCTGAAGGTAGGGCTTTCTGCAGGTGATTCATTGAAGCGTCCAACAATGACCGTCATGATAGCTGATATTCCCTATCACTTCAAGATAAACTCCTTGTGTACTGTGTGAGAGCTAATATTTGTGCTCTTTTAATGTGTATGTGGTAATGAGATTGATCAAAAATAAGGTTTCCATAGCGATTCAACTTCAAAACGCTAAAAAAAGCACACACCTGGGAATGTCTTTACATAGCCAGAGGGATACAAGGAGAAAGTCGACGAAGAGAATCTGTCAATATTACTTAGGACCTAATGCAATATTCAGCTTAAATTGTTTCGCTTAACTGTAGCAATGTAAAGAAAATATCGATTAAGAGAATCGATCATTGCAAGTAAAGGGCGAACACGAAATTATTGCGACACCGAAAATGTCATGCCAATTATCTTATAATGTTTAAAATCAAACCAAAATTTTAGGATAGTTTTATACATATATTTGTGTATGTGAATGTATGTATATACAATCCAACTTCCACTGTCCGGCAGTGTTTTTATGGAAGAAAAATGTTTGCAATATAATCTATTATTATTATACTGACCTCATTGCAAACAATTTTAGCCCGGAAGTTGAAAGGCGATAGCTCTGTTGAGATTCAGTAACCAATTTCAGAATGCCTGGTCACTCACGTCCATTCCGAGGTTACTTTCACTTACAACAAGCCCCGCATACACGTAGTACCGATATAAAATGTATATTGGTACTGCGTGTACAATTCCTGCTTTGTAGATGGCACGTATTTAGTAGGATGCATTTCATATTTTTATATTTAGTTGTAATCAGTTAGATCTCACCGCTTATGCATTGTGTCCTCGACGTGGAAGCATCGTAGTCTAATCTGCAAAATCATCTTTCCCGGTTATTGTCCAGGGGGGCAGAACGCCAATACTAAATACGTAAAAGACACGGCAAACGTTGCTTCCGAGAGTGGAGGCGTAGCACCGAAACATGCTAGCACGACGCTATAGCAACACAACTATTCAAACAAAATTCTTGCCTGGGAAATTTCACAATAATTTACAAAATTAAAACACTGATAAATGAATCATGATGAATCTATATACACATGATAATAATGAAAACAAATGACTTTTTTTCCTTTGTACAAGCCAAACAGCACGCGGAAAACACGGAATTTGTGACAGCGAAATTAAAACCGACCGTTTTCGGGTAGTTTTATACGCATATTTACTTCAAAAATCAAAAGAAAAGTTAATCGATGGAGCCTTGAGTGTAAAATTGAACGCATTTTCGCTTGATGCCCTCCATCAAAGTCTTTACAGTGTCATCCGGTACCAGTTTATCAGTTTTTTTTTTTTCCATTTTCTTAACATGTCCTTCTCGTCTTTGACTGTCTTCTTGCTCTTCCGAAGTTCCCGCTTCATTATTGCCCAGTACTGCTCCACCGGGCGCAGCTCCGGACAGTTTGGCGGATTCATGTCCTTTGGAACAAAATGGACAGAATTGGCCTCATACCACTCCAGGACACTTTTAGAATAGTGGCATGATGCCAAATCTGGCCAAAATAGCGGAGCTTCGTCGTGCTGCTGCAAGAACGGCAAAAGGCGCTTCTCGAGGCACTCAGATTTGTAGATCTCGCCATTTACTGTGCCCTTTGTCACGAAAGGCTCACTCCTCAGCCCGCAAGAGCAGATGGCCTGCCAAATGAGATATTTGGAGGCGAACTTCAACATTTTCTTCTTCTTAAATTTGTCGTCCGCATCGAACTTGCTCTTGCCGGTGAAAAACTCCAACCCCGGAATTTGCTTAAAATCGGCTTTTATATACGTTTCGTCGTCCATCACACAGCAGCCATATTTTGTCAGCATCTTCTCGTAGAGCTTCCGTGCCCGAGTTTTAGCCGTCGATTGTTGCCGCTCATCGCGGTTTGGGAAGTTCTGTACCTTGTATGTATGTAGTCCAGCTCTCTTCTTTGCATTCTGGACGTAGCTCTGCGACATGCCGATCTTTTTAGCCAAATCACGGCTTGAGACGTTGGGATTTGCTTTAATCATCCGCTTCACCTTTCCCTCCGTCTTTTTGTTCTCCGGTCCCGGTTTTCTTCCAGCTCTTTTGCCGTGGTCCAACGTCAACCGCTCTTGGAACCGCTTCAACACTCTGGAGACGGTTGAATGGTGACAGGTCAGGAAATTCCAGGTGTTTGGAAAGAATTTGTTCTCTCAACTCGCGTTGGTTCACCTCCATTTTCGTTGAATCGAAAAACACGACTTCGAGTTTGACAGCATGTACACAATACACATCAATGAGAAAGTGTGCAAAATTTGGTTGATTTTTACCCAATGGTAAAAAAGTTATGCCCTGTTGAATGTGTCGCAATAATTTCGTGTTCGCCCTTTAGGCCCTTTTCAACGCTCACTGTCGAATTTCAGTAAATAGCATTGAAAAAAACTCGACGGTACCTCTATTTATGCTAAGAGATTAGTATTGTAAGTTCCTCCTACTTGGAGAATAATGTAATCGAACGGGTTGCTATGCCTCACCCCCATCAGCAAAAAATCTGAGATTTCATAAACCGTTCTTTAGCATAATCTTGAGCTATACTTTGCATAAACAGCGAAATCGTTTGCAAGCTTTCATGCAACATTGCTAATTTATGCGATGTAGCGCTTAAATTTTGTGTGTGCTTTTTTATAGCATTCTGAGGAAGCAAATAGGAACATTGTTGCGACATGTACTGATTTTCACTTTTGCCCAATGCTTAGGGAACTTTCATAAATATCGTAGTAGAGGAGGGAGAGGGGTTTCAGAAATTGTGACCGGCCGTGTATAAGGTATATCAAAACTCACTACGAAGGGGAAGGGGAGCAATTGGTCGAAAAAAAATCTACGTCATTTATGGACGGTACCTTATTTTACTTCCAAGGATGTGTCCCAATTGGCAAATTAAATTTAACTCGTATTTAAAAGTGACAGATGAGTTATCGAATAACCCTGCTATCCGAGCGTGGTTATTTCTGACCAACTAGAAGTTAAATGTTGGCAACCGTGGCTGTGGAGTTCTGTTTGAAAACCGATCAATTTTTGGGAAGCATTTCTCGATTACTTTTTCGAAGGAACGTATCAGCTTTTGAAAACAACGCATTTGATCGTATATTTGGCGTAACTGATAGCTCACCCACGCATGCTAACACTACCATCCGGAGCGAAAATGAGTTGAGGTAGCAATAGTAGTAAATTTTACGATTATTTGCTGTTTTTTTATGTTTCAACATTGTTCTAGTTAATTGGTTATTCTAATGTGATCATTGCATTTAGCGCTAATTTACAGGATACCCTTTTATAGGATTGGTTTCGTTATGAGTTGAGGCACAGAAAAGCAGCGCTGTTTTATAACTTTTCAGATTCAGGCAGCACGATGTGCAACCAGATGGTACTCGATTATGACGACTGGGTTTGGGAAGAACGTTTATCTCATGAAAACAGTGATAAAATCATCACTTCTTATTGGTACATTTTTCAAAAGTTTTTATTGAAAATTGGAAAAGCATTTATTGTAGCAGATTTTAAGAGTTATTTCCTATCGATTGGAGTATTTGGATTTTAATTTCACCTTTAAATGACAAAGTTATAAGCGTTCAAAACCTTACACCTTTTTGTGACGGTCGTAATTTTAGATTTTCGACTTACCTTCCCGTAAGACGTAGTCTACGCCAAAAAGCTCCTTAAGAGACCGTGATGTTGGATTAAGGAGAGCCGGAGAGGGGAGATACTGTATACGCAGCTAGTACTGCAAAATGTACAATTTGAGGAACTAGCTCAAAAGAGAACAGTGGTGAACTTTGTACATCTTTCGAAGGCCTTAAATGCATTTAAACTAACTATGTAATATATCATGCGATTTGACGAATTTTCAATTTCAGCAGTTTGCTTTACTTACCCCGTAAGAGAAATACGGGAAAGTAATTTTTACGGGCCCAAAACAAGCCTTCATTGCACAACTATGCTGAAAGCGATAATCTGAAGCAGCAAAAAATAACTGAAGAAACCAAAGTATTCTTATTTCCATTCGATGATATAAGAACATGAAACTCGGTCCAATTTGTATGGATTTGTTTCACTTCACCACGAAAATCTTAAATTAGCTCTTTTCATATGACGTTATTCTTAGCTGTTTGGCATCCACAAATGGCAAAACAAAAAGTTAGTTTTCCATAGAGAAATACCGTTGCAGCGGTCCTTTTGCTAACGTCGTGTGGCGACATCTATTATTTGCAAGTGGGTACGTGAAACTAAGGTTATCTGTCACCTTTCCGGGGACTTGGTGGTTACTTAGGGCCTAATCCATTGTTCGGCATGAATTAGGATTCTGTAAGTCTTTCAAAGTGTTCCCTAGCTAAACATCATCAGAACAGAATCAGAACAGCCATATTTTCAATCCATTCCACCTAATCGAAAGAAGAAAAAAAAACAAACACTCATAATCCCGCTCCATCAAGTCGTTCATAGGCATCATTTGCTGCCCTATTCGTACTCAACGTCTACGAGTGTACTCCTATGTATACGCCTTCCCTTAAGTAGGCCAATCCGTCCCGAAACATGTTGTAATCCAATTCAATACATCTGTTCCACCAGCCCCTCGCATTCATTGTTGGGATTCTTTGTTCATCGACTAGAGCGACAACCGAGCCTCACTGGCAGAATTTCAAACCCCTCATGACAACGGCCACGTCGTCGCACCACAATGAAATTCATGGAGCACACCCTGTTTTATGGCTTCACTGCTCCAATCCTCCAATAGGTAAGTATATACAACAGGAGTCAATCCGTAAATAAAACGTGAAGAGAAATGGAACAAAATTGCAAGGCCAAACAAATGGAGGAAAATGTAGAAAAAATGGCTATGGATATGTGTGGCGTTGTGAATGCGAAAACCCGGGGCGAGTAAGCGAGGGGTTCCATTTTATCCTCATTATGGTCCGGGATGTGATGCTTCGGCTTGTCATATCATATGGCTTCATCGTAACGCTCTCGACAAATATAAGCTGTGAATGAAGGATTTTGGTGTTTCCTACCACTTGGCGGGAGATGGATAAGGTTAATTTTGGATTTTCGCTTCATTGTTTCATTCTTTCGTGGATTGATATTGTTTTGAATAATGCACGAGGAGCATTTCAAAAGGAGAAGCATCATCAAAACGAAATCAATTCATCTCGCGTAGCCTTCGACGGTTTTGTTGTGATCAAAGATTCAACCGAGGACGAAAAAGTCATTTATCATAGGACCGGGAATTTATGTTCTGGTTGATTCCGGAGATTGGTTGGGTCATGGGCGTGGAAAGGCATTTTTGAAGGGGAGTAATGAAAAACTTCCAAATGATGATCCAATCTTTGCAAATCTCACTTTGTTGAACGAAACACTCGAATACGCTCCTGAAATAACTTCCCTCAGAGGCAACCCAGAAAACAGGCAGAAGATGAGCAAGTGCAAACGATTTATCATCGACAAAAGCAGTAATAACATACTGTAACATCAAAACAACAAACATCCCGAACCGGACCGAACAGCACCAGCACAGCACCGGAAACGACCTTTTAATTCATGAGGTTCATTTTGCCTGCCATCCATTGGATGAGATACGACTGTATCGACAGTGACGCCATAGGTCTTCTTTCCGATGTTCTCTTAACTGGTTTTTATTGCCCGAACGTGACTGGAAGTTGGATGTAAAGTTTTGGGCGGGTTGGTGTTGCTTTGGGCGGGAAAATTGATTTCATCACGCGTGAGGTTGCCTTAATTTTCACCAGAATGGATGGCTGCGTGTGTGGATCACCTTGTCGAAGACGAATATTAGCCGAGGATGGCTTTCAACGGCAACGGTTGTTGATGGGTGGCACGTGACGGGAGTTCAGAATAGTCGGGTGCGTATGTGTTAATTCTACGAAAGTGAAATTTTAGCTCTTCCACATACATGCTCACGGTAAATATGAACCAAAATTGTTTACCATCAAACACCCCGTCATCGATATTAGCTGTTTACTTAAAGCTAAGGATTAAGCGAGATTGAATACCACCCACAATTGGTCGTCATGCTGTGTGCCTCCAAATCCTTAACAAAACAACTCGGGCGGTTATTCCCAGCAATAACCGTCGAAAGACGTGGAAAAGAGCCATCTTCTTCGAATTAATAGCAAAAACGCGGCGCTGGGAGAATCTTTCCAGCCAATATTTACCTTCTCCTACGTTTCATCACCATCGACAGCGTAGGCAGAATCCAAACCGACGAAAGCAGTGTCAAATTTATTGGCACTTTGCAAGCGAAAAAAAAGGAATCAGAAAAAAAATTCCGAGTGAACCGGCGAAAACAAATGCGAAAAATGTGTAAAACCCCCAAGCCGTGCCGGGGAGGGTGGCGACACGACAGCGGAACAACGACGACGTAATGTACGACCATATTGAAAACCATTAAATTACGATTTTCTCTCCCACATGATTAATGAAACATGGTTTGGCGCATGCTGGGCCGGGTCACTGGAACTGTGGAACACGAGTTTAAAAATGTTGCAGTGAGAGGTTTCGCGTGCAGCAGGATCAATGCCAGTCCCGCAGGACGCGGAGCAACTATTAAATTTGATTAAAATATTGCGGATGTGAAGCTGTGCGACATGTGCAGTGAGTCAGAGGGACATTTGACCGGATGAAATGTTGCCGTGTGAGTGCTTTGGATGACAAGCCGGTGGAAATGGGTCTCGAGAAAGACTCGACTGGAACTGGACAGAGAGGCATACAGCTGGCAAGGTAGATTGGGAAACAAGGTGAAAGGCAACCTACGGAGCCTCCGCAGAGAACGTTGCTGCTGTCCTGTTTGGAGACGACTTCTATGGGTTCTAATGCAAAGGCATCCAGGGTAACATAAGTACGGATATTAAACTGGATACATTTTAACTCACGTTAAAAAAATGAAACGTTGAGGTAGAATTTTAAATTGATGCAAAACAATTAAGGTGTACGAGAATTCCAGTAATGCACCCGAGCAAAGCTGGAGATCAAATTGAAATCAAAATTTGTTGTTATGATGTAAATTATTTTGAATACTTCACTTGATCTCATTTTGGTAGATTTGACGGTTGAAGTGGACCCTGCACGATTGCTTTTAAAGACATATTGACGTATTGTCAATACATTCTATATTGACGTCAATATATCGATATTGACAAAATTTCTGTATTCACATCATCAATATTATTTTCAATAATTCCCCTTCGCGTATATATATTGAAACGTTTGGGGTTCGCTTAACACAGCAAAAATAATATCAACATTTTAACATTGTTGAATCAAACAAGAAACTAATCCTACTTTCAATGAAATTAATTTGATTACTGATTCTGCATTCATAATAATGAACTGAATACCGGCATTGCGTAAAAGGTAAAAATCTACAAGGGTCACTCAAAATAACTAAGATAGGCAAATTTTTGGTCATATTAGAAGTGTTGTAACTTCGTCATATCTGATCCAATTTTAAAGCTTCTAAGAGCATTTGACTGAAAACTACTATTGTTTACGGTGTAGCCACGAAAATAATCCTGGTCACCGGATACCGGAGATATTCCGGGTTTCCGGAGGGCTTGTCTAACTTACTAAATTTTTGATGAGATTTTATATATGATGCTGGTTAAAAATGTACATTTTTAGTAAATACAAAGTAAGAATAACCATTCTGGAACCAGCAGATGCCCCAGGATAACATGTAAAAGGAAAATTATATTTTCACTACACAATGCCGTTCGTTATTGGAACACAGCGATTTTAGTTCTTGGCATATGATTCGCTCAAGAAATGGTTCTTATTTCTTTGTATTCACTAAAAATTTATATTTTTAACCAGCATCATATTTAAAATCTCATCAAAAATTTAGCAAATTAGACAAGCTCTCCGGAAACCCGAAATATCTACGGTATACGGCAGTGATGGGCAACTGAACCAACCGGTGCGCACCGTGTGTTCTAAATCAAAACCGACTGCCGGTTTTCGAGTTGATGTGCAGAACCGCAGCTTGAAAACCGAAAACCGGTGTGCTAGAATTTTGGTTTTGGTTCACGAGATCTGAACCATGTGCATGGTTCAATTATATGTAACCAAAACCGGGAATACCGTTCTTGGTTCAGAAAATTGGCAAGAATTAAATAGCAGTGCTCCCAAAAAGGTGAGTAAAATATTTGTACCAAGCGACAGTTGTTGATTCAATTGTCAAATATTTTGATTGACAATATTAGTAGCGCAGGAACTGGAAATCATTTTGAAGTCTGACAAATATCCTTCGATATGGGTATTTTTGGATTCCGGGTGACGCTTATAGTCTGGAAATCGATAACCGATACCTTCTAGAAATCCAATATGGCGGCTTCCAGTTGCAGAATAATTGGGAAATACTGTCAAATACCCTTCAATACGGGTATTTTCGGAACCGGGATAACGTATATAGACCGGATATTAATGTCAGACACCATCTTGAAATCCAATATGGTGGCTTTCGGTTATAGAAAAACTGGGATTTGCCCATCACTGGTGACCAGGATTATTTTCGTGGCCACACCTTAAAATATATAATAGTTTCCAGGCAAATTCTCTTGAAGGATTCAAAAGCGGATCATATTTGACCCCTAGTAGCACCCTTGTTATAAATTGGTCTTAGAAATTTATATACGACTTATTTCAGTTATAAACAAGTTGCTGCAACTTTTTAGGACAGAATTGTGCTACTTGGGACGAAGTACCAACACTCCAAAGTTGACCAAAAATTTGCCTATGCTACAAGCAAACCAAAAATCTATTACAATGAATATTAGTTCCGTTTTCTATCATCCTCTGTCCATGAACATCGCAACGAATGTTAGAAATTGACCATGCAGGCGATGAAATTGTTTTTTGTCTTTTTTATTTCGTGTTCTATCTACGCTTTTGACTATATCAGTAAGCTTGTAGAACGACGAATATTGTAGAACATTGTAGAACGATGCACACACTTGCCTCGAATCTCTCCAGCAGAAAAAGCATACGAAGTCGAGTATGCGAGAAAATGAGCGCTTCATGTTTGCTTTTAGGCTATTTTTATTCAGAAGCATGTAGAGAGCAGTGGAAAAAGCACAGGTCTGATAATCGCTACGTTCGTGGTTCGAGTCCAGTCGGCAATCTGTTTCCTATTTTTTTCGACATAACTAATTTACCTCACTAATACACTCTACATTTTCGGTCTCCAGTTTTCTTGCATTGGACCGCAGCTAGGTATATCGCATCCTCGGTTCATGCGGTCTCCACTAACAGCAGCCGAACACTTTTCCAAGCGGAAAACTGGCTGATTCACGGCAACGTCTGCCACCGAATCACCACCAAAACTCGCGATGGACACATTATCAGCACTTTCCCTGGCTAAAATTAAAATTCGTCCACGGTGACGAATCCCTCAATAGAACTCCGGAGAACTTTGAGATTTGGGCGTAATCGCTTTTGTAAACAAACACGTCAATCACCGATTGCTCGTGAACAGCGAATCCAAACACATAAAGCAACCAACGATACAGACAAAACGTTTGCTACGACTACCATGACAAACTCGCTCTGTAACATAGCTCGATCCGAGTGGTAGAAGGATAAAGATATATTGCTTGCCTGCTTTGTCGCAATATACACGGATGAGGACATAGCTTCGAGAAAAGACATAAAAAAAAATCCCATTAACACACGTGTATCATCTTCGGCTTTACTTCGTGAAGCAGCTTGCCAACAATTTGCTCGTTTCCTTCTACCGCCTCGAGTGAGTTGTGTCGCACGGGTTGCTTGTCATGAAAAAGAAGGAATAAGATTATATCATTATTGCTTTCCACTTCTGACATAGCGTTATTATTCGGTTCGTTGATCGCTTGTCATTTTGTCATTTGGAGATATTTTGATTCCTTGCTCGTGAATAAAATCTTAATCTCGCAAACAAACCATATCAAATGATAGAGGAGTCATTCATCTACCTGTTTGTGTTGTTAGTTTTCGAGATTAAGCTTTAATTTGCGAGAAATCAGTGATGTGTTTGTTTACAAAAGCAATTACGCCCTAATCTCGAAGTTCTCCGGAACTTCGCGCCAAAAGTGTGGCATCCGAACTCGGAGACCGGGCTCCCGGGAGGCAATAAAACCGACACCAAATAATTGAACTGAAGCTTCGACGTAGATTTTGGAGGTTAAATTCAAGGTCAACCGAAGCACTCAAGGCGGACCTTTTTTCCTTGCTTCTTTCTTTTGTCACTGCATGTTTCTATTTTTCACTTGCTATATTCTTCTCATTTTTCAATCTAATTTGGATTCAAATGGATGCCTCAACACAGTAAAAAACACGGTATATCACTAAATGATAACTTTATGAACACCTAAAACTAAATTTCAGCACACAAATTAACAAATTCAAGGTAAAAAAAAGCTTAATTCGCTGACAAAAATACGCAGCAAAAGAAAAACACGTCAGTTTTCAAGCGCGGCCTACTGCGATCACACCCGCACAAGTCACGAATGACCTAAAATGTGTTATGAGTTTTCATTAGATATGAACTGCAAACTTTACTACCGGTTTGCTTTCATTTTGTTAACCGACTTTGCGCGGGCAGCTATCGCAGTGCTGTTGTCGTGAAATTTGAGCAAAGTAGACGCCATTTTTTTTTTTTAATTTGGCGCCACATCTACAGCTCGAAAATACCAAGAGTATAACAAGTGACCTATTGTGACCTAAGTGACGGTGTTACGAGACAAAACATTTGTTCACGTGACCTATTGTATGGAATAAAATTTGAATTTTTTCTAACACCCCCAACATTTAAAGTTATTGTTAAAAAATCAATGTTGGGTAAGTGACCACCAGGGTTACTTCCACTCACTTGCTATAAAAAAATGTTTTTTTTTCAGAATTATGAAATCGTGAGATGATATAGTGATAATTAGTACTTGTAAGTTACAAGATGAGAACGTGAAGTATGTGTTTGACACATAAAATCTGTCAATATTGCTTTTAGTGCGTCACAATCAGCAATTTTACGACTCGTGAGTGCTCACTCTGAGTGAACGCTCACGAATCATAAGATCGCTTATTGTAACGCTCTGAAAGCAAAATTGGCAGGTTTTATGAGTCAAACACATACTTAAACCCTCGTCTTGTTAGTTACAAGTACAGCATATCATTATAGCATCTAATGATTGCATAATTCCGAAAAATATGTTTTTATAGCAAGTGAGTGGAAGCAACCCTGGTGACCGCATACTATCATGCTTGACATACACAGTTTTGGTCACAAACTGCTCATTTTCAAATAACTTTGCACACAGTTGACGAAACATAGTTCTCTTTGAACCAGTAGATACAAAAGGGCTTAAGCTTGTTATAGATACGTAAAAATACATATTGAACTAAGGGATTAATTTTCATGGATTAATTTTTACTAGGAATATACGATTTTATATTATATAATAATATATAAATTAATATTAAAAGATTTTGATTCAAGTAATAAACTGTATTTATTTTTGCGTTGTAAAAATGAAGTGAGAAATGCTCGCTACACATCTCGGACTTTAAGTGTAAAAATTCATTAGCGTTGATTCAAATGTTAAGATTTACATACTCTTTGTATACCTATGGTAAGGTATGATCCTAATCTAACAATTACTTTAAAGAAAAACCAATTTCAACAACAGAGTGAAAAGTTATTAACACATGAGCAGTTGGTGTGTACAACTGTGCATGCCAAACATGCATACTAGCATGAGTTACGCACTCATTTTTAACCAAATGGCGGTTTTTAATCGTTATAAAAAAATCAGAACTGCTAAAATTTCGATACATTCATGGTGATTTAACTGAAGTTTGTTGAGATTTTTAAATTTAATAAGATTTTCATTCAAACAAATCGAAATTTGGCAACATAAGACGTCATTAGAGTGATCAAAACTTGACCCTTCCGCTCGCCATAATAACACATGTTTTTATGCAATTTTGAAGCTCTGTTCAAAATTAGAGCCAAATTGGTGAACATTTACTGATTTGAAGCTATATTCAATAATGTATAAAAAAAAATCCCATTCCTATTTTTTGTCGCTAGGTGGCGTTGCAAACATCCCAGAGATACACACTTAGAAAAATTGATGTAAATTTAAGTGCTCTGAGACTGACATATACAAGCGACATAAAATTGAGTCATAATAGACGTGAAATTCGGCTCAATCAAACGTACTTTCGAGCTTTTCACTCTCGGAGCACTTAATTTTACATGACATGTTCGTTTACGTCTCATCCTTTATGTCAAAAATGGATTCTGTCATGTGAAAAATTAGGTAGTTCTATGTATCTACCTAAACCTAACAGGAAATAATAAGCTCAACAACTTTGTGCAAGACTGGAAGACGATCCGAGTCAATCCCGAAAAGTTATTTGATATTTATTGAAGCAATGACTGACAGATGAAAAAAAAAGAGAATATTAAAATAAAGAAAAAAAAGTCAGTCAGACATCGGTTCAATAAAATGCTAATGACGAATTTCACGCCAACTCGGCAAATGGTTGGCAGCACCCTCTCAGATTTCAATGAATCATTGTGGATATAGATATATTTTTAACTTAATAAACTTTGCATAAGAGAAATGGATGTAATGTTGGCTTATTTACTCCTTATTTGGGCCCATACATAAATTCAGCAATCGACTAAATGTTCAATAGCGACCAAAAATATCAATTAGTCACGTTCCAATTACGCGTTGATCTAAATAAAATTAATAAATAGCTGACTTTTAGCCATGGGCCCAATCTTAGATCCATTTCCCCTAATTATTTTTTTTAAAAACAAATCGTGACCACTATTTGACAAAGGTCGAACTTTTTTTCGAATACTTTTTACAAAAACTACAAGGAGCAGCCCTATGGGATTATACCAAAGATATCTAATTAACAAGATATCCCACTAATAAATTCTTCATACAAGACATATAATTACTACCCTTCCTCGCCAACTTGACCACCAGGGCTCAATAACTGACAGGTGTCAGGATGTCAGATGTCAACGCGGACGTTGATGATCAGCCGAGGACGATATCATCCTCGAAGTCATCATCATTATATTGCGATTGTTTGTGATTGCTCCGATGGTCAATCATTACCACTTTATACGCAACAGAAACACTTAAGAAAACAATCACACATCCGAGCGCGCATCACCCAACAAACAATTTGAGTTGATCAACTGCTGAACAAGCTATTTTTTAGCTGAAGAAGCTTGTTTTTGCCTGATTAAGTTCTTATTCAACATTGAATGTTTGTTGGGCATGCTTGTTTTTGCTTTCGAGCGAAAAAGTTTCCAATATACCACCGGTATCAGTAAGATGCAAATCTCTAATAGTAATTGATGATTTGCGGATCTGGTACTCAAAATAATCTTAATAAGCATAGAAGTAAACATGGGAAAAACATTCACTCTCTCTAAAGAATTATTCCAACACCCCAGCCACTGGAAATGCAACGTATCGAAATCATTGCAAAACGTAATAAAATATGCCGTCTTCTTTGACCAACGCAGCAAGCATTCTATTAAAAAATTACGTTGGAATAATCATTACTTTCCTATTTTAAAACGTAGGAAGTATTTGTCAACGCCGGTGAAAGCAAACGCAAACGGAAGTAGCCGAAGCAGAATGATGGCGCTTTGTGTTTTGATTTGCGCTGTACTTTCCGCTCAATTGTGTGGGTTCGTACATGTATAGATGTTGGTGTGCTTGTTTTCTTCCAAAACTGCAGTTCAAAGTTGTCTCGTCACAAACCGCTGGCGCTGTTATCTGTCTCTATAAATTCCAAAGAGTGAAGGCGCAAACCTGGTTATACGCAATGGTGACGTAGGACTACGTGGCCTTATATAATGAATGTTATTTGTTAACTGCAGAATGAGCTTGCGTTTTGTGTAGGAATAGGAATTTGAGCGGAGTTATCTCTGTTTATACTCTTTAGCATGACTATGATTGCCCTGAAAAGAACCTTTTGATATGAATTTTAGTTGGGACATGTTCAAAAATTTAACTCTTTTGAAAAATCTTGGTTGCCCTGAAATGGGCCGATGGTAGTACAGGCTTAAAACCTATGGAAGATGATGATGACGTTGATCAGCAAATCGGACTGGACAATCCCAGATTATTCGATTCAATGATTGGGCACTCGCAAGGTTCTGGGCCGTCTGCTCCTGGACAGGGGTTGAACTGGTGTCTGCAACAGGTTGGAAGGCCGCAGCATATCAGTGTCCACCCAGCCAAAGCTCCTCTCCTTTTTAGTTTTTCTCGTTAAACTCCTTCTCTCAACAATTTGGTAAATCTTAACCTTTAGCAGAAAGACGCTTAAAACTTTGTTCGTCGAATTTATGCGTAATGGTTCTTCTCTATGTCTGATCAGATAAATTAGAACTTTTATTTAATTTCTCTACTACTACAAACGAATAGAAATAAGAAGGGGTTTCGATTCCGCGCTTAAATAATTGAAATTTCGATAAATATTTAATCGAATAACTGGAAAAATCTTTACGAATATTTCGTTAATCGAATAATTGGACTTTTAGGCATCCCTAGAAAATAGTGTAGTGTAGAGCAGCAGAATTACAACCAGCAAGTGTAACCCAAGATCCAAAAGCGGTGCGATGCTAGTTTTCATTGCTATGACGACGACTGAATTAAGGGGCTTAGAAGCAGAAGGACGAAGGTCAATTCTATTCATCTATTTCTTCTTTTGATGGCCGTGGCTTAACTAACCAATTTCGAACCATTTCTTCTATGCTCTTCTATCATCCACAACAACAAACGTATCAATGAATGTGTTTGCCGTCCAGTTATCAACGAAACAGAAAGTCGATACAGAGAATGGATCAAAATCACTTGCACTCCTGCTTCCGTGTTTGGTTATAAGGTTGCAACTCTGGAGAGCATTTTGTGTGGTCGGTGTGCGGTTCTTAATATGGCAATGAGTGTGCAAAATGTTACGCAATTACATCCTCCCTATTAACGGCGCCGGTGGTGTAGTGGTAAGCGTGATAACCTCTCACCCCAGCAGGCCTGGGTTCAATCCCAGTCGGTGCCGCCGGGATGTTCTGAGGCATAACATCTCTGATCACGCCTTCCTTCGGATGGGAAGTAAAGCCGTTGGTCCCCGGTTCATGAGTTGATGGGTCGATAGGTGGTAGGGTCCAGGTGTGGGAGCTGCCTTCCTGGCACGTCGGTAGCATTGGTGCTCAGCACGGAAAACAAGATCGACGGGAAAAACAAACCAAAAGGAAAAAAAAAATACATCCTCCCTATTAGCACACGCTTGAAGATTGGAGGTGAATGCCACTTCGACTTGTTTCGTCTACTAACGACTCTCTGATGACAGTGTTGGGGAAGCAGCATAAGCATGTAGGGGAAATGTTGGTTTCGGCAATACCTTAACCTATTATCGTCAGGGGGGTAAACAAAGTCCTAGAGCACTCAAATTTGGCCAATAGTTGCCCTGAAACACATGCCAAAATTGAGCTCTCAAGGACGTTGTTTACCCCCCTGACGATAATAGGTTAAGGTATTGCCGAAGCCAACTTTTCCCTACGTAATTGGTGGATTTGTTAGTTATTTCAACGCTTTTGGACAATGCTTGACATTAACCACTTTTCCAATAGTTTCTCGATGAAAAGCAAAAGCTTTGCTTTATATGCGTACAAATATTTCTGAACGATTGGTGATTTTCTGTTTTCACAAAGTGTACCCCGATATAGAAATCCAGACATCAACACGTAGTCCTACATCAAAAAATATAACTACGAATCGTTAAGTCCTACAATAATGTTGTACAGTGATAATTTTGTAGGAAATTGTGTGTGATTTTAGAAGAAATTATAAAAAAAAATACTTAAACATATTGAATTGAGTTAAATCTGGTGTTAGAAAATCAGTCTTTTCCTACGAAAAAAAAAAACAGACCATTTATCTACATGCCATCCATATGATGGCACTTTTAAAGAAAAAAAAAACATACTTAACAAAAACAATGCAGCAATGCTTTTTCCTAATCTTTGAAGGTTATGGATGAAATTAATCCACTAGGAATGAAATTAATCTGCGTGGATTTCATTCAGTGCAAACATGAAACAGTTTTTGATGAAAAACTTTTTTTTTTCCTTTAAAAGTACCCATTTTGAGATGCATGATCGACTTGCATATTAATGATTTGTCTATCTGTAGAACAAGTTATAGCTATAAAAAATGTGGGAATAATAAGTTCGGTCCTTTTCAAATGGTGATCTTAATTTTTTTAAATAAAATAAGTAAAGTTCCACGAATTTCAGAAAATTAGTGGGAAATTTAGCGAAGTTCCCAAATTTTCAGCAAAGTTACGAGATTTTATTTGAAATTAAGAAATTTTTAGAAAATTGTTAAGTTCTTCACATAAGTTCAGTGAACTTCGTGGAAGCAGTTTAATTAAATTGATGGCAGTACAACAAGCTTTACTCAGTGGGTCGAAGCAAATAACTTGCTATCAAATACACAGTTTGGGTTCCACAAGAGCAAAGGAACAAACGATTGTCTAGCGTTTCAGTACTCTTGGACATTAAGGGGGCTTTTGATTCAGTTTCGATTGAAATTCTGTCAGACAATCTGCACAGATGTGAACTTTCTGGAATTTTAAATAATTTATTGTACAATTTGCAAAAGCAAATGAACTTTTCCCTTGGACAACTGACAACTTCCAGAATTAGCTACATGGGCCTGCCCAAAGGCTCATGTCTCAGCCCTCTTCTTTATAACTTTTATGTCAAAGATATTGACAACTGTTTGGCAATAACTTCTTGGCAATGCACGCTTAGACAACTTGCAGATGACGGTGTGGTTTCCGTAAGAGGTCCACATGCCGTGAACTTGCAAGGACCATTGCAAAGTTCCTTAGATAACTTGTCTTCTTGGGCTAGGAATCTAGGGATCAAATTCTCGCCGCAGAAAACTGAACTGGTAGTGTTTACTCGAAAGCGGTACCCACCCCAAATGCAGCTTAATCTTTTGGGCAGAAACATTACTCAATCATTGTCTTTCAAGTACCTTGGGGTCTGGTTTGATTCAAAGTGCACTTGGAATACCCATATTACGTATTTGAAGCAAAAATGTCAACAGAGGATCAACTTTCGCCGTTCAATTTGCGGCACATCCGGGAGTCCTCATAACGCTTTGTAAAACAACTATTCTCTCTGTTCTAGAGCACGGCTCTTTCTGCTTTCTCTGACAAGAAAATGTCACCTAATAAAATTGGAACAAATTTAATATCGTTATCTGCGTATTGCTCTTGGCTGTATGCACTCAACGCATAACTTGAGTCTCGAGGTTCTGGCAGGAGTAACACCCCGCCAGAACCGTTTATGGGAGCTCTCTCTCAGAATACTAATCAAATGCGGAGTGACGAACACACTTATAATTGCAAATTGTGAAGAAATTCTTGGGCTGAACACACAATCTCGATTTATGAGAATCTACCACCACTACATATCGTCAGATATGTGTCTTCCTTGTTACACTCCAGACCGTGCTCACTAGACTGATGCAAAATTTGACTTTTTTGCTCCACAGTGCTTAAATGGTTTCAAATCGGGTCCTGATTAGCCTCCCAAAGTTACAACTCATTTGGTTGGAAACAGACTTCGCACAAGCCATTTGAAGTTTACATGTAAATTACTATGGGAAATCTCAATTTTTTGTTCATTGCCTTCTAGTCTTTTTCCATATTGAGCTGCAAAACAATTCGATAGCTATGCTTATAGAAAAAGTTTCTCAGCTACAACTTTGCTGAAAATCGTTTCTATGTAAAACGAGACATGAACAAGTTATTAATTTTTTAAGAGATTGGTAAACTTATGACATGATCAAGCAGCTGCTATGTAGGCAACACTGTATTCTGCAGTGTGACATATCAGCCATGATTTTTGTGTCCTATTCAATGCCCCAGAAACAACAATGTTGCCTGCTGAGCTGTCTTCAATGAAAACTCTAGCGCCTTCCGCAAACTTCAGGAACATTGTTCCGTTTATGTTGCTGAGCTGGCAGCAATCATCTTCGCATTGGGGATGATTTCCAACATGCCCACAGACCAATACTTCATCTTCTCGGATAGTGTCAGTTCGATTGAGGCTATTCGGTCGATGAACCAAGGTAGACACTTATCTTATTTCCTTTCAAAGATAAGGGAGCAGATGAGTGTGCTGGTCGAAAGATCACATATGATTACCTTTGTATGGGTCCCTTCACATTGCTCAATCCCAGGCAATGAGAAAGCGGACTCTCTCGCAGAGTTGGGCGCGCAGGAAGGCGAATTTTATGAAAGGCAAATTTCAATCTGATTGGGACACTGGAAATGTTGGACGGTGTTTACATTCAATTATTTCCAATGTTTCTTCAAGAGCGTGGTTTAAGGGATTGAACTTAATTCGTGACTTCATGAGTAGATTTATGTCCAACCACTGCTCGCTAGATGCTCATCTCAATAGAATAAACCTCGCGGACAGCAACATCTGTCGGTGTGGAAACGGTTACGATAACATCGATCACGCAATTTGGCAATTTACGGATAATGACACCGCCAGAGAGCGACTTTTGAATACCCTATGTTCCTATCAGAGACGTGTTGGGTACCCGCGATCTCTGCTATATGCAGTCAATTTATGTGTGTCTGCAAAAGTCTAGAATAAGAAATTAATTCGTTTGTCTTTTGTCTCTCTTAATTAGTTTTTTTTTTGTCTTGTCTCCCGTCTCGATGAGTCTCATCGTCGCCCACTGGTCACCATAGCCGGTCGAACTCCAGCTGAATCTAGAGCCACACTACGGTACATACTGGTGACATCGCTCTGATGAGACAACGCAACCTTACCCCCAAGCTCCTCCCTTTTTCCTATCCGTTGACAATGTACCCCTCTAACATCGGGTAAGCCGCGAATATTTGACCCAACTCCTACTAGACGTAAAATTAAGTGAATTTTGTTACAAACGAAGAACAATGAATTATTGGCTCCGTAAAGCTAACGCAATTCAGCCTTACAAATGAACGAACTAGATAAAAAACAAGCTTTACGAAAATAGATAAAATGTTAGAGAGGTTCCTAGAATTTCTGGAAACAACAGCAATAACATAAATTTTTAAAAAGTTTCGAGTACTTCACCGAATTGTTAAAACATCAGGAGCTTCCTAGAAGTGTAGAACATTTGCTTACCCACGGCACTAGAGATTTTGGTCACGTTAACACAATTACAACCATAACCACAGCACTGAGCTATCGTTTGAACTCACCATACTGCATAGCCAAATTGAAAATACAAATTAGAGATAATGAATTAATCGTTTTAGGTACTGATTTTTTCCAGAGGTCTCGTTGAAGTCA
The DNA here is from genome assembly GCF_037179485.1 of Ochlerotatus camptorhynchus. Classification (NCBI taxonomy): domain Eukaryota; kingdom Metazoa; phylum Arthropoda; class Insecta; order Diptera; family Culicidae; genus Ochlerotatus; species Ochlerotatus camptorhynchus. Next base: position 723,949 of record NW_027040766.1, on the reverse strand, counting down.
GTATGGAAGTAATGGAAAAAATCAGGACAGGCACAACAACATCATCTGCCGTTCAGAGGTAACTGCTCCGTATGAATTTGATAGCAAAGATTTCAATTTGTCTATGCGTTGCTTCCACTTTCGCTCAAGCGAAGCGCTACTGTATCTGTTGCTCGGATTAAGGCAAAGTTGCCAGTCTTCGCGCTAGGTTCAAAAGCATTTTAACGTACAATTTCAAAAGAGTTGATTCCAGTCCACAATTTCGACATACAGTAATCTATTAACGGATTCGCATATGCCATCGAACAATGATTTAATATTCGATTAATTAAATGCTTCAATTAGCACGAAGAACCAAAAAAAAAAGCGGAAAAAGTTCCTTCCGAATAAATAGCCCTTTCATGTGCTCATCCAATTGGTTTATTTCAATATTCATAAAGACAACAGTTTGCAATCGATTGTGCACCGGCGTTCGAAAAAAGTACTGATTAATTGGCTGGAAATTTCCGGATAATTTTCCCAGCCCGGCAGCGGAACCTTTAATTAACGGAAAAATTGAGTTTCTCTTTATTTGCGATTTCCTGCGCCGAAGGTGCGTGCACTGAAAGTTTTATAATCCACGTCAATAAATAATTATTGGAGCAGTTGACTGTTTTTCCCTCTTTGTAGCGGTAATGCAAAAAGCATTTAAAACAAACTGTCCTTCGCTCATTTGTACAAATTTCACCCGGTGTTGCATGTGTAGAGCTCGGTCACAAGCATTACCACTGTGCCGCTTGCTTCTGAATATGGTAGCCATATTCCAGAGCATTGCGTATCCATCCAGGGATCCAGCGCTCTAGCTTTGGCAACCATCCCAGGACAGGAGAGTGCAAATTGCATCCGAGACTACACCATCCAATGTGTGTCACTCCGAGGTCTGTGTGGAAGCGAGAGGAAAGACGGAAAAATGTAGTGCGAGAGGGATAAAAATTAAATTACTATCGTGAATACCACAGCACATTTGAAACCATCGTACTCGTGGCCACAGCAGACAGCTTTCCCACCGTTGTATTTGTCATTTATCAAGTGGTTTGCATGGAAATGGGTTAGCCGCTGCTTTAGTGAGATTGGATGAAATTGTTCAACAACACAAGCAGCGACAGGTGAGCTCCGTAATTGTATGGAAATTAATTACATTTTTTGTCCCTTGAAAAATAAACTAAATTGTATCCCGCCGCCGTCTGCCCTCCAAGCAGACGGTTAAACTTGCACCGTAAAACAAGACGTAATCAATTTACTAATCCGCTCTCCGATTGTACCGAAACCTAATCAACAACAAAATCAATTACATTCCGAAGCGACGAAAAACTTTAGCCTTGAAATAATCCCGATCCAAGTTTTGTGTAACACGCAATCCGAGAGCTTATGAACTCAATTCCTGCGAAACGCCACCATTGGAAGGAACTTTGGAAGCACGCACGAGCTGCACGACGACGGCGACGACGCCTTCGCTGATTGTGGGCAAAGAGCAGACCGGGGAGGGTTCGAACTTTTCCGATGAACTCCATAGACACGGACCCGAAACCGTATGCTGCCAGATGCTACACACATACACATCTTTGAACTTGTTCAGGGCTTAATTTCTGCTTAAACTATTTAATCTTCTAATAGTTTTACCTCACCTACCGACAGCACATCGTTAGGGCAACCGAAGGAATCGAACTGCCCCGCGTGCGGAATTTGGTTCAGCTTGGAGCAAACTTTATCCTGCTACATGGCTACAATTCGATGCTCCAAATACACAGAGCAAAGTGGTTGCAGAGTGAACTGCACCCAACTGGGGAACCCAAGGCTGATTGCATCGGATGTGCACATCAAGCAGTTTCTAATCCTCCACCTCTAATACGACCCCTAAATGGGAGATTAACGTGATTTTCCGAAAGATGAAGTTGATGACGACGACGACGACGACGACGACGACGACGACGACGACGACGACGACGACGACGACGACGACGACGACGACGGCAAGCAAATGTTATCTTAAGGGGGTATTCCCAATATTTTGCCTTTTTTCGGCCTGTTTTTCAATTAATTTTTTTTCAAGGAAAATGAATAGTAATGCGCCTAACTCTTTGGGATTCTTGTTTATTGAACATTAAAGTTTACAAATAATTTTTTTTCGACATAAAAAAAGACATTATTGACGTCACAAAATGGCGACAAACAGACCCCTGTTCGCCGCAAACGCCTGGACGGGCGAAGACTTTTCTCTGGAACGGCTTCATCTGAAACAGATTTCGTGATGAAATAATAATCTGCATAAGATTCTCTGGAGCTTCTCCCGTTGGCAGCAAAAAATCTTGCAAATTAACAAAATGGCGGCCATATGAAAAAACAGGCGATTTTTAGCCCGCTTTTTTGCAACTTTAAGGTGCTTCAAACAATGTTAAATGTTAATATTTTTGGCTGAAAGTGGGAGAAGCTCCAAAGAATTTAATAAGGAACAAAATGCGCAAAGATTCAAGTCAATATCTCTTATAGTTTCTGAGAAAAATCTTCGCCCGATAAAAAAAATGTGGTTTTGAGAAAAACGCGTTTAAAGTTTTGACTTTAGTTAAAACCATTTGGGGGTTCTTACCATTAGTCAGCTATGCCTGGACACCGAATTCGCTGATCGGAAAACGGCTTGGGGGGATGAAAGTATATAGTCTAAATTACAAAAAAACGTGAAAAAAAAAATTTGATTTTTTGAAAAAAAAAGATCGGGAATCATCCCTTAAGGCAACGAACGTACTACAGTCATCGAGTGAGTTGGAATATGTGTGCAGTTTTGAAAGGGTTGTTGAGGTTATCTCTACTTGGTCGGAGAGTTCGATGGCATGTGCTTGGATCGAATTGCATGCTTCGGGGGCTGTCATGTAGCGCTTGGAAATCGTTACGCAGATTTGATGGCAGAATTGGGAATCTTTGGTGCATTTTTTTAAAGCTGATAATGTTCTTAGGCTACCCCCCTTCCCAGTATATGTTGTAAATTATTTCATAATATTTGGTAGGGGAAATGTCTCTAATTTTGGTCTATAGATCTAAGATGGGCCCGCTAAAAATCTGCTATTTATAAATTTTATCTAGATGAACACGTCATTGGGATGGTACTAACGGATATTTTTGCTGAATTTATGTATGGGTCCAAATTAGGGGCATTTAGGCCGGCATTACATCCATTTCCCCTATATAGTGAAATAAATATAATCGGATTGATTTTCACAGAATACCGTAACATAGGTATTAGAATCGATTTTCACATGTCTTGCCGTCTGTGACCGATAGCCACACAAGCTATCTCACCTGTATAAAACTATCCCAAATCGATAGAACTCGGGTCGATCTAGCTCGACAGTTTGATTACGACATCGTAGAATCAAATTGAACATGAAAAATCGAATCGAAAATCACGCCGTTTGATACAGCAAAAAATAGCTGGAAAGGCTAGAAGTCGAAGGAAATAAAACTTGCTCAACAACAACAACAAAAACAAAAACAACAATAACAACAACCACAACAGAAACAAAAACAACAACAACAGCAAACAAAACATCAACCACAACAACAACAACAACAATTTTGGCAACAACAACAACAACAACAATAACATATCTAACAATAATCGAAACAACAACACTAACCGTAACAATTTCCACAGCAGTGTTATTCAGCATAGAAACAACCTACTGCCACCTGATCGAGAGCTTCTTGCGGCAGCGAAAGATTGGTTTTCCAGGCCGCCGCAGGCTAACTATCGACCCACAATGCAATTCCAACGAGGGGAAATCTTTAAACCCCTACCCGGCGTGCGATGTATACCCACGTACCGTTCCAGCGCACTTGCATAACGGGATGGCTGCAACTGCATCATGCGAGGCATGTGTATGCAGGAATTCGTGTTTAGTACGAAATTGATGCACCCCTTGGAGGAAGACAATGATCCGGCAGACCCCGACATTATCCAGGACTTGACGACTTCTCTACATCAAGGAGAGACACTCGTTTTTTCTACAAAACTGACACGCTCCATAGAGGAAGAAAATAACGAAGATCACGACACTTTGCAGAACGAAACAAATTCGGAACATGGATCAGGAGTAAATAATTTTGATAATAGTTTTGTGAATGACAGGTTACCATCAACTTCTTCACCTAATCTTTAGACCCCTACAGAAATTTTTGTATATTGCCAAAATGTTAACCGCATGAGAAGCGCCAGTAAAATGAATGAAATTAACAAAAATATATTAAGTTCTACTTACTCTGTCATAATGGCTAATGAAACAAGTTGGGATGATAGTGTGAGAAGTGAAGAAGTTTTTGGTAACAATTATAACGTTTATAGAGACGACCGCAATTTTCAATGGTCTGGAAAAAAAATCGGGAGGTGGAGTATTAATAGCGATTTCGACCCAATTGAATTCAGAAATCATTATGGCTACTAAGTTTAAAGAATTCGAACATGTATGGAAAAAAGCGCAAGTAGCAGACGAAACACATGTCTTTGCATCGGTATACTTTCCTCCGAACAATGCTCAAAAGGACACGCATGATAATTTTTTTTGGAAAAGCGGAAGAAATTTTGTTTAGTTTACCCCTTGAAGTAAAAGAACATATATATGGGGACTTTAACTTTATTTCTGATATGGACAATGAAAGCATCTTACTTCCAGTCGTTGGGGAAAACGAAACACTTCATTTGATTTTTGACAAAATTGCAAATTTAGGACTTAATCAAATCAACCATGTGAAATATCAAAAAAATTGTTATTTAGACCCTTTATTAACAAATACTTATGTAGATTTCTGTGCGACTGAATCGTTAAGTCCCATATGGAAAAATGAAATGTTTCACACAGCAATAGAATATTCATTATTCGTTCACATAAATGAAAGAGCCAACGACTGCGAATTTGATGAAATCTTTGATTACAATTCAGCAAAGATAACATTAGAAATAGATTGAACATTGTCGATTGGCAAGCAATATTAAGAACTGCAGGAAATGTTGAATGTGCAGTTGACGTATTCTACAATGTGTTGCTTGAAATAATACTTGAAGAAGTGCCAACTAAAAGAAGAAGACGTCAGAGTCATGCAAAACAACAGAGAACTGAAAAATTTTAAAAATCGAAAGCAAAAAGCGCACAAATTTTTTTAAAAATATAGTAGTGAAGAAACTTAGGCATACTATTTAGACATTTGCGATCAGTTAAATTTGGCCGTGAATATGGCATTTGAGGAGTATAATTTAAAAACTGAACTTGAAATAAAATTTTGTCCTAGGAACTTCTTCAATTATGTAAAAACCAAATTAAAATTTGGTAATTTTCCATCAGAGATGCATTTGGACGATAGGGTAGGTGAGAACTCAGATGATATATGCAATTTGTTTGCAAATTTCTTCCAAGAAATCTATACTACGTTTTCAGAAGACGACCGTGACCGCGAATATTTTGAATCTTATCCAGAATTTTCAAGTGACATCAGTGTAAGTCAAATCAAGGTTCATGATATCTTAAAGGGTTTAAACAATTTAGATGCATCTAAAGGTCCTGGCCCTGACGGTGTTCCGCCAGTTTTTTTATAAATGCTTTAGCAACTGAACTTACTGCTCTATTATTTTGGATTTTCAATATGTCACTGTAATCCGAAAACTTCCCTAAATTCCCCGACATACGTAATTATCGTGATATAGCTATTATCACTTGCATTCCGAAACTTTTCGAGGCGATTGTAAATGAAAAACTCTTTCTTCAAATTAAAAACATAATAACTAGTATGCAACATGGCTTCTTTAAAGGCCGTTCAACAACTACGAATTTGCTCGAATTAATACATTATTCCTTGAATGCAATGAATAACGGAAACCATGTAGAAGTGTTGTATACAGATTTCAGCAAAGCGTTTGATCGAAAAGACCCATGCTTCTTTTTAAACTTCAAAAAATGGGACGCTAAAAATCTGCTATTTATCAATGTTATCCAGATGAACGCGTCATTGGTCGATTGCTGAATTTATGTACGGGCTCAAATTAGGGGGATTTAGGCCGACATTACATCCATTTCCCCAATTCAATAAAATACACTTTTACTCTTTAATTCTTATTAACGTTTTTATTAGATTAATAGTGAGAAAAAAGACAACTTGCATCTTTATAACGAATGGATTTTGACTTTGGACTGCAATCTCATTGTCTAAAAAAAAAAACACTACTCGAAACAAACAACTTCTCCAATAGCATATCCAGAAAAAGTATCATGTTGAGATGAGAGCCACACAAACGGTTCCTCAACTTTGTAATTATCTGACCTGCTTTAGAGAATAGACGTTCTGAACTTCAAGTTGGGATGAAACATAGTTTAATCGATGCTCTGTTTGCTTGGTGGCAAGTTCTACATACATAGTTAAAGATGCTAAGCGTCAATTGACTTAAAGTGGTTATTTTTATACGATAGATGACGATGACAGAGCACGTACAGTGCAGTGGTAGAGGCAACAATAGCTGCAATTTCCAAACCTACGACTACATGTCTCCCTTCAGATAACGACTTGAGTGCGGTACAATCGATAGAACTGTTTCCACACATCGTAGGTACATGAGCAAATCGGTGATCATTTCTTTTTGCCAGTGGTGGTGCGGGGGACATCCCTCACCATCCCTCTCCAAATGGGGAGCTTTGTAAAGAGAGATGATCAACCCGATTCGTACCTTCCTCAAAGTTGTCCTTGCTCGCTTTCTACTCTCTATATACAATTTTCACACTGCCGTACTCTAACGGAATTATCAACTCTATGCCTTCATCTCCTCATCTATTGTAAAGTCTGGAACGCGCAAAATTGGTCAACCTCAAATTGGTGTATTTCTGTTAAAAATGCATAAGGAAAACCCTGACATGCTGCATTTGGAAGTTGAGTGCATATACAATGATGAATTTTCACCGTTTGCTCTCCAGTTTTCAAAATGACGTCCAAGCAAGAGGAGCAGCGTGTCAAAATTTTGCTCGCGCACCAAGAGAATCTGACGTTCTCACACGCCAAGTTGGCAAAATTGCTGGGTGTGGCCAAATAGACCGTGACAAACGTTTTAAAAGTGTTCGGGGAGCGTCTGTCGACCGCCAGGCAGCCTGGAAGCGGCGGCAATCGTAGTCCGGACGTGGCAGCGACGACGAAGAAGGTGGCGGTGAAATATAAGCGGAATCCTAACCTCTCCATCCGGGACGTCGCTGGCAAGCTCAATGTCTCCCATACTACTGTGCAGCGGGCCAAGAAAATTGCCGGGTTGTCGACGTTTAAGAAGGTGAAGGTGGCGAAACGAGATTACAAACAAAACACGTCGGCAAAGCAGCGGTCCCGAAAGCTGTATACGAATCTCTTCACAAAGTTCGACTGTGTCGTCATGGACGACGAAACTTATGTAAAGGCGGATTTCAAGCAGCTTCCGGGACAGGAGTTTTATACCGCATCAGGAAAAGGGAAGGTGGCTGAAATTTTCAAAACCATTAGACTATCGAAGTTCCCGAAAAAAATATCTCGTCTGGCAGGCCATATGCACGTGTGGTCTAAAAAGCGGCATTTTCATTACTACGGAACCATCAATCAAGAGATCCACGTCCAGGAGTGCCTGGAAAAGCGGCTGCTATCATTCCTAAAGCAACATAATAGACCTGTGCTGTTCTGGCCGGACTTGGCGATCTGCCACTATGGGAAAAAGGCAATCGAGTGGTATGATGCGAACAACGTGGTTGTGGTACCCAAAGATCACAACCCTCCCAATCCCAACAGTCCAAAACTCCGCCCCATCGAACGGTATTGGACCTTGATCAAACGGAATCTAAAAAAAAACTAATAAATCCATGGAAAACGAGCAGCAGCTTAAATCTAACTGACATTCGGTGGCGAATAAGGTCGATGAGACCACTGTGCAAAATTTAATGGAGGGGTTAACTGGAAGGCACGGCAGCTCGGATTTCGTAAACCAAAAGAATAAACGAACATTTTTTTTTTCGTTAAATATATGAATTTAAAAAAAAAAAAAAAAAACTATCTTAAGATTTTTGAGATATGAATTTTGACTGTAAGAAACGATTTTTTTGTCGACCAATTTTTGCGCATTCCAGTGTCTATAAAAATGTTATAACAGCCTTATTATTTGACGATTAGTATATTCAAATATGTAAATCTTTAACTTCACGTTTGTAGTAATACAAACAAAATATTTAAAGTCTATATACACTAAAATAGATTCAAATCCTACTTCCAATGAAAATATAAATAATCGTGCATTGATCGAAGCCAATTAATCGATTAGAAGATAATCGAGGCATTGCATAATCGATTAAAAATTAATCGATTATTATAACACATAATCGATTAGCTTGATTAATCGAGTAGCAATTAGGGGTGCCTTTGGCAGTGATGTCACATTTTTTCGAATTCTCGCGTAACATTTGAAAAGGGTCTATCCTCGTTGATCGATTCTCTTGATCGACTTTCTCTTTGATTTACCACGGAAACATAAACGAATTTCTTGCTTAGCTCACAGGACAGTTCGACAGAAGGTGATGTTAGTCGCTATATTCATAGCCTGACGGAGAGAATTTCGGGAAACAATTGTGCTGTCAAATCACGACCAACAACAGAAAAGAGCGCATCAGCTATTGCGAACAAAACTTTCGGAACCCGTTTTCTCGTGACATAAGGCACACCTACGCAAACTAACACCTGGGCTGGGGAAAATTTCCCCTATCCCATGAAGCCGATAATTTGCGTTCGATTGGCGAGGAAAGAATAATCAACGTTTTGTTTATAAAACTTGATAGTACCATTTCTGGATCAACAATTGAAAAGGGCCCATTAGCATTTGTAAACAAACCGTTCCAAAGCCCTTTACTCACAAAGCGAAGGCCACTCACGCAAACCAACACCATCATCGGATAGGGGAAACTTCCACCTACACGATGATGGTGTTGGTTTGTGTGGGCGGCCCTTTTCTATTGTTGATCCAGATTTCAATTCTTGGTCTACAATATATTGAATTGGTTCCGCTTTTTGATAGATCGAAATTCTATCCGCCAGGCTTTAAGGGGAAGCTCACCGGCCCAAAAATAAAAAAAATATTTTCGGTACGTTTTTATTTTTCTAAAAATATTGGGAAAAATTATCAAAAATTCTAGAAAATCAGTTTCTTCCTTAGATTTTTGTCAAAAACTACATGCAAAAAATTTTTTTCTATCCCATCATGAAAAAAAAATTGGACTCTCAGAAAAACCGAAAAGTTGATGTTTTGTGGTTTTTTTAAGGCAAACTTTATGCCATAATGACTTATAAAACATGTTTTTGCACGTGAATTTTCTTTAAAAAATTAGAAAAAATGTGATTTTTTTAGATTTTTGATACTTTTTTTCAATATTTTTAGAAAAATTAAAACGTAATTTTTTTTTTCGGAGCGGTCTGCTTCCCCTTAAATATAGCGACTATAGTTAGCTTGCGCCTGAATCTACACACTGAATGGGATATTCATTTGCAGTCTGGTTATTCGAGAAAGAGAAAATCGATGAAAAGAATCGGGCTGATTGATTATTTAACTTTATTGGTTCGTCAAATATTATTGCAATATAATAAGATTGTATATAATAAGATTGTGCTTAAAGTACAATAAAAGTAGATTAAGTATAAGTTATAAAGCTCCAGTTGTAAGTCAAGAAAAAGAAAGTGATTTATATACACTTCGCACTACGTAAAACTCATATCAGCTCCACATTGATAAGCCACAATTCGACAGTGAGCATGCATAAGGGCGAATACGCGATGATCGATTCTCTTCATCGATTTTCTCTTTGCATTGCTACAGCTAAGCGAAACAATTTTCTAGAATTTGTTCAATGCAGAGTAGTAACAGGTTGTTTTGGCTATCAAAAGTAACAGCAAACGCCCCGATAAACGTTAAATCTAGCGAGTTATTAACGAAAGAGAACATCGACGAAGATAATCGATCATCGCGTGTAGGCCCTTATGCATGCTCACTGTCGAATTATATTTTAAAATTATTGTCATGTTAGGAAATAACCGTGTAGACATAAATCAATTGATTATTGAATTATGATTTGAACTCCAATTCAAACAAGCAATTGCTGTTCAATTGAGCAGTGCAGAAACTGAGACCAATAATGATAAAAATATCCATTAAGGCCTCGTATATCTATGAATAATATCAAAAACGAGTTTTTACTGTGTAACAAAGATTCTATTCACCTGCTCGGTGGATCAATATGGGTTTTAATATTCATTTTGGTATCATACGTTCACTTTTCATTCTAGCAAAGCAAACAATCGAACATGTTTGTGCATTCAAATTACAGTAGAGTGTTTAGTAATAAATTCTATTTAACTCAAGGGATTAAATCGAATAACACATTCAATTCACTCCTACCGAAAGTATGCTGGGGGCTTACAAACCAATCCCCCAAAGCTCACCCGAATCACTCTGGAAATTCAATTCTGAAACACTGTTAATTTGGCATCCTTCGGTGAGAAAATTGTGATTAATGGTTTTCACTTGGTTTTTCCCTGGATGATAGATAGAAGGTAGAAGAAGTAAACACCCATCAAACAAGCGACCCGGACCGACCATCCATATGTGGATAGTGCTAATCCAGCCTGACAAGGGTCTTCTACTTCCTGGTACGGCTATTCGGTGGCATAGGTGTTGAGAATCTCATCTCAATTTAACACAATTTGAAAAGCCTCTCAATTATCCGGAGGTGGGCTGCCATTACCGAAGTCCTGCCAGTTGCCGACAAAAGTGAAATTTATGCTTTGTTTACCGATTACATTCCGCCTGTCTGAGCTTCTGCTTGTTGGTCCTTTTTTTCCGGCCTCGAAGGGGGACGGGACCAGGTTCAACTTTCAGATTACTGCCTGCAGGCTCGATCTCGGTGTGTATCAATTCGAATCTTTTTTTGCGCCAGCCCGGAAAACGCGAGAGCAGGCGAAAATTACTGGAACCAATAGGCACGGCACATAAATCTTCCCCCTGTCGAACGTTTATTCCACTCTATCTGCTTATTGTTGTGTGTTTTTTCCTCTGTTTCCCTCCGATTTTGTCGCATTATACCTACATCCAATGCCGCTGTTGTTCTTCGAGATACCGATGCGTACGTTCACTCGTATTTTGGGCTTTGGGTAGTCGAATTTTTTTTATATCAGCAAAGCTCGTCCAAGCAGAAGTTTAATTTTCTGTTTCATTTAAAATCCATAAAAGCCATCAGACGGGACGACGAAGTGTCACATATACACACGGATGAACGAGTTGAATGGTGACAGGAACGGAGGTGCGACAGCGTTGTCTCCTGGCTGTAGGCATTCGATGACATACCAGTTGACGTTCGGTCGAATGGACACTTGGCATAAATTTAGTTTTAGAGATATTAAAATGTTCATGATCAAGAGCAGGAAAATTTGATTTGTTTCACTCAAGCAATACAATTAAAGAGGAAAGCATTCAATTTGAAATTCGTTATTCGGTCAAACGTCCATTTCGTCAAGTGTCCATCCCAACCGTATCGAATGGAGCTTAGTGAGTTGTTGTAGATTGGTTGGAAACCAATGTTACATATTTTCCGGTGATAGGCGTAGCTAAAAAAAACGCAAATTTTTTTTGAATGTCTTTTTTAAATGTTTTGTTGTAAATTCAGCAGTGAGTGATGGGTACATTTTATTACGTTTTTTTTTATCCTAACTGTACGAGATTTCAACGCATGGCAGACTGTAGAGTTAATAATCAAATTCACTACCTCCATACATCCAATCTTTATTTGAATTTACACGGCCAATAAGAGTAACTCAGTAACTGAGTCGAATCCGTCTCAAAAATGCGAAAAGCAGGGTTACTTAGTGATGAAGTAAAATTTTCTTAGATTTGACAGGAAAACTTCATGAACATGGGGAAAATAAAGAGATATTTCATTCAGTCTATATTTAAACTTCAAGACTCAGAACAACTTTCGTTGATTTTCCTCGTTTCATGTTTTTTTTTTTCAGGAAAAGCGTGGACATTTTACTCATTCACTGAGTAACCCGACTTTTCGCAATTTTGGAACGAAGTCGACACAGTTCCAGAGATTTTTTTTTCACTAGACCTTTGTCAGTATTCCACGACAAGATGATATAAAGTGACGAAATAAATACATTAATCATGATCCGGGATGGGGCCTCCCTTAGCTCAGTCGGTAAAGGCGCAGCTACAAAGCAAGAGCATGCTGGAGGTGGCTGGGTTCGACTCCCGGTCCGGTCTAGGAATTTTTCGGGTTGGAAAATGTCTCGAATTCCTTGGGCATAGAAGTATGATTGGACTTGCCACACAATTATACCAATGCAAAAATGGTACAGGCATCGAAAGCTCTCAATTAATAACTGTGGAAGTGCATCTAGAACACTAAGTTGAGAGTACGCTATAAGCTAATATGCGATATGCAACAAGCTTGAAATGCGAAGAAGAAGAAGATGATCCGGGGAAGTTTTCGAAACGCACGCCGTTTGCGTTTCTTTCGTTCCGGAAGCACCCAGTTAATCTCGTGACACTTTCAGGCCTGGAAGTAAAAGACATTCTCGTGGCAGTAGCGTTTACACAGTTGGTTACTGATAGGCATATACCTAGTCAGTGCGAGGGAACACAATGTTTCATGCCTCAATGCAATTGAAGATATCCAACTCGTGAATATCTGTTTGCATGCAAAAAATGTGTGACATACAAACACCGAAATAGTTCATATCACTAAAACATGTTTAATTAGGTACGCAGCAGTTAACGATGCGCTGAACATGTTTCACTACTGATAATTCAAGCTGAACATTGCATTAGGTCCTAAGTAACATTGATCGATTCTATTCGTCGAATTTCTCTTTCGTTAATAACTTGAGCGCATAACCGTTTGTTGATGTGTTTGTTTTAGTAGATGCTAGAAAAAAGCTTCTTTTATCAATCTATGTGCTGAAAATACATGTGAATGTCTGTACATTGCCGTGGGGATACAAAGAGAAAATCGACGAAGAGAATCTGTCAATGTTACTTAGGACCTAATGCAACGTTCAGCTTGAATTGTCATCAAAGATCGTAAGCTTGATTTGTTCTATACAGCGGAAAAGAGTGACACATTAGGGTGGGGCTTATTTTTCAAAATCTTTCGGGGACACGTTTTCTCATGTGGAAAATAATTACTAGGGCCAAACGAACAACGTATCCAAAAATGAGCGCTTTTCGTTAAGATTTAGAGGTGGCGCCTGAGGCCTAAGTCCAATATATCGAACGAAGCTGATTTTCGAACAAGTTTAGTGCGTCTTTAAGTAAACACGTGAAAATTTTGTTTTTTTGGCGATATCTTTAACCATTTTTGATATATACGGCATAGCAGGTTTGGACTTACACCTACGAATATGATCTAGTGCAAACAGTATTCTTGGCAGTGCTAGATACCGTGAGCGTATGAGTACGATACAGATCGAACGAGAACGCGAGAGTATAAGAGAGAGCGAGAAAAGAGAGAGAGAGAGATAATGATTCTCGATTAACATTTCAAATGGTCCTATCTGCTTTGATCGATTCTCTTCATCGACTATCTCTTTTGATAACCACTGCTATACAAACAGATTTTGCGCTAATTTTACAAAATAGTTTGATAAAGGAGGTTCTTATCTAGCATCCAAAATGTCAAACACAATAGGGAAAGCTTTTACAGCTGAGTTATTAACGGAAGAGAATCGATCAATGCAGATAGGACATTTTGAAATGTTCATCTAGAAATGTGTTCATTATATTTGTGTTCAATTTTATTAATCCATAAAATCCAATTCTCGAATATGAACTCACTATGACGAATACTTATCAACAATAGTACTTTTATTCAAGTCAGTTAGGTTTTTCTTGTGGAAGTTCACGTTTACAATAAGAATTTGACGGATAGCCCTTGTAGGGTGGGGCTAAGTTTTCAAAATCTTTCGGGGACACATTTTCTCATGTGGAAAATGATTACTAGGGCCAAATGAGGAACATATCCAAAAATGAGTGTTTTCGTTAAGAATGACCAGACCTGGATGCTCTTGTTCCTGTAGCCTTTGATAAAATCACTTGAGGACCGAGACGAACCAGTCAATGGCTGAAACTCTCTTTGATAAAGTAACCTAACCTAACATACACACAAACATTTATTTGTACAACATCACATTTAGGATAAGACATAATCAAAAATAGTACGCCACAATACTCGGTTTGCGGCTGCCGCTCTCCATCCTCGGTTATGCCCAATGCTCGCTAGATCACGCTCTACCTGGTCCGCCCATCGTGCTCTCTGCGCTCCACGCCTTCTTGTGCCAACCGTATCAGTAGCGAACACCAACTTTGCAGGGTTGTTGTCCGGCATTCTTGCAACATGCCCTGCCCACCGCATCCTTCCGGCTTTGACCACCTTCTGGAAGCTGGGTTCGCCGTAGAGTGCAGCGAGCTCGTGGTTCATTCTTCGCCGCCACTCACCGTTCTCCTGCACACCGCCGAAGATCGTCCTTAGCACACGTCGCTCGAAAACTCCGAGTGCTTACAGGTCCTCCTCGAGCATAGTCCATGTCTCGTGTCCATAGAGGACTACCGGTCTTATTAGCGTTCTGTACATGGTACATATGGTGCGGGGGTGAATCTTTTTTGACCGTAATTTCTGCTGGAGCCCGTACTAGGCACGACTTCCACTGATGATGCGCCTTCGTATTTCACGACTCACATTGTTGTCAGCCGTCAGTAAGGATCCAGGGTAAACGAATTGCTCCACTACCTCGAAAGTATCCCCGTCTATCGTGACATTACTTCCTAGACGAATCCTGTCATGTTCGGTTTCACCTACTAGCATGTACTTTGTTTTTGACGCACTCACCACCAGTCTGACCTTTGCTGCTTCGTGTTTCAGGCGGGTGTACAGTTCTGCCACCGTTCCAAATGTTCTTGCGATAATGTCCATCTCGTCCGCAAATCACACAAATTGACCGGATTTCGTGAAAATCGTACCCCGGTTGTTGATCCCGGCTCGTCGCATTACACCTTCTAGAGCGATGTTGAAGAGTAGGCATGAGAGTCCGTCACCTTGTCGCAGTCTCCGACGAGATTTGAATGAACTGGATAGCTCACCCTAAACCCTTACGCAGCTTTGCACCGTCCATCGTTGCTTTGATCAGTCTGATCAGCTTCCCAGGAAAGCCGTTCTCGTCCATGATGTTCCATAGCTCTGTGCGGTCGATACTGTCGTATGCCGCCTTAAAGTCGATGAACAAATGATGCGTTGGGAGAATTTGCCGTACGTTGAAGATCTGGTCCGTTGTCGATCGGCCGTCGATGAAGCCGGCTTGATAACTTTCCACGAACTCGGTCATTTTAGGTGATAGACGATGGAAGATGATCTGGGATAGCACTTTGTAGGCGGCATTCAAAATGGTGATCGCTCTGAAGTTCTCACATGCAAAATGGTCGCCTTTCATGAGAATGGGGCAGATTAAACCCCTCCTTCCACTCCTCCGGTAGCTGTTCTGTTTCCCAGATCCTGACTATCATCCGGTGCAGTCAGGTGGCCAACTTTTCTGGGCCCATCTTGATGAGTTCGGCTGCGATACCATCCTTACCAGCTGCTTTGTAGTTTTTGAGCTGCTGAATGGCATCCTTAACTTCCCTCAGCGTGGGAGTTGGGTCAGTTCCGTCCTGTGCTGCACTGACGTAGTCGTTTCCTCCATTGCGCTGGTCTCCCGTGCCTACGTTCTCCTCGCCATTCAGGTCCGCATCGAAGTGCTGCATCCACCTTTCAATCACCTCACATCCGTCCGTCAAGAGACTCCCGTCCTTATCCTTGCACATTTCGGCTCGCGGCACGAAGCAGTTGCGGGATGTGTTGGGCTTCTGGTAGAACATCCGTGTTTCTTGGGAACGGCACAGCAGTTCCATTTCCTCGCACTCCGCTTCTTCCAGGTGGCGTTTTTTTTCTCTCGAAAGATGCGGGTCTGCTGTTTCCGCTTCTGTTTATACCGTTCCACGTTCTGTCGGGTTCCATGCTGCAGCATTACCGCCCGCGCTGCGTTCTTCTCCTCCAAAATCACTCTGCACTCCTCGTCGAACCATTCCACAGTGGTTGAAATCGGCATTTTCGTGCGCTTAATTAATAGCTCATTTATCATGAAATTAAGAGATATGGTGTCTTCAGAGAAATGTTTCAATATGTTACTGCGCTTCTTTTGATGTTTTTAGTTAAAAGATTAATCCCCCTAAAAGTGAGACCGAAAATTTATTTTTTTCATTTTTTTAAGATACAGGGTTGGTGTCTTGCACAAAGTTGTAGAAAATTTCTTCACAAAGGACTTTGCACAAGACGCTTAATTAATATCTTTTTTACTTTTCAAGATATGTGACGTTTATTGCCGACGGTCCCTCAAAAATGGTATTCTCATCATAACTTTTTGGTCTACATTATTACAACTTTGACATATTGCAGTAACTTGTAGATAATAACAAAATCCACAATATTGTAGAACGCCGCATTGCAGTATCGTCTGTAGAAAAAAAGCTATGGAAGTTTTTGTAGATTTTTAGACCATAATTTATGAACTTGTAACTTAGCAGGGGGCAGAATGGGGCAAAGTACACATGGTGCATCTGAAAGTTTAAAAAGTTAACTTCAAAATGATAGCAGTCATCTGTGAATGTAAGCTTTTGGAAGGTATGTTTCGTGTTAAAGCTTTTTCTTCGTTATAGTAAAAAAAATACGGCACGCTAATTGGGTTCAATTTAATTTAATTTAATTTAACTGATAATAAAAGTTTATCAAAATGTATATTTCGATAATTCCCTGTCGTCCTCGCTTTTGGTTTCGTTGTCATTCTCGTTGTCATTCTCACTATCGTAAGAAAAACTTTTCAAAAGGTTTTTCGCGTCCTCAGATAGTGATTTTTTGATTTTCTTCGGCCATCCTCGAATACTTGTGCTCAATGGATCAGAAGACGCTAGTAGCATGTTCAGAAGATCACGATTCGTAGCTTGTCTTGAATGCTTTCGGGTGTTGAATTCTCTGTATCTGTTGGATGGGTAAAAATATTTCAATAAAATAATTACATCATGAAGCTTGTACCTTTGACAATCTTTATTTCTTGCCTCTGAGAGTTGTCCGATTGGTACCATAAAATGGTCAATTATGGAAGATCCATGTATAAGAACCTTATGGACACTTGCTGGTAGATAGTACCAGGGATATAATTTCATCAACAAACGTGCTGTCTCAACACAATAGTTGTCAAAAGATATTGAATCGATTTCGCAACCGGGTCCTATAGATCGGAGAATTGAACCACAGCGCTGGATTGCTGTGAGATTTAGTTTAAGTTGTGTTGGAAAAAGGTGCTACGTATGGCCATGTTCTTGGAGGCGGCAAAATCGATGAGTCGTAGGCCGTTCCCGTTTGTCAGCTGGTGGGTGCTGAACTTTCCAATCGTCTGTCTGAAATCCTCCTCCTGGCCTACCTGAGCGTTTAGGTCTCCTATAATGATCCTGACGTCGTGGCTTGGTCAGCGATCGTACTCGCGGTCGAGCTGCGCGTAAAATGCGTCCTTGTCATCATCAGTGCTTCCGGAGTGAGGGCTGTGCACGTTGATTATGCTGAAGTTGAAGAATCGGCCCTTGATCCTCAACCTGCACATTCTTTCGTCTATCGGCCACCAACCGATCACGCGCTTCTGCATTTCGCCCATCACGATGAAAGCCGTGCCCAGCTCGCGTGTGTTGCCGTAACTCTGGTAGATGGTATGATTACCTCTAAACGTTCGCACCATGGATCCTGTCCAACACACCTCCTGCAGCGCTACGATGCCGAATCCGCATTCCTTCAGTAGATTGGCAAGTATTCGGGTGCTCCCGATGAAATTGAGAGATCGACAGTTCCACGTGCCGAGTTTCCAATCGCAAGTCCTATTTCGTCGCTGGGGTCGTTGCCGTTGGTCTCGGTTCGTATTCATCTGTTGCTGATTTTTCGTTGCAATGTTTTTTTTTCCGGCTGGCTCGCAGGGCATGACACCAACTCCCTAACTTTCCGGAGGACTAGGGTGCACAGTTGTGCTTAGAGTTCTTCACTGGCACTCGGACGTAGATCAACCGCCCCTAACATAGGGAACAGACGCTGTTGTGAGCCGCTCCTCCTGAAGAACAGACGCTCAGGCTTGCCGAAGAAAACCCCACCCCCCCCCCCCCCTTCCTTGTCAGCCTATGACCAAAGTTCCCACCGGGGTTGGTTACCCAATCTTCCCTAAGGTTGCTCACAGTTCCCGGCCGGTACCAAGGGGAGGTAAAGATAGGAGTGGCTGGGAAGAGGCTATTGATCTCAATGGGATCTGTATTGCGCATTACCCAGCATTTACCGACCAACCTAACCTACCCTAGAATCAATTAACAATTCTAGAAATTCAAGACTAGCATAAATGAAATCCGTGTGTGAGACTTACAGCCAAATTTATTAAAACACCGTGTTGGACCAGCGGTTCGGGAAGTGGCCGGAATGGTCGTGATCTAAGCCCTACGTTTCACTGGGCAACAGTAGCACTCACTATCAAATCAAACTAGCAGATCTAATCAAACTAGCAACCGACCAAAATAGCTTGTAGGGAAATCCGAAAGGAATCGGTTCAAGGAAACTCACGAGCTATTCAAGCTATTTCACTGACTTTTGACGTAGAACTACGTCTTTGTCGACTATACTGGGGTGCAAATCAAAAAATATGTGTGGTGAAGGAGTGTTAGGTTTTGAACGCTTGTAACTTTGTCATTTATAGATGAAATTAAAATCCAAATACGCCAATCGATAGGATATTACATTACAAACCTTTTGAAATAAATATTTTTCCAAGTTTTCTGTAATTAAACTTTTGAAAATGTCCAAATGATAATTTAATCACTGTTTTCATGAAATAAGCCTTTTTCCCAAACCCAGTCATCATAAACGAATACCACTTGGTTGCATATCATTCTGCTTGCACCTGAAAAGATGCTTTCCTGCCTCTGCTCATTACCGCTTCGGACGGCGTGGCACTAGGTCCTGCAGCAATCATGACCATGTCAGCGGCTAAAGTTGGATCACGGCGTGTCCACCACAACGAGGAATGATACTTGGAAATTTATGCATGTTCAACCCCCTCTCCCCCCCCCCCTCCCTACCAACAACTTTTCCAACCCTAAAAACAACCCGAAAAATACACGATCACTTTTTTCTGGGAAATAAATTTTAAGCAAAACCACAATTATTAGTAAAACAAAAGTTTTTCCGTTAATTTCTTCCCGCACCAAAACTTTCAAATTTAAGAAAAAAATTACTTGAAAGGCATATTCGATGATTTATGTTGGTGAATTACACACAACTGCAGTTGACGATCATTTCTCATTGCGAGAAGACGCTTTTGTACAATCGCCGCGCTGAAAGTCATATAATCAGCTACCGTTCGTGTGTGTTTCCTTGTCAGCCCTAACCGGCTACCTTTGTAAGGAAAAGGAAAACTAAAAGATGTCCAGTGGAATCGTCAAGAACACACTGAATTTCCAGTTCCCGGACCAGCCCCTGGACCCACCGTTGTATAAATTGGTCGATTTGTCAAAGGGTTTGATGCGAACAAAGCAGACATGGAAACAGGCTACAAACTTTCCGATGAAAGGGTTGTTTCCATCAAATTCAGATCTGAAAGAGCAATGAAGGAGGCTCTCCTGCACAACCCGGAGGTTCATACGTTCCACTACTCCAATGGTCAATCCGTGGAAGTTCGTATGACGGTCGCTGGAGGGTGTATCCGCTACGTGAGGATCTTCGATCTCACCCCGGAGATATCGGATATTGACGTATCGTTGGTACTCGGAAAGTATGGAACCGTGAAACGCATGATCCGCGAGAAGTTCCCGGTGGAATTGGAGCTAGATCTCTTTACCGGTGTCCGTGGGGTGTATATGGACATCAAAAAGGACATCCCATCAACCATCCATTTCCCCAACCGCCGAGGGAGAATCTACTACGAGGGACTGAGACAGAAGTGTTTTTTGTGTAAGCAGGAAGGGCATCTGAAAGTGAAATGTCTACAGAACAACGCACAGCAAGAATCAAGAAAGGATATGGAAGCAAAGCAGGAAGCGGAAAAAATGAAGAAGACGGCAGCTAA
Source organism: Ochlerotatus camptorhynchus (assembly GCF_037179485.1). Taxonomy (NCBI): domain Eukaryota; kingdom Metazoa; phylum Arthropoda; class Insecta; order Diptera; family Culicidae; genus Ochlerotatus; species Ochlerotatus camptorhynchus. Next base: position 703,735 of record NW_027040766.1, on the reverse strand, counting down.
AGCGAGCCAAAAGGAAGAGGTGGACGTACCTTGCAATGACACCTATGCTGGAGCCGTTCAGGGAACGGCATCATCGTCTAAAAACAGTAGCAATTTGAAGCTCTCAATGGTCAGGTTAGTTTCGTTGACAAACGGGACCTCAGCCGGGGTGTCCAGCCCGAAGCAGATTCAGGATTCAGAGGTTTCCATCGTTGAGGTGTTGGAGGAACAAGATGCAAGTGTCGTGGACAAGCCCGCTGAAGCTGAAAAAGTACCGGAACAGGAATAGAGCGATGAGGAGATGACCGACGGACAAGAGCGGTCGAACAAGCGACCCCTTGTTTCAAGCAGCAAATCGGAATCGGAGGAAAACGGCCAGGATTTCGTCACGGTTGATAGCAAGAGCAGGAAATCTCGTAAGCAGAAGCGCGGCGGTGGTTTGCCAACGGAGCAGAACCCGCTGGAAGTGATAGCTGCAGGGTCCAGTAGCGAAGCTAGATCTAAATGTTCCAGATCACTTCGAAGTATAACGAATCGATCACGCTCTCGAAGTGGTGTGAAGGTAAGCAAGGCTGATCTTCGGAAGTGTTAGTGACAATCGAGATCAGCTGACTTTGACATATGACGACATTGGCAAGCAACGTCAAACGGACCTTATTTATCGATAATACGTAACACCCGTTACTGAATACTCGATGCTTTGTAAACAAAGAGATGAATTACGTAAGGAAAATCTGTACTGTGAATATTAATGCTATAGCGATAGACTCTAAAAAACATTTGCTCAAGGAATTCATCATACGCCACGATTTGGATGCTGTTTTCCTGCAAGAAGTGTCGTTCAATGATTTTAGCTTTCTACCTTCACATCACGCAATTGTCAACCGTAGTGAGCAGAACGTTGGTACAGCAATACTTATAAGGAAAACTATTCCTTTCGAGCAGATTATGATGGACCCATCTGGACGCATCATCTCCGTTGTTGTCGACGGAGTGAACTTAGTGAATATTTATGGTCACTCTGGGACGCAATACAATGTCGAAAGGGATGATCTTTTTCAAAATCTGATATCCCCGCACTTAAGCAATGGAAATTTGATGATCTTGGGAGGGGACTTTAACTGCATCCTGGATACGTTAGACAGCAAAAGTAAAAACAAGAGCTGCTGCAAAGGGCTGCGCACTCTAGTAAACCTGTTTAAGCTAGAGGATTTGGGATCCGCAGGCCGCCAATACACCTTCTTGAGGCATAATTCTGGCTCCCGATTAGACAGATTTTACTGTGACAAAGATTTTGTTCATCGAGCTAAAAAGTACGATACTCTTCCAGTGCCCTTCTCTGATCATCACGCGGTAGTGCTTACGTTTGAAATCAACCCACAGGATGCCACTCCCATCCTTGGAAGGAGCCATTGGAAGATAAACGATCTTCTACTCAAGGATGAAGGCACATCTGAAGGTTTCATTCGAGTCTTGGCAGAGCTAAGGCAACGTCGCAAACACGAGATGAACTTTTCGGAGTGGTGGTCGTACGATTTCAAAAGCAAGGTAAAACATTACTACAAGAACAAGTCTTATGAGTTCAATCAAACTAGCGCAAGGAAGAAGGCAAAACACTACAATAAGCTAAACAAATTGATGGAACAGCAAGCAAAAGGTTTAAACGTGCTGGATAGGATGAACGCGGTCAAGTCTGCTATCGTCGATGTCGAAGAGCAACGTCTTTCCAGTTTCCGCGGAAAGGTGCAACCGTCAACAATGCTTGAAAGCGAAAAATTGAACATATATCAAGTTTCGAAATTAGTAAAACGCGGTCACAACACACCAGTGATGAGTCTGCACTAACCAGATGGTCTAACTACAAAGCAATTAGTACATAATCACTTTGAGGAACAGTTCCGGAAGCCGCAAAACCAGCAAGCAGATTATGCTGCGCTTCAGCACGTTCGCAAATCGTTACCTCGAGATCTTGGAATCAACCTTGTGTCACCAATAGAAGAAGAGGAGCTTCGCGTAACTATTCAAAATGCAACAAAAAAGAAATCACCTGGGCCTGACGGTCTAACTTACGAATTTTACGAGAAACACTTTCATTCTCTCAAACAAGATCTGTTGCGTCTCTTCAATGGATTTTTGGATGGCTCCATTCCTATGCAAGAAAACTTTGCGAAGGGAATAATCATTTTAATTCCGAAGTCGAAGGATCGAAATGACTTGCAGAACTATAGACCGATCAGTTTGCTGAATACAGACAACAAGATTCTCACCAAAATGTGTGCAAGCAGACTAAAGGCTTGCATGAATTCACTAGTAGGTGAAGGTCAAACTGCAGGGCTGGAGGGGAAGTCTTGTGTGCAAAACCTGGATAAGATAAGAACGGTCATAGCAAGGATGCAGCAGAGTAAACGGGTAAAGATCGCGCTACTCAGTGTGGATCTTCAGAAAGCTTTCGATTCGGTGGACCATGGTCGGCTTTGGGAAACACTGGAGAAACTCAAAATTCCAACGCAGTTTATAACATTCATCCGGAGACTGTATGCCGATGCGTCATCACAAGTTATGGTGAATGGGTTTCTCACTGCTTCCATAAAAATCGATCGTTCCGTGCGGCAGGGTTGCCCACTCTCGATGCTTTTGTTTTCGCTCTATGTGGAACCTCTCATCCGTCAACTTCATGATAGTACGTTAGGCTTAATGATTGATGGTAACTTGATAAAAATAATGGCATACGCAGACGATTTAACGTTGATCGTGAGGAGTGACAAGGAATTTGATCTTGTAATGTCTGTCATAAATGAGTTTGCACTATAGGCTGCTATATGTATTAACTTTGAGAAATCGGGTTATATTAGATTCAACAACTGCAAGCTGGGCCCCCAAATGATCCAAGAGAAACAACAAATGAAAATATTAGGAATAATAGTTAAAGACAAATGGAAAGATATGATAAAATGCAATTTTGATAAATTATTGAATTCAATTACTTTTGCTTGCCGGATACATAGTGCTAGAAAACTCAATTTATTAGAAAGGAATACGTTTCTATTATCAAAGCTGTGGTATGTTTCTCAGGTCCTGCCACCTAATAATTATCATTTAGCTGAAATAAAGAAAAAATCAGGTTATTTTCTCTGGAATTCCCATTTTTTTAGAGTTAATAGGAATCAGCTATATCTTGATTATAGCAAGGGTGGATTGAAATTGATTGACCCAGAAAGCCAATGTAAGGCGCTATATATCAGGAGTTTGTTGTTTAACTCAGGTAAAAGAATCAATCATTTTCTGTTGGAACAAGCTAATCAAAACATATTATCCTTAAACAGTAAAAAATTGATTGAAGAAGCAAAAAAACTTTCAAACAATAATCGTATAGAAAATAATAGGAGTTTATACAACTATTTCATAAGCGAAATGAAAACACAACCAATAATTCAGGAAAAGTATCCACATTTGTGGTGGGACTGCATATGGGAAAATATTAATCAAAGTTTCCTCAGTTCAAATGCTAGATCAATTCTTTATCTTGTTATCAATGATGTTATTCCAAACAAAGTTAAATTGTATAACTATACTGACAACGTTAATAATAATCTCTGTGAAATTTGCAAAAAGCCTGATACAGACATTCATCGAATAAAAGAATGCAACCATTCCGGGTTAGTCTGGAAATGGATACAAAATGTCATAGCAAAAAATCTAAAAATCAAACTGCAATCACCAGAAGAAATTTTGTATTACGGTATATCGAAGAAAAGCCATAAAAAGAAAGCAGTATTATTTATAGTAATTGAGGCAATGGCGTATAACGTTATACATTACAAAAATCCAAGTTTATTTTCTTTTAAAAAAATAATAAGGGATTATAGATGGAATAACAGAAATGCATTCAATATAAACTTTAAAACATATCTTAACATCTGTTAACTAAATAACCAATGTTCAGATTTTCAGTCATAATTATTACTATTTGTGTATATAGATGCTACATGAAACAGTTGTAATTTTTATATTTTTATAAAGACAATTTGTAAAAAAAAAAAAAACTGACTATGTATTCAATAAGATTAACATCCAAAGTCCATCTTTTTAAAATATTCTGCACAAAAGATACGTTCTGCCCCGCCTCATTCATAATAATAAGTTTAATAGACAAAAATGCATGCCAAACATCAATTTTGCGCGGTTCTACGTCATACTGCGGTCGTGTCAAGGACACAACCCTTTATTTTTTTATTCTGAGCACTAATTAGTAGCAAAAAATCGTTCCGACTAGTTTGAAAGATCGATGACTAATAATAATTTATTGCTACTGGAGTTGACTTGAAGCATGACAGCTGATGTTTCTTGCATGTGTGTGTGTGCGAACAGTGCACGAATCCTAAGGGATAGCTCACATTTACCCTGTCATAACATTCTCTAGAGAAGGATTCTACAGCTTTAGCTACTACCGTTACACAACACACTGTCATCAGTTTTTCGGGCATGTTTCAAATATGGTATGAGATTCTGTCTTGAAATTTTCTCCGAAAAAAGTTTATAAATTTCCAAACATGAACATTTTTTTTTTTTTGATAAAAATTCCCTTGATTTGTTTTCCGTCGATCTTGTTTTCCGTGCTAAGCACCAATGCTACCGACGCCAGGGAGGCAGCTCCCACACCTGGACCCTACATATCGACCCATCAACTCACGAACCGGGGCCCAACGGCTTTACTTCCCTTCCAAAGGAAGGCGTGATCAGAGATGTTATGTCTCAGAACATCCCGGCGGGTGCCGACTGGGATTGAAGACAGGCCTGCTGGGGTGAGATGGAATCACGCTTTCTACTACACTACCGGCCCGGCTACAGACGATAATTTACCAGCTTTTCTTTTAAATTTTCTTTAATGGTGAAATCTTTCACGAGAAATATGATTCCAACTGTACACGGGAAAAAATCCGATCTCCAAAATGAGAAAAATGACTCATGATTTCATGAACAAAGCGTATTTTCATGTTATGAAAATACACCATGACTAATATTCATGATATCATGATCAACTTTTGCGTAACACAGCAAACATTCCCAAAATCATGAATCATCCTGAGACTGGATTCGAAACAAAGAACCTTGAGATCATTAAACCCATTATTTGACCACTAGACTATCAGTAATTGTATAAGACGGTAGACAAAAGGCGTATAAGAGATACCTATGTAGTGTGGTTTATGAACACGGTTTGCCAAGTACGTGTAACGCTTGTAGCGGTCTTGATTCCACTTCATTATGAAACCATGAATTTCCATGACGAAATCATGAATCATTGTTACAATTTCATGGAATGGCAAGTTTTTTCATTTCATGATTTTTTATTCATGAAAATGGAATCGGATTTGTTTCCGTGCATGAATAGATGAAAAAATTCCAGTAATTTTTGTTAATTAACTGTGCTGCTCAAATGTTATGATTTTTTGAAGATGGTGGTGTCCGAGAAATTCAGAAAACTTAAAAATTGGAGGCCCTGATTTTTTTTTAAATTTACTTTTGTTAATATATCTACAGACTCTACCTATGGGCGAAGTTTCATAGAAATCGAAGATCTTTGGACCCAATTAGTCCGATAATTTAAAAATTCCCCCTTTTTCATTAAACTTTGCGAACGTGTGTGTTATGGGCATACAGATTTTGCAAAAAAATCGACAATTTGGGATGTTGTATTTTTTTTACGAAATGGCGTCATTTTCATTTTTCAATAAATTGTATCACGAAAAAATCAGTGCTGATAGAAATGGCGGATGGGTGTTCAGCTGAGTGCCGACCCTCATACAAGCACACACCAACGAAGACCGCCCGCACACGCGGATCGAAGATAATCCACGCTGCGCGTCGCTCCGCTGCTGCTGTGTAAACGATCGGTAGTAGCAGTATCGGATTATCAGAATTTTTTTTATTCTTGTTTCTTTCTTTCACCCATCAGTTAAATTTAAGTTTGTTTTTCTGTGTTTGTAGTTTTTTTTCGTGTATTGTGTCTGAGTGATTATCGTTTCAGTGGTAGAGCGTTTTTTGTTCCCACTAGTACGGCAAAATGGACATTTTGTCGCAAGACGAAATGGACGTTTTGTCGGAAGATGACACTCCGTTTGCCACGCGATGGCAAGAAGGGTCGAAAACGTACGTCTTCTCAGAAGACAGATGATGCCTTCCCTGGTTCGTCGTCTCAGTCTGGCAAAGGTCAGGCTCAGAAAAACCCCCGATCGCGAGCCTATCCAGATGACTCGACTGGCCCATGGGTTGTCTACTTTCAGCCCAAAAACAAACCTTTGAACGTTGTGCAAATCTCAAATGATTTGACGAAGCGATTCTCGGCCGTGACCGAAATCACGAAGGTTAGGCACAATAAACTTCGTGTGTCCGTTTCTAACCTGAAACAGGCTAATGAGATTGCTGTCTCCCAGCTCTTTACGCTCGAGTATAGAGTTTACATCCCAGCTCGTGATGTGGAGATCGAAGGTGTGGTCACCGAAGCGAGTCTGACCGCCGAGATTTTGGAGAAGCAGGCGGTTGGCCGTTTCAAGAACCGTTTGCTTCTCCCGGTGAAGATACTGAATGTCCAAAAACTGGGCTCAGTATCTGTCAGCGAGTTCTACCCCCACAGACTCGTTCCGTGTGACCTTTTCTGGTTCAGCCCTTCCTCACTACATCGAGCTGGGAAAACTTCGACTACCTGTGCGCTTGTTCGTTCCCCGGGTCATGAACTGCCAAAACTGTAAGCAGTTGGGACATACGGCGTCCCACTGTGGCAGCGAGGCACGCTGTTCCAAATGCGGGGAGAAGCACGAGGATGGCGCCTGCACAGTCACTGCACCAAAATGCGTGTACTGTAAGGGAACTCCTCATGGTCTCTCGTCGTGCCCGGCGTACAAACAACGCGGGGAGAAATTACAACGCTCACTCAAGGAACGTTCCCGGCAGTCTTTTGCGGAAATGCTTAAGACGGCCACGCCATCGACCAACGACAAAAATCCATTCTCTCATTTGTCAGATGGCGAGACTGACTCTGACTTGGCTGAGGAGGGAACTTTTTTCCGTTTTTCTGCACGGAAACGAAAACGCATCCGTTCACGGAAAGTTGACAATGAAGAACCCCAAATCAGCTTGCCCAAATCAAGGATGGTGGAAAAAAAGAGACTTCTACTCCTCCTGAGTGCCGTAGAACTGACTATACCCAGGATTTTCCACCTGTCCCGGGGACATCCAAAACCCCTGATGTCCCATTTTTAAGAACAGAAGCCCCTTCTCCATCTGGGTTGTTCTCATTTGATAAAATTGTGGACGATATCCTCAAGTACCTCAATATTTCTGATCCTCTCAAATCATTGTTCTGGCAATGCTTCCTTCTGTGAAGATTCTCTTGAAGCAGTTGACATTGAAGTGGCCCCTCCTTGCAGCAATCATTTCCTTCGATGGATAATTTACCAAACGAGGTCGGGGATTTGATCATTGTTCTACAGTGGAATTGCCGAAGCCTTATTCCAAAATTAGACTCTTTTAAGTTTTTAGTTCACAATAATGATTGTGATGCATTTGCTGTTTGTGAAACTTGGCTCTCTTCAGACATCGATCTTCCTTTTTATGATTTTAACATTATTCGACTGGATCGTGAGGATTCGCGTGGAGGAGGGGTACTTTTGGGGATCAAAAAGTGCCATTCCTTCTATAGAGTGAATCTTCCACAATTTCCAGGTATTGAAGTTGTCGCATGTCAGGCTATTATTAAAGGTAAGAGCCTTTGTATTGCTTCTGTTTATATTCCTCCTAGAGCCATTGTTAATCGCAAACAACTTTCAGATATCTGTTCGATACTTCCTGCTCCACGGTTGTTTATGGGAGATTTGAATTCTCACGGTACAGGCTGGGGGGAACTGTATGATGACAACCGTTCTACTTTGATATATGACCTCTGCGACAGCTTTAAAATGACAATTCTTAACAATGGAGAGGTAACACGTTTTGCTGGCCCATCCTCAAATGGAAGTAGATTAGACCTCACACTTTGCTCTAACTCATTATCGTTGGATTGCACGTGGAATGTGATCCAAGATCCCCACGGTAGTGATCACTTGCCGATCATAATTTCGATTGCCAGTGGGTTCAATCCGTCGGAATCCGTTAACGTCGCGTACGACCTCACCCGTAATATCGATTGGACAACGTTCAAGACCGCGATAGAGGAAGCCGTGTTGTCGGTAGAAGGGCTTCCACCGTTGGAGGAATATAACTTCATCTCCAATCTTATCTTGGACAGCGCGCTTCGAGCTCAAGCTCGGCCGGTTCCTGGAACGACTTTCCGTAGGAAACCTCCTACCCCTTGGTGGGACCAGCAATGCACTGAGGTTTATCGTAAAAAGTCCGACGCGTTTAAGCTTTTCCGGAAACGTGGAACACCCGTGAATTTCGAAGGGTACTCTTCTCTTGAACGCGACATCAAGAGCCTCATCAAAGCCAAGAAACGCGGATACTGGTGGCAATTCGTGGACGGATTATCGCGCGAAACGTCGATGAATACGCTTCGGAACGCGGCGCGAAGGATGCGTAACCGGTCTTCGAACAACGAGAGCGAGGAGTACTCAGATCGTTGGATTCTCAAGATCGCGCGAAAAAGTATGTCCGGATTCCATGCCGGCACAGATGATTCCTCGCGAAACGACGAATTCGGTAGACGAGATCAGCCAGCCTTTTTCAATGCTGGAACTCTCACTCGCACTCCTTTCGTGTGGCAATTCGGCTCCGGGGGCTGATAGAATCAAGTTCAACTTGTTGAAGAACCTCCCAGACGTCGCTAAGAGGCGCATGTTGAACTTGTTTTGTCAGTTCCTGGAGCTCAATATTGTTCCGGATGATTGGAGGCAAGTGAGAGTTATAGCCATTAAAAAGCCTGGAAGATCCGCTTCAGATCATAACTCGTATCGTCCCATCGCGATGTTATCGTGCATTCGAAAATTGTTGGAGAAAATGATCCTTTTTCGCTTGGACAAATGGGTTGAGACGAACCACCTACTCTCAGATACTCAATTTGGTTTCCGTAGGGGCAAGGGAACGAACGACTGTCTCGAATTGCTTTCCACAAAAATTCAGTTGGCTTTTGCTAGAAAAGAGCAAATGGCTTCTGTCTTCTTGGATATCAAGGGGGCTTTTGATTCAGTATCGGTTGAAGTCCTTTCAGACAAACTCCACGCTTGTGGCCTTTCTCCATTAATAAATAACTTTTTGTACAACTTGCTGTCAGAGAAACATATGACCTTTTCTCATGGAAACTCGACAGCTTCTCGATTTAGTTACATGAGTCTCCCCCAGGGCTCATGTTTAATTCCCCTTTTGTATAATTTCTACGTCAGAGAAATTGACAACTGTCTAAGTGACAACTGCACGTTGAGACAACTTGCAGATGATGGCGTAGTGTCTATGACAGGGCCCAAAGGGGTCAACCTGCAAGGACCCTTACAGGATACCTTAGACAATTTGTCTACTTGGGCTATTCAGCTAGGTATCGAATTATCCACGGAGAAAACTGAGTTGGTCGTTTTTTTCTAGGAAGCATAGCCCAGCACAACCAAAGCTTCAACTTTTGGGTAAACCGATCACTCATTCTATGTCCTTCAAATATCTTGGGGTCTGGTTCGATTCAAAATGCACCTGGAGATCCCACATTGAGTATCTGAGACGAAAATGCCAACAAAGGATCAATTTTCTCCGAACAATTACCGGAACGTGGTGGGGAGCACATCCGCAAGATCTTCTAACGTTGTACCGGACAACGATTTTATCGGTTTTAGAATACGGTAGTTTTTGTTTCCAGTCGGCGGCTCAAACTCACATCATCAAACTGGAACGTATCCAGTATCGTTGTCTTCGTATCGCGTTAGGATGCATGCACTCGACTCATATGATGAGTCTAGAAGTGTTGGCGGGCATGTTGCCACTATCGGATCGGTTTTCGGAACTGTCCCTCAGGCTCCTCACCCGTTGCGAAGTTATGAACCCACTGGTAATCGAAAACTTTGAAAAGCTTCTTGAGCTGAACCCTCAAACTCGTTTTAGGTCATTGTACTACCTGTACATAACACTGGATGTCAGCCCTTCACAGCATAATCTTCATCGTGTATGCTTCTCCGACTTCGGCAATTCAGTTAGTTTTGATTTAACTATGACGCGGGAGATTCGTGGGATCTCAGAACATCGTCGTTCCATGATTGTTCCGTCATTATATACTGCAAAGTTTGGCCAAGTTGATTCCGCAAGATCGTTCTTCACTTCATTTAAGAATATTAACCTTAGATTGTAAGTTTGACTAACCTTGTGTTTAGTTTTTGTTTTGTTCGTGTGGGTTTTTTTTTAAATGTTTGTTTCTGTAATAATTGTATAATTACACTGTGGATACCAAATTGAATAGGAATAAGTTCATGTTTTAGGAATAATGAAATATTTGTATCGTAAATCATAACTCAAACCTCGTCCTCCCTCTCCCCATCCATAAAACTGTAAATCTCCACTAACCTCGAGACGACAGCGAGTAATCGGTTCAATTCCTTTAACTCTAGCTTTAAGACATCTATTATGTACATATAACGCATATGATAACTTGGCTCTGGGAAGTTTTTACGATTGAGCCTGTACAAATAAATTAATATTAAAAAAAGAAATGGCGGATGATACAAAGTTGAAAGATAAAAGTCTTTTTTCAAGTTTTTTTTTAGCACAGTCGAGTCAAACAAATTGATTTTTGCTATTTGACCTCGAACTGCTCTTTTTGCCTTGTGAAAGTTCATCTCAGTTTGCTGATCTAAGCTGAGCTCACAGCCTTCGCTTCGAATTTTGCTCGGGAATAAATCAAAAACACTCAGGAATAGTCTCCTCTGTACATCAAGACGTGAAAATTTGTCGCATTCATGCATCAAATTTTCATTTCAAGAAACTGCACTGAACAATGTACCACTTTCGCTGTTTGTATGTTTACATCTAACTAAATTTAATTAATCTGCTCTCTGCGTTAGGCACAAACAAAGTTGAATAACGCCTCCGTCGGTCGTCGTACAAAGCAAACATCACTGAAAACTTTATCGTTTCTTCACTGCAGCAGGTGCTGCAGTTACAGCATGAACGGCTTTTCATTAGTTTAGTAAATCCCGCATAACTCAAGTCGTATATCTGTAGTTTTAGAACTCAAGCAACAATGCTGGAAATCAGTTCCACTTTGTAGCAAAACATTGCATCCCGCAAGGAAACATAAAATCCACATTTCGAGCGAGCCGTCCATTTCCATTCCATTATACGACCGAAAAACGACCCAACGCGGCATTTTCGGCATACCAGTGCGATTCAAACCATTCCAGCCCTAAGCCACCACCGTCAACGGCATCCAACCGACAATCCGTACTCTAACCGAAAAGTATTTTTCCACTGACTGTCCCATTTTTATCCGTTTCTTTCGCAGGCATTCATAAACAACCGCCCGGCAGTCTCGACCAAAAATCCATCGGACCGGAATTGAATTCCAGTACCGTTCATGAAGCCCAGAACGACACCCACCCAAATACCGAACATGTGACAACACGGAGTCATATTTTCCCGCCCGGTCTCATGTTGCATAAAAATTTCCGAACCACCAAAACCGATGTAAGTTTGCGGACTGTGTAGTATGCACATGAAATGTCCTTATAAAATATGCACAGCCATTGTGAAATTTACATCGATTTGATGAGGGTGGAAAAAATCTAGCAGTGGCATCCAAGTGAAGTGACTCGAGAGAAAAACTTTTTCAACCTGGAAAGCTAAACGTAAGTGCGTTTTTTTTTTTGGTGTCGTCCAAGCTCACAATTCGGAACGGATTTACGGAATAATTGAACCACGAACGTACACATTCTATTGGGTTCATTTTCGAAGTGTGCCGATATAGCGTGGAATTGAGTGAACCCACAGAAGTGAGCAGCAAAAAAAATACTAAATCGGATAGTGTACAAAGAGCTGTGGTGCGGTTTTTTTTTCGATTGACAATTTGAAATTGAACCGGGGAAAAATTTGTGAACAAACGCGGAAAAAATGAGTATTGCTTCCGCCGTTGGAATCGATAAGAACAATTTGGTCACGTGCCATTTGTTAGGGCGATAGAAATCCCCTCCCCGCTTATTCATCGACTCAATCCAATCTTGCGAAGCACTTTGGTTAAACTACAACCAAAAAAAAAACAAATCGTTTGTTATAATCGACAAATCGTGCCAAGTGTTGCGGTAGGAACCAACGAACGCGGAATCGATTGGGAGGGTGATGGCCGATCCTCATGTCGGGGACCGGTAATGTTTCCCAACCGCATCCACTCAGTGTACAATGCGGGCCCACGATGGGCCAACAATCATTAACGACCACCAGCACCACTGGCGGAACCAAGAGCAGGAGTTTATACGAAGAAAACGGAATTATCGTCGTTTCTGCTGTCCTCGCAGCTGGCGGGCATTCGTTTGGCTGTTGATTGCGGCTGTGGTAGGATTGGCAGTTCCGGCCGGTGCTGGACCGAGGTATAGCTCACGGATCGTCGAAACTAAGTCCGGTGCGATTCGGGGTGTGATTCTGGAGCTGAATTCGAAGTATCTGGAGCCGGTTGAGGTGAGCAAAGCAGTGCACGAACCTGTGGGACAGTTTCAAATTAACGTCGTCTTATTTCTCTGTATTCTACAGGTGTTTAAAGCAGTTCCATACGCGGCTCCGCCAGTCGCAAGCCTACGGTTCGAGGCACCAAAAAAGCTACCTCCTTGGAAAGGAACCAAGCTGGCCGATACGTTCGGGCCTGTTTGTCCGCAGGTGAGAATAAAGTTTTGATGTTATATCCAACCCCCGATAATCAGGCCTATCATGGTGGCTACTCTTGGTAACTCTACAAGTAGCCAGCTCCGAAAATGTATTATTATTATTATTCCTATTATTTTGTTTAATCAACATTAGCAGGGCGCAGAAACAATGATTTTCATGCGCTAATTTTAGAAAAGCTGCACCCGGCACCGCACAGTGGGGAAAAATCGACCCAAAATCCCACTTAATTAGACAGCGCACGGTAGGAGTTTTGCAAAATAGCCTATCTTATGTGAAAAAAAAATTGGAGAATCAATTGGTGATGGTCCCGTTTAGGGTTGACTTCAGGAAGTGGTCTATTTTGCCCGATTTACCCCTAATGTTGGAAGAAAAATATAATTATCATACAGAAACTGAACTTGGTGCGCTTAGATTGAGCCAACGTAATCTTTATCCCTGTAAAAAGAGCTGGGAAGTTGATTGGAGCTAGTTTACTTTGATCAGACGTCCATAAGTGCTCCATTTAACCCGATTTCCCCTTGGCCTATAAAAACAAGATTAAACACTCGGAAAGCAGAATTTGATGGACAAAATATTGAACTTTATGCACTTAACTATTGCACAATTATCCAAGGAATCGAATGCTTTTCGAATGATTCTGCGGAAATTTTTACATAAGTATAGTGCAAGTGCCTGTAATATAAATGACGCCAATCTATAAAACCACAATAATATATGAGTTTGTTCAAGTTTGAGGTAAATATAGGGTGAAATGGGGTTTTATAGTGGTTGAAAGTTTCTGCTGCCTAACTTCCTCCGGAACATCAAACTTGTGCTGGGCGGTGAAGAACAGTAGCCCCGGCAGCTGCCGGAAGTCCGCCTTGACGTATGTAAAGGGTGATACGGTCAAAATTTGGTCAAGGGAAAACGCGTGTAAATCGATGAAATCGTTTATTTAAAAAATCAAATTAAATTTCTTTTTCAAGTTCAATTAGTATAAAATTCAGGAAAAATATTCAGTAAGGCTTCCGCTTTTCCAAATCCGAATTGCCGGGCCTTACGCTTGACCCCTGCCATCAGATTTTGTACAGCCACCTTGTCCACCTTCTTCGCCGCAGAAAGCCAGTTTGCCTTGAACTGCTGCTCGCCCTTAGCAGTTTTTTTGGTCTTCTTTAGGTTCCGCTTGACAATAGCCCAGTATTTCTCAATTGGGCGGAGCTCTGGCGTGTTGGGAGGGTTCTTGTCCTTGGGAACCACCTGCACGTTGTTGGCGGCGTACCACTCCATGGCCTTTTTACCGTAATGACAAGATGCCAAATCCGGCCAAAACAGTACGGAACAACCGTGTTTCTTCAGGAAAGGCAGCAGACGTTTATTCAAACACTCTTTCACGTAAATTTCTTGGTTGACAGTCCCGGAAGCTATGAAAATGCTGCTTTTCAAGCCACAGGTACAGATGGCTTGCCAAACCAGATATTTCTTTGCGAACTTTGACAGTTTCATGTGCTTGAAAACATCTGCTACCTTTCCCCTTCCTTTTGCCGTATAAAACTCCTGTCCCGGAAGCTGCTTGTAGTCGGCTTTGACGTAGGTTTCGTCGTCCATTACCACGCAGTCAAACTTCGTCAGCATCGTCGTGTACAGCCTCCGGGATCGCGCTTTGGCCGTCGTATTTTGTTTATCATCGCGATTTGGAGTCACTACCTTCTTGTAAGTCGATAGTCCGGCTCGTTTTTTGGCTCGATGCACGGTTGTAGACGATACACCCAGCTTATTTGCGGCATCTCGGAGAGAGAGGTTAGGGTTTCGCTTGAAACTACCGGCAACTCTCTTTGTCGTCTCAGCGGCTTCCGGTTTTCGATTTCCCCCCGATCCAGACTTCCTGGCTGTCGACAAACGTTCCCCAAACACTTTAATTACATTTGTAACGGTTGATTTGGCAACTTTTAGCGATTTTGCCAACTTTGCGAGTAGCTCGGATTTTCGCGATGCGCGAGCAAAATTTTGATACGCTGCTCTTCTTGCTTCGACGGCATTTTGACAACTGAAGAGTGAATTCCAAAATCAAAATAGGAGCAACATTCTACACACACACACCTTCAAAATGAGGGGTGTTCAGGTTTTTTAAATGCAAAATTGAAAGAAATACGTCAAGTTGATATTGACCAAATTTTGACCGTATCACCCTTTAAGTCTCATCATCCATGATGAGACAATGAGGCTTCGTCAGCATCTGGGTGTATAGTTTCCGGGCCCGTGACTTTCCCACCGTATTTTGCCGTTCGTCACGATTTGGAGCCTTCTGCACTTTGTAAGTATGCAGTCCCTCCCGGACCTTGGCTATCTGAACGAAAGACTTGGATTTTTTCGCCACATCCCTGACCGAAGCATTGGGATTTCACTTAAACGCTTTCACGACACGATTGTGTAGGGTTACCATATCAAAAACTTGAAAAGGAGGACATTTCATATGAGGTTTGGAGATAAAGGAGGACAATGAGTTTTTATCAAACATTTTAATAATATGTGCGCTATCATGAATTCATGATTTGCAAAGGTTTAATTGAGATTCTTCATAACTTGTAGTCGATACCAATTCAATTTGCATCAAACTAGCCTTCATTATTCATTTTTGATACTTGGAAATGATCTAGTCTACACAGCAAAAAAATAATTTTAATACTACATCCAAGAGGATGCACTTCAAACATGTTGAAAATCTCATGTAATTTTTATGGCCACACAAATAAACAAATGCAGTAAAAGCAACGTAATGTCAGCTCATGCACTTTTTGGCAAGTAATATTACATCATATTTTCGAAACGATTGAAGTGCATCCACTTTGATGTGATATTAAAATTATTTTTTTGCTGTGTAGCTGATTTGCATGAAAACTACAGTTTTACAGCCTTAAAATCATCCCAACTTTTATCATGTTCAAAAATCAGGATACATGCCATCGCTGATTGAAACCAACATGAAATATCTAAGCAACCTGTTAATTTTACCATTGATTCAGCGTAGGACTCTAAAGTCGCTGCCATAGTGAGAGCGAAGAGGCGCACTTAGCGTTCTATACACAAGAGTTCCTATTATTGATATTATTCCTCACATTCGATTTCACGATTCGCGTGCCTCTTCGCTCTCAGTATGGTAGTGGCCTAAACAAGTCAAGCGTAACTATTCAAATCGACGTATCTGCTTTTGTAAACAATCTCTTCAATCGACGATTTGTCTTAACTGCTAACTCACCCACGCAACACCATCTTCAGGTAGGAGACACTTTCGCCGCCTAGCTGGTGTTGTTAGTTTCTATGAGTGAGCTTGCAGTTGCCACAAATCGCCGATTAAAGTGATTGTTTAGAAAATCAGACACGTCGATTTGAATAGTTATGCTTGTAATACGTAAAATCCCATAGAACCAGAACTTCAAAATCTAACACATGTTTGATTCAATCTGTGTGGCTGTGCTCCATTTGGTGATATTCTAATAAACCTGCTATTGTACCAGTCTTAATTCTGACAGCCCAGGAATCAATTTTAACATACATCTCGAAAATCACACGATCAACAACAAAGATATTTCGAACATTATAATCTATTTTCGAAGTGTCAAATTTATGTAAAAATTCATAAAAATGGAACACAGCCTAAGACATTTGATGAATGTTCACTGAACTTCGAAAATAAATTATACTGTTCGAAAATCACTCTGTTGTTGATCATCCGATTTTTGAGAAATTGTTTGTCAAAATTGATCTCTGGTTTATCTGAAATAAGTCTGGTAGAACGGCAAGATAATTTGAAAATTTTCCACCTGTCAAATATAAGTAAAAATTCACCAAATGGATCGCTGTCTAAATGAAGGGGGTTGACAGCTGTAGTATACTCCTAGTCTCACCATCGAATGGCATTTGCTAGATAAGATGAAGTTGCGACATAATTAAACAAATAAGCTCTGCAAACAACGCTCTTTGAAAACAATGTTATGGATGTGTTACTTTTTTTTTAAATTATAGTCACATTAACACTCTTGGGTCACTCGTGACTTGTCCGGGGTGATATTTGAACTCGTGACTTTAGCGTGAGAGGTATGTATGTTAACCACTACGCCGGGGTCGCCCCCAATGTGTTACTTAAAAAAATGTAAGGTTTAAAAATTTTGGGCAAAAGGAGGATGTAGAAAAAATATTGAAAAAGGAGGACATGTCCTCCTTTAGGATACCATATGGTAACCCTACCGCTTATGATCCTGATCACTAATAGAACATCCATTCTGACCGCATTTCTCCTTCTGTTCAATGCTCAGAGTTTCGTAGTAACGTTTAATCACATTGACTGTACGATTCCGAGTTGTTTTTCCGATGTCCCGATGAGAGAGTTGAGGATTTTCCAGTTGCATGGGCAAAATCAATTCGCGACGTTGCTTTTCGGGTAACGCCATTTCTTCCAACTTTCGAAAAACTGACAGCAATAAAAACACAGTGTAAACAATACACTCTTAACTACTTCTACCCAAATTTTCAAGAGAAAATACCCAATGAGTTATTTTCTACAGCATTTTTTCCGTGATGAAATTTGATGTGGGACACCCTTTATACGGCATAAATAGATGCATTCCCCAATCCTGTAACTGTTTGATGATGTTCGGTGTCCAGGTACGATTGTAGGCCTTCGACAGGTCGAGTGTTGCGATTTCTGTGTGTTCCCCTCGCTCTTTGGCGTCATTTAGTAGCTGTCCCAATGTGGCGAAGTAGGTTCCTGTTCCATGACCGGGACGGAAGGCGTGCTGCTGATGGTCAAGGTGGCCGTGGTCCTCCAAGAATTGAATCAGTCTCCGATTTACCGTTCTTTCCATGATTTTACTGGTGCAACATGTTAAGGAAATTGGTCTGTAGCTGCTGGGGTCGACTGGATTGCAACCGCTTTTGGGAATTGGCACCACTAGGCTGTGGTTCCATTCTTTAGATAAGGATTCGTTGAGCCAGATCTTGTTAAGAAGGTGCAGAAAGATTTGCTTCGCTGCTGAGGGCAAGTGTTTTAGACTTGGGTAGTCGAGGCCGTCGGGGCCCGCAGATTTCCCTTTTCCCTTCGATAGCGCATAGTTGAGTTCAACTGGGGAAAAGGGGCGATTGATTTGAAGGCCGCTACGGTCGCTAGGGATCTGCAGTCGCGCTAAGGATTCGTTGGAGACTCCGTGCCGCCTGATAAAATGCTGGTCGTATCTGCCAAGCGAGGAGAGATTGGCAAAATAGTCAGCAAGCGTGTCTGCTACGACGCTCTGCTCACGAGTGATTGTTCCGTTTGCTCGGATGGCAATAAATACCTGTGGTTCTTCTTTTGCCGCTTAAGGCATTAACATGTCCCCAAAGTTCCGCTGATGTTTGGTGTGCGTTGATGCTCTCTAGGAAGTTCTCCCAACTGTTTCGCTTAGCTTCTTGGATCGTTTGTCGGCAACCGTTACGTCTTTTCCTGTAGGAGGCCATCGCTTCTTCTATCGGGACATATATTGGCATTCGTCCGCAATTTCCTCGACAACCGGACCTTTGAAGTATGTATTGGAGCTCACAAGTCAAAAATTTGCCGAGAAGAAACGGGGGTTCCTCAAGGCTCAGTCATCGCCGTCACTCTTTTTTTGGTAGCAATGAACGGGGTTTTCCGTAACCTGCCAAAGGATATATACACTTTCGTATACGCCGACGATATTGTCCTCGTCACCGTGGGCAGAACACCGAAGGCCTTGAGACGGAAGCTTAAAGCGGCGGTCAATGCTGTAGTAAGATGGGCCAGCTCAACCGGATTTCAACTCTCCGCGGAAAAAAGCGCCGTAACGCACATCTGCAGTTCTAATCACCGTATCATTCCCAGCACGATCACTATCAACGGTAAAACAGTTCCTTTCCGGAAGACAATTAAGATTCTCAGCGTACGCATTGACAGACACCTTACCTTCAAAAATCATTTCCTGGAGGTCAAAGAGAACTGTAAAACGCGGATAAATTTACTAAAGACGCTCTCCAAAGAGCATCGCACTCGGAAAAAAATCCGTTCCCGAAAACGGGAACGGACCGTGAACTAAAAATCACGGCCAACTATCCAGAACAAAATTTTCTCAAATATACACCGTGAACTATGGTTCACGGCTGTGGTTCACGAATATGGGAACTCTTTTTTTCCCGTGCAGCAACAATCGAGATATAAGACTGCGAGTCGCAAAAGCCATCATCCACAGCAGGCTCCTCTACGGAATTGAGCTTACCTGTAACGCTTCCAATCATCTAACTACAATCCTCGGTCCAGTATACAACAGTTCGATCGAATTATCTCTGGACTTCTGCCATCCACACCCGCCATCTCCACCTGCATTGAGGTCGGGGAATTGCCTTTCGCCTTCTGTCTAACCACCACCCTATGCAAAAGAGCCGTTTGCTTTCTAGAGAGACCGCTCCCTGCCCCAGAAATGTCTATCTCCTTGACGAGGATAATCGACTCCTGCGTCAAATATCAAACCAGGAGCTACCCCCGGTTGCCTTACTGCAGTGGAACGGGACTAGACTCCACAAGTGCGCTACGACAAAACCATTAAAAACAGATTTCGGGCAGGAGACAACTTGTCAGCTCTTAGAAACACCGTTGTTAAACTACAAACCATAAAATACGCTAACCATACGATCCGTTTCACCGAACTTCATTCCAGCACTACCGTCTTCCGGATATTTGCTCGGCTTTTTCCGCTGAGGCCGCAGCTATTACCCTAGCAACGTCTAGTTCATCCACCGGTCCAGTAGTAACTTTTTCCGACTCCACCTGCGTTCTATCAGCCATATGCAGCCCGACCGCAAGGCATCCCTGGATTCAAGAGATACAGAACAGAATCAATAACAACATCGTACTCGTTTGGATTCCGGGACACTGTGGAATCATAGGTAACGAAACGGCAGACCAACTAGCCGCGTCTGGAAGATACGGTCCTTTTCTAACACGTGAAGTCCCCGGACAGGACATCAAACGATGGGTTTCAAGTACGGTTCGCGCAGCCTGGGTGACCGAGTGGAACAGTCTTAGACATCCTTTCATACGGAAAATCAAAGGTGATACGCATAAATGGGAGGACCTTCCCATTCTAAAAGACCAAATAAAAGTTTCAAGACTCCGCACTGGCCATGCGCGTTTCTCACACAACATGGGGGACAGTAGAAACTTCAGAACACTGTGTGAGACTTGCCAAACGCGAATTTCCGTTGAACACGCCATCATCGAATACCCGGCATACCAGTCCCATCGGGAGCTCCATGGTATCCCCAATAGCATTAGGAACGCCTTACAAAATGACAAATCCTCCACATCGGCTCTTATCTGTTTCCTAAAAGACACTCAATTATACGACCAAATATAATCCTGAAAAAAAATCTAAGTAAGGACAGTACACCATACGGCCCCGCAAAAACTGCCACAAACCAATGCTACAACTCCCACACACGATGAACACCCTGCTTTCAACAACGGACATGATCTGGAGACGAACAACAAAACTCAACATGGCAACGACCCGGCTTTTCGACAGAAACAACGTAAAAAACCCAAATATCTAATTACTGAAAAAAAAAAAAAAAAAAAAATGCATTCCCAACTCGAATTAGGTTCGATTTGTTAAAAGCAGGTCTTTTTTGCTCTGAACATGACTTTTACTGACATTTCAAATTTCGCATCTATTTCATGACCACCCCCCCTCCCTTACGCTAACTTCTGCTATTGTTATGCAACCCAATTTCAGACATACTCTGAGATTCTCTGCTTGAACATCAAGCAGTACAGTTCGGTCTGTGCTCGCTCTGTCGAGTTGTTCGATAATACCACAGACAGACATACAAATTAGTACCGTTGTGTTGTACTCCTTTAATCTAGTACCCCAAAATGTACATTTTGTGGTACTAGCTTAAAGCAGTACAACGGTAGTACAACAGTGAACTTTGTATGTCTGTACAAGGTATAAACCTATAGTTTGTTACAAACGTTCGTAGATATACCAATTATCAATACGAAACTAACGATTTTAAATTGGCTCATTACTTGATTAGCCTATTGGTCCCAAGCAAATCGACTAACGTACCCCATTCTAGTATAAATTCCAGTACTACACTATGTTTGTTTTGATTCGCTATGAAAGTTTGACAGATAAAGTGAGGGGTTAGTGGATTTTCTTATGTTTCAAGGGGTGAATCGATTAGCTTGGGACCGAAGATAGTACGAGAGCTGAGCCAAAAAGTTGAGCTCGTTTCTTCGGGACCTTCTGGTCTTAGAGTTACCTCTATGGACATACTGCACGTCGCGTCGTCAGTAGTGTCGGTCGCATCGCGTGATGGGAAGACAGTGCTCCCGGAGCAGACTTCGTGACCAAGCGGAGAAGAAGAACAGCGGTGAGGGTAGCTCGGTACCTACCTCAAATAGGTACGCAACTCTTCCCACCGATGTTGGGAATACCAACCCAGTCCCGGTGAAGTGGATGAAAAAGAGGATGAAGAATCAAGGACAGTCCGATGGTACTAGCGGACGCGACGATGTTACCGCGACGAACGCCAGCGACTTCGGTGATCTCGGCGACGCCGTCGAAACCGAGAATTCTGCCGGCCCGAGTGCGGTGAAAGTCAAGCTTCCTCCACTGGTGGTGAATCAAGTACCACACAACACGATGATTGGCGATCTCTCACCCCTGGCCGTTGCAGCTGAGTTTAAGCTCGGCAGGATCGGCACCAAGGTGATGCTCCGTATGAAAGCGGAGTACGAGGTGGCCGTTAAATATCTGAAGGATTCCAAGGCGGAATCCTTCACGCATGACATCCCCGGTGAGAAACCCTTCAAGGTAGTTATCAGGGGTCTACCAAACTTCGACCCCAAGATGATCGAAGCTGAAATCAAGAGGTACAAGCTGGCCCCAATAGCTGTCTTTCAGATGACGAGGAGAGACGAAAACGTGAAGACGTACCCGGATTGTCTTTTCCTGGTGCACTTCCAGAACGGAACGGTGACGCTGAATTCACTGCAGGCTATCCGCTCAATCTACTCCATAATCATACGATGGGAGCCATACCGTGGATGCCATCGTGATGTAACCCAGTGCCAACGATGTGTGAACTTTGGACACGGAACTCGCAACTGCAACATTAAGCCACGCTGTAGAAACTGCGCTCAAGAACACGCCACTTCCAACTGCCCTGTGGATGGAGCCGTGGCGTTAAAATGCGGCAACTGTGGTGGTGCACATCAAGGTTCCGACAGACAGTGCTCCAAACGCAAGGACTTCAAACGCACCTGAAAACGACGACGCAAGAAGGACAAAGTCCCGGCATTTCTGAAGGAGGATTTCCCGCCTCTTCGTGCTCCTCAGCAAAGGTAAGAAAATTCACGGGTGCATCCCGCTCAAGCAACTTCCGGTGATTCTGCTTGCCAAAGTTATCCATCCCCCCCTGGATTCTGGAGACAACCAACAGCGCAAAACAACAACCCCGATCTGTTCTCAGCGGATGAACTGATGGAAATTTTCATCAACAAGTCCGGTGCTCTTCGTAAGTGCCGCAATAAGCCCGAACAGATCCAAGTGCTCGGTAAGTTCATCATCCAGTATGGCGTCTAAGCCGCTAACTATCGTCACCTGGAATGGTTGCTCTGTAAGAGCAAAAGAGATTGTGCTTGCACAGCATCGACGTGGGCCTTCTAACCGAGACCCATCTAAAGTCCGGCGACAGCTTCTGGTTGCCTGACCACAACATTATTCGGCTTGATCGCATCAGCTCCATTTGTGTTGCGGTCGTCGTCAAGAAAGGAATAAAATACCACACTCTGTCCCATATCCGCACCTCTATCATCGAGGCCCTTGGTGTGGAGGTGGAGTCGTCGACTGGATACGTCCAGTTCATCGCCGTCTACTGCCCTCGACAGTGTGCCGCCAGCAGGGGACTAGCGGCTAAATTCTTGAAGGACCTGTCCACCATCACCCGTGCCGGTTCCCGCTTCGTAGTAGGAGGAGATCTAAACGCTCGCCATGAGGCCTGGTGGAACTACATGCAGAACCAGAACGGTCCTCTGCTGTTCGACCACTTGCAGCATGGGCTGTACTCCGTTTGGTTTTCGAATGAGCCAACATTCATCTTACCGGCGGGCAACCCATCGACGCTAGACCTTCTTCTTCTTCTTCGCATTACAAGCTTATTGCATATCGCATATTAGCTTATTGCGTGCTCTCAACTTAGTCTTCTATTTAAACTTGCAGAGAGAAAGTAAAACGCGTGCTTCGTAGTAGAGAGAAGAATAACTACTAGTTTTATTTGACGTTTTCTTTAGGTACACGACAATCGTGGTTTGAGTAATTGAATTGCAATAAACTCAGTTACACTGTTAATATCCCCCCTCAATTAATTACCCCAAGAATCTCCCTGAGCTTACGGAATCTAGGCGAAGCCAACCCCTTCGTCATCAAATCTGCTACCTGTTCCTCGGTTGGTAAGTATTTTAGTTTAACCTTTCCCTTTTGGACAAGTTCTCTTACAAAGAAGTTTTGAATTTCAACATGCTTCATTCTCTTATGCTTACGTGGCTCCACCGTTACCGCGATACAGGGCTGGTTATCCTCGTATACGCTGACCGCCTCCACCACTCGCAGGCCAGTAGAATTCAGCACGTTCACGATCCAGACGACTTCGCAGCTCGCCTGACACACGGCCATCAACTCTGCCTCGGTCGTCGACAAAGCCACCGACGACTGCTTCTTGGTAGCCCATGCCACCGTTGACCCAAACAGCTTGACGACGTATCCGGATACCGAACGGCGGTCATTAGGGTCATTGCCCCAATCCGCGTCCGCGAACGCTTCCAACATCTCCGCTGATTCCGTACGACGGTACAGTAGCTTGCAGTCTTTGGTGCCTTTTAAGTACCTAAGTACTCGCTTGAGATGCACCCAGTGCACGTCGGTCGCACCACATTGAAATCCGGCGAAGAAGCTCACCGCCGCACAGATGTCCGGTCGCGAGGTGACCATTAGGTACATGAGGCACCCTACGAGTTCCCTATACGGCTTGTCTATAGCTTTCTCCTTGCTGCCTCTCATCAGCTTCAGGTGCGGTTCCATCGGAATGGGTGACGGTTTGCATCCGTCCATCCCGAACCGCTCGAGGACGCTCTGGATGTAGGCCTTCTGACCGATGGACATCGTTCCCGCTTGCTTGTCTCGCTGGATGTTCAACCCGAGAAAACTCTTCACATCTTGCAGATCCGTCATCTCGAATTCCATTGAAAATCGTCGCTTAATTCCACCAATCGCCTTCAGTGAGTTGCTAACAATGAGGATATCATCCACATATATAACAACCAACACGATAACTCCATCACACGACCACTGGTACAGACAGAAGTCATACTCGCTGCGTTTGAAACCCAGTTTGCACATGAAGTCGTGGAATCGCTGGTTCCAGTTCCGGGAAGATTGCTTCAGACCGTAAATGGCCCTTTTCAGTCTGCAAACGAGGTTTTTCCCGAGGGGGACGACTCTATCTACGATGCAGGAAAGATTTTGTTTTGCTGTGGCTAGCTGCACGCACGCTGAATAGATAGAAAGAAGATTGACGACGATTCTGAAGATTTCCTGCAAAAAGATGATGCGCGATGCAAGTAGATGCGAGAAATGAAAGAAGATTTTTCGAAGATTGATTCGCTAGAGTAAGATTTGTTGAGCATCTAGACTTGAGATTTAGATGTGTCGTCCCCCTCGGTTTTTCCCCCTCTCAAATCCAGCGGGTTGACGCATAAAAATTTCCTCGTTAAGTGCACCGTTCAGGAAGGCGCATTTGACGTCCATTTGATGGACGTGCCAGTCGTTTTGATTCGCCAAGGCCAGGATAATTCTTAGCGTCGCCATTTTCGCCACGGGAGAGTAGGTGTCGGTATAGTCGAACCCCGGTCGCTGCGTGAAGCCACGGGCAACCAGCCTGGCTTTATACCGCTCCACCTCACCCTCGCTGTTCCGTTTCATTTTAAATACCCACTTGCTGTCAATCATTTTCTTGCCAGCGGGTAATTCAACAAGTTCCCAGGTATCATTCTTCTCGAGCGATTTCAGTTCTTCATTGATAGCACTTTTCCACGACGACCAGTCATCCCTCTTTTTGAGTTCACTCACGTCAGTCGGAATATTGTCAATAAACTCTTCCGCACTCAGAGCAAATGCACTTATGTTCATATCGTAGTCACTGTGCCAACACGGAGGAACTACGTTCCTACCACTTCTTCTAACACTGCTGTCCACAATTGGATCGGCTGAGGTGCCGCTCGCATTTGGCTCTTCATCGATATCATCGTCACGGTCCGTGAAAAAATGCTCGGAATCAACGTCTTCCAGTTCACTATCGATCACTTCCGATTCACTGTTTGCATCAGCTAGCTTTTCTTCGATAATCACTTCATCATTCTCGTAGCTCTTCTCGCTGGACTTCACCGTACATAGTCGTAGCTCGCTCTCATTGAAGACGACGTCACGGCCGACGAAAACTTTGGTACCATTCCACAGCCGGTACCCGTTCGGGGCGTAACCAACAAAGCTTACCTTTTCGCTCTTGGAATCCAACTTTCTGCGCAGCTGCTTCGGGATGTGAACATAGCAATCGCTGCCGAAAACTCGCAAATGTGCGACATCCGGCTTGCGGCCGTTCCATGCCTCGTACGGCGTCATGTTCTCCGCAACTGCAACACTGGGGCTCCTGTTCTTCAAGTACACAGCGGTGTACACAGCTTCGCCCCACAGGATCTTCGGAAGGCCGCTTGCTTGCAGCATCGCTCGAGCTTTTTCTGCGATGGCACGGTTGAGCCGCTCGCTCACACCGTTTTGCTCCGGCGTATATGGCACAGTGGGTTCGAGCCGGATGCCCTTGCTGCGACAAAACTGTTTCATCGCTCGGCTGGTGTATTCTCCCCCATTATCCGTTCTGAGGCGAGAAATTTTCGTGCCGAAATGGGCACTGGCCATGGCTTCATAATCCTTCAGACACTCAAGCACATGATTCTTCGTTTTCATCAAATACACTGCCGACACATGAGTGTAATCATCCGTGAAGGAAACGAAATATTCATTGCCATCCCACGTCATCGGCGTTATCTTCCCACACACGTCACTGTGTACGATCTCTAACGGACGCGTCGCTCGTTTCGCATCATTTCGCACTTTGAACGGCTCGCGGGTTTGCTTTGCGGTTATGCACGGTTCACACAGCAGCTTCTCGTTTTTGTTCTTCACACTCGCGATCTTCATACCTTCGACCATCCCTTTATTCACTAGCTTCACTAGGTTATCGTTCCCGAGGTGGCCGAATCGCTGGTGCCACAATTCGAGCTGCTTGCTAATTCTTCCCGTCATCAACGCACTGGGGGCCGCGTTCGCATTTGGCACTTTCACACATTCAAAGTCCATACAGTAGAGACGGCCGTGTTGTCGTCCGGTAGCAACGATTTTGTTGTCGGCTTCTACCGTTACGCACCCGCCGAAGAAAATCACTTTCTTTCCCGAGCTTTCGAGGCGCCGCAGCGACAACAAGTTCAGCGATAATTCCGGAATGTATAAAACGTCGTCGATGTTGATGTTTATATTGCACCCATCCACCACCGTGCAGGCGGTAATACGACCCTTGAACCGCGCAACCATGTTCACCCCACTTTTTGCAGTTTGGATCACTACCGGCGGCTCAATTTGCACCAGAACATCGAAAAGTGCTCTGTTGTTCGACATGTGTTCTGATGCTCCACTGTCCAAATACCACTTGGAGTTCGACACCGCACTAGCCGCAACAACATCCAACCGATCGTCCACCGCGACAAACGACACTGTTTTCGCATTCACACCGACGTTCGCACTCTGTGCTGCACTTTTCTTTGCTTGCTTCTGGGGGGCTTGTTTATGTTCACTTTTGTTTGGACACTGAGCTTCTCTGTGCCCCGGCTGGCCGCAGCCAAAACACTTGAACTTGGCTTTGCTCTTCCCAGCGAAAGCCGCTTCTTCTTCTTCCACCTCCTGCTGTTGTCCTCTTCTTTTAGCTTCTACATCCAAATACTTGCGCCGAACAAGATCCATCGTGAGCCTCTCAAAGACCGCCTCCATGGTGGTGACTGCGTCATACGACGACGGCATTGTCAACATCAAATGACAAATGACGTCTTCCTCGTTCATCTGCGCACCGGCTCCTTTGATTTCCCGGACCAGCTTATCAAACCGGAGAAAGTGATCCTGGAGGCGCTCATTTTCCTGATAGTGCATCAAGAGAAGCTGCCGCTTCAGCAGGAAACGATTGGCCATCCCAGATCTGCATTGGGGTCTGCTTGTCTTTGATGTATTCGAGATGACTATCGGCTATCGCTTGAATTAGCACAGATCGGCATTTGTTGTCTTGCCGGATTCTCGCCTTCTTCTTCTCCTCTTTCGCCGCCTTCACGTCCGCTGCATCCGTGGTCGGAATGACCCAAAAATCCTCCTCCTCCGCCGCAACCTCGACGCACCGCAACACCTCCAGCTGCTGGAGATTAGCCTTCATGCGGAAACACCAATTGTTAAAACTGGTCCCGTCGAACGGCTTAATCCGGAGACTCCTGGTATCATCATCCATTTCGACCGAAACTCGACACTTTCCGCGGACTTTTTGACCGAAAAAAAAATACACGCGGTTATGCTGGGTCCATAATCTGTAAACTTGCAGAGAGAAAGTAAAACGCGTGCTTCGTAGTAGAGAGAAGAATAACTAGTAGTTTTATTTGACGTTTTCTTTAGGTACACGACAATCGTGGTTTGGGTAATTGAATTGCAATAAACTCAGTTACACTGTTAATATTCTAGATACACTTCCACAGTTATTAATTGAGAGCTTTCGATGCCTGTACCATTTTTGCATTGATATGATTGTGTGGCAAGTCCAATCATACTTCTATGCCCAGGGAAGTCGAGAAATTTTCCAACCCGAAAAATTCCTAGACCGGACCGGGAATCGAACCCAGCCATCTCCAGCATGGTCTTGCTTTGTAGCTGCGCCTTTACCGACTGAGCTAAGGGAGGCCCCATCAACGCTAGACCTGTTCCTGTCAAATACCAGCTTGTCCAAGCCGGTAGCCTTGAACGAACTCAGGTCCGACCACCAACCGGTGGTGGCTGAACTGGGCTACAACGTGGTCTCTGCTCCATGTCTGCCCAAAGACTACCACAGCGTCAACTGGGCCCAGTTTGAACGCGTGGTAGACAGACACATTATCTACAACCCGCCGCTTAACACCGTGGAGGACATCGAACGAGCGTTGGAGGGACTCCACCAAGCCATAACCGTAGCTAACGAGGCGTGCGTCCGACGAGTTCCTGTGAGGGGTAAGTTTATTGCCATTGATTCCCACACCCAACTCTTGATTCGCATGAGAAATGTTCGTAGACGCCAGTTTCAGAGGACTGAAGATCTGGGCAAAAAACGTGAAATGGCCGATCTAAACAGGCAGATTGCTTCCAGAATGGACTCACTCCGAAATGAAAGTTTCGGGCGCACCAGACCATTCTGGAAGGTAGCCAAGATCCTGAAAACTCATCCCGAACCCGTTCCACCTCTCAGAGTCTAAAATGATGACGATCGGCTTTTAATCACCCCACAGGAGAAAGCAAATGCGATCGGTGAGCATGTCGCTTCATCGCATTTGCTTGGCTCGAATATCCAAAGTCCGCTCGAAGATCAGGTTGCGCAATGCGTTCAAACCCTAGACGCCTTCCCTTGTGTAGTACAACAGATTTGCTCAGCGCTGAAATGCACCAAGAACATGAAGGCTCCCGGGTTTGACGGTATCTTCAACTTGATCTTGAAGAGACTCAGTATGAAAGTGCAGTCTCTTCTAACCGCTATCTTCAACAGATGCTTGGAACTGCACTACTTTCCAAGCATTTGGAAAGTAGCGAAAATCATACCAATCCGCAAGCCCGGTAAGGATCCAACATTGCCTTCAAGCTACAGACCAATCAGCCTCCTATCAGCGCTGAGCAAATTGTTCGAGAAACTCATTCTCAATCGTTTGCCCCTCCCCTTGGCTAGTGTTTGCATCTTGCTGTTGGTGGGCGGGCTTAATTTCATGCTTTATAGTTGAGTGTTGGAGACGGTAGCTTTATGGCCGGCGTTGCTGGCTCATGCCGCGATAGAATGGCGCCATGGGCAGGCAATGGGGATTACTAAGCTTCCCCTCTCTGATGAACCACTGCATGAGAAAACCAAAGATCTAGTCCAGCAGTGATAGTATCACGCTTGTTATTCCTTTGTTTGAGAGCCGCGTCGTAGTATGCTTACGTATAGGCACTGACGTTTGACGGCACTGAAAATTGGAGACCGAAAAATGTAGAGTGTATTAGTGAGGTAAATTAGTTATGTCGAAAAAAATAGGAATCTGATTGCCGACTGGACTCGAACCAAGAACGCTTCGATTATCAGACCTGTGCTTTCTCCACTGCTCTCTCCATGCTCCTGAATATGGATTGCCTAAAGGCAAACATGAAGCGCTCATTTTCTCGCATACTCGACTTCGCATGCTTTTTCTGCTGGAGAGATTCGAGGCAAGTGTGTGCGTCGTTCTACAATGTTCTACAATGTGCGTCGTTCTACAAGCTTACTGGTATAGTCGAAAGCGTAGAAAGAACACGAAATGAAAAAGACAAAAAAAACCATTACATCGCCTGCATGGTCAACCTCTAACATTCGCTGCGATGTTCATGAACAGAGGATGATAGGAAACGGAACTAACATTCTTTATGTTTATTAATTTATTTGATAAGGCTCAACCGAATTAACTTTACAGAGCCGATGATTCTTGGTCACTATACAATACATCTTAAAACTATAGTCAAAAGGTACAACACAATAAACACTTTATCTTCCGCTATCCAAAAAGCCTCCTCCATCAGAACTGGAGCCGCTTCCAGTGGTTTCATTGTATGGCAAATTGTTGTACGCCAACGAGGGTCAGAGCGCGTCCATTGCAGCAATGGACGCAAAACGTGGTCAGCACTCACACACTCATCACGAAACGGTTGCTTTCCAAAGTCGACGACGCATCGACCGAAAGAACTGCTGATGAAGAACAATGAGGAGGACCACACAATGGTTGCTGCCGAGAAAACAGACGATCGCGTAGCACACATCGAGAGTGGCCTGCTTTTGTCGACAGCCGAGTGAACACTGGAACTAACATTCATTGTAATAGATTTTTGGTTTGCGTGTAGCACTGAAAAACAAAAACGGTACCTCTATTTATGCTAAGAGAAAAGCATTGCACGTCCCTTTTACTTGAAGAATTATGCAATCGAACGGGTTGCTATGCCTCGACCCCATCAGCAAAAAAAAAACTGGGGTTGTATAAACCGTTCTATAGCATAATTTTCCAAGTAGGAGGGACTTTCATAGCTAATCTAAAACCATAAATAGAGGTACCGTCTGATAATTTCAGTGCTTCGTACAGAAAACTGTAATCTGTGTAGGAAAATCCTTTTTATCACCACAGAAACACCCCGTTCCCGTTTTCTTATGCAAAATAATGAATATGCGTTCACAAAACGCACGAAATAAAAAAAAAAAACATATTAGGTTTTTTTTAATTCAATCAATAAATTAAAGATGTACCGAGAAATAAATGGATCGTGATCGTGAAATATTGACTATCAAAACCGAAATTTCGCATAAATGTCCAACCTAAAGAGCCTGAATTTATAAAGAGGCGATATTTTATCCATTTGACAGGTCTTCTGCTCGATTGGAATAACTTTTCTTATGACTTTATAAATTTTGGCTTTTTAGTCCAACCCATTTTGTGTGGTGTGTGCTGCTGTCTTTCAGTGTTTCCCAATGATTAGTGAACTTTCATAAAAAAACGTTGTAGTTGAGGGAGGAGAGGGGCTTCAGAAGTTGGGACCGACCATGTATTAGGTGTATTGCAAAACACGCTCCGAGGGGGAAGGGGGGTTAATTGGTCAAAAATATAAGTAATTTATGGATGGCCCTAATTTTACTTCCAAGGCTGTGCGCAATGGGTGAGTTTAATTTAACCCTGCTATACAAGCGTGGTTATTTCCGACCGACTAGAAGTTAAATCTTGGTAACCGTGGCTGAGTTCTGTTTGATAACTGATCAATTTCCGGCATTTTCGAACATTGAAAATAACTTACGAAACGTTTAACAACTAGTTAAATTTAATTCGGCAATTGGTACACAGCCCAAGAAGTATTTCTCGATTACTTTTTGGAAGGAACGTATCAGCTTTTGTAAACAACGCATTTGATCGTCGATTTGGCGTAACTGGTAGCTCGCCCACGCATGCTAGTACTACCATCAGATAGGGGAAAATTTTCCCAACCTTTTAGCGGTGTTAGTATGTGGGGCGAGCTATTAGTTATGCCAAATCAACGATAAAATGCGTTGTTTACAAAAGCTGATATGTCCTTCCGAAAAGTAATCGAGATTTGTAGTTATCATTCAGGCAAGGAGCGCTTGCGCCATCGAGGCGACGCCGCTACCAGCAGCCAATGATCTTGACGGGAACGACGCGCAAAGTTTGAGGTGCAAAACTCGAACTCTGCGCGCTTGACAGGAACCGCCTTCCTACTGTTTCTGCTGTTGCTGCTGCCACTGCTGCTGCTGCTACCTCCTTACCCGCCGTCCAAAGCGAAAATGAGTTGAGGCAGTAGTAGTAAAATGTTCGTTTATTTCTGTTGTTTATGATTTATACATTGATTTTACAGGTTAATTGATTAGCCTATCTGGCTCTTCATCTTTGTTAATTGGATATTTGGATAATTGGATAATTTACTATTTGCATATTTCATCTAGTTAGCAGAATACCCCTTGGGGAGTGTGTTTTGTTTTAATTGAAAAATTTGATAACCTACCTAACTACGACTCTAACTTAACCTAACGTGCCAGATCACGTATGATCTGATGATCTGATCTCAGACAGGTGTCTCTGAACCTTTCCATGGAGACCGTTTGTCGCTCTTCGAGAGGCTGAAGGCCAGCCAGGCGGTGGACCTCAGAATTGCGGGTCCGTGGAGGACTGTTTAGGATCATCCTAAGGATCTTGTTCTGGATCCTTTGGAGTTTGAGGTGATGGCACATAGCACAACTCTCCCAGATTGGCGTTCCGTACTCAATGGTGGGGAGGATGATTTGCTTGTGGATGGCAAGCTTGTTTTTAAGGGAAAGGGTGGACTTCCTGTTGATAAGTGGGTAGAGCGACCTAATCAAGTCCACATGGGACCGGAATAGCAACTTGCTGTCAAGGGTGAGACCAAGGTAGACGACTTCACTCGACCATTCAATGGGAGTGTTATCAAGGTGGACTTTTGAGTTAGCAGGCGGAACAAGCCGGGGTGAATTGGAGTGTGGAAACAGGATGGTTTGTGTTTTAGCTGCATTGAAACAAATCTTCCGGCTTTAAAATAGTCGGACAAAACATCCAGGCCTGATTGGAGTTTTCTTGTCAGAGCACGGATCACTCGACCCTTATAGATGATGGCAGTGTCCTCCACAAACATTGACAAAATACCACCACCCGGAAGGGGAGGAACATCTGACGTGAAGATGTTAAAGAGGATAGGACCAAGGAGGCTACCCTGGGGAACCCCAGCATCAGCGTTGAACGTATCAGAAGGAGAATTGTTCAAGAAGACCTGGAATGATCTGCCCGACAAGTAGTTTTTGATGATCTTCACGAGGAAGATCGGAAAGTTGTATCGATGCAGCTTGTACACTAGGCCATCATGCCAGACATTGTCGAACGCCTTCTCGAGGTCCAACAATGCCATGGCAGATGTATTGGAAACGGACTTGTTCCGCTTGATGATGGCACTAACCCGTGCGAGTTGGTGGATGGTAGAGTGGCCTTTCCTAAATCCGAATTGTTCTTTGTGAAAGATGTTATTATCATTTGAAAACCCTAGCAGACGGCTGAGTATCAGTTTTTCGAATAGCTTCGAGATGGATGACAAGAGGCTGATGAGGCGATAGCTTTTGGCACTGGTAGGGTCTTTGCCAGGTTTGTGAATTGGAATAACTTTGGCCTACTTCCAGCATGCAGGGAAGTAGCCAAGCATTAAACACTTGTTGAAGACCACTGCAAGGTGCTTGAAGAAGTCAACACTCAAGTTTTTCAGCTCGAGGTTGACCACTCCATCGACACCAGCGGCCTTCATGTTCTTTGTTGATTTAATCGCTGCTATCACCTCATCAGCCGATATTCTACTTTCGTCAGGGACAACTACGGGGGTGGCAGCGACTCTAGACATTGCCTGTGATACTGCAGGCTCGTGGGGACTCACCATGGCGTGGCCAAGGTTATGTGAATTTACAAAGTGTTGTCCAAGAGCATTGGCTTTTTCAAATGGGGTTATTAGTAAAGATGGGTCCGAATTTTGGTTAGGAAAGGAAAGGGGAGGAATGGGCCTCGGCTTATTTTTGAAAATCTTTGCCATTTTCCAGAATGGCTTAGCACAATCTGGGAGAGAGCTAATCTTGTTTTCAAAATCGATATTTCTGAGATCCACCATCCTGGCTTGGATGATTTTGTTCAAACGGTTGCAATTGGTCTTCAGGTTAGGCAGCCCAGTACGCTGGTACTGCCTACGAATCGTGTTGCGGAGTCTAAAGAGGTCTTTAGTAGGCCTGTCAAGGTTCAGAGTATTACTCATCTGTCTGGATACTGGCACATGTAGCTCCCTGGCCCGGGAAATCGCTTGATCGATGGAGCGCAGACACCGGTCAACATCTTCGGACGATTCCGGTTGGACATCGTAGTCTACAGCGGTGTCGACGCAATGTTGGAACTGACCCCAGTCAACACGATGATAGTTGCGCCGGAAAGCTTCAAATCGATTTACGGAGGATCCCACCTCAGTCACCACCGGGTAGTGGTCCGAGCTGAGTTCCTGATAGGTGATAGGTTGAGCGATGTTGTTGCCCATGTTGCTGATGAAGATATCGATGGTAGCGTGAACACCGGACCGACTCAACCGGGTGGAAGTTTCCGGACTCAAGATGTTGTACTGCGCTTCCTGCAGGTCATTGTTCACGATGGTGCCGTTTTGATTGCGCCGATTGTTGCCCCAAGCTTGATGTTTGGCGTTCAGGTCGCCAGCGATGATAAAGTTTTCCCGTCGTCGTGTTAGCTTGATAATATCTCGTCACAGATCTGCTGCCTGATTTTGACTTGTTAAGGGCAGTAAGTCGCGACGATGGTGATGGGGCCGATAGGAGTAGAAACTTCCACCCCTACGGCTTCGATGATCTTCAGCTGAAAGGTGGGCATCAGTCGACAGCAGATGTTTCTCCTTAGTGCAATAGCCACTCCTCCTCCTCCAGAGTTGGTTCGATCTAGCCTCACGAGTTGGAAATCGGGAAGGTAGACGTTTGTTTCAGGCTTCAGGTGGGTTTCAGTTATGATGCCAATTTCGATGTTTCATTCATTGAGAAACTCAACAAACTCGATGTTTTTGCTTTTCAAGGAGCAAGCGTTCCAATTTACGATCTTGATGGCTTCACGGTCCATACTTAGTGACAAGGGACAGGGCAGCATGTAGCTGTTCAGATCGAGTCTTGCAGGTGCGCAAGATGATGATGACCTCGGCCACGAGCGTCACAAGTTCCTCCGAGGTGAACGGAGAATCGTCGACAGGCTCACCTGAGACAGCACCAGCGTATGATAAACCAGCGGTGGTGGAGGGACCTGGCATTGGCTGGGCAGCAGTAGCAGCGAGACGATGCTGGACTGTTCGATTGTTAGGAATACTCACATGCTTGACTTGTTGGTTGTTGGGCGGAAGTGGGACTAAGTTCGGAACATGTTGACGGGGCTGGAGAGCTGGGTACTGGACTTCCGTGCGTGCAGGAGGCGAACGATGATTACGGAGGCGACCGGGCTGATTATTGACCGTAGCCTTCCGACGGATATTGATGAACTCCACTCGCTTGGGACATCCGCGATTGGAGGCTTGGTGGTTTCCACCGCAGTTGACACACGTTGGCTCGATGTCATCATCTTGCTCACAGGACGCAGTCGATTGAGTTCCAGCACACTTGCCGCAGATAGTCTTCATATGGCAGTTTTTGGTGCCATGGCCGTAGGAGAGGCAGTTCATACACTGCGTAACATCACGATGTTGGGATTTGTAATACTTCCAACTGATGATGATCTGAAACAGGTCCTGTATTTTGGATCTCAGAGTCGCTAGACTGGTGGATCCCTTCGTGAAGTGCACCAGGAACAACTGGTCACGGAAGCTGGCGTTGTGGTTGGAACGCCGGTTTATTGGGAACACCGCCTCAGGTTTGAGCCCAAGCCACTCCAGCTCGGATTTAACCACAGCCGCCTCGAACGACGGTAATCCACGCAATACCAGCTTCAGTGGCTTGCTCGATGGCAGATCGTGCGTGAAGAATTCAACGTTGTTTTCCTTTAGAAAACATCCTGTTCGATTGTACTCCTCCAGGCTGGAGCACATGATTTTGGTGCCGATGCTGCAAAGCTTGAAGCGAGGCAGCAGCTTGTGTTTTGCCAGTTCGGCACACAGCTTGGCAACATCCTTCACCGGCGTGAAAAGCGGGGGAATCCGCTTTCTTGCAGCGATGGGAACGACGTCACCATCGCCATTTTCTTCGGGGAGCACCGCAAACTGGTTGGCTTGCAGTACCCGTTTTCCGGCGTTATCCTGCGACGCGCTGTGCTGGATTACCACCGTCTTTGAAGGGCCCGCTGCTGAATCATTGGTACGTTTACGCACCATTTGTTTCGTGTTGGCAAGTTGCAGTAAACTTGCCAGAACGCGCGAAGGTGGCGACGCTTCCACGGCGCAACGCGACAGCACAAACCGAATCGAAGCGAGAACTCGAGCGAAAAAGAAAACGAACTGAACAGCTCAACAGTCGAGCAAAGAGTGAGTTGAGGCACATTAGCAGCGCTGTTTTATAACTTTTCTGATTCAAGCAACACGATGTGCAACCAAATTGTACTTGATTATGAGGACTGGGTTTGGGGAGAACGTTTATTTCATGAAAACAGTGATAAAATTATCACTTTTTATTTGTCCATTTTTAAAACAGTTTTTTATGAAAAATTGAAAAAAAAAGTTTATTGCAACAGCTTACGAAAGGTATTTCCTATCGATTGGATTTTAATTCCATCTATAAATGACAAAGCTTATAGCGTTCAAAAAATTACACCTTTTCCTGACGGTTGCAATTTTAGATTTTCGATTTACCCGTAAGACGTACGTCAAAAGAAGCTCATTCTCAATTGTTTGCTCAAGTTTGTCGAGGAAAATAACATTCTCCTTCCGGAACAGTTTGGATTCAGAAAGGGGCACTTATCAAAAATCAGCTAGTACGGGTGATGAATAACATCCGAAGTAACAGGGCTGTATCCACGTCCACAGCCATGGCCTTGTTAGACGTTGAAAAGGCGTTTGACAGTGTTTGGCATGATGGACTTGTGAACAAGCTTTGTAACTTCAACTTTCCTTTACATCTGGTTCAAATTACCCGTAACTACCTCCAGCAAAGGTCGTTTAAGGTATCGTTGAAAGGTTTTCTTTCATCCCAGCAGGAGTCTCGCAAGGTAGTCTGTTGGGCATATTTTTCCTGTTCGCAGATGATACCGCAATAGCCGTCAAAGGAAGGATGCCTCGTGAAATAACGAACAAATTTCAACGATGCCTTAACGCCTTTGCTGATTATGACACCAAGTGGAAAATTAAAATCAATGCCTCCAAAACTCAAGCGATCATGTTCCGTCCTCGCCCAAACTAAATCCGGATCCCTCTTGTACTGTAATCATGGATGGCACAAGGGTTGAATAGTCTGCCGAAGTAACCCGAGTAGCACACTTTCATCACAATAAGTTACAGCAACTTGTTTATGACTGAAATAAGTCGTATATAAGTTTCTACAATCGATTTGTGACAAGCGTGCTACTAGGGAACCTATCTCGGGATGTTGTTCGATGAAAAGCTCCTCTTCCGTTCGCATGTGGAGAAAACTGTAGTCAAGAGTTCTGTCTTGGTTAGGTGTCTGTATCCGCTGATTTGCCGCAGATCCCGCCTCTCAAGGGTGAACATACTGGCTGTCTACAAACAAATCATAGCACCTGCAATCCTCTTCGCAGCTTGGGAATCATGGGAATCATGTGCGCAGACTCACAGGAACAAAATCCAGGTCGCTCAGAATAGAGTGCTGAGGATGGTACTTGATCGTCCTTTTGACACTAGAATAACAAATTTACACGAAGAGGCAGGCATTGCCAAAATAGACTCCAGAATTAACGAAATTAAGACAAAATTTGCACAAAAATGTGTTTTATTAGAACATGCTTTGATAAGCAATTTGTATATAGTGGATTAGGTGTAAATAGTAGTTGTAGGTTATGTAGTGTACCTACATGCTTCCATCAAAATTTAACATAGACACATTAAGCAACGCTACTTTAGTGTCTGCTTAAGTCAGCATTTTGGCATAACCAGCAAGTATGGGAACGATTGCCTCCATTGTGTCTCACCGTAAATTGTTCAACTAAAAATGACTCCTCGTCAGCATGTTTCAAGTCAGGTAGCTGGTAACTATGCATAGAAATAAACTAAATAAAATAAAATCTAACTCCAACATCGGTTGTGTCCAGTTGTACAAAGATATCACATCCACGTACCGATAAGTTATCGGTGAAGTTTCATCTGGGGCTGACTCGCTGGAAGCGAGTTGGGCCCCCCAAAAATATTAATTACCTCGGATGCCACATGGCGACCGTGACACGGAGCCTGTATTGCCTTAGTTAAAAAACCGTGCTCTGTGTGCTAAAAAAAAACCCAGATTGAAAAAGACGCTTCGTAAAGTGTGAATTTGAATAGAAGGCTTCTATGACAATTAACGATCGATTATTAGATTGTGATGGTTGAATCGTGAAACGCCGTTCAAACTTGCAATAAAATCATCGACAGCATTAACATTGAAACCGTGTTCAAATATAGCGTGTAATTCGTAATTAAAATTAAGCTATCAGAACTGCAAACTAAGATCTGAAGATTCAAATGTGAATGCAACAGAAAAGAAGTGAAACGTCATCAATTTTATCCACCGAATGTGTCTATGATATTCTAGACTAATGTAAATGGCAAATCGCGTGCTCTCGTGTGTGAGAAGTGGAGTAAATATTAGAACTTGTAATTGTTGCTGAACTTTAATGAGAAGAAATAAGAAGTTAAAGTGCGAAAAATTAATCGCTTCAATTGTGCTTTGTTTCTGTTGCTGTTAATTGCCAATCGTTTGCAAACAATCGCAAAGTTTGGCTGAGCGCTAACTATTGGAGATGATGGTTTATTCTGTTTCCTTGTCGAAACTGCTGCTCGTAGCTGGAAATCGTCTCCAAAAACGAAAGTAAATCATCGAAAAGGAAGAGTTTTAAAGTGCTATTGAACTGGCTGAATAATGTTCAAATGTTGGTTGTCAGCAAAAATTTTGCATTGTGTTGATAGAAGAAGAATGACGTGAAGCAATTTTCATGTGGTGCTCGAAAACTATTTACCTAAAGATCGAGATCGTTGAACGATTCGGGATGGATTCGTAGTGACACTCAATATGGAGATACCTCAAAGTGAAATGGTACGGGATCAACCGAAGGACAACAAAGCAGCTGAGCACGCAGCACATAGAGAATGCCTATAAGCAGCTACATGTATAACAAACCGAGACACACAATCAATTGAGTGGAAAGTGAAGTCTACTGCGTCATCAGTATAAGAAAAGCAAGGAAATCGACGAGAACAACACAACAATTGTAAAATGAAAGAATGAAATACAAGCAAACAATAAGTAAGATTTGTGTCTGTATAATTGTAAGTAGTGGATATACATTGAGGAGGGAAAATATTAGGATTTTAATGGAAAGAAAGATTAAAAGAAATTACAAAAGTATATATCAGAAGGCGGTTATCAGTCATTTTCTGTCTAAAACGTATGTATATGGACGACTATTAGACAAGTTGTATGTCAGTGTGAGTCAGTGTGCGCGTTAGTACAAATTCAAAAATGTCCGAAGCTAAGCAAGTGCGACTGTACTCAAAAGGTATGAACGCCGGAAAGAGCAAATGCGTAAGTGTTTTAGAAGCATATTTAATGAAAATGGAAATCATTGGTACTAAAACTTTTCGGTGAAGTTTCATCTGCGGCTGACTCGTTGGAAGCGAGTTGGGCCCCCCAAAAATATTAATTACCCCGGATGCCACAGTTAGTTGTAGTTGTAAATAGTAGTTAAAAGTAGTTTCCTTTTTCAATTTAAAACAAACCAAACAAAAGCCTGACAGAACTAGGAACTGTAACTAATAATTAAAATCTCAAATGTACTACAGTTGAAAACACACATCTGTGTCACTTGAAAATTCATACATGTAAACCATACAAATTCAAGATATATAGATCATTTAAAGTCAAAAAGAAAAAAAAAGTCATACTCTGAAATGGGAACCTTCACGTATGAAGTATCAAAAAACTTTGATCGAATACAATTTTTTTTTTTTCAATACTGTACCTTACACCATCAATATTATTGTTAATATGTTAACTTAACTTAAATCGTAGATGCCATTTGAAGGTATCCTTAACTGGAACAGCTCTATTGCACGTATGCAGACGATGGCTGAACCCATTCATGATTAGATTTAGTTCTGTAAGTACCTGTACGAAACGAATTCCATTCTGCTAAAAATATAACGACATTATTTTAAGTAGTTCCTCTCGACAAAACTACATGGCATGCGGTGGGACACTGTGGAAAATAGTTTCTTTATTCTGAACATACAAAAATAT
Source organism: Ochlerotatus camptorhynchus (assembly GCF_037179485.1). Taxonomy (NCBI): domain Eukaryota; kingdom Metazoa; phylum Arthropoda; class Insecta; order Diptera; family Culicidae; genus Ochlerotatus; species Ochlerotatus camptorhynchus. Next base: position 664,051 of record NW_027040766.1, on the reverse strand, counting down.
CAACTTCATCCATGAGTTTCCTCCAGTCTACAAACTGCAATCAACCGCGTGACAGGTTGAATAAATGGACACCAAGTACCCGAAAAAGGCACACATGATGAAGTGAATGAAAAAAATAAAACATGCCTCCGGAAGTAGGCCACAGATGTGATTTTCAGCCGACTAAAATGCACCGTCCTTCTTCGGCTTCCACATGATGGTAGACCGAAAGCAAAAAGCACAGCCATGGCTTTTGGTTTACCACCCAGCAGGGGACGGGTTTTAATTCTCTTTCTTTTTTTCTTAATATCACATTTGTCGTTAATTTTACACCCCCACCCGATGTGTCTCCACTTCAGGGGTAGGTTTATACAGTGGGTACCTAGTTGGTTGACGGCTCGTGAAATTGCCTCTCATATGTTCGCTACCGACGCGGGCGGGCACCAGCAGCAATTGGCAAAATTTTCGTGTTCTAATTTTCCGGATCACAGTCGCCCACGGACCGGCTGGGTGTGTCTGTGTGTGTCATGTAAGTCGTTTATTACCCGAGGACGCTCGCTCTGCTGGCTGGTGGTTCCGACTAAATTGGAGGAAATTTGTCAAGGGACTACATGCAAGTGTACGGGTCCACTTTTGTGTTGTTTGATATGGCAGTCAGCGAGCGACCGGTGGGTTGTTTTACACATCTCTTCATTTTACACAACCTCGTGTGGGTCTCCCTGTGTGTGTGTGGAGGAAACAATGCGAGGAATGTGTGAAAAAGGTTTAGTTGGAAGGTACGTCAGAGTCAGCCAAAGTTCAGCTTGCGGTTGAAGTTACTAAAATGGGTAAATTGAATCAAGATTTCTCCCAGGAGTTACGTTTTATTTTTGAGAGCGACCGTAAACATGTTTGCGGAAGTGCTTTTTCCTTTGGGCTGCCAGCAGAATTATGAGGAAATTAAACAATAAAACAATCATAAATTGCAATCCTACACTGGTAGGGGCTGGTAAATAGCCGGAAACTTGCATTGGTAATTACACGGGTTAGCTATGACGTTCATTGCAATTGGGTCATGCGAGCTTTTCGAATGCAATGGTTGCATTACTTTAGAATTATGCCTGACTTCGTAGAATTGTGCTCGTACATTTCCCAATTGGATGAAACTTTAAATCCCCCAACTCTGCTTCCATTTTGAACCCAATTCTGAGAGGAATGGTAATTGAAAGCAGAAAATATCTCTTCCAGGTTGCAGTTACAGTTCCCAGTACCGATCGGTGGAATCGGCACGAGAATTCTAAAAAAGACATAAAAGTACACGGTTGTCTACTCTTCGAAATTCGTGTACTGCCTCGATATCGAACGGAGGGCATGTTGGTAATTTTGTGAATGTACCGTAGTGATAAAAAAAAATCGACGGAACACGGTGCATGGATCGAACGAACCGGTTCCTACACCGAACGATGATGGCATCGCTTTTCCTCGAAATTAAACTCCAATCAAATTAGAAAAGATGAGTGAGTTCGGCCCGGTTCGCTTGAATGGGTGCTTAATAATTCAAAAGGCACAGATGGATTTTGCATGTTTTTTGGTCCTCGGTGCAGCAGCAGCGGCAGAGTAGAGCGTAAAGGATTTTGTGTTGCGAGTCCGAGTGCATCACACAAATCGAGCGACCTCACCGCAGACGACGGCGGCGGTGGTGGTGATGATGACGATGGTGATCATCATCGTCATCATCATCGTCGGTTCCGAGACCAGAATCTCCCATTTGGGAAAACTGGAACCTATCTGGTTTGTGGTTACGGATCTCATCATTATTTTTAAATTGCAAATGATCCACCTTGGTCTTGGCTCGTTCGTTCTTGGCTCAGTTTCGGAACGATTAGAAGGAGTGATTTTCTTCTCCTGGTTGGCACATTGTCGTGGGGGATTGAGAGAATGCTCGAACACGTTGTTTTCGAAGCATTTTTGTTAACAATCCGTGCGCTTTAAGCCACGGGCCATTAATCGTAGTCTGAATCTTAAGTGATGAGATGCCACAATGAATGATGCATGAATTGTGATGCACTTGCCCGATGCTGGAAGGATTCCGACAGATGCCGGTGAACGACTTTGTCGAAGCAGATTTTTCTTGGTTTGAAATTTGTTTCACTTCTTTCGGAGAGCTTAAAATCCGTTAATTATTCTTTTCTTTGATTGTTGAAAATCTTGCTTAAACTGACAAAAAACAAGTGTTTGTAAATGATTAATTAAAGGGCGTATTCTATTAAAATGGCACACCGAAAATCTTCTGTAACTTTTGGACCGTATGAGTAAAAAACCTGCAAATTTGAGAAAATCTTATTCATATTGTATTGTTTACATGTGTCAAGATTCATAGTTAGTAATGTCGTCGAAACAAGAAATTGTGCGTGAAAAATTTTTGTGCATTTACAATCAAAATCCAGAGGCGTCCCAGCGATGGATCGCTAAAAAGCTTGGAATTGCAAATACAACTGTGTCTCGTGTGATAATAACCTTCAAGGAGCGTCTGAGTGTCCGAAAGAAGGAAGGGAGTGATCGTAAAAGTGGCCCAATGTAAAATTGTCAGGAAAGTAATGCAACAGTTAAAGAACCGTCCAAACATGTCAATTCGAGATGTCGCTAAAAAGTCCAAGGTGTCGTTCGGTTTTGTGCAGAAAACCATGAACGTGCTGTTTTACATGTTTACAAGGTGCAAAAAGCCCCAAACCAGAATGAAAATCATAACATCACTGCGAAAACCCGCACCCGGAAACTTTACACCAAATCGTGTTGCATCGTGATGGATGACGAAACTTATGTCAAGGCTGACTTCCGTCAACTTCCTGGGCAAGAATATTTCATTGGCAAGTCTAAGTTCAATGTTCCGGAGGATGTTCGAAAGAAGACATTATCGAAATTTGCAAAGAAGTTCCTGATCCATCAGGCGATTTGCGGATGTGGTGGAATAAGCACTCCCGTCATCACTTCCGGAACAATCAACGGTGTGATTTACACGGAAGAGTGCCTTACGAAGCGTCTCTTGTCTTTCATAAGGAAGCACAAAGGATCAAATCTCTTTTGGTCTGATCTACCAAGGTGTACCAAGCCCACCAAATTCACCGGAACTTTACCCAATTGAAAAATTCTGGTCAATTATGAAGACGGAACTGCGCAAACATCTCAAAACTATTAAAACAGATCTGAAGTTGAAGAAAGTAGATATCGGAAATGAATTTCGTTTGTAAAGTTGCCTCGATTAACTTGAATAGTTCAAATAACACAGTTAACAAATCTCTTCTCAAAGAGTTTGTTGGTACACATGATTTGGACATTGTATTTTTGCAAGAGCTTCTATATGATAACTTCTCTTTTATTCCGTCACACTCTCCCATTATAAATCTAGCGGAAAGTGGTTCTGGTACCGCCATTTTGGTGCGTAAAACTTTCGATTATTGTCAGCCATTGCTGGATTCAAACGGACGCATTTCTTCTGTAGTAATCAATAACGTTAACTATGTGAACGTTTACGCTTTTTCCGGAACCAATAGGAAAAAAGAACGAGATGAACTATTTCTGGATAACATGGCTGTTCATCTCAATAAGGTTGGATCTTTTTTTAGTGTGATTGGAGGATATTTCAATTGCATATTAAATGCAGCTGACAGTGCTGGTGCAAATAAGAATTTTTCGACTGGTTTGAAGTGATTAATTGATCTTTTCAAATTAAAGGATATTGCGTTGGAGTTAAATAAAGCGAATTATACCTTTTTCAGAAACGAAAGTAAATCTAGGCTAGATAGGTTCTATGCACCTGCGGAGTTCGTTCAGAGCGTTTTAGATTTTTCGACTCTTCCTGTGGTTTTCTCGGATCACTGTGCAATAATGATGAAAGTTAAAATATTATCTACTGATTTCACATCACGAAGTCGTGGATATTGGAAAATCAACAATTCATTGCTAAAAAACTAAGAAATACAAGAAAAATTCTCTCAAGATTATCAAATTTGGAAAGGAAGACAATCATACTTAATTGATAGAGGTGTTTGGTGGAGTTCTACAGCAAAAACAAAAATAATGCAATTTTACAAACGAGAAAGTTGGGATCTAAGTCGGAGAATTTCATATGAAAAGAGCTATTTTTATTCAAAGATGATAGAGTGGATGAATAAAACTAGCAGCGGTCACGAAACATTACTAGATATCAAAATGATAAAATCGCGATTATTAGAAATCGAATCAAACCGCTTGAAGCATTTGAGTAGCAACATCAAACATGAATCAAATTTTTTACAGGGTGAAATGATGAATATTTTCCAAGTTTCTGCTCAGATCAAACGATTAGAATCATGTAAAATGATGAAACTATTGGATGGGACGCAAATTATTACCGATATAAACATTTTGAAACGCAGGGTTTACGATTACTACACTGAGACATTTTCAAACTATGCTGTGTCAGATGGAGACGGTAGTTCAGCTAATTACCCGATATTAATAAAACATTAAATGATTATGATCGAAATGAATTAGTTCAACCAATTGATGAAACAGAGCTCAAATCTGTCCTTGAAAGTTGTTCCCAAAAGAAAACTCCGGGACCAGATGGGCTTAATTCAGTGTTCACTCGGCTGTCGACAAAAGCAGGCCACTCTCGATGTGTGCTACGCGATCGTCTGTTTTCTCGGCAGCAACTATTGTGTGGTCCTCCTCATTGTTCTTCATCAGCAGTTCTTTCGGTCGATGCGTCGTCGACTTTGGAAAGCAACCGTTTCGTGATGAGTGTGTGAGTGCTGACCACGTTTTGCGTCCATTGCTGCAATGGACGCGCTCTTAAATTTAACGTAACGTAACGTAAATAAACGATTTCGACCCTCGTTGGCGTACAACAATTTGCCATACAATGAAACTACTGGAAGCGGCTCCAGTTCTGATGGAGGAGGCTTTTTGGATAGCGGAAGTGTTTATTGTGTTGTACCTTTTGACTATAGTTTCAAGATGTATTGTATAGTGACCAAGAATCCTCGGCTCTGTGAAGTTAATTCGGTTGAGCCTTATCAAATAAATTAATAAACAAAAAAATAACAAAAAAAGATGGGCTTAATTATGAATTTTATTTAGCACACTATTCATTAATGTTAAATTTAATCAAAATGTTTAATAATTACTTGAACGGCTCCAAACGCCCACCGACCAATTTTACGGATGGGATAATAACCATGATTCCTAAAAAAAGATGGACGATTATCGTCCCATAAGTTTGTTAAACTGTGACTATAAAATTTTTACAAAAATTATTGCTGAACGGGTTAAAAAAGTTTTAGCCAAACTGATTGGTAAAGGGCAAACAGCATGTGTAAATAATATGTCATGCCTTGATAACCTGAAACATCTGAGGAGAATACTAACTAAGTCTTGCGAAACAAAAACATTTAAGGGGTGTCTTGTTAGCTTAAATTTGAACAAAGCCTTCGACAGAGTAGATCATGCTTATCTTTGGAAAGTATTGAACAAATTTGGATTTACTTCTCAGCTAATAGATTGTTTGAAGGTTTTGTATGAAAATGCTAAATCGCGAATTTTAATTAATGGATTTCTTACCTTAGAAATCGAAATCAATTGCTCCGTTCGCCAAGGATGCCCATTGAGTATGATACTCATTGTGCTATACATTGAACCTCTTTTAAGGAAGATTGCGGCTTCCATTTCAGGTGTCCTTGTGTACGATAAGTTCATAACTGTAATGGCATTCGCTGATGACATAACAGTATTTATCAGGAACGATGAAGAGTTTGACAGGCTAATCGACATTTTTGATTCGTTTGCTAAATTTGCAAAAATTAAAATTAATTTTAAAAAATCCGTATTTCTTCGAATAAATCGAGTCCCATTAGGACCTTAGATTATTTCTGAGAACGATAGTTTAAAAGTTTTAGGAGTAGTTTTCGAGAAAACTTGGAATACTACTGTTAATACAAATTATTCAAAACTGATAAATAATATAAAAGTTGTTCTAAATTTACACAGTGTACGACGGTTGAATATAATTGAAAGTTGTTAAGTATTAAATTGTTACATTCTTCCGAAGCTTTGGTATGTTGCTCAGATTATTCCTCCATCTAATGCTCATTTGGGAAAAATCCAATCTGCATTTGGTAAATTTATTTGGAAGGGTTTTATATTTAAACTCAATAGAAATCAACTGTATCAAGACTATTGGAAGGGTGGATTAAGATTGATTGACCCAGAGGCTAAATGTAAAGCCTTGTTTTTGAAAAATATCTTCCTTTCTGAAGACGAAGAAGGAATCTTTAAGGAAGAAACCTTTTTGATTTTGTGCAAGTTTCCTGAAAGAATCACAAGATATGCGAGAGAATGGATTACTGAAGGGAAATATCTTAAAGAACACTTTGATCTCACGACAACAAAACTTTTGTATGGTCATCTTTTGGAGTCATCCAGACAGATGCCGAGTATAGAAATTAGTGTGGCTGCTGATTGGAGAGTGATCTGGGAGAATATTTCTTACAATTTTCTTTCCATTCATGACCGTTCCAAAGTTTTTGCATTTGTGAATGATTTGATTCCAAATCGTGGAAAATTGTAAGCATACAATATTGGAAATTTAACATCTGTCAGCTGTGATAAATGTGGTTTGGTTGATTTCAATCATCACCGTTTGGAAGAATGTCCAGAAGCCAAAAAAAATATGTAAATGGTGCAGTTAAGTTATACAGTCGCGGTTTGGTTTAAATTTTCATGATCTTGAAGATGTTCTCCAGTTCGAATTAAATGAAAAAAAAAAAAAAAAAACACAAAGCAGCTTTATGGCTAACAATTGCGTTCAATTTAAGGGTAGCAGAACCATCGATGTTTGTTTTTAAAAAGGAAATACGGGAAGTGAGATGGAATAATCGGAATGCTTTTAAAGTTCATTTCGGTAATTTATTAAACATATGTTAACTGTGCTCAATGATGTTTGATGAAAAGATAAGGAAATAAGGTTAGTTTAATACTCTGTAGCAAACGAACTCTGTTTTATGTATTTAATAATAATTAAAAAAAATAAAAAAAGGAGTGTCTACAGAAGCGTCTGCTTCCTCTGTTGAAGCAATACGAAGGCCCTACGATCTTCTGGCCAGATCTAGCTTCGCGCCAATATTCAAATTTTGTCCTGGAGTGGTTCGAAGTCAATGGGGTCACTTTCTTACCCAAGGACAGGACCCCCCCCCCCCCCCAACGCACCGGAACTAAGGCCCATCGAAAAATACTGGGCTATTATGAAGCAGGCACTACGGAAGCATCCCAAGAAGGTCCAATCTAAGGAAGACATGAAGAAAAAGTGGGCTTCCGCACAGAAGAAGCTGCAGCCAGATGTTGTACAGAACCTAATGAGTGGAGTTAAGTGTAAGGTGGGAGCATATGGTAATGGTATTGAAGTTGAATGAAATAAATATGCCAAATGTTTATTAATGGTTATATTTTATTGTCGGAAAGTTTGAAAAAGATCGGTCAACTAGGTAATTTTCTACAGCGTTTTTTTCTGTGATGCAATTTAATGTGGGACACCCTTTATCATACAATCAGTCATCTCCTTCAATTACCGATTACGTCGTACTGCCATCCCGTTTTGCTGCTGGCTCTCCGCGACCTAAGGGAATGGTAGACGTTACATGCTTCTTCTTGCTTGCACCCGGTTTGCCTCCGGATTATCCACCTTCCTTCTGCTTTTCCTTAACTGCCTGATACTCCCTGCATTCTTTCTTAAAATGGCCAAATTTGTTGCCAAAGATACAAACCCTACACAGCTAAAAAAAAGTATTGTAAATTTCCGTTACTATGATCTATGATGCACATAAATGGAGCGTCATATAACACACAAGTTTCCCCGTAACGTGGGTAGATCACTTTTTCGTGGTACCTTACGGGATGTAAAATCTATCACCGATTCCTAGTCCTGACTACTTCAAACTAGGGGAACAAGATTTTTCAGTAATCCAAGGAACACATCTTAGTCCTTGTTACTTTTTATGCCTTGTTGATAGTGACAAGACTCGGCTTTGTCCACCAAGGATGATCTTGAAACAAGGAAAAAATGAGTTAGTTAGTTTTCATGTATGTGATTCCTAATCTTCTATTCGTTGTTCCCTAGTTTGAAGTGGTTAAGACTAGGGTTCTGAAGCATGGTCATTATCGGTGTCATACCTTAATTTTGTTGCTAAGGAATCCAATTTTGACTGACAAAGGGGCGCACCTTTGGAGGGTGTTTCAACACTCCGGAGGGTATACATAGCGGGACCTTTCAATTATAGTCGGATCCTTGCGATAAATGCGAGAATGACAACTGTAAAATATCGAATACTTTTTCATTTCTCAATAGTGATGGAGTAATACGACATGCACTAAACTAAGGACACGGGATATACTACAATAGATCAAATTTCTGGTCGCAGTGGTGTTAGGTCCCGAACAGAGGAAAAAAAATCACACAAGTTTATATTATAGATCGTGTAAATCCAAAGGCGCAGCCCAATGGAGGGCACGCAACACAAAGGCTTTCGGTGAAATGGCGTTCCGTGAAATGACATTCGGCCAAATTTTCCATAGCTCGAAACCTGACTTTACCCTTGTGAAAATCTATGAGACATGTCATGCCATATTCCACATATTGTATGCAGCTGTTCACCTTTGTTTGCAACATTTCTTGCAAGTTGCTAGTTTACGTAAATGGAAAAGTAATATTTGCATGCATGGATGTTTACATCACAAGTAATTTTAAATAAAAATAATCTGTGTAGGCTTACCAGCCTGTATCTTGAGTACTTGTTCTTCTGCCGTCGTTGACAGTCCCTTCCACTCTGCGCACTTCCGAGACTCGTCGTTAATGTGGTGTTTACACTTAGGCTAGTTCACTAGCGCTAATGAGCTCACTGCTAGCAAAAACGCTCACCAGCATAATGTAAACAGGGCATCAGCGGGTACCTGCATGAAATTTCAGAAGCAACTGAAATTCGTGCTAGTTGGCGAGTACACAGATGTAAACACCCCATACGTTTCGATCGGACTAGCTGCATCCTTAAGGCTGGTGCACAATGCATACGTTTTTGGTTTTTTTTTTTTGACAGATAATGCATGGGCTAGCAGTCAAAAAACCTGAAAACGTATCCATTGTGCGCCGGCCTTTACGTCCCCTTCCGGTCAAGCTTCTGGTGTTGATGCCAGGTACACAGAAAATAATCAGAATTTTACTGGTGATGTAAACATCCATGCATGCAAACTTCCTTTTCAAGTAAACCTGCAACTTGTAAGAAATGTTGCTTACAAAGATTGACGGTTGCATACAATTTATGGAATATCTCATTATATGTCTCTTAAATTTACGCTATATTGAATAGAAATAAGTTCATGTTTTAGAATTAATTAAATATTTGTATAATAAATCATATTTCAAACCTCCTTCTCCCTTTCCCCATCCAAAAAATTGTAAATCTCCACTAACCTCGAGACGACCGCGAGTAATCGGTTCAATTCCTTTAACTCTAGATTTAAGACATTAATCATGTATAATGCAAATGATAACTCGGCTCTGTAAAGTTTATTCGATTGAGCCTGTTCAAATAAATTAATATAAAAAAAATAAGCTATATATAATATAAACATAAATATAACATTACGCTCCATTTATGTGCATCATAGTAAAAGACATTTACACTACTTTTCCGAACTTTGTAGTATACTGCGAAGAACCATCGCAATCTTAAATTTTTCCACCAAGTCGAGTCACGCATTCTGCAGCTGTTCGAAAAGCACATCCATTTCTAACAAGTGCTTCTCAACATTCCCCTCTTCGCCAACTGTCATATCGCACAGCCGGATGAGAAGTGACAGTTGAGATGAAGCAGTCGTCTTCTCGTGATACTGCTCAAAACACCGTCACTCAATTCGGATTATTCTTGTTTTTTTAAATATTCTTCAATCATCATCATTAGTATACACATACACATACATTCACAGCCATCCGAAAATTTAAAGCAAGAATTTCATGATTTTACATCGCATATTTAGGTAAAACACCATCACTGCATTTACTAACTTGTGTTCTTCGTAGCATTCCACAATTTCACGTAATCGAATACACAAAATCAAAATAAACTGGAAGTCAAATCTCTTGGTGAACAAAATAAAACACCAAGAAAATCACTTCGACTCCACTTGTTTGCTAGCGAACACTTGTTTGGCGGAGCTACAATCTTTAATAAGAAGATATTGACTCTCGATGCATAATCCGATCGTTGCTCGTGCCTTTCTATCTGCTTTCATCCATGCCGCCGTGACAGGATTCACTGGGATATCCACTACCACATTCCATAAGTCCTTTCGCGTCAGGAAAATTTTCATCTGAAATTTCCAGGCAGCATAATTGCTGTTTCCGAGTTTGGCGATGGAAAATCTTCCGAGATCTGCCATTCTGCTAAATCTTGGCTTTCTACACCAATACAACAAACTTTTCGTCCAGTCAATCAGCCAGCTCCCGTGAACGTCAAATACCCGCCAAAACACGCACCACGATTCAATTGTAAACTTTCACGTTTATTTTTCACCAAACAAACCGACCTTTTCACCGATTCTCCTCTGTGCCCATATCCTGTCGGGAGGAAATGGCCAGATAGACAGTAAACCGAACGAACCAGAGGAACATAATCGTCAAAGAATCGGGAAATTAAACAGACGAGACTTTTATGCAACGTTTTTTCAACCTTTTATTAAAAGCACAAGAAGTTAATGCCAATTGTGAAAATGTTCCGCTGTTAAGCATTTTCCCCAACAAAATCTACTATAGAATCACGTAGTTCTTACGTGGTGAAAGGGACGAAAGCTACCTATATTTTCACGCAACTCTGATGTGAATTATTTTTTGAGTGTGCGTCAGTCCAGTTTCAGATGCAATCCATGCTATATTCCCCCGAAAAGCGCAGTCCGCATCCACATGCTATGAATTTACACGCTGCATTAGTGTTCGCACACTTAGTTTTTTTCTACCCAGCTCGGCGGCTGTGCACATCTCAGCAAAAATAAGTTTCACTGATGAGATCTCACACTGAACCTAAACATCATGCTTTGATCGAATGATTATTGCTTCACCCAAGCCCTATAACTATTGTCAGATGATTTTGAAATGATTGTCATTCAGTTCATCATCTGTTAAAACCATATCAACTTGGATGCTTATCATTCTAATCTAGGATGATTTTAGTTCAATTTTTGAGAGCATAGGTGGACGTAATTCAAATGAAAATCATAAGTTAATTAAATACTATTCTTATTTATATTGAGTGATAGTTGTAGCAATACTGTCTGTTGAAAATAGGTAAAATTTTAAGTATTACATTTCTTTATTTTTATGTAACTATAAGTAGAGTCGATCTATCTGTGTATCTCGAGCTACACACCAAATTTAAATCGCTGAAAATCAGCAAAATTTAGCTGATTTGAGACTTTACGAAATATCAGCAAACGTTCCAGCAAAATAATGCTGCTGAATTTTTCAGCAATTCTAACTTCTGTCAAAATGACAACCTTTTACTGAAAATCAGCAATATTTCTTCAATATTTCAGCAATTAAAAATTATGACATTTGGCAGCATTTCACTGATTAAACTTTTAAATTCAGGATTTGTTTTCACTATACGAGTCTCCAGCTTCTGTAAAAGATCGTAGTTACAAATATACGAATAATAAAGATACAATCACCAGACTCTTTTCCAAGTATCATTTATTAAATATAAGCTGTGCCCGAGCCATGATCATGATCTAGCAATTCGTTTTACTGATAATGAAAACTTAAATTTGGTGTGTAAGTAGTTCCTACAAAGGTCCCAACAGCTCCGAGAGCATCTCCCAACTGAGATTGGGAATAAGCATTGGATGTGATTCCTGTTCGCAATGGGCATCGATCCAGTTGCGCCCTTCGCTCCACTTCCGCAGGTCCCCGTCGTAATTGTTGATCCTGACCCTTCTAGGAAACTGTTCATGACACCTTCCCGCGTCCGAACGGCACCGTTGTAGAGCAAATTTCGTTGCTACCATTCCTGCATCTCCTGCTGGGAACGTTACTCGGCCCCCAGTGTTTGGCGTCACAATTATGTGGCGAACAATGATCTTCACTGCGCTGTGGTGTAACTATCTTAAATTGAAACCATAGGGAAAATGGCTGTAATGTCGGCCTAAATGCCTTTAATTTGGGCCCATACATAAATTCAGCAATCGACTAAATTTTCAATAACGACCAAAAATATCCATTAATACCGTCCCAATGACGCGATAATTGTGATAATTGTGAAATAGCAGATTTTTAGCAATGGGCCCAATCTTAGATACATAGACCAACATTAGAGCCATTTCCCCTATTAATTAATTTAATATAAACCGAAGTATAAACCAAACCTATATTTACCCATCGTTGAAGATAACAGCCTACAGAAACTCAAAATTCAATTAGAAAAATTAAAATTACGTGCTTTTTAACATGTCTATCAGATACGGCGCTGCATTTTCAATCACAGTTTTCATACACCAACAGTTCATAATGAAAATCAATGATTCTCGTTATGGGCCTTCGATCATCGACATTTATCTCTCAGATTTAAGATAAGGGTCGTTTGGTTTGGTATATTCTGGAAACAATCTTTAATTGATACAAGTTTCATATCCATTATCATCTACTTTAAAAATGATTTTCACTTTATGCTAGGCATCTTTTTCACTTGTTGCTGATTTCATTCGAAAATAAGAAATTGGCATATGTTAACACACCGTATGACGAATCATTCGATATAAGGCAGGTCTTTTTCTTTTACAGTAGCAAAAATGACATCTGATTGCTGAGTCTGTCCCCAGCAAGGTGACAGATAATCTTAGTTTCACGTACCAAATAGTAGATGTCGCCATACAACGTAAAAAAAAGAGATTGACCTTCACCACTGCAATGGTATTTATCTATGGCAAACCAACTTTTTGTTTCACCATGTGTGGATGACAAACAACAGACAAGAATGCTATATGAAAAGAGCGAATTTTTGATTTCGTGGTGAAATGAAATAAATCCAAACGAATTGAAACAGATTGATGGTGGTTCATTATCTTATATCTCGCGCAACACGAGAAAAGGGCCTATCATTGTTAATCAATTCTCTTCTTTGATTTTCTCTTTCGCAAATAAACCGACTGCAAATGGATTTCCCCTTCAGGGTGTTGTTTCAAGTGTAAGCTAACATAATCTTCTGTCGAACTGTGCTGCGAGCTTAGTGAGAAATTCTTTTATGTTGCCGTGGTAAACCAAAGAGAAAGTCGATGAAGAGAATCGATCAACGAAGATAGGCCCTTTTCAAATGTTATGCGAGATATAATCACATGGCAATAAAAATACTTTGCTGTTTTCTATTTTGTTTTGCTCGTGAATAAAATCAGGCTTCAAATTACTGTTTTTTTTATCATAGCTGTGCGATGAGGGGTTGTCATGCCATGAATATAAAATTTATTTAATAAAGTTTAAATTTTAATTTAATGCTCCGGCTTGAGGAATATTCCAAAAACTTAGGAGGCATTAAGAATTTCATCTGCAAAAAATTACAAAAATGATTTTAATCTACGGTGAGTAGCTGGGTGAAGACGAACCTTTTGTTAATCCATTTAAAATTGAAGAAATAAATAAAATCATGTTATCTAAATCATATGAGGGTCTCACAAATATTATTCATCAGTGTTCACTCGGCTGTCGACAAAAGCAAGCTACTCTTGATGTGTGCCACGCGATCGTCTGTTTTCTCAGCAGCAACCATTGTGTAGTACTCCTCATTGTTCTTCATCAGCAGTTCTTTCGGTCGATGTTTCGTCGACTTTGGAAAGCAACCGTTTAGTGATGAGTGTGTGAGTGTTGACCACGTTTTGCGTCCATTGCTGCAATGGAAGCGCTCTGACCCTCGTTGGCAATACTGCCATACAATGAAACCACTGGAAGCGGCTCCCGTTTTGATGGAGGAGGCTTTTTGGACAGCGAAAGATATAGTGTTTATTGTGTTGTACCTTTTGACTATAGTTTTAAGATGTATTGTATAGTGGCCAAGAATCCTCGGTTCTGTAAAGTTAATTCGAATGAGGCTTATCGAATAAATTAATGAACAAATAAAAATATTATTCATAATGACCTTCTATCAACAATCAATACAAAACTATCGATTTTAAATTGGCTCACCACTTGACTAGCCTATTGGTCCCAAGCAAATCGATTAACGTACCCCATTCTAGTCGACATTCTAGTACTACACTATGTTTGTTTAGATTCGCTATGAAAGTTTGACAGATAAAATGAGGGGTTAGTGGAATTTCCTATGTTTCGAGGGGTGAATCGATTAGCTTGGGACCGAAGAGAGTACCAGGGCTGAGCCAAAAAGTTGAGCTCGTTTCTTCGGGACCTTCTGGTCTTAGAGTTACCTCTATGATTCTATAACGAATAAATTTAAGTGATTGTCTTCAGTTATGCACGTCCGTATCATTAACGTTATTCCTTACCAAACTTAAAGCCTCAAGAAACATGTGAGTCCATATGTTTGTATGTTCTATTATTTAGTTGTACAGTTATGGGCAGAGTGACAATGACACTCAAATACCATGAAGAATTATGAAAAAAATAGTGATCATAAAAGTAAAGTGGTTGTTAATCCGAATTTTCTAAAAATATCAGCTAAAATTGAGTTCTGACGAATGTGTTATCGATCCGTTGTCGCAAAAAATTGAAGATTTAGTCAAACTGAACAATGTATCACATATTCAGCATAAATGCATTATAGGTCTCCGACAGACGTACAAAGTACACCGTTGTACCATAGAGGTAGCTCTAAGACCAGAAGGTCCCGAAGAAACATGCTCAACTTTTTGGCTCAGCTCTGGTACTATCTTCGGTCCCCAGCTAATCGATGCACCCCTCGAAACATAGGAAAATCCACGAACCCCTCATTTCATCTGTCAAACTTTCATATCGAATCAAAACAAACGTAATGTAGTATTAGAATTTCGACTATAATGGGATACGTTAATAGATTTGCTTGGGACCTCAAATTATACATGTTGTAGTACTAGCTGCGCATAATTAGTATGCTCTTAGTAGCTGCAAAACCATTCTTCTTTGTTTATCATCGACGATAATACCAATATCATCGACGTTAAACCAATATCATCGAAAACACCGAAAGTATCCTTGATCCATTCTTATTTGTTCCAATAAATTCGATGACAAGCATATAATTTCGTCTCACAAATCATATGTCTAAGCTTTTGGTTCTGTACTGCTTAAATACATACGCTACACCAAATAAAAAAAAAGTTTCGTAAACCGATTATGTATTGTGCATGCTACTGAAGATCAAAACTTTCATTTTTTGCTGGCATCACTGGAGTTCCTATGTCGCAAATGTAAATTTTTTACGGTGGACGTTGCGTGTCCGTTTTGGTTGGCACGTGACAATAATATGAATTTTAAAATGTTATTTTATTTACTGTACATCATTTCCAAATTCGTCCTATGCAGATAACACTTCTGAAATTTGTGAGTTTGACAGAACCACGAGCCAGCGTTGCCAGATATACCGATTTATCGATATTTATATCGATTTCCGAACTAGATACCGATATACAGATAAGGTTCCTCAGAATACCGATTTTTGAGATTTTATACCGATTTATACCGATTTTTATTTAAATAATTCAATTTATTATTGCCTGCCCGCGTTTGAATTTCGGAGAAAATTTTGAGATAGACTTTATCTTTTTGAATACCTCATATTTTTTGAGTCTTCAAAATTCTAAACAATCATCTCTAAAGATGCCTTATGCTTGATACTCATTCGACTAATGTTTGCATATTCTCACCGTTTTTGGCTACCCATCAATCGAGAAATAGTTTATGGCTCTTTCCGGTAATTCCTAGGGAATCGAGAAATATTTTGTAAACATTATTTAAGTTCCGGAAGTTTTTATTCATTTTTAAACTTCTTGACGTTTCATCCAACTTTACCTTGGAAGCTTCTTCAGCCTTCGCTCGTATGATTCTTTCATTTTCTCCTGCCAGTTTTTTTTTTACTTTTCCGGAACCTCAAGGATGCTATCAGATTTTAAAGGCAGATCCCCACTAGCTGCAGGAACATTTAAGAAGATCTAAAATTTAAGAAAAGTCCAGTAAAGTAAGTTTCGATAAATTAAAGACATTTTCATTAACTTCTGTTAAAATTCGAAAACCCGGAAATTTCAAAAAAAGTCCAGCGAACTCTAGCGAACTTAAGGAAACATCATAAATATTTCGCAAAATTCACAAGTTCAAAGAATTTAAAGGAAATTTAATGGTTTTCAGGAACTTTAGTGGAGCTCAGAGAACAGAGCAATTAATATCAATGAAATTGCTGAAATTATAAAGAAGTTCCGAAAAACTCAGGCAATTTCCGAAAACTTCAGTAATGTCCTGAGAGGCTCATGCAAATTTAGGAAACGTAATGGAAGTTTCATGAGCATTGTTAGAATTTTTTTGGGAAGTTCAATGCTTTTTTATGCCAGAGTCGATAACTTTTAAAAATTCAAAAAAATCGGGAAGATCAGAGAACTTCAATGCTGATGTTGCAATAAATTCATGAAAATTGTGAGAGCACTTAAGAGATTTCGTAATCTCCAAGAAAATCCAGAGACCTTCAAAGATGATTGGAGATATTCCGGTAGTCTCATTAAAATCAGGGAAATTCCGAGCGCTTCAAGAATGACCAGAGAACTCCAAAACAGCCCCTAATGTTAGGAAAATTACAAGAAATTTTAAGGAATTTCTAAGAACTATGCAATATTCCTAAGTGCAGTTCAGGAATGTTTCGAAAACTTCAGGGAAATTGCGAAGTCTTCAGGGATGTTTTATGAATTATGTCTTTGTTTCTTTCAACTGTTCCGTAAGCACTCTGGCTTCCGATTTGCTTCAGATGTTTCTTAAAATCTACCTTAGGAAGTTTCTGCCAGCGTCTCCAGGAAGTTTCTTTTGTATTCTCCAGGAAGTTCAATTAATTCTCCCAGAAATTTCTTTCGTCTTCTTCTGGAAGTTTGACCCTAAGCCAAAGGTTTTTTATTCGACTTATATTGGAAGGTTTGTCCGAGCTTCTTCTGGCTTTCCCTGGAATTGGCTACTTCTGGAAATTTACTTTCGATTTCTGAAATTTTCTGGCTTCCTTTGTGTGGGATACACCCTAACGCATTGCATCTATAATCCATTATCCTACCCCTCGTTGTTATGTCAAACGTATGAATGTTCAGAAGGATGCACTTAGCAACGGAACGTGATTGGCATCATCGGCGGGTAAAATACACGACTGGCAGAAACCAGCTTTCCCGCTGCTAGCCGTCGTTCGTGTAGGTAGTGCCTCCTGCGCTGGGTGATTCTCGTGGAGACTGGAATCCGGAATTCCACAGTGGTGATCCTGCCAGTGATTTTATTCACATCGTATTGCAATTTTGCAGAAAAGAACCTGAGGGAAAAAAACAATAACGAGAATCACTCAACTCAGGAGGAACAAAAGAAAACTTGTCGAAGTGAAAAAGAGAAGAAATTGTAAAACTAGTGCGTATTTAAGTGAAAAGTGAGCGGGTAGCCGATCGTCGGACGGAGGACGCCATCTTTTTTTTTTTTTCATCCTGAACAACTGCTAATTTTATTGTTATTGGACGTACGAAAAAAAAAATATAAAAAAATAAAAAAAAAAGAACACGAAACATGGAAAAAAAATCATTGGAGAAGGGCATTTTGGATTCCTTTTCCGATCGTTCAATAAGAATGATCCGGAATGGACATCTTACTATTCCGGAAGGTAGATTAAAGATGATCCGGGACGGACATCTCACTTTACTCTGAAGCGAGAGGAAAGATGTTTCGGGACGAACATTTTACGATGCCGGGCAAAGATGATTCGAACGAATATCTTTTAGGTAATGATGATCCGGGACGGACATCTTACCGTTTCGGAAAGTGGATTAGAGGCGATCCGGGACGGAAATCTTGATTTACTTTGAAGCACGAGTAACGATGTTCCGGGACGGACATACTAGGTTTGTCGAACGTAGATTCAAGATGGTCCGGGACAGGCATATTGGAGCACGGAATATTGGTGATCCGGGACGGACATCTTACATGATCCGGGACGGACATCTTACATGATCCGGGTCGGACATCTTACTTTCTGGTTCGATAATCTAATATAAGGTAAGGTAAGGAAATTCTCACCATTTGAAATATTCGAGTCTAGAGACCTTAGATCTTTAAATGGATGTAAGCTAAGCGATCACTAGCAAAATTGAGTAACCGAAATAATCCCAGTTTACCTAAGAGATAAAACGTACACTGACCACACAATGGAGTTAATTCCCAATAACCGAACTTATAGTGACTTTTTTTTGCTTTTGAAAACAAAAAACAACACTAACGAAGAAAAGTAGTAATGTGATAAATAAAACTATGCTAGTTTGCACCAAATATTTGCATCTTAGTTTTGAAGAATATTAAGCATCATCCGCTGCTGAAGAGATACTCGCAGTATTGGAGAGGACAATAGCAGACCTAGAGCAACCAATCTTGAGAAAATCAGGGGAAAAGCCGACACGGAATCTTGGGGCGGGTTAAGTGGTTTGACGCCAGCAACCGAAGCCCCGTTGACACTCCGTCTCGAAAGTATCCCGGCTTTTCCGAAGGACATTCCTGAAAGCGGAATGTACTGCTTTACAAGGCTTATGTTCGGAGTGAATTGCGCACCTGAGGTATTCCAGAGAGAGATGAGTCGTATATTGAAGGACATTAAGAATGTCATAGTCTACATAGACGATATCTTTATCTTCGGGGCTACTCTCCATGAACTTTGTAGGACGTTGGCCAAAGTTTTACAGGTTTTGCGAGCAAACAACCTCACATTAAACCTGGAAAAATGTGAATTTGACAGAGAACGCATCAAGTTCTTGGGGCATGAGTTGGATAGTAAGGAATTTCACATTGACGAGGTCAAATTCAAACATATTCAGAAGTTTCGTCAACCTACCACAGCTCCGTAGTTTTTTTTTGGGTTTGGTGTCCTTTATCCATCCATACATCAGTAACTTCGCGGATGTAACGAGCCTATTATGGGAGGTCGTATCAACAAAAACATGGAGCTGGAGAACACGACAGTCCGTTGCATTTGAAGGAACTAAAGAAAGGATTGTGCGTAGTACAGTTGCCTTGGGATTCTGTTCGGAAACGGATAGAACAGTCTTGTACACAGACGCTTCTCCAAGCGCACTAGGAGCGGTCTTAGTGCGATATGAGATGGTTTCGGAGGACTTGTACATTAAAAGCGTGATCATCATCAAACAAGGACGCGCAGTAATCCCAAAATCACTTCAACAAAGCAAGCTAGACATAGCACATAAAGGTCATCCGATGACAGGTAAATTGAAGAGCATTCTCCGAGAGCACGTTTGGTGGCCGGGAATGCCGAAAGACGGGGAAAACTGGATGAAATCCTGCAAAGCTTGTGCGACCACTAGCAGACCTGCAAGAACCCCACAATGGAGCGCATCTTGTCACCAAAATCGGTTTGGGATACAACTGCCCTGGATTTCAACGGTCCTTACGCCAGGTTCAGTGGTATTTGCATTTTAGTACTGGTGGAATATCGATCCAGGTTCTTGATCGCGTGCCCGATTAAATCAACCAGTTTTGAAAACACGCGTAGAGTATTGGAAAAGGTATTCAATAGAGAAGGGTTCCCGGTCAATATCAGAACAGGCAACGGTCCACCATTTAACGGAGATAATTTTAAGGTATACTGTACTGAGCGCGGTATCAACAATATGTTTTCTACTCCTCTGTTTCCGCAACAAAACGGAATTGTTGAAAACTATGTGAAGTTGATCAATAAAACGATGGCTACTGCTGTATCCTTTGGAACCAACTATGGCGTAGAACTGCAGGCAGCTGTTAGAGCACACAATTCGGCCGCACATTCAGTAACCAAAGTGCCACCTGAAGAAATGATGTCCGGAAGGAAAATAAGGCGGGCGCTACCATGCCAGGGGACACAGTGATCGTGGAACGACAAATCAGTTTGAAAGGTGATAGTCGGTTCGACTCAAAAAGACTGTTATGGAACAAAAGAAGGGAGCTCTCGTGCTCACGAGCGAGGATGGCCAACTTTTTAAGCGCCAAGTGTCTCAGACCCAGAAGGTTCATGAATGGCGAACCTCAGACTCAAGCATGAATCTAAATAATGACAAAGAAGAAGCTCAGCCCCATCCGCCCAGGGACAATAAAGTACCGGCGTATCTAAGAGATTACGTGCGCCTAGTTGAGGAAGAGAAAAAGACCTATGCGGAGTAGTTCAAGTAGAGCAACAAATACAACCCTTTACCATACTAGCATCTAGCGTGGCATCGAGAGCAAGTCCCCTAGCCTGTTTCCTGAGTATGCAAGGGGTGTTTTCGTACTGTTTGTATAATTTCCTGCTGTATTTTGATCTAACTTGTCAAAAACCTTCAAAAATAAAACGTTCATGTTATTTTTTATAGCTTACTATTTTGTCATTATTGCCAATTTGACCGGGGTTTTTGATAATATTTTCAATCATCCATTTGAGAGGATACATTTTTTTTTAGAGAAGGAGTGGGATGTGGGATACACCCAAACGCATTGCATCTATAATCCGTTCTCCTACCCCTCGTTGTTATGTCAAACGTATGAATGAACAGAAGGATGCACTTAGCAACGGAACGTGATTGGCATCATCGGCGGGTAAAATACACGACTGGCAGAAACCAGAGGACTCTGCCCTTTTCCGCTGCTAACCGTCGTTCGTGTAGGTCGTGCCTCCTGCGCTGGGCGATTCTCGTGGAGACTGGAATCCGGAATTCCACACTTTGGATGTGACATCCGATTTGTTTTTCCGATAGTCAGGGTTATTCTGCGTGGCGAATGAGGTGAGACGACTCGAGTCACTCGTGTCACCCGATTCCAGCTGGCGAGTGAGGTGAGAAGAGTCACTTGGGATGAACCCGATGAACTCTCACCTTATTCTCACAGTCGTATTTGGGTGACAAAAGTCGTACTGAAGTGACGATTTTAGGTGACAAGAGTCGTAACCTCCGCTGCAGTCGACTGGAAGGAAAACCTTAGAGTTCTATAAGCGATGGTTGCGGTTTTCGCTAATTTATTACTTCTAAATTTGTTTCAATCAATTTTTTTTTGTTTCTTCGGCTTCCTCAATATGGGTATTTTTGGAATAGGAGTGACGTGTAGGAATCGGAAACCCATGTCTGAGGCCATGTTAAAATTCAATATGGCGGCTTCCGGTTTGAGAAAAATTTGGAAATTCTGCCAAATACCCCACAAAACTGGTATTTTTGGAGTCGGGATGACGTGTAGGGACCGGAAATCGATGTCTGAGGTCAATCTGAAATTCAAGATGGTGGCTTCCGGTTGGAGAAAAACTTGAAAATTCTGTCAAATACGCCTCAATATAGGTATTTTTAGAATTGGGGTGACGTATTGGGTCCGAAAAAAGATGTCTGACGCCATTTTGAATTCAAGATGGCGGCTTCCGGTGGGAGAAAAACTGGGAATTATTGCCAAATTACCCACAGTAGGAGTATTTTTGGAATCTTGGTGACGTGTAGGGTTCGGAAATCGATGTCTGAGGCCATTTTTAAATTCAAGATGGCGGCTTCCGGTGGGAGAAAAACTGGGAATTATTGCCAAATTACCCACAGTATGAGTATTTTTGGAGTCTTGGTAACGTGTAGGGTCCAGAAATCGATGTCTGAGGCCGTTTTGAAATTCAAGATGGCGGCTTCCGGTTGGAGAAAAACTTGAAAATTATGTCTAATACCCCTCAATATGGGTATTTTTAGAATTGGGGTGACGTATAGGGTCCGGAAATAGATGTCTGACGCCATTTTGAATTCAAGATGGCGGCTTCCGGTCGGAGAAAAACTGGGAATTATTGCCAAATTACCCACAGTAGGAGTATTTTTGGAATCTTGGTGACGTGTAGGGTTCGGAAATCGATGTCTGAGGCCATTTTTAAATTCAAGATGGCGGCTTCCGGTGGGAGAAAAACTGGGAATTATTGCCAAATTACCCACAGTATGAGTATTTTTGGAGTCTTGGTAACGTGTAGGGTCCAGAAATCGATGTCTGAGGCCGTTTTGAAATTCAAGATGGTGGCTTCCGGTTGGAGAAAAACTTGAAAATTATGTCTAATACCCCTCAATATGGGTATTTTTAGAATTGGGGTGACGTATAGGGTCCGGAAATAGATGTCTGACGCCATTTTGAATTCAAGATGGCGGCTTCCAGTCGGAGAAAAACTGGGAATTATTGCCAAATTACCCACAGTAGGAGTATTTTTGGAATCTTGGTGACGTGTAGGGTTCGGAAATCGATGTCTGACGCCATTTTGAATTCAAGATGGCGGCTTCCGGTGGGATAAAAACTGGGAATTATTGCCAAATTACCCACAGTATGAGTATTTTTGGAGTCGGGATGACGTGTAGGGACCGGAAATCGATGTCTGAGGTCAATCTGAAATTCAAGATGGTGGCTTCCGGTTGGAGAAAAACTTGAAAATTCTGTCAAATACCCCTCAATATGGGTATTTTTAGAATTGGGGTGACGTATAGGGTCCGGAAATAGATGTCTGACGCCATTTTGAATTCAAGATGGCGGCTTCCGGTCGGAGAAAAACTGGGAATTATTGCCAAATTACCCACAGTAGGAGTATTTTTGGAATCTTGGTGACGTGTAGGGTTCGGAAATCGATATCTGAGGCCATTTTTAAATTCAAGATGGCGGCTTCCGGTGGGATAAAAACTGGGAATTATTGCCAAATTACCCACAGTATGAGTATTTTTGGAGTCGGGATGACGTGTAGGGACCGGAAATCGATGTCTGAGGTCAATCTGAAATTCAAGATGGTGGCTTCCGGTTGGAGAAAAACTTGAAAATTCTGTCAAATACCTCTCAATATGAATATTTTTAGAATTGGGGTGACGTGTAGGGACTGGAAATCGATGTCTGACGCTATTTTGACTTCAATATGGCTGCTTCCGGTTGTAGTAAAATTGGGAATTACTGCCAAATTACGCACAGTATGAGTATTTTTGGAGTCTTGGTGACGTGTAGGGTCCAGAAATCGATGCCTGAGGCCGTTTTGAAATTCAAGATGGTGGCTTCCGGTTGGAGAAAAACTTGAAAATTCTGTCAAATATCCCTTAATATGGGTATTTTTGGAATTGGGGTGACGTGTAGGGACCGGAAAACGATGTCTGACGCCATTTTGAATTCAATATGGCGGCTTCCGGTGCGAGAAAAACTGGGAATTACTGCCAAATTACCCAAAGTGTGAGTATTTTTGGAATCTTGGTGACGTGTAGGGTCCAGAATCGATGTCTGAGGCCATTTAGAAATTCAAGCTGGTGGCTTCCGGTTCGAAAAAAAACTTGGAAATTCTGTCAAATACCTCAATATGGGTACTTTCAAAATTGGGGTGACGTGTAGGGACCTGAAATCGATGTCTGACGCCATTTTGAATTCAATATGGCGGCTTCCGTTGCGAGAAAAACTGGGAATTACTACCAAATTACCCAAAGTATGAGTATTTTTGGAATCTTGGTGACGTGTAGGGTCCGGAAATCGATGTCTGAAGATATTTTGAAATTCAATATGGCGGCTTCCGGTTGGAGAAAAACTGGGAAATTCTGAGTTGGTTGGAAATGCTAACATGAAGCTTTAGTGTGATGATTTATTAGCTAGAGAATGATCTTTAGAAGAGGGTATGTGGATAGTTCCGTTAGAGTACGGCAGTATGAAAATTGAATAGAAGTTGAAAATGAGCGAAGGGCCATTAAAGCGACAGTTTTTCAAGATAGACGAACATTTTTGCCTAACCCGTACGATGTACGCGGGGACTTGAAGTATGTCTCCAAGTCCACAGGCAAAAATGTGCTTCCCTCTTGTTGCTCATAAACTGACTGCGGCTGTGGAATAGTTCTAGCGACGTTTTCATCACTACCTAAAGCCCCACGTGGCGAGAGCATTTCCAGTCGATGGTGTGTTATAATGCAGTTCTTCTTTACCCAACTATTGTGTTGCTCCTCTCGTCATGACCAACGTGATCATCTCAGAGAGAAAGCAGTAGGGTGGTTGTTGCGTGCTGTACCATCATCAGCATTGTTGACGGCTACTCCCGCATTGAGTTGTTACATTCAAAGTGTTTTTTATGTTACTTCATACGCGAAGTTAACGATTTTCAGAGTTGGTTGGAAATGCTAACATGAAGCTTTAATGGCCCTTCGCTCATTTTCAACTTCTATTCAATTTTCATACTGCCGTACTCTAACGGAACTATCCACCTACCCTCTTCTAAAGATCATTCTCTAGCTAATACATCATCACACTAAAGCTTCATGTTAGCATTTCCAACCAACTCTGAAAATCGTTAACTTCGCGTATGAAGTAACATAAAAAACACTTTGAATGGGAAATTCTGCCAATACCCCACAAAACTGGTATTTTTGCAGTCGGGATGACGTGTAGGGACAGGAAATCGATGTCTGAGGCCATTTTCAAATTCAATATGGCGGCTTCCGGTTAGAGAAAAAACTTGGAAATTTTGTCAAATACCCCTCAATATGGGTATTTTTAGAATTGAGGTGACATGTAGGGACCAGAAATCGATGTCTGAGGCTATCTTTAATTCACACAGTATAGTATTTTTGGAATCTTGGTGACTTGTAGGGTTCGGAAAAAGATGGCTGGGGCCATTTTGAAATTCAAGATGGTGGTTTCCAGTTGGAGAAAAACTTGAAAATTCTGTCAAATACCCCTCAATATGGGTATTCTAAGAATTGGGGTGATGTGTATCGACCGTAAATCGATGTCTGAGGCCATTTTGAATTCAATCTGGTGGCTTCCGATAGAAGACAAACTTGGAAACACTGTCAAATACACCACAATATGAATATTTTTGGAATCGGGTGACATGTAGGGTCCAGAAATCCATGTCTGATGCTATTTTGAAATTCAATATGGTGGCTTCCGGTTACAGAAAAATAGAAAAATACAGGCGGGTTTTCCGTCCATACACGTCACTCCAATTCCAAAAATACCCATATTGGACAGAATTTCCAAGTTTTTTGCTAACGGAAAGCCACCATATTGAATTCAAAATGTCGTCAGCCATGCATTTACGGCCTCTACACATCACCACGATTGCAAAAATACCCATATTGAGGGGTATTTCATAGTATTTTTCAATTTTCCTGTAACTGGAAGCCACCATCTTGAATATAAAAACCCGAATTTATCCACCTATGGTGTGATCAGACCCTTCTTACTTATTCAAGTTTATTTATTTTATTGTCATTATCAGTGACCAAGCCCCCCACCCCCGTGTCATCCAGTGACGCTACGCCACTGCCTGGGGGTACCCGGAATATATCCGGGTGTAGTCTATTTGGTGAGGCTACCAATCACCTTATCATCGTATTTTAATGTGATTTAATGGGTTTTAATTCAATTCATATTCAAGCAACTCCCCCGGGGTATCCGGAACATGTCCAAGTGTGTCCAATGTGGTCTGGAACACTTAACACGACTTGCATTGATCTTATTTTTAAATTCTGTAGTAATTTGATGTGTCGCATGATGGTTTTGATACGTTTTCCGTTAAATCCAGCGTGAAGGCCCATATTCACCGGATCTTATTCCGGCCATATCTCCGGAACCGGTTCACCGATTCCAAAACCGTTCAATAGCGTTCAATGGGACCCCAAGACCTATCATTTGGCGCCGAGTTTGTCCAAATCGGTTGAGCGGTTGCTGAGAAACGTGAGCGCATTCAAAAGGCATTAGTTTACGGTTCCTACACGTCACCAAGATTCCTTAAATACTCATAATGTGGTGTATTTGACAATATCCCAGTTTTATTTAAACGGAAGCCGTTATCTTGGATATCAAAATAGCGCCAGGCATGGATTTCTGGTCGTCACCCCGATTCCAAAAATACCCCTAGATAAGGGGTATTTGACAAAATTTCCAATTTTTTATCTAACTGGAAGCCGCCATCTTTAATTTTAAAAGGTCTTTAGGTCCTTACACGTCAATCCGACTCTAAAAATACAAATATTGTGTGGTTTTTGAGAGAATTTACAAGTTTTTCTCTTGCCGTAAGCAGCCATCTTGAATTTCAAAACGCCAGACATCGATGTTCGATCCCTACACGTCATCAAGACTCCAAAAATACCCATAATGTGGATAATTTGGCAGTAGTTCCCAGCTTTTCTCTAACCGAAAGCTGGCATATGGAATTCAAAATGGTATCAGATGGGTTTCCAGTCCTTACACTTCACTAAGATTCCAAAAATACACACATTGAAAGGAATTTGACTTAATTTTCAAGTTTTTCTCCAACCGGAATCCGCCATGTTTAATTTCACAATGGCCGCAGACATCGATTTCCGGCCCTTACACGTAACCCCAACTCCAAAAATACCCATATGGTGCAATATTTGAGAAAATTTCTAAGTTTTTCTCTAACCGGAAGCCACCATCTTAAATTCAAAATGGCTTTAGACATCGATTTCTGGTCCCTACACTTCATTCCGATTCCAAAAATACCCATATTGTGGGTAATTTGGTAGTATTTCCAAGTTTTTCTCTAACCGGAAGCCGCCATCTTTAATTTCAAAAAGGCGTCAGACATGGTTTTTCGGTCCCTACACATCACCAAGATTTCAAAAATACCCATATTGTGGGTAATTTTGCAGTATTGCCCAGTTTTTCTCTAACCGGAAGCCACCATATTGGATTTTAAAAAGCGTTAGACATCGATTTCCAGTCCCTAAACGTCACCCCGATTCCAAAAATACCCATATTGTGGGTAATTTCGCAGTATTGCCCAGTTTTTCTCTAACCGGAAGCCGCCATATTGGATTTCAAAAAAGTGTTAGACATCGATTTCCGGTCCCTACACGTCACCCCGATTCCAAAAATACTCCTACTGTGGGTAATTTGGCAATAATTCCCAGTTTTTCTCCCACCGGAAGCCGCCATCTTGAATTCAAAATGGTGTCAGACATCTATTTCCGGACCCTATACGTCACCCCAATTCTAAAAATACCCATATTGAGGGGTATTAGACATAATTTTCAAGTTTTTCTCCCACCGGAAGCCGCCATTTTGAATTCAAAATGGCCTCAGACATCGATTTCCGAACCCTACACGTCACCAAGATTCCAAAAATACTCCTACTGTGGGTAATTTGGCAATAATTCCCAGTTTTTCTCCCACCGGAAGCCACCATCCTGAATTCAAAATGGCGTCAGACATCTATTTCCGGACCCTATACGTCACCCCAATTCTAAAAATACCCATATTGAGGGGTATTAGACATAATTTTCAAGTTTTTCTCCAACCGGAAGCCGCCATCTTGAATTCAAAATGGCCTCAGACATCGATTTCCGAACCCTACACGTCACCAAGATTCCAAAAATACTCCTACTGTGGGTAATTTGGCAATAATTCCCAGTTTTTCTCCCACCGGAAGCCGCCATCTTGAATTCAAAATGGTGTCAGACATCTATTTCCGGACCCTATACGTCACCCCAATTCTAAAAATACCCATATTGAGGGGTATTAGACATAATTTTCAAGTTTTTCTCCAACCGGAAGCCGCCATCTTGAATTCAAAATGGCCTCAGACATCGATTTCCGAACCCTACACGTCACCAAGATTCCAAAAATACTCATACTGTGGGTAATTTGGCAATAATTCCCAGTTTTTCTCCCACCGGAAGCCGCCATCTTGAATTCAAAATGGCGTCAGACATCTATTTCCGGACCCTATACGTCACCCCAATTCTAAAAATACCCATATTGAGGGGTATTAGACATAATTTTCTAGTTTTTCTCCAACTGGAAGCCGCCATCTTGAATTCAAAATGGCCTCAGACATCGATTTCCGAACCCTACACGTCACCAAGATTCCAAAAATACTCCTACTGTGGGTAATTTGGCAATAATTCCCAGTTTTTCTCCCACCGGAAGCCGCCATCTTGAATTCAAAATGGCGTCAGACATCGATTTCCGAACCCTACACGTCACCAAGATTCCAAAAATACTCATACTGTGGGTAATTTGGCAATAATTCCCAGTTTTTCTCGCACCGGAAGCCGCCATCTTGAATTCAAAATGGCGTCAGACATCTATTTCCGGACCCTATACGTCACCCCAATTCTAAAAATACCCATATTGAGGGGTATTAGACATAATTTTCAAGTTTTTCTCCAACCAGAAGCCGCCATCTTGAATTCAAAATGGCCTCAGACATCGATTTCCGAACCCTACACGTCACCAAGATTCCAAAAATACTCCTACTGTGGGTAATTTGGCAATAATTCCCAGTTTTTCTCCCACCGGAAGCCACCATCCTGAATTCAAAATGGCGTCAGACATCTATTTCCGGACCCTATACGTCACCCCAATTCTAAAAATACCCATATTGAGGGGTATTAGACATAATTTTCAAGTTTTTCTCCAACCGGAAGCCGCCATCTTGAATTCAAAATGGCCTCAGACATCGATTTCCGAACCCTACACGTCACCAAGATTCCAAAAATACTCCTACTGTGGGTAATTTGGCAATAATTCCCAGTTTTTCTCCCACCGGAAGCCGCCATCTTGAATTCAAAATGGTGTCAGACATCTATTTCCGGACCCTATACGTCACCCCAATTCTAAAAATACCCATATTGAGGGGTATTAGACATAATTTTCTAGTTTTTCTCCAACCGGAAGCCGCCATCTTGAATTCAAAATGGCCTCAGACATCGATTTCCGAACCCTACACGTCACCAAGATTCCAAAAATACTCATACTGTGGGTAATTTGGCAATAATTCCCAGTTTTTCTCCCACCGGAAGCCGCCATCTTGAATTCAAAATGGCGTCAGACATCTATTTCCGGACCCTATACGTCACCCCAATTCTAAAAATACCCATATTGAGGGGTATTAGACATAATTTTCTAGTTTTTCTCCAACCGGAAGCCGCCATCTTGAATTCAAAATGGCCTCAGACATCGATTTCCGAACCCTACACGTCACCAAGATTCCAAAAATACTCCTACTGTGGGTAATTTGGCAATAATTCCCAGTTTTTCTCCCACCGGAAGCCGCCATATTGAATTCAAAATGGTGTCAGACATCTATTTCCGGACCCTATACGTCACCCCAATTCTAAAAATACCCATATTGAGGGGTATTAGACATAATTTTCAAGTTTTTCTCCAACCGAAAGCCGCCATCTTGAATTCAAAATGGCCTCAGACATCGATTTCCGAACCCTACACGTCACCAAGATTCCAAAAATACTCCTACTGTGGGTAATTTGGCAATAATTCCCAGTTTTTCTCCCACCGGAAGCAGCCATCTTGAATTCAAAATGGCGTCAGACATCGATTAAGGGTCCTTACACAGCACCCCGTCTACAAAAATACCAATATTGTGGGTAATTTGGCATTATTTCCCAGTTTTTCACTAACCGGAAGCCGCCATATTGAGTTTCAGAAGGACGTCAGACATGGTTTTCCGGTCTCTACACGTCACCCGGATTCCAAAAATATCCATATTGAGGGGTACTTGACCGAATTTCCAAGTTTTTCTTTAACCAGAAGCCGCCATCTTGAATGTCAAAATGCCGTCAGACATCGATTTCCGGTCCCTACACGTCACCCGGATTCCAAAAATACCCATATTGAGGGATATTTGACAGAAATTACAATTATTTCTCGCACCGGAAGCAGCCATATTGAATTTCAAAAAGGCTTCAGACATCGATTTCCAGTCCCTACACGTCACCAAGATTCCAAAAATACCCATGTTGTTGGTTATTTTGCAGTACTTCCCAGCTTTTCTCTAACCGGAAGCCGCCATATTGAAATAAAAATAACGTCAGGCGTTGATTTCCGGTCCCCGTACGTCACCCAGATACCAAAAAATACCCATTTTGTGCGGTATTCGACAAAATTTTCCAAAAACTTTTTAGGAAATAAATCGCAAATAATGTTTTTTACGTCTATTTCGATTTACGAACCGCCGGTGTGGTTCGTAAATGGAGGAATAAACTGGAACCTGGACCCTAATTAAAAAAAAAACCACGATTGGAAAAAAAAAATCTTCGTCCGCAACCGAAAACAACAAACAGCCAAAACTGAAAGGGTCTAGCACAGGCCGAACATTTTCAATCCATTTAAATGATGTTTTTATGCATGATTTCGAACATGTGAACGCGGATTATGTTTAAGAAAATAATAAAATATTTAATCTATCTTGTTTGACATGAAATACGACTCGAACGCATGTTCATAGTAAAAAATAAAAACCTGCGATTAAACTGACAAATGAACCTACAAAAACTGCATGGGCCTTCTTCGGAAAACAAAGCAAACTGACATTTCGGCGAATGAACACCGAGTCACCTTGCAACTCACCTAAGAATGAACCTCTCACCTCACCCGAGTCGCCTGTCGGAATAGAGTGAGAAGAGTCATGTGACTGCGAGGTGACAATTGTCGTCTCACCTCATACGCCACGCAGAATAACCCTGAGTTTATTTAAATTTAAGCCACAAGTTTTTCAAAGCGTGTTGTGGAAATTTCGCGGATGTTTTTCCAACTTTTCTTAGAACTTTCCTCGAACGGATGACCAAGAGAGCTTCTTTCGTCTTTCCTTGGAAATTTTCTTCAGCTTCGTTCAGAAGCTTATTCAAACACTCCCCGGAGTTTTCATCCGGAATTTTCCGATCATAGTTCAAAAGCTCAGTCTTAAAACACTGCAGCGACTACGATGTAATCTGCCCGACATTTCGGCCACGGGTTGTGGCCTTTTTCAAGGGAAAATATTGCTTGTAGTTGTTGTTAATAGTTTAGTCGTTGTTGCGGCTGATTTTTCATATTTTTGTTCATGCAATTATATTAAATTGAAAACACTACTTCATCACAATTTTGATCACCACTTGAGGACAACGATAATTCTAAAAATTAAATTAAAAGAAAGATTGAGAAGACTGAGTAAGCCATTAAAGCAATTCTTCTAAAGTCCCAGTCGTCACCATCATTAAATTTTTGCTTTCAAAAACAGCAAAAATATAAAATTAATTAAATAGAAAATACCGATACATACCGATTTTTAATACCTTCGATACCGATAAGCTAATAAACAATCTGGCAACGCTGCCACGAGCATCAAATTGCCGGGGTACAGTGGCAATCTACTGGAGCAGTCATGTTGCCCCCGAGTTGGTCTAGGATAATGCTTAGCTGAATCTCAACAAACAAATCCGGAGTGATTTGAGATTTAGGCGTAATTGTATTTGTAAACAAACAGGTCAATCGCCAATTTCTCGTGAATAAAAGCTCAATCATATAAACAAACTATACCAAATTATAGAAGAATCATACCTCTACCTCAAAGTGTTATTAGTTTTCAAAATTGAGCTTTTATTCACGAGAAATCGGCGATTGACGTGCTTGTTTACAAATACAATTACGCCCAAATCTCAAATCTCTCCGGAAATTTTTGCCGAGATTTGCACAGCAGAGCTCGGTAGAAAAAAACTAAGTGTGCGCGAGGACTGCTTCAGTACCTCAATAATCCAGAAAGTCCGGAGAACTTTGAGATTTGGGCGTAATTGCTTTTGTAAACAAACATGTCAATCGCTGATTTCTCACGAATAAAAGAACAATCTCGTGAACAAAACTATATCAAATGATAGAGGAATCATTAATTTACCTTTTTGTGTTGATAGTTGTTTTTTAAATTGAGCTTTAATTCCCGAGAAATCATCAAATGAAGTGTTTGTTTACAAAAGCAATTACGCCCTAATCTCAAAGTTCTCCGGAAGTAATCGCAAACTAAATAATATCTAGAAAATCTGCCCAAAATAAATCATAAACAACACAACAATTTCCAAATTTCTGTTATGACTGTCCCAGTGTTGCACGAAATCGACGACATCATATTTTACTATCCATTGAACAAAAATGTCGTTAACATTTGAAATGTCTTTCCACGTTATAGTTTGACTGCTCCATTAATAAAGAGACCAAAAGCTCGGTGCCAATGAGTAGCAAGAAAAAAAAACGCCAGTCGGTCCTGGAATCCGGAAATGAAGAGGAAGATTTTTAATGATTAAACTCACATTGAAATTGTGATGTGAATGCTGAAGCTACCGTCCTGTTAGGTATAAGCGAACGAAATGGAATGGGAAATGAAAAAAAAGAGCGAGTCAAAGCATTCTTATGATTCCTCAAAAACTCGTTTGCAGATGCGATCAATAAAAAATAAAAATGTGAATCAGTAATTGGAACCGTAATGGATTCATTTGAATGTTAATTATTTATTACCACTGGATACTCTTTTCTGTTGTCAGCTATAATTACGATACGTCAATGATTGCCAGGCGTATTCACTTCGATGAAACACGGCAAAAATCACGAAAGGAAGCCTAATGAGCGAAGAATGAAAGCGGCTTGCTGTTTTTGTCAGAAGTCCCAAATGACTGTCAACAATTCAATTTTGGATCGTTTCTAACGAGATGATGATAAATAGTTTTCGGAATAGTTTCCTGGTGCCATTACGGTATGAGAGCTTGACGGTACTTATTGTCCGTTCTGCTTCCTCATTGGTATGATGAAAGGAACTTCTTTGGACATAAAGCAACAAAAAACTTTTTAATAAGCTACAAAAAAAAAACTAGAAGCTGTGAGTATGGTAATTTAAATTCAGTCCTGGCCGCCGCTAGTTCCCTTTGCGTTGCTCAATAGCACTGATGAAGATGACATTGGGGAATTGAATATCTGTTTTATTTATTTTTTTATTCTGCAAGCGTAACGATGATAGTTTCTGCGACTTTGCAGAAAATGAGCAATTCACTTACTTTTCCCTTTTCGCTTTAAATTTCAGAGCTTTCCGGACATTAGCAATCGTACGGTTGCGCTGCTTTCGATGCCAAAGGGACGATACCAGCACTTGAAGCGACTGCTGCCGCTGCTTGCCAATCAGAGCGAGGATTGTCTGACGCTCAACATCTACGTTCCCGGAAGTGGTAAGTTTGTTTGATGATGATGAGTTGCATTTCACCGTGCTGTGTAGGCTGTATTGTGATATTGATGATGAACAACTTGAGATGTCTTGATGAAGTAAAAAAAAAAGTTAAAAGCGATGACATAAACCAAAAAGGCGAAATAACGTGGCTCTGGTTACTTGGCAATGGTTCAAGATCCCTGAACCTGGTCTTATAGAAATGTTTTGAACACAGATATTGAAGAGATGGATGATTCGAAAAAGTGGCTGGGGTTCCAAGTAATCCTTCACATTGATAACATTATGGTTTGTTCCGATTCATGGAAAAACTTCAAAGCAACTGATGTTGGTTTACAGCCGCAAAAGTTAGAACCACTTGCAACGAGCAACAACCTGAAACGGCTAGAGCAATGCTCACTCTAGTTTTAATCCTATGATCCTATTCTTTTTGATATTTGTACGTTGAAGAGCAAAGAAGTGGATTTTACCTCTACACGCAAAACCAATTTTTCTTACATCCAATGTAAGGTTGGGTTTATTACATCCTCTGCATATGTTTTATACCACAAATGAAATGGCAGTTCTTACAAAGGACTGCAGCAACGAGCATTTTTGTTCTAGAATGCATATGTTTGTTTAAAACCTTCCCCATTTAGGGAAACAAGCTTTGTTCCACATTACAGAATCTGTTATGATGCGAAACATCGCAAATTCTGTTCTAGAATCTTACATTTCCCGGTTGGGTGTACATTCGTTTGATTTAAAAGCAAGAAGTTCTCCCAAACACACACAAACACATTCTTTGTTAGTTTCCAATCCCATTCGGATGTATGATACGTCTTATCGTTCCATGCTGACAGAGTTAGATCAGTTGATGTGAAATTGGGAAAAACCACACCATCACAACCTCCATGGATATACAACGTTGGATATTTCCTCCCACAGAAAGGGGGAAGAGAAACGGTAAACAACGTAGTTACTCGACCGACGACTAATGCTTTTGAAACGGATAAACAACTTGTATAACACTGCTAAATGAGAAGTTGTTCCTCGCTGTGGGTCGTGAGAGAGGATTAATTAACCTAATGTCCTCAAAATCCTGGAACTTTAGAATTCGGACAAAAATCCAAACCACAACTACAGTAATTAAAAGATTGTCTTTCTCACCTAGCGACCTGGCCTCAGTCCGTAACGATGAGAAATGTTTGAAAGCTTTTAATTCTACCCCGCATCAAATACTGCAGCAAGCAGTTTCCGGTGTTCATGAGCGTGTTTCGATCATTAGAGACTATAATATCCTCGTGCTCTTTGCCACGATATCCAATTAGACTTTGCACCCCGAAATTCACATCACGTTCGGCCTCGGTCGATCATCGGGCTGGTCCTCCTCTATGGCCTGGTGGAAGTAATAATCGTTGAGGCTCTCCAATCCATTATCCAACTATTAGCATTTAGGAAAACCGCAGTATGTGCTTCGCCTGGCTCCCTTCATCGGCAGCCACGAAAGGAGCAGCTGAGGGCTTCATCGGTAAGCCTGATGTACCATACAGAAGCGTACACCTCAAACCTACATCTCACGAACGGCAGCCGCAGTTTTATCAGATGAGCCGTTCATTCGATGGGTTTATATGATGTTTCGGTTTAATCTATATGAGCCGTTTGCAAACACCCTAGGAACAACGAACAACGACGATGACGGGCGAAGACGGCGTACGATGTTTGAGATGTTGCTGCTGGTACTGCTGATCCTAATTTTATTGCGAACAAACAGATTAGCGGTTAGTTGAGAGTTTAGTGTTCACCACAAGTTGGATCGATTCAGTTGATGCAAGGAGGAACTTCAAGTTGTTCGATGGATTCCTTCAACGGAGGAGAGGGTAGCGTGAATGTGTACACTGCACATACTGCAATTTGACTTGAATATCGACCCAAATTGTTTGTAGACTGCAAAGCGCTGAGGGGGAATAGATTATCGTAAAACATAATACATGAAAGTTGCCAACCATTTTATACGGAAGAAGGGAAATCAAAATTTGGTGTAATTTTGGTGTAAACGTTTTTAAATAATGCGCAAAATGAAGTCCAAATTTGTTTGAGCGCAAATAACAATGTGACTGATTTAACGCATGCTCCGTCACCATCCCTCAAAATGTCACCATTAACGCGAAGTTTAGCGCCACGAAAAAAAAAGTCCTGATGTGTACAAGACACGACCGCATGGTTGACGAAGACTACGTTGAACTGTTTAGTGAACTTCTCGTGCATTTGTCTAGATATTGATATAAAATACAGATACAGATTTTCATGATCAAATATTCCATTTTGCTTCTTGAGACCACCATTTTAAATTGAGCCTTAATTTTGAGAAGGGCCTATTGAAAAATGTTTAGCTAAGGCCTGTACTCGAAAAAAATGCACCATGCGGCATAATTACTTTATTCAATTTCCTTTCCATCGCTGAAAGCCCGCACCTTTCTCTTAAGACCATTACATTTTGTACAATGGTGGAGCTGACCTTTTTGGTCACTTTCATCCATTCTTTCTTCAACTCCAGCTCGTTCTTAAACACCTTGGATGATTTTCGAACTTTGACCTTCATTATGGCCCAAAATCTTTCCACCGGACGAATCTCTGGTGAATTTGGGGGGTTGGCAGTTTTTGGTACAAAACAACGTTATTGTCTCTGTACCAATCCAACGTCGATCGCGCGTAATGGCATGATGCCAGGTCCAGCCAAAATAATGTCTCGCCTCCGTGGGACCGCAGGAAGGGCAACATACGCTTCTGGAGGCACTGGGTGCGATAAATTTCGCTGTTGATGGTACCCATTGTGATGTACGGTTTACTCAGTTTACCGCATTGGCATATGGCCTGCCAGAGCAAGTATTTAAAATATTTAAAATAAAAATTAAAAAATCGATTTTCTTTAAAGAGATGTTTTAGGGGAAAATGAATGCCATCTATTGCATTATAAGTCAAGATGGAGAAATGATGGATAAAAAATGATTTAAAAAAAATCCCAAATTTTGAAAAAATATCCAAAACTTGGTTTATTTATTTTTGATTTATTGAAAGTACACATCTCGAAAACGGTGTGACTTAGTAAAATTTTACTCAAAACCATCAGCGGCGGCGGCGTATGAGAAAAAGTCGGCGGCGAGGCACAGGGCTACACAAAATTCCAAAATTTAAAAAATCGACGTTCAAACCGTTGATTTTTTTTTTAAATATTGGTAGATTTCTCCAAATCAAACGAAATCTCGAACCTTCTTTTTGATGGAGCCCATCAGCACCCACACAGTGTAAACGGACACGAAATCAGCGCATTTCTTCCATTTTGCCCGCATTTGCTGGATGTCCTTGACTGCCCCACCGCTTCGTCGAAGTCGCTGTTTTGAAATAAGCTCAGTATTTTTCGATTGGTCGATATTCCGGGAAATTCGGAGAATTCATTAGCTTGTGGACAAAATCGATCTTGTTGGCAGCATACCACTCCAGAACCACCTTGGAGTAGTGGCAGCTGGCCAAATCGGGCCAAAAGATGACTTTTCCACTATGCTTGCAGATGAACGGCAATACACGCTTTTTCAGGCATTCTTCGATGTATACTTGGGATGTCATCGTCGAGGATGTGACGAATGATTCCGTTTTCAGGCCAAAACTGCAAATCGCTTACCAAATCATGGCCTGCTTCGCGAACTTGTAGGCAAACACGAACTTGAATCTTCCCGGCACATCTCCACGCCCAGTCGCGATGTAAAACTTTTGACCGGGAAGCTGCTTAAAATCGAGTTTAACGTATGTTTCGTAATCGATCAAAGTGCAGCCCTTGTGTTTCGTCAAAACACGATCATACAAGAGCCTTGCATGCTTTTTGTCCACGCAATTCTACTTAATGTGCCGGTTCCGATGTTAACTGGCATTGAACGACTTGTATCATTCCCTGACAAGGATGTTCCGCACCGTTTGAAAGTTGGCGTTGTACTTTCTGGCCACATCTTGGATATAAAAACCGGGGTTGGATTTAACGCACCTCAACACCTTGCTGCGCAGCTGACGATACTTGATTCCAGTTTTTCGTAGGTCCGCTGATTCCTTTCCACACTCAGGGTTTCCTTGTAGGTTTTGAGCACTTGACATCTGGCATCTTCAGCACTTTAGCCAGCTTGGAACCGGACCACTCTGGATTTTCCAGGTGTTTGTGCACAATATTTTTTCTTCATTCGAGTTCCATTTGACGTTATTTCTGAACGCGATCGGCTACTTTGATCAAACTTGCACCAGTTGTTCTCTATGGAAATGTAAACAAACCACTGTCAAAGACTTTCGACTCCCAACACTAGAGGCGTGCGAGTGGCGCGCGAAGGGCGTACCAATTTACTAATTCAGCCTTTACGTAAGGAGATGACAAAAACGACCAAGGGTGACAAGCTAAAGCTGTTTTCAGTTCCACGAATCACAAGCAATATGTCTCCAGAGATTTCCAAAATTCAAATGTTGAATTTTGGAAAGTGAAATATTGTAGTAAGATATTTTTTAAGAAACCTTGAGCTTAAAAAGTAAAAAACTTGGGATGAATTTACAAAAAAAAAAAAAATGGCAGTGGCATCTCAATTTAAATTGGCATAATTTAAAGTTTATCCCAAAATGAAAGCCTAGAGAATGCTGGAAAGTATTCTCAACCCAAGAGCACTTGCGTCAAATCACCGAAAAATGAGTGGCATTTTTGCAAGTGAATAAAAAAGAAAATTTCACATTAATTGATCTGGGTTTTAATGGTATCTCAAGAACAACTCTTCCTCTTTCTACTGCTACATAAAAAAATCAAAAATTTCAAAGGAAATTGTTGAAAAGTATTATGTTTCTGCAGTGAAACTTTGTGCGTGCACTCAGCGCACAAGCGCGACTGCTGGAAGGTTAAGAAAATCGGAGGAGACTAGAAATTCAAAAGCTGTACGAGGAAAGCTTCTGGTATTTTTTTTAAGATTGAAGTAGAATTACATTGTGACTCTGAAGAGAGTTCCAAGGGAATTGTGAGGAAACGTCCAAAAGATTGTCAAATAATCTCTGAGAAGAACTCAAAGAGAATACAGAGAATAATTCCAAAATATATGCAAAACTCCACAACTCCTAGTGAATTCTGACAAGAGTTCCAATGTAATGTTGACAAGAACTTCTAAGGAATTTTTACACAATTTTCAAGAAAATTGCATTAAAATACGTAAGAAATTTGAATCTGATGTTAATTCAATTCAAAAGGAATCCTTGAAAGAGTTTAATTTGTTTGACAGCGTCAAGAAGAGGTTATTTAGCAGAGGTTGTATGTTAAATTCCATAGAAGTTCAAACTCACAACATCTGAAAATAGTTTTTTTAAGTTTGTTTATTTGTTAAGGCTCATTCGCAGTAGCATCACGGATCCGAAATTCATTGTTTTTTACAGGAGGATAGTGACATGGTGGATTAAAGGAAAATTCAGAAGAACTAAAAAATATTTATAACGGAATTTAAACGGCATTTTATGAAAAAAAAAAAAAATAACGAGCGATATTATTGGAAAAAAAAACACTGAGGTTATTCTGAAAATTATTCAAAGCGTGAAAAAGGTCTAATAAGTATTTCAAGGGAATCTCAATCTGATAATAGTTTCAAATGAATTTTAAGGTGGATTCCAATTCGGAGGATAGTATCTTGCGAATCATGAGGAACATTCCAAGGAGAATATCAAAGAACTTCTGAAAACATTCCAAGCAAATTTTCGAAACAAAGTCCATTGATATTATTAAAAATTTCAAAGAAAGTTATAAAGAGCATCAAATTTAGACAGAATACCTAAGGAATACTAAGGTGAGTTCCTAGAAAACCATCAGGAAGTACTTTATAAAATTCAAAGTTAATTCTGGGCAAAATGACTATTATGAAATCACAAAATACATGAACAATCTTTGAAGAGTTTAGTCAATCGGCGGACATACAACCTCAGATTGAAAGCATCACGCGGGCCGAACAAACTCACTCGGTGGGCCACATGTGATCCACGGGCCGTTGGATAAGCACCACTGAGATAGACTGTCTAGTCCATACGGTAAGTTAGGACAACAATTCATCTATTGTTATACACTTTCTGCACTATATTTGTACATGGTTAGTTGCATGGTTCAAGCAAAAGTGTGGTCTCTAAGGATGGAAATGCTAAAAAGTAGGATTTACCATACAAATTTTGTAGCATAAGCAATTTAGTTAGTAATAATTTACCACCCATACGATACAAATCATGTTTCTCTATAAGTTATGGGCCCAGTCACACCCTACCTAAGAGTAAAGTAGAAGTTCTCGAAGCCGTTCCAGTTCCAGATCCAGGATGACCAGTCAGTGCAAAGAAAGCAGGAATCGTGTAGTTTGCCGGTGAGGGCTACGACAAGTGGCGGTTTCGTGTGGAGATGCAGCTTTCAGCCCAAGGAGTGAAGGAGACGATTACGAAGGATGCACCGGAAGATGCTGCAGCACTAACGGCATTCCGCGAGAAGGACGAGAAGGCCAAGGCACTCCATGTGTCATACGTTGCAGACAGTCATTTGGAATACATCCGCGACAAGGAGACAGCAAAAGCGATGTGGACGTCGCTAGCAAATACTTTCGCGAA
The DNA here is from genome assembly GCF_037179485.1 of Ochlerotatus camptorhynchus. NCBI lineage: Eukaryota > Metazoa > Arthropoda > Insecta > Diptera > Culicidae > Ochlerotatus > Ochlerotatus camptorhynchus. Next base: position 624,269 of record NW_027040766.1, on the reverse strand, counting down.
AAAAGGTTTTGCTGCTCAGACGTACATCCAGCGATCAATGGTCATCCTACGAATTTAGGAAGGAACGTCTCTGGCGGATCATTTTCGTCGATTCCATGAGCTGAGAAGACAGCTAAAGGATGCGGGTGCCACGCTCATGGAGCTCGACATGGTGAGTCAACTGTTTATTTCGTTGCCACCTAGTCACGACGTGGTTACCACGGCGATGCGCAAGCTTGAAACCGTCAAAGCACGCCTTCTAGCGGAGGAACAAAAGCGTTCTGGAAGACAATCCGGTTCGAATGCTATGAACGGTATGGACGGAGTGGTGTTGGCGGCCAGGAACAGGAATCAACGTGTCCTCAGAGACGAACCAGCCCAAGGCTGAAAGTCTCTTTAATAAAGAAAAAAAAAAAAAAAAAAAAAGCAATCAACGTGGAAAACTTGTGAAATTCCCCGGAAAATGCTACCACTGTGGAGAGCCTGGCCATAAGAAGTTTGTTTGTCCCAAGGTGAAAGGACGACCCGAAAAATCCGATCGGGCTCAAGTAGCGAAGATACCAATGGACAAGGAAGTGGCCTTAGTTTCTGGAACAATTGAGGCACAGGCGCAGGATGAAATCGAATGGATTCTGGACTCGGGCGCTAGCAGTGAGGATTATTTTCACGACATCCGTACGTTAGACGAGCCATTGCACATCGATAGTGCAAAGGATGGTGAGGTACTGGTAGCCACAAAGGAAGGTACCGTGAAGGGTAAGCTGTGCGTCGGAGAGAATCGGTATCTACACGTTGTCATTCGGACATGCGCTTTTCGTCAAAAAGCTGAAATACAATCTGCTATCGTGCGTGCACATCGAATTCATGCCGGATCTTGCAATCCTTACGAATGTTAATGAAACTATTGGCGTTGCGAAGTTGAAGGGCAATCTATTTGCGGATGGAAAGCGCACCGAGTGAGTATTCGGAGCTTCAACTTTGGCACAAGCGGTATGGACACTTTAGTTTCAAAAATGTGCTGAAACTTAAAAATTTCATGATGATGGATGGACTGGACGGTATCCATGGTAATGCGGAATTTTGTAATGCGTGTGCCGAAAGGAAGATAATAAGACAACCGTTCAATGGCACAAGACCAAGTACACGACGGTCCCTGGAACGTGTGCATACGGACTTCTGTGGGCAGATAACTCCGGTGACATCTGATGGTTTTCGCTATTTCTTTCGTTTGTTGAAGACTACACGCACTTCGTCGTTTACCTGATGACGAGAAAGGAACAGGTGTTCGATTATTTCAAGGTATACAAAGCAATGGCAACCGCGAAATTCGGAACGAAAATCGCGAATTTGAGGTGTGATCTTGGCCGTGAGTATTTTTCAAACGCCCACAACAGAATGGTGTGGCGGAGCGTTATAACCGCACCATAGTTGAAAAAATGAGAGCCATGCTGACGGAATCAAGTGCTCCGAAATATCTATGGGGTGAAGCGGTCCTGAATGCGGTGCACGTTACCAACAGAAGACCAACTGAAGCGATTAAAGGGAACCAGACGCCTGCGGAAAAATGGCATGGGGAGAAGCCAGATGTCACCAAACTTAGAGTGTTCGGGTGCCAAGCATTCTCCTGGGTACCGAAACAAAAGCGGGGTAAGCTGGATTCGACTGGACGAAAGTGCGTTGCTTGGGTACTCACCCACTCTGGGACCAAGAATCGGAGAAAATATTTTTGGCGCGCGATGTTAGGTGCAATGAAACTGCATTCCCGTTCATGTCGCCGAATGAAAACGACACTCGGCAACTAATTATTCCGGAGGAAGCTTCACCAGCTCCCGGGCAAAAGAGGGGAAAGTTGAACAACAAGCAGACCTTCAAGAGGACGAAGACAACAACGATGATGCTCGTGATTCTGGTGACTATTCTACAGCTGACGAGGGAAGCGAATCGGCACTCCCACCACAATTAGAAAGGAACGAACCCAGTGGTAGTGTTCCGAGGTCAAGTGGTCGGGAGTGCAAAAGACCAGGTTGGTTTTCTGATTTTATTCCATACAGAGCTCTTTCTGCTGGTGTGAATTCCCAACAGGTTCCGGAATGCTACACCGAAGTTAACGGTCATCCTAACAAGCGTGAGTGGAGGCAAGCAATCCAAGGCGAGCTGTGGGCACTGCAGAAGAATGAAACCTGGATCGTGGTGAAATGTCCCAAGGAGGTACATCCCGTACCGTGCAAGTGGGTATTCAACCTAAAAACGAATGCTGACGGACATCCATTGCGCTACAAGGCAAGGTTGGTAGCTAAGGGCTACGCACAACGAAGACACGTGGATTACGAAGAAACCTTCGCACCGGTGGCACGGTTGACTACCATCAGAACCCTATTGGCACTCGCAACGACGAATGAAATGGAGATTCACTAGCTAGATGTCAAGACCGCTTTTCTAAATGGAAAGCTCGACGAGAAGGTATACATGCAATGTCCAGAGGGGGTAATGCTACGCCCTGACGAGGTGTGCTTGCTGCAGCGGTCAGTTTATGGTCTGAAGCAGTTACCAAGGTGCTGAAACAGTCATTTCAACGATTACCTAGCTACCTTGGGATTCACGGGGTCACAGCATGAATACTGTTTGTATGTCCACGCCCAAGGAGATGACACTATCTACATCGTTGTATACGTAGATGATCTTCTCATTGCTGCTAAAACGGAGGCGGCCATCAAGAATGTAAAACACAACCCGATGAAGACATTCGAGATGACGGACATGAAGAAGATCCACTATTTCCTGGGAATCAAAATAGACAGGAATTTGGATCGTAGATTGACAAAGCTATCCCAGAAGGATCAGATCGAGAGGGTTATTGCTCGTTTTGGAATGGAGAACTGTAATCCTGCTAAAACGCCAGCTGAACTGAAGCTGCAGATATGAGTTTCCCTGCCGTGAACTCATCGGAAGCCTCATGTACCTCATGATGGGCACCCGACCGGACTTGTGCTTTATCATTGGATACTTGACAAGATTCCAGGATGCTGCTGGTGAAGAGCATTTCACACTGGGCCAAAAATGCAATCTTGCGAATCAAAATTAATAACTCCGAAACGAAGCATTTCCGCGACTTGGTGTCTTGGGCAATGTTTCTTTTCATAATAAGGACCATCTATTGACATAAACAAATAGTTCAAAACTCTTCCGCAAAGATAGCGCCACAATCTAACTTCTTGCTCTGACGTTTTGGAGACTTGATGTCTCGGGTAAAGTTTTTTATCTTGAAAAAATAAACAACTCTTTTGAAGACGTAAAATTTCCACAGCCTACTGGTTCCGAGCTTTAGGGAGTTAAAGAAAAAAAAATGCCAAAAATGGGGTTTTCTCCTTCTGTTCTGGTTTTTTTGCTTACAACCATATAATGTTAAATTTCTCTCTTATGCAAATGCATTAAATAAAGAATTTTTGTGAAGAAACTTACTGGGTCAAGTTTCAATTTTTTGGGGATGATTTCCAACATGCCCGCAGATCATTACTTCATCTTCTCGGATAGCCTCAGTTCGATTGAGACTATTCGGTCGATGAAACAAGGTAGGCACTCATCTTATTTCCTTTCAAAGATAAGGGAGCAGATGAGTGTACTGGTCGAAAGATCATATATGATTACCTTTGTATGGGTCCCCTCACATTGCTCAATCCCAGCCAATGAGAAGGCGGACTCTCTAGCAAAGGTGGGCGCGCAGGAAGACGAATTTTATGACAGGCAAATTTCACATGATAAATTTTACCATTTAGTGCGTCAGAGTACCCTTTCGAGTTGGCAAACCGATTGGGACAATGGAAATCTTGGACGGTGTTTACATCCAATTATTCGTAATGTTTCTTCGAGAGCGTGGTTTAAAGGCTTGGGCTTAAGTCGTGACTTTATTAGCGTGATGAGTAGACTTATGTCCAACCACTACTCGCTAGATGCGCATCTCAATAGAATAAACCTCGTGGACAGCAACATATGTCGGTGTGGAAACGGTTACGACGACATCGATCACGCAATTTGGCAATGTACGGATAATGAGGCCGCCAGAGAGCGACTTGTGAAAACCCTCAAGGCCCAAGGAAGACAACCCTATATCCCTATCAGAGACGTATTGGGTACCCGCGATCTCTGCTATATGCAGTCGATTTATGTGTATCTGCAAAAGTCTAGTATAAGAAATTAATTCGTTTGTCTTTTGTCTCTCTTTATTTGTTTTTGTTTGTCTTGTCTTGTCTCGATGAGTCACTGGTCACCATAGCCAGTTGAACTCCAGCCGAATCTAGAACCACACTACCGTTCATACAGGACATCGCTTTGATGAGACCTTACCCCCATGCTCCTCCCCTTTTCCTATCCTTCGACAATGTACCCCTCTAACATCGGGTAAGCCACGAGTAATTGGCTCAACTCCTACTAGACATAGAATTAAGTGAATTTTGTTACAAACAAAGAACAATGAACTATCGGCTCCGTAAAGCTAACGCGATTGACCCTACTAAACAAACGAACTAGTTTAAAAAAGCTTTAAATTGTGAATAAATTGTTGAAAAAACGTTAAAACAGAATTTTTTGAGCTTTTATATCTTCCAAAGCGCAAAAAAATCGCAACCTGACCTCGAAAACAGTAGGCTGTGGAGTTTAGACGTCTTGAGAAGAGTTGCTTATTTTATCAAGATAAACAACTTTGCCTAAGACGTCAAGTCTTCAAAACGCATTAAAAAAAAAGTTGTAGAAAAAAAAGCATGTTCCACTAAAGTGAAGAAATCTAAATAACACCAAAATATACCTCTTTAAAATTTTGATATTTTGTTTATCGATTATTGCTTAATTTTTGCGATTTTTTGCGCTTTGGAAGATATTAAAGCTCAAAAAATTCTGTTCTGATCGTTTGTTCAACAATATATTCAAAATTTGAAGCTTGAACCAGTAGAAGCTTGAACGTCAGAGAAAGAAGTTAGATTGTGGCGCCATCTTTGTGGGAGAGTTTTGAACTATTTGTTTATGTCAATACATGGTCCTTATTATGAAGAGAAACATTGCCCAGGACACCAAGTCGCGGAAATACTTCGTTTCGGAGTTATTAATTTTGATCCGCTAGATTGCATTTCTGGCCCAGTGTGCATTGGAAGCATGCAAAATGAGTCTTACGATACATGCAAGGAACAACCAGTAGCCGCCTACGTGGACGCCGATTTTGCCATTGACGAAAGCGACCGCAAATGTGTTTCCGGGTTTTTGCTGAAGATTCATGGAAACATTGTCGCCTGGTCCTCGAAGAAGCAGACTACAGTTGCAATGTCTTCTACAGAAGCCTAGTATGTTGCCATGATTTCTTGCGTAAGTGAGACATTATGGTTGACCGGATTGATGACTGATCTTCAAGTGATAACGCCGCTGTTTCCGATACCGCTTTATGAGGACAACCAAGGAGCAATTTCGATGGCTCAACGAGAGGAAACCAAGCGAGTCAAACACATGGATGTAAAGTTCCACTTTGTCCGTGATGCAGTTAATAATGGTAAGGTAAAATTAATTTACATTCCCACCCAGAAGCAACAGGCTGATTTCCTAACGAAGTCCCTACCCGGACCGATATTTGGAATAAGATAGGTTTAGAAGAAATAACTGAGAGGGGGTGTTGAGATCTAAGCAAGCAGTTGATTTCAACACTGAACATAAGTATAAGGAACTGGTTGCTAAGCATAAGTAAATAACAAATACATAGCAACCAGTATTTATAGCTACTGGTCATATAGCATAAGAAATTTAGTCAGTTATAATATAAATTTCCATACAAATTTTAAGCGCAACGCGGAAAGCCGGGCTACAACCAATCGTTCCCCAATTTTGCACACTTGTTTGGGACTAAGAAAACTAGCCTCTCATTGAAAACGAATCTTACTCAGAGAATGAGTCACTTTTACGCATTGGTATGGATAAATAACTAAAAGTGTAGGCTACTCATACACTTTAGGAAATTTATCCATTCGAATGAGTAAAAGTGACTCACATCTGAGTAAAAGCGATCCATTCTCTGAGTTGGTTTCGTTTTCAGTGTAGGGGAATGCAACCCGAGTCTTGACATTATCAAAATAAATGGCGTAAAATATAACAACTACTAAGATGTGTTACTTACTCTTGTTCCAATAGTTTGAAGAACTCCGGACTAGGGTTCGGTGGTAGATCTGAAACCGTGAAGAGGTGACTACAAGCTATAAATATCATATCAATTTCCACAACATCCTTGAATGCAAGCGAACATTATTTAATCGTGTCAGTCCTAGTGGAACACTCAGATGGTACACTAAACTCGCACCAAAAACACTATTACCCTTCCACAGACACAATTGGTCCCACCGTGTTCTTCTGTTCAGCGTCAACACCTTACAAAACCGAACCAGACACGGATCAGTGCGATTATGTGGTTGTATTTTAGAGCAATGTGATCGTAAATTTTATCGTTTTATCGTTTTGGCGTACCGGAGTCGTCTGCTGCTTTGTCGTTGTCTGCTGATTCCTTGACTCGACGTTGCTGAAAATGCAAAACCATGTTCATTCGTTCGCTTGAAGCTCTCCGGACAACCCCCGCCGGCCATCTTCCCATCCTCCGTGGAAATCTTTCTCGTCTCGGTTTAAACCGGGTGACCACGTCTCGCTTGGTAGCGAATATGCATACATATATAGATAGGTGTGTATCTTCATCCGATGCGTACTCTTCAGCACACAGGAACCAGAAAAAAAAACTCTCGGACTCGGAGTGCATCGCCCGAAGCACCCGAAAAAAATGGCTTTCACACATGTTGGATCACTTTATGGCGATTGTATAGTGTACAAATATACAGGGCTAATAAAAACGGTGGAAGCCAAAGCAAACGAGCCAGAGGTGGTCCTGTGCATTGGCTCTCCTGACACACTCTAGCTATATAGATATCTGCTCAGTTTTACGGTGGGGATTTTGCCTCGGAAAAGCAGGGCAAATATTATGCGAGTATTGAATATTGGATGCCAATCGGGAGATGATGGCTGATGGTGCCATCAAAAGTGTAATAACATGATGATTTGAATTTGTGTGTGTCTGTGCTTCCTGCATAATCCACAGACACACAGAGATCAAGCGGAATGCTACTGATCGTTTAGTTATAAATTTTCCAAGCTTGAAGACTTTTTGTTCGACAGACTCAAATGAGGCGTGTGACGAACGGAGCTTGCTTCAGTGATAAAATTAAACTTTCAATCATCAAACAACCCGTCACCGATGTTTTGCGATCCGTTTGATATGACTCTATCAACGTTCATAGGAGCATAAAATTGGTATTTACCATTCGGTTGAGCATTAGTCAGCCGCTGCCAACGACGCCGGCGATGACGAGCCATCCCCTCGGGGTGTTAGTGTGCCATGTGCGCTTCGTACGAATAAAAATTAAACTAATTGACATTAAATCGTAAAAAGTTATCGCTCCCCGAAGAGTGATGATAACAATTCCCGGAAAATTATGCCAGTGTGGTGTGTGGAGCTCAAGTGTCATAGCTGGTAAGCTCTCAACTGGTTGTTGATGTTTGTAGAAGTTTTGAGCATGAGACGGAGGGACTGGGATATGTTGACTATGCTCTCACAACTGAATCGTAAATGCTGATGATGGAATATTTTATCAGAAATGGGAATGACTTTTAATGAGATTAGATTAGCACCAGTGGGCGTCTAATTAGGCATATATTTATAGACACTGAGATGGAATCGAAAGGGTGATTTGAATCAATATACAGTCTAATGGCAGCTTTGTTTGGATTGGTTGTGAGAGTTTTCGTTTGGTTGAAGAGTCAACCGATTTTAGAACTGACTTGTTCCATTAGCGGAGTATATTATGTTTTAACAAATCAAGAGAAGTAGACTTCTTTTCAAATCAACAGACCGTCTCTCTTAATAGGTGAAGTAACGCTTTTCACTTGAGAATCATTATTATTAGCGATATCGATAGTACAGATAGCTCTACCGGTGTGACCGGTAATACCGAGTGATTTTCTGATACCGAAATACCGGTACTGATATGTTAAAATACTGATATTTTCGGAATTGGTCGTATGAAAAATGTTAAAGCTAATTTCAATTTGTGATGCAAAATATATTTTAAAGCATTTTTAGTAGCACTGTCAGTATCGATTTTGAATTATTTTATAAAATGTCGTGAACCAACAAGCTGAACAGAACAGAAGTGAAAGTGAAAAAAAAATCGGCGCATCAAAAAATGAAACAGTAAGCGAAGTGCTGAACAATAAGTTTCCATGCGCACTCATACCAACTGTCAAGCTTAAAACTGTAAGCTGCAGGTAGAAGCGTTATATCTTATATATTTGTACTCAGATCTGTCATGGTGGTTACTCTTGGATACACCATGAGTATCCAGCTCCAAAAATTGATTTGATTTTTTCAATAAAACATAGCTGGGTGCAATAATGTCGATCAATAAAGTCCCAAGAACTTTAGCGAATATCCAAAATATTCAGATATGTTCTGAAAACTTCAGGTTAGTTCCGAGGACTACATGAAATGTACTTTGGGAAGTTTATTGATCTTCTATGGTTAGTTCTGAGAAAATCATGACGGTTCCATGAACTTCAAAAAAAAATCGTTGGTTTTATGAAGATCAGAGAACGTTATGAAAGTCGTTTAAATTTCTAGAACTTTACAAAAGCTTCAAAAAATCGTCTGCAACGTTTGAAGATCTATAAAAAAGGTTAGAGTTTGGGAAAATTTTGATGAATTCAGATTAACTCCATGTACATCCTTAAAAGTTTGCGAACATTTAGGAAATTCCTAAAACTTCTGAATTTTGTTTGAAATGTTCAGGGCCGTTCGATTATTTAAAATTTATAAACTGCAGATTACAGATGCTCCTAGAAAAATGTTCAGAAAACTTAAAAGAATTTGGGAGCGTCACAAGCACCAGAAAAATTACAGGATCTCTAACCCGTAAAAGCCCGTGACAAACATTTAAATTTCAAATATTTGTGTGCCATAGATACCATGGCCATTTAAATTTATTTTGTTTTAGCATCATTCCGGGGAGTGTTTTTTGCATCTGAAAACTCTATATTCGTTCCATTAAGGGGAGGCTTACCACCACGAAAAAAAAAAAAACGTTTTGATGTTTCTAAAAACGTTACGCGTAAAAATATTTTATCTTAAACATCAATGCTAAAATATGGACGCTTAAAACCACATAAATCACCATTCGGATTTGTTTAGGGTTCAACTTCTTATTTTCAGAAATCGACGGAAAACTGATTTTATTGGATTTTCTGGAATGGATTCCTAACGAAAATTAAATGCAAACATATTTTTATATATCATCGTGAAAAATGTGATGACTCTATTCAAAATCGATCGGTTCATTTTTGCGGTTTATTGGGTTGAACACGAAAAAATCCGGACACATTAAAAACGCTGCCATTAGGACAATTTTTTTTGAAGTAATATTATTTAAACTTTCACTGAATCAAGCTAAGAGTGTATAGATTCCCAGTAGGCATTGGATGACAGGATAAGTTCATTTGTTTGCCATGATGGCTTCACCGAAACAAGCACAACGCTATTCGATCCTGCACGCTTAAAACGAAAATCCCGGTCTATCCGCTCCTGGCAGTTTTAGATCAAATTCCTGGGCAGGAATTTTATACCTCAGTTTACCGAAAGAATGTAAAATCAAAAATGAGTCGAAATTCTCCGAAAAGTTCCTTGTCTGGCAAGCAATCTGCAGTTGTGGGCTGAAAAGCGTAATTTTCGTTACATCTGGGATCATGAACTAGCAAATTTACCAGGAAGACAAATTCCTACGGAAGATACTACTGCCATGAGGTGGATTACCTATTCTGGCTGGACTTGGGAAGCTGCTACTGCTCAAATTCCACCAAACAGTAGTGCAGCAAAAATGGCGTCACATGTGTTCCCAAGGAGATGCACGCGGTCAATACTCCGAAACTAAGGCCAATTTAGGAATACTGGTTAATTGTGAAGCACATACTGAAGAAAAAGGTGTCGACCTGAAGGATTTCAAGCGGAAATGGAATTTGGCAGCCAAACAAATGGGAACAGGATTCATGCAAAAGATGATGGACCGTATACGAAGAAAGTTCGAGCAATGGCCTATGATAGGAAGGAAGACTGAAACAATAGTTACAATAAGCATACTAAAATAAGCCAGCGCCGGTGGTGTAGTGATAAGCGTGACTGCTTTCTCACCCCAATGGGTCTGGGTTCAATTCCAGCCGAGGTCGGTGGGATTTTTCTGAGGCATAAAAATCTCTGGTCACGCCTTCCTTCGGAAGGGAAGTAAAGCCGTTGGTCCCGGCCCATGTGTGTTGTTGAATGGGTGCGATATCCTACGCAGGTGTGGAAGCTGCCTTCCTGCACATTCGATTGCCGTCAATGGATGGCAATCGATGTCCGTCGGTGATTGGCACTAGATTGCGGAACAAAGACCGACGTTAAATAAAGGAATGAATGAATAATTATAATACCTATTAATGTATAGCTTATACGCATGTTTAAACCATTACAAAATTTGCATGTCTAGTGGCGCCGGTGGTGTAGTGGTAAGCGTGATTGCCTCTCACCCCAGCAGGCCTGGGTTCAATCCTAGTCGGCGCCACCGGGATGTTCTGAGGCATAACATCTCTGATCACGCCAAAGTAAAGCCGTTGGTCCCCGGTTCATGAGTTGATGGGTCCATAGGTAGGGTCTAAGTGTGTGAGCTGCCTCCCTGGCGTCGGTAGCATTGGTGGTCAGCACGGAAAACAAGATCGACGGAAATTATATTTCCTATATACTTTTCCAATATTTTTAAGCTTCTTCGTACCATTAGAAAAATTCCGGAAATCATAGTTTTCAAAATTTCATGATAAATCCGAGAATATCAAGGAACATCTGATAACTTCAGGATATTTCTGAAAATATTCAAAAACATTCAGAACTACGGGAAAGTTTTAAGAACGTTAATGTTAGGTTCCAATGGTCGCTGGAACTGTTCCATTAAATTAAAAAAAATGCAAGAACTTATCAGATGTCTAGGGGGCGACCCCGGCGTACTGGTTAACATTCATACCTCTCACACCAAAGTCACGAGTTCAAATCTCACCCCCGGACAAGTCACGAATGACCTAAGAATGTTAAAGTGACTTATTAAAAAAAAAATATATCTGATTTTTTTTTTCTTTATTGAAGAGATTTTTAGCCATAGGCTAGTTCATCCTTTATTAAATATATCAGATGTCTTAAGATATTAAATGATTTTAATTGTGTTTAAAAATTTTAAGATATGCTATGTGCAATTTGTGAGCCTGAACGTCATAATAGTTCCATGAATAACAGGAAAAATTTGGAGAACGTCAGGAAAACTTTAAGAGCTTTAAATTAAGTTCGAGAGTTCTAAGCAGGCATGGAGAATCATCATTTTCCAATCTTTAAATTTTCAATTTAATGAGAACTGCACGAACTTTCGGTCAGTTTCAAGCACATCTGAGAAGATCAGAGAACATCAGTGCAGTTCAATTAAAAACTAGAATTGCAGCAGGATTTGTTTTGGTAAACGATATGCTGAATTGCTGTCCTCACGATTACAGAGCGTGAAAGACCTTGGATTTGAACCCACATTCTTCTGCTCAGTAAGCAAAATCGGTCATCACTAGTTCACTGAGATTCTTATATCACAAAACAATTACGATCAAGTTTCCATTCAGTTTGTTGTTACTATCTTTCGATTTCGACAACCTCACCGACGACGACCACAACTACTCTTGAGAAGAATTTGATATGGATCTCCAAACCGTCACGTCTTTCCTTAAACTCAAATATTACTTCTTTTACATATCCTTCTTTTTAACCGGATTTCATAACGCTCAGTAGTGTAAGGGGTATTACGTATTACTTTTTAGAGTCGTTCCACTGATTTCTATTATTAGAGATTTTCTACAATAGAGCCCTGGATAGATCATCTCAGTAATGAAACGAACTTTGCGTTTTAACCCATGATCTTCTACTCAATAAACAAAAACGGTTGCTCTATGTCCACCAAACTCCTTGCATTATCACAATCTACCACCGACTTAACAAAAAGCTATTCAAATGAAGCAACGTCCCCGAAAGCAGTCAACAATGTCTTCCAAACTGGATCACGCATACTTGTTTTCATGGCTTAAGCACTTCAACTTTTGGTTATTAACTGTGCTTTATGGTCTCGGAACCCAACGATGGTGGTTTATTCTGTTGTGGGAGAACTTTGCTCATTAAGGAAAAACGAGCCCTCCAGGGTCATCGAACATCTAAAAATCACAATACTCCACGACAAAATATGATTAATTTTTCACTTGGTAGGGTAAATTATGGCTTCGGCACCTATTGACTGTTTTCGGCAATCGAAATTGAAACGTTATTTTCACTCTATTTTCCCATCAAAACTCTTCGCTGAATGTATTAAGCCGATTCCTTACCTTTTCAGCTTCAATCGGATTACATTTTTACGACTGTGCAATCCTGTTATGCCATGTTTTTCTTTAAATGAAATATACACACTACAAAATACGGCTGATTTCGAGTTGCCGATAATAGAACAGCTGGTTAACACGCAGTTCAAATGGAAAGGGTGCCGAAGAAAAAGAGACTGCCGACAATAGTCACACTCACCTGAGAAGTTTGGAGCGTTGTAAAAACATGTTCAACCCGTTTTGATCAATTCTGTCGATTGGAATTGGTAGAACAGCAAGCAGCAGATAAATGTCAACAAACAAACCTGTCATGTATGTGTGTGACGCTGAGAAATCGCTAATAGAAGTTCGGATGCTGCTTAGATTGACGAGAATACGTAAATTCCCCTATGTATCAGAGGTGCCAGATTCTTTTTCAGAAGTCTGTGAAAATGTCTGTGATTTTCAGAAATATCTGCAATTGGGCTGCATAAATTTTGCGTCATGTTCGAGCAAAATCTGCATTTAACGAATTGAACCTGATTGGAGTTGGGAATGCATCCACTTACGCCGTATACGTTAAAAGCAATTACGATTACACGACAAATGAGGTTACCTCAAAGTTGAGATTAGTTCACTCAAACTCTTGAAAACGTAGTTCACCCATAGACTGAGTAAAACTTTTCGAGCTTTTACAGGAATTTGTTTTCAAATATGAGCAACATCTCGATGTACATATGCAATTAGTACACGGAAAAAAAGTGTTCATGTAGTTTCCATTGGGAATGCACATATTTTTTTTTTTTTTCATTAACAAAACTTATGATATTTATCTGAATTTCACATAATATTCATGTGATCACATGAGTTCGGTATGATAAATCACTTAAATTTACTTTGACTATATGTTTTTAGTATTACTTCTACGTGAAGTCAACGATTTACATAGTTGAAGATGCTAATTTCAAATAACAGACTGTAGTGGTAATTTGTATACGATAGATGGAGTAGATGAAAGCATAGAGTTGATAGTTCCGTTAGAGTACGGCAGTGTGAAGATTGTATATAGATATTAGACAAGCGAGCTAGGACAATTAAATTTAATTTGACACATAAGGTTCATGTGATGTTGTGGTTCAATTCCGCATTATGATATCACATGAAAGTTATGTGAAATTGTAATGAATATTTTCCACTGGATATGTGATTTATTCTTTGAGTGTATACTTCTAGAATGAGTAAATTTTTCGACGATTTTCGTCATATTCGAAAGTTTTACTTAGTTTACAAAGTAAACTACGTTTTCTAAAGATTGAGTCGATCTTATATTCCATGTAATGTGGAAATCCGTTAGTTACTTAATACTGGTCCTTTTGCAGGCCAGCAGCGGGGGAACGAGCACATCTTAGTGAGAGATTCAACTTTCCACCACTTAAATATGGAGAAATCGACAATCAAAAGAGCAATTTATAAGCTTATTAATACGATTCTAAACACTTCGTGCTCAAAAAGTGCGGATGAATCAGGATCAGAGTTGCTGAAACGATTCAAATAGGAAGGAATATCGAAATAAAGCTCATCGAGAAATGAAGAGTACTGTACAACGAAGCCAAGTAGGATGAATTGGCGGTAAACACTAACACTGTTGTATCGATTTGACAAATAGAGTTTTAAAACAAGATATATCAAGCAACATATTCATTACAATTTGCAAAATAATTACACAGCTGGGGAGAAAATCTTGGCTAAATATAACACAATTTGTTGATACCAACCTTTTTGCTTTTCTCGTACACCAAGGTGTACCGAAAGGCTATGATATCACTTGAAAAACACAATTTCGTTCCAAGACCTGAAGAGACGAATGGCATATAAATACCAATAGACTCATCTCAACGGGATCGGAAAATGTTTTTGAATGTGTGTATATATGCATGTATGTATATATTTATGTACGTATGTATGTATGTATGTATGTATGTAGGTATGTATGTATGTATGTATGTTTGTATGTATGTATGTACGTTTTCTTATAGTAAGGAAAGCTTCAAAAGCCCGGCCTGTCACTGTGTTGCGTGTTTGTTCTACTTCTGGCACAGTGTGGGACTTTTAACCACTAAAACCTTACCCGTATCTAGCCACTATCCCCCCGGAACTCCCCTAGAGTATTTCGTCGGGGGGCCTGTGTTCAAGCACTTCTCTTTAGCTCAGCTAGCCGGTGTTGCTAACTTGCTGATCATCTCTCCATTTTCGCTGCAGCTCCGACAAAATTTGCGTCACTGCCCTGCTGACGACGCTCCACGTGCTCTCATCCCGGCACATTTCACTGACGACATTTCTCGCGCTAAGGGCCGGCATCTCCACTCGCACTGCCTCAAATCTTGGGCAGTAGAAAACCACGTGCTCCGGCGTTTCGTCTACGTTGCCACACTCCGGACAGAGGGGTGACGTTGTGTGTCCAAAGCGATGCAGGTACTTCCTGAAGCAGCCATGACCAGACAGGAACTGCGTCAAGTGGAAGTTGACTTCTCCATGCTCCCTGTTCACCTAGCATGGGTGAACTCATGATCTCATGGTTATCTATGCAAGCAGGGAGGCACGGTCGGTGTAAGTCAGGAATGTTACATCTGAGCCTACTACTCACCAATCATCAATTGGTGACGAGTTTTGAACGTATCCGGAGGCCTGCCAAGGTTTTAGCGGGACGGGGGCAGCCGCACTATTAGCCCACTCGCCAGTTCAAGAAGGTGTCGCCCTTCTTTACTTAGGGAGCAGAATAGCACGACTGTCAGCCCTGTAGCGTGGTATCCAGTCCATTGTGCCGTGTCGTGTCCATAGTTCCATGCCGTGTAACACCTCTCACTCCGGTTGGCACTCCTGCGGGTTGACGAAGCATTTCCTCTATCGCCGTGTTATGGTTACCGCGCCAGTGTTCGCGTCGCACCCCCTCACTTTGCTATTGTCAGAAGGACAACATTGCCCAGGCTACACCACGGGGAGGTGTAAGGTAGGAACTTGTGAGAACCAGAGCTAGGTTGTCAACTCACCATTTGTAGCCCAATATGTATGTATGTATGTATGTATGTATGTATGTATGTATGTATGTATGTATGTATGTATGTATGTATGTATGTATGTATGTATGTATGTATGTATGTAAGTATGTAAATTCGTACGAGTGTAAATCACTCAATTTTCGCAGAGATGGCTGAATCAATTTGAGTGGAATAAGTTCCAGAAGATGTATTTCAGATCCCCATAGATCGCTATTGAATTTTTCTCGATCGCCTCGCCACAATGGCCTCTGTCAGATGTACCGGGTACCCCGGGAAGTGGACGGATTCTGACATGCGTCGAAATGCATCGTGCGATACCTCAAATCACATGGAACTCAACATAATGATCAGTGAAATATTTATTTTCCTTAATTTAAAGCTTTCCTGATCCTTTGAAGAAGTTCGTTATGGGGTTTCCTTTCGGGTTCCCTTTGATTTTTCTCGATTTTTTCCACATTTTTACGACTCTTATTCAGACACAAAGAGGCGAAAATGGCTGCTTCGTTCAGCACCAAAACTGTGGGTGTTCTCGAATAAAAAGATGGAATAGGATGGAAACACACTGTCTGCTTCATTCAGTTTTTCAGTGACAGTGACTAAAGACATTCAAGTTATAGACCGGCCAACGCGAGTTGACGTATCCAAACAAACCATCAAATCGTATGGAGAATGTTCGTTTTGGATACAACATGGCAGCACATTGACAGGTCTATAACTATGACCGTCTACATATAACAATGGTGGATATAAAAACGCACGAAATTCTAATGCATCTTGCAAAATGCATCGCACGTGTAATTTTATTAAAGGTGTAGCACAGTGTAACCAAATAAATTTATAAATTTTCCCTTGTTTACTAAAGCCTGTAAATATCTGTGAACAAAATAATTGTGAATTCATTAAATAGGCAAAGTTGAGTTTAATCATGCAAGTTAAGTTAATATAAATTTAGTGACTTAAATTGAGGTTGTTTGTATTTTGTCAAATTTTATTAATTATTTAATAATTTATTTAACATAAATAAAATTTCATAACATACTTTATTTACATGCAATATTTCATGACAATATATGAATCCATATACTAAATTTATTAAACGATGGAACGGGAGGGAGCATCAGGACATCATTGAAGTTGAAATTGGACAATGGAGTGGAGCGCCAACCGGAGTCTAGGAGGGAATGTACACTGTCATTTTCTTTATTCGATTGTGGTCGTGTGCATTCTACTCCAACCGTTGCAATGAAATTCACGCACCCTACTCAAACAAACCATCCCATGGAAAGCTTAACTAGTATTGAGAATTTCGTTATTCGTTTTTTTTAGATCATGATGTTGGAAGGAGATTCTCTTATTCCCACGGGTTTTGCTTAAGTGTCTCTGCTTACTGGTCCGCTCAACCCATTTTGGCCCTTCATACAGCAATATTTTGAATTCAGAACGATAAAAAAATTTGATCTTTCTGTTAAGTGGAGCCGCATGCAGGGCAAGACCCAAGCTATGATGATGGCTACTTAGATAGATACATACATGCATACAAAAGCAGTCTCAAAGACACTAAGTCACTAAAACGACACGTTTCGGAGTTACAGTCAACTTTCCATATCTCGATATTGAAGGGACCATCGAAATACGGAGAGATCGAAATATAGAACAATAATAGACTTCTTGATAGTTTGAAGGAACCGAGATAACCATCGAGTTATAGAAAAAAGTGTTTACATATCGAGATATAGAACATAGTGATATGAAGTGTTGTCGGTATTAATTCTGATCTACCTGATTGGGTCGATCGAGACACATCGCGGTAAGATATCTTCGAGCTGTGGAACGTAAAATTTTTAATTGAAAGATGCAGTACCTGAAACGGTGGGTGAGGAATGGCGAACATTCTACGAGCGCAATAATTCGAACACGATTGAAATTACGTGGCGAACAGGGTCACCAAAATTCAAGCACTGACAGAGGGAAACGCATGGAGTAGAGGTGTGCGCCGCCGCGACACGCCGACGCCGCCGACACTTTTTGGGCCACGCCGCCGCCGACACAATTTTATCGGCGCGCCGATTGTTCAGAAATAGTCACGCCGCCGGTCTACGATTTCCCACGCCGACGGACATTTTTTTACGGTGCATACGGCTCTTAGGCTCTGAACCATTTGGTGGATTATTTTAACTTTTAGTTAAAATTTGACAGATGGAAAGTTATCGATGAACCCCGCTATCCGAGCATGGTTATTTCTGACAGACAAGAAGTTAAATTTTGACAACGGTGGGTCGAAAACCGGTCGATTGACAACACGGGGATTTTCGAAAATAGAAAATAACTTTCGAAATGTCACTTTTAACCACGAGTTAATTTTAACTCGGCAAATGGTTCACAGCCTTAGGATGGCGTATTTTTTTTTTCATACCTTATATACAAACCTTGATATATCACTTTTGACAATCGTCTCTTCGACTCACTGTCCTATGTCAAGAAAAACAGGTCTGGCGATGTGAATTTGTCGCCTCTTTCATTCTCCTACTGTTATCATTCAACAGCGAGTGTGACGTCAAACACGCTTTTCCATTTCCATTAGACGCCAGGCGATGTCCTTGACATGGATCACTGCCTATTGCTTTTTCACTTTATAGACGATTTGAACTTTTTACTCCCATTACAAAACCCTATAAACATCTGTCAATATGTGCGTAAAGTATTGCACACTTTGTCTTATCTCTTCGCTCCAGTGATAAATGCTGTAAAAAACTGTCATTAGTTTCGTGTATCAACGTTGCCGCAACGGTACTTGGCTGTTGTTGATTTTCGTGGGCGTGGGCGTGGGCGATTCATGCATAAAGCGCCCAAAAGCTTTTGATTGAAAAGTTGACAAGTATCCGAAGTGACTTGTGAGACTTGTAAGAATTTCTTTTTGTACCAAATGACTTCGATTGCCAATTTCTCGGAAATGAATGTTTACTCTCCATCGCTACCTAAACACCAAAATGAATCATTGTTTGAGAAACAGCATACATTCATTTTCGTCGAAATCAAGTTTTGAGTGGTTCCTAAGAGTATCAATAAAACAAAAGTAAGGATCCCCTTTACATCAGGACATGAACAACTAATTTCTAGCTTACTTTTTTAAAATGATGTTCTATTTTTGTAAACCATGATTTGATAGTCAATTATAGATAATTCTTAAAAACATATAATATCATATCTTTGGCTTTTGTACATAATTAGAGCACTAGGTCAACATAAGACTATCAAAAAGAGCCAAAGTACACTAGTGCGTTTTTCGATTGTTTGAGAAACAGCTTAAGCCCACTTTTTAAAAAGTTCTCTATTTTAAGCCTGATTGAACATTTACCGAGGGAGGCGACACATCTAAATCTCAAGTTTAGATGTTCAACAAATCTCACACTAGCGAATCAATCTTCGAAAAATCTTCTTTCATTTGTCGCATCTACTTGCATTGCTCATCATCTTTTTGCAGGAAATCTTCAGAATCGTCATCAATCTTCTTTCTATCTACTTAGCGTGCGCGCAGCTAGCCACAGCAAAACACAATATTTTTTACATCGTAGATAGAGTCGTCCCCCTCGACATTTACGCAAACAAGTGCTCAGATATCAGGCCATCACTGGTTTTGATCAACCTCATCTTCATAAATAGTACAATTGGGATTTTTTTTAAATATTCCGTTTTTGTTGTTTTGCATCGAATGGATTTATGCTCTTTCTCAAACAAATTATTCATGTTTTATGTTCTTTTGAATTTAAATAAAATATTGAATTTTCGACGTTTTTGTCAATCTGTCAACGCTTGATTTTTTTTTTCAATCTACAAAAAAATGCAAAACCTTCAACAATGAAAGATAAAAAAAAATATTTAAACATGAAATGCGTGCCAAATAAATGTTTACAAATTCCATTATTTATCCAATAGTTTTTCCTGCTTATTTATAGTTTTTTTTTCGTTGTATCATTATTATGCCTGTTTTATTAGATTTTAATTTTTTAAGCTCGTCATGTTCGGAAAATTTTTAAAATATCAACTGAATTTTTCCGGAATTATTTTCAATGGACCACTTTGTCAAGCAGTTTTGGCGTGGGTTTCTACCAGTGATCTCAAAGTAGACCAACAATTAACATTTTTTTTAAATACGCAAATTTGGCTACTTTTCTCCAGGTTCTAGTAGAAAAAAAATTCAATATTGTTCGTGGTTAAATGACGTTATCTACCACTTGAAATTTACAATACAGCAATATTTTGTTTTTAGACGTTTTCTTTTAAAACCTCGAGAAAGTTATCCAAAATCAGTGTGCTCCATAAAAAAAAATATTTGTTGGTCTAGTTTTGAGAAATAACTGGTAGAAAGTCACGCTGAAACTGCTTGGTCCATTCTTAATTATTTCAGTTTTTTCGCTTTTCTATTCATAAAGTGAAAAGAAACATAAACTTCCGAGACTCCTAAGCCCAAACCTGTCCAATAGTCCCTCAAAAGAATGATTCTTCTTTGCAACAGTCTTTTTGTTTCCATTGCACTGTACATAAATGCTTGAACATGGACATGACCATTATAGTGCTGTTGTTAACCTATTTCCCTGTGATTATAAATAATTTTTAAAATGAAACTAACAAGTCATATAACTCGACACTGAAAAATTTTGCAAAGAGTAAACAAAGTATAGTTTTTTTTAAGTGATAGTGAATAGTGGAAGTGAAAAGTGAATAGTGAAAAGTGATACACATGTAGTAGAATTAAAAGGAAGATATCATAAAAAAATGATTCACATTTTCGCTTGAATTTGTCCATTTTGGAGCTTCAACAATTTTCAAGATGGCATCTTTGACATATATAAAAAGTACTCGTAAACGGCACTACTCGCATAATTATTTATTATAACCGTAAAAGTTTTAGTACATATCAATCGTTAATGTAATTGTTAAAACGTTATATATCCCATATAAAGTTGATTGATGTTATGAAACCGTATTTGCACTTAAATAATACCATCACCATAACCCTGAACCATAGATAAAAAAGTTAAATTAAAGTTCTTGTTCTGAAAATGTATGAAGAAATCCAAATTTTTTTAATGATAATTCTGATTGAAATGATGCTTGAGACAAAAATGTAGAGAACAATGCCTTTCAAGGAAAAATTAAACTTTTTTTCAGTATTTTAACTAAAAAAAAAAAAAAAAAAAAAACAAATTTAGAACACAAAATGAATATTGCCGATTATTGATTTTTTTTTTCAAGCGAACCGCATATTAATTTATTATTATTGTAGAAGTTTTACGATTATTAATTAAATAATATCCAATAAGCGATATGTTCCATATAAAGTTGATCGATATTGTGAAAGTTAATTTTAACCTTTAGGATTACCATTGTTATAAAAGTTCGTGAACCATAGATAAAAAAGTTCTTGTTCAGAAAATGTATGTGGAAATTTAATTTTTTAAATGATAATGGCTCTTAACAACCCATTATTTTTATTATCCACATAAAAACTATAATAAATAAGGTTACAACTTTATCATTCATACGTCCAAGTGAAGTTCATAATTATTATAGTCAAGGTTAAGCGCGTAAGGTCAAGTTATCATTCATGATTATGCTGGAAGCTCATGAAAAATGCAATTTTTTTTAATGTTAGAAACACACTCGTAAATTGACAAAATCGTAGAACATGAGCTTTTGGTCAAATCTTGGAACTTTTGTATTGAAGTATTTTGAAAACAATGTTTGAGACAATCTAAATAATTTTCTGTGAAAAAACATCAACAAAAGCGCAGCGAATCCAAACACATAAAGAAACCAAAGATAGAGACAAAACGCTTTCTACGACCATGACGCTAAACTCTTTCTGTAATAAGTATTAGATTTTTATCCAAATGAGCTATCTGTGCATTTTGGAATTGAACAAATGTTTCAAATTGCATTGATGTTAAAATGTTGTGATTTTAATCGAATTAGACTCATTTCAATTTGTTCATGTTCTAACATCTCACAAATTTAAACTAAAAAAATATGATGATGAGACGTCACGGTTGATGCATGTGTTCGTTATTATCGATTTCAGCGGATTCTCATGGATACATTATATAATTGAAGAAATGTAAACTGTGCGATGTTTATCTTTATATTTACCGTACATATTCATTGTTCAATTTGTACCACGCCGATTCACGCCGCCGCCGCCGCCACCTTAAAGTGCTATCGCTGTGACGCCGATGACGCCGCCGCCGCCGAGCATAATTACCCCGCACGCCGCCGCCGACCATTTTTGAATCGGCGCACACCTCTAGCATGGAGAATTCACCAATCCTGTTATGCAAGACATTGTAGAGACCGCCCATGGGCCCACCTGGTCGGAGGATCCTCCCGAAGAAGGCCAAAAAATTGTTGGAAATCCACCAGTATAAGAATAGGAGTGACGGCGCAATGTAGTGGTTTGCGCTTCGTCGAAATAATATGGGTTCATTTCGAGTTAATTAGCAACGTTCTCTGACGTGATATCAAAATTATTTTTTTGCTGTGTAAATTTACCTCATGTTTTCCCAGGTTTTTCCAGGATTTTCCAGGGAAAAATTCCCGATATTGAGAAAAGTAAAGATTGGATTCACTCAGTCTATTGATACTACTCCAAGACTGAATTTTCGTCAATTTCCTCATTTTCCAGCAGATTTTTTAGGTTTTCCACAGAAAATCATGAGACAAATTTTTCTCATCGCTGAGTTCCTGCACTTTTGGCGATTATGAGTGAACTAAACTAAAATTTGGGTCGTTCTCATTCGCCATGTGATTAAGCGTCATGTACAACTTACTGTACCCTGAAGCACAGAAACGGACAGGTTTTCTACCGGCTTGCGAGCTGATTCAAACTGAATAGGAGGTTCTCGGAGGAAATCAAAAATCGGCCGTCGAATACTTATATTCGTCGAAATTCTCCTTGTCTTGGATCAAACCTCGAATCGACGAAAATGGAATCCTGCGAGTTGGTGGAAGACTACCGTACTCCGAGCCGAAGAAACACTGCAAACTAAACATCCATGCGTTCTCGTAACTGGTTCTGCACTACTGTTTGGCAGCAAAATTGGCCATTAGGTGTTTCCAAGAAAAACCGTCGATTAACCAGTAGAAAATGGGTACACTAACAACTGTGGTTGCGACACCGTTCTCCAAGTCTGGTACTGGTAACTTCGGACCAGTATACAGTAAAGCTTACGAATTCATGAAAACGGTATCCTGCGAAGAATGGAAAGATGATCAAATTCAAGAATATTGATTGCTCACTCTTGCGATCCACAAAAGGTTCAACCACGGCAATATGTCAACATGGGAGGTATGCCGGACCTGGAATTCAGCAATACACTGTTCAGACGGCAATAGGTGCAGCGGCAGGTTCAACACTTTCAAAATTGTTGTGCCTGGAATATTTATTGCAGCTTCAATGCAGAAGTAAACATTGGCAGTTATCAGAATAAAAGGAGATCGGATCATTTGTTGTCATCGTCGACACAATGCTAGATCGTATACAAGAACTTCACCCAGGCAACGATGGAGTCACTCGCGTCGTTACAGTACGGACATCAACCGGTCCGATGAAACGTCCGATAGCATAGTCCGAGATATGGAACATTGAAATATGGAGTGTTGCCGGTATTAATTTTGATCCATCTGATTGCATTCCTGAACCAGGGGAGGAGCTTAGGGGTGGGTTTTCGTTGTCTCATCAGAGCGTTATCGTCAGTTTTAATGGTAGTTCGGCTAGATTCGTTTGGAGTTTAACCGGCTATGGTAGGTGACCAGTGGGCGGCGATGAGACTCATCGAAACCACTTTCATCACATTTTTTTTTAATTTTAATTATTTAATTTGTATTACCAATAATAGAACCATCGAAAAAAAAAATTGATCAAAGCTTTAATTGAGAAATAGAAGAACTTTAAAATTTTAATCCCATCTGCATAATCAACCCATATTTTCAAGATGGTCAAAAGAAGCATAAACTACTGTGTGGCATATACAATGTTACTCTATGATAAGGTAAGTTTAGAAAAACTTCCAGGACCAGATCGGCAATCGATCCTATTGAGAAGCCCTCTGCCATTTGCCATTGAACTTTCCCGAGATGGTTCGAGTTGCTATTGATGTATACAGTTATGATACTCCGTCATTTGATAAATATGCAAAAGGAAACATACGTTCCCATCCACATAAATATCTTTTCATAAATAAAAGATAACGCTGCGTTTGGACGAAATCATGGATACCACAAGCAAGCGCAAGTCGAGATCTACCTCTTTTCCCTATAAACTTCCTCCGCCACATCCTCGAGCTCGTTCCGTATCACAGCGAAATGATAAACTGGGACAAAATTGAATTTTTCCTCTCCAATATTTATTCGGTTAGACATAATTTAATTTTTACTTTCGACATGAATTTATGCAAACAGCACCGGAAGAGTTTGCAGACGAAGGTTGCTGGAGCGGCAAAAATCTGTCCGGTTGAGTTTGGGTTGAAATATGTTTGCATGATGCGCGCCTCTTTCCTTCTAATATCCGCCACGCGATCCCATCTTGTTGTGCTGTAGCAACGCGCTGGGAAAATGGCGGAAAAACCATAACCCGGCAACCATTGTGAACCAGATGATGCATTAAATATGGAGGGTGTTCGGATGGAAATTTATTTAAAGCAGCATCAGCAGCAGAAGCATCTTGTGCCGTTTCGCTATTCCGCCTCCGCCGGTGGGCTTCAGTGGGTTGGTGGTGCTTCCTAAACCGATTTACACCGTGCCCTGGAAGGGATTCCTTTTTTGCCTTCCCCCCAGGACCTCCCAGTTGCAATAAATACGTCAACATTTTTCATGAACCACCCCGAACCGTCACTACGCTTGGCTCCTCCGATATCGATGGTGAAAAATTACTTCCTTCCGACTTGTTTGCTTGTGGGATTTGAATTTGGAATAAAATGAATCGAAATAGAACAAACGGAACAAAGTTCACGCGACGCCCCTGTGAACGCTCATTTGCGATTCAATCAGCATATTTTCCGGCCTTGGCAGTGACGTTGCCAAAGGCTAATGTGGAATTTATTGCAGGCGGGGGTTGTTTTTAGAATTGGTTCCAATTTGCAGAGCTCGCTTGGGTGTGAAAGGAAGCTGAATTGAATTGGCACATGCTGAGTAAGTCTATTAAAATGTAAGAAAAATGTCACCCTCACACACACTGCAGGTTTTTGATTGTTTGTTGAAATCGTTACACTCCAGCGATCAAATTTTAGTCTCAGAGAGAAAATGCAGAGCTAGAGAGTGAGATCCAACGTCTGTGGGCTACGGAACAACAGTTGCAGTCCCAACTAGTAGCCACTTGTCAACGGACACAAAAAGCGATTCGTCTGCGGAGTCAACCGGAAATGGACTACTGGGCGTTACGTGACGAAGTTCATCAGTTGGAAGATGTCGCTCAAGCACGTAACGAAGGTCAATTGTCAGTAAGTGGCAACAAAAGTCCACCATTAGCGAACCAGCTGATTTATTGGAAATTATAAATTACTAAACATAAAACCAGTCTTCACGAAACATAGACGGCGTTGAGCTTGAGTTTCAATTTCTTCAGTGCACGTTCATTGAACGCGCGTGTTATCTTTCGACCTCAGGTGTACTCTGCACATCGAACGTGATACTTCGTACCTGCACGCAAGTGTGAACATTAGAGGCTTGCTATGTTGCAACAGAAAGGACAAACAAAATCGATGGATGCTTCTTATATGCCTTTAGCCCTAGGTGGGTAAGAGAGGTGACACAGTAGGAAGAAGTGTTAGTTTGTTTACTAAAATGAACTATGCCCATTTTGTTAGGGCAAGTTTTGCTACCAGAAATGCTCCTCGTGTTTATTAGCGAAATTCACATCAAATGTTGATTATTTGTGTAGGAAATCAGTTTGGCAGGGCATTTGTGACCAGCGTACACCTTTCGGTCATGTGAAACAGGTCAAAAACCGTCCAAATTCGCCCAAAAATAATTTTGTTTTGAATTTCTGTATGGCAAAATAGTGAAATTTTCGTGAACATTAACGGCAAAGAACTCACTAACACTGGGAGACCGTCCCAAGTAGCACAACGCTAAGGCAAAAAGTTACAGCAACTTGATTATGACTGAAATAAGTCACATTGAAGTTGCCTCAACTGTTTTGCAACAAGTGTGCTGCTAGGGGTGAGTTCCTGCCCACCTGTCATTTTTCATCTCGCCTTTAGCCTGCACATCTTTCAGAGTAATAACAGACGAGAGGTTAACATGCCAGTCTGATACACTCAAAGTTCATGGTTCGAGCTTGAATTATTCCGTTTTATAATTCTTTTAAATATTATTCTTTCTTTCCAACGCCAACGCCTGTTGGCTGCCCTTGAACCTTGAATACGAACGATGTTTTTTAAACGCTTAAGCAAACAATGTACGGACATAAACGTTCACTGAAACAAGGACCATAGTTAGGAATACTATTTTGCAGAAAACACTTATTATCAATATAACCACGCTTATTACTGTTAAATCTATTATGAATTCAGTTTAGTTTACCATGAATGTTAACAAATTTACTATGATTCTAGCAAAACTACTATGCTTGCTCAAAATGCCTAGTAATTTTGATAGAAATTATAGTAAAATTAAATGAAATTGTTTTCTGCAAAAATCTATTGGTGAGCGTATTTAATTTAAACCAGCAATATAGTATTTTTGCCAATGGATTTTGTTTCAGAGTTGTTGAGGTGCGAGATGTTTTTATGACAGGTGGGTAGGAACTCACGGTCTCCCAGTTCACGAAAAGTTCACTATTTAGCCATACAGAGATTCAAAACAAAAAATTGTATGGGCGGATTTGGACAGTTTTTGACCTGTTTCATACGACCGGAAGGTGTATGCTGGTCACAAATGCCGTGCAAAACTGATTTTCTACGCAATTAATCTACCTTTGATGTGAATTTCGCTAATAAACAAGAGGAGCATTTCTTATAGCAAAACTTGCCATAACAAAATGGGCATAGTTCATTTTAGTAAACAAACTGATACTTCTTCCTTGTGTGTCACCTTTGATGCAGCTCCTAGGTTGATGTGTGTGTATGAGATAATGCTTATGTAATGCACATCAGTGAAGTTGGTGAAGTGGTTGAGACCAGGCTTGCTGAAACTCCTCAAACTCACTAGAGGTTTTAAGACACTCTTGTCCTTCGAGTTTAGCCAGCTCTCACCTCGAGTTAGTGGCGGCCGAGATGAAAAATGACAGGTGGGCAGGAACTCACGGTCTCCCAGTGTTAGTGAGTTAATGTTCACGAAAATTTCACTAGTTTGCCATACAGAAATTCAAAAAACATTTTTTTTGGGCGAATTTGAACGGGTTTTGACCTGTTTCATATGACCGGAAGGTGTACGCTGGTCACAAATGCCGTGCCAAACTGATTTCCTACACACTTAATCAACATTTGTTGTGAATTTCGCTAATAAACACGAGGAGCATTTCTTAAACAATTTCAAAACTTGCCATAACAAAATGGGCATAGTTCATTTTAGTAAACAAACTAACACTTCCTTCTACTGTGTCACCTCTCTTACCCTCCTAGGGCACGGTCGAAGCGCGCCGCTCATAAGCGCGATGTAACTCCGCCCATAAGGATTATACACAGGTGTGTAACTTTGATAGTATTTTATGGCAGCGGCTTGAGGACAAATCCTGGATACAGAGCAGCCGTGGAATAAATCAATGAGCGCAGTCGTACCATAGAGGTAACTCTAAGACCACTGGGTCCCGAAGAAAATCATTATTATTTTTGGCTCACTCAGTACCAGAACAACGGTCCCAAGCAGTCCCAAGCTATTTCACTCACCCCTGCATGTTCTGCATGAATCCACACACCCCTGATGTTATCTGTCAAACTTTCATAGCGAATCAAAACAAACATAGTGTAGTAATAGAATTTAAACTAGAATAGGGTACGTTAATCGTTTGCTTGGGACCAATAGGCTACTAAAGTGGTGAGCCAATTTAAAATCGTTAGTTTCGTATTGATTGTTGGTCGTACGGCTTAGGAATCCGATTTTGACTGACAAATGGGTGTGCCTTTAGAGGGTGCTCTAACTCTTCGAAGGAACATTTCATATGAAAACAAGGATGACCGTATCAAAACCGAATGCTTCATCATTTCTCAATAATAATGGAGTAAAACGATATGTAGAGGGAACCAAAATTGGGGAGTGGCGTAGCTAGAAAATTTTACTGGAGGGGGCCTAGGGGGGGCCTGTGGCATATTTTTGTTTTGTTAAACTACGGTTAAATTCAAACTCTTTAGCTGTTATTCAATCAGAAGGCGTCAAGGCTATTTGTTATTTAAACTTCCTGTTGGATACTGGAAATGTATTCGACAAATAATATAAACTATTATGGCGAAGCTTACTATTTTTTTTAATGGTGAAACATTAAATTTAATTATATTTACTTCAAAATAAGCATATTTTCTGGATCTCATAATGATTTTAGGGATCTCTGATTTTACGAAAATTGTTTTGTTAGGTAATTCTGCGAGTTATATGATTCCCTGAATTTTGTGACTAGATTTATTGCAGGTCTTCTATATTCAATCATCAATTAAATCACAGACATAGGTACCATAATAAAATTCAAGGACTTATAATATAAACAAATCTGGCTGTTGTTCAATATTTTATAAGACCACTTTTCGGCCCCGGAACCGCTGTGTCCCAGATGGAGACCAGCCAAGACCCCAAGCTACTGGTCTAGAGCCGACGGTAGCTTCCAGGGTGGGCACACAAAGCCACAAAGGTTCCGGATATCAGGGCGTTCGGGCGAGGGAGACCTTTCGGATGTAAGGAGACCTAGAAAAATGTGAATTTTGTTACCTTACGCTTTATTCGGCCAGTGATGACAGTGGGGGCCGTGCAGAAATCGGGTGATGGTTAGATCTCGGCCCTACGTGGCTGTAGAATACCGAGGTTGGCAGGTCGGGTGGGATGACGGGCGGTAGTGCCGCTCTAGACGGTGATCGGGCGGTCGCCAGGAAGGAAATCGATTCTTGCAGCGTTGGTGGCAGTGATGGATGCGACGATGGTGGCGGCTATGAACCCAGCGCTCAACTGCGCCTGTTCACTATTCGGCGTCGTCGACCGCCGACGCTGTACCATGAGTGACGATAGCTTGGTGGACAGCGGACCAGCAGGGCGTGTTCTTGAACCTCCGGGAAGCCTGGCTACGGCGATGTAACCTTGTGGGGTCGCCCGGAGCCAGCAGAGACCGACGTTGTCCGATGGTGTGACGAGGAACTAGCGGAACGCGCTATGGCGCCGGTGGAAGGCCGGCGGGAGGGCGACCGACGAACGGGCAATCCGTGGAAGTAGAACCGGGGATGATCGCTATACCTGGCCGGTACGTGGACGGCTTGGCCTTGTAATAGCGGTGGTTGGCGGCCACAATGGTCGACTTGCTGTTGGAACTAACAGTCCGCGCTTTCACGGCAACGAGAGGCCAATCCTTGCTAGGCGCTTTGGTGACGACCCGACAAGCACAGTTGCTGGAAAACTTTCGGTCTGATAACCCGGACCCGGAGATGATTAGACGGCCGCACTGATACCGGACACTTCACAAACCGCGTGGGTCGAAACGGGGGTCTTGATCCCGAAAACGTCTGTTTTAACTCCAAATTTCATTCGTCCTCGGCAGAGGCTCGCCACTTACTGATCCTCTCGCTCAGTCGGGATCTCTTTCCTCCGTTCTGCTTCGGCCAGTCGTTTGCGATCCTCTCCATCCATTCAAAATAAAATCGAAAAACTTACCTAGATTCATTTCAAGAGGAAAATTCTTCGAGATAAGAAAGTAGACAAAATTTGGATTTTAAAATTTCGAATCTCAGTCATAGACAAATTATGAAAAATCAGGTTATAATTTAATTTCCTTCAGACTTTTAAGATACCTCCTAGTTGAATGATTGATTTCCTTTATATATGGGATTTTCACTACCTATTAACTTGTGATTTGTGAAGATTCTAATGTTGGAAGAAAAAAGAAAATTATAAAGCATTTATCAAGATTTTTTTTTCGAAACATCGGACTAACTAACTTTCCTGATCACCGAGTTAGATAAAAAAAATCGAGATTAAAGTCCCAATTAAAACTTTAATTCTGTTGATTCACGGTATAAACACACTATTGCCAGTGTAGTAGGGTAGGCGTAGCATAAAAGCTGTAGTGTAACTCGCACTGAACAACTGCAGTATTGTGCGAAAGTTCACGAAAGCTACCGACTGTACCGAACTTATACGAAGTGGCCGTTTCAACTCGATATTGTCGACTCTTCTAATATAAGATATCTCACCCATGATTTAGGATTAGTTATCAAATAGTACTTTGGCACGGTTGGTCACCGAATAAATAATTAGAAGTAGTTAGTGTAATAAATGTAGTATTAATCGTTCAATAAAGTGTTTGCCTAAATGTAATAAGTGTGTTAAGCGAATAAAGTGGCTGTAAAATTGTACGAAAGACTATGTGTGATTGTGTGCAATAAGAAGAAATCTCCTTTCAAAGAGCTTTTTTATCGAAGAACACAACTTGCTCATCTGATAGAGGAAGAGCTCAAGAGTTATTTCCAAAAAGATTGAACTTCAAACTCATATGATTGTGCCCTTGTTGGTAACTAGATACTTTTTTAAATTCATTCTACAAAAGCTTATTAGGTTTACTTTAATTTTCAATTTGAAATTATGTTAGTTTTGGTTGAACCCATTCGGTACCAATTTATAATTCACTCGTAGTTTATATGGATAAGATCTTTTTCGGTGTTTTTTATATCAATAAACACACACATAATAGAAAAAAAAAATTTACTGTTCTAAGCCATCCCAATCCTGGAGTGCTAATTCTTGATAATATAGCTAAATCACCAGGGTCTTACCTATAGAAAATGTACTAACATATCCATAAAATATAAATTCATCATCAAGATTCCATCAGATTCAATTGGCCGAAGTACTTTTGAATACTTTCTGATCAACCTGCAGTTTTCGAAGAATATAAATATGAGCGACGTCATTTGTACTTTCTAACAGTTTGAGATTTTAAGAACTTGATCAAGCTGATGTCTTGAAAAACTATCCAAAGAACTTCACTAATATATTCGTCTATCTGGAGATGTTTTGAATATGTCCTGCTGTCTAGGACGCGTTTTATGAAAGCCTGGATAAAACCTATGATGAGTGCCCTAAACACAACGTGAAGATTGTCATCGGAGATGCAAACGCGCAGGTCGGAAGAGAGGAATTCTTTCGCCCAATCATTGGAACGGAGAGCCTTCACTCTGCAACGAATGATAATGGCCTGAAGCTGATAAACTTCGCTGCTGCTCGTGATATGGCCATCAGTAGCACCCACTTTGCACGCAAGGATATCCGAAAGCACACCTGGAGACACCCTAATGGCGGAACTTGCTCCCAGATCGACCACGTGTTGGTGGATGGTCAACATTTCTCGGATGTCGTAGATGTCAGGACCTTCAGGGGTCCTAATATCGACTCGGATCACTACCTCGCTGTCGCGAAAATTCGAGCGCGTCTATGGACCGTTACGAGTTCGAGAAACCGGAGATCGATGCGTTTCAACATCCAGCTTTTGACAGTAGATGGTGTTGCTGCAGAGTGCCACCAGAAGCTGAATGAGTGGATAGCGGAAATCAACGTGAACGAGAATCTCAACCATCTGTGGGAAGCTGTCCACGGAGCGGTGAGCACAACAGCACGAGAGGTGATAGGTACAGCTCAGAAGCGCCCCCGGAACGGGTGGTTTGACGAGGAGTGCCAGCGAGTGACAGAGGAGAAGAACGTCGCCAGAAGCCGGATGTTGGTGTCTGGTACCCGTCAGAACAGAGACCGGTACAGGGTAGCAAGGTCAGCCGAGAAACGAACCCATCACAGGAAAAAAAAGGCAGTACGAGGAACGCGTTATTGCTGAGGCGCGAGAAAGTATGGAGCAGAATGATATGCGAAGGTTTTACGCAACTGTCAATGCCGTGAGGAGTAAGACAGCGCCATCTCCCGCCATGTGCTATGACCATGAAGTTAATCTGCTGACAGATAAAACTATGGTGTCTGAAGGAGTACTTCGAGACGTTGCTGAACGGAGAGAACGAGAGAGTATATACAAACAGAACACACATCGACGACGATGGTCAAGCTGTGGAACCACCAGGTGAAGAGGTGAAAAAGACGATACGAGAGTTGAAAAACAGTAAGGCTGCGGGGAAGGACAAGCTCCCGGCCAAGCTTCTCAAACACGGAAGTGAGCAGCTGCACCAGATGATCCACCGTATACTGCTCAAGATATGGGAGGAGGATGAATTGCCCGCTAGTTGGTTGGATGGTCTCGTTTGTCCCCTCTACAAAAAGGGACACAGACTGGAGTGCGCCAATTACAGAGGAATCACGCTTCTGAAATCGGCGTATAAAATATTATAACGTGTTCTGTTCAACAGATTGAGACCGCTTGAGGAATCCTTCGTCGGCGAATACCAGGCTGGTTTTCGTGAGGGTCGATCAATGACGGATCAAATGTTTACCCTGCGTCAAACCCTTGAGAAGTTCCGGGAATACAACATGCAGACTCATCATCTGTTCATAGATTTCAAGGCAGCGTACGATTCAGTAAAGAGAAACGAGCTATGGCAGATAATGCAAGAAAACGGTTTTCCGACGAAACTAATTAGGCTGATTCGTGCAACGCTGGATGGTTCGAAATCATGTGTACGGGTTGCAGCAGGGAGATGCTCTTTCGAACTTGCTATTCCACATCGCCCTCGAAGGAGCGATTAGGAGAGCTGGCGTGCAGAGGAACGGTACCATCATCACAAAGTCGCACATGCTCCTTGGTTTTGCGGACGACATCGGCATCATTGGAATCGACCGTAGAGCAGTGGAAGAGGCGTTCGCGCCTTTTAAGAGGGAGACAGCGAGGATTGGTCTCACGATAAATTCTACCAAAACGAAGTACATGGTCGCCGGTAGAAAGCGTGGGAGCAATAGTGGTGTTGGTAGTGAAGTGGTGCTAGATGGCGAAAAATTTGAATTTGTGGACGAATTTGTTTATCTTGGTACTTTTGTGACGTGCGATAATGATGTTACCCGCGAGGTGAAAGGGCGTATTGCAGCTGCGAACAGGGCTTTCTACGGGTTGCGTAGCCAGCTGAAGTCCCGCAGCTTGCGTACGAAAACGAAATTCGCGCTGTACAAGACGTTGATTCTGCCGGTAGCCCTTTATGGCCACGAATCGTGGGCATTGAAAGAGGCCGATCGGAGAGCTTTCGGTGTCTTCGAGCGTAAAGTGCTGCGAACAATACTCGGCGGTAAACTGGAAAATGGCATCTGGCGGCGTCGCATGAATCACGAGTTGTACCAAGTATATAACGGCATGGATATTGTGAAGCTTATAAAACACGGCAGGCTACAGTGGGTTGGGCATGTGGCACGAATGCCGGAAGAGCGTCAAGCGAAGTCAATATTCAGCAGTGAAGCCGGAAGAGGACGTCGGCTTCGGGGTAGGCCACGCACGCGTTGGCTTGGTGCAGTTGAGGAGGACATTAGGTCCTTGAACGTCCAAGGCGACTGGAAGCGATTGGCTCAGGACCGAGACCAATGGAGACGGTTACTTCATTCGGCGCAGATTTGAATTCAACGAGTCGTCGCCCATCAGGTACTCAGGTACTAGGAAAGATGTCTGAATGAATATCCTGTAACCTATGCAACGTTCCCTGAACATCTACAAAACACGCTTAAGTTTAAAAAGATTCTCCATCTTCTACGAAGTTCTATGAACGTATTCCAAATTCCATAGTTTTATTCTACAAAGATATCTGAACATCTTCTGAAAAGACCTCATCATCTACAAATATTTCTGAACATCTGGAAAATGCCTTGAAATATGACGAAGTTCCCAAAACTTCCAGGAAGTTCATTGAGCTTTTTTGAAGTAAGATCTCTGACAAACTGCTACGAAGTTCAACGATTTTCCGTGAAGTTCCACGTATGGAGTTTCTTGAACTTGTACGTCATTTCCCGAACTATTCCAAGCTCATGACGCTTCAAAAAAAGTGTCCTGAAATTAAATGAAGAGCCCCGAACAATAGTAAGGTTCCCTGAGATTAAATAATGTTTATCTTCTACGAAGATTCTAAATCCTAATTAGAGTTCCCACTTCTACGCAATTTTTCTGAAGCTCTATGAAGTTCCCAGATTTTCTACTAAGTTTCGTTAATTTTTACGATTTTCATGTACTTATTCTTCAAATACTTCTGTAACCGCGGTGGGAGCTCGAAGACCGTTTGGAATGGAAAAATTTCCTAAACACTTCACCACGACACGTATTACGATACGATACGAACTATTTCCGCAAGAGACAAGAACGAAATTAAGATGCGCACTGTATAGAGATTTATTTTGACTGACTTGATACTGGTTTGCATATAGGTATATATGGGAATTCAGTCCAAAAGGGATTGATGAAAAGGCCTTTCCTACTCTCTATCGAGATCAATTGCTCTCCCTAGCTGATAACAGAAGAAAGATTAATAATGACATTCTGATGGGATTAAACGAGATCGATAGTACTATCTTATAACTTATATATTTATATTAGTGCATGAGAGTTTGTTGAAATCGGAATAAATTCATTTTCAATCCTAGGGTTGCTCCAAAAACTTCTATTTGAGGTTTTCCCTGAGGTTAGAGAAAAATCCCTGAACTCTTGGCCAACTTGTAGAGCTCTCTCGGCATTGATTCTTGAAGTCTATATTATTGAAAAAGGTGGACATTCATAAAAAATCAACAAAAATTAGAGGTAACCTGGTAACTGCTTGAAAAAATACCGGTGTTTAAAAAAAAACATCCAAAACTCCTGGGGGGGGGGGGGGGCTACATCATTCTGGAGGGGGCCTGGCCCCCTTGGCACCCCTATTAGCTACGCTAATGATGATAAGTATGGAATGATTTGAGAATATAATGCTCGACATATTTGAAGCGTCCTCTACGTCAAAGTTCGTCTACTTCTTTTGTCAAGGTTTAGTAGAAAATTATTTATTGAATTATTTAATGAACCAAATTACCAAATTCATATAATTGTGAAACACGACATCAAATAACCAGTAGGAGAATTATGGATGGGATTTGTTCAAATTTACTTATGGCAGCTGATAGCTGATATTAAGCACATGATAGCTTCACAATAACAGCCGCTTCCAGGGTACTTACCAGCAATAACTTCCTTCCAATATATTCGAATTAAAATTAGTCTTCCGCCACGCTGAAAATGTATCGCGTTTGCCATTGACAAGAGCGCTTGAGTATTCTTTGCATGTCATCAACGTTTGTGATCTATTGTTTTAAGTGTTCAAAGCTTTGGTGCTCGGTACAAATACAAAACTAACACCAACGATTAATTTCTTGACACAAATTATGAAGGATATGATTGATGACTCTGAGTCGGAGGGTACAACCCTCTCCCCCCTCTCCATTTGGGGCCCTGGCTTTAGCCCACCGTTAATACGGCACTGAGAGTTAATAAAATAAAGACCGTGTAGGTGTGGGAGATGCCTCCCTGGTGTCGGTAGCATTGGTATTCAGTACGGAAAATAGGATCGACGGAAAACAAATCGAGGAAAACCCGAAAGGCCGATATATACCCCAGAAAACCATCATCATGGTTAACTTCGGTGTAGAATTTCTCTCAAATCGTTTCCGGTTCACAGCGCACACTAAATTGGAGCCAATTTAGCATCATTTTTCAATCATTACCCGTGCGCTTTCATCAGCCTGCTTTTTTCCCTATACCTCTCAAGCACCATTAACCGCTTCTTGGAAACTCCATCTTATTCCGTATTTCAAGCTGAGAGTTTCCCTTCTTCGGTCTCGAGAAGCCAATTTATATTTCCAGCTCGGGAAACTATAACTTGATACCTTTTTGGTCTCTCAACTTGCCCATTGCACATTGCTTCCACACTCTCATCCAGGTCTTTATCCTGGATGCCGAAAGACCGAGAAACGGCATTCGACTTTAGAACCCATCTCAACCCCCTTTCCTCGCCCTTCAATCCACCTGCCGCGGCCGCCACCTACGATCGAATGATAAATGATAATTGAATTTCAACTCTCACATTTTCGGTCCTCCATCATCATCTTTTGTGTCGTATATCTACCCTCCTACCCGCACATCCTTGAATAGTTGGAAGGAAACTCATCCGGATACATTCCCTGGGAACTAAATCGAACCAGTTTACTCAAAGTCAGCCCCGTCACGGATGAACTTAAAACGCAACCGGAGACTTTCGAAGTTGTGGCCCGCATTTCGCTCCTCCCAATCAGACACGTTAGTCCGGTTTCAAGAAATAGAATTGTCCCTACAAAAGATAAGTCGCACAATTGTCGTCGATTAAATCTGTTGTTTACTTTGGCCAAGTATAGAAACGACGGTCGACTGTCACCGCACAGTGGTTCGAAAGGCTAAATCCATGAACTTTTTTCCATTAGCACCTTTCACAGTGATTTTTAGACTTAGCAATCAAATGTCGCTTTTGCAGAGAGTAAGTGAAACTTATTTTTGCCGAGATTTGCACAGCCGAGCTCGGTAGAAAAAAACTAAGTGTGTACATAATGTTATCTGGGGCCTGTGGATACAACGGAATACAGATGACAGCTAGATGAAATCATAGTATTTTCATAAATGTTTCATCATATTGAGGAGCCGTCTGCCCCTTTTTGACTCTTTGAAGTTTGTGGATGCTTGAAATTTGCCTATTTTTGAACTGATATTGTCCATAGCTATTTCTGTTTTGAAGATAGAACCTTCATGTTTTGAGTAAAGTTGTGTATTTAATTGATTTTTAAAAAGTTGCACAACATTATAGTCACCACAAATAATTTCGGAAATATTTACAAAACACTGGTTTTTGAGGTCCTTCTATAAAAATCGCTTCATATTTAACTCAGAATCGCAAGCAGATAGAGACTACAAAGTTTTTAGTTATGAAGCAACCTACAATTTTTCTGAAAAATCAATATCGGTATCTGGCCAAAAAGTTAGATTCTTCAACGCCACCTGTGGTGAATTTTCGAACTAAAACTTAACTTCATTCAATGGGTCTTGTCATTTGCAAGAACTCTTCTGGAGAAACCTAATTTAAAAAACTTCAAGGGATTGTACGCAGTGGTGACGTAGGACTACGTAGTCTTTTATAATAAATCTTATTTTTTGACTGCACGGATAGAAATCTCCTTATACCTTTTGGCAAATTTGTCAACTAATAAGCAGGCGCCTTGCAAAAAGTTAATGAAGATCATGCGTCAAATGAAATGAATAATCGATCACACATACCTTTTATGCATTCGTATAGGACCTATGTGGTTTGTCTTATGGAATGTATAAGGCTGATGTTTTGTCAAAAATGTATAAGTGAAACACAGGAATAAAATAATTGATTTTCGTTTCGTGTGCAGCAGGAGCTTGTGTTTTGTGTAGGAATAGAAATTTGAGCGGGATTCTCTCTTTTTATACTCTTTAGTATGACGCGCTTGTCAGAGATGGCTCCCGGCGACTCATGAAGAGCTACTGATTCCGATCAATAGCTGTGCGGCTTCTTACTCCTTCTATGCATGGTCATGTGGGCTGCAGCTCGCTGCTTGCAGGCAGTCTTTCGTTGTTTACTGGAGAACACCACCACTCATCCACGCTGATTGAATAAACACCGTTTGGTGAGACCTGATGGAATTCAACTTTGAAATCTGTGTTGGGGAAATTGCTTTTCGCAGACAAACGGTGATAATTTTATTTATCATAGCAACAGTTGCACATTCGTGTAATTTTCAACAGTGGCATTTAAAAAAAATGATAGAGGCTTAACTTCAACAGATGCGTAGGAATATTTCTGATCTATTGGTGATAAAATTATTGAAATTGGTCTAGGGGCAGCTGAGTTATTAACGTTCAAAATCTTTCATAATTTTGTTACATGTTCCATTTTCGGTTTTCACAAAGTGTACCATCATATAGAAATCACAGACGTAGTTCTACGTAACAAAAAAAAAAACACTGTGAAAGGTGCTTATGAAAAAAGTTCATGGATTTGGCTTTTCGCACCACTGTGCACCGGTAGGAACCAACAGTATGCAGTCAGTCTGCCGGGTGGAAGAAATCGAAACAAAATGGATAAGTCAAACCGAAAAGTTTGTTTTGCTTGTGTTTTTCTGCCGAGCTGCTGGGAGGTGAAAGATTTCCGAGCTTTCGTTCTGCGTCAGTTGTTATGACATTCGAGCGGGAAATTTAATTACGAACTATTTGTGTTTGTGTTTTCATCACTAGAGAAGAATTTTTGGATTCAACCCGGTGCAAAGTTGGAATTTTGATTTGCTTATCAGTTGTAGAATGAGTGAACTATTAAAATTAAAGAATTGAACACTGCAGTCCATTGAAAAAATTGGCAATACATTTGTTGTACGAAACATATGCAGAGGATGTAATGAATCCAACCTTAGATTGGTGGTAATAGAGATTTGTTTTGCGAGTACACAGCAAAACATAATTTTTTATATTACATCCAAGACGATACACTTCAATCACGTCGTAATTCTCATGTATTTTTTATGGCCACAAAAATAAACAAATGCAGTAACAGCAGCGTAATTTCAGTGCATGCACTGTATTTATGATTAATGATTGTCCTTTTTGGCAAGTAATATTACACCATATTTTTGAAACAATTGAAGTGCATCCACTTTGATGTGATATCATAATTAATTTTTTGCTGAGTAGATATACGATGAATCGGGAATAAACTCCTATTTCATAAATATTCCAACTTTCGACGGGGGAGCTGTGTGTTCTAGGAAATATTCAAGCACAATTCCATCGAAACTGCCACTGCTGACGGCAGGAGGAGAACGGTATCGAGGTTTTCCATAAGTGGTTTTGAAACGTCGAAATCAGTTGGGTGGCTGCTTTTCTTAAACGTATGTATAGAAATGTATTTTCGCACACGGATATGTGTGGGCGGGTGGGGGGTTATTCGGAAGGGAGAGAATGTTTGCGTTCGTTCAACTAACGTTAACCCAAAAGGTGAAGAAATGTTAGCGTAGTAGGTAACGTGCAGTGCAGTGAGCCTTCACTTGGTTGGCGGGCTTTGGCCGCTTGCCGTTTGTGTGCGGTTTTCGATCGGAATAATGTTTACGAGATAACAAGATTGTTTTATGCTTCGTTGTTTGAATTAGATGCTTTGCTGTGTGTGTCTGACGGATTCGGTAAGAATCGCTGAGGGTAGCACAATGGTAAGGAATACGCAAATTTACTCACCTCTTTGCGTTTGAATAAAGGGTGTCCCATAAAGTTTAAACATGACTTTATTTTTCCATAAGAAAATTCATTACTTTTTCTGCATGCACATATTCTGCCGCGCAATAGGATCAAGCATGGAAAAATTCATTCACTCGCGCGAGCACCACAGAATCAAAATAGCCATCCTCACCTACAAACAGATTGCCGAACGACACATGATGGCGTGTTGAAAGTAAGCTTAGATTTTCTGGGACACCCTATATTGGGCTTTTAAGTAGATGTGCGTACTGATAGATACATTAAATCGGAAGCGTAGTTAGGTTAAACTAATATAAATGTATGTCGAAAACACATCTGTAGAACCACATGAACTGCCCTCAGGTGCTTGCAGATTGAACATTTTACTATGCATTCATGGTAACACAAACACAGAAATGCGCTTCCGAAGAACCGGAATACGAATGTTTGGTTTGCAACACTGACAGTCACAAAGCATAACGGCATGCATATTTGTTCATCACAGTTCAACAATGGGAAGCGGTGCTTCTCATAATTCATAAATAATTCAATCTGATTCCTGGTTGCGAATTTCACCGGAAATTATACGGCTAAACATTAAAGCTTTGAATGTCTCGCTCCGGAGACAACCCATTGCTGATTATCACCTTCCAAAGAAAGTGATTCTACCTCGCATTTTACGACCCAGGCTCACCTCGCCCAGAGCAGTGCTTGCCTCGTTGTTATCGCACTATTTTGTCTGGAATAAGTAGAAATTTGAGCACTTTTTACAACCCATTGCCACAGTCGTCTCAGCCGCGCGCCGCCGCCACCATAGAACCAACAAACCCGTCAACTTTACGACTTCTAATGCCGCTGAAAATCCTGACCTCCCCCACACCGTTGGATCGTTGGAAGCAGTCAGTGGCGGCACTTTGCAAACATACCCGACCGACGACGACCGTCTTGTTCTGGTCTGTATATTGCAACAGTTCACAGCGTCGTCGTCATCGGAGAGAGTGGGTTGTAAAATTTATGTGTTTATTTTGTGTCGTAAAATGAAAAGTTTCGATCTGTTGGCGTGTGTACACAACAAAAGACTGGCCATTATTGTGACCTGGGTAATGCGACCTACCAGGAGTTGATTGGGGAGCGATTGTCTACAGCGTTGTCGGAGAAGACCAGGTTACGACATTTCACCGTGACCTTTGTTGTGGTCTAATGTCGGTAGGGGTTATTACGACTACGATTTTTGGCAACAACGGTAAGATGACCATAAAGGTTGGTGGGTTGTCCTTTATGATGAACAACAGTTTTATGGAATAGATGGCGAATGTATTTCAAACATAAAGTTGTCGTACTTATCTAATGTATCTTGTTCTCTTATGTGTCTGTTAAGAAAAGTCCTTGGAATTTCAGAAGATCTGAGTCACACTATTTTCTCAATATTCATTATATCAGTTGACATTTGGTTGTTGTTTTGATAGAACACGGCGCACAACAGCAGCATCAACAACTATGGGTTTATTCTTTCATTGATTGATTTGTTGTTGATTTGATCCACTAGTTCCACTACGACCATACCGTCTTCTTTCGCCCGTTTCCAGAACTAGCACACTAATCAAAATGAGCACTATGGTGCAACGCACGTTTGTCATTAACTTCAAAAACGTGCCTGCCAAGGTGGAATACATGGACATTAGAGTGATGCAAAATTTGAAATTTTCGCTCCACAATACTTAAACGATTCCAAATCGGATCCTGACTAACCTCTCAAAATTTGAACCCATTTGGTGAGAAACTGAGATGGCACAAACCATTTGAAGTTTGTATGGGAATTACTATGGTAAAACCAAGATTTTTGTTCATGTCTATCTAATAATTCACCATATCGGTCTGCTTCGAAAACTTTCAACTTTACTTGTAGGAAATTTTTCCAGCTACAACTTTGCGCAAGACCACTTTTTGATTAAATGCAAGGATCGAAAGTTATTAATGATTCACTGCACTGATGTCTTATGATCATGCTCAATCAACTGCTCAGCAGGCAACATTGGTGTTTTTGGGGCGTTGAATAGGACACAAAAATTATGGCTACTATGTCACACTGCAAAATACAGTGTTGCCTACAGAGCAGCTGCTTGATCATGTCATAAGTTTACCAATCTCTTAAATAATTAATAACTATTTCCTGTCTCGTTTTACATAGCAATGATCTTCGACAAAGTTGTAGCTGAGAAAATTTTCTATAAGAATAGTTATCTCAATATGAAAAAAACTAGAAGGCAATGAACAAAAAGTTGAGATTTCCCATAGTAATTTACATGTAAACTTCAAATGGTTTGTGCGAAGTCTGTTTCTAACCAAATGAGTTGTAACTTTTGAAGGCTAATCACGACCCGATTTGAAACCATTTAAGCACTGTGGCTTAGCTTAGCTTAGCTTAGTCTGACTGCACGTATCGATAGTTGCACTCCGTGATTGATCTGAACCAGTGAAATTGTACAAAGAATCAACTGAATGGGGCTTGGTAGTAACCTGCCATTCTCAGTGTACATGTTCCAGTGACTCCTACCTTTAAAGATCAATAACGTCACCGGCCACGTCCTTGCAATCAGGTGGGAGAGGGAAGGAATGTTAGTGTGTGACTTTTGTTGTTTTGGGACCGTGTTTACCTCTGCATCCCACAAAAGTCACAGGAAGGAGGTTTTGTTAGTGGGTTAGGTTCGTTGGATCAGGATTCACCTTGATAAGTGATGCGATCTTTTGTTTTGTGTAGTTATTTATAAGTGTTTTCGATTTATGCTCTAAACAGCCGGCTGTCTAGAGATGTAGATCATTATTAGATGTGTGTATACCGATTTAAACCAACAATAAGGATACTGTTGGGGCCCCTCACAAAGTGTGATGATGGTTTATTTTATTTAATCAATGACCAAAATAATTAATTATAAGCGGTTTGAACCGATTTAAACCAACAGCAAGGATGCTGTTGGGGCCACTCACAAAGTGTGATGGTGGTTTACTTGATTGAATATAAAATAATTATTAGAACCGATTTGACCCGATTTAGACCAACGGCAAGGATACTGTTGGGGCCACTCACAAAGTGTGATGGTGGTTTATTTAGTTCGGAAGAAAATGAATATGTATACTTCTTTTTTTTTTATATAATAGAACGAATTTGTACTGATTCAAACCAAAAGCAAGGGTTCTATTGGGGCAACTCACAAAGTGCGATG
Source organism: Ochlerotatus camptorhynchus (assembly GCF_037179485.1). NCBI lineage: Eukaryota > Metazoa > Arthropoda > Insecta > Diptera > Culicidae > Ochlerotatus > Ochlerotatus camptorhynchus. Next base: position 582,159 of record NW_027040766.1, on the reverse strand, counting down.
GTGGTTTATACTATAAGGGCATAAAACAAAATCAAGAGCCATTTCGGTTTCCATAGCTTCCTAGACACTCGGCCGCAAAATAATCTTATCCGACGGAAACGTCTCGATCATCGCTGCACAATGGTTTATTATAGCATTTATAAAGTAAATTTGAATACCTTATTGTTTATTTATTATCCATTTTGACTTGACTTGGTACCGTTCAGTTTTATGATGACAAAGTTGCCTGGAGAAAAGTGACAGTTCAAAATGTTTCGGAAGGGAGTCAGCTAGTGTCGTCCAAGTTCAAGTGCGGAAAAAATGCCATTTAAAGTGGTACAAACAATTGAAAGATGCGAAACATGCCTAACCGTAATTCTTTCTGGTTGGAAAGAAGCTGGAATCCTACACTGGCCGGAAAAAAAAACGCGGTAGCGAAACTCTCTCAAGACGAGTTCTCCATGCCAAACCCAATGTGGGAACGTATCAATTGAGTGAAAAAAAGAGAGTTCAAGACTCGCTTGGAGGCTGAAGCAGAATTGGAACAGATGTAGCCAGTTTCGGATACGGAGGCGAACGAAGGGAATAATCCACCACCGTCAAAGAAAGTTTGCCCCGAAGTCTACAAGTCCCCCAGTCGGAAGGGAAACACAATAAGAGACTTTAACGAAGTTTTCCTTATTCCTGGGCAGGAGGTTGACACCTGTGAAGCTGACTGTAAAATCCAGAATCAGATGAGATTATAATATATGCGACACAAATTCACTTTTTTTTATAGGGGAACATGTGATGTGAATAGAACCCACCATCAGTGCAAGGATTACATATGACTGCAGATACTTCACTGGTTGTAAAGTTCTGCCTGATGGTTTGTTGCAGCTGGGTGAATCAACTTCATTGAAGACCTTTGGAAGACAAACGACAAGATGTACGTCTATCAACACGTGACAAGGGACTGGCAAATCCACGAACACTTGTCCAGTCTACAAATCCATTGAAACCCTTAGGCTTCCCCCAACACCCAACATATAATAATGTTTGATTGATGAAACGTATTCAAAAAAGGGATATTTAGAGAGAACAATCTTCAACTGGAACGTACTCACCAAATCAATACATCCGGGAGCGCATTCTCGATGCTTAATTTTCTGTAGTCATTTTTAAACAATTCCTCCTCCAGCGAATCCAAACACACAATAACTAAATATCACTTTTCTTCTTCATGTCACTCTCTTGAAACCATTTAAGCACTGTGGAGCGAAAAAGTCAAATTTTGCATCAGTCTAATGGACATTTTCCACTTTATAACGAACAAGCTTTACTTTGAGTACACTTAAATCACACATCTGCAGATCAGTAACGGCCGTGTCGTTGTGGGTACGGATTTTCTCCAGATTGCCCAAAACGTAGTAGACAGGACATAGGAATACAACCTTAAACATCAGCTGGAACATGAAGGAAGCAGTACAAGATTCATTCCTCCATGTAGCATGGCTCGGTTGCGGTTAGGATACACAATCTCCGTCCAAGGATAACCAAAAGACAACTGGCTCAGCGACATTGGCTTTGCTAATGGGGGTGCCTAGGGTGTTCTTTCAAGAATATCTTAGAGAATTGATTTGATTTTTTGAACAATTTGAAACGTTCAGAATAATTACTAATCAATCAGATGAATTAAAAAAAAACCTGAGTATATTATGCAGGCATTTGATCGATTTAAGAGCTTAGGAAATCTTGATAATGCGACTTTCGTGCAAGAATATCTTCGAGGCATGATTTTATTTATTGATCAATAATAAATCTTCAGAATAATAACTAATCAACCAGAAGAATTGCCAAAATATCGAGAGGGCATTATGCAGGTATTTAATCGATGGAAGGGCCTTGGAATAATTCCTGATCAACCTAATTTCTAAATGAACATCTTACAGGCATGATATGATCTACAGAGTAATTAGAGATTTTCAGAATGATTAGTAATCAACCAGAAGAAGTACAAAAATACCCAGAAACCATTTTGCTGGAATATTACTTTGCATGCCGTTTCCTCGCAAAGCGTAGGATGCCACGAAAAACAACAGTATCATCGGCTAGGGAAAACTTTGCCATTGATTTGCGTGGGTGGCCTGATAATCCCTTTTCAGTTGTTGGTCGAGATTTCCTGATTATCCGACTTTTGATGAACTCTCGAACTTTTCTTCGAATACCACTCATCATATTTTGGACACTCTGTAGGCTAACCTGAGCATTTTGTTCCACCATCTCTTCATCTCTGTCGCATCCCGAGGCACCTTTCCACTCTTCTTCAACTTCCGTTTGAAAATTGCCCAATATTTCTCAATTGGGTGGTTTGATTTTCTTTTCGTAGAAGTTTACCCCGTTGTCTCGATACCACTGTAGAACTTTTCCGCTGTAGTGGCAGCTTTCCAAATCAGGCCAAAACTATACAGGTCCATTATGAGCCTTAATGTGCGGAAGAATACGTCTTTTTTTTCAGGCATTCCTGCTTGTTCATTTTGGAAGCCATAGTCTTGTTGGTCACGAAAACCTGGGTTTTTTGTCCGAAGCTAAAAATACTTTGCCAGATCATAAGCTTTCTTGCAAATTTATCAGCAAAAACGAATTTGAACTTGCTAGGGACATCACCTTTAGAGAACTTTTGTCCGGGAAGCTGCCCATAATCCATCTTCACATACGTTTCGTCGTCCATGAGGATGCATCCTTCGTACATTGTAAGAACCTCATTGTATAACTTTCGGGCACGTCTTGCGGCCACTAGATTCTGCTTCAGTGTCCTGATCGGTTGCTTACTGGTCCGAAAGATCGAAATCCTTCTCGTTGACTAATCCTTCTGACGGTGCTTTGGCTGGCATTGAAATTCTTGGCGATATCATAATCCGACAGCCCTGGGTTTGTTCTAACCGTTCTCAACAACTTCAAATGCAGCTTCCGATCCTTAGATCCACGACGACGCTTGCTATGATCCTGCCGATCGATAGTATGCCGCTCACGGTAACGTTTGAGAACACTGCTCACGGTCGATTTAGCCAATTTCAACGATTTCGCGATTTTTGAACCTGACCACGTCGGATTATACAAGTGAGTGTCCAAAATTAATTTTCAGTTTGCGGCTTCCATCAAGTATAACTTCTGTTAAACAAAATGAACCGTGACGAACTTTTCAGCACAGAGAAAACATTCTTATGTTAAAAGGTGATTTGTAATGAAATTGGGATTATAAGTAATTAAATTGGGTTGTTAGCGCTTGCCCAGGCAGATTGGCAGTTCCTTGACACGTGTTCATCTATTGATGAAGCCGTCAACTACTTCGCTGAGGTCGTTGGCTGGACAATAACTGATTCTGTCCCATTGAGGAGACCCTCTCCCAAACCCGCATGGTCCAATGCTCGACTACGGAATTTGAAGCGTAAGAAATTATCGCCCACTTCGGTAATTCTTACCGAAATCTGAACAGCTGAACTTTTCGGTAAAATTTATGCAATTCAATTTAATTGCTTTTCAGCTATTTTGAAACTAAATCTCCACTTAAATGACAAGATTTGATCATTTAAACAAGGTTGAACATGTATTGATATTATTTTCAAATTCAATAGCCTTTAAAATGAAAGTCAAAGTTTAACCGAACGTTCAGCTGTTCTGATTTCGGTAAAATTTACCGAACACGGAAACAAAATCTTAGTGTGTAACCCATTTACCAAACGATTATTTTCAACAGCGAGCAACGAATATCGCACATATAACCTCATTCTTTACATGAGCTTCACAAGGCGTGTGCAGGCTAATTTACGGCTTAATCCAAAGAATACCGAACGAAACGAGGAGGGGCTACCAGTCGAAATTCACCTGGGTGATAGAATCGCCAGCAATTCCCTTGAGAAATGTAATCTTCTGGCAGAACCAGAACAAAAGCATTTTCAATGACACTACGGCTTCGTTGTCCCAAGATGCTGAAGCGGTGAGGTACACTCCCAGTGATGCTTTCAATTTTTCGATTACCTCGGTTACAGAAGACCTCGTCGAATCCGCCATCAAGAAGCTGAAATTTTCTAATACTGCTGGCCCTGACGGGATCCCCTCAAGCATCCTGAAGCGATGCAGTTCAGAGCTTACAACACCGCTTTCGAAGCTGTTCAATATTTCATTAAATACAGTAGGGGGAGTTCCCTACGCGTTGGAAATCGTCATTCATGTTCCCGATCTACAAGAAAGGAGACAAGAGAAACGTCGAAAATTACCGAGGGATCACATCACTCAGTGCCTGCTCTAAGGTTTTTTGAAATCATCATCAACGACGCATTATTCTCTAGCTGCAGAAATTACATTTCTCCTGACCAACACGGTTTTTATCCCAAGAGATCAGTTTCAACAAATCTAGCTCTGTTCATTTCTTTATGTCTTCGGAGTATGGAAGCTGGAGCGCAGGTGGACGTTGTATATACAGATCTTAAGGCTGCATTCGACCGGGTTGACCACTCCATACTGCTAGCTAAACTTGAAAAACTCGGTGTATCCTCGGGTTTAACTCGTTGGTTCAAGTCCTATCTGACCAATCGGGAACTTTGTGTTAGAATCAGATCAGAGCAATCGTACTATTTTACAAACAGCTCCGGTGTTCCTCAAGGTAGCAACTTGGGACCATTGCTATTCTCGATTTTTGTGAATGAGGCCAGACTGATCCTCCCAACTGGTTGCCGATCCTTCTACGCGGATGATGTGAAGATCTATGTGAATCACGCTGGGCTGCGCCTTAACATTCAAGCTTCATTACTCGGGCATCGTTGCCAAAGCTATCAGGTAACTCGGGTTCATTTTAAAGATCGCTGACGAGTTTCGCGATCCTGCCTGTCTAAAAGCTCTATACTGCTCTCTAGTGCGATCGATCTTGGAATTCAGCTCGGTAGTATGGTGCCCGTATCAAGCAGTTTGGATAGCGAGGATTGAATCTGTTCAAAGGAAATTTGTTCGGTATGCCTTTCGTCACCTTCCTTGGAATGACCCTGTGAACCTTCCGCCGTACGAAGATCGTTGTCAACTCCTGGGTCTTGAAACACTAGAACATAGGCGGACGATTAGTCAGACCGTGTTCGCAGCGAAAGTACTTATTGGTGATATCGACTCTCCAGGAATATTGGCTGAATTCGAAATCCACGCAACCGAACGAGTTCTTCGGTCGAGGAGTTTCCTGCATCTTGGACCTCGTGCTGCGAACTACAGCTTGCATGACCCAATACGGTTCATGTCTGGGCGTTTCAACGAGTTTTACGAGTTTTTCGACTTTAACTGTGCAGCGGAAACCTTTCGTCACCGTATTCAACGCAGACTCCTGAGAAGGTGAGTAGCTGTCCATTTAATGTACACGTGAAGGATTGTGCTACCTGTTTATTTTTTTGTTTCCGGTTCAACTGCATGACGAGGACTTCTACCTGATTCACGGACAACTCTATGCCATAGGAGGATAACTTTTTTTTTATGCTATAGACTTGATTAATGTTCGTTTTAATTGTATTGTATTATTGTGATTCATATATTTCGAAAAGACATGGGGTTTTGACGCCTTTTCTAGGCTTTTCCCCATCAGGCTTCATTTAGAAACGATAAGTCCGATGAAGAAAAACAAATTAAATAAATAAATAAACAAAAAATCTTAGATTAAACAGCAAAAAACGGACATCTTCCATTTAATTCCACTTAATTACGTATCTTTTAAATTACCAAAATTACCAGCAAAAATCAATTACATGCTTAGAAAAGCCGTTAGACGAAGAACAAACATAATAGCAAAGAAAGGAAGCTCATCTCTGCTTCGAAAAGTGAAAAAAAATTCGATGTACTTTAGAGTGCCACCTAGCGGTGGAAAGTACGCTTTTTACACGGCAAATATTGATAGTCAGTTTTCAAGTGGACCGACAATATTATACTCGGATTATATCCCGATCACAAATGTCCGCCTGTTTTGGTATCAACGTTGGTGTTAACCAATACAATCATAAGCAAACATTTAGCAGATTTTCCAAACAGGAACTTTTAAAAGTTAATCGTAGTTGGAGTTTGCCGCCACTAATGTAGAACTGTAATCTTCTCTCGCTTCCGCACTCACTTAGTTTGGGGGTATGGTTACCAATTTGGAATCTGAAGAAAACACATATGTTCCAAAATTCTGATGGTATCTTAGATTCGTGGATAAAGGAGCACAGCTAAAATTAACACCATGCTGGAGGTGGCTGTGTTCTCATTCGGGTTCAGTAAAATAATATTTCGGGTTGAACAGCTTCTCGCCTTCCTTGGGAATAGGGTATGATTGTGCTTGCAACACAATATACGAATGCAAATATGGTGCAGGCTAAGAAAGCTCTCCATTAACAACAGTGGAAGTGCTCAAAGAACACTAAGTCGAGGGGGTTCATCGACTTTCTCTGTTGATAATCACGGCTTTACTAACCGATTTCACGCTATTTTTGCCATATAGTTTGTCAAAGAGGTTTTTTACTGGATAGCCACCGCATCAAGGAATATGTTTGCCGCTGAGTTATTAACGAAAGACAAAGTCGACGAAGAGAATCAATCAAAATCACTTATCACTCCTTTGGCTATTATGTCCAATTAGAACTTTATACTCGTTCTCAACAGAAGGGATTAGAGTCTAATCCCCTCTGTTGAGAACGGGCATAATAGCCAAAGGAGATTACATTTTTTCTTTAAACCATTACTCAATTAGAATTTAGAATGAATCCTGAAATTAATGGATAAATGCAGACAGGACCTCTTGAACTGTTAACCTAGATTTGTCCAGTATCTAGTCTAGTCTAGTCTAGTCTACACATACACAGCCAGTACTTGAAAGAATCCTGGAAAATGATACATCTATCATTTTTCTTGTCATTATTAATGCCTGCTGCACATCAAGGATGTGAAACAAACAATAAAGCGGCCAGGCCTACTGTGTAGCGTTTAGTTAATTTTTGTGGAAGTGAATGTTTACCATGTCTACTTAATAAGTATAGACAGTGGTAACATTTAATCCACAGGTAATCAAAGAGCGGGGACATACCGTACCAACCGCTCCGTATGCAGGATTTGAAAATAGGCTATATAAATCGTTGGGAGTGACTGAGCTAAGAAAGTTAATGTACACTCCATGGTTGTCCGATCTCCTGGGATGGAACACAGGTATTTACCCCTTGTGTTCGAGCGTACAGTCCTCCCTCCGTACAAGCGTGGACGGCACCGCTAACCCACTGCCATCCCTCAATCGATCCAGCCGACCTCAGTCGAAGGACAACAGAGAGCGGTGTGCGGACGTAACCTATACGGAGGGAATGCTGTATTCGCCTAGGTTATAGCGCCCTTGCTCGCTACCATTTTCTTCTAGCGGTTGGGACCTGAGCACTAACTCTTGTCCTAGCCCTATATGGCATATGGTTATAGCGCCATTACTCGCTTTCTGAAAAGAGAAGAAGGGAAGGGAAGGAGAGGAAAAGGACTTGGGAAAAGGAAATGCGGAATTCCTTTCCTCATTAGTATTTGTATCGTCAACTTTTATAAAAACTATATAAATCATTTTTCCTTGGATGTGACCGCGATTTATCATTATCAGGTAAAAAACAGGTAGTGTTGTACTTATAGCTATGAATGCTACACTTCAAGCTGAACAAATCGCTAGTGAAAGACCAAAAGAATTGGAAGATATGTGGGTTGAAATTTTAATAAACGGTGAAGATATTTTCGCTTCTGTCTACTTTCCTTCACACTTTTCCAAAAAACCAGCTTATGAAAAGTTTTTCACTACTGCAGAACTGAAAATTCAAAGAGAAGATTCAAAAATCCAAATTCATATTTATGGAGATTTTAACCAGAATACTGTTAATTTTATAGAGGATAGTAATATAGTAATGATTCTCTGCTGTTACCAATAGTAGGTGAAAACGATACTTTGCAATTCATCTTTGATGAAAGCAGCCACTTAGGACTTCATCAAATTAACCATGTTCGTAACCAGCTCAATTCCTATCTGGATTTTATGTTTACTACTTGTTCAGACGATTTTTGTATTGTAGAAGCAGCAGTTCCATTATGGAAGAATTAAAAATTTCATACGGCTATTGAATACTCAGTGTTCACAGACTCGCATCGGTCACGCTCAAGCGTTGTTGATTTTAAATTAGTTTGTGATTTAAAAATGCAATTTCTCCTGAATTTCACAGCAGACTGAATCTAATCTAATCTAATCTAATCTAACACCAACATAGCCAGTTCATGAAAGCATCCTGGAAAATGATAGATATACCTTCATCACTTTTTTTTTCCTATTTGGTATATGTTGCACATCATAGATGCGCAAAATATATCAAAACGGACAGGCCTACTGTGCAGCATTTGAGGGGCAAGATGATTTAGAAACATCGGGCCTGTTTAAATCCAAGATTTAAGCACGATGCTTCAGAATCCAATAAATGGATGAAACGTGGATATCTCGTACCATACGTTCCATTGTATTGTTATTTATAAATCATTTGTCGTTGGGAGCATCTAGTCTAAAAAGGGTAAGTGATGCTCCATTTTCTTCTAGCGGTTGGGACATGAGCACTAACTCTTGTCCTAGCCCTATATGGCATATGGTTATAGCGCCATTACTCGCTTTCTGAAAAGAGAAGAAGTGAAGGGAAGGAGAGGAAAAGGACTTGGGATAAGGAAATGTGAAATTCCTTTCCTTATTAGTATTGGTATCGTCAAGTTTAATAAAAACCATAGTAATAATTTTGCCTTGGTCAGAGGTATTATTATGACATTTGAATAAGATTGTCTTATCATTTGTTCAGTCTATCATAACAAGCTATGACCGACGTGACGATTGTTAAGCCCTGGTTAAACAAGTCAAATCACGTTCCCGAAAGCAGTCATCAATGTATCCCAAACTGGATCAAGCGGGCGCCCTATTTTTCTAAACCTTCCAACGCGTTCCGCCCAATATCTATTAATTACGATTTTCTACAATAGTACACACTAAGATTTTGTTTCCGTGTTCGGTAAATTTTACCGAAATCAGAACAGCTGAACGTTCGGTAAAACTTTGACCTTCATTTTAAAGGCTATTGAATTTGAAAATAATATCAAAACATGTTCAACCTTGTTTAAAAGATTAAATCTTGTTATTTTAGTGGAGATTTACAGGTCGGACTCGATTATCCGGAGTATCAATTTTTTTTTACACTCCGGATAATCAAATCTTCCGGATAATCTCTTAACGATTGTTAAAATTATCATAATGGATATTATAATACAAAATTATTTCAAATGTCTGCATTTTAATATATTATTATTATTATTTTATAAGTTTTTAACTAAAAAAAAAAAAAAAAATACTCCGGATAATCGAGTCTAAAATTCCGGATAATCGAATCCCGGATAATCGAGTCTCCGCATAATCGAGTCTCCGGATAATCGAGTCCGACCTGTAGTTCCAAAGTAGCTAAAAAGCAATTGAATTGAATTGCATAAATTTTACCGAAAAGTTCAGTTGTTCAGATTTCGGTAAACATTACCGAAGTCGGCGATAATTTCTAAGTGTGTAGCCTGGGATAAATCCTAATGTCTCCCCCCCAGACCCAACTATGTTCTTGCACTCGCAAAATAGATCATGCGCGATTGAGGTTATCCCGGCAGGAAACAAACGGGTTGTTTTTAACTGTAACAAGCTCACCAAATACAATCACCATGGCAGCACCAACAACTACATACTCGAGTCTTGTCACTATTAACAAGCCATTAAAAATAACAAGGTTTAAAGTGCGTTCCCCTTCTCACTGAAAACTCCTGTTCCCCTCCTGTTCAGTACTAGAGTTCGGTGAAAATTTTGTTCCAGTAACACAACAGGAAAAGGTGTGGTAGATTATGATCGTTACTGGATTGAAAAGATATAATGAACAAAAAGGAACGAACTCACCAAGTTTAGCCGATTGAACCTAAAGGCAGCTTGAGATATGTTGATGGTGTTCACATTGCACACAGATACATCAACACACTACAAACACTATTTGCTTCGTTTCCTTGGGCGTGGGTAAAAGACTTCCACTCTTCCTGCTTGATCCGGATCTATTCGCCGTTCAAGGGAGTTCCACTGCGCCGACGGGTAGCTGGAAAAATCCTCGTGCTCCTCCAGTGCTAGTCCTCTGATTCCGGCTGCAGTTTTTCACCCGGTGGTGCTACTGCTGCGAGTGCTTCCTTCCTGCTGCCGGCTAACCAGCGGAACGCGTTTTGTACCCTTCGTTCGCGTTCGGCCCAAATTCGGAATTTCACCATTTCAACACTCGATAAACCGCGCATCCGACCCGTTGCCACTGCAAGTCCGTAGTTAAAAATCATTCGAGTCAAAATGTAGAAAAATTTCAATGTGGAAAATTGAAAAAATGACGGGAGGACACAAAAATCGCGTCCGTTCACGAGCACAGCACACTTCGATCTCCTTAACCTAGATTTGTCCAGTATATTCATAAACACAAAATAAAACTTGTTTGTACAAATATTTGTGCACTTTAAAACAACAGTTCGTGTCAAGCAGGCTGAACTGTTAAGCTAACGGTCATTTCAAAACGTAGTCAGAAATTATTCCATTTTATACCAAATTGAACTGGCATAAACGAACACGCTCAATATAAAATGATTAGAGGAAGAAAAATTCGATGTTAGTTTTTCAATCTTCAGAGTAAAACCTTTCTGGTTCAACGTTTGCATGAAGTTGCTGTTCCTTTCTTTGATAATAGACAACGAAGAACAAATATAATAGACAGAATGAATAACTCACTAATTAAAAAAAAAATAACAAATGTATCAGTTTTCCTGAAGAAGATGCTAACCGGCATCAAACTTTAGACAAAATTCAACCGTTTGTTCTTAATTAAAAAGTTTGCATAGCCGAATATCACAAACATCTAGTATTAAGAAACTTTGTAAGAAGTAATACGGGTTTCGGCTCCGCAAAGCTTCCGCCTTTGAGCTTTAATAAATAAATGAATTTAAAAAAACACTGTATAGTCAGCAGTAAACGAAGACAACTTTCATCCTCGTAAGTTTCAACAGCAGTCGAGCATTGGTAAAAGATTTAATGACAAAAAAAGCTTAATCACAGCATCTTGTTTTCAGTTCTGCTTGCATCAGGAAATTAGATTGCTACCGCACACAGCGGCCATTGAAAGAGAACACTGAATTTAATGAACACTCACCATCCACCCCGCCTAAACTTCCGTATCTAACCAAGTGATACGACCTACCTACTGTTCCAGTAGTAGCAACTGCATCATTCTGGACACGGTAGGTGTTGTAGAGATTTCTCTGTGTCTCTTCTCTGTGTGTGTGTGCGCGTGTGGTTTGTGGCCCAGAGAAAATGTTGCAATAACAAAGTTGGTTACCAACAAAAGCCCCCCACTGCCTGGCTTCCCACCCCCTTTTGCTCTCATGAGGGTAAACTTGAAAAGAAAACTAACCTTACTTCAGCAGTAAACTATCACGCGGGAACTGGCAGGAAGTGCATTGAGACGTGTGTAAGTGTGTGCGGGTCCAGCCCGTCGTGTCGATCCGGAAGGTTTACACCCGTCGTGTTTGATGGTCAGTTTACTGCTTCCTGGGTGTATATGGTTGTGTGTGTGCCCCCGATGAAAGAGTGAGAGTAGATGAGTGTTTTGTTGCTGTTTCATACTGGTACCACCCAAACCCATCTACCGTCGTCATAGTGGGGGAGATGGACTCCGTGTCGTATGTTCATCAGATCTGCAATAACCAGGAAGGATTCTGCTTGGAGGTCCCTAGGGAGAGGGAGTCCAGTTCATCAAGGAAAGCTTTTCACTTCATGGTTTCGCTTGGGCCCGTGAAGTGAATGTGCCACGTTTGTGGGTGGGTGTGCGAATGTGCAAGGGTGTCCTACAAGAAACTTAATTAAAAATAAATAAATGATCCGAAGATTGACACCCGCTGTTACACGTTTAATTAAGTTTTCAATTAGTTTCATAATGGCAAGCAGTGCGATTATATGCCAGAGCGTCCGCCAACAACAGAATACGATTAGCTTTTGACTTCGGTTGAGTGCTAATGGGAAAACGATCAACTCGTTAGTGTAAACGATTTGAGACAAGTTCGGAATAAGAGAAAGTTTTAATGCATTACATGGATGAAGTAACTCTTGGGACAATTGCTAACATTAAAATGGTCAAGTCATAGGAATTTTTGATGCTCAAAATTCTGTCCCTACCGGCACAAGTCTGGATCGAAGGGACTTCAGCCCAATTTCTTTGTGCCACTTCATGTTTGCTTCCATCCTTTGGTTCCGAACAATGCTGTTTCGTTTCAACGGCAAAACAAATCCCGCTCAATATGGCCATAGACTTCCAAGAAATACTCAATCGGATCGGTTTGATTTCAGTTTCGGTGGTCAGCAAATTAAAATTATTATGCCATACACGACGACGACGACCACGATGCCTATGGCGGCATCCTCCCGGCCAATATTGGACTTAGATTTTCTTATTGTTTGGTTGAAGGATCCTCCGGCACGGAAAACCTGTGCATCATGTTTGTTCGTTCGCCCATGCGTGCGTGAAAAATTAGCTCCAAGCGAAATGAAATGCGGAACAAAACGGAATAGTCATCATTTCCATCATTGACTTGGCAGATTTACTCTTCTCCACACGGCCACACAGACTCTTGATCTGCTCATCCGCCCTTCGGCTGCCTATTTCTCAGAAGAGCGCCTTTCTGGTAGACGCTGCTGTTGCTGTTGTTATTGTTGAAGCACATCAGGGCGAAGCAAAATCCGGACCCGGAGTCAGAGCACAAGGCGTAATAAAAAGTATCAAAGTGAAATTATGATCGGAAGCATGACGACGCTGATGGGATGCCGGTCGGATGGATGGCAAAGCAGAGGCAATAAGATGATGATGTTGGTACTTGTATCAATCAAAAGAAGAAGACCAGCATCATGTACCCACTTGTGTTCGATGATGGTTTTTGCTGTGCTTGCGATATGGAAATTAGCTTCATTTTCAACCACATGGTGGATGTCACGAACTCAGCGTATCACAGATTACAGTTCGAAAATTGGATTCGCCAATGTTGATTCCCATCCGGATGGCTTTTCGCAATCATCACGCAGATTGATTTCCGTTGGAATGATGCGGGTCAGCTTGTTTTGGGTATTTTGATTGCAAATATAGAAGCTACAACCTATGGGTCGCAGGTGATCTGGAATGCCAGCATTCTAGACGGTTGCCCGTTGTTCCGCTCCTTTAACTATAAAAATAAACACGGACACACAGTAAATCTGAGTAGCTACACTGATTTCGCATTTTTCAATGGTTTAAGGAGCATTTCATTGTTTACATAATACGTTTACGTAGCTGCCTTTTTATCGAGATGTTTTTTTAATTATTATTATAAATGGCATTCTCTTAACTTCTCACTAATTTCTCTGAGGATCCCTAATCAGCTCGCCATAAAACCACCCAACAATACAGTCCACAGAGGAACCACCTTCCCCCTAACAATATGGATAGGCTAAAAGCGAACAAGAAGCGCTCATTTTATCTCATACTTGACTTCATATGCTTTTTCAACTGAACGGGAATTGGAGAGAGTCGTGGCAAGTGTGTGCGTCGTTCTACAACGTTATAGATAAAACGCTTACAAGTATAGTCGAAAGCGTATACAGAACACAAGATAAAAATACAACAAGAAAAAACCGTTGCATCGTCTGCGAGGTAGACTTATATCATTCGCTGCGGTATTTGCGCTGTGGAGGTTTGCGTGTAAAGATCTTCAAGAAAGTTTGTACTTTCCAAATTGGCGTTGAAGAAACTATCAATCTTCACACAATGATTGACAGATTCTTATGGAATTTTTCAGTGGTTTGTCATATTTGTTATGCAAGTAGTTAAGTTTATATTATTTTGATAAAAACTTTCACAGCAAAAACTACAAGGGATAGCCCTATGGGGTTGTACGCAATGGTGACGTAAGACTTAGTGGTCTTATATAATAAATCTTATTTGTAAACTGCAGCAGGAGCTTGTGTTTTGTGTAGGAATATGAATTTGAGCGGGGTTCTCTCTGCTTATACTCTTTAGTATGACGCGCTTGACATAGATGGCATACAGCAACTCACGAAGAGCTACTGATTAGAATCAATAGCGGTGCGGCTTCTTCCTCCTTCCTCCTGTAGCTCACTGCTTGCAGGCAGCCTTTCGTTGTGTACTGTAGAACACCACCAGTCACCACGCAGTGATTGAATAAACACCTTATGGTGAGACCAACTTTGATATCTGTGTTAGTGTGCACATCCGTGCAATTTTCAATAGTGACATTTTAAAAAATGATACAGTCTTAATTTTAACATATACGTAGAAAATAAATTCCTAACGATTGGCGTATTAATAATAATTAAAATGCATCATCTCTGGATCAAAATGTTGGAATGAGGGCAACGCGCTTGGCATAGATGACCCACAGCGACTCACGAAGAGCTACTGATTTCGATCAATAGAGGTGTGGCTTCTTCCTCCTTCTATTGATGCTCATGTGGGCTGCAGCTCACTGCTTGCAGGCAGCTTTTCGTTGTGTACTGGAGAACAATGTTCAACGCCACGCGCCGAAAGCATCGCTTCTGCTGCAGCTGATGCCGACGACCAGCGGTTGAGGCCAACTTTGGTAGCTAGCTGCGTGCGGGGAGCTTTTCGTTGTGTGCTGGAGAACACCACTACTCACCACGTGGTGATGGAATAAACACCGTTTGGTGAGACCGGATGGAACTAAACTTTGAAAACTGTGTTAGGGAAATTGCTTTTCCCTGCACTGTATTAATGCTTATTTCGTCCTTTATTGCGAGTAATGTTTACACCATATTTTCGACACGATTGATGTGCATCCACTTTGATGTGATATTAAAATTATTTTTACTGTGTAATTCCATACATTTATACAACTGAAACAGTTCAGGTTGTTGTAAAGGAATTGAAAATTCTTTTAAATTACACTCTGATAATGGAGCTGATAGAGCTGCTGTTTTACAAAACCTCTTTATGACGAACCGAAGAAGTGTTGCTCCAGAATATGATGTTTGTCATTTTTGAGAACATGAAAAATACTAAAAAACACTTTGACTATATGTTTTTAGTATTACTTCTACGTGAAGTCAACGATTTACATAGTTGAAGATGCTAATTTCAAATAACAGACTGTTATTTGAAATTAGCATCTTCAACTAACTAAAAAACAGTTTATTCGGAGTTAGTCTAGTTAGGAAGCTTTAAACCTACCACGGAAGGGACCCATTTTCGGAGCCCAATTCCGGTTGTCTTATTTTTGTTTGGGTTATATTTTTGGCCACTAAAACTAATTGGCTATTATAATGTTTTCCAAAACATGTTATAAGACTAGTATTAAGTTTTAGAAGCTCCGCTTATTACACTTTTCAAAATTTTATTATTTTGTATATATTTCCTGAAATGAAAAAGATCAAGTTGTTATAAAGGAGTTGAAAAAAAAACTTTTAAATTACATTCATTAATTGCATCATTCCGTCAACAACCCAATTTCATAGCTCCATTATTATGGCTACCAAGCCTTCAATCAATTCCACAACATTTCGTGCTCCACGGACCACATTGGTGAGTTCTGGGCATGTCTCATATGCCACCGGGGAATTAACCAGACCAGACTTGAATTAAAACCAATCATGCAATGCATCAAATAACTTCAAAATGTGATAACAATATATATGGTGGTAATTAGAGATGTAAAATTCAGCTCATTTTGCAGAGCGGATCGGAACTGCTCAGCTCATCAACTCAGATTGATTTAAATATTATTTTAAAATACTTTTTTTTAAGTGAATATTATTCAAATTTATAGTTTTACGCTGGTTTATTAAGTTCATATTTTTCTAATAACAATAGAAAGGTAGATAGAGTTAGTAAAGAATAAACAACAAGTCACGACAAATCAAGTTAAACATTGCTGTTGAGAAAAAGGATTTGTTCAATATGCTGTGCCGACAATCTGCTCCTTTTTTCGGTACTTATTTGGCCTGCTTTAGAAAATATGCGATCGCAAGGAACCGATGTTGCCGGAACACAAAGACGCTTGCGCATCAGGCTAAACAGGTTTGGGTACACAGCTTTCCTGGTTTCCCACCACTCTAGCGGATCTCCAACTCTCGCCAGATGCGGCGCTGCTAGATATTTGTCCAGCGCCACAATGGTTGCTGAAGATGGATCTTGTTGGCCTTGAAGATACCGGTACTGGTGTCAGCTTCTGAACCACTTGTGATGTGATCATCGCTTGAGATACTAGCTCATTTACTTCACGACCATCAAACCTTTTCTGCAAGCCGTCCTCAAGTTTTTTTTAGCCTTATTACACTTTTTGGGAGAACAGCGTCCGAAAATTTTGCTATTTTCTGTAGCATTATGCGACCCAGCTCACAAAGCACGGAGCAAAGCAAGAAAATTTTCGTATATTTAGAAATTATGATGCAGACTTCATATTAGAAACATTATCCGTGATGAGAGCGGCTATTTTGTCATCAATCTCAAATGGTTTCAGCACTTAATTGCTCCACAAAGCTATATTTTCACCTGTATGCTTTACATTAAAGTCTGAGTATTCGAGCACACAAGATTTCAAAGCACCACGCTGATCAATAAAATGGGCAGTCAATGCATAAAAACTTACGTTGTTTATGTTCGTCCACCCATCACTGGTCAAGCTTACTGCGGACGCATTTTCCAACACTTCTTTCACATTCAGCAAGTTCTCATTGAACAAAGAAGGCAACAGACTGTGCGTTAGTGTCTTTCTACTTGGTAAAACATACGATGGACAAGGCCGGCGCCGGTGGTGTAGTGGTAAGCGTGACTGCTTTCTAACACCCCAATGGGTCGGGGTTCAATCCCAGCCGAGGTCGGTGGGATTTTTCTGAGGCATAAAAATCTCTGGTCACGTCTTCCTTCGGAAGGGAAGTAAAGCCGTTGGTCCTGGCCCATGTGTGTTGATGAATGGGTGCGATATCGTACGCAGGTGTGGAAGCTGCCTTCCTGCACATTCGATTGCCGTCAATGGATGGCAATCGATGTCCGTCGGTGATAGGCACTAGATTGCGGAACAGAGACCGACGTTAAATTAAGAAAAGAAGAAGATACGTTGGACACAACATGCGAACGAATTCCTTGAATTCATTATCTTCCACTAAGGAATCATTTTTAGCAACTGAGCATCCAGCAACCTGCTTTTCTGAATGAAGACCGGTCGGTAAACGTCAACAAACTTAGTCATAAGTGAGGATTTCTTATTCGAATGGCCCGAAATCTTAGTACCAAATGACGGAGAAGCAGCTGGAACAGTGACAGCAACATCGCATTTACAGCATCACATGAACCTAAACTTACGTGACCAGCCGGTCTATTATTGTCAGGAAAACTACCACCTAGTTTTATTCCAACAGCAGCATCACTTGATCCTTCTCCAGCTCCACCAGTACCAGCAGCAGCGACGCTGTCTGTTGTCGCGCTCTCTTCATGAGACACCGTTAGATATTTACTTGTGAAGGGGTTACGCCTACCTGCAAGACAGAAAAAAGCGAAAGTTTGGATTTTTTTCTCGAAAACGACGCAACATATTGAAAATCGGTTTTCTGCCGTTTATTGAACACACATTAAATGGTACATTTATCAGTCGATGCTGTAAAAACGAGGTCCTGGTGCCCCGCACGGCTGCTCCCCGTGGACGATGTTCTAAAAAACGCTTTTTGCGGTGCCAACTGCGGTTTGTGATGTAATCATCTGAAATAAAAAAAAAAACATGCCAAATCGTTGATCGTCCGGTTTTTTTTTAATTTTTTTGACAAAATGGTGGCCTTGCAAAGTTGAAGTGCCGATTTTTGATCCTTAAAATTTGTTTTTGATTGGCTGTAAAAATCGAAATTAAATGATAGACGAAATCCGAACGATCGTGGACTGCACAAAATAGTACTGAACAGAAATCAAAACGAATCGGACGAATCGAATGTATACATTTCGAGAAATTTTTGGCACCAGTTTTGAAAATATGATTCCGAGATAATCGCGTTTAAAGTTTCAAGTTGGGTTTAGTCCACTATAAGTGAATTTGTACGTCGCATAACTTTCACAATTTTCATCGGATCAACTTGATCTTTTGAGGATATATTCTTGACTTTATATACTTTCGATTAGGACAATAAAAAAAATCGATTTTTTGAAAGTTTGCAGGTAGGCGTAACCCCTTAAGTGTCGTTTCATATTTCTCGATGAACATTTCAAAAGGTCCTATCCTTCATCGACTTTCTCTTTGGATAACCACTGCCATGCAAATAGATTTTGCGCTATTTTTACAACATAGTTTGATAAAAGAGGTTCTCCTCTAGCGTCATCAACGTTCAAAACAACAGGGAAAGTTTTTGCAACTGAGTTAGGGTTTTGATCTTATTTCCGTCATACTAAGCACAACCCTCACTTTACCCCTTTTTTTTGAACGAGTTTGAACAAAAAAAAATGGCATATTCCTGTCAAAGATTACTTCTAAATTTATTCACCATTCCATACGTACCGTTAGATTTGATAAAGAGTCACAAATTGTTGAGATATTGTTTAAAATCTAATGCTGCTTCTTGATTCTCGATTCGTTCTACGAGTTTCAATTCCGTCCTAACGCATTGAAACGCCATTAGATTTTCTTCATCCTACTGATAAACATAGAAAAAAGGGATTCGCTGGGAGCGCTTCTTTCGTTTTGAGAACAATGAGCGTAAATATTTATACAATGCGCTCTAATAGGATTAATGTTGTAGCTAATGAGCTAACGCATCGGAACAAACCTACTATTGATTTGTGCACAGTGAAATCATTGATATAATTGATCTTTTCTGATCAATAGAACGGAAATGGGCGATAACGACGAAGTAGCGCTCTACCCTATTAACGAAAGAGAACTTCGATGAAGAGTATCGATAAATGCAGATAGGGCCTTTTGAAATGTTTATCTAATTCTAGAACCTCTAGTGCCTTTAGGTGAGAAAACCATTCTCTGAAAGTTTTAGCTCATTTGGTTGTAGGATGAGCTGGCGCTCTAAGTTTGAATTTTGTATAAGGAATTTTGATAAAAAACATGAAAATGTGACGATCCTACACTCCATCAAAGTTGGTTTATTCACTGTTCGAGCGTGGGCTATAATTGCCGGCCACCGGAGGTTTTTCTACCCGTTTTTTCGAACAACGGAGCCACAACTCTGGGAAAACGAAATTTCACTGCATTAACACTGATCTTCACAGTGCCATCTCTTAACGCACTATAACCACTTTCCCGAATTTATGGATTCGGACACACGTATCTACGAAACAGTCCATAGGATAACTCACGCACTACTGCTGACGGAACTTCCCGGTTTGGTCACAAGCTCTGGATAGTTTCGGATGTGAACGAGGAAATTATCTTTAGATTGTCTTGCACTGTATCTCACTTGATTACCCTTAGACGATCGAGCGGACAAAGAAAACACGGGATAAATACCGAACGCTCCTGCTGTATATTTGCAACTGAATTCAATTTGCTAATGGCTTTGCACGGATAGAGAATAGAAATTTTACAGTGATCGCGTATAGTTGTTATGTCAGTTTGAATTAAATTTTGTTCCAAGAATTCAAGTTTTGCTTATGATTAAATTACTTCATTACTATTTACAAATTCAAATACATAAAGCGAACTATATACATAATCAGCGTACTGATCAATTCACAATTTGATTAAGATTTTTAAAACTTATAGTTCAATCAGTGAGTAACAACTTTTGTTGAAGATTGCATCATGAATCCAATGTGAAAAAAAAAATAGTTTTATTGAGATATTCGCTTTTGATTGTATATGAGCCTTTTGTATATGAAAATTTCAACCAAATCATATATGAACATTAAACCAAAAAACCACCAAGTTTGATCGAAGTAGTCGATCGCGTTCAGAAATAACGTCATAAAGGGTGATACGGTCAAAATTTGGTCAATATCAACTTGACGTATTTCTTTCAATTTTGCATTTAAAAAACCTGAACACCCCTCATTTTGAAGGTGTGTGTGTGTAGAATGTTGCTCCTATTTTGATTTTGGAATTCACTCTTCAGTTGTCAAAATGCCGTCCAAGCTAGAAGAGCAGCGTATCAAAATTTTGCTCGCGCATCGCGAAAATCCGAGCTACTCGCACGCAAAGTTGGCAAAATCGCTAAAAGTTGCCAAATCAACCGTTACAAATGTAATTAAAGTGTTTGGGGAACGTTTGTCGACAGCCAGGAAGTCTGGATCGGGAGGAAATCGGAAACCGGAAGCCGCTGAGACGACAAAGAGAGTTGCCGGTAGTTTCAAGCGAAACCCTAACCTCTCTCTCCGAGATGCCGCAAATAAGCTGGGTGTATCGTCTACAACCGTGCATCGAGCCAAAAAACGAGCCGGACTATCGACTTACAAGAAGGTAGTGACTCCAAATCGCGATGATAAACAAAATACGACGGCCAAAGCGCGATCCCGGAGGCTGTACACGACGATGCTGACGAAGTTTGACTGCGTGGTAATGGACGACGAAACCTACGTCAAAGCCAACAAGCAGCTTCCGGGACAGCAGTTTTATACGGCAAAAGGAAGGGGAAAGGTAGCAGATGTTTTCAAGCACATGAAACTGTCAAAGTTCGCAAAGAAATATCTGGTTTGGCAAGCCATCTGTACCTGTGGCTTGAAAAGCAGCATTTTCATAGCTTCCGGGACTGTCAACCAAGAAATTTAGATGAAAGAGTGTTTGAATAAACGTCTGCTGCCTTTCCTGAAGAAACACGGTTGTTCCGTACTGTTTTGGCCGGATTTGGCATCTTGCCATTACGGTAAAAAGGCCATGGAGTGGTACGCCGCCAACAACGTGCAGGTGGTTCCCAAGGACAAGAACCCTCCCAACACGCCAGAGCTCCGCCCAATTGAGAAATACTGGGCTATTGTCAAGCGGAACCTAAAAAAGACCAAAAAAACTGCTAAGGGCGAGCAGCAGTTCAAGGCAAACTGGCTTTCTGCGGCGAAGAAGGTGGACAAGGTGGCTGTACAAAATCTGATGGCAGGGGTCAAGCGTAAGGCCCGGCAATTCGGATTTGGAAAAGCGGAAGCCTAACTGAATATTTTTCCTGAATTATATACTAATTGAACTTGAAAAAGAAATTTAATTTGATTTTTTAAATAAACGATTTCACCGATTTACACGCGTTTTCCCTTGACCAAATTTTGACCGTATCACCCTTTATGGAACTCGAAGGAAGAAAACAATATTGAGCACAAACACCTGGAAAATCCGGAGTGATCCGGTTCCAAGCTGGCTAAAGTACTGAAGATGCCGAAAACAATAGTATGTCGAGTGCTCAAAACCTACAAGGAAACCCTGAGTGTGGAAAGGAATTAGCGGATCTACGAAAAAAAAACTGGAACCAGGGTTTGTCAGCTGCGCAGCAAGGTGTTGAGGTGCTTTAAAACCAACCCCGGTCTTTCGATCCGAGATGTGGCCAGAAGGTACAACGCCAACTTTCAAACGGTGCGGAACATCCTTGCCAGGGAAGGATACAAGTCGTACAAAGCCTGTAAACATCTGAACCGGCACATGAAGCAGAATTCCGTGGCCAAAAATCATGCAAGGGTCTTGTATGACCGTTTTTTGACGAAACACAAGGGCTGCACTTTGATCGGTGACGAAACATTCGTTAAACTCTATTTTAAGCAGTTGTGGGGATGTGACGGGAAGGATCAAGTTCGTGTTTGCCGACAAGTTCGCGAAGAAGGCCATAATGTGGCAAACGATTTGCAGTTGAGACCAGAAAACGGAACCATTCGTCATATCCTCGACGATGACATCCCAAGTTTACATCAAAGAATGCCTGAAAAAGTGTATTGTCGCTCATTCGCAAGCATAGGGGCAAAGTCATGTTTTGGCCCGATTTGTTCAGCTGCCTCTACTTCAAGGTGGTTCTGGAGTGATATGCTGCCAACAAGATTGATTTTGTTTCCAAGCTATTGAATTCTCCGAATTGCCCGGAATTTCGACCAATCGAAAAATGCTGGGCAATTTCAAAGCAGCGACTTCGATGAAACGGTGGGGCAGTCAAGGACCTGCGGGGAAAATGGTAGAAATGCGCTGATTCTGTGTACGTTTCCACTGTGCGGGCGCTGATGGGCTAAATCAAGAGGATGGTTTGAGATTTCGTTTGAACTGGAGAAATGTAAACATCTAATACTTTGAAGTTTTTATAAAAGTACTGCAAAGCAACCATTAATGGACTTTTTAAACTTAGTGAATCACGAATTACAGGTCTTTTTGTGCGTACCAATTTACTTTTAGTCAGCCTTTAGACAGGCAGCTTGTATTTTGATGGGTTTCTCATATAAATGTGGGCCAGTGTTGAGATTTTGTAACTGATGTATAAACAAAATCTATTTTATTGTTATACTTTGAAATGAGAAGAAATTGAAAAATCTCACAATATGAGCTGTTCTAAATACATTGCGAAACCGGAAAAGATTTTCGATTTCAATAAAAAAAAAATCAAGATTTTGGGACTAGGTAAGTTTTTTAAGATCAGAGTCTTATTTTCTAAATCTAGACCAAGAAGGCTAAGACTTGAAGTCAAATTGGAAAAGTTGACGTTACGCTTTTACACAGGGGCATCGTGTTCGGAGTCTTAAAGGTTATGCAAAGAGGCTTTAAAAGTCAGATGTTTTACTATGGGCCACACAAACCTGAAGAGAATGTCAATGACGTCTTCAGACATCTTTTTCCGGTCCCACGTTACTCTGATTCCAAAAATACCCATAGTGTGGGGTATTTTCCAGAATTTCCAAGTTTTTCAGTAATCGGGAGCTGCCATCATGGATTTCAAAATGGCGTCTGATATCGATTTACGGTTCCTACACGTCACCCCGATTTCAGAAATACCCATATTGTGGGGTATATGACAGTATTTCCCAGTTTCACAAAATCGCAAAAATACTCGTTATTTGGAATTTACTTCGTAAACAAACCTCGTTACTTGGGATTTACTTCGAAAAAAGTGGGACGTTAATTGAATACTGTGTATAAAAAGACTTCGTAAACGGAGGTTTCAGTGCATATGAAATTAATTGAATGAATAACTTCGAATAATGAGTTTGGAATTAATTACTTACATTTGTCACACAGTCCCAGTTTCCAAAGGTTTGAATCAATTCTGATTTTTTTTTTATATGCAAAATTGAGCAAAGTACCATCAGCATGATTTTTTAGAAAGAATGCCTCAGATCAAAACACAAAAATATCATTGTAAGCGTTTTAGATTATATTCCTTCCTTAATTCGGTTTCTTCCATTGACCAATTAAACAACATTATGACCAAAAGTGGTACACTCAGTATTTAAAATGGCATTCGTTCAAACTTCTTCGATACCTAACCTAACCCTTTTCTGTCTCTTTCCCTCCCATTGCAGGAAGCCGCGGTCTCGAAGCCCCGTACTCCATCTTCTTCTACATCCACGGCGAATCGTACGAGTGGGGCTCCGGCAATCCATACGACGGCTCCGTGCTGGCCAGCTACGGCCACGTGATCGTAGTTACAGTCAATTTTCGTTTAGGAATTCTTGGTAAGTCCCGATTGCAATTCTCTTCTCTATCTGTCTATCTCTCCCTCCCGCTCCATTGTGTGTGTGTACCTACCTCAAAAAATTCATCACCGTTTCGGTTTGATTTATGGCCGGCAACAGCAATGGCTATTTATTCAAACAACAACAACGGCACACCACTACATTCTGGGATTCAAACGAAGACCGGAATTTTTCCAAAAGCGGCAAAACCGGAGAAAGACATTGAAACATACATCATTCGGAAAAAGCAGGCGGGATGGGACCCGGGCGAGCACATCGTCGTCGTTTGAAATATCTTTCCAATTTCAAAATAAACATTCAATTAGATGGGGAGCCAACATATTTGTCTTTGGTTCTGGGGCTCTGGCGGTGTTTGTGGGTGGGCCCCGGAATGCCTTGAAGCGAGAGACAAAAGAAGGACACCGAACCCGGACAAGCTGGCATCATATTTCTCGATCATGAAACTATTTGTTGTCCAAGGTGTGAGTGTGGCAGGTTCCAGTCCGTTGGCCGTTGCTGTGCGAATAAAAATGAATCAAATAGCAGGGAATTGAGCTGAAGCGAACATGTGAACCAACGTGAAACCCGAAAAACGTGTCCCGAATAGTTTATCGCTGTTTACAGTCGCCGCTCGAATTGTTTATGAATTTTCTGTTTCGAGAAATATGACCGCTTTCGAGTGGTTTGATGCAATAAATATAATTTAATAATTGACCATGCCATACAAGTTCGGGACCGGGACCGGAACATTTGTTAGCTCGTTTCAAATTCAGCAGCTCTCGGAGCAAACATTTTCCCCGGAGATTGCAACTTGAAAGCTTCACTAATGCAGCCGCGCTCATTTGTGGTTGGAAGAGTGTTGTTTAACCTGGCTAGTTTGTTTAGACCTACGGAACGGTCCATGTATGAACTATATGAGTCAGGGACTGCTACGTGCTGTGGTCCTGGAATTCATCGGTGAATGTTATTAATGGTTTTGATTCATAGCTTGGATAACCATTTCTAATTAAGGCAAACTGTGTCCCGAACATCAAATGATATTTCTGGAAGTGTGATAGGTCTCCGATGATATAATAATTCTTGACGTCTGCGATGTAGTAGAATTTTAGTGAATTCCGTATTAAAACTGTACCTTAATTGCTAATCTCTCGAAGGATGCGCGTATCTTAGTCACGTCAGGAAAGTTGTCAATTGTCTTGGGATAGTCAATCGGATATTGCAAATCTCAGTGAGGAGAAGCACTGAATTGATGACCCAATAAAAAACTACAAGGGACAGCCCTATGGGGTTGTACGCAATGGTGACGTAGGACTACGTGGTCTTGTCTAATAAATCTTATTTGTTAACTGCAGCAGGAGCTTGTGTTTTGTGTAGGAATAGGAATTCGAGCGGGTTTCTCTCTGTTTACACTCTTCAGTATGACGCGCTTGACATGGCCCACAGTGACTCACGAAGAACTACTGATTCCGATCAATAGCGGTGCGGCTTCTTCCTCCTTCTATGGATGCTCATGTGGGCTGCAGCTCGCTGCTTGCAGGCTGACTTTCGTTGTGTACTGGAGAACACCAGCACTCATAACGCGGTGATTGAATAAACACCGTTTGGTGAGACCGGATGGAATTCAACTTTGAAATATGTGTTAGGGAAATCGTTTTTCGCAGGCAATCGGTGATAATTTTAATTATCGTAGCAAAAGTTGCACATTCATGCAATTTTCAATAGTGACAATAGTGATCCTTGACTGTCAAGACATCATCGAAAGAAGTCTCGCGTCTCTTTTCAAAAGGTCCTAAGTAACAAATGTAAACAAATAGAGTTAAGCGATTCAAACTTTTACTCTTCTATCATTGTATGTGATACAAAAACACCCATCCAAATTAACATTCATTTATTTAAGATAATGATAGGTCAAAAATTGACCAATGTACAAGTTGAAATGATAGTTACTTCGGTCATTTGGACTGCCTAACATGATTAGTGCTCATTTTCTAAAGGTGAGGCCAATCTAAAGCTAGGTACTCTACTCTGAAATCTGTGAAAGGGAATCTAGTATCATGTAGAACAAAACGTTCAATGTAACATTCATTGATTATGTCATTGTGAAAAATCGTCCAATGTAACACGTCCGTTGTACAACCTGACTAGTCAAAACGTCCTATGTGTTTTTTTTTTCTATATTGTGATTTTATCGTTTCTACTGAATTTTCAACGTTATAATTCACTGACTATATTAAAAATAGTATTGCAAAATGTACTGTTTCTAAACAGTTAAAATAATAATCTACCGAACTTCAACTTCGATTTTCTCAAAATGGCGGATATGTTGCATTGGTCGATTTGAAAAGTGACGCGAGAATTCATTGTTTACAAAAGCTGTTACGCCCTAATTCTAGCTCTATCTTGATATGGTAACTGACATCCGATTGATGACCTTGGCAAATGTCAAAAAATTACTCTTTTTAAAATTTATGGTGGTCTTTTCGTGATGGTTGAGTATTGCTGAGCTATTAGGGTGTTCAACACGGATGAGGCTGGCGAGCTGTTTGTTATTTGGAATGGGGGTGACGCGCTTGGCATAGATGGCCCACAGCGACTCACGAAGAACTACTGATAGCGATGCGGCTTCTTCCTCCTTCTATGGATGCTCATGTGAGACGCAGCTCACTGCTTGCAAGCAGCCTTTCGTTGTGTACTGGAGAACAATGTTCAACGCCACGCGCCGAAAGCATTGCTTCTGCTGCAACTGATATCGACGACCACACACCACCTCACACGGTGATTGTAACTGAATCCGATCAGCGGTTGAGGCTAGCCTTGGTAGCTAGCTGCTTGCGGGGAGCCTTTCGTTGTGTACTGGAAAACACCACCACTCACCACGTGGTGATTGAATAAACACCGTTTGGTGAGACCGGATGGAATTCAACTTTGAAATCTGTGATAGGGAAATCGCTTTATGCAGGCACTCGGTGATAATTTTAATTATAATAGCAACAGTTGCACATTTGTGCAATTTTAAATAGTTACATATTGAAAATTTATAAAGCCTTATATTTAAAAAATGCGTACACATATTTCTGATCGATTGGAAATAAAATTACTGAAATTGGTCTAGGAGCAGCTGAGTTATTAACGTTCAAAATCTTTCATAATTGTGTTACATGTTCCATTTTCGGTTTTCACATAGTGTACCCACATATAGAAATCATAGACGTAGTCTTACGTCAAAAAAATGTTGGATTTTAATGATTAACGTGAAACAATCGAGGGAAATATTGACGAAACTTCTGTCGTGTGGGGTTCACCGCCTGAAGGCGAGACTGCCGACCGATTTTAGTATCTGAAAAGCCAATAAGTTATCAGTGAAATGCAACTTCCACAATCTTCGAAGCATTTTTTTAAAACCATTTCGACAGGAAAATGTATTCTAAACTTCCAGCACTTGTACCAAAACCAAGTAAATTCGTCCAAAAACACATTTTGTTGTCCAACACAAGTGTGACAATCCCCACTTTTCCAGCCAAAACATCGTTAGCAAATCATAGAGCAACACCCTTAGCCTTCTCCAACTCTACCACACGAACAGCATAAATCCATTTTCAAAGTGACACTTTTCTCTGTTTTCCATTCTCATATCACAAATAACATCGAGAAAACAATTCATATAAAATTGCTTCTTCCGCCAACAACGTGCCACTTCTTCCCGGACCTCCCGTCCCCCATCGTGCTTCACGTGTGACAAGTTTTATTTATTTTGGCTCCATACTTTTAGTACTACCACACATGCATCACAATGAGAGAACACTCACCCCTTGGCCTCCTCCTGAACCCCTTTTCTCGTCAACAACTACCACCATCACCAACACCAGCAGCAGCACTATTTCAAGTGGTTGGCTTTCTTGCTGCTGCTGCTGGTGAACGAAATCCGAAAAATTCCGCGAACAAACAAAAAAGCACATTACAGTAACGAAAAAACTTTACGATAAATTGCGCACCCCATTTTCGCGCGCGTCCCTCACATTTCATTTTCGTGTCCGCTGCTCATTTTCTCTTGGCGTGGACTTTTGAGCAACTCCCCCTACGTTCCCCGAGCCAACGCGTGGTCCATTTTATATATTTTCCAGTTTCACGGTGTGCGCCCAAAAATGCACCTACGGGGGGTTGTTAGCGTTTCTCTCTTTTGTGAGATTGAAAAATATGTGAAAATCAACCAAAAGATGAAGTTTCGGAAGGGGAATTAAAACGTGTCCTACATGTGTGAATAGTGTTGCACTTTTCTGTTTTTTTTTTCAAGCAGCGCCGCCACCATTCATTCTGCCGGACTCGGACGTGATTATCAAGTGGATTTATGGCCGTGGGTTTTTTTTTTTCCATTTTTCACTCCAGACTGTGACATATTTCCGGGGCTGGTTTATGGGGGCACGTTTGCTAATCTTTTCCTGCTTCCGGGAGCTTAACGGGGAAGAACTGGCGGTTTATTTTTTCAAATTAGTTTATTCTAGAAAATGGAGTTAGATAGATCGATAGATAGATCGATGGAGAGATCTAAAGATAGATCGATAGATAGATCGATAGATAGATCGATAGATAGATCGATCGATAGATCGATGGATAGATCGATAGATAGATCGATAGATAGATCGATAGATAGATCGATCGATAGATCGATAGATAGATCGATAGATAGATCGATAGATAGATCGATAGATAGATCGATAGATAGATCGATAGATAGATCGATAGATAGATCGATAGATAGATCGATAGATAGATCGATAGATAGATCGATAGATAGATCGATAGATAGATCGATAGATAGATCGATAGATAGATCGATAGATAGATCGATAGATAGATCGATAGATAGATCGATAGATAGATCGATAGATAGATCGATAGATAGATCGATAGATAGATCGATAGATAGATCGATAGATAGATCGATAGATAGATCGATAGATAGATCGATAGATAGATCGATAGATAGATCGATAGATAGATCGATAGATAGATCGATAGATAGATCGATAGATAGATCGATAGATAGATCGATAGATAGATCGATAGATAGATCGATAGATAGATCGATAGATAGATCGATAGATATACAGCAATTCAATAGAAAAAAGTTATAGTGAGTCTCAAAATTTCGTGAAAATTGGTATAGTACTTCCTTTTCAAAAAATATAAGACTCGTATTTTTTTTTTCCGCCATTAGGGTGACCATTGACTATTTTTCCAAAATGCCTTTTTCTAAAATTCATAACTTCTAAACCGCTTGACCGATTTTTACAATTGACCCTTCAAATGAAACATGTTTTAATTTAATGTTAAGGAAAACTTTGAAACACTCAGAGATATTAGGTTTTGTATGTAAAAAATATGTAACAAATACTTTTTCTTGATTTTCACTGCGATGGTCTTCAACAACTTCTTATTAAGTATTTTTAATTGAAAGATCATTTAATTTTACATAACATTTAAAAAAATTAGCGATGTCGAAGAAGTCGTTTTGCAGATAAAAAATTTTAAACAAAAAATCATTGTTCCGCAATATATACACCACACGTGCATGGAAACGATGAAAATGCAAGGTAGTTCACAATGCGTCTCCATCGAGTAACAGCAACTGTGACTAACGAAAGCTATTAGTAACTCACAAGCCACCCATAAACCACGTAGAACAATTTTTAAACATTTCAGATCCTAACTTCGCCCTAGGTATACTATTCTAAAATTTTTAACCGAGCGTATACCTTGGCAGGACTCCCCTCCCCCATTAAAGTTTACATGGCTTTAAAATGGGCCCCAGTTTGACATTATTCATTATGGAAGAAGTACTTAAATGCTACAAAGAATGACGAAGACAATGAAAAACACGTAAAACATCTAGCATTTTCTTTCTTTAATCACAATTTCACACATTTTTCTTCCGTTGGAAATGAATACCGTTTGACAATAATATAATTTTCGTTTTGAGGCTTAAAACTATGGAATGACTGTGTCCCCGAAATTCAATTTTTCAATTTTCTTTCCATTTTATTGTAATCGGATTGCGAAAAAAAACTGATAGTGTATTTTTGAACCTGGCCTAGAAATAGCCCATGATTAAAGTTCTTAGGCCGTTGTTATATGGTGGCCTTGCAAACTCGCTTCCGCAGCGTTTCGTTTCAATACTCCTCCCAAAGCATCACAAGGGCCCTTTTCCATGACAAGTTGCGAAAAAATTCCACTCGGCAGCAATGCCAAAACTTTTTTGCATGTTGCATAAATTAAAAGCGGTCATCTTATTTTTATATTGGCTTCCTGATCCATCTGAGAAAGAGTAAATCTGTAAGTTGTTTACATTTTATGATCGCAAGACAATGCGTAAGAAATAAACGAACTGTGAAATGTTTATGTTTAGTGAAATCAGCAATTACAATAAAACTAGTAAATTTCAAATCTTTTGATTATTCGTCTTTAAAATAAACAGCACTAGGGTGAATATTACATTGGGCGTTTGCCTAGCGAAAGCCTTGAACTGCATCCTGCAAAACGGAAGAATAATTATCCAATATTACGTGTCTCAAGTAATTTGCATGTTGTTCAGCTATAAAGTTCTGCGGCAATAATTTGAATTTTTTTTTTCTAAAAAAGTATCTATAAATTCCTGTGTGTCCATTTCAACAAAGTCCATAATGCATCTCTCTACTTGACGCCATTGTTTGAATTGTATTTATTAAACATGGCCGTTACGAAGAATAGTTCTGTGGCCAAAATTTGCGTTCCTGAACAATTTTCGCAACACTGCAGCCAGCATTGTTCACTTGGATTTTGACAAATTATTTTTGTAAACAAATCGTGATAGGAATCAACACCATCTGGGAGTGATTGTCTGCTTTGAATTGTTTATAAAAAATAAGTTTAACTTTTGCTTCGATGGACTCTGAAATACGATTGCAAAAAAAGTAGAGTTTGTAGTAGTTTGAAAAAAGAATTGAAATTTAAAGAAGAATCACATGAATTTTCAATTAACGTACCTGACGCAGCGATTCTGGATGGTCCTGCAACGGTTTCTTCGGTCACTGCATCATTGGGTTCGTATAGTTTGTGGTAGCAACGTTGACAAATGAAGGAGCTTCTCTCATATATTTTAATCTTTTTTTTCCACTGCATAATCGTACAATTTATTGGTGATTTTTCTGGTACATGAACAAATTGAACACTTACGTTTCATTTTTAGATATTCTTCGATTCAACTGTTCTAGTAGGAAACTTTGTTTTCTAACTGATCATTTCTTTCATAACATTCCTTGTTTTATGTGAAGCATTATATCGTACCTACGAGTAAGTGATATACCTACGAGGCTAAGCTGTAACTCATAGGTACATCACTCGTTCGTAAGCAACGACGTTACTACAAACAGCTGTTTCATGTAAATAGATGAACATTGCGAATAAATACAAACAGCACCAAACATTTCCAAATGTCACTAACACCACGAAGCCTATTGGGCTGTAGTTTATGTAAAAGTCATTGCCTACGAACGAGTGATATACCTATGAGTTGCAGCTTGGACTCGTAGAACATGCTAGAATGTAGAATTTTTTCGCAGCTTGTTTCGCATGGGAAAGGCCCTTGTGATGCTTTAGGAGGAGTATTGAAATGAAACGAGGGGGAAGGTGGGCTACAAAATGGTGAGTTGACAACCTGGAAGGAGCGGAATACCTAGCCCTGGTCCTCACAAGTTCCTACTTCACGCCTCCTCGAGTCATATGATAACAAAAGACTACCAGCTGAAACATGGACACAGCTGGGTGGCGTAGCCTGGGCAATGTTGCCAGTCCGGCAATAGAAAAGTGAAGAGGTGCGACGCGAACACTGGCGCGGTAACCATAGTACGGTGATAGAGGAAATGCTTCACCAAACCTGAGCGTCTGTTCACCATGGAGGTGCGGCTCAAAACGGCGTCTGTTCTCCATGTTAGGAGCGGCTGATCACCGTCCTAGTGCCAGCATGGGACTCTAAACAGAGCTGTGCACGATGGTCCCCCGGCGAGACAGGGGATTGGGGCAGGCCGCCCTGAAAAAAAAAACAAAGTTGCAAACACCGAAGAAAGAAATACGGATCGGAACAATCGGCACAGACCTGCGCGACGAAATAAGGACTACGATTGGAAACTCGGAACATGGAACTGCAAATCGCTCGGCTTCCCGGGTTGCGATAGGTTAATCTATGACGAACTTCAACCACGCAACTTCGAAGTCGTAGCACTGCAGGAGCTTTGCTGGACAGGACAAAAGGTATGGAAAAGCGGGCATCTAGCGGCTACTTTCTACCAGAGCTGTGGCACCACCAACGGCTTTGTAGTGCTGGGTACGATGCGCCAACGCGTGATTGGTTGGCAGCCGATCAACGCGAGGATGTGCAAGTTGAGGATTAAGGGCCGTTTCTTCAACTACAGCATCATCAACGTGCACTGCCCACACGAAGGGAGACCCGACGACGAGAAAGAAGCGTTCTATGCGCAGCTGGAGCAGGTGTACGACGGCTGTTCGCAACGGGACGTCAAAATCGTCATCGGCGACATGAACGCTCAGGTAGGACGGGAGGCAATGTATAGACCGGCAATCGGGCCAAACAGCCTGCATGCCGTATCGAACGACAACGGCCAACGATGCGTGAACTTTGCAGCCTCCCGGGGTATGGTAGTTCGAAGTACCTTTTTCCCCCGCAAGGATATCCACAAAGCCACCTGGAGATCACCTGACCAACACACAGAAAACCAAATCGATCACGTTCTAATCGACGGGAAATTCTTCTCCGACATTATCAACGTCCGCACGTACCGCAGTGCGAACATAGATTCGGACCACTACCTAGTTGCAGTATGCATGCGCTCAAAACTCTCGATGGTGCATAACACCCGTCGAAGTTGAACGCCGCGACCCAACATTGAGCAACTACGGGACGCCGGAGTTGCCCAGGACTACGCGCAGCAGCTGGAAGTTGCACTACCCACGGAAGAGCAGCTTGGCGCAGCTTCTCTTGAAGATGGCTGGAGGGACATCCGTTCAGCCATAGGTAGTACTGCTGCAGCGGCACTAGGTACTGCAATCCCGGACCGAAGAAATGACTGGTCTTTACCGCGTAAACGACAAACGAAAGTTCTACGAGAAGCTAAATAGTTCGCGCAAAGGCTACGTGCCGCAAGCCGATATGTGCAAGGACTTGGACGGTAACCTTCTCACAAACGAGTGTGAGGTGATTGAGAGGTGGAAGCAGTACTGTGACGAGCACCGCAACGGTGAAGCAGCAGAAAACGAAGATGGCAAGGCAACAGACCTTGGAGCACGCGCAGAAAACGACAGGCTACCGGCCCCTGATCTTCAAGAAGTTGAGGAGGAGATCGGTCAGCTGAAGAACAACAAAGCAACTGGTGTAGATCAACTACCAAGTGAGCTATTGAAATACGGTGGTGAAGCACTGGCTAGAGCGCTGCACTGGGTAATTGCCAAGATTTGGGAGGAGAAGATATTACCGGAGGAGTGGATGGAAGGTGTCGTATCCAATCTACAAAAAGGGCGACAAGTTGGATTGCTGTAACTACCGCGCGATTACACTGCTGAGCGCCGCCTACAAGGTACTCTCCCAAATTCTATGCCGCCGTCTGTCACCATATGCAAGAGAGTTCGTGGGGCAATACCAGGCGGGATTCATGGGTGCCCGCGCTACCACGGACCAAATTTTCGCGATTCGGCAGGTTCTGCAGAAATGCCGCGAATACAACGTGCCCAAACATCATTTGTTCATCGACTTCAAATCCGCATACGACACAATCGATCGAGATCGGTTATGGCAGATTATGCACGAGTACGGACTTCCGGATAAACTGACGCGATTGGTCAAGGCGACGATGGATCGAGTGATGTGCGTTGTTCGAGTATCCGGGACACTCTCGAGTCCCTTTGAATCTCGAAGGGGGTTACGGCAGGGTGATGGACTTTCATGTCTGCTGTTCAACATCGCGTTAGAAGGTGTGATCAGAAGAGCTGGGATAGACACGAGTGGCATGATCTTCAGGAAGTCCATCCAGCTCCTTGGTTTCGCCGATGACATTGACATTATGGCACGGAACTTTGAGATGATGGCGGAAACGTACATCAGACTGAAGGCTGAAGCTAGACGGATTGGACTTGCCATCAACGCATCAAAGACAAAATACATGAAAGCAAGAGGTTCTAGGGAAGACAATGTTAGCCTCCCACCCCGAGTTCAGATTGACGGTGACGAAATCGAGGTGGTCGATGAGTTCGTGTATTTGGGCTCACTGGTGACCGCCGAAAATGATACCAGCAGAGAAATTCAAAGACGCATTATGGCAGGGAATCGTGCCTACTTTGGACTCCGGAGGACGCTCCGGTCGAATAAAATTCGCCGCCGCACGAAGTTGACTGTCTACAAGACGCTGATTAGACCGGTGGTCCTTTACGGCCACGAGACCTGGACTATGCTCGTGGAGGACCAACGCGCCCTTGGTGTTTTCGAACGGAAGGTGTTGCGTACCATGTACGGTGGAGTGCAGATGGATGACGGAACGTGGAGGAGGCGAATGAACCACGAATTGCACCAGCTGCTGGGAGAACCATCCATCGTCCACATCGCAAAAATTGGGTGACTACGGTGGGCTGGGCACGTCGTAAGAATGCCGCACGACGACCCAGTGAAAATGGTTCTAGAAAGCGACCCAACAGGAACAAGAAGAAGAGGCGCGCAGTGGGCAAGGTGGATCGACCAAGCGGACCCTTCGCAGACTACGAGGCTGGCGAACTGTGGCCATGGATCGAGTAGAGTGGAGACGACTTCTTCGGACAGCAGAGGACAAAAAGGCCTTAGCCTGATTGGTAAGGTAAGGGAAGGTAGGATCTGCAATGTCTAAAACTTGATCTACGTGGTTTATGGACAGCCCCCAGGCTAAACTGAATGTTGCACCCAACTTGTGAGTTACTCATAGATATGTTAGTCACATCTGCTGTGACTCGATGGAGGCGCATTGTCAACTACTTTCCCCGTCTTCATCGTTTCCATGCACGTGTGGTGTATATTTTACGGAACAATGATTTTTTTTAAAGAATTGTGTCTCGATCGTTAATTTTTTGATATGTTATGTAAAATTAAATGATTTTTTAATTAAAAATACTAAGATGAGGAGATGTAGAAGACTCCAGTGAAAATCAAGAAAAAGCATTAGTAACGTATTTTTGTCATATGAAATATCTCTGAAAGTTTCATAATTTTCTTTAAAATTAAACTAAAACATCATTCATTTGAAGGGTCAACCGGAAAATCAGTCGCTTCTGGAGACATTCTTCTTTATATATTTGGCCGTGGATGGTGCCGGTGGTTATGTACGACTTGTTGAATTTGACGCACCCAAAGATTGCCTGCCACACTAAGTACTTCTTGGCAAATTTTGTCGACCTTATTGTTCCGAAACATCTCTGGAACATCCCGATTGGACTTACCGACAAAAACTCCAGGTCGGGGATGGCTTGGCGTCCGCTTTAATGTACGTCTCGTCGTCATCACGATGCATTTCGGCTGCACCACCCACTCGCGGTACAGCTTCCTGGCACGTGATTTGTTTATCGTATTCTGTTTATCGGTTCAGTTAGGCGGCTTCCTTGCCTTGAAGACATGAAGTCCGACCCGTTTCATCGTCTGCTGGACAAACCAGACGGAAGAATTGACCTTCTTGGTCGCGTACAGAATCAAAAGGTTCAGATTGCGCCTAACGGGGTCGGTCGTCTTTTTTTTTTTTTTCCACTGTCAGCTCGCCGCTGGGTCGTATGGGTCTCCTTGAACGATTTTACCACACGAGACACCGTCGAATTGTCGATTCCAAACGATTCGCGATCCACCTGTGAGACTGGCCTGGATTTTCCACGACCACTCCCATAATTTCTTGTCGAAGCA
Source organism: Ochlerotatus camptorhynchus (assembly GCF_037179485.1). Lineage (NCBI taxonomy): Eukaryota > Metazoa > Arthropoda > Insecta > Diptera > Culicidae > Ochlerotatus > Ochlerotatus camptorhynchus. Next base: position 546,522 of record NW_027040766.1, on the reverse strand, counting down.
CTTCTTGCTTGGAAGAGTTGGCTTCCACTTACCCACTTAATTAGCCACAGATAACCCCTTGATAGATTGTGACAAGATTGTAAAAAATACACTCTAAACTAGTTTTACTCAAAATTTCATCAATTTTTACCCATACAATTAAAAGTTATACACAAAAGAAAGTGTTGGATTTTTTCGAGCACAATCTTTATACCCATTTTTGATCTTCATACCGATATGCAGATAAGGTTTCTCAGAATACCGATTTTTGCCCATGCTGAACTGTAAAAAAAATCTATTGTGTAACAATTTTATATTTTAAAATATCTGAAATTTTTTAAGGCTGCTCAAAAAATTGTTCATCTTAAAAAAAATCCCTTTATTGTTTTCCCTTCACCTTTTTCCCCGTACTGACTACCGACGCCAGAGAGGCAGCTCCCACACCTGGACTCTACCTATCGACGCATGAACTCATGGTACGCTTTTGGAACACGACGAAAAATATAATTTCATTAACTTTTTTGAAAAGTGTCCTGCTTGAGACATTTACATCACCTTACAGTTAGCCTCAGAAGGGGTCATCAATAATGATCTTCAAAAAGTGGGATTTTGATGGTGAAAAAAGCCACCAGCAACTTTTGATGCTTTTCCAGCATAAACACAAGAAATACATCAGAAATTTGATTATCAAAGCTTGTTCCGATAAATTATCTTTATAAACTAACCTTTTTTTTAAAGCAGTAATTCATTTTTTTCGGCATGAAATTGCTTTAGAAAAACATCGCATTTTAATTCGGCAAATTCGTCACAATAAAAATAAATCTCAGCGCCAAATTCAGCACCGCTAGGGACTGGTTCACGTTGGAGTTCACTGGATGTTTTCTCGACTTTATTAAGAACTTTCTTCAAACTTCCTCCGAAAGAACTGCTATATTTTTCCGACTTCTCCTGGAAAGTAAATGTTCCGTTCTTAGTTCAATTTTTGAATTTCCGTCCAAACCGACAAACAATTTAAAATAACTAAGATAGTAAATACTGATAAATACTGATTTTTATAAAACATTTGCTACCGATAAGCATGAAACCAATCGGGCAAAGCTTATCACATCTTCCGAGGTGATATTAAACAGCAGACACGAAAGCCTATGAGCTTGAGCTTGAGCTTGAGCTTGATTGACCGCCCACGGTTGCTACTCTGTTACTGCCAGATCAGCTGTAATTACACAGAGAACCAATAGACGATGCTTGGGACTAGCAATCATCCTCAATGTGTAAAAACTGGTGATCCTAAATTAGGCAATACCAGCGCCGGCCGCGCCCGAACATAGGTCAAGAAAGGAATGGGAAGGATTGTGTTGACAAGACACTCGCTTTGATGGAAGCCGAGAACACCTCTGCACTTCCACGAGGAATCACTGGGATGTTGGATAAGAGGGTTGGGTTTGCAGCAGGGTTGGTAAACGATAAGCTGAATTGATGTCCTAACGATCATATAACGCGAAGGAGCTTGGGACTAAACGCACGGTCTTCTGCTCAGTAAGCAAAAACGTTTGCCACTAGCCAGACGAGCACCTTTTTAATCACCGAGTTGCTGTTATTACCATGTAGTCATATTAACAAATAAAACGATTGACGAATCTTGAATGTGGATGGGCCTGAGATTAGACTCATGATGTTCTGCTCAGTAAGCAAAAACGGTTGCTTTAAGGCCACCGAGCCCCTCATATCACATAATACCGTTGCTCAAATTTGTGTATCCATTCAAACCCGGAACCAACGACAACAACGAGTTTCGCAAAATACACGATACACAAGCGATTTTACCATAAATCTCTTTGATATGTAAAGACCTGGGACCGCGTTTTTCTGCTCAGTAAGCAGACTACTGTAACCGACGATCTTTCAAATCCGAAAACTAAAAACTACGAAAAAGTACTAAGGCCTTCATTAAGTTCCACTTTCACGCGACGTTCAATGACAGGGTCCTATCCAGGATTACATCTGAAAAATCCAAATCTGGCCAACGCCCACCCTAAACCTAAACCTGTTCTAATCCACCTGAAATGACTAACGAATGGAAGACTTTGACTACCCAGCCATGCAATAGTCTCATTCCGTGCCTTATGGCAACTTGATGATTCTATTGCGCTCATCTTTTGGCACCACCCAGGGGAGACTTAGTCCTGTACCCAATGCTTAACTTATCTCCATTCCACTCAGCTACTCGCAATTTCTTGTGATATAGTGGGCGGAATATTATTATATGAGACAATTCAATGCAGACGTCTTTCCAAATTTGGCAGATCGACAGGTAATCGGTGAGTTACCACGATAGTTGCTATTCAACAACTCGACAACGTCCCATCGTCAACGCCTGCTATGAGAATTTCCAATAGCAGACGCCAACGAAATGACGTCATCGAGCTATCGATCAACTACCCTGGTTATCGCCTGGTACCTTATAGCACGATGCTAGGAGGCGAACCGGAAGAATCGATGAGCTACCTCTCCCCCAAACAGCAGACACGAAAGCCTATGTCCCCGAAACTCGGGAAACGCACATCACTCGATCCAACGTTGCCGATTTTCCCGTGCCTCTGAGCCAAATCGAAACTCCAGGGGAACAGAATCTCGAACAACGATGTGAACAGTGCCTCCAGACAGACTGGTTATCTCGTTGGAGAAGGTCCCTTTAATTTACCCTTTAGTTCAAAATTCCAAAACACCTCCGTAATTGTCGATCTCCGCCGCTTCAATCGTCCTCGGATTGTATCCTTCGTATTTCGCAGAATCAGTGCCCGGATGACGTCTTTATCATCATCAAGCACGACCGGTGGTTCCAGGCTAAAAATCACGCTGAAAAAAATCGCTCCCCTCAGGGAACCATTGTATGCCGTCAGAAAAATCGCTGCCTTTCATTCCGTTCCGGGTTCAATCCGGTGATTTTCTCAATGATTTCACATTCTCCTCGGTAAACATCTTCAGTCAGGCGGATGATTCAATCAAAACGCATTTTCAAAAGAGTAACAGCAGCACAAACATGCAAATGGCCTAAAAGAGAGAAGCAGATGAAAATAAAGGCCAATGTAGACTGGTGAACAGAACATTTTTTCTCGTAGATGAGTGACATTAACTCATATGCCAGAAAAAAAACAGTCTTTCAGTAACCCCACTTTGTGCGACTTTGAGTGAAACCCTACTCACCCTACGTTGTCAGATTGTATTCAAGCCTATCGATATCGAAGGTTAAAAAAATCTTAATGTCCTATTGGTATTTAATAGTTTGTTAATTTTATATTGTTTCCGTTTTCAAAGGTGAAATTTTCAACTTTTGGACTTTCTAGGAAATTCGGAAGGAATTTCCAGGGAATAATTAAATTAGCTTCTAAAGGAAGCCGAAAGAGATACAAAAAAAAGCTCTTCTGGAGGAAGTTTGAAGAAAGTTCTAATAAAAGTCGGAATACATCCAGAGACTTTCCAATAAAGAGAAATATCTAGTGAAAACTAAAAGAAACATTCGAAAAAAAAAAATCGGATGACACATCCAGAGGAAGCCATTTACAGGGAAAAAAAAAACTTCGAATAGAAGTCGGGAAAATTCTCCGAAAGAATCTCATGGAGATAGTTCCAGAAGAAGGCGAATAAAACTTAAAAATGAACCGATAGAAACATCCGGACGAAGTTTGATGGAACTAACTGGAGAAGACGGAAGACACTTCCTGGAGACACTAGAATAAACTTCTGAAATTTTTTTTGAAGCTTCTTCTGGTAGAACCAAGAGGGTTTTCGGAATAGTCGAAAGAAACTTCTAGGAGAAGTTGAGACATGTTTATACACCACGTGAAATGTTTTGGAAGAGGTAGGGGTCAAATTATCAATTTTGGTTTTATGAGGGGTCTTTAGTCCATGATTTAGGCTTGTAGAATTCTATAAAAACTTTATAAAGCTTGCAATGTTACTTGGGGTCAGTGAATGTCCACGGTCCAAACAAATTTAAAAAAATATATTTATTGATGATGGTCCACGCAGAAGGCATCTGAAATGTCTTAAAATATGTCCACGTAGAATATGAACAGCCTGTTGGGAATAAAATTCTGGAACAAAATGATTTCTGGGAGATGTCAAACAATATTCCCGGTAGAAACCGGTAGAATCTTCTATGAAAAGTGTAACAGGTGGGGTCTCTACCCAGCACTAATGAGACCCCCCTCTACACTGCCTCAGGGTCGGCATACACGTGTGACTATCGCGGCCAAGGAAACACTCAAATACTCTTAACACACCCCCAACTTTTACACAGGTCTCTTTTATTTCCCTAACTTTCCCGCTTTCTTATCGGCTATCTCCTACCTTAGCCTTCACTAGTTATTCCTTCGTCTTCCGTCGTCGATGGGGGCCCTCTTCTCCTCCGTTCCGCTACACCTTCAACTTCAGTTTCTCCTTTCTTTTGCTTCTGTCCTTCGTCCCTCGATTTCGACTGTGGGTTGCCCAGTCGATTCACCTCTTAACACTTCACTCTCCTCTACTCCTACGGGTGCTCCCACGGTACCGTTTGCCGTTTGCCGAGCCGTTCGCGAACGGTATAACGAGTCCACGACGCTCAAGGCAGATTCACAATGGCGATGAACACGGACTAGTGAACGCGGCTGGTTCTAGGATGGATCGGAAAACGGTTGTATTTACACGATCACAACGAACACTACGTGGTCTGACCGCGCCATAGATAAATCTTAACGGTAAACTACGGGGTCCTGTGGGCACAATAGGATACCATGATGGCGGTTAATGATGAGAACAATTCGGGCTTAGGGTAGACCTGTGCGCCGCCGCGCCACGCCGCCGCCGCCGACGATTTCCATACACCGCCGCCGCCGATGAAATTGAGCCGGCGCGCCGCGGCAGTAAAATGGTTCACGCCGCCGAATAAATTTATGTCACGCCGATGAAATTTTTATCGGTAAAATGCATTTTGAACGCGTTAAAATTAGAATTTTTGTGCACGCTCGATCGTGGCTACTAAAAATTGAGTGAAATCCCACTCAATTTAATTGAAACCAGATCTACTCTAAATTGAGTAACATAGCACCGAATTTTGACTTTTTAGTATTTAACAAAGGCTAGGTTTTTGTTGATGAGTTATTTCTACTCATTCCCATAAATCCAAAATAGCAGCAGAGATGCTCAAAGCTGTCTCCATGCTATCCGCTCAAATGTTGCATCAACTATTCTGTAATATCTGGAACACCGCGACTTTTCCGGCCGACTGGATGCAGGGCGTCTTAGTGAAGGTCCCAAAGAAGGGGGATTATCCTGAATCGGATACAGGAGAGTTATCCTGAATCGGATACATGAGAAGATCTACGCAACACTGGTGGCAGCAGGCAGGATTCTGTGCCGGAAGATCTTGTGTGGAACATATTGTCACGCTCCAGATCATCCTGGAGCAGGTCAATGAATTCCAAGAGTCTCTTTATTTGGTATTCATTGCCTACGAAAAAGCTTTCGACCGACTCAATCTCGAGAATCTGTGGGGCGCCCTGAGACGCAAGGGAGTCCCGGATAAAATCGTCAACCTCATCGAAGCGCAGTATCAGCAACACTCAACCCCATTCTAGTAGAAAGTCTAGTACTACACTATTTTTGTTTTGATTCACTATGAAAGTTTGACAGATAAAATGAGGGGTTCGTGGATTTTCTCATGTTTCGAGGGGTGCATCGATTAGCTTAAGACCGAAGATAGTACCAGAGATGAGCCAAAAAGTTGAGCTCGTTTCTTCGGGACCTTCTGGTCTTTGGGTTACCTCTATTGTATCAGGCTTTCATGTGCACAATTCTGCAAAATGGCCTGAACCGATCAACAATGACAGAACAGCCGACTGAGAAGAGTGAGTGAATGTGGTTTACGAAGCACTGAAGGCCGTCAAATTAGACGCTTAAAATTGATGGAAATACCCAATATATTGTCAATGGCGTTTGCATCGCGATTTGAATAAACACAGACCAACCTTTTCCAGAAATCGCGTTTCGATGATGATTCGAATAAGATGCATCAGTGCCAAACTGGGACTGCCGACAAGTAACTTCAGAAGCTGTCAGTCAGCTGGAAACTGACTGCCTTTTGAACAATAGCAGCGGTTTCATTCGGCGAAAGGGTCAACTGTTCCAAAAAATCCAAGCAAGTGCACATTAACTTTCTCGCATCATCCGGGAGAAGAGAAACTTTTTGGGAACGATTGAGCTTCCACCTGTTCCAAATTATGCAGACACACTTTCTGATTAACTGCTTCCAATGGATGATAATCGCCCTAACTTGTTGATCCAACGCAGGAGTAGAAGCTCGGTGCAATGGTCGCGCAACAGAACTATCGAAATATAAACAAATTTTGACGTTTAACTTTTTCCAGGCACCATTGATGCCGTCATAAAACTAAACGGAATATGATCAAGCAAACTGACCTTAGATAAATACAATTCAGTCTGAAAATTACCTTCATTAAAGCCAAATTAAAACGTTTTGTATTTGTTAGCGATTTCATGAAAGCAAAATAGCTTTTTCACAATTAGCCTATGGAAAAACAATTTTTATACCACCGCCATATTGCTATTATTTTTTTACTATCTTCGTTTTTCATGATGTTTTTTCCATGAAAATAACTTTCATCTCATAAATGCATCATTGATCAGTAATAGAGATTCCGGAAATCATTTTATATCTCGGCTGGACGTAATGATTCATATAAAAATTAACTAAGCGTTGTTTCCTAAATTAAAAATAATAAGTAAAATCAACGATTTCCGAAGGCGGACCTATTTTTTTCGATCTTTCGAAGCATATTTCACATTAGATTTAATCTATCTCCCAAAAATAGACCACAAAATGAGAACTACTTTGATAATTTTGCTAATTCTTTCGCATTAGATGAGGAAATTTAAGAAGATTTTTGTAAGATTCATTTTTGAACAATGAATTTGGCAAGATCTGATGATATTTATGCATCCCTTTTTATCTTGATTAATGCTTTATTTTCAGTGCGGTTAGCAAGCACCAAAGGCAATGACACAAATATTGATGCCAAATGGCTTTTATTGTAGTTTTAATAAGGATTTAAAATGGTTTTCAATGCTTCTGCAGTATAACCATAGAGGTAACTCTAAGACTAGAAGCTCCCGAAATAACGTGCTCAACTTTTTGGCTCAGCTCTGGTACTCTCTTCGGTCCCAAGCTAATCGATTCACCCCTCGGAACATAGGAAAAACCAATAACCCCTCATTTTATCTGTCAAACTTTCATAGCGAATCAAAACAAACATTGCGTAGTACTAGAATTTCGACTAGAATGGGATACGTTAATCGTTTGCTTAGGACCAATAGGCTAGTCAAGTAGTGAGCCAATTTAAAATCGTTAGTTTCGTATTGATTGTTGGTATAACCTTTTTGCAGCAAATCAATCTTGAAGTGCCTCGAAAATATGCCCTTCAAAACCTTTTTCGGGGTGGGCCAACTAAATTATAGACTTAATGAGGTTTTGGTGGATGAAATAAAGGCAAAGCTGTCTTGACCAGGGTTTTATGAATGTTGTTTTATAGTAGCCTTGTAGTATTTCATAAAACGATAAATGTTACTTGGGAAGGATGTATACTATCACCGCTACTGTTCCTCATAGTAATCAACGAGATCATGGTGGGTGCAATTGACCGTGTATCAAACCGAGGGCTGCTTTGGCAGCCTATCATCATGGAGCATCTCAACGACTTCGATTTGGCTGATGATGTTGCTCTACTATCACAATAGCGCTTTGACATGCAGAGTAAGCTCAATGACCAAGGCGAACGCTCCTCTGCGGCAGGTCTTACCGTCAACGTCAACAAGACTAAATCGTTGGATGTCAACACGGGCAACCCTTCCAACTTCACGGTAGCGAGCTCCATCCTCGATGTCATCTGAAGCCGAAAGCAACAGAAATTCGAGACCGAAATTGGAGGTGGGTCGGCCACACACTTCGACGGGGTGGACACGAAATCTGAAAGCAAGCGCTGGATTGGAATCCACCAGGACATCGCAGCAGAGGCAGACCCAGGGCTCATGGCGGCGGAGCCTCAACAAGGAAATAAAGCAAGTCGATAGGAATCTGACCTGGGCCCAGGTCAAGACAAAAGCGAGCAGCCGCCCAGGATGGAAGTCTTTCACGTTGGCGCTTTGCACCTCCGGTGGTGTAAGTAAGTATCCTTGGTTGGTACCCTTGGTTCGCATCAAGGTATTGTGTGTGCCCGCCACCAGCACGCCTAGTGAATGAGTTTTCAACATAGCTTGACTGACCGTATCTGCACGAAGTATCCACCCTAAAATGTGGATAAAACAATCTTCATTCATGAAAATAGCAGCATCTGCAAAAATAGAGTTTTGCAGTAAGCAGTGGCTATTACGTAATGCAACAGATTGCTTTTATATACTATCCACCCCTACATACGTACTTTTCTTATACTTAATGTAACACTTTGCCATATGACTCCACCCCCTGTAATTTTAGCAAGCACTTGACATACTTTTCTAAACAAATTCCGCATGCACGGCCAATGAAAATGCTCAAAATTGAGTAAGAGTTAATCATATTTGAGTTCAGGTTACTCAAATTCGCGAAAACGTAGGTCACTCATAGAATGAGTAATTTTTTCGAAGCTATTCAGAGGAAAACTTCTGGAATACGAGGCAAACTGATTGTGGTTTTTGTCTGTCTACTAGTACACTTCTAACCTGTGTATAATTTTCTTGAATTTTCCCCATAGTCGAGAAGTTTTCCCGGGAAAGTGTCGGAAAATTTACTCATACTATGAGTGACCTACGTTTCAGCGATTTTGAGTAATCTGAACTCAAATGTGGGTAGAATTTTGTGTCCATGTGCGATTGGTTTGGAAAGTATCTTTTTTTTCTAAATCATTAAAAATAAACTCACGCCGAGCAACGCCGCCACGCCGCCGCTGCCGAAAGCAAACGGCGTGACGCCGCCACGCCGCCGCCGCTGGTAGAAAACAACATATCACGCCACCGCCGAAAATATTTTGATCTGCGCACAGGTCTAGCTTAGGGTTGATGGATTTTTTACCTGGATTTTTTAGTAGGTTGGCTCCTCCTCCACTACTGGTCGAGTTTCTCGCCTCAAGACTCGTGCAGACTAATAACTTTATTTCCCTTTTGGAATAACGATCTTTCAGTATGAATAGATGTATGTATATCACATTCGTTTCGGTTTTGTCTAGCTTGCCAGGCAATTGGCTACCAACGATGGCGGGTGATTTCCTTGCGCTCTCGATCGTTGATCCATTTTCCTTCAGCCCAATTTCGCCCCATGATGGCTCCCTTTACACCACCTCTCGATGCCCTCACAATCCTGCTGTCAGCGGCATCTGGCTGTGAGTAGCGAAACTTCGTGGAGTGGTTGCGTGCTGTCCAGTGGGTGGTGGGTGGTTTTGGAACTAATATTTGAATCCTTTCCTGGCAATCATAACATTTAAATCAAAACACTAAATTCGCGACAATCTCAACAATCTTAGACAGACAGACAAACCACTGGTTACAAAAGTTAGCTAAATATTCCGGGGAAAGTTGAAAAAAAGTGGCGGGAGAAGATGGAAGAACATTCCGAGCGATACCAGAGAAGCTTCCGAGGGAAATCGAAATAACTTTCCGGGTGGTATCGGAAATCAACATTCAAGGGAAAATTTAATAAACTTCAGACAGTTAAGAAATGAACATTCTAATGGAGCTTTTTTAATTACATAAAAGATAAAAGTATTTCTCGATTCTCAGGAATTACTGGGATGAGCCATCAGCTGCTTATCGATTCATGGGTTGATGAATGATGAATACTTTTTTGAGCTTATAAAATGTTACCGCCAAAAAAATTAATATTTATTTTAAAATAGTTTTCACTGACAGTTGAGTGCGAGTAGGCAATAATCATTTTGATTACTAAAAAATCGGTAGAAATCTCAAAAATTGCTATTCTGAAGAACCTTATCTGTAAATCGGCATCAAGTTTGAAAATCGTTACAAGTATCGATAAACGCTGAATGCATCTCTAAGGTTTACCTTTTCATCAATATTCCGTCAGTTACCAAGAAACAGCAAGCTCCCTACCAAAAAATCCCATTTCGATTCCACGAATTGTTTCTCGAACATTGTTTCGACATAAAATCGTTTAACCTTTAAACAAAAAGCCAGACACGTCCTTCGGGGAACGAAGCCTCCTGAACCGAAACGATTCCACTTTAGCCGAAATTTGATTAATCAACTATTTGTTTGAACTTATCGCTTTCCCCAGAGTGCTCTTTCCTATTGACTGTGCCAGAAGCAATATGATTCCTTTGCCCATCTGAATTCTCGAAAGACTTGACCATCCCATCATCGTCCACCCAATGCCTCCTACCCCAGGGCACAACAGCCGGAGAACAAATTGCAACGGAGAGAACCGAAAGAATACCCACAGTAATGATAAATAAACAATTCTGCTCCGATTCCGATTCCGATTCCTCTGTCCTTGTTCAGCCAACAGACCAAAGGGAGAAGAAACCCGCAGCTCAATAAAAGCAATAAACGAATGGCTAATATTTATTCTCCTATTAGCCCGCTGGGTTACACTTGCCCTGATCCGTTCCTCATGGTCCACGATGAACAACGGACAACCGATTACATGATGGTGTTCTGCTGACGAAAGGCCATGCTGGTGGTGAGATGGCATAAAAATGATGAATGGTCCTATCTGTTTTGCAAGTGTAAGAACGTCCGAACCCTGCGGCAGCAGCAGTTTCCTTACAATAATGGCCATCATCTCAGTAATACAATTATTTGAAACTGAGGTTCATGGGTTGTCCGATTGCTCCAGGAACGATCTTTCTTGAAAAGGTCAGCAGTGGTTCGATTTCACTGCGGGGTTGGAACTGGCGAGGAATTATGACGGTTGAATGTTAATTTTTTGAGCTGAAACAGGACACATCTGAACGTTAACGAATCAAAATTCAACCTAACCTTAAATCGATTTCAACCATCGTTTACCCCCCATCCGGGTGAAATTTCACGCTTCATGTAAATCGAAACCCTATTTTTCCGGACCAAAAGGCAATTAAGCTTCCACTAGCAAGACTTCCCCCCAGCCGTTTATCGTTTGGCAGTAGTCGCCAAGTCGAAAAGCCGGAGTCAGTTGATACTGTTTCAACCGCGCACGAACAAATATTTACCTATACCGTCAAGAATGGTGCAATTCGATAGGCGATGCAATTTCCTGCATTCGTGCAGATTTGAACTTTGCCGACGCTATCCGTCGTCGTTGGGAAGCCGGAAAATTTGTCTGCATGAACCGCATGTTTTCCGGATCAACAACAACCGGCTGACGACATTCGATAAAGTCAGCTCCTTCTCCGAGAGCTGCACGCCAAATCAGGTTGACTAGTTTTTGGGACGGGCATGTCAAAAATCAAGCGACTGAAGTGGTTTATTTTCCAGGTCTTAGCGAAATCCGATCAGGTGGCATAGACGGTGCTAAATCAGCTGGAAATAGCCGTCCAGATGCCGAACAATAGCCACTTTTGGATAGCCTCGAAACGGAGTTGAAACGTTCGAACATTTGTGTAATCAAAATTGGAATGCGAAGTTGCTTGGCACCAAAAATAAATATCAGCAAAGACCCACCGCTTGGCCATGATGTCCATGGGAACGGGCATCGAATTTGACCTGATTCATTCAAATTCGGTGAATGCTAGGTAATGTTAAGCTGCATTCGAAGGTAGCAGCATCCACTTGTATGCATAACATTAGCAGCGAAAGAGTTATTCATGGTTTCAATCCGACCGACCAACGCGCGCCTTCGATGACTTTGCCAAAAAGCGCCCAACATCCAGTTCTGCTGCCAGTCAGCGCTGTCATCGCTGTCGTCATAGATCGGAAAGCGGATTGAATGTATTGAATTTTACGAGGGCTAGCTAGGTTAGGTACCGTGGGGGACCAAAATCCGTACACCTTAAAAATTAATCAAAACCCGTATATTTCATACAATGAGGTGTACGGATTTCAATCCTGCACAGATTTCGGTTCACCACGGTATCAAATATTCAAATTGTTGATAGCAGCAACGATCGAATGACGGTGATGATGGCAGTAGAACTGGCAGTGCTTTTGCTACCTGTTAGGATAAATGTCGGGTTTCTACATGATGGCATTGAGCTACAGGAACTATGTTTTCCTATATGCAAGGATGGCGGGACGATTGTTTAATCTGGTAGCAATATTGTCATTGACGTAGCTAGGGGGGGGGGGGGTGCCAAGGGGCCAGACCTCCTCCAGAATTACGTAGGCCCACCCAGAATTTTTAGTTTTTTTACGCACCGGTATTTTGTCATCATTCAGTTTGTCAAGTTCGATGATACTATTTTTTAATATAATTGAACCACAAACAAAGATTTTCTTTAAAGTCCTTTACGTTAACTACTTTTATAATTTTCTGGAATAGATGAAACAAATTTGAGAAATTATAGTATATCGATATTTAATCCATAGCATAATAAGACGTCTTTAGACTCTACAATTTAGCAATGAAAAAATTGAAGAAACTTAGTAGAAATTCTGGGAACTTCAGAAAAAAAAATCGTAGGAACATGGAACTTGGAAAAGTTCTGAAAACTGCGTAGAATTGGAAAATTTATTTAAGGAGCTTCGTAGAAGTTATTTTTTTTTTTTTCCTTTGGTTTGTTTTTTCCGTCGATCTTGTTTTCCGTGCTGAGCACCAATGCTACCGACGTGCTAGGAAGGCAGCTCCCACACCTAGACCCTACCTATCGACCCATCAACTCATGAACCGGGGACCAACGGCTTTACTTCCCATCCGAAGGAAGGCGTGATCAGAGATGTTATGCCTCAGAACATCCCGGCGGCGCCGACTGGGATTGAACCCAGGCCTGCTGGGGTGAGAGGTAATCACGCTTACCACTACACCACCGGCGCCGTTTCGTAGAAGTTAAGGGAGCGTTATTTTATTTCAGGGAAGCTCAATAATGATTGGAAACCTTTCTATAATACAAGGGCACTTTTTTGAAGCATCATGAACTTGAGACAGTTCTGAAAATTACGTTTAAATTCAAGAAATTTCGTTCGTGGAACTTCGTGGAAAATCTTCAAGAAACGTAGAAGTGCAGCAGACTTTGAAGATTTTTTTTTTGCTTTATTATAGAGATTTTCAGAAAGTGGCTGGTTCGTCTCTTTGATGGGAGAGGGTGCCTAAATGTACCCCCCTGGGTTTTCGACATAACTAAAGGGTGATACGGTCAAAATTTGGTCAATATCAACTTGACGTATTTCTTTCAATTTTGCATTTAAAAAACCTGAACACCCCTTATTTTGAAGGTGTGTGTGCGTAGAATGTTGCTCCTATTTTGATTTTGGAATTCACTCTTCAGTTGTCAAAATGCCGTCCAAGCAAGAAGAGCAGCGTATCAAAATTTTGCTCGCGCATCGCGAAAATCCGAGCTACTCGCACGCAAAGTTGGCAAAATCGCTAAAAGTTGCCAAATCAACCGTTACAACCGTTAGAAATACTGGGCTATTGTCAAGCGGAAACTAAAGAAGACCAAAAAAACTGCTAAGGGCAAGCAGCAGTTCAAGGCAAACTGGCTTTCTGCGGCGAAGAAGGTGGACAAGGTGGCTGTACAAAATCTGATGGCAGGGGTCAAGCGTAAGGCCCGGCAATTCGGATTTGGAAAAGCGGAAGCCTAACTGAATATTTTTCCTGAATTTTATACTAATTGAACTTGAAAAAGAAATTTAATTTGATTTTTTAAATAAACGATTTCACCGATTTACACGCGTTTTCCCTTGACCAAATTTTGACCGTATCACCCTTTAGTAGTTGCTATTAGTTTTCTTATCGGGGAACTTGTGAGTTGTCATCTGTAGTAGTAGTAAAATTATGTTTATTTCTGTTGATTATGGTAGTACATTGATTTATCATTTTAATTGATTAGCCTACTTGGCTCTTCATCTTTGTTTAATTTGATATTCTAATTTAATATTTGCGTTTTTCAACTAGTTTACAGAATATCCCTTTGGGGATGTATTTTATTTGAATTGAAAAAAAGTGATAACCTACCTAACTACGAGTATAACTTAACCTAACGTGCTAGATCACGTATGATCTGATGATTTGATCTCAGACAGGTGTCTCCGAACCTTTCCAGGATGAATACTCTCCGTTCTTCTAATGTTTGAATTCCAGCCAGGAAGTGGATCTCAGAGTTTCTAGTCCGCGGGGGACTGTTTAGGACCATCCTAAGGATCTTGTTCTGGATCCTTTGGAGTTTAAGGTGATGGCATTTTGCGCAACTCTCCCAGATTGGCATACCGTACTCGATTACAGGAAGGATGATTTGTTTGTAGACAGCAAGCTTATTTTTCAGGGACAGGGTTGACTTCCTGTTGATAAGTGGATACAACGATCTTATCAAGATGTTGCACTTGGTTTTTGTTTTGTCAACGTGCTCCCTGAAAAGAAGCTTGCTGTCTAGCGTTAGCCCGAGGTACACGACCTTTTTGGACCATTCCACCACTGTGCCGTTCAGGCAGATCTTGTTATTCTCCGACGGAACAAGTCTAGGAGATTTAGAGTGTGGAAAGATAATGACCTGGGTCTTTGCCGCGTTGATACGGATCTTCCAGCTGTTGAAATATTCAGACAGAACGTCCAGGCCTCTCTGAAGTTTGGCAGTCAGAGCTCCGATGACCCTACCCTTGTAGACGATGGATGTGTCATCTGCGAACAGAGACAACGATCCACCATCAGGGAGAGCCGGCACATCGGAGGTGAACAGGTTGAATAGGATGGGGCCAAGAATGCTTCCTTGTGGAACGCCGGCACCGATGTTGAAAGCATCCGATGAGATGCCATTCAGAGAGACTCGGAACGTCCTGTCTGGTAGATAGTTGTTTATGATCTTCACTAGGAAGATTGGAAGACCGTAGTGCTGCAATTTGAACACCAGGCCATCATGCCAGACATTGTCGAATGCTTTTTCAACGTCCAACAACGCCATGGCAGATGTTTTCGAAACAGACTTGTTCCGTCTGAGAATGTTTGTTACTCGAGTCAGCTGGTGGACGGTCGAACGACCTTTCTGAAAACCAAACTGTTCCTCGAGTAACAAGTTGTTTTCTTCGGCAGATATTAGGAGCCGGTGGTAGACTGCTCTTTCAAACAGTTTTGATAACCCTCAGAGAAGGCTGATTCGTCAATAACTTGAAGGAGAGGACGGAGCCTTCCCAGGTTTCCGGATGGGTATGACTTTAGCTGACTTCCAACACGAGGGGAAGTAGCCAAGTCTGAGGCACTGATTAAAAATCAGTGCCAGATGGTTGTAGAATCTGGAACTCAAGTGTTCGAGTTCCAGATTCAGGATGTTGTCGAATCCTGCGGCCTTCATGTTTTTAGATGATTTGATATAGGCCAACAGTTCGTCAGCCGTAATCTCGGATTCCTCTGGAAAAATGTTAGGAATCTGAAGAAGATTGGTTGCATTTTCTGCAACCTCAGATTCATGAGGGCTGACGATGTTTTGTCCGAGATTATGGGAGCTGACGAAGTGTTGACCTATCGCGGCAGCCTTCTCTTCCGGAGTTAAACCAGATAAACCACTGGGTCGCCGGGACGATCCAGTGGGGTCAGTGGGGGAATGGGCCTAGGCTTGTTTTTAAGAATTTTTGTAACTTTCCAGAAGGGCTTAGCACAATCTGGGAGAGAGCGGATCTTACTAGCAAAATCGTTATTTCTGAGATCCACCATCCTGGCCTGAATGATCTTTGTTAATCGATTACAATTGGTCTTCAAGTTAGGCAGGCCAGTACGCTGGTACTGCCTACGAATGGTGTTACGGAGTCTAATGAGATCTTTGGTAGGGCTGTCAAGGTTCAGAGTGTTACTCACCTGTCTGGATACTGGCACGTGTTGTTCCCTGGCCCGGGAAATCGCCTCCTTGATGGTTTGTAGACACCGGTCAACATCTTCCGACGTCCCCGGTTGGACATCGTAGTCGATGGTTGTGTCGACGCAGTGTTGATATTGCGCCCAGTTGACTCGATGGTAGTTGCGCTGGGATCTTCGAATCGGTTTACCGAGGATCCAACTTCGGCCACCACCGGGTAGTGGTCCGAGCTCAGCTCCTGGAATGCCACAGGTTGCGAGACGTTGTGTCCCATGTTGCTTACGAAGATGTCGATGGTCGCATGAACCCCAGACCGACTCAACCAGGTGGGAGAGTCCGGGGCCAAGATGGTATAGTGGCCCTCTTGCAGGTCTTCATTGAGGATGATGCCGTTTCTATTGCTCCGACCGTTGCCCCAAGCTTGATGTTTTGCGTTAAGATCGCCAGCGATGATAAAGTTCCCGCTCCTCCGGGTGAGTTTGATGATGTCTTTGCGGAGGGCCACTGACGACCCGTCCCTGATGTTGGTTTGCTTGGGGCAGTAGGCCGCGATGATGGTGATTGGGCCAAGTGATTTGCTCACCTCCACTCCGATGGTTTCAATTGTTTTCAGCTGGAAGTTTGGTAGCAGCCGGCAACTGATGTTCCGTCTTGCAGCGATGGCCACTCCTCCACCTCCAGAGCAGGTGCGATCAAGTCTGACGAGCCGGAAGTCGGGAAGGAATACGTTCAGTTCGGGCTTCAGATGCGTCTCGGTGATGATAGCTCTCTATGCTTGTTCGTCAGTGAGCAAGCGTTCCAATTTGCAATTTTTATAGCTTCACGGTCCATACTTGGTGACGAGTGACAAGGGAGCATGTAGCTGTTCAGATCGAGTCTTGCAGGTACGCATGATGATGATGACCTCGGCCACGAGCATCACAAGTTCCTCCGAGGTGAACGGAGAATCGTCGACAGATTCACCTGAGACAGCACCAGCGTATGATAAACCAGGGGCGGTGGATGAATCTGGAATTGGCTGGGCCGCAGCAACAGCGAGACGATGCTGAACTGTCCAAGTGTTGGGAACCATTTGGATACTCGTGGGATTGGCTTGTTGGTTGTTGAGCGGAAGCGGGGCTAGGTTCGGAACATGTCGACGGGGCAGGAGAGCTGGGTACTGGACTTCCGTTAGTACAGGAGGCGAACGATGATTACGAAGGCGACCGAGCTGGTTGTTGATTGTGGCCTTCCGACGGATATTAATGAACTCCACTCGCTTGGGACATCCGCGATTGGAGGCTTGGTGGTTTCCACCGCAGTTGACACACGTTGGCTCGATGTCATCGACTTACTCACAGGACGCAGTTGAGTGAGTTCCAGCACACTTGCCGCAGTTTGTCTTCATGTGGCAGTTTTTGGTGACATGGCCATATGAGAGGCAGTTCATACACTGCGTTACATCACGATGTTGGGGTTTGTAATGCTCCCAACTGATGATGACCTGAAACAGGTCCCGGATTTTGGATCTCAGAGCCGCAAGACTGGTGGATCCCTTCGTGAAATGCACCAGGAACAACTGATCACGGAGGCTGGTGTTTTGGTTGGGACGCCGGTTCATCTGGAACACGGCCTCAGGTTGGAGCCCAAGCCGCTCCAGCTCGGACTTCACCGCAGCAGCCTCGAACGACGGTAATCCACGCAAAACCACCTTCAGTGGCTTGCTCGATGGCAGATCGTGCGTGAAGAAGTCCACGCTGTTGTTCTTCAGGAAACTTCCTATTTGTTTGTACTCCTCCAAGCTGGAGCACATGATTTTTGTACCGATGCTGCAAAGCTTGAAGCGAGGCAGCAGCTTGTGTTTTGCCAGTTCGGCACCCAGCTTGGCAACATCCTTCACCGGCGTGAAAAGCGGGGGAATCCGCTCTCGTCTTGCAATGGGAACAGCGTCACCATCGCCATTTTCTTCCGGGAGTACTGCATACTGGTTGGCTTGCAGTACTCGTTTTCCGGCGTCATCCTGCGACGCGCTGGGCTTGATTAGCACCTTCTTTGAAGGGCCCGCTGCTGGCTCATTGGCACGTTTACGCACCATTTGTTTCGTGTTTGCAAGTTCAATTAAACTTGCCAGAACGCGAGAAGGTGGCGACACTTCCACGGCGCAACGCGACAGCACACCAATTACGTACATGCATATGCTGCTTCCCCAGCACAGTCGTCAGAGAGTAGTAAGTAGACGAAACATGTCGATATATCATTACGACGAGGTTCGGTAGTTCAGTGGTTACCGTTTCTGCTTACTGAGCAGAGGGTAGGGAGTTCAATCCCCTACCCCCCCCCCCCCCCCCCCCGCCGTGCAATTTTTCACTTTGCCTTATTCTATCCTCACTAGATTTAAATAAAGAACAAATTCTGCCAGCCCCTTACAGTCATCGTCATAGCATCGCACTGCTTTTGGATCTAGGGCACTTGCTGGTTGCAATTTTTAGATCACGATTCACTGTGATGCGATCAGTTGTAAGGAGTAGAAATTTCCTTCCCAACTCTCTTGTGGAATCTTTTAGTGGCTCTGAAAAGGGCCGGTTTTGATAGCGACGGAGAAATTAAGAGCGTTCACCACAAATACGAAGAGCCAACTGAATGTCCTTTGGCATAATTGTGACACGCTCAGCATGAATGGCAAACAGACTTACCAGATAGGTCGGTTTATTTCACTCGTCGAGGGTATACTTATACCTGCGTCGAGTAGCATATTATTAATTCAGGGAGGGAACTATACATACAGCAAAATACTGAAAAGGGGAGGAGTTTCGCTTCTTATGCTACGGGCACAAAACGAGACACCACCGTCGAAACGACTATCAGTTATTCTCTTCTGGAAGTGAACAATTTCATCATGGCACCGAAAACCAGTGGAAAGGCCGCTAAGAAGTCTGGAAAGGCGCAACAAAGTCATCGTCAAGGGAGAGAAGAAGAAGAGGAGACAGCGCTGGAAGGAAAGCTATGCTATCTACATCTACAAGGTGTTGAAGCAGGTCCACCCGGACACCGGAGTCTCGTCGAAGGCCATAAGCATCATGAACAGCTTCGTCAATGACATCTTCGAACGTATTGCTGCTGAGTCGTCCCGTCTGGCTCAATACAACAAGCGCTCGACGATCACGTCCCGCGAAATCCAAACTGCGGTCCGTCTGCTGCTGCCAGGTGAGTTGGCCAAGCACGCTGTCTCTGAAGGATCCAAGGCCGTCACCAAGTACATCAGCTCAAAGTAGATTCGTACCATCCAAACAATCAATCGGCCCTTTTCAGGGCCACAAATCGATTTCCAACGTGAAAGAGGTTTTGATGATTTATTGAACTTTTAAATGTTCGAAAGTTCGCGATAAGAAATCAGTTGATTTGTCTTATGAAAATAATGTTGACAAAAAGAATAAGAGGTTGTATCCATGACACGACCGTACAGTTTTGACGTCTGTGATTTCTATATGGGGGTACACTTTGTGAAAGAAAATGGAACATTAAATAATTGTGACACGCTTGGCGTGGATGGCGAACAGACCGACCAGATAGGCCTCGCTGGTGGATTCCTGTAGCGCCATTAAGGGCCGAGCTCTGGAAGCGCAGATCGGTCTTGAAGTCCTGGGCGATTTCACGGACCAGACACTTGAAAGGCAGCTTGCAGTCAGCAGCTCGGTCGATTCCTGGTAACGACGGATCTCACGCAGAGCGACAGTTCCTGGCCGGTAGCGATGAGACTTCTTCACTCCTCCGGTGGCCATCTGTTTGAGAGGAGCCTTTCCTCCGGTGAACTTACGAGCGATCTGCTTGATGCGGCCATTATACGATGTGGATACGTTGAACGCAATCTGTTGTATAAATATTTTAATTACCCAGCACAATCATGGGCATTGGCTCCAAGCAATATTTCATCAGATTCCAGACGAATCTGTACGATAGTAAATAGAACAGAAAATGAAAATATAAAAATGAGGTAAGGAAAATAATTAAAATATGGTTCAGATTAATACCTAATACCTACACATTATCATTTATTATATAAGACCACGTAGTCCTACGTCACCATTGCGTACAACCCCATAGGGCTGTCCCTTGTAGTTTTAATGTCTGGTGCTGGTATCTCATCTGTAAGAAACGGCGAGTCCCTCCCAACTGCCGCTAGACTGTCGGCCCGCTCGTTTCCAGGGATACCGCTGTGGCTTGGTACCCACAGGAAAATGGTATTTTGCTTTGCTACGTTGCGGATTTCCTGAACCCACGGATGACGAATCCTTTGCGCTTCCAAAGCCTTGTGCACGCTGGCAGAATCAGTGACGATGGATTTCCGTGTAGAATCTACTTCCGTGATGGCCGAAAAGGTCGCTGCTGCTTCGGCAGAGAAGATGGAAGTCATATCTGGAAGCCTTTATGGAAGTTAAGCTGTGGACCGGAGACCCCGATCCCCAACCTTACCGCTAGCATTCGAGCCGTCCGTGTAGACTATCTGGTAGCATCTGATTTTTGTAAATACTAGCTCACTGAAACGTTGTACAGCTGAGATTGTACCAGGATCTTTCATCCGGATGTCCTTTAATTTCCATATAATACGCGGAGAGGCGGCGTCCCATCCTTCGTCCCCAATATGATGAATTGTTGATATCTTGGTAAGTTCCTGCTAGGTCAGAGAGTGCAGCAGATTATTGGCCTCATCAAGTAAAACTTAAAGGAATATTGTTCCAATGTAACATATCGAGTCTTAGGGTGATTGAAAATATCGATGTTGCTCCACCCAGCTCAAATAATTATAAATCAAAATTTGTTAATACTCTCATAATTTTAGTTAACTTTGATGCAAACTCGTTCTACACTGACCCTATGCAGTCTATATGAAAATTACCATGTAAAAAGTGAACTATTTGTTCTGAGCGCTCTAGCCCTTTGCTGTAGAAATATATGAAAAGTTATCTAACTGCAAATAAGGGAATTTTGATCAGCTACAACTTTGCTAAAGACCAGCTTTCGATTATATTTCATATTTATATTCTGAAATGATTAATCGACTGCTTTCAGGGTGACACTGAAACTTGCACTTACGACATACACTACCGATCATAAGTTTAAGGACACCCCCAAAAAACCATGCAAATATGTTTTGTTCAATGATCTCTCATTTTACGTGCAATTTTCGATCTCCAAAGGTTATTTGAATGGTATGAATGGTATAGCATAAGTGTTCTACTACTACTTTTATTTCAAAATTTGGCCAACCCAATTCTGAGAAAAACAGTCACGATTCTTCAGAGTAAATTTTGAAAAATATTGTAGCTTTTTGTGAACTTTTAGCACACAAAATTTGAAAATTATATTGAACAATTTTTCTACGAGGAAAGTTCCATTCAATACCTTTCAAATGATCTAAAGAGAACGAAAATTGGAGGTAACATGACAGTGATATGAACATAACAAATTTGTCATGTTTTTTGGGGGTGTCCTTAAACTTATGATCGGGAGTGTAGTTACCTAGATTTTTGTCCTATTTTTCCCACCAAGGACACCAATGTTGCCAATTGAGCAGTTTAAGGAGCATGTCATAAGAACACCATCTTCCTAATTAATTAATAACGTATTATCCTGACGTTCAATCCAAACTTGGTCTGGATCAATGTTGTAGCAGGGCAAACTTCACATTAGTACAGATAGCAAACTTTTCCATAGATCATTACAGCGAAGAACTAGAACGATGAGAACCATACTAATTCCCAGCCGGCGCCGGTGGTGTAGTGGTAAGTGTGACTGCTTTCTAACACCCCAATGGGTCTGGGTTCAATCCCAGCCGAAGTCGGTGGGATTTTTCTAAGGCATACAAATCTCTGGTCACGTCTTCCTTCGGAAGGGAAGTAAAGCCGTTGGTCCCGGCCCATGTGTGTTGAATGGGTGCAATATCCTACGCAGGTGTGGAAGCTGCCTTCCTGCACATTCTCGATTGCCGTCAATGGATGGCAATCGATGTCCGTCGGTGATTGGCACTAGAATGCGGAACAGAGACCGACGATAAATAAAGGAAAGAAAGAAGACTAATTCCCAAATAAACTTCAAAGGGCCAGTGCAGTATGAGTTCGCTTGCAAATAAGCTAAAATTTTGGGAGAATTATCAGGACCTGATTTGAAATCGATTGAGCTTGATGAAGCGGTAGTTTTAGCCACCCTAATTCATCTTTCATTTATTCAGTTCTGAAAATTTTGATATGTCACTTGTTAGATTCCGGAACCTGCTCTGTGTGTGGTCATCGTCACCCTACTCAGTTAGCATGGTCTTTTGTGGCATTTTCAAGAGATTATGAGAATGTTGATGTGCAATACGTCTGATTCTGTTGAAATCAAATAATGGCAACTTCCTCAAGGGCTTCTGGAACCTTTTTCAGGGATATTGAGTAACGAAAGCCACTGTTCAAATGACATGATCTCTAATGAATTATCCATGAACTTAAGAAAATGTTGGTATACCAGAAAAAAAAATCAGGCATTGTTAAGGCCACATGTTTTGAGGAATTCGGAACCTGTCCTAGAGACATAGGATGGTCATTGTCACTCTGCTTAGTTATCATAGTCACTCAAGACATTTCCACAATTGGGAATGCTTATGTTGATGAATTTCTCAGTCCAAAATAAATCTAACGATTTTAGTTTAAACTGCCTCAATATTGTCCCGGGTTTGGAGATCTCATCGGTAAATTCGTTGAATCTCATTCGGAGATTTGTTGAATCTCATCGGGAGATTCGTTGAATCTCATCGGGATATTAATTGAATCTCATCGGGGGATTCATTGAATCTCATCGGGAGATTCGTTGAATCTCATTGGAAGATTCGTTGAATCTCATCGGGAGATTCATTGAATCTCATCAGGAGATAAATTGAATCTCGTCAGGAGATTCATTGAATCTCGTCGGGAGATTTGTTGAATCTCATCGAGAGATTTGTTGAATCTCATCGGGAGAGCCGTTGAATCTCATCGGGAGAGTCGTTGAATCTCATCGGGATATTCGTTTAGTTTCATCGGGAGATTTGGTTTGTTTAATCGGGAGATTGATTTAATTTCATCGGTAGATTCGTTGAATCTCATCGGGAGATTCGTTGAATCTCATCGGGAGATTCGTTGAATCTCATAGCGAGATTCGTTGAATCTCATCGGGAGATTCGTTCAATCTCGTCAGGAGATTCATTGAATCTCGTCGGGAGATTTGTTGAATCTCATCGAGAGATTTGTTGAATCTCATCAGGAGAGTCGTTGAATCTCATTGGGAAATTCGATGAATCACATCGGCAGATTCGCTGAATCTCGTCGGGAGATTCGTTGAATCTCATCGGGAGATTCGTTTAATCTCATAGGAAGATCCGTTGAATCTCATCGGGAGATTCGCTGAATCTCATTGGGAGATTCGCTGAATCTCATCGGGAGATTTGTTGACTCTCATCGGGATATTTGTTGAATCTCATCGGGAGATTCGTTGAATCTTATCGGGAGATTCGTTGAATCTCATTGGAAGATTCGTTGAATCTCATCGGGAGATTCATTGAATCTCGTCAGGAGATAAATTGAATCTCGTCAGGAGATTCATTGAATCTCGTCGGGAGATTTGTTGAATCTCATCGAGAGATTTGTTGAATCTCATCGGGAGAGTAGTTGAATCTCATCGGGAGAGTCGTTGAATCTCATCGGGATATTCGTTAAGTTTCATCGGGAGATTTGGTTTGTTTAATCGGGAGATTGATTTAATTTCATCAGGAGAGGCGTTGAATCTCATCGGGAGATTCGTTGAATCTCATCGGGAGATTCGTTGAATCTCATAGGGAAATTCGTTGAATCTCATCGGGAGATTCGTTGAATCTCGTCAGGAGATTCATTGAATCTCGTCAGGAGATTTGTTGAATCTCATCGAGAGATTTGTTGAATCTCATCAGGAGAGTCGTTGAATCTCATTGGGAGATTCGTTGAATCACATCGGGAGATTCTTTCAATCTTGTCGGGAGATTCGTTGAATCTCATCGGGATATTCATTTAATTTCATTGGGAGATTCGTTGAATCTTATCAGAAGATTTGGTTTGTTTCATCGGGAGATTCATTTAATTTCATTCGGAGATTCGTTGAATCACATCGGGAGATTCATTTAATTTCATCAGGAGATTCGTTGATTCTCATCGGAAGATTTGA
Source organism: Ochlerotatus camptorhynchus (assembly GCF_037179485.1). Classification (NCBI taxonomy): domain Eukaryota; kingdom Metazoa; phylum Arthropoda; class Insecta; order Diptera; family Culicidae; genus Ochlerotatus; species Ochlerotatus camptorhynchus. The sequence continues at coordinate 522,400 of NW_027040766.1, read as the reverse complement.
TTTGTTTCATCGGGAGATTCATTTAATTTCATTGAGAGATTCGTTGAATCACATCGGCAGATTTGCTGAATCTCATCGGGAGATTCGTTGAATCTCATCGGGAGATTCGTTGAATCTCATCGGGAGATTCGTTGAATCTCATAGGAAGATCCGTTGAATCTCATCGGGAGATTCGCTGAATCTCATCGGGAGATTCGCTGAATCTCATCGGGAGATTTGTTGAATCTCATCGGGAGATTCGTTGAATCTTATCGGGAGATTCTTTGAATCTCATCGAGAGATTCGGTGAATCTCATCGGAAGATTCGTTGAATCTCATTGGGAGATTTGTTGAATCTCATCGGGAGACTTGTTGAATCTCATCGGGATATTCGTTGAATCTCATCGGGAGATTCGTTGAACCTCATCGGGAGTTTCGTTGAATCTCATCGAGAGATTTGTTGAATCTCATCGGAAGATTCGTTGAATCTCATCGGGAGATTCGTTGAACCTCATCGGGAGGTTCGTTGCATCTCATCGTGAGATTTTTTAAATCTCATTGAGAGATTCGTTGAATCTCATCGGGAGATTTGTAGAATCTTATCGGGAAATTTGTTAAATCTCATCTAGAGATCATCTAGCATCGGGAGATTCCTTTATCTCCCGAATCTCATCGGGAGATTCGTTGAATCTCATTAGACATTAAATGTTACCTTGTAAAATGGTGCGATCATTTAACGCTTGATATAGAATGTGACATGGTCTGTGGACAGCTCTTTACAGTTAAATTAATCCTAAACAAGACCAAAGTAAAAGGATGTTGTAATGAGCGCTAATTGGCACTCATTAAATTTTCTGTGTACCAAAATCCACTCAATAAATTTTGATTCAGAAACAAGTAAAAACATTGTCCTTCTCAAGAAACTTTGGCATTCAAATTTATCAACCTGTGCTGATTTTAGACGAAAAACCACGAAATCAACGTACATTTAAAAAAACGCGTGACGTGACATCTGATATTTTCGTCGAACATGCATCTGAAAACACGTTTTTGGTGACTGGGTTCAACTCCCGGTCCAGTCCAGGATTTTTTCGGGTTAAACCATGTTTTGACCTCTCTGGGCAAAGGCTATGATTGGACTTGCGACTCAACTATACTAATGCTAAAAAGGGTACAGGCATCGAAGTTTCTTAAAAATCACACTGTAGAAAAGCCTTTTTCTAAGCTTTTTACATTAATCATCATTGTTTACAAGTCCAGCAATCATAATATAAAATCTGTTGATTCTACGATCTCCTTCCATGGAAATATTTTTCCCAAACCTAATCAACTAAACTATCGCCCGGTACCGTATTATTATTGTTCATAATTTATGATATTCTACCTACCCAATCTCACCGACGCAAACACGCACACACACTTGCACACACACAACGAACATATATTTCACTAATTTATAGCACATTTTACGACAAAAGGAGCACAAAGCAAACATTCCCCCATGGTTCGGTTGATTTACAAGTTCAACAAAAGGATAACCCCTTTCAGCTTCCATCGCAGCCAAGATGATTATTTTTTGATTAAAATCTCCTGATTGAGAAAATCTGGAAACAACCCTGAATTTTTCCCCATTTGGATTGCATTGAATTAAATTTATATGATTTCATTATGAAAGCAATGTGAAAGGCATTTCTCTCTCTTGCAGGTTTTCTCAAAACTCGTGCCTCTGCATCACCGGGTGGTTCTGGTGGCAATCTAGGTTTAATGGACATCATTCTCGCGCTGCAATGGGTGCGAGACAACATCGCCGCGTTCGGCGGTGATCCAAAGCGGATCACCGTCGTCGGTCACGATACCGGTGCGGCCCTGGCCAACATGGTTCTGATCTCCAAGGCGGGAATAGGTTTGTTCATATGCGTCTACTCAATGACTTTGAAGCTGACACCTTCAATTCCTCAGGTCTGATCCACCGAGCGGTTCTGCTCAGCGGATCCGCTCTCAGTCCGTGGGCACTGATGCCCGATCCGGACGCCATTCGGTTGGAAGTGTCTCAGCAGATGGCGTGCCATCTGCTAGTGGACCCACCAACGGGTAAACCCACCCGAAAACCTTCGACCGACGACATCACCGACTGCCTGCGGGACAAACCACTGGAGGCCCTGATGGGTGTAAGACTGACCGCCGTACGGTTCATGCCTTCCTGGGGACCATTTCTTCCGCTGGAGGACTCACTGGATCCGGAGTTTGCCATGGAACACTCCGGTGAGGGGTTCATCACCAGCGAGCTGATGCTCGGGATGACGACCACCGAGAGCTACAACGACTTCAGTGCGTCCGACATTCAGGTTAGTACTTCTGAAAAAAAATGATGAGTTTTCCACCTAACTGTCCCACACCCAGTCAATGTTTACCTGGAACACAATCAGTACAATCAATGAGCCTACATTTATTGTTTCATTTCATGTTCACATCCTCATACTGGGAATTCTGTTTCGAATCGAAAACACCCACACGCACTCAATAACAACAACAACAACAAAACCTTTTAGTACGGCCTGGAGGAAGAACAACGCAATCGACTCCTACGGACGTACGTCCGTAATGCGTTTACCTTCCATCTGAACGAAATCTTCTCGGCCGTCCGGAACGAGTACACCGACTGGGACAAACCGATCCAGCATCCAATCAATATCAGGTATGTGGGTTATGAAAGGGAGCATGAGAGTTAACAGGGGGTGGGAATACATCAATGTTGCCGAGGGTTGCCGTTGGTTTGTTTTTCTTTTGAAGAAAAGAAAAAGTGCTGCCATACAAAAAGCAGAATCACTCAACCGCGTATCAATTTTCCGAAGAAATAACAATTCCATTCTAAAAATTCCTTCGGCACTGATTGAGCTCATGCTGGGCGTAGAAGTCGGAACCGATTATTCAACCGAGATGATTAATTGAGAACTGTGAACTTTTGCAAACGAGCAAACATCCGTAATGGGTGGCGATAAATATGGATTGTATAATGAGTCAGTGAATGGGAAACAAGAGGCATCGGTAGATGTAGCTTCTGTAGACCTATTGTGAAGGCGTTTATAAATTCAAAAGTGTGGTTACGATGCTAGCATTAGCACCTGCCAATTATTCTAATGAACCTTTATTGTTCGGCGTTGGTGTTGCACTCCAATATTGATACACAATGGCTTTAACACCCGTGAACAAGGCGATTAAATTGTCAGAAAGTGTATTGAATTTTGAGGCCGGAAGGATGTTTTTTGAGAAATATCATTAATTTGGCTTGAGTCATGGAAAGTTCCCAGTCAGTTATCTTCTATTGGTCCAGCTTTAATTTCTATTCAAGGTTAGAACATATATTTTGCCATAAATCTAAGTAAATACAACCATGAACAATTATTTCCAACTTACATGTTCCAAAACTGGCTCGTGCCTTTGACTATTGTGGCAGGTGCCATATTATAAAAATCGAAATGTAAAAAGGTGTACATGAATTGAAATTTTTCAAACACCATCGAATTACCCCTTGTTTAGTTTTGACGCATGAAGCGTTCGCAAATAGTTCACTCACAGAAATGTTCATTAGATGGTAAATGAGTTCCCTGTACCATTTCGGGCGCCAAAGCGTAATTCGATAACCAAACGAAGAGTATAATAGCGAATTTGTTTACTTGTAGCGTCGAGCACAATATTTTGATTCCCGTGCTGCACAGCTTGAACAGTGGATGGATTTGATTTTTAGCTAGCTCATTCCTAAGCAACGCGAGTTTCTTCGTCGAGGTGAACAGTGGGGGCACTTTTTCCCGTTTCTCAACTGGATCTACATCTGCTTCTTCGGGGAGCTTTCTTGCGAGGCCTTTTCTGGGCATCTTGAACGGATGCGGTTGCATCCAAACTTTGGCGACCCATCACCTTTTGTTTTTTTCAACGGGTGAGTGGAGGCATTCAATTGTTACTCCACTTCTACCGATTTAACGACTGCCACAAGAGAGGCGAGAACTGACGACACATTGCTAGCCAAAGCGAAAACTCGCGAAGGGTAACACGCCCAATGACCGACTTAAAACACCGAACGACTCGAGAGAGCGAGCGAAAAGAAATCGGACTGTAAGCTTGATGGCCAATCTTTAAATTGTAATATTTCCACTCCACATTTAAAAGCATTTTGGTTCAGCTTTGCTTAAAGGAGCGCATGTAACCCAAAAAACATTCTGTGGAGCTGGTTACTCATAGCCCTGACCATAGATGAGTAGCAGCAAAGTTATTCGTTGCCATATCTAAAGAATAGAATAAATTGAAGCAAATTAATTTCACATTTTGCTATTCTAACTAATGAAGCTATGTGTAAGATATTTAATTTAATCAATTTGCTGTCATATCAATATCAAATTATGTTTCGATACCAGAGTAGGCCATTAACTTATTCTAATTATTACTTTGCTATTCCCCTATAGCATTGGGGTAGCTAGAAAATTAATGTGGAGGGGGCCGAAGGGTGTCTGCTGCTCACTTTTTTAATTTTGCAAATTGCAATCACTCCAATTGCGTCCAAGGTAATTTTTTTTTGGGTACATTTTTTTCTGTGACCAATAATATGACATTGAAAAAAAATGACATTGAGGCTTACTAGTATTTTAATGGTGAAACAATAAATTTGATTATATTTATTCCATAAAAACGATAAGGGCCTCGATTGGGAGAGCCTTAAACGCTTACTGATTTTGAACAAGCAATGATCGTTTGTTCATGTTTTTTGTACTTAAATCACAGTCCGGATCTTATAAATGTAAGCATCTCAAACTTAAGAAAATTATCAGGGTTAGGTAACTTCATGAATTTTGTAACTAGATTTTTTTTTATTTTGAATATATCACCATCAGTCAAATTTTAGACACAGGAACTGAAATTAAATTCTAGGAGTTTGAATTTTATAATTGTATAAAATTCTGGCTGTTTCAAGGTAAAGTGCACACAGAATAAATGTAATACATTTAGGACGTAGGAAAATGTTCAAGATGCACAATTTTTTGATGTAGAACTACGTCGGTGATTTCAATATGGGGGTACGCTTTGTGAAAACTGAAAATGGAACATGTAACGAAATTATGAAAGATTTTGAACGTTAATAACTCAGCTGCTCCTGGACCAATTTTAATAATTTTATCACCAATCGATCAGAAATATTTGTACGCATCGGTAGCAATGCAGGAAATAATTTAAAAAATTGGGAAATGTCAAGCATTGTTAAAAAGCGTCGAAATAACTAATAAATCCACTAATTGCGTACATGCATATGCTGCAGATGCACAATTCTTAACATTGTTAATGTTACAATGAAAATAGTTTTGTAATCCCAAACCCATATGTTTGCAAGATTTTGTAACTAATAAAAAAGGATATCTCTGATACAAATTGTAAGCATTAATTCTTCGAATACAAATGTTAATAAAAGTCAACGAATTCAGATCAATTATAAGACTATAATAAAATTTCAATATCCTTTTCCTGGACAGTCATTTCATCAAAATTCTAGTAGATTAATATTAAAAACAAATAAGAATTTAAATACTAATTGTATGTTTGACCTAATCAAAAGTTAAAAAAAAAACTCCACAAAATAAATGTGCCTTCTTAAAAAAATTGTGGACGAAATTTTGTTCAAAATAAATTTATTGAATTTAAAAAAATCTATATCATAGGCTTCGACAAGTTTTTATTCTCCTGGTCTTCGAAATTCGTAATTCAAGATCCTTGGAAACTTACCTAGATTCTGAGACTCACAGCAATTCTCGAGAGAAAAATTGTTCGAGATAAGAAAGTAAGAAAAAATTAGGAATCAAAAATTTCGAAAAATCTTCACATGTGGCAAAAATTGTGAATAATCAAGTTATAATTAAATTTCATCAGGTTTTTAAGATACGGTATTTTGCATGATTCTGATATTTGAATTGAAAAAAAAAGTAATAAAGCATTTATCACATTTTTTTTTAATGTAAGAACTAACTAACAAAATCAAGATATAACTATATTTCTAATCAAAAGGAATGAACTCGAAACTTGCATGATTGTGTTCCTGTTTATAACTTGATAGTAATTAAACTTATTTTTACAAAAGTTGGGATGTTTTTAATATTTTAAATTTAGTTAGTTGTGGTTAAACCTATTTGGTATCAATTTATTATTTACACGTACATTATACAGGAAAGAGCTTTTTCAGGTAATTTGTTTAATCAAAAAATACACACCAAAAGCATGGAATTTTTTATGTGCTGATCTATGCAAACTATCCGGCAGCTGAATTCCGGGCATACAATTCATCGAAAAGAAAGAAATTTATACATATTAGGTATATGCAAAAATTGACATTTCTGCCCGGAAATTTGTGACAATATAGCTAAAACACCAAGGCACGGGTCTTCCGTATAGAGAATGTACAAATATGGCCATAAAATCAAGATTCATCATTCAAGATTCCATCTGATTCCATTAGCTGGAAAACTTTTGAATACTTCCTGATCAACCTACAACCTACCAAATATCCAGTGAATTTTACTAATATCGTGGACTATATGGAGATCTTACGAATATTTCCTGATGTCTAGGAAGAATTTTTGAAAGAATATCTTGCAACCCATACAACGTTTCCTGAACATCTACAAAACTTAGGTTTTACAAAATTTCCTCAACTTACAACTTACATTACATATTTTTTTTCGATTGCTTTAAATTCTACAAAGATCTCTGAATATCTAGAAGTTAAAAGACAGCTAAGACATCTACAAATATTCTTGAACACCTAGAAAGTTCCTTGAGCTTAGCAAAGTTCCCAAAACCTCCAAGAAGTTCATAGAGCTTTTTTTAAGTAAGATCTCTGAAAAACTGGAACGAAGTTCCTTACACTGAAGCGAAGATCCCTGAAGTTCTTAGAAGTTTATTGAACTATTTTTAGATCTTTTAAAAAATTTCCTGAACTTTTTCAAAATGCCTTACACTTATATGAAGTTTTACGCAGCTCCTGAGAATCCTACGAAATTCGAAAATCTTCTACAAAGTTTGCTGTTGAATTTCCACAACTATTTCAAGTCCATCAGGCTAAAAAACCTGAAATTATGTAGAGGTTCCCGATCAATAATGAGCTTCCCTAAAATAAATGTACCTTTAACTTCTACTTCTACGAATTCTCTACTTCTACGCAGTTTTCAGAACTTCTCCAAGTTCCTTTTTCTACGAAATTTTCTGAAGGCCTATGAATTTCCCAGTATTTCTACCAAGTTTACTTAATTTCTAAAATCTTCTTTGAACTTCTATGTTTTACGTTACGAAGCTTTACGAAGTTTCCACAAGTTAAAGAAAAATTCCTGGGCTCATGGCCAATTTGTAGACCCTGAAGACGTCTTATTGCCATCGATTTGATATAATATAATTTTTCAAAATTGTTTCTTCTAGTCCAGAACATAACAAAAGTAATCAACATAAAGGACTTTAAAAAATATTTGTTGGTGGTCCAATTTTATTAATCACTGCTAAATAGTAGCATTGAACTTAACAAGCTTGACAAAATACAGGTGAGTCAAAAACAAACACCAAAAATTCTGGAGGGGGCCTAGATAATTCTGGAGGAGGCCTTGGCCCCCTGGCACCCCCATTAGTTACGCCAATGCCCTCTGGCAATCCTTGCATGAACCGAAAAACTGGCATCACTTCTTCTACGGAATTCCTCACCTTTGCAAAGGAATCATACCTCCATCGGACCCGATGTTTGTTTTTCACAGCATCCACTATGGCACCCGGCATTTTTATTATCGCAACGACGACGGAAAAAAACGCCCATTTCATTATATTCATCAAATGTTCAAACTTCCCTTCTGCGCTGCTTTGACATGCCGGAATTCCGATTCCAACTTTTCATCCTTCCACTCTCCCAAAATAACTGCCGACGACAAAACCGGAGACAGAGACACACTAATTGAATTTTCATTCGAAGACGATTGTTTTTTCCACATCAGCAAAAAACAAAAAGAAAGAGAGATGTTGAATAAGAGCAGAAAAAAAAATGACGGAAAAACAACGACAAACGGCCTGTCAATTTACTGTCTGTGACGAACTAAAAACAGCTGTGGCTGCTTTGAACTGTGTATGTTAGGCCAGAGCCAAAAACGGAGGATTCTGATGTGGTGCAAATTTCAACATTCGAGCATTTTGAGTATGATCTTCTAAGTAGTGTTGACTTCTAAGAATCCGAAACTGGGGCTCGTTGATTCAATGTGATTTTTGAGCAAATCTTTAAAATGCAAAATTAAGCAACAATTTTGATTGATTTGCCAAATCCATTTGGCAGATTAATTCGAAAAATCTTAATCAATCCATTTGGATTTCAATTTTGCCCGCACCAAATGGCGACACTCCGTCTGCCTGCCTGCCTGTCTGCCTGCTTGCTTGTGTCCATCCGCGCCAATCTGTTATCATCGTTCGTCACGGACTAAATAAGACATTTCCCTTTCCGCGTCAGTCGGACGATGTTTATTGTTTTGTCTCCTACGCCATCACTCGGTGGCCCTACTTTTCCGGAGACAATGCTTCCAATTCATTCGAACGCAAATATTTTCCTTTCTCACTAATGCTTCCATGTTGGGGCAATTGCTCGCGAAAGGCAAAACAAAAAACCCGAACCGGACAAACGGGAGCCAAACGGATTTTTCGGGCCGACATTCTCAGTCTATTACGGACTCACCGATCCGTGGCTGCATCCGTTGAAGGTCGCCCCTATTCGGCGCGGCGCTACACTGAAACAAATCGACATGTACCGTTTATTGGATCCATCTTATAACATAGCAATGTCAGCAGATTTATTCATTCTATGTGATGATTGATAGACTCCATTGGATTATCACTTAAAAACTATGACTGCGATATGGAATGATTTCTATCGTAATTTCACATACTTAGTACTTGATAATACTTTGCTTCGAACGTGGTTAGCGATAGGTAAGATGTATATGAATATTGTCTGATATATTTCATGGTGAAAAACTGTTGATATGTCATGGGTGGGAACAGACATATAGAAACTAATGGAAAATCATATAAGTTTGCACTATGAGAAAATTCAGTAAAATATACCTGTTTTCATGATGAATATTAGTCACTAAAAGATATATCTTATAAGATATTTATGTTTATTTTATTGGAGTTGCTTTTAACGATTTTTGACGTTTGTTGATATTTTGCGTGTAAACAGACATGTAGCAACTATTGGACAGTCATTTAACTTTGCAGGATAGGAAAACATGTATATCTCATTGTAATAGCTTCCTTTGATGTTTGACGTTTAAAGATTGTAAACAGATCTATCCCAATCATTATATAGTCATATAGATTTGCCTTTTAAGAAATCCAACAACAAACATTTGTTTTGGCATGTTTTTCTGGGATGAATATCGCTCCCAATAAAATACATCTTACATGATTGTTCTTCATATATTATTGAAACAATTTTCAACGATGTTATCGTACACTCATTAAAATGATAAGTCGAACTAAATATAGCTAACAACAATGATACTGTATTGAATAATCCTTCTTTGTTATTGTTCCATAAGATAAGGGGTTCCGAAAAAGAATGTATTGAAATTGAAAAAAAATATTCTACTGCAATATTTACTTTGCTAAGATTCTAATTGTAAGCCTTCTACGGCTAATTCAGATTCCAGCACTAGCCCTCGAACTTCATGAACCAGTTCCATGAAATCATATAATGTAGTCGTTGTTTTATTGTACACAGGAGCATTAAGAAAGATTTGAACAAACGACACCACCGAAACGGAACATAAATTTGCCAGTGCTATTTTTCTTCACTCTAGCAAAACGAGCATAAAGTTGCACTACATTCCATGTCGGGAGAGCTGTTCTTACTTCATGCTAATTGAACGAGCTCAATCTTGAAGTAAGCCGTGGCCCAGTGGAATCGAGCGCAGACACCGAAGCATCGCACCTCAACAGTTCTTGATCGAATCCCAAATCAGCTACAATAAAAAAGACACAACTGTGAAAGCTTCCCACTACCTGATGTTTATTTTTCGATTTATTTTTAGAAATCGATTAAATATATGTGTCAAAAGAAGAAGTAAATTTCATGTGATTTTCACATAAACTTTACTTCGATTGATTTATGACACATATATTATATTGTGCTGAAAAGTAAAGCTTTTGCTTATGGGTTTCAAATCCATTTCAGTTAATTATTGTAATTTGACCAATTTTCATTTATCATATGACGATCATATAAATGTTACCAAATTATCAGCATTGTAAATGTATCAGATATTCATATAGAATTTACCTGACACATTTTCAATCATATCATTTTCATTGGATTATCTTATAGCGCAAATTTATTAGAATTTCACATAACAGGAATATGTCATATTGGTTCAGTGTAGATCAACAGAAGAAACAAAAAATGACAAAGCAAATTTTCCGTCAGTTCATAAATTTTTATGAACGCTTGCTCTTTGATTTATGCCTATGTTGGGAAAAGAGCAAGCTTCAATTTTCTCCACGGGGTTCGATGAAGGCATGTCAAGGTTCGTTGGAAAGGTGAATGTCATATCGTTTTAGTTTTAGTGCAAATAACGGTTCCGACTGGTAGCCGTCCTACAAGGCTGAAAAAGCAAGGCCACGGTTACTGCCAATAGATGCAAAGTGGCCTTCCCAGTAATAGGGACAAAGTCAGTCCGGTCGGGACACTGCAGCCCCTTCTGGTACGATACCCATTGTTAGGTTGTAAACTTTTATTAGAATTGCTCGGGGTACGAGCATTGATTGATGGGGTTGGAGTGCCAGGAAAGCTCTGCGACACAGATATATGCGCCGGGTTCGATTGATTGGGTCATAAATATCACGAGGGAAATCAATGAATGCTGTTTGAAGCATTTTTCGTAGTCCTAGGATTTTTCCGGGGTCTGATTGAATTTTTACTATTGCAAAATGGGACGGGGTTTTCAATGTTACGTTGATTGTGATTCGGATGAGCAATGCGTACTTTTGATACCAGCCCATCAAACATTTTTTGCTTTGCTCGGGTTTCCCATACAAGGTCTGTAGAGTTCACACAATTTGAGATACTGTCGATGGGTGTGGCAGAAAGCTGCTCACCAACTTATTTGCGATTTCTTTCAACGAACATTGTAGACGCAGTAGATTTTCCGAGTCTGAAAAACTACATGCATCTGTTGAATGCTGGTAACTACTTACAAAGAGAGGCCATTCAGTAAGATCCCCAGAAAACGTGGAGAGTTTCTTTGCGATCACCTGTCTAGCTGCTAGCTGTTGACGCGTAGGTCCGTATTGGGCAGTCAAGAAATTAGTACTACCAAAATTTACGAACTATGGAGGGTGGTATCCCTCGATTTAAAGAACAAGGTGTTCCAGCTGTATACGGCGTACTAATGATTCCCACGCATCGTGCGCTTGCCGCCGTTTGGTTGCCAGTACTGACTATCCTCTGGCCAGCGATGCCAAGTCATTTTCAGATAAATCTGGACAAGGTAAAATATAAAATCTGGCAAAATCTGGAATGCTCCAAAAAATCCTCTTTTTAACATAATGCTATTGAAATCAAAGTGATGTGCAAACCTCCCGTAAAAATAGGTCAGTATGATCATCTGGAATTTATTTAAAGTACTAGAATGTCTATAAAATACATGTTAAAATAAATTATACAAAGCAAATAACTTGTTAGAATTGCCAAAATCATGCAAAAGTTGAAAAGTATTGACACGGTGTGCCCAAAAAGTTCAAATATCCATAACGCAGCATTTCAACAATTGAGCTAAATGTGGGTAAAAAACTGCAGAAAATATGGTTAGAATTGTTTTTTTAAACTGTTACTTTTTTAAAAGAATGAGAAGCAAAAATTCAAGGATATTTGATGGGATGGATTTTTTGAGCTAATAGTCAATGTAGTCCTTACTATTTGATACTGTACCAGAATTTAAAGATTTTATTAGTTCTAAATAATTCAAATATTACTCTGAGGTTGATTAGATTTGCAGTTTAATTCTTGACATCATATAACACAGAACACCCAGCAGATCAGTAGGTAATTTTATTTGGAACCAAAATTCACCGGGCTGAAGTGGGAATCAAAGCCTAACATCGTGGAACTCACACACAGAGTCCTGCATTTTCGAAACAAAGAAAAGAAAATGAACTCTCCGCAGAATCGCTTCATTTCGAGCAATATCATTTTCGTGTAAGTCATTGTGTTTCTTGTTACCGAGTCACGAAGAACATTCCTCCTATCAAACATGACTTGACTATCGCTTGTTTCGTTCGTCAAGTGCATCAGTTCATTTCATTTGAAGCAAAAACTTGTTTCAATTGACGCAATGAATGACTCGAAATCTGCTTCCTTCGTTTTTTCCACTTTCACTTCAATTCGGGGATCATTCGACTTGTGACGCGTCGCGTCGTCAGGCATCGATATATAGTATCCAGATAGTATCCACACAATATCGGTTGCCGATAGGGATGTCATCTGGACTATGTAGTAATAAAATGTTATTTTATATTAAACGAAAATTAAATTAACGAATTCAAGATGGCGGCCACCGGGATAAGGAAAAGTCTCAAATACCCTACAATATGGGTATTTTCGGAACGGGACGACGCGAAGGTGCCGAAAATCGATGTCTGACGCCATTTTGGAATCCAATATACCGGCCATAGGGCTCAGAAAAAAATGTAAAATATCCTAAGATATGAAAATCGATATTCGACGCCATTTGTAGGGTATTTGACACTTCTCCTAAAATCGGAAGCCACCATCTTGTTGTCACTGCGATTCCTAAGGTACCCACATTGATCGATATTTGACAGTATTTCACACTATTTCTGAACAAAAGTCGCCATCTTCGCTTTTAACATGGTGTCAACCATTGGTTTCTGGACTCTAGACATTGCTGGAGTTTTGAAAATACCCGCATTGATGGGTATTTGACAGTATTCCCCACTTTTCTGAAACCAGAAGTCGCCCTCTTGGTTTTAAATATGGCGTCTGACATCGATTTTCAGCATCTACGTTCTGAAAATTTCCCATATTTTAGTTCTGAAAATTCCCTTATTTTAGGGTATTTGACACTTTTTCTCAAATCGGAAGCCCATGTTGGATTTCACAATTGCATCGGATATTGATTTCCAGCTTCTAGGCATTACCCTGATTGAGAACTGTATGTATGGATATTTGATACAATTTTCCATTTTTTCAAAATTTCAAGAATTTAAAATGGCGTTGGACACATTCTCTAAACGGCATCCCGATTTCAAAAATACCCATATTGATGGGTATTTGTTAGTATTTCCAACTTTTTCTAAAACTGGAAGCCGCCATCTTGGATTTCAAAATGGCGTCGCATATCTTTTTCCAATCTCTAGTCACCCCGATTAAAAAACTACCCATATTGATGGGTATTTGACAGTATTTTCTACTTTTTTCTTAAATCGGAAGCCGCCATCATGGATTTCAAAATGGCGTTAGACATCCATTTCCAGCCTCTAGATAACATGCCGATTACTTAAATACCATTATTAATGGGTATTTGACAGTATTTCCCACTTTTTCTGACATCGGAAGCCGCCATCTTTGATTTCAAAATGGCATCGGAGATCAATTTTTAGTCTCTAGATTTCATTCCAATCCCAAAAAATATGTATTTGACAGTATTTCCCACATTTATTTGAACCGAAAGCCACAATCTAGGATCTCAAAATGGCGTCGCATATCTTTTTCCAATCTCTAGACGTCACCCGATTTCAAAAATACTCAGGGTCGGCATCAGTATTTTCCGCTTTTTCTGATATCGGAAACCGCCATATTGGATTTCAAAATGTCGTCGGATATCGATTTTCAACCTCTAGACGTCATCATCTTTTTTTTTAAATGGAAGCCGTCATCTTGGGTTTTAAAATTGTGTTGCATATCGATTTTCGATCTTCAGACGTCACCCCGATTCCAAAAATACCCATATTGATAAATCGTTGTCAGTATTTCACACTTTTTCTGGAATCCTTGGATTTCAAAATGGCGTCGGTCATCGATATCCGGTCTCTAGACGTCACTCCGATTTCAAAAATACCCATATTGATGGGTAAACAAACCACCCGACAATGATAAATTTTACATCAACGTGCACAGATCTATGAGCATGCGTTTAAATTAACCGAGTGAACAATCAACAAAAGTCAGAAAAACTGCGTGAATTGACCACTTTGTCAAGCAGTGTTGGCGTGACTTTCTACCAGCGATTTCACAAAACTGGACCAACTTATTTCAATTGTTATATGAAACGCACAAATGTTGGCTACTTTTCTCGTGGTTCTAGAAGAAAAAATCTCAAAATAATGTTTTATTTCAAAGTTCGAGTGGTAGTAAACGTCATTTTAACTGCTCGAATGAAGTGGTTAATTTGGATCGATTGCGCAAGTAAGTTCATTTGAAAATGAAAGACGAAATGAACACTAGTCAAGGCTATACAAACAGCATGAAAACTGATCGAAAGTGGTTCTGTTGATGTTGAAGAGCGTCTGCCCGAAGAGAAGACAGCATGACTTTCAATTGAAAGTGATGATTGACAGCTTCGTCGTCGCTTGACGATTATCGATTGAAAGTGACTTTGTTGGGCCCTGCTCACACACAGTTTTCCTAAACTACGGGTAGCTCCACTATTTGCATGACCATTATGCCAAATAATAATTTTATTATATTACTAAAATGAAAGTCTGATTGCTTCTTTTTTGAAGTCTCAGGATCTTGCAATGATTCTAAATTCCAATTTTTTTGTTAGTCTGAATTTACTTGGAACTATTCACAGGATATCTTCGCCTTCTTTTTTAGTTCAATTTGAATCATCCTAGAATTCCATCATATATCTTTTCTATATTCCGTAAAAATAATCTTGAAAATATCTTCAATTTTCCAGTAACATTCTAAGAGCTCTCAGCATTACCTCTTGTAATCTCTTATACATCACTCTCCAATTCCACAACTCCCTCAAACTTGTAATAATTCCCAAGAATTGGCTCAATTTTGTGTCCATTTTTCTCTTAGAAATTCTTAAAATATTCTTAACAATTTCCTTGGTACACTCTTCAGAATGACCGTCACTTTTTTCTCAGACTTATCCGATAATTCCCTTTGAACTGCTTTGTAGGTAAGGTCATAGTTGTTTTGAAATCCTTTTCAGTGTTACCTAAGTACTCAAGTACTTTGCCGAAATGGTTTTGAAAGTCTCCCAGAAATTGCGTTTAAAATTTTATTAAAATTAATCTCCATAAAAACATTGGACAGAATTCCTTTGAAATTTAATTAAATTGAATTAGATTGTATTTCATTTATTGACTAAATCTTCATGCAATTGTCATCAGAGTTAACAAGACAATTGACACCGTCTTCAACCAGAGGTTTCACAGACTGAATATTTGACACTAGACAACGGACAACACACCACACCCATTAGACCAGCAGGGAAATTTTCAGGTTGCCAAAATTTGCTCCGGATGGGGGAATCGAACCCTCAATTCGTGGCACTCACAATACGCCTAAATGATGGGTGACGCCGCACGACCCCGAAGCCCACAAAGATAGATGTAATTCTACTCAGAAGTAGCTTGAAATTCTGCTTCGATTTCACAAAGAATTCGCCTCACACTGTGTAAACTGTTTTCAGAATTACCTTAAAATTCCAATAATGTCCAACGTTGATGGCCTTTAATGATTAAAGTTGCAAGTTTGGCTTTTTTATTTTTTATTAGAGAGTAAATCAACTGCAGTGATATATTTAAAGCAACTTATTTAAAAAATCTGGGAAAATCTGGAACATATTTAAAAAAATCTGGAAATATACGTGGTATGTCTGTGTATCTGGCAAGACGACTAAAAATCTGGAAAATTCAGATAAATCTGGAATACTGGCAACGCTGCCTCTAGCTGTCTTGTCAATGCGTTTTCCACTTTCTCTAGCTGTTGCCGCTCTTTTGCGCGCTGCTCCTCCAGTCGATTCAGTCGGTTTACAACTTATATTTCTCGCCATTGCCTCAATTCGTTCTCCAGCTGGTGTTTTAGTTCCATATGACGTTGCCGTTTCAAGTTCACTTAAATTTCGTGTAATCGATTCTCTAATTGCTTCTTATCGTCGTATGTTTGCTGCAGTTCCACTTTGTCACGCTTCGAAGTTCACTTGTCTCACACTTCCATTTGAGAGTCGAGTTTCGAACGCCTTTGGATACGGTTGTGTGTTAAGTTCGTTCTCTGTTTTGTGTGCATTCGCTTTCATAGTTTTCGGCTGAATTTGCCGGATTAGCGCTGGCACTCTGCCTCCCGGACGGTTATACGTGTGTGAGTGGTGGTTTTCTCGCTTTCCGAGAAGTTTTAGAATCGAGAAAGAAAACATGATTCATCATGTTTGCAAAATTGCAAGCATCAGAAGATTTGACACTGCGTGTTTTGATTGTTTCTCCCGGACCAGAAATTTGTGGCATCGCGAGTGAAAATTTTAATTTTTGTTTATTTACGCGGTGATGAGAACGGCACTGATCTATTGTCAGGGTTTTGTGATGTGCATTGCTTTTGTGCACGGAGTGACTTGAAAAAGAAAAGTTATATTTGGTTGTTGTGTGGTTGGAGTGGAGGGAAAAAATATGCGTGGAAGCATAGGGAATGCGCTCCCGGGTGAAGTGATTTGGCAAGTACGTTCCAGTTGAAGATTGTTGACAAGTGTATTTGTGGTGATGCAAATTATGGTTTAGATGACGCATGGCTTCAAACATTTTGTGTATCCAAATAAAACATATTACATACTAAATACGTACAGGGCATCGTCTGCTGACCATTGCCGCGGGTATATCGTGGGAGTCCCAGGTACCCGGTTCAAGCTTTAGTTGGCGGCGATGGCTCTTCTTGACCTTCTACCCCCTGAGTAGTAAGTGTGAATAAGGGCGTCTATGTGATGTCTTGCTGTACCTGTTGTGGACATTTAGTGCATTCTGTTCCCTTAACTTGTTGAGGACACCCTGTCTTGCCTCAAAAGTTACCCTTTTTGAAGTACTAGTCTTCACAACATAAAGGGCACCATTACGGAGCATGAGATTTGATCAAATTATTCGCAGTTCTACTTGTCCAACGCCCCCGGCTGGGTGAGGGATAGAAGAAGACACACACACAACACTTGTCTCACACTTCCATTTATCAAAAGGGGTACTGCGAGAAATAGGGTTCGTTAACTTTCCCATGATTTTCGGGTTCGCACTGGTATTCGGTCACTTCGAGGTCGGTTCAGTATTTGGAAAGTTTGGCCCTTACTCCTCCAAAAGCTGCGTGTATGGTTGAATGGTTGGGGAAATCTACCTCCGGACTGTCCTCAATAGTGATGCTCTCGATCGTACGAGATGCCTGTTGCTCGTCAGTGACTGGTTGCTGATCTCCAGCAGTGATTGCGCTATCTCCCAACGGAGTAGACGAACCAACAGGGATTGACTCGTGTGGTTCGGCCGACTCAGGAATGTATTCTTTCTCACTACCACCGACGGCACCGGTGTAGGAAATATGCTGCTCAACCCATTTCTTCACCTTTGAGTATACTGCTACTGTTACTACGACGACTCACAAAGCTCTCAATTTCAACGTTCTGCTGGCAATCGATAGATTCACATTTATTTGGCCAACTACTAAATTTTGAACAATTTTGTTTGATAAATTACTTACACTTTGAGATTTTTCACAGCGGCTTACGTGTGTGGTGCTTCTCATGCTAAGAAATATCCAGGCTGCTGAATTTTGTAAATAATGTACTGGCAGGAATTGCCATTGTGGAAACCCAGAATACGCCCTGGATGAGAAACACCCAGTGCGTCCTATCGGCCCGATGGCCTGCAACCGAAAGAGGACGAATGTGCCACTCGCTTGTTTAGCAACTGACAGTTTACCGAGGGGTTCGGAAATAAATGTTATGCGATGATGAATAGTAATTCATTCAATAATTCATACACCGCACAAGAGCAATCATCTAGATCGGGATCCGGTCGAACACTTCGGTAAACTTTCAGTTGCTAAACAAGCGAGCGGCACATTCGCCATTCGTCCTCTTTCGGTTGCAGGCCATCGGGCAGATATGACGCGCTAGGTGTTTCTCATCCAGGGCGTATTCTGGGTTTCCACAATGGCGATTCCTGCCAGTACATTATTATATTCCTTAGCATTCGAAGCACCCAACACGTAGCCGCTGTGAAAATCTCAAAGTGTAAGTAAATTATCAAACACAAGAAAGCTACAGAATTTGTGCGGTGGAAGCCATTTTAATTCTTCGAAATTGTGCTCGAAATTTAGTAGTTGGCCAAATAAATGTGAATCTATCGATCATTGGCTGCATAAGAGTTGTGATCTGATCTGATTGCTTATGATATTTGTATTCCTTAATGTGGAGTTAACCATCCATGAAGAAAAATTAGCATTACACCGATAGCATGTATGTATTTACCGTTAAAAGCAGTGCGCTGGGACGGCCACTGAAGGAAATTTCGATTATTACGATGTGGGACGCTCGCAGCAAAAATCTTTTCGCAGGCCACGGATTCTGTCGTTGCGGAGTGAGACGCCAGTAGGAGACTCAAACGTGAACCGGAACGGCCACGGATTCTGTCGTTGTTGAGTGGGACGCTCATAAGAGAATCAAAAGTGAGCCGGCACGGTCTCACTCTGTCGTTGCAGAATGAGACGCCCGTTGAATAACACTAGTTTACAAAACAACATAAAAAGTGTGAACTTTAGTGGTTGACCAACGTTTCTAATGCAAAATCCTACGCTGAATTCAATGCCGTGTCAGAAAAAATTAAAGTAGAGCCATTTTTGAGATATACAAAAATTTTGATTTTTTGAATTTTGGACAAAAGTACGATTACTAAAATGTCAATATCTTTGAAACTAGTGCACCCATTTTAAATCTTTTTTATGAAAGTGAAGCTAAATAAATTTGCTATCGTTCACTCGAATATTATGTCTTAATTAAAAAAAATATTTTGAAGTCATTTAAAAATTTACAGCATTTTTTTTTTATTTTTCATGCGAATTTTCCATAAAAATCTTGTTTTAATCAACATTTTTAATGGGATAAAAAGATTCAAAAAAACATTCCATAATTCATTCTTAAAGTCCATTAAAAACTGAAGAAAATGAGCCTTTAATGCATGAAATCGGTTGGAAATTGTCGAAGTTATGAAATTTTTTGTAAAATCATGGAAATTGAATTTTCCAAGATTGGCCGTTGTCCCGCTCCTAGGTTCATGCACCACTTCCAGTAAGCCTTTCTGCGGACGTGTACGCATACGGTGCATTTCACTAACACTACCAGCTGTCACGCAAAATTAAATGAGATAGGGGAATTTACGTATTCTCGTCAATCTAAGCAGAGTCCGAACTTCTATTGACGATTTCTCAGCGTCACACACATACATGACAGGTTTGTTTGTTGACATTGATCTGCTGCTTGCTGTTCTACCAATTCCAATCGACAGAATTGATCAAAACGGGTTGAACATGTTTTTACAACGCTCCAAACTTCTCAGGTGAGTGTGACTATTGTCGGCAGTCTCTTTTTCTTCGGCACCCTTTCCATTTGAACTGCGTGTTAACCAACTGTTCTATTATCGGCAACTCGAAATCAGCCGTATTTTGTAGTTTGTATATTTCATTTAAAGAAAAATATGGCAGAACAGGATTGCACAGTCGTAAAAATGTAATCAGATTGAAGCTGAGAAGGTAAGGAATCGGTTTAATACATTCAGCGAAGAGTTTTGATGGGAAAATACAGTGAAATAAACGTTTCAATCTCGGTTGCCGAAAACAGTCAATGGGTGCCGAAGCCATAATTTACCCTATTTTTAACAATATAATTTACGCTAGTGTTTGTGAGACCGCTCGGCGAGAACCTAACGCAACCAACTCAATTTGACAGCTTTCTTTCTTTAACATTGCTTAACGATGTATACGACAAAACGTGAATTCAAGTGTTAAAATGATCCTCAAAAGTTTTCTTACGCGTGTGGCAACTATATATTTACAAAATCGGTCAATTTCACTGCTTCGTTGCAAACTGCATACAGGCTTTATTTTAAAATTGATCCTGGAGACTTTGACGAACCGTGGATTCCAAAAGTATTATGTAGTTCGTGCAAAACGTGCTTGGCTAGGTGGATGTCAGGCGCAAGGTAAATTGATTTTTTGAATAACTTTCATATAAACAATTTATGTACAGCATGGTAGTGCTTTGTTCTTTCCTGATCGACATTATCTTACTTCATCTATTTTTGATAAGTGGTAATGTCTTACTTACTAACTCACTTATTTGTTATCTGTCAGTCGCTATTTGTCCTTTGACATGCCCACCATATGGCGTCGACGGTTTTGTCATGCAACGGATTGTTATTTCTGCTTGACAAAAGTTAAGCAACAAGGACGTCACAAAACAGTTGAGTATCCACAAGTGGCTTCTATGACAAAACCTGTTCCACATTCAAGTTTGGTCCCGTATCCTGTTTATCCAAAGCGGAAACGAGCGCCCTCTGTTGAATCAACCGTTACAAAAAGTGAGGAGGAATTCAAGGAGGAATGCGAGGAAGACTTCGAGGTGGAATTGGAAAGAAACCCAAAACTGTTTACACAATCCGAATTTAATGATTTGGTGCGAGATCTCGACTTATCGAAGGAGAAATCCAAATTGCTGGCATCACGCTTGAAAGAACACAACATGCTGAGCAAGGAGGTCAAAATTTCTTGTCACAGGAATCGTCACAAGAAATTTGACAAATATTATTCTACAAAGGACAAGGCATGTTTTTGCCATGACGTAAACGGCTTGTTTGAAGAGTTTGGTGAGCCATATGATCCAGCTGAATGGCGTTTATTCATAGATAGCAGCAAGTTGAGCTTGAAAGCCGTTTTACTGCATCAAGGGAATGAGAAACCTTATATTCCATTAGCTCATGCCGTTAATATGAAGGAAACGTATGAATCAATGGCTCTATTGCTCAATTTGATAAATTACAATCAACACAATTGGAAAATTTGTTCCGATCTTAAAGTGGTTGCCACGTTGACTGGATTGCAACAGGGATACACAAAATATATGTGTTTTTTGTGTAAATGGGACAGTCGAGCTCGTAAGGAACACTACGTCCGAAAAGATTGGCCAAAACGGGATATTTTCACAATTGGTAAAGACAACGTTAAAAATGATCCTCTTGTGGTAAAAGAACGTATAATACTTCCACCACTACATATAAAACTTGGGCTATTCAAAAATTTCGTCAAAGCGTTGCAAAAAGAAGGGCCGGCATTCCAGTACTTGAAATCAGTTTTTCCAAATTTATCTGACGCAAAGATAAAGGAAGGTGTATTTGTTGGCCCACAGATCAAAAAACTGCTCAATGATTCCGCATTCAATACAGTTTTGACACCAGATGAGGAAGAAGCGTGGAAATCGTTCCAGCGTGTTGTCACAACCTTTTTAGGAAATTTCAGAAGCCCAGATTATGAGGAAGCCGTCGATGAATTGCTCAAAAATTATGAGAAAATAGGTATAAATCAAAAATATTGTGTTTGTTACATATAATTAATTTCAAATCCTTTTATTTCACTGAACACAGGTGTGAATATGTCTTTGAAGATACATTTCCTACATTCTCACATGGATTTTTTTCCCGGAAAATCTTGGTGACGAGAGTGATGAGCACGGCGAACGTTTTCACCAACAAATGAAGATGATGGAACGTCGTTACCAAGGGTTTTGGGATGAAGCAATGATGGGTGACTATTGTTGGTTTCTGATTCGAGAAACAAGTTCAAAACATCGAAGACAAAGTCATTCGATTCTCAATCATTTTTAATAAAACCTAAATAAACTTCTTTTGTATCAACTCGGTTTTAAATCCTGATATGCCTTAATCAAATTGATATGTAGAGAAAAGAATCTCCCATGAAAATTTTACATGCGATTTGGATGCTTACAACGACACCTAGAAAAGGAACTCTAAAGCTGTTGTATTTCAGCAACATTTTTAAGTGTTTTACAAAAATGCTCATAGCTTCGACAATTTTCAACCGATTTCATCCATTAAAGGCTCATTTTCTCCGGTTTTAAATGGACTATAAGAATAAATTATGGAATGATTTTTTGAATCTTTTTATCCTATTAAAAATGTTGATTAAAACAAGATTTTTATGGAAAATTCGCAGGAAAAAAAAAAAAAAATGCTGTAAATTTTTAAATGACTTCAAAATTAAATTTTTAATTAAGACATAATATTCTAGTGAACGATAGCAAATTTATTAAGCTTCATTTTCATAAAAAAGATTTAAAATTGGTGCACTAGTTCCAAAGATATTGACCTTTTAGTAATCGTACTTTTGTCCAAAATTCAAAAAATCAAAATTTTTGTATATCTCAAACATGGCTCTACTTTAATTTTTTCTGACCACGGCATTGAATTCAGCGTAGGATTTTGCATTGGAAATGATCATCACCTTACCGAGTTCAAAAATGCTGTAAACTAGTGTAATTAATAGTGAGCTGAGACGGCCACTGAGTAAGAATTACGCCGTTGTGGAGTTTTCAGTAGTTAGTATTATTTCATTGTGTTCCTTTTCCTAATGCCATCAAGTATCATCTGTGAGATTAGTGGCAAACATTAACATAATAGGTTTGGCCCAAAGTCCCATCACGCCCCTTCTAATGCACAAGTTCGAGCGGGAATTAATGACGTACTCTGTGATCGAACGCAGAGCATAAGGGTACTGAGATGCTAGTTCTATCTCATTGGCTGATTAGTAGTCTGGATGAACTAAGCCTGCTGTAGAGGCCGATAAGAGTACGAACTCGATGATGATACTGATCAAGACGTAAATATCAGTGAGAATACCGTGATACTGTGAGTCACGGATGGCAAGAACACGGGTGATCGGCGAGAGTGGTATGAGCCGATTCCATGCATAATACAGGTTTTGATTGGACGATGTTTAGTAGCTTTATGCTGGTTGATATGTGACTACTAGAGCTTCCGGTTGTTACCTCATCATTGTGGATAACGTCTATCTCCAGAACAATTTCAGGATATCAATACCAATTGTTGATCAAGCCAAATATCATTATGAGATTTGTAACGTTGTTTCAAAGTTGACTCCGTCAGTTCAGATTGTACGATGAACATGATTTCCACCAGTGCTTGCCATCTGATGTGAGTGTTTCTATATGTGGTCTAATCTCTAACGTTTCCTCCTCTGATCCAGTAAACGTGCCGTCCTCTTTTTTAAGAGTTCCTAGGCCATTTGAATGATCTTTTGAAAGAACTTTCTGCAATCTAGCAGCAATTGGAGTATTTTCAATGTTTTCACATGTATGCCTCCAATCCTTTCTTTTTGATCTTCAAATTTCCCTATTATAAGCTGTTAGGGCTTCTCTATATTGATCACATTGGTTTGTTATTTTTGCCCGGTTAAATAGTTTCCGGGCTTTCTTTCGAAGTTTCTGAAAGCTTTTATTCCACCAAGGTACATCTCTATTGGTTGAACGTTCCTTTGCAGGACAGCTATCGTAATAAACCTGTTGTATTAAGCCAAAGAGCTGTTGAGAATTGTTCTCAAGTTCAATGTATGTTTTTGAACATCCTCTCAAGCTATTCACTCCAACAATAAGTTTTGATTTAAACTGCTCCCAGTTAGTTTTCCTGGGATCTCTAATTTGTTCAATGAGCTGTTGATTTACTTCATAAGCAAATACGATTTGGTTGTGATCGGACAAAGATTCTTCGACCGATACATGCCAATTCTTGATTTTATCAGTAATAGAAAGGCTGCACAATGTTATGTCAAGAACTTCTTGCCTAATTGCATTTATAAAAGTTGGATCCACCCCCTTATTACATATATCTATTTCATGCTTTGAGATAAAGTCTAAAAGGTACTCACCTCTGTTGTTGATGTCTGTACTGGCCCACAACGTATGGTGGGCATTCGCGTCGCATCCAATTATGAATGGTTTGTTATGTTTCTTACAGTACGAAACAAACCTTGCAACCTCTGGTGGAGGTACATCTTCCCGAGTAGCACAATTTCATCACAATAAGTAACAGCAACTTGTTTATGACTGAAATAAGTCGTATATAAGTTTCTACAACTGATTTGTGACAAGCATGCTACTAGGGTTCCACGTCGCTAGGGAAGTACGCTGAGGCAACGTAGACTTTTGTTTTTTTTCCGTGGGTCGTTGGAAACTCTAACAGGATAGCTGCAATGTCTCTTTTGATAAATTCTGTAATCGGAATTTTTTTAGCTTTTTCGTTTAACAGAATGGCAGCTCTAGGAGATAGCTGCCCTTCATCATAAATTAACTTACATGATTTTGTATGAATTCCTAGTACCCTACTTTTATTAACCCATGGCTTCTGGATCAGAGCTATATCCAGTATGCTTTCTGTGAATCGTTTGCAAAGTACAGCAGTTGCTCCCTTTGCGTGATGAAGATTCACTCTGCCTTAACATTCACATTTTATTTTTTTTAAGGAAAAAAAAATAGGCTTTAGAATGTATTCATCAATGATATATCGATATCTCATTTTACTAAAATCCAATAAAAAATGATATTGATCTCTAGCTCAACTTACATGATTCGTGCAGAATCTGAGCTTTCTTCAAGACCATGGCAGTAATTCTTTCGCAATGTTAACATAACTGGTGACATGGTTGCACTAGGCACCTGATAGTACAGAGTTATCCCCATATATGGCAAAGCACAGGCCACATCCCATCGATTCTGCTTTTGGCTAGGAGCCCTTTATTGTTTGTTGCGCAAGTATGCAACGAACTCGTAATTCGCATCTACACACTTAACCTAGCTCGGTAAAATCTCCAACAGCCGATTACCTCGGCATTTACTTTTGCTGATATCTCTGCAAAATATCTGTTTGTTAGCTGATATCTCAGCAAAAAGTTATTTGTTAGCTGAGTCTCGGCAATTGTTTTACTGAATCTCAGCTAAATAAATTGCAGAACTGCTCGGCTGTTGGAATCTCGGCGAAAAATTTTAAGTGTTTACATATATATGAGACATAAAATGACAACCTCTAAGGGATTTAGTCTAAAGTAAATATAAACAGAAGCTTCAATCACGTGAAAGGCTTAGTAGCTCTTATGTATAATAATTCTACACTGAACAAAAACATTATGCCGTGCTACCACGTAGATTTGAGTGTGAACTTCTTTTAAAGTAGGTAAGATTTGGAGATGAATAGCATTACCGAAGGTTATCAGCAATCGTAATAGTACCAGGGGTGTGTTTCAGATATGAATGCAAATAGATAACATTATATCAACTTGGGTTAAAAGTATTGTGTACCTTTTTTAAATGTTATCCTTAAGTATGACGATAAGGTGATCAACAATGTTCGAAGAAATAGACATTAAACTGTGTTCGTAGAGTTTATTAGAATCAGTAAGCAGATACACACCATACACGGAAATCAGAGATCGAAATTTTCGCCTACTTGAGAAGAGAAACGTCATTTTTCACCTTCTAGGAGAAATAGATGAGAATGTGAGAAGCGAGAGAATATTATACGCTCACAGTAGTTTTCGCGTGAAAAGCAGCAGCGTTTTTTTTTTTTCGGAGAGCATGAGCGGCAGATAAATCGTTTTTTTTTTCTTCAGTAAATTCTTGATGCCGATAATGATTTTACACTTCTTTCATACACCTGTAAATTCACTTTCCACACGCAAACGATGATCCGAAATTAAGAACCAAAACAACAGTTAGGGCACATCCATAAGTTACGTATAATCTGAGTAGCAATGGAGAGGGGGTTTCAACATTTGTAACGGACCATGCATAAGGTATAGTAAAAACGCCACGAAGGGGGAGGGGAAGGTCTAAAATTGGTAAGAAAATTGCATCGTCATTTATGGATGAACTCCTTAATTTGACAGAAGGTATAAAAACGAAATAATAAAAAATCTGCCGTACTGGATGAAACCAATGAAATGCAAACATGTGAGGCTATATGAAATCGTTGTTCCTTTCGTTCTGCCGCTGTTTAAATGGATAACACAGTATGACGTCACACTCCGTCAACCATTTAACCAGCGGAAGAACAAAAGTGACGGCGAATTCCCAAGCCTCAACTGTTTACACCACATTGGTTTGGAACCGAACAATTTGGGGTGGTATTTTTTTCGCTCTTGGTAGTTTTCAGAGCCAAATCGGTGATGAAAAAGTATTTTCGTTGGTTTTTGAAGAGAGATATTTTCGGATTATGTATGAGAGAGGATAATGAAATATCGGTGAAAAAGGAGAGATGAAAATATGAACGGTTCACAACTCACCGAAAAGTAGCTTGAGTGAGGAAATGCTTATCGTGCAGCTGAGTGAGAATTTCTATCTCTAACGGAAATCATTGCGTGGGTTTCGGTCATTTTACGATAAAGCTTTCGTTGAAGAATGTTTTAGTTGAAATAGTGGGAACCACTTATCATCAAGTTCGTGTGAAGCAAGCTTAAGGTTCAATTTACTTTGATGCATTTTCGAAAAATTCAAAAGCAGTTTTTTTCGACGCATTCTTTCAGATTGCTAAAAGTTCGCGTCATTTTGTGTAGAATAGCAAAAGGAATCGAATAGTGCGAGCATTTCGCAATCTGGACTAATGCGTCGAAAAAAACTGCTTTTGAGTTTTTCGAAAATGCATCAAAGTAAATTGAACCTTAATAGGAAAGGATGGACAAGAAAGATGTTTCAGTCTTATGTTTTTCTGCTCGTCACCCCAGATTTAAATCAAACTATGCTTTAATTTATAATTTATTTAATATCTCATATGCTGCACAATAGGGTGTTTCATTCTGGAAAAAGATTGATATTTTTGATAGGCCACCCCCTATTTAAGTTCATAACAAAAAAACAAACATCTGTGCAAAGAATCAGCTAAATTGGTCAACGTTTAGAGGTCGCGCCAACGATTTCAATTTTGTTCGGGATTTTCGTCAAATTAGTATGGGAAAAAATGATGACCCACTAAAATCATTCTAACTTTTTTCCTAATGAACCGATTTGCATGAAATTAAAATATGTTATACTTAAAACTATAATGAACAACTTTGTTGAAGACTGCAAGTCGATTTAATGATTTGGAAAACAGAAATTGGCTGTCGGAACTCATATTGCAGATAAACCTTGATTTGAGCAGAAAAGCAGGTATGCTGATAGGGCATATATCATAGTATGCTTTGCCAGATTTTTTTTACCTCAATGTTTATAAACATATTGTGCTGTCATCTCTGGATACAATAGTGCCATGGATTTGAGAAGTGATACTGAGAAGTGGTTGATCGGTCAGTTCATTACCAGGTTCACCGGTGGAAAACTTCCGAGTAACCGAGAAGTACTGCAGCTATTCTTTTTTCATCGCTCACAATCTCGCTCCACGATACGACAATGCTGCTGGAAGGTGGTTCAATCGGCAGAACAAGTTTGGGTCAGAGCTCGTATCCCAAAGAGAAAAACCAGCCATAGTACCAAGGCTGTGGAAAAACTTCACGATCGGTGGACAATCATAAAAAAAAGTATTTCTCGCATGGACGAAAAATTTGTTCTGCAAAGAAAAGCCTTCAACGAAGGATTGGACAACCTTTTCGATATGGCTCATTCGAATGCCTTGGAGATGATGACGGAAGCAAGCGATCGCGAATTTCTTTTAGCGCAGAGAGAAAAAGGAAGACCAGGATACATGTTGGGCTCCTACAGCGACGCATGTGATGACGGTAAGAGTCAGAAGGAACCAGAAATCAAGGAGAGGGCCGGAAAACGCATCAATCCAA
This sequence comes from Ochlerotatus camptorhynchus, assembly GCF_037179485.1. Taxonomy (NCBI): domain Eukaryota; kingdom Metazoa; phylum Arthropoda; class Insecta; order Diptera; family Culicidae; genus Ochlerotatus; species Ochlerotatus camptorhynchus. Next base: position 494,514 of record NW_027040766.1, on the reverse strand, counting down.
CAGCAGCTATCAATCCATACTCTAAAGTGTACAACGAAAAGGTAAAGGTTTGTTGAATGTGTATTATAAACTTTATCAAGTGTTTTAAAACACAGGCGACGATCGAAGACCTCGAAGAAAATTCAGATGTTAATTCTGATGTTGATTTTAAGCCAACTTAACCGAAGCAGCGTAAAGTGGTGTCGCCAGAGCTTTGCAAAGTACTAGATCGATGTGGAATTTCGGATCGCAAAGCAATGATGGTTGTTGCAACGGTGGTGAAAAGTGAGGGCCACAATCTTCAAGATTGTTCTGTATCTGTAAGCACTTTGAATCGAACAAGATCGAAAGTTCGAAGGGAACATGCTGAGGAACAAAAAGAAGTTTGTTCTTTGGATGGATATCGTGTCGTGCACTGGGATGGAAAGCTTCTGCCGGATATCACGTCCAGTGGCAAAGGTTAGCTAACATGTTTCTCAGATGTTGGTTCTTTACTGATATTTAAACATAATTTTTATTACAGGTGGCAATGTAGAACGGCTGCCGGTTATCATTTCAGGTGAGGGTGATGACAAGTTGTTGGGAGTTCCGAAAATTGATTCGGGAACAGGCCAAGCTCAAGCAAATGCTGTCTTCAAGAGTTTGTGTGACTGGAATCTGGAGAGCCATATCATCGGAATGTGCTTCGATACGACAAGTTCAAACACTGGGCTGAAATCAGGAGCATGTACCTTACTTGAAGAGAAACTGGGGCGAACTCTTCTGAACTTAGCATGCAGGCATCATGTACTGGAACTACTGGCCAAAGCGGCTTTTGACAACTGTTTCGGCTCTTCGACAAGTCCAAATGTACCGATGTTTGAAAAATTCAAATCGGCTTGGAGTTCAATCGACAAAAATGAGCAGTTGGTTACCGAATAGCCTTCATAAAACCCATTTTTCTAATTAATTTTCAGGCGATTACAAGACAATCAAGGCAAACAAGAAACTATATAAGTCCTTCGAAAATGCTAGCGATATTGTTGATTTCTGTAAAGATCAGCTAACGGTACATTCAAATAAAATTAAAACAAACGTATTGAACGTTACATTGTTTTCATTAATTACAGCAATTCCAACCCAGAGATGATTACAGGGAGGTTCTACAGCTCTGTATGATATTTTTGGGAGGAACACCGGCAGACGGAGTGTCCTTCAAGAAGCCTGGAGCTGTTCACAGAGCACGATGGATGAGCAAAGTTTTGTATTGCTTGAAGATTTTTCTCTTCAAAGACCAGTTTAGTCTCACAAAGGACGAAATCAAGCATATAACGAAATTTTGCATATTCGTTGCGAAAATCTATGTCAAAGCCTGGTTTCAAGCACCATCTCCTCTTTCCGCACCTCGAAACGACCTTGAAACATTGCAAGCGCTTTGCAACCAACGACGAGACAAGATGTGGTGGGCTGTCACTGAAAAATTTTTACGGCATTTATGGTACCTGAGCTCTGAAACTGTTGCCCTTTCCTTTTTCGATCCAGATGTTTCAAAAGCAACTAAAATTAAAATGGTTGCAGCATTGAAACGTAAATTGGACGCCAAATGCGTGCGTCGAGCAGAAGTAGACATTTCGCTGTGCCAAAATCTTGGGCTAGAGGATTTTGTAGGCGTAAAAACCGTTAACTTTTTTAAGCGTTTCAATATCGACTTGAATTTCATGGATTGCTGCCCTGGAACATGGATGGAAGATTCAAACTATCAGCATGCAGTTGAGCGACTGAAGAAATTGAGAGTCGTAAACGATAACGCCGAGCGCGCGGTAGCACTTATCACCGAGTTCAATGACAAAATTACTTACAATGAAGAGCAAAAACAATTTTTGTTGCAAGTTGTAGCCGATCACCGGAAGAATTTCCCAAACGTATCAAAGAAAAGCCTAAAATAAGAAACGGTATTAATATATTGCTCTAAGAGCAATAGCTTTATGAAATATAAACCATCATCAACAGTATATTTTTGTAGTACTTCATTTACACAAATTTATATTCACAAATGCATGTACAGCTTCCTGTACAAATTGCGTATGGTATGTAGAGGGAGGGCTTGCGTAACTTATTGTCTCACAGGAGGGAAGATGGTTATGATAAATGTTACGTAACTAATTAAAACAATTATTGGCTGTTAAATGAACCAAAAAAAATTTAAACTGTTAAGTATTATTTTTTTATTCACTGTTGACAAAAGAGGGAATGAATGAATAACAACCAACATTCAGCAGTAACTCTGAATAACACCCCCTATTTTTGCAGAAAAATGTTTAAATATTATTTCGGGTGTTAGTTAAACTTTCAACGCAACACTATTGTATCCAGAGATGACAGCACAATATGTTTATAAACATTGAGGTAAAAAAAATCTGGCAAAGCATACTATGATATATGCCCTATCAGCATACCTGCTTTTCTGCTCAAATCAAGGTTTATCTGCAATATGAGTTCCGACAGCCAATTTCTGTTTTCCAAATCATTAAATCGACTTGCAGTCTTCAACAAAGTTGTTCATTATAGTTTTAAGTATAACATATTTTAATTTCATGCAAATCGGTTCATTAGGAAAAAAGTTAGAATGATTTTAGTGGGTCATCATTTTTTCCCATACTAATTTGACGAAAATCCCGAACAAAATTGAAATCGTTGGCGCGACCTCTAAACGTTGACCAATTTAGCTGATTCTTTGCACAGATGTTTGTTTTTGTGTTATGACCTGAAATAGGGGGTGGCCTATCAAAAATATCAATCTTTTTCCAGAATGAAACACCCTACTGCACAACCTATCTCAAATATTGAAATGTGGTTTTAAATTTCGGGAATTATATACTTATATATGTAGACAGATCTGTATAGGCCAGATCACCAACAGATCACCAAATCATTTATCCTAACTCTTTCGACAGATAGTGCGATAAATAGATAGACCGATAGGACCCTGCCCGATGATGTTAAATGAAGATACTAATGTCGTTTTTCGTTTTTGCGGTATAGCTACACCAGTACTACACTGCTGTACACCGAAATAATGTAGGGTGTAGATATAGGATGCACCTTTGTTTACAAACAAATGATGTTGAGCTGTCAAAGGCTCGCGCTTATTCCTGCTACACCGGTTCTACACCGCAAAAACGAAAACGATATAAGAGAAAATAAGTGCAATTAATTCGATGGATCCATATTCGAAAGCGGTTGACATTCCATCAACGGTTACTACTGGCTATGTAATCCAGTACTTACTTACTATCACCATTTTATGGAAACCCAGTCAATAGCAGGCAGCGTCTAAAAGCCTACAAAAAGTTTTAACCAGATTATGTTAGTTCCGTGGAAGGAATTCTTGCAAGTAATCTATGTATTGTCCAAGGTGGACTTGCACTTCCACACCCAACAGTTTACAGGCATGATGATTATTCGTATTAACCACTTAAACAACTGTAATCCTTGTTAGAAACAATCATACGCTTCGTCTTGTTCAAAACTACACTAAGATTTCATTTATGTTTTATGTGTTCCACACATGATTTTTGCAATATGATCAACAAATGATATCTATGTGTTGGACGCATACTTAGTATGTGTACACATAAAAGGCAAATGTGATCACATAAACTATACATTTGACACATCAATTTCATGTGTACTTCTGAGTTGATTCTGTTTACATGTGGCCAGATGAAAATCATATGAAATTTCACATGGAAATTCGTGAATTAAATATGTGTGGAATTGTTTAAGTGTAGTATTCGCAAAAACTATAAGCCCATTGTGCACACAAAGGCTGCATTATCTGTCAAGTCTGATGAGTTACGTCAAAATGTGCCTCACAATTGACCAGTATTCCTGAATTGGCCTTGGGAACCTTCTTCAGAACCACTGTGATGCCATTTTCGCTGTAGCACTTAACTTAAGTAGTGGCAGCGTGCCAAGTCCGGCCAGAAAATGCAATCCACCTCATGCTGCTCCAGAAAATGCAGTAGTCTCTTCCGTAGGCACTCTTTCTGGTAAATTTGCTGGTTCATGGTCCCAGAAGTAGCGAAAGTTTAGCTTTTCTGCCCACAACTGCAGATTTCTTGCCAGAGACAAGGAATGTTTGGGGGATTTCGACATCTTTTTGATTTTACATTCATCCGGGGCACACTTCCGGTCAACCGATGCATACAATCCCTGACCAGTAATTTGATCGAAAACTGCCAGGAACGGATAGACCGGGAATTTCGTTTTGAGCGTGAATGATCGAATCACGACGTGCTTGCTCCGGTAAAGCCATGATGTAAACAAATGAATTTATCCTGACAACCAATGCCAACTTTTATTCTACACTCTTAGCTCTAACTTTAAGCTCTAATCCATCAAGTTATTATTATATCTATAAATATAAAACTAAAAATAATAAAACATGAACAACTGTTTACACTCTCGTGAAACCTCTGCTGACGCACATCTTGTTTCACTCCGAGATTACAACCCGTCATCCCACAATTCGCTGATTCGGTTCGCTTGAATCATCATTTTGAATTCCAACATTGTGGCTTTTGAGCAAACCCGTTAAAAGCTCTTTAAATGCTCCACTTAAAATAGTACCTTCGATTTGTTGCAATGATAGTCTCTTAATAATACTGATCACACACGTACAAAATTGTCACTTGAACTGGATAATCAAACCACCAGTCAATTTAAATTATTGAAAGCAGAAAACACGATTTGCCGGTAAAAGCACTTGTTTGATGAACGAACATACTGTTCAACCACCAAAAGCTGCAACAAACAAGCGACTTCCAGAACGCGGATCAAGCCACGCAATGAAGCGTGAAGTGTTTCATGCAAATATGCAAATCGAACTCAAATCACATATTCGGTGCTACAAATTTGCACAAAACATCATTAGCGATTCTAACATTTTTGCCACCGAATGGCACAATCGATTCAAAGTACCGCAGTTCATGCAATGTGAAATATGATTACGTGAAAATAGGTATGTCGGCACCCATTGAACCGGATAGCAGCCAACTTGACAAGCGGCAAGTTTGTTATGTTAATTCAGCGGAATTGCTATGTTTCCGAGTGCTAATTCACGATTTTGCCGAAAAACAATTCGGCGCAGGAAAATCGCTATGTAATTGGGCCCCCTTCCACATCGCCTCTCCCTAGTCAACGGACTAATCACTGAATAATAACCTCTGTTTAGTACCCCCGCAGTTTTGTTAGTAAAAAATCAGGGTTGGAAAACAAAGTTCTACCTCAACATGTGCGTAAGCTTGGCTTGACCCACTGATTGCTTTCTATTGATTCGATTTTAAATTTTAATTACTATCTGGCTTCGGTCGTTCGGCCGAGGGGGAGGCGAATGCATCCCGATGGAAATCTCGCTATTTTCCCAGGTGGAGTCGATCTTTGTAGCCAATATTTATCGATTGGCCGGCCGGGGCCGGGCTCATACGAGTGGATCAAGTTGGCTGAGCCTTATTAGCATCAGTCAAGCTCCAATTGTGAATCCATAGCATATGGGCTTCCACGTTCGTGTTTGTGTATGCGTTGGGGCATACAAAGTGTATGTATATATACTCTACTCTGCATGGGGAGAATTGTAAGCGGATCTTGAAGGGGGAAACTTCTTGCGAAGAAGTTGAGTGATTTGGTTAACTCACCATGTGCCATTTATCAAGCCACTTCATTCAAGCAGACTTTCGGTAGCCGGATTTAATCTCGTAGCCCACGTACGAAGCGAGCAGCGAACAGTGTACAAGAGCAAAAGGACACATACAACACACGCACACAGTCACACAAAGGGAATGAAATCAAAATTACAGAAAATCCAATTTGGGATCTGGATTTTCCCTGGGTTCAATCTCCTGCTCCATCCTCTCTCTCCGAACACCCTGTGGTCCCCAACGTATCCAATCGGTGGTACAGAAAATCATAAATTGTGGAAACACGCAAACGTGCTGGACGCCGCTCACATATTTTATGAGAATCCGTACCTACAATAGCAATACAGGAGCAGCACATTCGCAACTCGAGTGTCAGGTAGTATGACTAAATGTCGCTGGATCGAGTGAACAGTCAAATTCACCAATCTAAAACCAGACATTTTCCTGATATTTGGTGGGATTGCAAGTACTTTGGATTTAGATGTATTGATTTAAGTGATCCATGATTATTAACATACTAACGTAGCCGACAGACCCTTAAACCATATGTTCGCGCTAAGAGTATCAGTTATCCGGAACTCAGCGATGAGTGAATTCGCTTCATGTTTTCCTATATGTTCAGCGTGGTGTTAATCAGCTTTGTACATCGTAAATCGACCAATAATCAGCTTCTGTTCTTACTGTTCAGTGTGAATTATTACTAGGAAACTTGCTATATAAAAAAGAGGAAAACGAAAAAGAAAAGAAGAAAATTAGAAGGACAAAGGGGAAACGATTACTCCATGTCTGTCTGTCTGTCTGTCTGGACTACTGGACCGATCGGCGTGAAAATTTGAATGCAAGGAAAGGTTCTTATGATGGTTCGAGACCCCACCACCTCATACAAATGAAACAGAAATTTTTGCATAACCCGAGAACTAATCAAGTAAATGGAACCAAATTTGGTATGTGGAGGTCATAGGGGGTAGCCCCTTAGAAAAGAGGCTAAGGCAGGGAAGAAAACCTAAAATGTGCTCCTTTAATTACTGAAAAAAACTAAGGGAACAGACTCTAGTTTGAAGTTGTCAGAAATAGGTTGGCAGATCTTATACCAGTAACGCATCACGAAAAGGTGATCTACCAGCATTACTGGTTGTATTTTGATTTCAAGTCTGATAAACAACACAAACCGAATCGACGCCCAAACAAGCGTGACATCTAAGTAGGCTATATATGACCAAAGTCGGCTTTGAATATCTGCAACTTGGTTTCTAAACAAATTAAGACAATACAAATGCAAAAGGATGATTTTTTTGCTTATTAATTTATTTGATAAGGCTCAATCCAATTAACTTTACATAGCCAAGGATTCTTATTCACTATACAAAACGTAGTAAAACTACATCGATAAAAAATCTGAATTTTAATTATGATGTAAACATTCCTGCGTGCAACCATGTATTTCATTTCACACAAACGAACAACTTGTAAGCAAAGTTGTTAACAAAGATGTGCTTTTGTATACAATATTTGCAACATTGGATGAAATGTCTCAGAACATTACACGATTCATAATGTAATTTTCTATGATATCTGACGCTCCATTTATGTGCAGCATATTGAACAGAAATTTACACTACTTTTTCGAACAGTGTATAGTCAAAAGGTACAACACAATAAAAACTTTATCTTCCGCTGTCCAATCAGCCTCCTCCATCAGAACAGGATCCGCTTCCAATGGTTTCATTGTATGGCAGTATCGCCAACGTAGACCAAAGCGCTTCCATTGCAACAATGGACGTAAAACGTGGTAACCACTCTCACACACTCACCACGAAATGGTTCCTTTTCAAAGTCGACGTCGCATCGACCGAAAGAACTGCTGACGAAGAACAATGGAGAGGACCACACAATAGTTGCTGCCGAGTAAGCAGACGATCGCGTGACACACATCGAGAGTGGTCTGCTTCTGTTGACAGCCGAGTGAACACTGTTCAAAGATGAATTATTAACTCTAAAAATATTTTGGCTCTTGCTTGGGGGTACATCTTCCAGTACCATTTCTGAATTTAGCTAATTTGACTAACACTTCCCGGTATTTCAGCATTTGGTCCAGGTATTGCTGTGGGTAGCCCTTCTGTGCACAGCGCGCTGCAACAAATTTGCGGGACTTACAGTGGGACGAAATCAAAGAAAGAGAGACATGGCCATTTGCGACGAAAATATTGTAGCATTTTGATATCTGAAATGTGTCTTCCATTTTTAAGTACTTTATTGCAGTGGTGAAATTAGCAGCTAATCTCAACGTTGTTTTGTTCAGCATATTGTACCCTATTGTTACATATACAGCTCATAGGGGGATCCAAGGGGATGCCTAGTAAATTTTCTTAATAAATACCTCAATGTTTTGTTACGTTTGGCTGTTTTCATAACCATTTATCCAAATTTTTACATGAGAGTTTGTTCCCCACTACTCTTTCAATGCTTATTCTGGTCCCCAAAAACTGGGAAAAATTTGAACAAAGTTGGTTATATTATTGATTTTCGGGAGAATTTTAAATTTTTTATGGGAAGCGGAACGATCATATTCATTTGCTTACCAAAAATTCAAATATTGCTCAAATTTCAGCAATTTTCAGCATCTATGTCTCATCTCCATTCTAAAAATAACCATATTATAGGATATTTGACACTTTTTCGCAAATCGGAAGCCGCCGTCTTGGCGTCGGATATCGATTTCCGGCTTCTAGACGTCACCCAGATTTAGACAAAAACCGTTTATATGGGTATAAGGTAGAATTTGCAACTTTTTCTCAAATCGGAAGCCCCCACCATGGATTTTCAAATAGCGTCGGATATTGATTTCAAATCTCCAGACGTCACCCCGATTCCAAAAATTCCCATATTGATGGGACGGCATCAGCATTTCCCATTTTTTCTGAAATAAGAAGCCGTCATATTGGATTTCAAAATGGCGTCGGATATCGATTTCCGGCCTCTAGACGCCATCCCGATTCCAAAAATACCTATATTGATGGGTATTTGACCGTATTTCCCACTTAATCTGAAATCGGAAGCCGCCATCATGGATTTCGAAATAGCGTCGCATATCAATTTTCGATCTGTAGACTCGGTATGATTACAAAAATACCAATATTGAGGTGTATTTGACTGTATTTCCACTTTTTCGTAAATCAATTTCAAAATGACGTCGGACACCAATTTTCATCCTCAAGACATCATCCCGATTCCGAAAATACCTTTATTGATAAGTATTTCACAGCATTTCCCTTTTTTCTTAACCTGGAAGCCACCATATTGGATTTCAAAATGGCGTTACATATCAATTTTCGATCTCTAGACGTCACCCCGATTAAAAAAAAACTACAAGGGACAGTCCTATGGGGTTGTACGCAATGGTTACGTAGGACTACGTGGGCTTATATAATAAATCTTATTTGTTAACTGCAGCAGGAGCTTGTGTTTTGTGTAGGAATAGGAATTTGAGCGGGGTTCTCTCTGTTTATACTCTTTAGTATGACGCGCTTGGCATAGATGGCCCAAAGTGACTCACGAAGAACTAATGATTCCGATCGATAGTGGTGCGGCTTCTTTCTCCTTCTATGGATGCTCATGTGGGCAGCAGCTCGCTGCTTGCAGACAACCTTTCGTTGTGTACTGGAAAACAATGTTCAACGCGGCCAGCCTTGATAGCTAGCTGCTTACGGGGAGCCCTTCGTTGTGTACCGAAGAACACCACCACTCACCACGAGGTGATTGAATAAACACCATTTGTTGAGACCGGATGGAATTCAACTTTGAAATCTGTGTAAGGGAAATCGCTTTTCGCAGGCAATCGGTAATAATTTTCATTCATGCAATTTTCAATTGTGACATTTAGAAAAACGATAAAGTCTTAAATTCAACAGATTCGTCGAAATATTTTTGATCGATTGCTGATTAAATTATTGAAGTTGGTCCAGAGGCAGCTGAGTTATTGACGTTCAAAATCTTTCATAATTTTGTTACATGTTCCATTTTTGGTTTTCACAAAGTGTATTGATGTTGACGGGGATCTGCTCGAAGAGAAGACAGAATGACTTTCAATTGAAAGTAATGGTGGACAGTTTTATTGTCGCTTAACGATTTTCGATTGGAAGTCACTTTGTGGGGCCCTGGTTGCACTACCAGGAAAAACGCACTTCAATGGATTCACAGCACAGTTATTTTGAATTTGAAGTTACCTACCTGGTACAGTTCTGCCGAGGTACATAGAATTTCGAATATTGAGACTTTAGAACAAATTTCCAGCAACATAATTCATAATTTCAGGCAAAATTAAATTCTTAAATACCTTAATACTTTAAAAATACTTAGATAAAATTTAGTTTTAGTTTTTAGTTTTAAAATGTCAATTGTTATACTGAAATGTAGGTACAGAAAACCTATTTAAAATTCTGAATTGCCAAGGCAGTAAATACAATGTTAATACACTTTGATATACAGGTATACCTCGATATAACGTAACGGTCACTTTTGACTTCCATTTCTGATTTTTCGTAAACGATCATTCAAATAAGCAAAGTAATATCACCATCAAACAGATGAGATAATCCCCCATCTATTAAGTAATATTAACTTGTATGATTCAATTGTTATTAGCGAAATATTGACGATGGAAGTCAAAAATGACAGTCACGTTATACCGAGGTAAACCAGTATATCATAACAATTAAGGCTGGTAAGTTACAGTAGTGGCTGGAGGTTTGGTTCGAACGACTCTTCTATCGACAAAAATGTTTGATAACGACGCAGCTTCCCACATTTAAAATCTATTCCCTTTCTATGTCCATGGCTACTTCAAATCGGAAATGAATTAGATTTATAACGTAACTATCTAAACAACCTGATATTAGCACACTACAAAACAAAAGTACTTGGACATGTATTCATTTCACCCATTCAATTACATGCATGTGAACCTCGCTGACAGTTACTCTGCCTCACCCTATAGACCAAACCAAAAAAAAAATCCCAAAAACTTCCAACTCCCTCAGCGGATAGCCACTTTCCATCGGCCAGCAGATAAGAAATCCCCTTTCTGCAACAAAGAATCAACCTCAACCAGCAATGTAAAGAAAGCAAAAAAAAACCAGTCAGAATCAGAGAAAACGAAAATGCAAAACTCCCAAATCACTGGCCTCCAGTCGAGGTTTTGTGGACATCCCCCATCCCCCTTTCAACCGACTATAACCCCTTGACGACACCCCCGGGAGTACATTTTCGATTGTGTCCCGAATCCCGATGACAGTGGCAGCAGGAAAAAAGTGAAAACTTTTCGTCATGCCTCGAACAGTAGCATATTCCTGTTGCGGTGGGCGGCGAAAGTCGGACACCGATGACGGATTTAAATATAGTATACTGACCGGGTTTCTGGTATTCACGGTGGAGAAGACGTTCCCAACACAATACCGGCAAGTGGTAGGTCAACCGGTGGTGGTGGCCGCCTCTCGCAGCTGGACACAATCACAGGCGCTATTGTTAGGCAGACGTGAGCCCTCCCCCTCCCCCCCCCCCCTCTTCCCGCACACATCCAGAAATGGTGGCCATCACTCTCTTCAGCTTCCGTTGGAGCTACCCTAATGGGATGGTCGTTTTTTGTTTCTTCTCCCAACCAAGAAAGGAAAATTGACAAAGTTTTCTCGCTGCAGCGGGTGGGGGAGCGGAAAAAGTTGAGACAATAGAAGCGGACAGTTCCGGGCTGGTAGCCCAGGCGTGCAGTGTATCTTTGCAACTGAGCATGATTTCATCAGTTTTGTTTTATTTGCTTTCAAGAACAGCATGGCACAGCACAGAAGGCACGACAGGCGAATGAAAATGGACTCATCTGTCTCCTAAATGGCGCTAGTCATTGGGATTACCTGGGAGATTCATTTTTCTTCCGTCACCCGGATGCCGAGGGGGGACCGCTGGAGGCATGGACGTGAGTAGATTTGTGTGTTTTTTTTTTGTTTTGGATGGGGGCCGTTTTCTCTGCTGAAACATGAATGATATGATGATTGTTTGAACAGAAATCGGATCTTGCATCTTGGATCTCCAACACAGCAGAAGTCCAGAATTACGTTTAATGAATTTTGTGTTCGACCATGGATTTAGATCTTTGGCAAAGTTTATCATAAATTCGTGAATATTGTTGAACTAGTTTTAGCCTCAACAAATCCATTTTATTGGATTAAAGTGCCAAAGATAGCAATGCAATTTTAATATTATCGGAAATTTGATTTTGAAGATATGACAAAAAAAAAAATTAAAACTAGCATGATGAATCAGATTTAACCTTGTCTCAAATTAATTGCACGTCCTTCAGAAATGTCCCAGGTACACCCCGGAGAGCGAAGATTCCGAGAAAATTGTACTTAAGAAGATGGAATTTCTCCAATGCCACACTACCATTACACTGACTGTGATTTAACTTTCCTCGAACTGTCCTTAAATCACTTGTGAGAGGCACGTGGATGGAATTTTGTCCACAACAGCCAGCCTTCCTTTCCTCCCTCTTCCCCCAGTCCCAGGAGAGGTGACGTGACAGATTCACTTCTGTTGTCTCGATTTCCCAATTCCGTGATTGCTGCAGCCTAGTCTTCGTTTCCGTTTTTCTTTTTCATTTCTGACAGTTGGGGGCTTAACTTACGCATTTATATGGCAGACAAAGAAATATAAAAAAAAATCCTATTCAATCCTCGGCAGCTAATTTGAATTGTCGATCGCAGTCTCTTGATTGATATTTATTGGGGCTGTCATTTTTCAACTGACTGACTTTTTCCATTTTCTCTTTCTCTGTATCCCCCTCCCCGCAGGGACTCAACAATGGAAGCGCTGAGCGATGGTCACACGGTAGCACCGCTGATCAAAGTGGCCTATCTGCACGCCCGCCGGGGAGCCAAAACGTACATGTTCCATTTCGCTTACCAGACCAAGGAGACCGAATATCCACAGGTGAGTTTCGTTCGTACTTCGTTATTCTTTCTTTTTTTTTTGGCTCTCGATTGACTCCATTATCTAAAATAAATGACCGTTGAATTGATTTTGGCTTCCTTTGTTCTCTAGCGATTGGGTAGCATCCGTGGCGAGGATCTACCGTACGTGTTGGGACTCACGTTGGTCCAAGGAGGTCCCTGGTTTTCGCAGAATTTTACCCGTCAGGACATGGGGGTGAACGAGGCGGTGCTGAACTTTGTGACCAACTTTTGCAAGACCGGCGACCCGAACGAGGCCGGCCACCAGGCGCCGCTGTTGCATCCGGACTATGGGACGGCCAAGGAGCGGACGCGCTTTCGCGGGATAATGTGGGAAACGTTCGAGACGACCACGCAGCAGTATCTGAGCATATGTGAGTACCTGTGGGAGTGGTAGGAATGATAAATTGATGATTGACAGACGGCGTTCACACGCCCGTTGGAAGCCACTCGAAATTGAGTTGGATTTTCGAAATTTCGTCAAAATTGGACTTTCTCAAAAAGGCATTTGAATATTTCCGTGAAATAGGGGAAATGCCGGCTTCGGCATGACAGCATTTTCGGCAACCCAAATTGAAACGCTGATTTCACTGGATTTTCTTACGAAAACACTTCGCTGGATGCATTCAAACGATTCTTTAGACTTTCAGCATAAATTTTATTATATTTTTACCCCTGAGAGAAAGCAATTTAGCAGGGTTTTTTTGAAATCAAACACACGCACTACAAAATGCTTCTGATATCGAGTTACCGATGAAAGGACAGCTGTTTAACACGCAGCTCAAATAGAAAGGTTGCCGAATGAAAAGATGTTGCCCACAGAAGATTGGAGCTTTGTAAAAGCGTTTCAAAACAGTTTTTGACAATTCTTCCGAGTGAAAATGTTACAGCAGCTAGCAGCAAACGATTGTAAACAAACCAATACTGTATAGGGGAATTTACGTATTATCGTCAATCTAAGCAGCGTCTGCACTTCTACTAGCATTTTCTCAGCGTCACGCACATATATGATGTGTCTGTTTGTTTACATTCATCTGCTGCTTGCTTCTCTATCCATTCCAATCGACAGAATTTTTCAAAACGTTTTGAAAGCGTTTTTACAACGCTCCAAACTTCTCAGGTGAGTGTGACTATTGTCGGCAGCCTCTTTTTCTTCGGCAACCTTCCCATTAGAACTGCGTGTTAACCAGCTGTTCTATTATCGGCAACTCGAAATCAACCCCATTTTGTAGTGCGTATGCTTTATTTGAAGAAACATGTAGCATTAATGGATTGCTCGATCGTTCAAATATAATCAGATTGAAGCTGAAAGGCTAAACAATCGTTTGGACACATTCAGGGAAGTGCGTTGATGGGAAAACATAGTGAAATTAACGTTTAAATTAAGGTTGCCGAAAACAGTCAATGGGTGCCGAAGCCAGCATTTACACTAAAGGGTGATACGGTCAAAATTTGGTCAATATCAACTTGACGTATTTCTTTCAATTTTGCATTTAAAAAACCTGAACACCCCTCATTTTGAAGGTGTGTGTGTGTAGAATGTTGCTCCTATTTTGATTTTGGAATTCACTCTTCAGTTGTCAAAATGCCGTCCAAGCAAGAAGAGCAGCGTATCAAAATTTTGCTCGCGCATCGCGAAAATCCGAGCTACTCGCACGCAAAGTTGGCAAAATCGGTAAAAGTTGCCAAATCAACCGTTACAAATGTAATTAAAGTGTTTGGGGAACGTTTGTCGACAGCCAGGAAGTCTGGATCGGGGGGAAATCGAAAACCGGAAGCCGCTGAGACGACAAAGAGAGTTGCCGGTAGTTTCAAGCGAAACCCTAACCTCTCTCTCCGAGATGCCGCAAATAAGCTGGGTGTATCGTCTACAACCGTGCATCGAGCCAAAAAACGAGCCGGACTATCGACTTACAAGAAGGTAGTGACTCCAAATCGCGATGATAAACAAAATACCACGGCCAAAGCGCGATCCCGGAGGCTGTACACGACGATGCTGACGAAGTTTGACTGCGTGGTAATGGACGACGAAACCTACGTCAAAGCCGACTACAAGCAGCTTCCGGGACAGGAGTTTTATACGGCAAAAGGAAGGGGAAAGGTAGCAGATGCTTTCAAGCACATGAAATTGTCAAAGTTCGCAAAGAAATATCTGGTTTGGCAAGCCATCTGTACCTGTGGCTTGAAAAGCAGCATTTTCATAGCTTCCGGGACTGTCAACCAGCGAGCAGCAGTTCAAGGCAAACTGGCTTTCTGCGGCGAAGAAGGTGGACAAGGTGGCTGTACAAAATCTGATGGCTGGGGTCAAGCGTAAGGCCCGGAAATTCGGATTTGGAAAAGCGGAAGCCTAACTGAATATTTTTCCTGAATTTTACACTAATTGAACTTGAAAAAGAAATTTAATTTGATTTTTTAAATAAACGATTTCACCGATTTACACGCGTTTTCCCTTGACCAAATTTTGACCGTATCACCCTTTAAATCCATGACTTCGGCGTTTACAGGCAAATTATACGCTTGTTACGATACTTTAGTTCAAATGCTACCGAACAAAGTCAATAAGAACGCGTGATGTGAATGTTTGCACCCAATATTCTCAAATACAAAAGAAGCGCTCCGACCGAATCAATCTTTATCTTCATCCAATAGGCCGAAGTAAATTCATTGGCGTGTCAATGGCGATTCAATGTGTTAGGTCGAGTTTGGTGTCAAGAAGCAGTGTTAGACATTTAGCAATATCTCAATAATTTGTTTCGTTTTATCAAATCTTACGGTACGGTACGTAATAATAACATTCCCTTACGCTAGATTAAGAAAGATTTAGTGCGGGTTGTGCTTAATTGGCCGGAAATGGGGTAGTTAACCCTACTGACATGCGAGTATAGAATACCTGTTTAAAATACTGGATTGCCAAAGCAGGAGCAATGCAAACACTCTTTGATATATATCATAACAATTAAGGCTGGTAAGTTACTTTAGTAGCTGGAGCACCTAGATTAAAAGGAAATGTAATTTAAATTTGGATCATATAGAGTTGAAAAAAAAAATGCATTTGGTTGTCATATAAAGTTCTTAATTAACAGCTGTGGAAGTGCCACTAAGTTTTGTGCCAGAAACACGCTCGAGAAAAAAGCGTAAAAGTCTACCATAAAGAGAAATTCTAGCAGTCAACCTTTCCAGTCAGATGCAAAATCAATCATATTCCAAAAGAAATAACGTTGCCGATGATGCACCACTCCATCTAGCGCTGACAACCATCGTCAGGCAAGTTCTAATGAACCAAAACGGTAAAATTCCACTCGTGCCAAATTGGGAGAAAACAAAAACACGGCTATCAGGTTACTGAATTTGTTTTACAGTGGAATGCTTTCTTGCCAACAAATCGGAAATAACTTTCATTACCAGTGGACGTTGTCCAAAGTGTTGGATTTGTTTGAAAAAGTGCTGAAATCGTTGACATGTTTCAGCTCGGGTAAATACTTATCAAATCCGAACCGGGTGGAATTCTTCATCATCCTCCCCGTTGCATAGCGTCAAACTTTGTAAAACTGATCCGAAGACGATTTTTTCCCCCGTCATTCCTTTTCCATTATCCCTTCAAGCAGAAAAACAAAGCGAAAAGCTCTTCTCGCCGACACCGAAATCCTAGCTGAAAGCTGATCCCACTGGAGATTGTCACTCGATTACTTTTTTTCCTGGCTTGCTTCTCATCACACATTTTGGAAGCAGATTGTCATCCGGACTCACAATATGCCTTGTGCGCGCTTCGGGGCCACAACTCCAGACACCGAGACAGTTAGACTGACAGGCAACAATACCATCGCCATGAACACAGACGTCGATGTCGCGAAAATTCACAAAAGAAAAGCGATTTTGCCCCCTTGCCACAAGTTCCCTAGCAGTTCGCTGCCGTGTCCGACTGCGCGTACAAATACCAAGCCATATAGCCTACCCAACCAGACGGAAGAACCCGAAGCGTGTGCCTTTGATTATGATTGAAATCCCCTCCTATGACAGGCTCCTCAACCATCACATCTCAACGGAGTCGAGCTAGAAATTCCGGCACGCCAAGCGAAAGGAGCGAAAAAATGATGAACCGGAAATGCAATCATGTTGAACTATGGAGCAGTGTAGATGGAAACCTAGGGTAAGTGTGCCAGTTGTGGCACTAATGCTGTAGTTTTCAACGCTTCGGACCGAAATCAAATTTGCAAATAAATTTCCATGATTTTATTTGCAAGTAGATAGGGTTAATGTCGCTGATGCCGGCCTAATATTGGGCCCATACATAAATTTCGAAAGAAAGCATTTTTTGACAAGCAACCAAAAATATCAACATGATGGGCCCAACCTTTAGATCCATAGACCAGCATTAGAGCCATTTCCATTAAATAGAAAAATATGTGTTCTATAGAATGAAAAACTTTGAAACATAAGATAGGGCCAATTAGGGGACCAGTTGGGCCAAAAACTGGCACATTTTCCCTATAGTCTCGCGATGGCGATATGATGTGACGACGACGACGGCGACGACGGTGAAGTTAGGTTTGAGTACAAAAAGCTCCATTGTTTTATTGGATTTTTCCGGGAATCCTAATTCCCGGTCCCGGTGCGAGAGCTTGCAAAAAACGCAAATGATGGAAAGAGCACTGGTTCGCTCGTCAGTCAAGAAAAAAGACCGGATGGTAGTATCTATACGGGAACGGGGTGCTAATCAATTGAATTGTGACGGAAGAACAGTTCGGTTCGTCTTTCCATCATGCAAGTTGATGATAGGAATGCTTTTAGGATGAAAGAATAGTAAATCGTTGGATTAAGTTGGTTTCGGAAAGTGACAACGAGCTGAATCGGTATCGGAAGGTCATGTGGGACATTTAGGGATTTATTCGGTTGTGAAATTGTTGCGTGTGTGAAAGCACTCAATGGACAACTTCAGAAGTGACCAAAGCACATTGAGTAGAAATCAGGCGTCAGTTTGAAAGGATAAAGAGAATGTTCGTATGCCTGGGAAGTGTTTGAGACGTTTTAGAAACCTTTCCCTACGCATGCATTTTTTAATTTCTAGTGGAGGTATCCATAGCTATCAGAGCTATATATATATAAGTCTAGTGGTGAATTGCGCACGTGTGTAATTCTAATATTGATGTATTTTAACTATGACGTGTATTCAAAACTCAACTTGATTTTTTAACACATATATCGACGGATCAAAAAGTGAAACAGTCAGCGAAATGCTCAACAGCAATTTTCTGTACGTACTCAGACCAACTGCTAATCTTAAAAACTGCAAGGTACTGTTAGAAGCGTAAAATCTTAGCAAGTAGCCAGGGGTCACATTGTGAATCTTGAAACGAAAGACTTTTTGTACGAACGCTTGTATGAAATTGTTTTTTCGTTTCGAGATGCGCAATGTGGCCCCAGCTCCGTAAATCGATTTGATTTTTTTTTAGTCAAAGCTAGCTGGGCTCAAAATATTCATACCCAAAAGCTTGACGGGCAAGTTATGAGAAGCTTAGGACAGTTCCCTGAACAACATAAAAAATCGTGAGGGTGATGAAATTCAGAGAACTTCAAGACAGTTACATAAGAACTTTACAAGAACTTCAAAAAATCTTCTGGTAAGTTTAAAGATCCATACAAAAAGATTAGAGAGCTTCGGGAAAGTTTTAAGAAATGTATGGCACCCAATAATTTTTCGGAATGCTTGGGAAATTTCAAACATGTTTTGAAAAGTTCAGAGCCGTTTTATAAATTAACAAAAACTGCAGGAAGTTTACAGATGCTCTAAGAACAATGTCCAGAAAACTTCAAAAAATTTCGGAGTGTCATAAACGTCAGGATCGCCTTCAAAGCTGTCCTTGCTCGCTTTCTACTCTCTATACAATTTTCACACTGCCGTACTCTAACGGAACTATTAACTTTATGCTTTTATCTCCTGATCTATTTATCGTATAAAATTACCACTTTAAGTCTGTTATCTGACGCTTAGCATCTTCAGCTATAATGTTCTTTGATTTTCTGGATAGGATTAAAAAAAAAAAAGTAATAATTAAGGAAAATTGCTCTAATTTTGTCCTATGGATCTAACATTGGGCCCATCGCTAATAATCTGCTATTCATCAATTGTATCTAGATGAACGCGTCATTGGGATGGTACTTATGGATATTTTTGGTTGCTTTTGAAAATTTAGTCGATTGCTGAATTAATGTATGGGCCCATATTATTGGCATTTTGGCCGACATCCATTTACCCTACATGTCAAAATATGTAAGAAGTGTATCAAAAAGGTGTTATAAATATTGGATGCTTTGCTACTCATAAACTAGTGTGCAAGCACGGGAAAATTCATTCCCTCACCCGAGCATAACAGAATCAAAATAGCCATTCGCACTTACAAACAGATTCCCGAACGAGTGTAAATTCTTCCAACCAAGTGACTCTGCAGATAGACTCAGAACTGACAGCGGTAGAAGGAAAGAAGGATAAACTGAAAGGCAACCGAACAATTTTCTCTACTGAGGGAGAACGAAATTTAATGCGTAAAATCCGAATGCTAACGATTTAAAACACTGAGCCGGATAGTTTTTGGCTCACTGATTTAAATCAGTTAAATTGATCGCACCAGTTTTACGTTATTTGCTTGACACTTATGTTTATGTGTTACAGTATGACAGATTTCTCCATATTAATAGCAATTTAAATGTGTCAATGTATGTTTAATAGAAAATAAAAAAAATATTCTTTCTGCAAAATTCTCATTCAGCTCACTCACCAGAAAGCAATCGTAAAAGGCTCAGCATGAAAAAAAAAAAATAATAAAAGAGGAATCATCCACACTACAAAACTCCGAATCATACATGTAACGCTCAGCTGTCTGTTTTGCTCAAATCTGCGTTCATCGAAGAAAATAGAAGCAATGCGAATACGAACAAAATCAGTGCGGCTCGCACAAGCTGCTGTTCGTTTCTGATGTGATATGCGTATGAGTGAGCAGTTAAAGCAAAATGAAACAATTTTTTCCCATACTTGCTAGTGTTTTTTTAGCGTGTAAAAATAATGTCAAAAATGATTATTCAGATCATTAATTTCCAGTTTGTACGTTGTATTCAAAATGTCCCGAATTGAATTTGAGACGAAAACAAAAATATGCACGCTTGGTGCACTGAAAAGGATGTTACCTGTAATAAGATTGCGAAAAGTTTTAATGTTCACCTGGTAAGTGCAAAACGCATCATAGAAAAGTTGGATAAAGACTGCTCCCTCAAGGATTTGAAGGCTGACTAAAAGTAAATTGGTACGCACAAAAATATCTGTAATTCGTGATTAAATACGTTTAAAAGTCCATTAATGGTTGCTTTACGGTACTTTGATTAAAACTTCAAAGTTACTGCATAAAATTGATACATTTATCCAGTTCGAATGAAATATCGAATCTTCCTCTTGATGGAGCCCATCAGTGCCCACACAGTGGAAATGGACACGGAATCAGCGGATTTCTTCCATTTAACCCGCATTTGCTGGATGTCCTTGACTGCTCCGCCGCTTCGTCGAAGTCGCTGATTTGAAATTGCCCAGTGTTTTTTGATTGATCAAAATTCCGGGCGATTCGGAGGATTCATAAGCTTGGGAACAATATCGATCTTGTTGGCAGCATACCACTCCACTCCAGAACATCCTTGGAGTAGTGTCAGCTGGCCAAAAGATGACTTTGCCCCTATGCTTGTGGATGAACGGCAATACACGCTTTTTCAGACATTCTTCGATGTAAACTTGGGATGTCATCGTCGAGGATGTGACGAATGGTTCCGGCAATGGCCATAACTGCAAATCGCTTGCCAAATCATGGTCTTCTTCACGAACTTGTCGGCACACACGAATTTGAATCTTCCCGGCACATCGCCTCGTCCAGTCGCGATGTAATACTTTTGACCGGGAAGCTGCTTAAAATCGAGTTGGACGTATTTTTCGTCATCGATCAAAGTGCAGCCCTTTTGTTTCGTCTAAACATGGTCGTACAAGAGCCTTGCGTGCTCTTTGGCCACGGACTTCTGCTTCATGTGCCGGTTGGGATGTGTACTGGCTTTTCACGACTAGTATTCTTCCCTGGCAAGGATGTTCCGCACCGTTTGAAAGTTGGCGTTATACCTTCTGGTCACATTCCGGATCTAAAGACCGGGGTTGGCTTCAACGCACCTCAACACATTGCTGCGCAGCTGACGATCCCTGATTTCAGTTTTCCCGTAGGTCCAAGTGCCGAAACAAACTCCGGACCAAAAGTCTCGTGCCAAAACCAGGATTCGAAAGCTGTACAACTGCATTTTGGACAATGTCGACCAGTGCCTTTTGATGGACGACGAAACATATGCTAAAGAAGATTCAAGAACGCTACCAGGCCTTCAATTTCACACAAAATCTGTTGGGGAAAGTGTACCAACTGCAGATACGACTGTTGCAATGGAGAAATTTGGTCAAAAGGTGCTCATTTGGCACGTTATTTGCACACGTGGCTTGCGGTCTTAAATTTTCTATACAAAAATAACTATAAATGCTGAAATTTATCAACAGTAATGTTTGAAGAATAGGTTGCTTCCATTGTACAGAAAGCAGCAGTCCCCACTTCTCTTCTTGTCAGATTTGGCATCGACACATTACGCTAAATGTACTCTGAAATGACTGACGGAGAATAACATCAAGTTCGTAGAAAAAGACATCAACCCACCAAACTGTCCTCAGCTCCAACCTATCGAATGCTACTGGACAATAGTCAAGCGTATCTTCAAGAAGGATCTGTCCTTCAGAGAAGTCCTGAGAACTTAAGATAAGTCTTTAGATTTATTCAAATTATGTTCTTTAATTGGCTGCTAGAACTTGAAAGAATTTCCGCAACATTAAAGATGGTTCCAATAATCTCAGGCATGTTTCAAAAATTTCAGGACTATTGCGGAGTTTTGAGATAAATTCCATCAATATTGATGGATTGCTAAGTAACCTATGATAATTTCTTGATAATTTGAGGAGTCATGAAGGAATGTAAAACTTAAGCTAAATCCAGAAAAGTTCAAGGAAGTTGAGAGATTTTAAGGAATATTCCATAACTTAAAGATTCAAAAACTTTAAGAGAAATTAGGAACTTCTGGATCGATCAATGAACTTCAGGAAAATTGCCCTAACTTTTAAAATGTTGTGAAAAATTCAGGAATGTCATGATAAATTTGATCGAGAATATTTTTAAGGCTGTACCAACAGCTTCAGAGATGCATGTTGACTGAAACCGTTTGGCAGCCGAAATATTCAATTTAGTCGCGGTTTTGTAAATTTTTGCCCACTGTGCACTGGATCGAAACCCAAACATAAATTATAATTCTTCAAAACCTTTAAAAGTCTAGACCTTTCAGAAGTTCGCAAAAGTTTCCGGCCAGTGAGACCACCACCAATCGATTCAGCAGAATTTTTTCTTTGAGAATATGTATAACATGTTGACTGAAACCGAGATATTAAATTTAGTTGCTGTTTTGTAAATTTTTGCTAGTGTGCAGTGCTTAATCAGTGTTAATTTTATTAGATCGTAAAATTTTTTGTGCTTTACGGAAGATGGTTTTACTTTATATCCCATGATGAAGGTCAAGTCCAAAGACTGAAACGTCGGACGTAAAACATCGTAGCGTTTTGATCCGTTAAACTGAAAATGAAATAATTTTAAGTTTTGCTGAATAGCGGTGCCGGTGGTGTAGTGGTAAGCGTGATTATCTCTCATCCCAGCAGGCCTGGGTTCAAACCCAGTCGGCGCCGCCGGGATGTTCTGAGGCATAACATCTCTGATCACGCCGGGAAGTAAAGCCAAGCCGTTGGTCCCCGGTTCATGAGTTGATGGGTCGATAGGTAGGGTACAGGTGTGGGAGTTGCCTTCCTGGCGTCGGTAGCATTGGTGCTCAGCACGGAAAACAAGATCGACGGAAAACAAAATCAAGGAAAAAAACAAAAGTTTTGCTGATTGTACAGATTACAGACAAATTCTGTCCGTGCTCTAGTTTTGTGTGAATTTCCCTTAAATACGAATATGGACGCCCCTTAAGAGCGGACACGTATTTATTTGAGGTGAGCGGGGCGCACATATGCAATATCAGTGAGTAACCAGCTCTAAATTTACCATGATGGCACTGTTTGAAATTAAATGTGCCTAGAAAGATCGTGACTAGTATTTGCTAACTAGCTAAGTAGAAGAAATGATTTTTATCAGCACTGTTCTGGATGATGATGATGATGGTGATGATGATGATGATTTTGGGCACATCTATCAATCTATCAATAACATTCACTTGTAGAAGTCTTTGCTGTAACAACAGCTTCCTAATCGAGATTTGATAATTCATACCTCAATAACATTAATGATTATCAGCTTTCTGGAAATCGTTAATAACAGTTAGCTTGGCATCTCCACCATGCAGAATGTAATGCTCAAGGTTAGAATACAACAACAACAACAACAACAACAATACCACTGTGAAATGCTTCTGTAAACCGTTCTTTTATAATTTTGTTTCCTTGATTTGTTTTCCGTCGATCTTGTTTTCCGTGCTGAGCACCAATGCTACCAACACCAGAGACACTACTTCCCAACCTGGACCCTACCTATGACCCATCAACTCATAGACCGAAGATCAACGTGATCAGAGATTTTATGCCAAAGAAAATCCGACGCACTGGCTGGGATGTAACCCAAGCCCATTGGAATGAAAGACAGTCACGGTGACCACTAAACCACCGGCATTGCTATTTTTTTTTTAATGTTTCGCGAAATTGTTTGAAAACATCAAAATCATTTCATTTCAATATTGGCATACTCTTTCTACAGAAACTAAAGAGATACTATCCGATGAGCATCTATTCTAGAGAAAATATTCAAAATGACTTAGCTGATTGTGTAACAAATGACTTCAAACTAGAATCACCATCAGGTTGGGAACACTGTGTTCTGCGTGATGGTGGCTTTAGTTCTCCTTCTTCTTCTTTCCTTTATTTAACGTCGGTCTCTGTTCCGCAATCTAGTATCAATCACTGACGGACATCGATTGCCATCCAGACGGCATTAAAATGTGCAGGAAGGCAGCTTCCACACCTGCGTAGGATATTGCACCCATTCAACACACATGGGCCGGGACCAACGGCTTTACTTCCCTTCCGAAGGAAGACGTGGCCAGAGATTTTTATGCCTCAGAAAAATCCCACCGACCTTGGCTGGGATTGAACCCAGACCCATTGCGATGAGAAAGCAGTCACGCTTACCACTTCACCACCGGCGCCGGCGGTGGCAATAGTTCGCGTGGGTGAGCAGGCAGTTTAGCAATTTTGACGTTTAAAGCAATTGTTTACAAATTGACCTTTCTGACGTTTATTAGTCGCACACTTGTGTAATTCCATTTTCTAGCGCGAAATTTGTTATGCAGTCAAAAATTATGTTTGTTATTGTTATCAGGGATGGAAAATCATTTACATTCATTTCGTGCATTCATTACATTCATTTGCCTCTAACTTGTTTCTTCAACAGAATACCGTAAAATGATGTATGAAGCTTTTGTAGCTTTTATATATAACTTCAACTTTTGTTAATAATCAAAATCTGAATCTCTTACACATGACGAACAAGAGCTGGCAGAACATGCCATTGTTTTTCAATGAATGCAATTTACATTCACTGAAAAACAATGGTGGGTTCTTATCGCTCTGATTCATTTTGCATAAGAGATAATGATTTGAGTTGTTTACAAAAGATGTAGCTAATATCAAAGCATACAAAAGTTTCAAACACTATTTTTCGGAATTCTGTTGATGAAAAAAGTTAGAGGCAAATGAATGTAAATGAATGCACGAAATGAATGTAAATGATTTTCCATCCCTGATTGTTATCCTCAGTTTTGGACCATCGATTGTCGTGCATATACAATGGACTATGCAGATACAACGTTTTGACTAATTGCTGAAGAATCATGCACCGGGTGCTATACTTGAAAGAATTTAACAGCCTTTCACTGTACTGCCATTCTTCCATGAGCTCTTTTGTGAATTCAAGAGTGATGCTCACATGCTAAGAATGCGATCGCTAACTCCAACAAACAATTTGAGCTGATTAAAAGCTGAATAAACTATTTTTAGCTGCAGAAGCATAATGTTGCCTGAATAAGCTCTTATTCAACTGTCAATGTTTATTGGGACGACACCTGCGGGGGCTTTAAAATGCATCGTTCACTGCTGTTCGTTCACTCCTCCCCTTCCCTTTTCCTAGGAACAAAGAGAAAATGTAACGATTTCTGATATCCGTGCAGCCGCCATTACCGAGTGTTGAAAGCTGGATTACAATAAGAGAATTAACGTACTCTCGGCAACCTAAGCAGGGACCATCTATCTATAGCAATTTTCTCTAAGGAACGCACACATAAATATATGATGTTTTCTGCTTGATAGGCCCAAAATGGGCACATAGGCTGAATTAGTTCTCTACCCTATAACAATTGTTATCTTAAAACTAAAAGCTAAAGCTAAATTCTATTGGAGTAAATTCAAAATCATCTTTCCAAACAGTTTACTTATTGTAGAAAGCAAACTTATTGGATGGTAGCTAGAAATTTCAGCTGGATTTTTCTCCGGCTTCAAAATTGGAACAAATTTTGCATTTTTAGAATTATCAGAATGGTATGCCAAACGTCCGTTATATAATTTTACCAAAAAGACAAGGTACTCTCCGGAAGTTTTTCAATGAGGATGTAAAAAATTCCATCGTCACCTGGATCTTTCATTTGTTGAATCCAAATCAGTCCCCCAAGAATCATCAACAATATTTTCCCGAGAGAAAATATTCTGATGATCCCGGGTAATTTGATTCTCAATAGGACTAGTAAGATCGAAACTTAAATTATGGGAACTCTCGAATTGTTCAGCAAGTTTCTGAGCTTCTCCGGATTTGTGGTCAAAATTTTTTCACTAACTTTGAGCGCTGTAGTGGGTTTTTGAGGTTTAAAAAAAATGTGAGTTTCCAAAAGGGTTTAGAACTCGGGTCTAATTTTGAAGCATTATTTCAAATGTTTTATTCCTCAGGACAGAGAATCACTTTTTAAGTTATTTTTGCAAATCCCGCCAAATAACTTTCATGCCAGGAACGCGTGTTCTTTGATAAAGCCGCCTACGGACATTTTTCAGACGGATCAAGAGCTGAAAATCATCGTCTATTATAATTGAATCGAATTTAACCTCGCATTTTGGTACCGAGGCAGCTTTTGCTTCAACTATAGAAGTAGTCAGATATCCAAGAACATAATTAATTTCATCTTTGGTTTGTAAAAGAATGTTTGGATCAAAGCTATATTCCTTAAATGTTCAATTGTTGTTGTTTCCAATCAGCTCTATGGTAATTGAAAGTAGAGCTGGTGGGATTAGAGATTATTTCGTGGGATATTTCAAAAGTTACGGGAAGGTGATCAGAACCGAAGTCAGCATGGGTAACCAATAGGTGACAAAGTTGACATGAATCAGTTGCCATTTAATATTTTTTTTTATTTTTTTTTTGAATTCCTTGACGCCGAAGGCACAATAATATTTTTACGTTATTTTCACATATTCTGGGGAGGATTCTCATTATATGAAATCATAATATGCCCACTTATTTACCTCTAGGTCATTTTTTGACAACTTGGAAACCTGTCCGTAATCAGCCTGTTTACTGTAGTTACTATAATAAAAATTAAATGTTAGGTGTATAAGAATCTACATTAAAAAAAAAACGAAGATCACGAAAAGCTCATTTGGTTGTGGAGTAATCTCTTCTGAAAGTTGAAATTTTTAAAAAATCTCGAAAATCTAGAGTTGTAGCCCAGAAGGATCTACACACTTTAGAGTAAAATAAAAAAAATGGGGTTTGATCAGAATGCCAAAATAAGCGTTTTGGCCAAATTTGGCTTAAATCGGTGACATCGACCACCACTTTTTTTAAATTCTGTACCCACTTGGGCTGGATTCTTGGTCACTATACAATACACCTTAAAACTATAGTCAAAAGGTACAACACAATAAACACTTTATCTTCCGTTATCCAAAAAGCCTCGTCCATCAGAACTAGAGTCGCTTCCAGTGGTTTCATTGAATGGCAGTTACGCCATCGGGAGGCAGAGGGCTTCCATTGTAGCAATGGACGCAAAACGTGGTCAACACTCACACTCATCACGAAGCGGTTGCTTTCCAAAGTCGACGACGCATCGACCGAACGAACTGCTGATGAAGAACAATAATGAAGACCACACAATGGTTGCTGCCGAGAAAACAGACGATCGCTTGGCACACATCGAGAGTGGCCTGCTTTTGTCGACAGCCGAGTGAACACCTATGAAGAAAATTTATTTAAAAAAACGAAAAGGTTCTGGAAGCAATCGAATCGAAACATGAACATGGGAACTTTTTTGAAGTGCTTTTCGAAAATATAACAATTGATTGTTGACTCAAATTTCCTTCTTGCAACGGTTAAAACATTTGTTCGACTTTGACAGTTCCAATTGGTCCGAAACGTCTCCCCCAGAGTCAGCTTAAAAGAATGCAAAAGTTGTACACGCAAATAGATGATCCTATGGGAAGGTCCTTGATTTGTTTTCCGTCGATCTTGTTTTCCGTGTTGAGCACCAATGCTACCGACGCCAGGGAGGCAGCTCCCACACCTGAACCCTACCTATCGACCCATCAGCTTATGAACCGGGGACCAACGGCTTTACTTTCCTTTCAAAGGAAAGCGTGATCAGAGATGTGCGCTAGTTGAACTCTTGAACGAGTTTGATCTTCAAACTGATATTTATAAGCTAAAAAATCAGACACTTGTTAAGTTACTGGAAAAATTTTCAAAATAAATCATATGCGAATTTGTATGGTATTGTAAAACCATAAATATTTTAGAGGAAATATGTAAAGATATGACTATCCTTTATCCACAACTCACATCCCCACTAACGATGTTAGCTGAAGATTATCTTATACAGGAAAAACTGCTGATGGTTATGGGGTGTTTACAACTGTGCGGATTTACTCGCGCTAGTGTACTCGCCAACTAGCACGAATTTCAGTTGCTCCTGAAATTTCATGCTGGGAGACGCTGATGCCCTGTTTACATTACGGTAGTGAGCTTTTTTGCTAGCAGCTAGCTCATTAGCGCTAGTGAAATAGCATAAGTGTAAGCACCCCATTACCTCCATAACATAGTCTGCAGCAAACTTTATTTGTCGGGTTAGCTATCTGAGGCCACGCCCAAAATGACCATTTCCAGCAAATGCAGTTGAGTCGCCGTTGCCATTCATAATACTGAGTCAATGTCAAACATTTCAATTCCGAATTCCACGCACTGCAAAAATATTCCAGTCAACAAAATGCACTCTTCCTCTGACCTTCCGGCTATGAGACCGGAATGCATAATTTTCCTCCCATACAACACGTCCCTCTGAAAAGGCGAAAGTCAACCAAAATCTCCAACTCTGTGTCAAAACAATGTACCTCTGGAAGCAGGAGCTTTTGCCATGCGATAACAGGAAGCAGAAGAAAAACGAACCTCGATTATCCAGTGCCTCTTGCCCTGCTTGCTGCTCGCTCGAAGAAGCCCCAACTCAATGAAAGAACGAGGAAGATATAAATTCAATTTAGCTATAAGATTGTTATCGGATCTCCCGTCTCCGGAAGGAAACAAAAACCTGCTGCTCGAAGGATGCATTGTGTCGGAAAAAGTTTTTCCGCTCTACCAATCAGACGTTGGGATTTCTGGAAGTGGTTGACTGTTTTCCCGGTAGCTAGCAAAATAATCATTTCGATTCCTTGAACCATTAAGACATCCAAAGAATCCAATCCGTAGCCGTGGAATCGTTGTTACAATTACCCTGACAACGACGTCAACGAGTTCATTTAAAGCGAAATGTCTACCCTGTCATTTCCTCGGTCGGTTATTTTTTCTGTCTAGGTCGTACAAATCGCAAAGTTCAACCACGTTGTCACGTAAAAGTTCACCCAAGCACACGTAAGCAGCACTCGCTTCACTTGCTGACACACTGTTGCCAGTGCTCCTTCGCAGCATTGTTTATTTTTCACAACGACCCCAATCCACCCCGACTCACAGACACCCACTTGGCCTTGCAGTAGCAGTATGTACAGTTTAATCATCATTACCGCTAAGCGTGAGAGCGAACAGAATTACCATCTTTTCTTTTGCAGAGGCACTCCAGCTAAAACCTCAGCCCACCTTCCGCACCGTCAAAGTTGCAGAACAAAAGGATTGAGATGCTTGCTCGTTTTCCCACACATACATACGACTTTCGTTCCAAGTCGTCCCATTTTTAGCACACTGCACGAAAGAGCATTGCAAACTCTTTACGTCCGTCTTAAAGTAGAGCAAATGTGCGAAAATGGAAGCAAAATGAGCTCATTTCTTTCGACGACGACGCCGAAGCCGACGACGAATGGATATTTTCGTTCTGCTAGTGCTCCGCGGCTGCTGGAGGTTTCTACTGTGAAGGTGCGATCACACAAAGACTCACACTCTTAATTCAGCGTCATCATCGCGTGGGTGCTGAACACAGTGAAGATTTGCGACGTGAAAATAGGTCACGCGTGAACTGGGGGCGATGTTGGAACAATGTTTTAGGATGGGCTTTTTTAAAGAAGCTGTAATAATTAGTTGTTAAACTTTGCGTCGGGAGATGCTTTCAAAGTGGATGGCTTTCATCTTCTCTTGCAACTTTTCAGAAGCTGACTGTGTCAGCAAATCAAATGCCATATCCATCAAATGTAGGTTTGGGTTTCTGACATCCTCTGGTCATACAGTAGAGCAGGTCCACTCCAACTTTGCAGAATTGTTCTCTAGGGACAATGAACCTAGGTTGTACCGGAGTTCGGCCATTTTGACAGATATTTCAAAATGGCGTATTCGATATTTTTCAATAAATCATGGCGCAAAAACGGCTCATCTAATCGAAAGGACGTCAAATTTGTAGGAAACTGGATTGCAGTGCTGTCATGGTAAATTTATAGTTGGTTGCAAATCCTATAATTGTGAGATAGCAATGTATAAATGCATGTACACGCAATTTAGTTCCCTTTAATTCACACTGGAGTAAAAATCGATCTTGTTTGGAATGAGTTACATTCACAAAATTCCATTTGCTATCGATATATGTGTAGTAAAATACTTTCGCCAATTAGAGATGACCCAGACCCTCACCTTGATAACTGTTAACTGTACTAATTACTGTTTTATCACGCATGGCTTGTTTCACTGTCGCAAACAAGAAATAAGAACGGATACCAGAAGGCAGGCCTGAAACGTGACTGTTATTTGCTACAGCTAGATACAAATGCAATTTTCGAGATGTTCTAGAACAACCCTAAAGATTCCGAATTTTCCTGAAGTTCTGGTGATTTCTCTGAAGTTCATCTAATTTCCCTAGAAATAATGTTAATGGATTTCCCCGAAGTTTTTGGAAGTGTCCTGGAGATCCCTGATATTAACTGGACCTCCCTGAAGTTCGCTGTACTGCTCTGAAGTTATCAAAACTTCTCAAAGCTCCCACAATTTTCTTAGAGTTAATCGAACTGCCTTAAAGTTCTTTCGAAGTTTTCGATACTACCCCGTAGCTCATGGACCTTCCGTTAAAAGCTTTACATTCCCCAGATTTGTTTTTTAACTATCTTAAAGATTCCTCAATTTTTCATACAGGGGAAATGTCTCTAATGTTGGCCTATGGATCTAAGATTGGGCCCATCGCTCATGTGTATCAATTTTATCTAGAGGAACGCGTTATTGGGACGTTACTAATGGATACTTTTGGTTGCTATTGAAAATTTAGTCCATTGCTGAATTTATGCATGGGCTCAAATTAGGGACACTTAGGCTGACATAACCTGCATTTCCCCTATGAAGTTCCTGATTTTTGTCTAGAATTCTAGGAAGTTTCCAAAGTTCTTATAATTTAGATGGTCTCGAAACTTCTTTATTTTTTTAAAATTTTCCTGAATTGAATTGAGCTGTCCTGCGATTTTCTAACTTTTTTTTTTTAAAGATTTACAAATTTTGCTAAATTTTTAGCAAGTCCCATGAAGTTGAACTTGATTTACTCTAATGACTCGTTCTCGACGACTACGTAACTAATTTGCATCTTGCTTCATGTGTCATCAAGGAGATGAGTTGGGCATACATATAGCATAGCACACTAGACTGATGCAAAATTTGACTTTTTCGCTCCACAGTGCCTAATTGGTTTCAAATCGGGTCCTGATTAGCCTCCCAAAGTTACAACTCATTTGGTTAGAAACAGACTTCGCACAAGCCATTTGAAGTTTACATGTAAATTACTATGGGAAATCGCAACTTTTTGTTATTTTCCTTCTAGTATTTTTCCATATTGAGCTGCGAAACAGTTCGATAGCCATTCTTATAGAAAATTTTCTCAGCTACAACTTTGCTGAAGATCGTTTCTATGTGAAACGAGACAGGAAAAAGTTATTAATTATTTAAGAGATTGGTAAACTTATGACATGATCAAGCAGCTGCTCTGTAGGCAACACTGTATTTAAAAGTGTGACATAGTAGCCATGATTTGTGTGTCCTATTCAACGCCCCAGAAACACCAATGTTGCCTGCTGAGCAGTTAAATGAGCATGACCATAAGACATCAGCTCATTGAACCATTGATAACTTTCGATCCTTGCATTTAGTCAAAAAGTGGTCTTGAGCAAAGTTGAAAGCTTTTGAATTATTTGATAGACACGAACAAAAATCTTGGTTTTACCATAGTAATTCCCATACAAACTTCAAATGGCTTGTACCATCTCAGTTTCTGACCAAATGGGTTCAAATTTTGAGAGGCTAGTCAGGATCCGATTTGGAATCGTTTAAGTATTGTGGAGTGAAAATTTCAAATTTTGCATCACTCTAATAGCACACGCCTCCTTATGATTTTCAGCACACGTCTCCTTACTAAATGCAACTAACGGGTGTCCACTAAGCAATGAGAATGAAAAAAAATAGGTCGCGAAAAAGCACCAGTGAAGTTTAGTTTAAACTGATTGAGCTTAGTAAATATTGGCATCCGGTCTGTGGTCCGCCGTGCGGCGCAGCTTAATCAGCTTCCTTAGAGTCTTGCAGATATGTGACTTCAAAGAACGGAACTTTCTGGCCGCTTCCCGTTGACTTACCGAATCCTTGCTGTTGAACATGTTGTGCAGCGAGCGGAGTGTCTTCTTATTAATTATCTTCGTTCTATACCGGGTTACTGCCATGCATGCCAGACTACAGTATACGGTGGATGCCGGAACATTTTCCTTCTTAAAATGGTCCACCGTGTACTTTTACCCACGATCTTCGTTTGCTTGAAAGAATTGTACAGAGCGCGCGTGCAGTTGTTCCTATTTCGACGGCATGCTGAATACGACTGAACATGTAAGAGTGAAATAAAGTGTGTGACAATTTTCTGGAGGTTGTAAGGATTCATTCACCTAAGACAAAATTTATCTGCGAACGTTTTTATTCTGTTAGAAAAGTATTGAAATTATTCTCATTTTTTAGTGGACACCCGTTATATTGATGAAATATGTACCATACATCATTCATGATTCATTCATCCTACTGCGACACATGTACCATGTGGTGGCCCTAGAACAGCTTTCGGAAACCCTGGGAAAGTGGCCAATTTTTCAGAGTTAAAGGAGCAGTCCAGAAGAGACCATATCATCTTTCCTGAATCACATTGTCCATCTGGTGACCCCAAAAGAGATTACGGATGCCCTGTAAGAAGTTACCATTTTTTCACTGCAACAGAAACCTTTCGTGTGGCTTATAATTGTTCTTAGAATGTTGTGAGCAATCCAGAAGAGGCCAAATCATATTATCTGGATCGCAGTGGCTATATGGTGACCTTCAAAAAGGTTCCGAAAGCCCAACAAGAAGTCGAGGAAACGGCTTCTAATGTAGTGAAAATTAACCATTTTCACCTGGGCCTGTGGAATCAGTTCCATGGCTACGAAATGATCAATGGATTCTTGAAAACTTGTTATGACCTATTCTAGATTGTCCTTAAAACTGTGATAATAGTAAGATGTTTCCTGATAGGATTTGATGCAATTAAAAACTGAATTATTTCGCCAGGGCTTCCGGAACCTGTTTGAAGACGACAATTTGGTCAATCAAAAAAGATGATATGGCGTCTTCTGGATTTTCCATATAAATTCCAATCTGAGAACAATTATATTTCACTCAATAGGCTTATGTTACCATGAGAAAATCCACAAACTAACTGATTCAGGGCTACAAGATGAGCAATTTGCTCTAGAAAGGATGATATGTCCTCTTCTGGTTGGTCCACAAAATTCTGAGAATAATGATAGGGGAAACGAGTCTAATGTTGGCCTATGGATCTAAGATTGGGTCCATCGCTAAAAATCTGCTATTTATCAATTTTATCTAAATGAACGCGTCATCGGGACGGTACTAATGGATATTTTTGGTCGCTATTGAAAATTTAGTCGATTGCTGAATTTATGTATGGGCCCAAATTAGCAGAATTTAGGCCGACATTACATCCATTTCCCCTATATCACTCAATAGGATTCTGATGTAGTTGAAAATTGACCACTTTTCCTTCGACTTCCAAAACTGGCACCAACAGATGACCACTGTGATCCATTAAGGATGATATTGTACTGAATGTCTCACACAAATCTGAGAAAAATGAAATGTCTGATGTATTGATAAATTTGGCACAGAATCTGTTCTGGTCCACCAACTGGCCAATGTGATTCAGGAAAGATGATATAACTTCTTCCGTATTGCTTACAAAATCCTGAGAACAATGATGTGTCGCACGATAGATTTATGTTGTAGTGAATGATTAACCACTCCCCCAGGCCTTGACTTGTTCTGAGGCCAATAGATGAGCAATGAGATCCAAAAAAGATGATATGGTCTTTTCTGGATTGCTCTCAAAATTCAGTCAACAATCTTCTGTCACTCGATAGGTTTCTGATGTAATCAATAACTGATCACTTCCACCAGGGTTTCCGAAAGCTGCTCCAGGGCAACCAGATGGCCAATTTAATCCAGGAAAGATTATATGCCCTCTTCTGGATTGCTCACACAATTCTAAGAATAATTATATGTTGTTTGATAGGTTTCTGATGTAATAAATAATTGACCACTTCCACCAAGGCTTCTGGAATCTATTCCGGAGTAGGAGAGATAATTGGCTTCTGATATGTCCCACGATAGGTTTGTGTTGTAATGAAAAACTTGCCACTTCCCCAAGGGCTTCCAGAACTTATTTCAGGCCACCAGATGGACAATGCGATTCAGGATAGGTGATATGACCTTTTCTGGATTATAAACAATATTCTGTAAACAATGATATATCGCTCGACAGGTTTCTGGTGTAGTGAAAAAATGATTTCCGAAACCTGTTCCAGGGCCACCACATGACCAATGTGTGATAATACGATGTCAAGACCATTAATGATTAGTTTTTGACGATTTGAGATTTTCTTTATTAGGAAAATTTTCAGCCAGAGGCAGGTCCGATCCAAAAAATATGGTATGGTCTCTTCTGGATTGCTCACAAAATTTTAAGAACAATGATATGTCGCTTGATAGGTTTCTTATCTAATAAATAATTGAGCGCTTCCACCAGGGATTCTGGAACCAGTCCCACTTTCCCCTGGGTATTTGGAACCTGTTCCAAGGGCACTACATGGCCAATTTGTCGTAGTACCATGTCATGATCATGAATGATTAGTTTTTGACGACATCATACGCAGTTGAATGATTAACGGCACAACTGTCATTAACATAGGTGCAGTTAGGAAGAAAAATAATAAATTGCATACCCATTCCCTCTAACAAAAAAAGGGGAGAACAATGATGTAACAAGAAACAGATTGAAAATTAGATACGTAGTCGTCGTGAACGAGCCATTAGTTCAGTAAAGGGTTAATAGAACTTTTATAAGAATCCGTGAACTTGCTTGAAAATCTTGAGGTTCTGTGAGGTTGCTAACATTTTTTAGGATTTTGTAATCATCTCTGAAGTTTTCTTAATTTAATGAAAATTTGGGAACCTTTTAAAAAATTCCGCTATTTTCCTGAAATTAATCGAATTGTAGTGATCTTCGCTGAAGTTGTCCAATTCTTGACACGGCCCTTCATTTAAAATGCTCCAGCATTTCTTAATATTCATGAAACTTTCCTGAAGTCATCAGAATTTTCCTGATGTTCTTAGATCTTTCCTAAGGTTTGCTGAAATTATATAAAGTTCCCAAAGTTGTTCTGAAGCTATCTGGACTTCTGTGAAGCTCTCGCAGTTTTCCAAAAAAAATCTAAACTTCCGTGGAGTTCTTTCCCAAGCAGCACACGTCCACCAAAATAAGTCGGTGCAACTTGATTGTGATTGGAATAAAACACCCAGCAGTAACCACAATTTTTAAGTAGCAAATGTGCTGTTAGGGTTGGACATCCGTGAAATTTATGAAAATTTCCAGAATCTTCAGCTTTTTACCATAAATTAAAACGACATGAAATTAATTCAAAAAAATTTCCAGAATTTTCCTGAAATTCATGGAAAAAACCCTTAAATTATCGAACTAAATCTTCAACATCTGGACTAAACATCTGGACATTTTAGACTAAAGAGATGTGTTACATGCTTTCCTGATGTAATTGTAACTGTCCAACAGATCTCTGAGCTTCGTATAGTTTTTTAGACTTTCCTGAACTCCTCAGTTAAAAATTTCCCGCCATTTTACTGAAGTTAATTGAATTTTCAGAAGCTAATTGAAATAACGGAATCTTCAAGGAAGGTCAAGGTACTTCAACATTAATCTTCCAAGAAGTTCCCGAAATTTTCGTGACGTTTTCAAAACTTCAAGTTTGCGGAATTTCCACCAAAATTTATATATTTACCTTAACTTTTCTGGACTTTCCGAAGGTTTTTGGAGCATCACTGTAGTTACCTATTTTTTAATATGTTGCTGGAGATTTCCTGAAATTCATAAACTGAAGGTATTACAATGTTCGGGAAGTTTTCGGATCATTCCTGAAATTCTCGGATTATCCCATATTTTTTCAGAACACCTTGAAGGTTTCTGAAATTTGCCGGAATAATTCGGCTGCTTTTCTCTGTTTATCTTTGAAGGATTAGAAACTTCCTTGCATATAGTTCAACTACTTTAAAATCTCTTAACTTCTTAACTTTATTGAAGAATACAGATTTTCTTAAATGTGCTCACAATTGTCTTTATATCTATAGAACTACCCTAAAGTTCTCACAATTTAAAGATCACAAGGCTGCCATGAAAAGCAAAAAACTCATTCTCCACTAACTTGAGACGCCCGTGAGTATTCGGTTCATTTCCTTTAACTCTAAAAGGAAAATATCAATTGTGTATAAAGCAAATGATACATTGGCTCTGAGAAGTTTATTTAATTGAACCTGTACAAATAAATTAATTTACAAAAAAGTAAGGAACTTCCCTTTATGTTCTCACATTTTTCTGATGTTCACGTGATTTCTCTAATGTTTCCGGAATGTTCCTGAAGGCATCCAAACTTAGCTAAAGTTTTCCAAAATTATCTGATTCACGGAACTCTGAGCTGTCCATTGCTCTCTGATTTATTCTAAGTTTCATGGAACTTCTCAATTATCCTTCAGTTGATGGTACGATTTTGAAATAAATGGAGCTGTCCTCAAAACCTTTAACCTTCCTGGGAATTATCTGGACATCAGTGCAGTTTCCAAAATATCATTGATGTTTAAAAAAGTTCTGTTGACATATTTTAAATTCCAGAATCTTATTACGGATTCTCGATTTTATTCAGAAGTAAATGGATTGATCATGAATTTATTGATCTTCTTTTTCTATATAGTGCATTTATTTGGAAGGCTCCATCGAGTTAGCTTTACGGAGCCGATAGTTCATTGTTCTTTGTTTGTGACAAAATTCACTTAATTTTATGTTTATGTTAAATTGACTTTAAAGGATCTTTATTTCTTGTTTTGTGTGGTTTACATGTATAACTTATGAAGTGACACAGATGCGTCTTTTCAACTTTAATTCCTGTGAAATTTCAATTATTATTAATTACAGTTCCTAGTCCTATCAGGCCTGTTTTAGAGAATGACCACCTTGGTGGGATTGGTTTGTTTTAAAATTTAAAAAAAGAAGACTACTTATAACTACTATTTACAACTACAACTAACCTACAACTACTATATACACCTAATCTACTATATACAAATTGCTTATCAAAGCATGTTCTGATAAATTACATTTTTGTGCAAATGTAGTCTTAATTTCGTTAATTCTGGAATCTATTTTGGCAATGCCTGCCTCTTCGTGTAAATTTGTTATTCAAGTGTCGAAAGGACGATCAAGTACCATCCTCAGCACTCTATTCTGAGCAACCTGGATTTTGTTCCTGTGAGTCTGTGCACATGATTGCCACACTGGAGATGCGTAGAGGATCGCAGGTGCTATGATTTGTTTGTAGACGGCCAGTTTGTTCACCCTTGAGAGGCGGGATCTGCGGCAAATCAGCGGATACAGACACTTAACCAAGGCAGAACACTTAACTACAGTTTTCTCTACATGCGCACGGAAGAGGAGCTTTTCATCAAACAACATCCCGAGATAGGTTACTTCGGCAGACCACTCAACCCTTGTGCCATTCATGATTACAGTACAAGATGGAGCCGGTTTCAGTTTGGGCGATTGCCGATGGAGGAACATGACCGCTTGTGTTTTGGAGGCATTGATTTTGATTTTCCACGTGGTGGCATAATCAGCAAAGGCGTTAAGGCATCGTTGAAGTTTGTTCGTTATTTCGCGAGGCATCCTTCCTTTGACGGCTTGCGGTATCATCTGCGAACAGGAAGAACACGCAACCGTCTCCGAGGGGAGGAATGTCGGAAGTGTAAATGCTGTAAAGCAAAGGGCCCAACAGACTTCCTTGCGGAACTCCTGCTGGAATGGAGAACGTGTTTGAAAGGCAGCCATTCAGCTATACCTTAAACAACCTTTGCTGAAGGTAGTTACGGGTTATTTTAACAAGATGCAACGGAAAGATGAAGTTACGAAGCTTGTATACATTGACATTGTCAAACGCTTTCTCAACGTCTAACAATGCCATGGCTGTGGACTTGGATAAAGCCTTGTTACTTCGGATGTTATTCATCACCCGTACTAGCTGATGATTTGTGGAGTGCTCCTTCCTTAACCTCCTTCCGGTAGGAGAATGTTGTGCTTCTCGACAAACTTGAGCAAACGATTGAGAATAAGTTTCTCGAACAATTTGCTCAGCGTTGAAAGGAGGCTGATCGGTCTGTAGCTTGAAGCTAGCGTTGGGTCCTTCCCGGATTTGCGGATAAGTATGATTTTCTCTGTCTTCCAGATACTTGGAACGTAGTGCATCTGTTGAAGACAGCAGCAGCCAGCAGAGAGTTAACCTTCATGCTGAGCTTGTTCAACACAAGGTTGAATATTCCGTCAAACCCGGGGGCCTTCATGTTTTTGGTGCGCTGAGCAAATCTGTTCCACTGTGATTGTATCCTCCGGAGGGATAGCACAAGGGGAGGAATTAAGGTTGAGTACGCATTGCTCAACCTGAACTTCGACCGGACTTTGGATGTTGGAGCCAAGCAAGTGCGATTTGGCAATATGCTCACCAATCGCATTTGCTTTCAACTGAGGGGTGATTATGAGCCGATCGTCATCATTTTCATCTTTGAGTGGAGGAATGGGTTTGGGGTGCGTCTTTAGGACCTTGGCAACCTTCCAGAATGATCTGGAGCGGTCGTCCAGATTCTGGATGAGCCGCCCGAAACTTTCGTTCCTGAGTGGACCATTGTGGAAGCAATCTCCTTGTTCAGATCGGCCATTTCACGTTTCCACGCTAGATCTCCGGTTCTTTGGAACTGGCGTCTACGAACATTTCTCAGACGAATCAAGAGTTGGGTGTGGGAATCAATGGCAATAAACTTACCCCTCACCACGGTTATGGCTTGGTGGAGTCCCTTCAACGCTCGGTCGATGTCCTCCACGGTGTCAAGCGGCGGGTTGTAGATGATGTGCCTGTCTACCACGCGTCCAAACTGAGCCCAGCTTACGCGGTGGTAGTCCTTATGCAGACTTGGAGCAGGGGCCACGTTGTAGCCCAATTCAGCCACCACCGGTTGGTGGTCGGAGCTGAGTTCTTTCAAGGCTACCGGCTTGTACCAGCCGGTATTTGTCAGGAACAGGTCTAACGTTGATGGGTTGCCCGCCGGTGAGATAAATGTTGGCCCATGCTGTGAGTGGTCGAACAGTAGACGACCGTTCTGGTTCTGCATGTAGTTCCGCCAGACCTCATGGCGAGCATTTAAATCTCCTCCAACTACGAAGCGGGAACCGGCACGGGTGATGGTGGACAGGTCCTTCTTGAATTTAGCCGCTAGTCCACTGCTGGCGGCACACTGTCGAGGGCAGTAGACGGCGATAAACTGGACGTATCCAGTCGACGACTCCACCTCCACACCAAGAGACAGAGTGTGGTATTTTATTCCTTTCTTGACGGCGACCGCAACACTCCTCCCCCCCCTCCCCCCATCTCCCCTCCCCTGGAGCTGGTGCAATCAAGCCGAATAATGTTGTGGTCAGGCAACCAGAAGCTGTCACCGGACTTTAGATGGGTCTCGGTTAGAAGGCCCACGTCAATGCTGTGCTTGCGGAGGAAGTCGGCAAGCTCAATCTCTTTTGCTCAGAGCAAAGCATTCAAGCTGACGATACTTTGCAGTTTATACGCCATACTGGATGATGAACTTACCGAGCACTTGGATCTGTTCGGGCTTATTGCGGCACTTACGAAGAGCACCGGACATGTTTCCATGAGTTCATTCGCTGAGAACAGATCGCGGTTGTTGTTTTGCTCTGTTGGTTGTCTCCCGAATCCAAGGGGGGGGGGGATGATTCAGAATCACCGGAAGCTTTTTGAGGGGGTCCTGAATGCTAGGGTTTTGTCCTTCTTGCGTCCTGGTTGATTGTTGCTTGACGCCTGCTTTCGGATGCGTTTGAAGTCCTCGCGTTTGGAGCACTGTCTGTCGGAACCTTGAGGTGCACCACCACAGTTGGCGCATTTTAACGCCACGGCTCCATCCGCAGGGCTGTCAGAAGTGGCGTGTTCGTGAGCGCAGTGGCTTGATGTTGCAGTTGCGGGTACCGTGTCCAAAATTGAGACACCTCTGGCACTGCGTTACGTCACGCTGGCCGACACGGTATGGCTCCCACCGTACGATGATGGAGTAGACCGAGCGGATGGCTTGCAGCGCATTAAGCGTCACCGTCCCTTTCTGGAAGTACACCAGGAAAAGGCAATCCGGGTACGTCTTCAAGTTTTCGTCTCTCCTCGTCATCCGAAAGACAGCGCTTGGGGCCAGCTTGTAACGGTCCTTGATTTCGGCTTCGATCATGTTGGAGTCGAAGTTTGGTAGACCCTTGATGACTACCTTGAAGGGATTCTCACCGGGGATATCATGCGTGAAGAATTCCGCCTTGGAATCCTTCAAATATGTTACGGCCACCTCGTACTCCGCTTTCTTATAGAGCATCACCTTGGTGCCGATCCTGCCGAGTTTTAATTCCGCTGTGATGCCCAGCGATTTTAAATCGCCAATGAGGGTGTTGAGTGGCACTTTCTTCACCACCAGTGGAGGAAGCTTTATTTTTGCCCCACTCGGGCCGGCAGAATTCTCATTGTCAACGGCGTCGCCGTAATCACCGATGACGATGAGAGTAGCGTACCTATTTGAGGCAGGTACCGAGCTACCCTCACCACTGTTCTTCTTCTCCGCTTGGTCACGAAGTCTGCTCCGGAAGCGCTGTCTTTCCATCACGCGATGCGACCCACACTACTGACGACGTGACGTGCAGTATATCTGCGAACGTTTGTAACAAACTATAGGTTTATCGAACAACTCGACAGAGCGAGCAAAGACCGAACTGTACTGCTTGACGTAAGCAGAGAATGGCTAAGTCTTTTTTTTCGAGTACAATCTTTATTTATGAATTTAGATTCACATCCGAATAGCATTCTCATCTAAAAAACATGCTTCCTAAGCCCCGCTCAATTGGTGAAAAGGCAGAATATTCTGTTAAAAGTAGGGCTTGGCATGCATTTTCATTATGAGTATGCTAAAAAGAAGGGACTTTGGATGTGAAACTAAATTTATCATTAAGGGTACCGAAAATTTTACCAGAACCAGGTACTCTATTCTGATGTCTGTGAGAGGGAAATCAAACATCGTGCGTCATCAAAATACGTGAAATTTTGAGAGGCTGAGAATTTTCTCTCTCAAATCGGAATGTTTTGCTTTCTAGGGCTTGGTAGTAAAGCGGGCTTAAAATGTATATATATATAGTGATTTTTATTATTTATTGCCAATTGTCCTTAATGATTTTGAAACAATGCGAATTAATTAGGATTACCTCAATACTATTTTAAATTTAGACAAATTTTGAATGATATTTTAAGATATATGATGGTTTGGGACCTGTGGAATTGCTTATTGAGACGATAAATAACAACATATGTGTCAAGACCAATGAAGCTAATGGTCTTCAAAGAATGTATTATATAAAATATTCTACATCCTCTTTCCCACTGTGCTCACTTAAAGACATCAACACAGGCAGCGTCTGCAGTTGTGAAACAAGTAAATGCGAACGAGAGCGGAGCATGGAGTAGCGCAAATGTTGTTTATATTGTGTATGCATTTTTCATTAGCTTGGATGGTAATGAAAAATAAACACCGAATGAGTAAGGGAGAACACTCCATAACGTACCCCTGGGGAAAAATAGCCCCGCGCGAATTTCCGTTGCTTTTTCATTACCAATTCTGGCAATTGTTAGTTCAAGTACGGAGCTAGCAGTGCTGCTCGTTAAATTCACGAATTGACAATCGGAAAGCATCCTAGCCTACGACCACCACCCACCATCGTTGCAACTCTCGCAACCGAAGACACCCGAATGTGTTCCGCTCAACAACTCAAGAATGCAAAGTCCTGCCGGCACGCACCATCCGATGCTCCATCCAGCTAATA
Organism: Ochlerotatus camptorhynchus; assembly: GCF_037179485.1. NCBI lineage: Eukaryota > Metazoa > Arthropoda > Insecta > Diptera > Culicidae > Ochlerotatus > Ochlerotatus camptorhynchus. The sequence goes on along the minus strand of NW_027040766.1, from coordinate 452,735 downwards.
ATGACATAAAAATGCTTATTCGCGTTCCGGCATCTTCGCTTCTTACATTGCACATAGTAACTAGCTTTAAGATTAAACCTTAAACGATCTCGGGAGGACTGGAAACGACCAAGTGCGAGAAGGAAAAAAATGAACGGATTTGCTTGCCACCCCCATCTTGACGTTGCTGGTCTCATGATTGCGAATGGATTTCCGGCATCAGCGGTGTTACGAAGTTTAATCCTTGCAGAGGCAGCATCGTACTCCCACGCAACCGACTCGATTGGTCGTTTTTACATTGTCGGTGCTAGTATTAAAGCCATAATACGCAACTTGCCCTTTTTTTATCCGGAACCGGTCTTTTTCAAGCTGATTTACAGGGTGGATTGAGTTGAAGGCAGGCTACTGGCAGCCTCCGCCACGTCGCTCGTAGATTTTACGTCAAGTCCCGCTCGAGATGGGCTGATAAAAAGTTGCTTGTCTGAGCTAGGATGAAACAGACTTTAATTTGCTGCCGCCCTCGTTCTTGAGTTTTTACAGCCAACGATAAGGATGGGTGAAGTGCTTTTATAAGACTAAATTGTTTGGGAGAGTTTTTGCGATGTGCTAAGTGTGTGGTTGAAATTTTCAGTTTAAATATAACTTTCAAACGTATTCATGAAAAAGTTTCCTTATAAATCCTCATATCCCGGTGAACTAAATGCGAACTTTCCGTCTACACCTTCTTTCCAAAGACTTCCTAACTCGTTTGCGAATAGTAATCCATTCTGATTAAAGCTCTCTCCATACATCTGGCCCATTCTGCATCCAAAGCTCAACGATGAACTAGAACTTTCCTCCCATCGCCGATGATTTGTGAGCGCATTTAGAGCAACCATTCGTTTCGATTTTTTCCAGCTCGTTGCACCATTTGTGCGACCAAGCACCCACCACCCGACACTCCTCTTAAGTGCACTTTCCCGACGAACGTAGTTTTCAACAATCCTTCTTTTCTCTCGCTCTGATTCTTTTCCACAGCAACCAAACCGAAGATGCGTAGTCACTACCGGGGTCACAAGATGGCGCTCTGGTTGAACCTGATCCCGCAGCTGCATCGCCCCGGAGACCAGGACGTTTCGATGCGGCACCATCACTTCCGTGAGCGGGAGCCCCACTTCTACGCTGGTGAGTATTTACGTTAACGCTAGTCGATTGTGGTTGGAATGGGAAATACCCTACATAAAAAAGCGAAATACTTGTCAAGGCAGCCATTCAGTGTGAAGAAACGATTGCAACTCAATAGGACTGCCATTACGGGGATGGGAGTACGGGTATGGGAGAGTGAGATGAAAAAGGCGACAAGTATTTTCTGGGATCCGGACCTCCCATCAGGGGAGTTACAGATAGATGTTGGGAAATCTTAATTGATTTCCCATGCCTGATCGTGTCCAAGCGTTGATGATGAATCTGTAGAATTTTTGAAACTGTAAATTCTGGACACCCATACGGTTGGTTGGGGAATAATTTACACACCAAGCAGTATCATTCTGGCACGTCTGACGGTTGTGTTTCCCGTATGCTTGGTTGAATTTGGTTGCTGTGCGAAACCAGCATTTACTCAAACTTTTGTCAGCTAATGCATTGGCTGTTAACTGTGAAAATCTCAGCGCCGTTTATTGGTCCTTAAAAAGAAAATTATTCATGAAAGTAGTAGTAGTAGAGTAAAATTTTCCATAAAACTTGATTAAAGAAAATATTGAAGTTCATTGAGTTCTTATAATAAATTACACCCTAATCTAATATGCGACATCATGGAAAATTCTTCAGCCTCATTACGGTTGCTTTTTATAAAAAAGAGTCTTTTATACCAGATTTTTAAGCAATGATCATGCCGGTTTTAGGACTGTAGGTCAAAGGACAAAAGGTTCGATTAACAATAGACCTAAGGGACAACAGAGGTCGAAAGACCAAACGGTCAAATGCAATTTAAATAGACTAAAGGTCGAACGGACTAAAATGGTAAGTGGAAAAAAGGTCGTTGTATGTTCAGGTCGATCAAAAATCAAACATATAAACTGTCGGAAAGGTAATAAAGGGTGTCCACAGTTAAATTGCATCACTTAGAAGCACTCGCCAAAAATAAGTCTCTCAACAGATTGTCATGAAATTTTCCGCTTTCAGCCATGATTTCAACATTTTCTGCTCCATAGTGACAACTTTAAGATGCTTATGGGGTGTTTACACTTATGCTATTTCACTAGCGCTAATGAGCTAGCTGCTAGCAAAAAAGCTCACTAGCATAATGTAAACAGGGCATCAGCGTCTACCAGCAGAAGATTTCAGGAGCAAATAAAATTCGTGCTAGTTGCCGAATACACTAGTGCTAACAAATCCGCACAAATGTAAACACCCCATTACGGAGTTCATGTTTCATTATAGCCCCGTGTCTTTCGATCGACCGCAACTCCGGTGTGTTTGAGGGATTGATATCCTTCGGCACGAAATTAACCCCATTCGTCTTGTACCACTCCAGATCGTCCTTGAAGTAGTGACAAGAGGCTTGGTCCGGCCAACATGAGCATTGATTGACCGCCCACGGTTGCTACTCTGTTATTGCCAGACCAGCTGTAATTACACAGAGAACCAATAGACGATGCTTGGGACTAGCAATCATCCTCAATGTGTATAAACTGGTAATCTCGAATTAGGCAATACCAGCGCCAGCCGCGCCTGAACGCTGGTCAAGAAAGGAATGGGTAGGAATGTGTTGACGTGACACTCGCTTTGATGGAAGCCGAGGAGTCCTCTGCACTTCCACGAGGAATCACAGGGAGGGGTAAGAGGGTTGGGTTTGCAGCAGGGTTCGTTTTGGTAAACGATAAGCTGAATTGATGTCCTAACGATCGTATAACGCGAAGGAGCTTGGGATTAAACCCACGGTCTTCTGCTCAGTAAGCAAAAAACGTTTTCTACTAGGCAAACGAGCTCCTTTTTAATCATCGAGTTGCTGTTATTACCCTGTAGTCATATTAACAAATAAAACGATTGACGAATCTTGATATGGATGCGCTTGAGATTAGACTCAGGATGTTCTGCTCAGTAAGCAAAAACGGTTGCTCTAAGGCCACCGAGCCCCTCATATCACATCATACCGTTACTCTAGTTGTTATAACTATTCAAACCCGGCACCGACGACACCGAAAAGTTTTACAAAATACACGTTAAACAAGCGATCTTACCATACATTTTTAATATGAAAAGACCTGGGACCGTGTAAGCAAGCCACTGCAACCGACGATCTTTAAAATCCTAAAACTAAAAGCTACGAAAGAGTACTCAAGCCTTCATTTAGATCCACTTTCACGCGACGTTCAATGTTTTGATTTGATCTTTACGCATTGTTCAGGCAATCATAACAAGCTATGACCGACGTGACGATTGTTTAAAGTAATATGAATAATATGAGTATTATTGTACAAATTACAGTACATTGTAGAAGTTACCTCATTATTCTGCAGCGCCATTGTTTTTTTATTTCTGGATCTTGAGTTGTTTTGGTGATATACTTACTTGCAGCATACTATTTTGGGCACCCATATAGGCGTGTACTATGTAGGGTAGCTCATCTGCCACAAACGCTGAAAATATTATCGCAACCCCTCACACGATGATGATGACGACGGTGGCGACAAGATGGCATGAAGGAAAATGGTAGTGTTGAATAGTATTCGAGAGGTTGACTACCTCAAACTATTTATTCCTCTTTTGGCTATCCACCAAAGAACTGTAATTTGGAAGTAAAACTGATCTGTACAAAGCATTCCCTCACTAGTCATTCGTCTGTACATAGTTGTGTTAGCGATGTCTTCAATATTACACATAGCAATGATAGAAACGGTTAAGCCGCGTTAACATTATACAGTTCGGTTCAAAAGTATTGGTAATAAAAATTGCCTTACTCAACACCTCCCTCCAATTTTTATGTTTAAAGATTCGAACAATTTGTTATGTTGTATTTTTGACAATGGCTTTGTCAATGCATCTGCTGGTTGATCATTGCTTGGTTTGTAAATTATCTTTAAATGTCCTCTTTTAATAATATCCCTGATAAAAACAAACTTAATGTCTATGTGCTTCATCCGCTGGTGTTCTCGGGGTTCCTTTGAAAAGTTGATGCATGGGATGTTGTCTTCGTATATGACAATTGGTAAGTTATCTACTTCCAATTCTGTCAACAAGTTGGATAGCCACATTCCTTCCTTAGTTGCAGTACATAAAGCAACTAATTCTGCTTCAGTTGATGAAAGGCTCACAGTAGGTTGACGTTTCGTTGCCCACGAAACCATGTTGCCAAATACCTGGAAAACATATCCAGAAATCGATTTCCTATCTTCTACGTCATTTCCAAAATCAGCATCTGCATATCCTTGCAGTATTGGTCCTTCCAGATGTTTCTTATAAACAATCTTTGTGTCCATGGTTCCTTTAAGGTATCTCAAAATGCGCTTCAATCCGCTCCAATGGATATCTGTTGCACGTGATTGAAATTTACTTAAAATATTAACTGCTGCATTGATATCCGGTCTAGATGACAAAGCCAGATATTGTAAGCATCCAAGAAGTTCTTTATATGGATGTTTAGTAAGTGGATCTTCTGTAGTTTCCCATTTGTTATTGACATCCATGGGAGTTGCAATAGGTTTACTGTTATCCATACCAAATCTAGTCAGAATATTCTTAGTGTATCCCACTTGAGAAATTTCTGTTATTTGGTTTTCAATATCTCTTCTGATGTCTAATCCGAGAAAATGCGATATTTCCTTCAAATCTTTCATTTGAAATTCATGTGATAGCTTATCCTTGATCCAGCAAATAGCCTTTGCTGATTTCCCAATTATAAGCACATCATCAACATATAAAACAACATAGAGCTTATATTGTGCCATTTTATAAATGCAGCATTCGTTGTTCAAAGGAATAAATCCAAGTTTTCTCATTGTGTTATCAAAACGATCATTCCAACTCCTACCAGATTGTTTCAACCCATATATGGACTTCTGGAGTTTAACGATTCTGGAATTTCCAAATTCGTCTGGTGGAAGTTCCATAAATACTTCCTCTTTTAATTCTCCGTATAAATAGGCCGTTTTAACATCCATTTGATGAATACTTAAATTGTGTTCATTGGCTAATGAAAGCATAACCCTAATGCTATTCATTTTGGCCACTGGTGCAAAAGTATCCTGATAGTCAAGACCTGGTTTCTGCGAACAACCTTTCGCAACCAATCTGGCCTCATGCCGACCATCATCTTTGATTGTAAACACCCATTTTGATTTGATTGGTTTTCGGCTTTCTGGTTTATTTACGGGAATCCATGTTCGATTTTCCTCGAGGGAGTTCATTTCCTGAATTATGGCTTCTTTCCAATGGTTCCAGTCACTTCGCTGCTTTAACTGTTCAATTGTTTGCGGAATATCTAGAAATTGTCCATCTGCTAGAAATGCAGATTCGTAATCCTCAAACCATTTTGGTGGGCGTTGCGTGCGTTCACTTCTTCGTAATTCCTGTTGTTCTTGAATTGGATCAGCTTCAGTAATACTATCCTGTTGTTTTTGAATTGGATCAGCTTCAGTAATACTATCATCATCGCTAGCTGTTACGAAACTTTCATCAATGGTTCCATCTCCATTTTCATCAGTAGTTGCTGTTGGGTTATTGTCAATAAAGGGTGTCCACGATGAAATTGCCACACTATGAAATTGCTCTAACTTTTTAACCGTTGGGTAGAATTTTATGAAAATTTTGGTGGATTTAGTTCATAGTGCATTATTTACATCCTGCAAGTTTTAAAGTCCTGTGATCAAAACTCGCGGAAATGGAGTCGACAGAACAGCTCGTGCGTGATAAAATCTTGCGCATTCATCACGAGAACAAGGATCTCTCGCATCGTTTCATCGCTAAAACGTTGGGAATCGCGAATTCCACGGTGTCGCGAGTGATTAAGCGGTTCGAGGAACGGTTGACCACCGATCGGAAGCCCAGAAGTGAAGGAAAAAGTATTCCGTACAACACCAAAAATCACAACCGCGTAGTTGGGGCCTTCAACCGAAATCCGAACGCCTTCGTTAGGGATGTGGCTAAGAAGCTGCACCTAAGCCGAAGTTTTGTCCAGAAGGCCAAAACCAAGGCTGGGCTTCGAACGTTCAAGGTACAAAAGGCCCCTAATCGCGACGAGAAGCAGAACAAGTCCGCCAAAACCCGTGCCAGGAAGTTGTACCTCAACATGCTGACGAAAGTTGAATGCTGCATCATGGACGACGAAACATATGTGAAGGCCGACTTCAAACAGATCCCCGGCAACCTGTTTTTCACGGCCAAGGATAAGTTCAGCGTTCCGGAGCATGTCCGCACTCAGAAGATGTCCAAATTTGCGAAGAAATTCCTGGTTTGGCAAGCCATCTGCACGTGCGGGAAGCGGAGTGCACCTTTCGTGACCCAGGACACGATGAAGGGACAGGTATACATAAAAGAGTGCCTCCAGAAGCGGCTGCTTCCTCTCCTGAAGGCCCACACGTCCCAAAAATCTTCTGGCCGGATTTGGCCTCATGCCACTACTCCAAGGACGTGCTGAAGTGGTATGCGGACAATAAGGTCAATTTCGTGCCGACAATGTTCAACCCTCCCAACACTCCGGAGCTCCGCCCCATCGAGAAGTACTGGGCGATTATGAAGCAGCACCTTCTTAAACGACCTAAGGTAGTGAAGACAGTCGAGGAACTGAAGAAAGTATGGGTTTACATGCAAAAAACGGTTGATTCACAGGTTGTGCAGAATCTTAAGGCCGGGGTTAAGGCCAAGGTGCGGGCATTTGCGTATGGACTGTAAATAAAATACGAGTAAAATGGTAAAATGAAGTTTAATAGTTATTTCTCAATCCCTGAAAATTTGATGGCAATGGGATGAAAACTCGAATTTTGCGAATCAATTTTGTGTGTGGCAATTTCATCGTGGACACCCTTTAATTTCCTCCCTTGGATGACTTCCATGGGAAATAATGACAGTATCTCTGTCAGTTTTATTGCTGACCGCAGTATTGCTTTCATGGTTTTCATTGCAATTAACGGTGGATGGTACTTCTTCGTCGAAAACCACGTCCCTGGATATTATTATGGTATGCGTTAGTTCACTCCACAATCTATATCCATTGTTCGCATATCCTACGAATTTTAGCAATCTGCTCCTTTTGTCTAATTTTTGCCTCTTCTCCTTAGGGATTTGAGCATATGCATTACAACCAAAAATCCTTAGTTTATCAACATTCGGCTTCCTTCTAAACCACATTTCATATGGGGTTTTATGTTCTAATAAAGCATTTGTTGGGGACCTATTAGTCAAATAGGTAGCGGCATATATGGCTTCTCCCCAAAGCTCCTTGGACAAATTACTCTCGTGGAGCATAGTCCGTGCCTTATCCAAAAGAGTTCTGTTCATTCTTTCACTTACGCCATTCTGTTGAGGAGTATATGGTACAGTTGCTACCATTTGTATTCCTTTATCTCCACAAAATCGTATGAAATCATTTCCATAGTATTCAGTGCCATTATCTGAACGAAAACACGCTATCTTCTGACCGAAGTTAGCTGATGCCATTGCTTCATATAATTGAAAACAATTCAGTACATCACTTTTGTGTTTCAAAAGATATGTCACCGTGAAATGCGTGAAATCGTCGATAAATGTTACAAAATATCGATATCCGTCAAAGGTGGATTCTTCGAAATAACCGCAAACATCAGAATGCACTAATTCAAGTGGTCTGCTCGAGCGAGGCATATCTGAGTTCTTGAAGTTTTCTCTTGTTTGTTTCCCAAACAAGCATGAATCACATTGCATTTTACAATTATTGAATTCACTTGATTGAATATTAAATCCTTCAATCATTGAATTTCGATGTAGTTTCTCCAAGTTTGATAGTCCTAGATGTCCAAATCGCTTATGCCAGTGAATCAAATCGTCATTCTTGCACAACATTGCTTTGTTTTCGGCAGAGGATCCATAAACATTGAGATAATACAAGCCATTCAAAAGGTGACCTCTAGCAATAACCTCACCAGATTTCTCTTGAATGACAACAGATTTATTGAAAAAATTGACTTCCTTCCCTAGAGCAACAACTCTTTTCACGGAAATCAGATTTTCCTGTAGCCCAGGAATAAAGAGACAATTATACAGCTTCAAACTCTTTATTTTATTTCTTCCAATGACAGATTTCAGAGCTACCGATCCTCTTTTGGTAGCTTTCATCGATTCTCCCTCTTTTGCTGTAGTGATAATCATATCAACATCCAGATTTTCGACATCACTCATAATAGACACGTCGTTAATCATATGGTTTGAAGCACCTGAATCAATCACAAATTGTTTTCGGTTTATCGGTCTGGTAGAAACCATCAAAGCATGTTCTCGATCTTTCTTTCCCATGTGTGGTTGATTGAAATTCTTTCTTATGAATTTCTTTTTCTTTGCTTCATTGGGACATCTATTTCGGTAGTGCCCCATCTGATTACATCCGAAACACTTGATGCTGTCTTTTGGGTTGACCACCATCGCCACGTTTGGCACCTGTCGCTGTGGTCGCTGAATTATCTCGGCATCTAAGAACATACGATGTAAGTCGTCGAGAGGTTTCTTTTTAAGAACTGCCTCAGGAAGCATGAGGACAGCCGCCACCACATGCTTGAAGCGATCTGGTATTGCTCCGAGTAGTGTTTGAACTTTTTCCATATGGGTAGCTTGAGGATCTGCATATTCAAGCTCCATACAGAGACGTGAATGCTCCTTAAATAATTCCTCCAACGTCCGAAATTGATGGTCTCCCAATCTGAACAACTGGCGACGTAGTGAAATTGCCACCAGTGTTCCGCCCCTCTGGTATGCATTTGATAAAGCATCCATGCACTCTTTTGCATACTGGCAATGCATCAGTTTCTGTAGAGGCTTATTACCGATGGTGAAGATGATTTCGTCAATTGCCTCGCAATCATCCTCACAGCGTTTCTGATACAACGCCTGTCGTTGCTCTTCCTCCTCTTTTGACGCACAAGGGTCTGATATTCCATATGGTTCTTGGCGAGGAGTACGCAGCAAGGTGTAATCCAGCTTGAGTCTTGCAAGGTGATGCATAAGACGCCATTTCCAAGGAGTGAATTCTTTTTCATCTCCTTGAATTATACCAACAAGCTGACTACGGCGTTCGATAAGCATCACTGTGGATGCATTTGGTACCATAGGATTTTCCATCCTGTTTTTGGTTTCCGCAACCCGAATTCCATTTCCCGCGGTTACTTGTATTGTCGGAAATTCCAAGGCACTGCTCCGGTTTCTACCAGTCGATACATCAATCTGATCACTACTGATTATTCTGCTGAGTCGATCGCTACCGGATATTCCGCCAAGCCGGGATGGACTACCACTCCGGATACCACTGGAAGTTCTGCTTCGATCCACGCTCCTAGATCCGGAGGCTTGTCTGCGCCTTCTGAACTCCATTCTCTCCTGACTACTATCCGTAGCCTGACTGCTCTCCTGACTGCTATCCGCAGCCGACTGGTTCTTCTGATCCATTCTTCAGAATTTGTCGTTCTCGGATATGGGTTGCTGGGCCCATAACCTGTTGAATAGTATTCGAGAGGTTGACTACCTCAAACTATTTATTCCTCTTTTGGCTATCCACCAAAGAACTGTAATTTGGAAGTAAAACTGATCTGTACAAAGCATTCCCTCACTAGTCATTCGTCTGTACATAGTTGTGTTAGCGATGTCTTCAATATTACACATAGCAATGATAGAAACGGTTAAGCCGCGTTAACATTATACAGTTCGGTTCAAAAGTATTGGTAATAAAAATTGCCTTACTCAACAGGTAGCCATGCAGCAGGGTGTGCCTGTTTACAATTGTGTACTCACGGTTTTCACGGATATTTTGGAGAGATACCAATGAAAAAAAAACTCCATTGCCCTATCTGTCAAGACGTTCAGTAGCACTCTGCGACAGTGTTTCATTCATAAATACACCGTTCTGTTTACAAAATGGAATCCCACACCAACACTACCGCGCGCGGCAAATCAGGTTCGAAAACCTTTTTTCTTTTGCTTGATGGTTCTTCTGTCAGTTTTGCTTCCCGAAAGATTTCACACGCACACAATCGAACGGCCTTCCATCTGTGAAAAGCAGAAAATGAAAACACTTCGATTGTGTACGTACCGGACTGACCGCACCGAACTCACTCACACACTCACTGCTCACGCAAATCGATTAAAATCACTCTGCCATGTACCCTGACTGGGTACGAGAGATTCGATTTTCCTTCACGAGCACCATCTCCGATAACCCTATCGAAACGGAAAATCATTCGGTTCAATCTAAAGAGCAGAATTTTCCCAGCCCATTCCACCCAGTGCCATTGATCCGTGCCTTGATTTCCGCTCAGATTATGCTCCGTCAATTTTCTTCTTCGAACGTAGCGATCGCCAGCTCAGGTTCGATGCAAGCAGCAGCAGCCATTCATGCCGTTCGTTTTGAGCGAACGACGACCAGACAGCAGACCCAAGAATGGACACTTTTTCAAAGCACTTTTTCCACTGCTATTACGTCGCGACCGGACCGAAAAATATCACCAATCGATTCAGCACGACCGTAACTTTACATTTTCAACACTTTTAACAAATTTCTCGCCGTTTTTCAGCGTAAAAATTGCACTTCATTTCACTGCCTTCGAGAACCGTCTATCTTCGTCACTCATATAAAACAACTCGCACAAGAGGCTAGGTCCGGCCAACAAATTGTAAAAACGTTGTGTGATTTGAGAAACGGATGCAGTCATTTCTTCAGGCACTCATTCTTGTAGACTTGGCCATTTACCGTTGTAGTTGTTACGAAAGGCTTGGTCCGTTTTCCTTTGTTTGAAGTCTGCTTTTGCGTATGTTCCATCGTCCATGATACAGCAGTGTGGTTTTGTCAACATTTGTGTGTACAGCTTACGTGTCCGCGTTCTAGCTATCATATTCTGAAGTTCATTGCAGTTTTGTGCTTTCTAAACCTTGAATAAACGTAGTCCTGCTCGTTTTTGCGTTTGCAGTTTTTCACGACATCCCAAGCGAAATAGTTGGGTTTGCGTTTGCAGGCAGAAACCACTTGCTTGTGATCGTCAACGCAGTACGGAACACTTTTTCTTGCACTCACTTGCTTCCGATCGACCGTTAAACGTTATCCGAAACGTTTTATGACACGAGAAACAGTAGATTGTTCTCCGATAGCTCGGTGCGAAAGATGTGGGTTGTTGTGGTGGGTGCGCAAACACCATTTTCAAAACTACTAGGGTCTTTGAAGTCTCGTGCAATCTTCTAAATAAATCCTAGTTGACGATTCGCCTTAGAGATGATTGAGGAATAGTGAAGATTGAAGGTCCAAAAGAACACCGAGATCAGTCATACGTTCTACTCTGCGAAGCGTTTCATTATCAATGCAGTAGTCGTAAAGGATTGAACTCTTAGAGCGGTGAAACGTCATCACTGCACACTTTGCAACGCTGATGATGAGCTTATTGCGATGGCACCAATCCACAAACAAATCTAGCAGAGCTTGAAGACGATGACAATCCTCAATTGAGTGAACTATGACGTATAGCTTAAGATCATCTGCATAAACGAGCTTGCATTTAACTCCCAACAAATCTGCTACATCGTTGAAGAATAACGTCAACAAAAGTGAACCCAGAGGTGCTGGTAAACGTAGAAGAGACACAAGATCCTAGTCGTACTCGAATAGTTCATCCAGTCAAGTAGGAATTTTAACCACGACCTAAGTTGCTCAGACACTACTAGTCGGGAAAGCTTGCATAACAAAACTTTCTGGTCGATTTTGTCGACTGTGGCTTTCAGATCAGTATATATGACGTCGACTTGTGCCTTATCCTCCATCTGATGCATGTACTGGTGAAATCCAAAAGGTTAGTAGCTACCGATCTACCGGGAATAAATCCATGCTGGTCAGTTGAAATGTAGTTCTTCGAGCGATTTAGGATAAATTCACTCAACAGAATCTCAAACAGTTTGGACGCTGCCGAAAGACTGGTGATACCTCGATAGTTCTTAATATCCCGTTTATTGCCAGCTTTGAAAACAGGAAACACATACGACTGCTTCCACAATGTTGGGAATTTTCCTTGCTCAAAGGATACATTAAATATGGCTGCTAAAGGTTCTGCTAAGGCAGCTGAGCAACGGCAGAACACCATATGCCGAGTTACTTCGAATGTGCTCAGTTCCACTAAGACACTAGACGTATCAGAGGCAGCAGATTCAGCTTCAACGTCACTTCAAGCTTCGCTAAAATAAGTGGACTCTTTCCCATCGAATAGCATGTTAGACGGTATACTCGCATTTTTCCTTTTGCTATTGAGAAAGCTCGAACAATTTCGGGGGTTACGCCGCAAATTCCATTGGACTCTGGGGACGTGTGATTTGTACAAGGCACTGTTAAGTTTAATGTAAGCGATACTGGCACGCTTGAAGTCACGCACTCTAAGCTGAGGAGTACTCCAAGCTGGGGAATTTGGTCGTTTTTTGAGAGGAACATTTGATTCCAACCAATGTTGAATAATGCTACAGAAACGCTCAGTTATCTCATCAATATCAATGCATTCAAACACATGGGCCCAGTCTTGATTAAAAATGTAAGACAGTAATGAGACATAATCAATTTTCTTGAAGTCTAGAAGCCCTGCTCTATCATCCACATTGCAAGCTGGGTGAAATGGCCACCCAAGTAACAATTTTGGTTTTATTTGGGTTCTTTAGACCATGATTTAGACTTGTAGAATGCTATAAAACCTCTATAAAGCTTGCAGTCAAGTGGAGCAGGTAGCGAAATAATTAAGACAGGGTGGTGAGCATCAATAGGTAAAAGCGGCACAGTGGATCGTCGATATCGAAATCATTTTCACCGTTGCAAAATACCAAATCTAGCGTGCGGTCAAGTTCATTTCGGACTGTATTGTGTTGACTGAGATTAACGAAATCCATTCTATCAACGAGAGCAATACAGTGAAGATGTTTCGGTGAGGTAGACCCTGTTGTCATCGATTCCCTACTGAAGACGAGGCTGATTATAATCGCCACAAACAAGAAGCATGTCATCACAAGATGCCATGTCGCACAACTCTTTGACTGCGGCAATATGCACTTCCATAACTTTGACGTCGCGACTTCGGTCGGGTGGGATGTACACAGCGCATAAATATAGTCTAAAGCCATGTAAGTCCAGTGATACACAGACTTTTTCCAGTCTAGTACCGTGTCTTACATTCGCAAATGAGCTGACATAACGTTGCGTCACAGCTAGCAGCATGCCATCAAAGCATTAAGTTGCGATAACACGTTGTAGCCAGGTCCAAAAATCTGAGTCGAATTGATGCTATCGTCAAGTCCGGTTTCAATCATCGTCATACTCAGCAGCAGCCAGGAATAGATCATCAATTTTTGTCCGAATACCTCTTACATTTTGGTAGTACACCCAGATCCGATTTTCAGTCGAACCAGCCGGTTGTGAGGCGCTGGAAGCAACGGACGAATCAGGAGTGGAACTGGTTATGACATGAACTTACTTGCCTTGAGTAGCGGGTTGGAAGACCCCTTTTCCAAGCCCACACACAGGTTTAGGACGACTACAGGACGATGACTGGGTTAACTCGACTGTGGCTCGAGAAAAAGGTGCTTCCGTAGTGCTAACTTCAATGCGCCCCAGAGTGTTCAGGTGACAGACGGGCGATGGATGGTTGATTGTTGGTATAGCGCTAGAACCAATGGACGAATCATGAGCGGGACGATCATACTTGCCTTGAATTGCAGGTTAGAAGACCCACTCACGATAATGAAACTCACGCAGTGTAAACATTACACGCTGAGGCCATCTCACCCAATACTTCATTAAAATTAACCCAAAAAGGGCAACATGTTAGAGCGTTTTGAAAGTGATGTAATTTAACTGTGGACACCCTTTATGCTGAGCTAAGCAAGTAATTAATACTTAGACTTTGATTGGAATAACTGAAATGCTCGAACTTAATTCCGCACTCTTAGAGTTGACTCCTTCTTGACATGAAAAGTTCTTTGAAAATTAAAAGCAGAGTTGGGAAGAAATGCTATACTAATATCAGCATGAAGCTTTAGTGCGATAATGTATTAGCTAGAGAAAGTTCTGAAGAGGATAGATTGATAGTCTCGCTAGAGTATGGTAGTATGACAATTAAACAGAAATGCCCTGTGCTTTTACAGTTCCAGCATTGACCAAGTTCTCGTCCTCCTCAGTATGTGCTCCAGGTTTTGGCGTCGTGATGAGTGCCGAGGTCTGCTTATGTTTCTTTTTCGTGTACCGATTTCTGTTTCCGAATTTGTTGCCGTAGCTTATCGCATTAACTTCTTCGGAGTCTGAGTCCTTCAGATTGAGGTCTTCAAACTCTTCTTGATTCACCTGTTTTCACTGCTAGCATACAACCTCGGTTCTAGCGTATCAAATTGATAGCAATATTCTGCAAACTCGTTGATTGACGAGACCGGACCGGCGCCAAGCGTCTTTGGTACGACAACTTGGTGTTATCCAAGACTAGTTTGAACTTCACCCTTGGGTCTATTTTGCGGATAAGACTCTGTGAGAGCCGCTCCATATCCGCCAAATAAGCACTTAAATGCTCGTTAGGACGTTGTTTCCGCTCTCGCATCTCATCTTCTATGGCCTTATCCTTGTTGAGATTTTCAAAGGTCATCTTGTTATAGTGGACTAGGTGCTGCCAAGTAACGAATTACTCGCATTTACGTGAAATACCATCTCTTTGCGTAACCAGTGAAAAAAAAATGTACGCTTGTTGGAGTAGCTCAGCATCACTAACGTTATTAGCATTCGCCAAAATAGTAAGTTGCCTGATGAATTCAGTTTCTGCTGAAGACTTAGGACCAACTTCTTGAAAATACTTGCCCCTTTTCGATCTTCGTTCGCAAGTTGTTAAAAAAGTTGGATGGGTAAACTTAATGGATTCTCTGACGATCACTAAATATATCTATAAACTTCCTTTAAAATCGCTGGACTATCCTGAAATTTCCAGAACTTCATATTTAAATGTGAAGTTATTGGCTTTGTCCTTAAGGTATAAAATCGCTAGAAATCGCATCTTATTTATAGTTTCCATAATTTTCCTCAAGTTCACTGAACTTCTTTGAAGTTTTCTTAAGTTCTCCAAAGTTCTCTAGATATGCTTGAAGATATACCATACAATACCTTGTTGCCCTCTGCTGTCTGAAGAAGTCGTCTCTACTCTACTCGATCCATGACCACACTTCACCAGCCTCGTAGTCTGCGAAGGGTCCGCAGGTCACCTTCTACTTGGTCGATTCACCATGCCGGCTGCGTGCCACTTCTTCTTGTTCCTGTTGGGGCGCTTTCGAGAACCATTTTCACTGGGTCGTCGTGTGGCCATACTCGCCCATTTTTGCAATGCGGACGATGGATGGGTCTCCCAGCAGCTGGTGCAATTCGTGGTTCATTCGCCTCCTCCACGTTCCGTCATCCTTCCGTTTGAACACACCAAGGATGGCGTTGGTCCTCCACGAGCATAGTCCAGGTGTCGTGGCCGTAGAGGACCATCAGTCCAATCAGCGTCTTGTAGATAGTCAACTTCGTGCGGCGGCGAATTTTATTCGACCGGAGCGTCCTCCGGAGTCCAAAGTAAGCACGATTCCCTGCCATAATGGGTCTTTGAATTTCTCTAATGGTATCATTTTCGGCGGTCAGTGATCACCAGTGGTCACCAGTGAGCACAAATACACGAACTCATCGACCATCTCGATTTCGTCACCGTCAATCTGAACTCGGGGTGGGAGGTTAACAATGTCTTCCCTAGAACCTCTTCGTTTCATGCATTTTGTATTTGATGCGTTGATGGCAAGTCCAATCCGCCTAGCTTCAGCCTTCAGTCTGATGTACGTTTCCGCCATCGTCTCAAAGTTCCGTGCCATGATGTCGATGTCATCGGCGAAGCCAAGAGGCTGGATGGTGCTTGAAGATATAAAATCTTCTTAAAAGTTCCTACAGTTTCCCTGAAGCTGAAAACACCGCCTCGAAGTGCTCAAAGCTTCTCTGGAAGTACCGAAATGTCATATAAGTTTTTGAAACTACCCGTACTATCCCATCGTCTGTTCATGAAACTTTCCTGAAAACCTCGATATTTCCTTTCATTCTTTGGAATGTTTTCAAGTTCCTAATATTTTTGAGGACCACCCTGAAATTTTTGAAACATCCCTCCATACTCTTCTGATGATGTTCCTGGAATTACTCAGAAATTGATAAAACTGATATCTAAATCTAGATCTGTTCCGTGAATTTCTCGAAGTTTCTGTGAAGTTTTAGATCTTTTTTCTTAACTTCTCTGATAGCCTCTGGGATATTTTTAATTTTGGAACATCTTTTTTCTGCTTCGCATTTCAAGCTTATTGCAAATCGCATATTAGCTTACTGCGTACTCTCAACTTAGTGTTCTAGATGCACTTCCACAGTTATTAATTGAGAGCTTTTGATGCCTGTACCATTTTTGCATTAGTATAATTGTGTGGCAAGTCCAATCATACTTCTATGCCCAGGGAAGTCGAGAAATTTTCCAACCCAAAAAATTCCTAGACCGAACCGGGAATCGAACCTAGCCACCTCCAGCATGGTCTTGCTTTGTAGCTGCGCCTTTACCGATTGAGCTAAGGGAACATCTTTAAGGTTCTCATTATTTTGCAGAATTTAATGGAACTGCTTCTAGCTTCTCGAAATTTACCTGAAACTCTCGGAACATCTCTGAAGTTACCGCAATTTTCACGATAGGGTTAACTACCCCATTTCCGGCCTATTAAGCACAACCCGCACTTAGTCTTTATTAATCTAGTGCAGTTTTGCACCAAACAGAATGTTATTATTACTGATGGCTTCCAAATTTATTTACCTTTCCGTACATGCCGTAAAACTTGATAAAGAGAAACCAATCGTTGAGATATTGTCAAAAGTTTAACACTGCTTCTTGACGCCAAACTCGGCCTACAGATTCTAAACTCGGCCTAACGCATTGAAACGCTATTGAAACGCCAATGAATTCACTTCGGCCCATCGGATGAAGACAAAAATTGATTCGGTCGGAGCGCTTCTTTTGTTTTTGGAAATAATGGGTGCAAACCTTCATATCACGCGTTCTCATTGACTTCGTTCGGAAGCTTATTAACTAAAGTATCGTACCAAACGCATAATGGATTTGTTAACTCTGAAATCATGGATTCATTTGAAGTTTTCTGCTCGATAGGCCCAAAATGGGCGATTAGGCCGAAGTAGTTCTCTACCCTATTCATGGAACGGCATTGTGGTTTTCATAACTGCCCCAAAGTTCACATAACTGAAATGAAGTTTAACCAACATCTCTTAAACTCCTGAAATTTCCCGAACTGCCCTGAAGTTTTTGATCATCACTAAAGTTCTCGAAGTTTGCGTAAAATCTATGGAACTGCTCTGAAGATATCGAAATCTAACACAAAGGACCTTAGAACTTACCCGTAGTTCTGATCGATCTCACAACTATCCTGAAGTTTTTGGAACTTCATTTAAATTCTCAGAATTCCACAAAACTTCTTAGAACTTCTTGAAGGTTCTCGAAATTTGTCTGTGGTTATTGGAACTAACATAAAGTTCTAGAAATTCCCTGTAGTTCTCGTACCTTCATTAAAGTTCCCAACATTTTCCTGACTTTCAAGAGGGTGCTAACTTCTTTGAAGTTTTCTGGTTCTTGGAACAATTGTAATATTCTGCAATTTTTCTAAAGCTAAGCGAACGGCTCTGATGATTTTGGATTTTTCAGATATTTATCAAGCTGCCCTGAAGCTCTCTGACCTTTTCTAAAGATTCTTAGAGATTTTTTTAAAGTAACTGATTTTTTTTAAAGTCACCCGTGATGAAGCTCTGTGATCTTTAGCTTGATTCATCTAAGACAGTGGTGCTCATCCCTTTTGACGTAGGACTACGTCTTTCTTTACTATAATGGGGGTTTAAGAAATCGAAAATGAGGCATGTAACGAAAAACAAGGGGCGTTTTAAAACGCATATTACTCCAAATCATTAACGTGAAATGTGTTATTCAATATGACATTCGACGGCGTAGCTAGTCAACAATTTGGTGGCATATAGTGAAATAGTGAAAATAGCTTAAAAAATAAGATATTTAACTAAAATTGCAAGCATTTAAATTTCCATACATTCGCTTTCCTAACAGAGTCATCACATAGTAAGTACCACACGAAACAAGCCGAAGCTGCATTTCTATTCGTTTCGTTCAACACGCAGCAGCTGAACACAATACCGCCACTGTTCGTGTGATACGCCGCTGTTGGGCCTACTTCACCAAAAGCGTCATCATCATGTCGAAGAACATCAAACTCGCTCATCGTATCCGTGGAGAAACGCCTACAGATGCACCTTAGAAAAATACGAACCTGTGTGTAATCCACGCTAAGTGCATACACATGTGTCATCATCCAAAAAGGCCTTCTTATTATCAGATTTGTACATTTAAGGCATGTATAGAGATCAAAGCGTAGCTATTTAAATTCTCATATAAAATACTTATTTTTGACCAGCATGATAAATGTAATGACAAAAATTTCACTTCACATGGAATTGTAAAAAGATACGATCCAGTGATATCAAGTTTTGCGTATTCACGCATGCACACAGCCAACTACAACAACTCAGCGACTGAATTCAATTGACTCAAAGCATTTTCTTTCCATACGAAATTTACTCATTACAGTTACTACGTATTCTCGGCAATCTAAGCAGCTTCCGTAATTATATTAGCATTTTCTCAGTGTCACGCACACATATGACGTGTCTGTTTGTTTACATTTATATGCTGCTAGCTATTCTATCCATTCCAATCGACAGAACTGTCCAAAACGGGTAGAAAACGTTTTTAAGGCGCTCCAAACTTCTCAGGTGAGTGTGACCAGGGTTGCTTCCACTCACTTGTTATGATATTTTGAACTTATAAGTTAAAAGAAGTATGTGTTTGAGACATGAAACCTGTCAATTTTGCTTTCAGAGTGTCACAATCAGCGATTTTATGATTCGTGAGCGTTCACTCAGAGTGAGCATTCGCGAGTCGTTAAATCGTTGATTGTTACTACCTGTAAGCAAATTTGACAGGTTTTATGTGTCAAACACTTGCCTTTCAACCTATTCTTGTATCTAGCAAGAACAAAATATCATTATAACATCTAATGATTCTAAAATTCCGAAAATATTTTTTTTTATAGCAAGTGAGTGGAAGCAAGCCTGAGTGTGACTATTGTGGGAAGCCTCTTTTACTTCGGCAACCTTTCCGTTTAAACTGTATGTTAACCAGCTGTTCTTTTATCGACAGCTCAAAATCAGCCGTATTTTCATGAACTTTTGTTTCATTTGAAAAAAAAACACCTGGCATAACAGGTTTTCTCAGCCGTAAAAAATTATTACGATTGAAGCTTAAAGGCTGAGGAATCGTTTTTTTTTTTCAAATATTAGTAAATTTCGTATGGAAAGAAAATGTTCTAATGTCAATTGAATTCAGTCGCTGAGTTGTTGTAGTTGGCTGTGCAGCTGCTCGTGAAAAGAACCGCAGTTAAGCAAAAAGTTGACGTTTAAAGAAAAAGCGAATCAGTCACTTCGCCGGAGGTGTAAACTGATCGATTTCGTGTCACATGAACTGCGAAAAGAAACCCATTTTCTGGACCTTCTGGTCTTAAAGTTACTTCTATGCCCTTACTTTAACAAACCTTGAAATTACAGGCCTTACTGTTGATATTCATTCCGTTTTGTTGTATGTAGCTTGTTGAAACAATTATCTGAATAGTAATAAAAGTAACAAACTTGTTTTGATTACAAATCCTAGCAACAGCAAGATTGGCATCATTAGTACCTAATCATTCGGGACCCTTTTTAACACTGCAACGGCGGTGGCGCAATGCTAATAGGGCTTAGAGTTAATTTTTGGCCTATTAAACACATTCCGCACTTTATCCCTCTTTTTCAAACGGATTCTTTTTTTTTTTTAATTGAATGTTTTTGCTATGGGTAGCTAATAAATGTATTCACCTTTTCATACATACTGCTAGATTTGATGAAGAGTAGCAAATTGTTGAGCTATTGGTGAAAATGAAACACCCCTTTTTGACAGTAAACTCGGCCTATGGGTAAGAAATTTGGCCTCACGCATTGAAATTCAATGGCACTGCACTTCGGCCTATTGAATGGAGAAAAAAGTTGATTCTATCGGAGTGCTTTTTTAGTTTTCGAGAATATTTAATGAGAATAAACATTCATATAAAGTGTTCTTACTGACTGCGTTTTGTAGCTTTTGAACTAAAATATCGTACCATATGTATAATTGTTTTGTTTATGAGGTAATCATAGATATATTTTATGTTTTCTGCTCGATAGGCCGAAGTAGTCCTCTCTCCTATTACGCGTTATTCGTATAATATACGAGTTCAACTTCGTACTATTCAGCCAACGCATGAGCATGAGTATGATTGACCGCCCATGGTTGCTACTCTGTTATTGCCAGATCAGCTGTATTTACCCAGAGAACCAATAGACGATGCTTGGGACTACCAATCATCCTCAATGTGTAAACACTGGTGATCTAAAGCTAGGCAATACCAGCGCCGTCCGCGCTCAAACACAGGTCAAGAAAGGAATGGGTAGGAATGTGTTGACGTGACACTCACTTTGATGGAAGCCAAGAACACCTCTGTACTTGCACGACGAATCACTGGGATGTTGGGTTTGTAGCAGAGTTCGTTTTGGTAAACGATGAGCTAAATTGATGTCTTAACGATTATATAACGCGAAGGAGCTTGGGATTGAACCCACGGTCTTCT
This sequence comes from Ochlerotatus camptorhynchus, assembly GCF_037179485.1. NCBI lineage: Eukaryota > Metazoa > Arthropoda > Insecta > Diptera > Culicidae > Ochlerotatus > Ochlerotatus camptorhynchus. The sequence goes on along the minus strand of NW_027040766.1, from coordinate 431,780 downwards.
GCTCAGTAAGCAAAAGCTCAATTTTAATTGGGTTGCTGTTATTACTATGGCGTCGTATTAACAAATAAAACGATTGAAAAATCTTGAATTTTGATGGGCTTGAGATTAGACTGACTATGTTCTGCTCAGTAAACAAAAACGGTCACTCTAAGGCCACCGAGCCCTTCATATCACATAATATCTCTATTCGAGTTGTTGTAACCATTTAAACTCGGCACCGACGACGACGACGACAAGTTTCGCAAAATACACGATAAACAAGCGATTCGACCCTAAATCTCTTTAATATGAATATAACTGGAACCGCGTTCTTCTTCTGAGTAAGCAAGCCACTGCAAGCGACGATCTTTCAAATCCAAAAACTAAAAGCTACGAAAAATCACTTAGGCCTTCATTAAGTTCCACTTTCACGCGACGTTATTTTCGAGCATGAGCATTAACGACCATCCAACAACTGCTCTTCTTGATAAGACAAAGTCTGTAATACTTTACGCATATATTGACAGATGCTTATGGGGTTTTTGCCATGGGAGTAAAGAGTTCAAATCGTCTATGAAGTGAAAAACCAATAGGTAGTGATCCATGTCAAGGACTTTGCCCGCCCTCTAATGGAAATGGAACAGCGTGTTGTTGTCGCTGTTGCATGAGAACAGTAGGAGAATGAAAGATACGACAAATTCACATCACCAGACCTGTTCTCTTTGACATGGGACAGTGAGTCGAAGAAACGATTCGTGATATATCAAGGTTTGTATGTAAGGTATGAAAAAAAAAATAATACGCCATCCTAAGAGCCGTATGCACTGTAAAAAATTTACCGTCGGTGTGGGAAATCGCAGACCGGCGGCGTGACGATTTATGAACAATCGGCGCGCCGATAAAATTGTGTCGGCGGCGGCGTGACCCAAAAAGTGTCGGCAGCGTCAACGTGGCACGGCAGCGCACATCTTTACATGTAGCGCTGGTGGTCACTGCAAGCCATGCAAACATTTTGCTCCAGTCGTGGTCAATGTATTAGTGCTGAACAAAATGAAGTTTTTGTCGAAGGATTTAGCGCTAAACTGAAAACAAGGAAGCATTGGATGAAGGTTTGGGAATGGCATTTGCGACGGACAGAAAAAAATCATGCAACAACATCGAACATCTGTAACAATGGGTAATTATTGAGATAACGGAACTTTATTACTTACGGAAAAAACTACGATTCGCTCATTGCTCATCGCTCAAAACTGCCTCCATAATTACATATTTTATTTTTCACGAACTTACGAACGTTTTCAAAGCCGATCGAAAATCATAATATGGCAGATTTGACGTTTAACCGTTATTGAACTAGGTGATGCAACGCTTTGTTTACCGAAACTTCAGTAAACTATTTCACCGAAGTCAGCGATGAAGTTGATTTACAGATCTGCCGGTAAACATGTTTACCGTTTTTGTTAACTTGAAATAAAATCACGGAAATTTGGTCAGGAAATAATGCAAAAAAGTACCGAAACACCTATAATTTTTAGGATATGTATACTGAAATCAGGTTCTCGGTTAAAGTGTGTTTATAGCGAATATCATAAAAGAAAATCATTATTTTGTCATTCCTAATCATATAATTCTTGAATAACCTACAGCAGAAATCAATTGATTTATTATAGATTAGTGGACTATTCACGCAGAGGTTCTAAGATAATTATGTTAAACTTTGAATACGAATCAACTTAATTCATGCTTATGTGTGAAAAATGGATGGAATAGCATAACAGCAGAAACAATATAACATCCATGGATGTAAATAAGTTCGCAATTTATGTGTACGCAAATCGTAAAATGTATAACAAATGTACAAATGTTCACAAGTGATGTGCAGCTGTTTTGACGAAATATTCAACAACTTTTGTTTTGCTGTGCATTAATAGACATAAAAATAACGTTTGGACTTAATATTTTTATTGTTTGATAAATTGACCATTAATCATTTGATTATTTGAATAATTAAATTGAATATACCAAATCATCATGTATGGAGTTAAAGAATATGGAGTAAAGTCTAGTTTTTCTAGAACTGGGAAGATCCCTTTTCCTAGTGTACCATTTACATTACACCCCCCCCCCCTCGCCCCTCTGCCACTATACCAAAAGAATCTAAATTTGAATCACTAAGCACCCACCCGGAGACTTCCCGAGGCGGAAACGATTTCGCATAAAACCCTAACCCACGGGCAAACATGAATATCAGCATCTCTTGCTTTCCTAACTAGGACACTCTGTACCATTCAAGGGAATGGTTCGTTGAGTGCCATTACTGCTGACTGCTGACTGCAAGAGATTTTAAACGTCGAAAAATCTCATTCCCACCAACCCGGGGTCCAGCATCGTCCTTTGCTGAAGCAAGTTTTGGCGTGGTTTCAACCACCATACTCCTGCAAAGCAACATTACCGAGAGGGTAAATAGTTTCGAATTAAGTACCCATACTTGCTCATCTTGGAAAACTTGCTTTTCACTGCTCGCCGGCCGCAAACCCGGAGAGGGCCCCGAGAAGAAGTGGGTGAAATTGTGAAATAAGCTTTCAACGAGCTGGAACCGTTGCGGAAGCGGAAAGCAGCATCGCCATCTTCGCTGCTGCCCCTTGGGTCGTTTCACCGCACGGCACCGCATCGGGATAGAAAAATTCCATATCCGAAATATTCTGTACATTGAAATGAGATTTTCCCAGGAAAGGTTGGACGGGGGATTTGAATGGGCTAGTGGTTATTTTTTCTTACGATGTAGTTGGAAGGAAGTACTGTTGACCTTTCCCGGCAACCGGAACTCATGGGAATGCGAAATAGAGTGGCAGAGTTAGCATTTTATGGTTTGTCATTTTATGACAGAAGTTTATTAAAGCGATATCTTCGTCGCTGGAAATGAAAAATGATGTACCATTCTCCAATTTGATTCCACTTAATCAATCCAGTTACGAGAAAGAGGAACAACATCCTTCTAGTTCTATGCAGTCGGAAAACTCCGTTAAAGCAAACGTATACCCTAATTCAACTGTAATCTAATTTATCTCCGTTTTTTCCGATTATTTCCTGCTTCGTTGAAGAGTCCGTCGATTTGTTCGAATCGACAAAACACAACTGGATTTTCCCATTTCTCCGAGTGTAGAAAAAAAAGCTGATCCTTGACTTTCCTTTGCCAAACCTGGGGCAGTGCAAAAAAGTACCTAATGCTCATCGATGCACTATGCATCGAACGGTTCCGGCATTGTTCGATTCCAAGTCTAAGCAAAAAAGAGGCAACGACTAACTCAACCAACCGAAAGTGGACGTTTATTAGGTTAACCCCTTCGGTTCCGATGGAGGATACTTTGGCGAATGTTTCGGAATCACTTATTGGAGTGGTTTTTTTTTCTCCATTGTAAGATCATTGCATTTAATTGCTTAATCCTACACAGCAAAGTATAGAAAATAATATAACATCGAAGGGGACACACTGTGCGCCGTAACGTGGGTAGATCACCTTTTCGTGGTACATTACGGGATAAACTTATAAAAATACTGAGAAACTCAGGGCAGCCTAGAGAACTTTATTGAAATTCAGAAATCTTTTGAACTGTTTTAATAACTTACGTTAATTCTACAATTAGTATCGATAATGGAGATTTTACTGAAGCTCGTGTAACTGCCCTAAAAAATCAATTGTCTTCAGAAAAAACTCGAGAACTTTTCTTTTTATTTTGCAAGCAAGATGTGGGTCTAATGAAGGCCAATTCTCAAGTCTCTATATTAAAAATTTCGTTTAGATTCCATAAAAATGGAGAGAACTTAAAAAGATTAAAAAAAAAAATAAAACAGCAAAAAAGGTTATCTTCCATTTAATTCCACTTAATTAATTTTGGTATCCATGACAGATACGTATTTCGACTACAATGTGCAGTCTTCATCAGTGTCATTCCCATTGAAGACTGCACATTGTAGTCGAAATACGTATCTGTCATGGATACCAAAATTAATTAAGTGGAATTAAATGGAAGATAACCTTTTTTGCTGTTTTATTTAGCATTCCGCTAACAACCCAATTTCATTACTTCATTAAAAAGATTTACAAATATCAGGGAAGTAAAGACTTCAAAAGCTTCACAGAAGACCAAATGTTCAGAAAAACTTCAAGAACGTTATAAAAGTTCATGGAATTTTAGTCGAGAATTCCACGGAAAATGTAGGAACTGAACATTCTGAAAATCCAGCGTAGTTTCATGAATTTCAAAAATTTAGCAGGGTATTTTAAGAAGTTCCAAAATTTTCAAGGAATTTTTCAGATATTCATAGGACTTAAGAGATATTAAAAAGTTTGTTTAGCTCGTCATTTGGCCGAATCCCTATTTGCCGAATGGGTCGTTTGGCTTAATTCCGTTTGGGCGAATGCCGAACAACAAAACTCCAAAGAACTGGTAATGTTTGCAGGAGGAAAAATTTCATATTTTTTTTTTAATTCTGTTTGGTCTTAATTATATGACAAGCTGCGTTTACTGTGAAAAAACTAATAAGATCATCAAAACTCCAAAGAACTGCTCTTGTAATAAGGGTGGCTAAGAAATACCAATTACATAACTTAATGCTTATTTTTAAAAGAATAATGGATCCATCGACAGTAAAAAATTTCAGTTTTGTAGGAGAAATGGCTCTGATGTTGGCCTATAGATCTAAAATTGGGCCCATCGCTAAAAATCTGCTATTTATCAATTTTATCTAGATGAACGCGTCATTGGCACGGTAGTAATGGCAGTAAATTTATTCGATTTCTGAATATATGTATGGGCCCAAATAAGAGTCATTTAGGCCAACATTACGTCAATTCCCCCTACAATATACAATTTAACTAAAAAAATCACAGATTCATAATGTACAAAAATCGAATTAAGGAAAGTAAAAATAAAAGACCACAGGGCTGCCATTGAGGAGTCTAGTAGTGTTCAAAAATTGGAAATCTTTTTTCAAGTATTCGGCCAAACGAGATGGATTGGTTTACTTAAGATTCAACCACACCAACATCAACAAAATATATTTCGGTTAGCCAACAATTATCACATTTTGTACAAACAGGCAGTCTTTTGCAGAAATGCTTAAGACGGCCACGCCATCGACCAACGACAAAAATCCATTCTCTCTTTTGTGAGATGACGAGACTGACTCTGACTTGGCTGAGGAGGGAACTTCTTTCCGTTTTTCTGCACGGAAACGAAAACGCATCCGTTCGCGGAAAGTTTACAATCAAGAACCCCAAATCAGATTACTCAAATCAAGGAGTGGTGAAAAAAGGAGACTTCTTCTCCTCCTGGATTCCGAAGAACTGACTTTACCCTATACCCATCTCTCCCGGGGACATAGAAATTCCCTGATACTCCAATTTTAAGAACAGAAGCCTTTTCTTCATCGGGGCTGTTCTCATTTGATGACATTGTGGACGGTATCCTCAAGTATCTCGATAATTCTGATCCTCTGAAAAGCATTGTTCTAGCAATGCTTCCTACTGTGAAGACACTCTTGAAGCAATTGACATGGAAGTGGCCCCTCCTTGCAGCAATCATTTTCTTCGATGGATAGTTTTCCAAACTAGGTTGGGGATTTGATCACTGTTCTACAGTGAAATTGTCGAAGTCTTATTCCGAAGTTAGATTCGTTAAAGTATTTAGTCCATAACAATAATTGCGATGCATTTGCCCTCTGTGAAACATGGTTCTCTTCTGATCCCCCTTTTTATGACTTTAACATTATTCGATTGGATCGTGAGCACTAGCGTGCACAGGAATCTTGTTAAGGAGGGGCAATTTTTTCTAAGGTGCATTTAATCTGGAGATGGAGAGTACTCCACTGTTTCCCTACTGTTCAATGTAGTTAATTTAATTTAGTAAAACAACAATAGACCAATGTTCAATGGAAATCTAATACCCACTTTTCAATAAGGGAATCCAAAAGCTGTTGCGAAAAAGTTCATCCTCAGAATTCCTTGAGGGTCTTTTCGAAATTTTTAGAACTCTATGAGCTCTATTGAAGTTCTTCCCAGAAGTCAACTGGAATTATTTTTAGAACTCTTCTTGACTTTTACTCAGAACACATTGAAACTAAAATTCCCTTAAAGTTTCAGAAGAATTTTCTCAGTGTTATCCAGTAATTAATCCCGGAATGAGCTAAACATTATCGGTACTCCCTAGAAATTTTCCTCAAAATCCCTTTGGAATTTCAAGTAATAATTTCAGTTCCAAGGTGTTCTGAGAAAAAATCATAAAGAGTTCTAAGTATAATTTTAGTGGACTTCTGAAATGAATTTCAAAAGAGCTCTTAGGAGAGTTCTAAGAAAAATCCGAGAAGAACCTCAAGGATATTGAATTATGAGGACAGTTCCAAAGGATTTCTGGGAAGTGTTCCAAGAAAATTCTGCGAATAATTTCTAGTAAGTCTTGCAGATAGTTCCAAGATAATTCCGAAAATAATACCGAGAAAATTTCAATAGTATGATTTATGAAATATGATTTTCTCGGTATTCTTTTCGAAATTATTTTGGAACTATCTACAGGATGCACTTGAAATTATCCATAGAATTTTCTTCGAATTCTGCCCAGAAATATTTTCGAACTGACCTAAGAATTCAATATTCTTGAGGCTCTTCTCGGAATATTTTAGAACTTTTTTTTACTCAGAACACCTTGGAACTGAAATTCCCCTAAAGTATCAGAAGAATTTCCTCTGTATTCTCCAGAAATTCTTCCCGGAATGAGCTTGAAATTATCCTCGGAACTCCCTTGAAATTTTCCTCAACATCCCTTTGGAATTTTATTCAAAATTTGATTCTCTCTGTATTCTTTTCGAAATTATCTTGGGATTATCTGCAGGATTCACTTGAAATTATTCGCAGAATTTTCATGGAATTATCCCCAGAAATCTTTTCTTTTGGAACAGTCCTCAGAATTCAATACCCTTGAGGTTCTTCTCGGAATTCAAGTTTAAGTTGTCTTCCCATTCACCAAAACGTTGTAGTTTTTCTACCAGAAATGTTCAATAAAGATTGCGCCTGCATTCACCAGGAATGTGCAACTTTTACATCAGGAATTTTCAATACAAACTTGCCCTTTTTGAATAGTTTCTCGTTGAAAATCAACAGTCGAATGCATTTATATTGATGCGTAGACATATTTCTGATCGATTGGTGATAAAATTATTTAAATTGGTGCACGGGCAGCTGAGTTATTAGCGTTCAAAATCTTTCATAATTTCGATACATGTTCCATTTTAATTTTTCACAAAGTGTATCCCCATAAAAGAATCACAGACGTAGTCCTACGTCAAAAATCCGACGCGTTTAAACTTTTTCGGAAACGCGGAACACGCGAGCATTTCGACGCATACACATCTCTTGAACGCGAACTCCAGAGCCTCATCAAGGCCAAAAAACCGGGTTACGCAAAACGTCTATGAATTCGCTTTGGAGTACGGCGCGAAGAAAGCGTAACCGGTCTACTAACAACGAAAGCTAGGAATACTCGGATCGATGGAATTTTAAATTCGCGCGAAAAGTGTGTCCGGATTCCGTGCCGTCGCAGTTGATTCCTCGCGAAACGAACTTTAACTCGCTCTCCTATCGTGTGGCAATTCTGATTCTGATAGAATCAAGTTCAACTTGCTGAAAAACCTCCCAGACGTCGCTAAGAGGCGCATGTTGAACTTCAGCTCTTGGAGCTCAATATTGTTCCCGACGATTTGAGACGAGTGAGGGTGATAAACCCGCTTTGGATCACAATTCGTATCGGCCCATCTCAATGCTGTCGTGCATTCGGAAATTGATGAAGAAAATGATCCTTTTTCACCTCGACAAATAGGTTGAGACGAACCACCTTCTTTCAGATACTCAATTTGGTTTCCGTAGGGGTAAGGGAACGAACGACTGTCTCGCGTTGCTTTCCTCGGAAATTCAGTTGGCTTTTGCTAAGAAAGAGCAAATGGTTTCTGTGTTCTTGGATATAAAGGGGGCTTTTGATTCAGTATCCGTTGAAGTTCTTTCAGAGAAACTCCGCGCTTGTGGATTGTCTCCATAAATGAATAATTTTTTGTACAATTTGCTGTCTGAAAAACATATGAGCTTTTCTCATGGAAACTCTACAGCTTTTCGATTTAGCTACATGGGTCTCCCCCAAGGCTCATGTTTAAGCCCCCTTTTGTACAATTTCTACGTCAGAGAAATTGATGATTGTCATAGTGACAATTGCACGTTGAGACAACTTGCAGATGACGGCGTAGTGTCTATCACAGGGCCAAAAGAGGTTGACCTGCAAGGACCCTTACAGGATACCTTGGACAATTTATCTACTTGGGCTATTCAGCTAGGTATCGAATTATCTACGGAGAAAACTGAGTTGGTCGTTCGCTCAAACGAATTGTTTCAAATATCTTGGGGTCTGGTTCGATTCTAAATGCACCTGGAGATCCCACATTGAGTATCTGAGACGAAAATGCCAACTAAGGATCAATTTTCTCCGTACAATTACTGGAATTACTGGAACGTGGTGGAGAGCCCATCCACAAGATCTTCTGACGCTGTACCGGACAGCGATTTTATCGGTTCTAGAATATGGTAGTTTTGGTTTTTCAGTCGGCAGCTAAAACGCACATCATCAAGCTGGAACGGATCCAGTATCGTTGTCTTCGTATCACGTTAGGATGCATGCACTCGACTCATACTATGAGTCTCGAAGTGCTGGCGGGCATGTTGCCACTATCTGTCCGTTTTTCAGAGTTATCTCTGAGGCTCCTCACCCGTTGTTTCTGGAGCTAAATCCTCAAACATGTTTTATGACTTTGTATTACCTATATTTAACACAGGATGTCAGCCCTTCAAGAAGTATTCCCAATCGTGTAGTCTTCTCCGATTTCGCCAATTTTAGTGAATTTTGATTTATCTATGACGCAGAAAATCCGCGGAATTCCAGAGCATCATCGTACTATGATTGCTCCGTCATTATACTCTGCAAGGTTTGGCCATGTTGATTCTTCAAGAACGTTTTTCACAGAAGGATCTCTAATAGAGGAGTCCGCTGGTTCTGGTGAATTTAATGAATTTCATAGCACCTCTCGAAAACTTGAAGCTCCTTGTTCTGTATATGTGGCTGAACTGGCAGCAATTCACTACACTTTGGAAGCTATTTCTTCACTTCTTCCAGACCACTACTTTATTTTTAAGGATAGTCTCAGTTCTGTCGAGGCTATCCGTTCCATTAGGCCGATAAAGCACTTCTCGTATTTTCTCTTGAAAATACGAGAACTGCTTAGTGCTTTATCCGTGCGCTCTTTCATCATCACGTTCGCGTGGGTCCCTTCGCATTGCTCAATTTCGGGCAATGAGAAGGCGGATTCACTTGCAAAGGTGGGCGTTATGGAAGGCGACATTTATGATCGACAAATCGCCTATAGTGAATTTTTCTCTATTTATCGTCAGCAATCGCTCGAAATTTTGGAATTTTTTCGAGGCCTCTATGCTCAACAACAAACGTGCTCAGAGAGAAATAAGAGTGTGTATGTGTTAGCTCTCTCTCTCTTCTTTCTGCTAGTATTTTTTGTTTTGTTTATGCTTGCTCAGTTTTGCTCAAAATGCCGTCGAAACAAGAAGTATTTCGCGAGCGCGTTGTACAGTTCTACGAACTGCACAGAAATCTCGGCAAAAAGTATACGGTACAACATTTTAAAAGCGAAAATGTTGCGGCTTCGACTGTTTACCATATCCCAAGATCCCCAACAACTGCTCGCAAGCAAGGTAGTGGAATACCAGCCAAAATTATGGGCGCAAAAGGACTTCGTTCTCTTTCTCGTGCCTTCAACAACAAGGATTCACTGAGCCAACGGGATGCCGCAAAAAAGTTCAACTGTTCTCGCCAATACATCTGCAAAACATTGAAAAGAATCGGAATAAAGTACCGAAAGAAGACACGAGACCCGGTATATACTGACGCACTGATTTCAACGCTGAAATCCCAATGCCGCCCAATTATTCCGGAAAAAGTGTTGTTTTGGACGACGAAAGTTACTTCCCTCTTTCGAAGACGCAGATTCCCGGAAACAATCGATACTATTCAACGGATAGTTCTACTGCACCTCCGAACATAAAATATAAGTTTAAGCATAAGTTTGAACAGAAAGTGATGCTGTACATTGCCATTTCCGAGAAAGTCATTTCTAAGCCATGGTTCAAGCCCTCTGGTTTGGCAATCAATCAATATGTGTACTAGAACGAATGTTTGAAGAAAATTTTGATCCCGTTTCTACAAAAACATCATGCTGATGGACAATACGTATTTTGGCCGGATAAAGCGTCATCGCATTACGCCAAAAAAACACAATCGTTCCTGAATACCCATTCGATCCCATTTGTACCCAAAAACCACAATCCGACAAATCTGCCTCAGTGTCGCCCAATCGAAGATTTCTTCGGGGTTTTGAGCTCCTTGGTGTACAAAAATAACTGGAGAGACACGAATTACAAACAGTTGATTGGTAGAATCAAGAGATGCATTCGCAAAGTTGACATGAAGGCCGTACAACGCTCCTGTTCCGACATCAAACGGAAGCTTCACCGAACATCCGATTACGGACCGTTTTCAAATGTTCACTAATTTTTTTTCAACAATGGACAATGTATCTTTAATTTCAATAAATCAGATCTTCTTCAAGTATGTTTGTCTTTTTTTGACAGCTTGAGAAAGAAATTCCAAAATTTTAGTTGCCACCCGTTAGCAACATCAATGGAGTGAAAGGAGCTTGGGATGATGACTTCATTAAATTATCCCTAAGGTGTCGAAGTTTGCATGGTTCAAAGGGTTGGACTTGGGTCGAGACTTCATACGCGTGATGTCTCGTCTCATGTCCAATCACTATTGTCTAAACGCTCACTTGGTCCGTGTGGGGTTGGGAGACAGCAATCTCTGTGAATGTGGACAAGGTTACCAGGACGCTGATCACATCCTTTGGTCTTGTGCGGAGTATCGTGGAGTCAGATCACATTTGTATGATTTCTTCGGGCTCGAGGTAGAGAACCTAATGTTCCGGTTCGGGATATTTTGGCTAGACGCGATCTGGAGCTTTTGAAACTCATATATGTTTACTTTAAGAATATTAACCTTAGATTGTAAGTTTGATTAACCTTGTGTTTAGGTTTGTATTTTGTACGTGTGGGTTTTTTTTTAATGTTTGTTTTCAAGATCAAGATCAAGACACCTCCTTCTCCCTTTTCCCATCCAAAAAAATGTAAATTTCCACTAACCTCGAGACAACCGCGAGTACTCGATCCACTTCCTTTAACTTTAAATATAAGACAGTAATAATGTATAACGCAAAGGATAACTCGGCTCTGTAAAGTTTATTCGATTGAGCCTGTACAAATAAAGTAATTATTAAAAATTATCACATTAATTAATTTTGTGAAATTTCATAAAGTTATATCCATCAGAGAACGATTTACAGCGAACGGTAACAAAAGGGTCAACTTGCAGTCTGTATTTTTTTTTTCTATCCTACTGAATTCAACATCAGGCGTCTCCAATCCATCTTTGTGCCCACAAATAGACACAAAATGAATGGGAATGACAATTCCCGAGAATATAAAAAGCAACAAAAAAAAAACTTTCGCCAATCGCCTGCAGCCACGTACAAAGTGGAAGCGGGCAGTTTGTTAGATGTGCACGACCATTGTCGAAAAGTTTCCCATGGCTTCAAAACAGTGAGTGTTGTTTCAAATTTTTAATCGTTGTTAAACTATCACTTTTCATAACTCCGGCTCAGCTGCCGACACGTACCACATTCAAATGTTAAACTTTCATCGCCCCATCCCGCACCTGGTTCCCCGCCGGCTGAAAAAGTATGAAATCACAACAAATCTACTTTATTCCTGGACACGTGGGCACGTCCAACGGGGATGAAGGTGAAATAAGCAGCCAAGCAGTTTTCTAGCCGCAAAACTGTGCCTCCTAGTGCTACTGTGGGATCTGGGTCAACAATGGACACTGAGAGGGAGGCAAGCGTAACGAACGGCAACGGCAATGTGCATTCCCATGTTTAAATTTGCATGAAATTAAAAGTTAACTCCGGGCGCAGGGAATTGAATATAATTTTGTCGACGGTCATGATGTGGATCATTGCTAAGCATAATGCGAGTATCTAATCACCTTTTGTCTTCTTCTTCATATTTTTTTTCCTCTGTAGGATCTGTGCGAGCGGAGTTGTTCAGTCGGCCGCGAATGTTCGGAGGCGGTGGCAATATCAACGATGCGCAGGAATCTCGACAGGAGTTATTTGGGACCGAATGCACCCCGGATCCAACGATGGGAGAGGTACTGCAGGAGGGAAACGTCGAAGGCGGCATTCTAACCGAGGAGGAAGAGGAGGAACTGCTGGAGAAGCTGGCCAATCGACATTACTATAGGTGAGTTCGTTCTTTCGTCTAAATAAGCCGTATTCCTAGTAAACCAAGCAAAGAAACTTCTCTAGAAACACTCTTCTTGGAACTGGATAAGTAGCTTGATAACAGCCCATAAATCTTCCCCTCTCTATCCGTTCCACACACTCAGCTACACCGCCGCCTTAGGAGTGACAGTCGGTGTCGGTTGCCTGCTGCTGCTGCTAAATATGCTCATCTTTGCCGGCATCTACTATCAACGAGATCGGTCCCGTCGGCGGAAGTCCCAGACGATGAGCAGCAGCAACAGCACCACCACCGGTATCACCGTCGGCTCCGGAAGTGGATCTCGCAATAACAACGGAAACGCCAGTCCGGATGAGGCAGGTTAGTATGTCATTCACTCTCTCGGTCTGCTCTTTTGAAAAAGCTCAAACTGCCATCAGCTATCTTTCAATGAATGTCCCAATGCGAATTTATCGTCCTGTCCCATAAATCCTCCAGAAAATTGATACACTCACACTCCGCTCGAATCCGTATCTGACTGACTGTTTTCCGGATTCGGTTCTATTTTGGATCCGCAGATATCCCATTGACGACGATACCGATACCGGCGAGTCCGTCGCCGAGCAAAGGGAAGCGAAGCCATGAACCACCCCCGAGCTATGCAACGCTTCCGAAGCGACAGGGTGGCGGCGGAGTGAAGGATACCAACTTGACGACAGCCACCCTGGGACGGTCCGGAAGTTTCTCGCACAAACAACAGGTAAGAATGACATTCGGATGTTGTAGCGCTATTTTCCACCATCATCTCGTCGTCGCCGTGGGATTTGGGAGCAGTTTTTCGATTTCGGCAATCGGAATGATTTGCTATCTCGATAACGCTTTTGGTGACAGTATCAAATGTATTGCTTTCTGGTAAAAGCATTTAAAATGGTGAATTGTGTACCAATGGAAATCTTTGAGAGAGGTTATCTATTATCAAAGCAATTCCGTGCTCTTTCGGTGTTCAGCAAATAAAAAGAACTGAGCCATTCATCAGTTATCGATGTCCGATGATAATCTTATTTGCTGAAAGAGCTTCTACCTCAACTCAACCATTGGTTAACAAACAAGCTGAGATATATTAGCAGACCTACGAATAAAATTAAATCAGAAGTTGAGAGATAAACTTTATGATTGAACGTAATATGAACATAATTTGCTGCAGTAGAAAAAATACAAGTGATTGCCCTGTGGGGTTGTACACAATGGTGGCAAAGGACTACGTGGTCTTATATAATAAATGTTATTTGTTAACTTTAGCAGGAGCTTGTGTTTTGTGTAGGAATAGAAATTTGAGCGGGGTTCTCTCTGTTTATATTCTTTAGTATGACTATGATTGCCCTGAAAACAACCTTTTGATATGAATTTTAGTTGGGACATGTTCAGAAATTTAACTCTTTTTGAAAATCTTGGTGGCCCTGAAAAAGGCCGATGGTAGTACAGGCTTAAAGCCTTTGGAACATGATGATGGCAGCTGGATCAGTAATTTGAAGCGGGCAATCCAATTTTCTTCGGTTCAATTATTGAACACTCGCAAGAGTCTCGGCCCGTCTACTGCTGGACAGGGGTTGAACTGGTGTCTGCGACACGTTGGAAGGCCGCATAATATCAGTGTCCACCCAGCTTAAGCTCCTCCCCTTTTCAGTTTTTCTCTCAAAAAGTTGGTAAAACTTAGCCTTTAGCAGAAAGACGCTTAACACTTTTTTCGGCGAATTTATGATCCTGTTTCACGGCATGGTTGCCGTTATCCCGTTGAGATAAATTAGTACTTTTATTTATTTTCTCTACTGCGCTAAATCAAACGAGTAGAAATAAGAAGGGATGTCGGTTACGCGCTCGAATAATTGAAAACGACAGGATTAAGCCCCTTAGAAGCAGAGGGATAAAGGTCAATTTTCTTTATCGATTTCCTCTTTTGATGATCATTGCTTCACTAACCTATTTCACACTATTTCTGCTATGCCCTTCAATCATCTAGAACAACAAACGTATCAATGAATATGTTTACCGTCGAGTTATTAACGAAACAGAAAGTCAATGAAGAGAATCGATAAAAATCATTTGCACCCCTGCTTCCAAGTTTCGTTACAAGATTACAACTCTGGAGAGCTTTTTGCGTGGTTGTTGGGAGCGTGTGGCTCTGAATATGGCGATGTTACGCAATTGCATCCTCCCTATTCGCACACGCCCGAAGATCGGAGGCGAATACCACTTCGACTTGTTTTGTTTTCTAACGACTTTCTGATGACAGTGTTGGGGAAACAGCAATGCTACATCGACATGTTTTCAAACATGTTTCGACTAGAAACGATTCTCTGATGACCGTGTTGGGGTAGCAGCATATGCATGTACGTAACTGGTGGATTTGTTAGTTATTTCGTTGCTTTTGGGCAATGCTTGCAATTTTCACTTTTTGAATAGTTTTTTGTTGAAAATCAGCACGGAAGCATTGTTATCGATGCGTAAAAATATTTCTGATCGATTGGAGATAAAATTATTCAAATTGGTCCACGGGCAGCTGAGTTATTAACGTTCAAAATCTTTCATAATTTCGTTACATGTTCCATTTTCAGTTTTCACAAAGTGTATCCCCATATAGAAATCATAGACGTAGTCCTACGTCAAAATATTAGAAATTTCAAAAGAAGTCTGACTCCATGTCTCATCCCCCAGTTTGCGATGTTCCTAAGAGTTCTCATGGTAAACTCTTCAGAATATTTTTGGAACACTCTTCAAAATTCTCTTGAAATGCACTTCAGAATTGCGTTTGAAGTTTGCTCTGAATTTCAAGATTACCCCAAAAAATTCCGTAACATCCCGAGCAAAGTCCAGCATCAAAATGACAGCAAATTGAAGTCAAGTTATGATATCAACATCAAACTGAAATCATAATTTGATTTCAGCTTACGCAATTGACAAATTTTGATTTCATTTTGCTGTACATTTGCTTATTGCTCATTGCCTTAGCAGAACATCAAATTGAACACTTGATTTGTTATCAACATGAAAAATTTATATCAAATTGAGTTTTCAGTTTGTTCTCACTGATAGCAGAAATAGTTTTCAATGTGATGTCACAGGAAGATTTTGGAAGAATTTTGATATTTTAACCGTTAAAACGACTAAAACGACAGCAACCTGTGTAATCATAATCAGCGAAATCACAACATCAAATTTAGATTTCCATTTGATCTCAGACTTTGCTCGGGATTCTTTACAATTCTTCCTAAATATTTAACCACATGTACATGAGTTTCCTTTGACATGATTTAAAATTGAAATTCTCCCTAGGAATGTATGAGTTTCTAAAGTAAAAAATGTTAAAATGTTTTGCTTAATTCTCTAGGAATGCTCCCAGAGATTTTATTCAATTCTTAGCAGAAATCCTTTAAACAAGTTCATGCTATTCAATTCTCATGGAATCATTTTCATTTTTTAACCATCCTCATTGCCTTGGAATACTCCTTGGAATGCTTTGGAATAATCGCACTCACACTCATAACGCCAAAAAATCATTCCAGCTTTAAACTCATAAAACGCACTCAAACGTCAATTGATAGCATGCCTACTAGAGTGTTTCAAAATAGGTCAATCATGGAATAATAGTTTGGGGGGTTAAAAACACCCTGCCAAAATTTGAAGTAATTTGGTTCACGGGAAACCCTCGTTCAAAGGGCTTGAAGTTTGTATGGGGAAAATCGACAAAAATGTAATGCTCTAGGTGGCGTTGTAGCTGGTCAATGTTCTTCATGTACACAATGTAGAACTTTTAGAGTATAGGTAACATGTGAATCCGAGTTAACCCCGAACAGTTATTAACGTTTCAAATGAACACTGCCTGCCTTACTTCTAGGGAGGGCCTAACGCGCCTTTTGCGGTTTTGACGTAGGACTACGTCTTTGATTTCTATATGGGGGTACACTTTGTGAAACCGAAAATGGAACATGTAACAAATTAAGAAAGATTTTAAACGTTAATAACTCAGCTGCCCCTGGTCCAATTTCAATAATTTTATCACCAATCGATCAGAGATATGACTACGCATCGACATGCTTCTAAATGTTGATTTTCAGCAAGAAACTATTGAAAAACTGGTAAATGTCCAGCATTGTCCAAAAGCGTCGATTTAACTAACAAATGCACCAATTACCTACATGCATATGCTGCTTCCCCAGCACAGTCGTCAGAGAGTAGTAAGTAGACGAAACAAGTCGAAGTGGCATTCGCCTCCGATCCTCGGGCGCGTGCAAATAGGGAGGATGGAATTGCGTAATATTTTGCACACTCATCGCCATACTCAGAACCACACGTTCCCAACGACTACACCACTGTGTGGTGGTGTTCGGTCGTCGAAATTAGTAGCAGCAGTAGCAGCAGTAGCAGCAGTAGTAGTGCTTCCGGCGTGTGGCGTTGAAAATTGTTCTCCAGTAACAACGAAAGGCTGCCTGCAAGCAGCGAGCTGCAGAGCCCACATAAGCAACCATCAAAGGAGGAAGAAGCTGCACCGCTATCCTATGGATCGGAATCAGTAGCTCTTCGTGAGTCGCTGCGGGTCGGTCATCTATGCCATGCGTGTCACCCTCGCTCCAAACGACATACAGCTCGACAGCCTCATCCGTGTTGAACACCCAGCTCAGAATTACTCAACCATCACTACAAAACGGTCCTTTTCAGGGCCACCAAAAATTTGTTAAAGAGTATTATTTGGAAATTGGTCAAGGTCATCAGTTCCCGCAAGCAGCTAGCTATCAAGGCTCAACCTGTCTATAGAAGGTGTGGAATTGTAGGCCTGAGTATATTGGTGCAATTAGTTTTTCCTCGGCTTTCATTCCGCACGATTCGTTTCTTTCGTTTAATCAATCACCCTTGTAGTGACGTCGAAAAGATTGTTTCAATCGGCGCTTACATATGAAATTTAATGTGGATTAAAGAATTTTTTGTATGTTATGTTTATGAATGGTTTGCCACTAAATGTTGAGATAATTTATTGATTGTTGAATTATCACACTGTATACCATGAAAAAGCAGCCTGTTTTTGAGTTTTGAGTTTTAAATGGTGAATTAGCTGATCATTGCTTCTAAGATCGCTTGCCAAATCAGTTATTTTTTGGCAAACGTTGGAAGTTTCTGCTTCCTTACTTCCTCTGGAACATCAAACTTGTGCTCGGCGGTGAAGAACAGTAGCTGCCGGAAGTCCGCCTTGACGTAAGTCTCATCATCCATGATGAGACAATGAGGCTTCGTCAGCATCTGGATGTACAGTTTCCGGGCGCGTGACTTTCTCACCGATTTGATGCCTTCTGCACTTTGTACGTATGCAGCCCCTCCCGATCATTGGGTCTCTGAACGAAAGACTTGGACAGATTCATCTTTTTGGCCACATCGCTGACCGAAGGATTGGGATTCCGCTTAAACGTTTTCACGACACGCTTGTGATCCTGATCACTAATAGAACATAAATTCTGTCCGCATTTCTTCATTTGTTCGATGCTCAGAGTTTCGTAGTAACGTTTAATCACACGACTCACCGTTGACTGCACGATTCAGAGATGTTTTCCGATTTCCCGATGAGAGAGCGGAGGATTATCCAGGTGCTTGCGCAAAATCAATTCGTGACGTTTGATTTTGAAATTTTGAAAAATATTACAAAACTACAGCTGGGTGCTTCAAGCTCAACGAAATGTTTAAACAATCGGTGATATCGAAGGAACCTGGAAGCCAGAAGCAATCGTTTAATTCCATCTCAGTAGTCCTTCTTATTTGACTTTTCATTTTTCTGTTTCTTTATCAAACTGTCCTTCAAATAAACCACACGTTAATTGGAAGAGCTCTGCCCTCACTCATAAAAGGTTATGGGCACCTCTACGAGAGAAGCTGTGTGCGGTATTCCGCAGTTCAATGGTGGTTCCGGATTTCAGCACTGGAGCTTCAGAGTCAAGATGTCCCTGGATTCCGTGGGAGTATTGAACACTTTAACTGAAGAAGCACCGGCAGTAGCAGCTGAAAAGGTGAAATTTGAAGAGGCAGACCGGAAGGCCAAGTCATATATTGTCAGCTTCCTGGCGAATGAATGTCTGGCGATCGTCTGCGAGAAGAAGACGGCCAAGGAAATGTGGAAGGCACTCGAGAACACCTTTGCGAAGCGGTCAATTAGCACTCAAAACCTGGTGAGAAAGTAGTTGAATCGTCTGAAGTTGAGAGATGGTGATTCGATGAGGGCGCACTTGCTGGTGTTCGAAGACTTGATCCGGTAGCTGAAAACCGCTGGGGCGAAGGTCGAGGAAGCCATAGGCGTAGCCAGATAGGGGCAGGGGGGGGCGACTGCCCCCCCTAAACTCGGCAACACAAAGGCTTTCGAGGAAATGGCGTTCGGTGAAATGGCATTCGGCCAAATTTTCCATGGTAATTTTTTTTTCGCCCCTCCCTAGCCCGAAACCTGGCTACGCCCTTGGAGGAAGCTGATTTGGTCGTTTCGCTGTTCCAGACTCTTCCGGATGCGTATGACCCCTTGGTGATGGCCTTGGAAAACATTCCTGAGGAAGAGTTGCGTTTGGAGATCGTGAAGCAACGCTTAATGGCGGAAGAGCTGAAAAGAACCGAACGTCACGAAGACTAAGGTGAGATCAAGGCTGCGGCATTTTCTGGAGAGAAGAAACGCAAGTCTACGAAGTTCCAAGGCAAGTGTCACAATTGTGGAAAACGTGGCCATTTGAAGAAGGACTGTCGGCAGAAAAGCGGTGAAGCTAATTCGGTAGATCAACGGAATGCAGTAAGTTTCATTGCAAGTCGCAAGATTGAAAAGGCACCAAGTAGAAAGGTGATATTCAAGCTCGATTCGAGTTCAAGCGACCACCTAGCAGTGATGGGCAACTGAACCAACCGGTGTGCACCGTGTGCTGGTTCGTGTTCAAAAAATACTCCTGTGTTTATGTAAGCGTGTACCCTGGTTCGGTTGAGCTTTAGTGTACCAGTGTGTTCTAAATCAAAACCGTGTGCCGGTTTTCGAGTTGATGTTCAGAACCGCAGCTTGAAAACCGAAAACCGGTGTGCTAGAATTTTGGTTTTGGTACACGAGATATAAACCGTGTGCAGGGTTCAATTATATTTTACCAAAACCGGGTATACCGTTCTTGGTTCGGAACATTGGCAAGAATTAAATAGCAGTGCTCCCAAAAAGGTGAGTAAAATATTTGTACCAAGCGACAGTTATTAATTCAATTGCCAAATATTATGATAGACAATATTGGTAGCGAAGGAACTAGAAATCATTTTGAAGTCTGAAAAATACTCTTCGATATGGGTATTTTTGGAGTCCGCGTGACGCCTGTTGTCTGGAAATCGATAACCGATACCTTCTTGAAATCCAGAAGGCGGCATCCTGTTGCAGATAAACTGAGAAATCCTGTCAAATACCCTTCGATATGGGTATTTCTGGAATCGGGGTGACGTATAAATACCGGAAATCATTGCCAGACACCATCTTGAAATCCAATATGGCGGCTTCCGGTTGTAGGAAAACTGGAAAATACTAGCAAATACGCTTCAATATGGGTATTTTCGGAATGGGGATGACCAATTTAGACCGGATATCAATGTCAGACACCATCTTTAAATCCAATATGGCAACTTCCGGTTATAGGAAAACTGAGAAATAGTAGGAAATACCCTTCAATATGGGTATTTTTGGAATCAGGATGAGGTTTATAGACCGGATATCAATGTCAGACACCATCTTGAAATCCAAGATGGCGGCTTCCGGTTATAGAAAAACTGGGAAATAATGTCTTTCAATATGGGTATTTTTGGAATCGAGATGACGTATAAAGACCAAAAATCAATGTCTGACGCCATCTTGAAATCCAATATGGCGGCTTCTGGTTATATAAAACTGGGAAATAATGTCAAATATCCTTCAATATAGGTATTTTTGGAATCGGGATGACGTATAGAGACTGGAACTCAATGTCTGACGCCATCTTTAAATCCAAGATGGTGGCTTCTGGTTGTAGAAAAACTGGGAAATACTAGCAAATACCCTTCACACTTCGAACAGCTTCTACAAGTTTCGTCGGTCAACCAGCCATCAACATCTCGGCATGAACCGCCAAGAGTGCGACGCATCACTCGCGTCAATTCTGAGGCGCCATCCCTACCGGAGATCGAAGCTGCTATCCGAACCATGAAATCCAACAAGGCTCCCGGGGTCGATCGCATATCAGCAGAGATGCTCAAAGCTGACCCCATGCTATCTGCACAAATGTTGCATCAACTATTCTGCAATATCTGGGACACCGCGACTTTTCCGGCTGACTGGATGCAGGGCGTCTTAGTGAAGGTCCCAAAGAAGGGGGACCCAACTGTATGCGATAACTGGCGTGGCATTATGTTACTGTGTTGTGTTCTCAAAGTTCTATGCAAAGTTATCCTCAACCGGATACAGGAGAAGATCGACGCGACTCTCCGACGGCAGCAGGCGGGATTCCGTGCTGGAAGATCCTGTGTGGACCATATTGTCTCGCTCCGCATAATCTTGGAGCAGGTCAACGAATTCCAAGAGTCCCTTTACTTGGTTTTCATTGACTACGAAAAAGCTTTCGACCGACTCAACCACGAAAACCTGTGGGGCGCCCTAAGGCGCAAGGGAGTTCCGGATAAAATCGTCAACCTCATCGAAGCTCAGTATGAGGCTTTCACGTGCAGGGTGCTGCACAACGGAGCCCTATCTGACCCTATTCGGGTAGTCGCTGGAGTGAGGCAAGGATGTATTCTATCACCGCTACTGTTCCTCATCGTAATCGACGAGATAATGGTTGGTGCGATCGACCGTGTGCCGAACCGTGGGTTGCTCTGGCAGCCTATTACAATGGAGCATCTAAACGACCTAGATTTGGCGGATGACGTTGCTTTAGTATCACAACGGCGTTCTGACATGCAGAGTAAGCTCGACGATCTCGCCGAACGCTCCTCAGCGGCAGGTCTCAACATCAACGTCAGCAAGACTAAATCGTTGGATATCAACACGGGAAATCCATCCAATTTTACGGTAGCTGGTCAGGAAGTGGAGAAGGTTGAAAGTTTCCAATATCTTGGCAGCCAGATAGCGTCGGACGGCGGAACCAAGAGTGACATAGGTGCACGGATCAAGAAGGCAAGGGCTGCTTTTGCGAGTTTACGAAACATCTGGAAGTCAAATCAGATTAGTCTCCGCACGAAGATCCGAATTTTCAACTCTAACGTGAAATCTGTACTGCTGTACGCTAGCGAAACATGGTGCGTATCAGCGGAGATCACACAGAAGCTGCAGGTGTTCATCAACCGATGCCTGCGGTATATAATTCGTGCTTGGTGGCCTCACAACTGGATTTCGAATGCCGAGCTCCATCGACGGTGTCACCAGAAGCCGATATCGACAGAAATTCGGGAACGTAAGTGGAGGTGGGTTGGCCACACTCTACGGAAGAGCGGAAATGAAATCTGCAAACAAGCGCTGGATTGGAATCCAGGCGGACATCGCAGCAGAGGCAGACCCAGGGGCTCATGGCGGCGAAGCCTAAACAAGGAGATTAAGCAAGTCGACCGGAATTTGACCTGGGCCCAGGTCAAGGCGAAAGCAAACAATCGCCCAGGATGGAGATCTTTCACGTTGGCCCTTTGCGCCAGGGATGGCGCTCAGGACACTTAAAAAAAAAAAAAAACCCTTCAATATGGGTATTTGTGGAATCGGGATGACGTATAAAGACTGGAAATCAATGTCTGACGCCATTTTGAAATCAAAGATGGCGGCTTCTGGTTATTTAAAAACTGGGAAATAATGTCAAATATCCTTCAATATGGGTAGGCTTCTATAAAAGGAAGCCGCCAGCTTGGATTTAAAAATGGCATCAGACATTGATTTCTGGTATATATACGTTATCCTGATTCCAAAAATACCCATATTGGAGGATATTTGGCATTATTTCCCAGTTTTTATCCAACCAGAAGCCGCCATCTTGGATTTCAAAATGGCGTCAGATATTGATTTCCGGTCTCAAGACGTCATCCTGATTCCAAAAATACCCATATTGAAAGATATTTGGCATTATTTCCCAGTTTTAATCTAACCAGAAGCCGCCATCTTGGATTTAAAAATGGCGGCAGACATTGATTTCCGGTCTCAAGACGTCACCCTGATTCTGAAAATACCCATTTTGAAAGGTATTTGACAGGTGTTTAAAGGTGTTTAAATTTTTTTCTATAACCGGAAGCCGCTATCTTGGATTTCAAGGTGACGTTGGTTGACGATTTCCGATCTCCACGTCACACCGATTCTGGAAATACCCACATTGCGTAATACATCATTTGAATTCACTGTTTTTCTGTATTCAAAAACCGCTATTTCGACTTGACACTGCATAATATTATTCATCAAATACAATTTCTGTTTCGTTATCTGCCATCACTGGCAATTCTGAATAATGCGCACCACGCACATAAACACACAACAGTACCGGATCGGTTCTTGAATTCAAAACATCATCCTTGTGAACACAGAACACCGGTACTGGAAAATCAGAACCGCACCGTGTGCAGCGAACTGGTGAACACGGTGAGGTGTTACTTGCAACTACCAAACCGAACCGACAGCAGCACCATACACTCGGTACAACAGATCAGCACATTGGTTATGCTTTAGAAAACCGTACCGGTGCTGTACCGGTGTTTTGCCCATCACTGCCACCTAGTGAATGATTTGGCAGTATTCTCGGAAATTCGCAAGATGAAGCAACCCATTGTGATTCAAGTAGCGAAGGACGGAGAAACACTGGTATCAAAAACGGTTGGAACCATCGTCGGAAGCAGTAACAAGAACACGTCGTTGAACATGAAGGATGTTCTCTATGTCCCCGAGCTTCGCGACAACCTGATGTCCGTTAAAAAGTTGGCGTTGTGGTAATTTTCTGCGGTTCCGTTGCGGTTCTCAAGAAAAACAACGAAGTCATTGCTACTGTGAACTTGAGAGGAAACCTGAAGGTAGACATTCCAGTGTCTTCGGCAAATATGTGTCAAACTGAAGCGACCAATTTGTGGCACCGAAGGCTTGGACACCTGAGTCAACAGGGAATGAAAGCGATCATAAATAACAATCTTGTGGATGGTGCTGATTTCAGAGCAGACAAGCTGGCGTTCTGTGATGCGTGCGTGTAAGGGAAACAATGTCGTGAACCATTCAACGGCACACGCCCGAGAGCAACAAGGCCGTTGGAAAGAATTCATTCGGACGTATGTGGACCAATCGAACCTACTGCATGGGATGGTTCGAAATATTTTGTTTCCTCCATTGACGACCATACCCGTTTTGCAATGCTGTTCCTGATGAAGAGGAAATCGGAGGTGTTTGATCGATTCCGCGACTACGAAGCAATGGTAACGGCGCAATTCAACATGAAGATCTCGAAACTAACAATACAGGGTGATTCAGAATAACTGTCACCGATTTCACAAATATGCAATTCTCAATGGGTAAAATGGGTATATGTTCAAGTAATTTTGTTTTAAGTGTGTACAAATATCAGCTTGTATTGATAGTAGGATTTGAAATTTCATTCGTTTGTGATTTCAAGCAGCCATTGACGTCAAAATGGAGAATGGCATAAACTTTTAAAACAATCGTGTGTTATATTTTAGAAACTGAAATCTCTTCGAAACAATGTAACATTTATTTTTGCATCATTATAGAGGTGCAAAGGAACCATGCTTGGAAAATCCGTTCAATATCAGAGCTTAAAAGCATCACCAAGACTCAAAAAGTGCTTGAACTAAAGCGTGCATGCCAACTGTGGTTATTTTTCATGACAAATGTGGCTGGTAATTAAGGTAAAGGGAGAGAGATTTGAAATAAGTTATGCTATAAGAATATCTGGAATATAATGATATCAAAAATTTATGCAAGCGTTCAATCGTTATGACCATTTCTAAAAGGGACAGTTATTCCGAATCACTCTGTAGATCAAGGCCGTGATTATCTTTCTAACAACCAAAAGCGTTTTTACTCACAGAAAGGTATCCAAATCGAACCAACCGTTGCTTACACGCCTCAACAAAACGGCAGTGGGGAAAGGTTCAACCGAACCATTGTTGAGAAGGTCCGCACGATGTTAATCGATTCTCAAGTCCCGGAAAAGATGTGGTCAGAAGCTGTCATTACTGCCGTGTACCTGGTGAACAGAAGTTCTGAATGCTGGTACGGTCAGAAGCCAAGTCTAGAAAAACTTCGAATTTTCGGATGCAAGGCGTTCGCTTGGATTCCCAGCCAACATCGAAAGAAATTGGATGCCAAGAGTCATGAAACCGTCATGGTTATGCACCAAACGGCTACCGACTGTGGTACAAGAAGTCAAGAAGAATTATGATTGCTCGTGACGTGAAGTTTCACGAAACCTGCTTTCCCTACAAAGCTAATCCTGAAAATCAAGCAGATACACCACTCGTTGTAGTACCGTACGAGCAAGAGGGGGAAGTCGTTCGTGATTCAATGGAACCGTCACCTGAAGAGAGGCCGATGTCACTCCGATTGCTGATGATGCAGACGTTTTGGAGGCGGATGATACCGGAGCGCTCCCATCGCAACTAGAACAACTCGAGTCCGAAGGACAAGCGATGTTGAGGCACAGCGAACGGGAGCGCAAGCTTCCCGGTAAGTTGTTAAATTTCTTCACCGTTGACAGAGCAACTTCTGCTGGCTCGTATTCCACAGATGCTCCTCAATGCTACAGTGACATCGAAGCCCGCTGCGATCGTATGAAATGGCTGGAGGCTGTTGATGACGAATTGCGATCCATGGAGGCGAACGGTGTGGAGGCGAACACCCTGTCCACGTGGCGTGAAACCTCTCAAATCCAAGTGGATATTCCGTGTGAAGGAAGACGAAGATGGCCAGGCCGCTCGATATAAAGCCAGACTAGTAGCGAAGGGCTACCTGTAGCGTTATGGAATTGACTTCGAGGATACATATGCACCGGTGGCGAAGTTACCAACCATCCGGACTGTGCTAGCTGTAAGCGTCCACAACCAGTTCCATTTCCATCAGATGGACGTTAAAACTGCCTTCTTGCATGGAGATTTGAAGGAGGATATCTATATGGGTATTCCTGAAGGCGTCCAGGCTCCAGCAAATATGACCTGCAAGTTGCTGAAATCATTGTATGGAAAATTCAACAGTGAACTAGTCAAGATGGGTTTCAAGCGGTCCCGCCATGACTACTGCCTATACACACGATGCGAAGAAGGAGAAGAGCTGTACGTTGTACTCTATGTGAACGATTTGCTAATCGCAGGGAAGAAATTGGAATCCATCACACGTATGAAGGAGAAGCTTTAGACTGTGTTCAGCATGACTGACTGTGGAGAAGCACGCCACTTTCTGGGAATGAAGATAGCGTACGATCGGCAAACAGGAGTTCTTCAACTTTCGCAAGAGGCGCACGTGGCAAAAGTCTTGGAGCGTTTTGGACTGGCTGAATGCAATCCCGCTAAGTCACCAATGGAGAAGGGACTGCAATTGCAACGAGAGGGGACGCCACTGAGAACCCTACAGGGAGCTACTAGGCAGTTTAATGTATATTATGCTGTGCGTTCGGCCGGACATCTGTTTTCCAGAAGGGTATCTGGGGCGCTACCAGCAAAGACCAACAGAAACACACTGGCAGTACTTGAAGCGGATCGTTCGTTACCTGAAGGAAAGTGCCAATGCTGTATTTAAGTTCGAACGCAATGACGACCGTCCGTTCGTTGTATTTGCTGATGCTGACTGGGTGGCCGACAATCAAGATCGAAAATCAGTCACGGGATACGTCTTTAAGGTGTTTGGATCAACGGTATCATGGTGCAGCAAGCAGCAAACTACAGTTGCTATTTCGTCAAGTGAATCCGAGCATGTAGCTCTGAGCGCCGCTACTGCAACAATCCCTGTGGTTATCTGGAGTACTTGAAGTTATGAAGGTTAAGGATCCGAAAACACCTGTCACCATATTCGAGGACAACAGAGGCTGTATTGGAATGGCGAATAACTTGGAGACGAAACGAAGCAAACACATTGATGTTAAACACCATTTCATCAGGGATCATATTGCCGAAGGACGCATCCAAGTGGAATCTATTGGTACTCGCGAACAATTAGCTGACATATTCACCAAGCCATTGGACTCTGAACGCTTTCAAGAACTACGGATGAGTCTAGGGCTACACGATTGAGAGGCGATGATATCGAAGAAACCTGGAAGCCAGAAGCAATCGTTTAATTCCATCTCAGTAGTCCTGCTTATTTGACTTTTCATTTTTCTGTTCCTTTATCAAACTGTCCTTCAAATAAACCACACGTTAATTGGAAGAGCTCTGCTTTCACTCATAAAAATCGGTAACCGAGAAGGACCATCAGGGTACCCGATTGAAGCGATTGGATGGGGAGAGTGTTGCTAACATTTCGTGGATTGAGGGTGGACTCTTCTCCCCGTCTATTGAGATATTCTTCTACTCGGTGGATTGATTATTGTTCTGGATATATGAACTAACTTCTGGAAGGAGATTCACGATCACTCCCGTGGATTTCGCGTAAGTGTCTCAGCTTACGGGTCCATTGCATCGTTTTTGGCCCTTCACACAGTTGTATGATGAGAACGAAAACAAATCATGGTCAAGTCACAACTGCCAAAAATAGTTTTATTCTGTGTTATGATTTACTTGAGTGAGTTTTTACTCTCGATAAATTCACAGAAGAAGCTATTGCTTACAATTGTGACTTTGGTCCTTATAAATCAACAGATTGGACATTCAAAATTCAGCGGCATTTCAGAATCCTGGATTAGCTAAATTAAGTATAAAGGTCTTTGGGCAAATGTTCAGCAAATTTCCCTCATGCATCCAGAATCGCATTCGTTGTCGTTACTTTCGAAACAAATCATCCACGGTTCAAAATCTGCCGGGATTGCACAAATGAAAAGTCAACCGTTGTTGTCGCGTATTCGCCGTCTGTCATTGGCCGGCAGCGACGTCGCCGTTATTTGTTACGTGTACGCCGAACGGGTAAACAGCGATGATTTATTTGCATCAGGATGCATTCCACATCCGTTCGTGGGGCGGCTTTAGCTTGCTGGCACCAATCGATACGGCTGAAGGCCAACAGTGGAGTTATTTTTGATTTGCTATTCATGCCTGCCTGCCACGGTCATTGTGGGGGTGGCGGTGAGTTGTTGTTCGATATTGATGTTTTATGGTATCTTGTCAGAGAGGTTTGAAACATTCGATGGATTTTCACCCCGTTCCTGGTGTTTCAGATATTGAGATAAATTAATATTGCACTACCGAAGGTCACTTGGAATGGATTTTTCATTGGACTACGCGGTGAACTGGCGTGAAGTCCATGTCAACATATTCACCGATAGCCATTTGTTGTTCCAGGCAAGAATCACCGCAGCTGTGATTTATTAAAAATTCTCGTGTGATTTATTAAAACTATCGAACAATCAAGTCTTAGAATCCAGGAACAAGCCTCACACGGCTGGGCTTTCTTATTTGATTAAGGAAGATACATCACCTACCAACGATTCGTTACTCCATTCATTTTCCCACATCATTTGCCAACCCGTATCACACAAAAACACCGCTCTAATTGACTCGTAGCGCATTAATCTCACTCCGTCAAACGAAGTGCCAGACATTTGTTAAGCGACCCGACCGAGCGGCTAATCAACTCACTCTGTCACTCACTCTGCCTAAGCTCAACCCTGCCGGAAAAGAAAGATTGCAATCAATTCATTTCCGCCTTCGGATCAACCAAAACAACACTCAGCTGCTCGGTTGAGGCTACTAACATGACACATTCATTAACTTGCGCCCACAGACCTGAGCCAACCCTCGTTCTTCATGGGTTAAAGAAGTTAGTTTCTTTTGATCCTCTAAGTACATACGTATATTAGCTAATCCCCTTCGCATGTTAGACGATCATTATTTACCCCGAGCGCACGCCGCTGTCGCGTTCGTTGATGAAAGAATTTGACCGTAAGAAGGTTCATGTAGGCACCGATGACGACGATTAAAGAGGAAATTCAGGAAGGAAAAGGGCGTTTGATTGTGTGCGCTACTTGGTTGGGGGTTGGTAGGTCGTCGTACGTCGTCCGGTCTTATCGAGGATGGCTATCTTAATCGCAAATGACGGTTGGATGGGCTTTGCTAGGAACTGCAACGTACAGCAAAAAGGAAATCGCATGTAAACAACCTCCGATGAACTGTTTAATGCGAACGGGATGAACTGTGTGGAGGGATGTGTGTGGTAGGGGTGAATGTTTTTTTGCGGTAGTTGAGTCATCAAGGGTTGAGTAAACTGGGGAAGTTAAAGCAAGTTGGAGCAGTGCACCAATCAATTTGACAAGCAGAGGAATGTTGACTAAACGTGAACATTAAATGTTCATTATTCATTAGCCTAATTCAAAGAGTTATGTATCGGAATCGATCTCAGAGCGTTCAGATTATTGACTCCGTGATTTGCTCTCACGTCTGTCAATGCTTGGAATATCGAACGGCGTATAAGAACCACTCGTAGTACCTCATGTAGTACGATAATCATTAATAAGTCATACTTATTGAATGCATAGCACATGCCCAGTTTTAGGTAAATTATTCACGAATCTTATTCATTGGATCTCCCGGAGACAATAACCTCGCATGAGATTATCATGCATGTTCAAGCACTCACATACATAATGCTTATGCATGTTGGGTTAGTTTTCCATACACTGATGTAAAAACAATTGTAATAACAATTAATAACGCCAAAATATAACGCAATCAATGTTTGATCTTGAAAACGCATCGGTATTTTTGTACAGTTGAATTTTGCAAGACAAAACTCATAGGCGAATAAAATCACGCATGTGATTTGAGATTTAGAGTTCATGCCTCACTGCTCATCGAAGGAGGTTGTAATTTATCCCAAGATCTTCTGCTCAGTCAGCAAAACCGGTCACTACTAGAACACCGAGCTCGTTCGTTAACAACCAATCACTACGAATAAAGATCGTTCAAACCCCGAAATCATGTGGTCATATTATGAAAGAGATGCGTAAACAAGACTATGAAAATCAATGCGACACTCGCTACAATGCAATGATTGAACCTTGTTGAGTATGCAAAAGCGGTCACCAAGAAGCCTCTGAATCCATCGTTTCACAACCCGAGTAGACAAGAATATCAAGTCAATAACAAGTTTTACTTTTAAAATTGGTGAACAGAACATCAATAATTGCTATTAATTTGATTGATATAACATGTATCAATGCCCCGTAACGTGGGTAGATCACCTTTTCGTGGTACGTTACAGGATGTAAGATCTACCACCGATTCCTAGTCCTGACTACTTCAAACTAGGGGAACAGGATTTTTTAGTAATCCAAGGAACACATCTTAGTCCTTGTTACTTTTAATGCCTTCTTTGATAGTGACAAGACTCGGCTTTGTCTACCGAGGATGATCTTGACACAAGGAAAAAAAAATGAGATAGTTGTCTTCATCTATGTGATTCCTAGTCTTCTATTCGTTGTTCCCTAGTTTGAAGTGGTTAAGACGAGGGTTCTGATGCATGGTCATTATCGGTGTCATACCTTAATTTTGTTGCTAAGGAATCCAATTTTGACTGACACAGGGGCGCGCCTTTGGAGGGTGTTTCAACACTCCGAAGGGTATAAATAGCGGGACCTTTCAATTAGAGTCGGATCCTTGCGATAAATGCAAGAGTGGCAACTGTAAAAAAATCGAATACTTCATCATTTCTCAATAGTGATGGAGTAATACGACACGCACTAAACTAAGGACACGGGATATACTACAATAGATCAATTTACTGGTCGCAGTAGTGTTAGGTCCCGAACAAAGAAAAAAAAAACATGTAAAATAGGTTGAATGGATGTTATGTCGCCCTTAATGCCCTAATTTGGGCCCATACATTATTACAGAAATCGACTAAATTTTCAATAGTGACGAAAAATGTCCATTACTACCGTCCCAATGACGCGCTCATCTAGATAAAATTGATAAATAGCAGATTTTTAGCGATGGGCCCAATCTAAGATCCATAGGAAAACATTAGAGCCATTTACTCTATATAAAATAATTTAAAAAAATAAATGGGACCATAGCTGAGTAATACCAAAGTCAGTTGTTGACATATCTACAGAATAACAAAAATCATTGTAAGTTAAAATCACATTTTTTTCTTTTATCTCGTCAAGCTATTGGATTGTTGTTTAAAATTAGAGGGAAGTTTAACGCCCGAAAAACAAAATGTTTTTGACCCTTATTGTTTTTTCTAAAAATATTGGGAAAAATTATCAAACATTCAAATAAATCAATTTTTTCCTTAGATTCCTGACAAAAATTACATGCAAACATTTTTTTCTATCTCATCATGATAAAAATTGTACCCTCTGGAAAACCAAAAGATCGATGTTTTAAGGTTTTTGATTTAATTTTCATGCAATGAAGACTTACAAAAAAATTTTTTTCATGTGATTTTGATTGATTTTTTTTTAGATTTAAATCGTTTTTTAATATTTTTAGAAACATCACAGCGTAATTATTTTATTTGGAGTGGTGAATTTTTCCTTGAAAACATATTACTAAGTTTTTCTGCCATCAGACCATACTTTTCAATTCAGGATACCAAAATATCATAACAATAGTTAATCCCCGAGTAAAGGGGAATAGCAAAACAAGAGCAAAATAATATCAAATTTTTGGCATACTTTATTATTTTTTGTTAAATCATCCAGATAGTATTAACCCTTACCAGAGGTAAACAGAATAATCAATGCAATTTTTTCTCGGAAAATGGGATCCTAGTTTTCATTAATAAGGCCGGAACAAATATCAAGTTTTTCTTTTGTCACCACCCCCGCCACCAACTTAAATTTTTGGAATATCACCAAGGGGGAAATAAAACAAAACTTTCAGTGTTTATTTATTTTTCGCAAATTCATTTGGATCCATACCCATACTCGCTTTGCTAGATTTTATTATGTTGTTGTTGTTGTTGTTGTTGTTGTTGTTGTTGTTGTTGTTGTTGTTGTTGTTGTTGTTGTTGTTGTTGTTGTTGTTGTTGTTGTTGTTGTTGTTGTTGTTGTTGTTGTTGTTGTTGTTGTTGTTGTTGTTGTTGTTGTTGTTGTTGTTGTTGTTGTTGTTGTTGTTGTTGTTGTTGTTGTTGTTGTTGTTGTTGTTGTTGTTGTTGTTGTTGTTGTTGTTGTTGTTGTTGTTGTTGTTGTTGTTGTTGTTGTTGTTGTTGTTGTTGTTGTTGTTGTTGTTGTTGTTGTTGTTGTTGTTGTTGTTGTTGTTGTTGTTGTTGTTGTTGTTGTTGTTGTTGTTGTTGTTGTTGTTGTTGTTGTTGTTGTTGTTGTTGTTGTTGTTGTTGTTGTTGTTGTTGTTGTTGTTGTTGTTGTTGTTGTTGTTGTTGTTGTTGTTGTTGTTGTTGTTGTTGTTGTTGTTGTTGTTGTTGTTGTTGTTGTTGTTGTTGTTGTTGTTGTTGTTGTTGTTGTTGTTGTTGTTGTTGTTGTTGTTGTTGTTGTTGTTGTTGTTGTTGTTGTTGTTGTTGTTGTTGTTGTTGTTGTTGTTGTTGTTGTTGTTGTATCACCTTGTTCTTTTAAAGAATGAATTGGTACTTGACCAGTACGGCATGACAGGTCCTTGAAATCGGATCAGCCAGTTTCAGTTGTTGAAAACGGATTTCATCAAACATCATTCCTAATCTTGTTTGGCAACTCACTAGGTAAGCCACCTTAAATCTGATCGATCCTTCTTGTTCGTTGCAAACATCTTCGTCTTGTTCCAGCCAGATCACTACCAAGAACCATTTTCAGTGGGTCGTTATCCGACATTGTTACGATGTGCCCAGCCCACCGTTGTCACCAGATTTTTGCATTCGATCTAAATTTCTTAACTTACAAACCTGCTGCACTGATATTCAATGATTCACTTCTTTTCTACAGTGATTCAACAATTTCCAAGCTAAATCCAATCTTTTCAAAATCGGTTTAAATTTTTTAGAAGTGAAACCAAATAAGAAACGATTCCGGAAATTCCTTACTCTTCTTACACTTTCCAAAGGAGATTCAAAACTGAGTCTGAACTTTTTTGAAGTGAGTTCAAACTTTCGAATAAGTCATCAATATTTTTCAAACTGAATCTTAACTTTTCTGTTATGTTATTCAATCCTTTTTAAAGTTTTCAAAGCTTTCCTGAAGTGATTCAACATTTACCGAATCCAAGCTTTAAATAATTAGTTTCGCTTTTTCTGAAGTGAGGCAACATTAGCTGATTAATCCTTTTCCTAAATGAATCCAAGATTTCCTGTATTGATTCAACTTTTTCCGATCTGAAATCAAACTTATCAGAGCGGGTTTGACATTTTCCTAAGCAAGCTCCAGATTTTTGTTAAATGTTTTGGCATTTGGCAAGGACACAATCTTGTTTAGTGAAAGAAATTTTTCCGAAGTGAACCGACAATTTTTTTTAGCTTAAATTTTCCAAATGGTGTCCAACCTTTTCTGAAGTGGTTCAAAACCTTCCTTAGGGAGTTCAAACTTTTCTGTTGAGTGATTGTTAGTCCGAGCTTTCCTGAAGTGATTTACCTAACTTTAAACGTAGATTCCGCTCCCTTAGATCCCTTCCTCGTTCTTGTGATATTCACATTCTTTGAAAATTAGGCTGAGATTTTAAAGAATAGACTTTCGTGTGTTCATACCTGATGGTAGATTTTTTAAAGAAAGCACAATTGTTGAGAAAACTGGGTTTACATCCAAAAAAGTACGTATTTTTTATAGAAATTTGGGTTTCTTGATCAGCCTAGTTGGATTTTGGCTCCGTCCTTTGAAAAACAGGCTTAGATGTTATAGAATAGACCTTTGTGAGTTCATACGTGATGGTAGATTTTTTCGAAGCTTGGTTGGATTTCTGTTCAAATTTTGAAATTTGTGCTTGGACTTTATAAAATGGAACTTGCTGAATACCGGAAGGACGAACTTGGTTAATATTCACAAAAGAAGGTATTTCATAGAAAATTAATTTGTCTGTTTTTCCGAACTTAACGTTGGCTTCTATCTTTAAAAAATAGGCTTGTATTTTAAAAGATGTTGCTGAATCCATACGTGAGGGTTGAATTTCTTCAATTTTTGAGAATACCGAGTTTAAATTCACGAAAGTACGTATTTTCACAAAAACTCTGATTTTCTGTTCTGCCAAGTTGAATTTCGGCTCCGATCTTTGAATATAGACTTGAATTTTATAGAATGAACGAATCAATACGTGATGGTAAATTTTTTGAAGCATCCTTAATTTTTTAGAAAACTGGGTTTTAATTCTCAAAAGTACGTATTTTTTTTATAGAAATTTGGGTTTCTTGTTTAGCCAATTTGAATTTCGGCTCCTTCCTTTGAAAAATAGGGGTGGATTCTACCGAATTGCTGAATCCATACGTATTTTCATAGAAATTTGGGTTTTTTGTTCTGCCAAATTGCATTTTGGCTCATATCTTTGAAAAATAGGTTTGTATTTTTTTAGAATGGACCTTGCTGAATCCATACATGAATGTTGAACCGGGTTTGTAATTCGAAAAGGTTTTTTTTTTGTTTTCCTTTTCTGCTAAGTTGGATTTTGATACTGTCCTTTGAAAATTATGCTTAGATTTTATTTAATTAAGCACACTAAAACCCACTAAATTGACAAAACTATGTATTTTTGATAAAATTTGGTTTTTATACTCAGCCAAGATGGATCTTGGCTCCTTCCTTTGAATATTACGCTTGGATTTTGTTGAATAGACCTTCCTGAATCCATACGTCCAGTTAGATTTTTTTAAGCAGGAACAATTGTTGATAAAACTGAGTTATATTTGGATAAGGAGGAAGTATCGAAAACAGAACGTTTTTTTTTTCATAAGAACTATTACGTTTGTGGCATTCCGCTTGATGGTTTATCCGGAATTCATCAATACCCAAAAATCAATTGTTTTGATCTTATTCATCTACATTATTACCAATGTTTTTCTTTGAAAGGATACAAAAACTTATGCGCGAAATGTCATGTTGATAACTCGAGTGTTGCACATAATAAAGTCAACATTTGTGGCATTAGTGTCAAAAATCACGGCTTCAAAGAAGTATAAGGCTAAAGCAAAGGCTAAGAATAAATGTTAGCGTTTTAAATATACGGTTTGGATAGAATTTAAAACGAATTTTAAATGTTTAATTTTTTTTTTATCCCCCCCCCCCCTTCTTTACTGGTGCGAGCATCGAGTGACAAAAAAAAACCTGTGATTTGTTGCAGCCTAACTACCTAGTTGCTGGATAATGATCTCAATATTTTAATGCTTTAGCTTGTATTATAGAAAATTATTAATAAATGTTATTTTTTGTTCTTCTGATTGATAAAAAAAAATTATCAAATCTTGTGAGATCCAATCATATAATCTATGAACATGAAAAACTTCAAGTTGTTCTGAACACATTAGTGGTGAGAACTCATCCAAACTCGTCCGGCTAGCATTTGCAAGCTTTTTGAAAAATGTTTGTTTTCCATCATTTGAAAATTTGTTGTTGATTATTTTGTTCCAAATTGACTTAAAATCAATTCCTAGTACTTTTTACATTATATAAATGTATAATATCACTAAAACAGCTGTAAATAAGGAAGAGTGAGATGGATTAGTAATTTCTAGTTAATTCCACTACTTTATTTGCTTATCCTTGACAGATAGACGTATTTCGTCTACAATGTGCAGACTACTTCAGTGTCTTGTATTGATACTCGACTGAAGAAAATATCTTATCTTACCGAATATATATTAACCTAGGAACATTTTTACTTAGAAACTAGCAAAACTTTAATCTAATTTCCTGTAGAAACAGGTACTCCGTTGCTTACTCGTTGATGTGTTCTAGGTAGTAACTTGAAAAGCCATGTGTGTCCGTTTTCTTGATCCCTGTTGACTAAAGTTGAAATTCGTTGTTTATCAATCTCGAGGCTTTCTGCAACGTCCAATTTCCATAGTGTAGATACGGTTCATAAGATCGTGATGTCCTCCGTCGATAGTTGGTGCTCCTCTGTCAAGATGTGTTCTGCAACCTTTGATTTGAAATCATATGTCAGGCCTTTCCCCTCTTGCTTTTGGCCTTACTAACCTCCGCTATATGTTCTTTAAATCTAGTTGCTACAGTTCTCTTGGTTTGTTCTACATATACTTTGTTACAATGATTACAGTTTATTTTATGTACACCTGCTTTAGCTAGAACATTAAGGTTCAATTTACTTTGATGTATTTTATAAAAATTCAATAATTCAATGCGTCGAAAAGCATTATTTTAAATTTGCAAAAAGCTCGCGTCATTTTGTGTAAAATATCAAAAGGAATCGAATAGTGCAAGCTTTTGCAATCTGAAATAATGCGTCGGAAAAAAACTGCTTTTGAAATTTTCCAAAAAGCATCAAAGTAAATTGAACCTTAACTGGTCCTTTAGTGAATCCTAACAATGATTTTAACTAGGTATGTTTACTAGTGAAAACTAAATCGGAATTGTAATATCTTGATCAAATGGAACGGACACTCGTTTCAGGGGCTGCGGTGAGGGTTGTAAATAATCTCTTTTCTAGAATTCTCGCTTTTTTATCGATGATTGTCTGGATGGTATTTGTTGAGTCTCATTGTTTCAAAGATGTACTGTAATTCCTTAACCTTTTCCGTTTCGTTGAGTGGAAGACCCAAGTAACCAACAAGCCCGTTAATCGCCCTGTTTGGTATATTAGGCTGCTATACGACTGATATAAAGCTCGGAAACCCTATATTTACCTTATATCGCAAAAAGGGCGATTATCGGGAAGTAAGCGGGCTTTGTGGTTACTTGAGGAGTCAGCATCTGATAAATCATGTGATGGAAGGCGGCGATTTTTTACTGGGGCAAATGGTTGAAAGTATAGGGGCTATCTATTTTGGTGCTTGTTGGTTTCCTGTAAACTTCGTATTCAAATGAAGAAGAAGAAAATGACGATTCCCTCATGACAAAAAGATCGATAAATGCTAGTTTTCCGTCTTTTATATCCTTGTAAATTCTGTTGATCTCATCTAAAATTTGTGCAAGGGCTTCCCGTTTAACTACGCTGAAGATGTCGTCTACAAACCTCCACCAAAGGTTTGGTAATAGTCCTTTCTCCTTCAGATTTGTCTCCAAGTTAGCCATGCAAAGTTCACAAAAGAAGGAGGATAGGGGATTTCCCACTGGGGCTCCTTTCGTCTGCTTGTAGAAGTTACCTCGAAAAGAGAAATAGTTCTCTTTTATACAAAGGCGGGTCAGCTTAAGGTACGTCCGAACCTTGTTTCTCCATCCTGCATCTTCTCGTTATGTTAAAAGCCAGTCTTCCAAATGGTCGATCGCCTCCTTGATCGGTACACTGACAAAAAGAGCTGTGATGTCGAAAGATACCATAATCTCGTCCTCGTTGATGTATCCTGAAGATTGTAATTGCTGAGCGCACTTCTGGGTGTTACTCACTGCCTTACTCTGGAACTGATTCGGCATACTCTGGAACTCTTCAACTAGCCACCTCGGGTGTTGGCCGAACGCCATTTGGACGAGTGCCGTTTTGCTGAATAGGTCGTTTGGCCGAATGCCGTTTGGCCGAATACTTGAAAAGAGATTTCAAACTTTTTGAACACTACTAGATTCCTAAATGGCAGTCCTATGGATTTTTTTTACTCTCCACAATTCTCGTTGTTTGACGTTATAAATTTGGGATTTTTTGTTAAATTGTATATTGTAAAACTGAAAGTTTATATTGTCGATGAATTCATGATTCTTTTAAATATCTGCTATTAGTTATGTTAATATTATTTTTAGCCAACCCTTTTAACATGGGTATTTCTTTGGAGTTTTGATGAGGCAGCTTGTCATAACATTAAGACAGATCAGAATTTAAAAAAAAAGTAGATTTCTCCTTCTATCAAACATGAGCAGTTCCTTAGAGATTTGTTGTTCGGCAGTCGGCCAAATGACCCGGAACCCCACTACGCTAGTTTGTGGGTAGGAGAATCAACTGCAAACACGATATCTCGCATTTTATTCCCCCCCCCCCCCATTTGTGGACTTTGGGAAGACCTTTGATCCAGGGTAGAATGGGATTGGATTCCCGTAAACAACCTGCTCCATCTCCTAATATTGATTTTCACTCCTTCAGTGTTTTCTTCACGTGTTTCACCATGTTCTGTAAGGGGTCAACTCGAAGCTGCCTGCCTGCAATCTTCGTTGTCATCTGATTGTCGTAATCGTCCTTGTCCATGATAACGTCCGCGTTGCCCTTGTCTGCTTCCACTGCGACTTTGTTCCTGTCCTGTCTCGTCCGTGCGATGTGATAGTCCTAACCGTATTCTGTGATGACTGCCTCCACGTCAATGATGATCTTCTCCACATCTGACTTGGTTGTAGCCGCGTATCCTAGCCCCTTGTTGAGGGGTGTCAATTGTTCTTCGGTGAATGCGGTGGTCGATCGGTTGACAACCAACCCATCAATGGCGTGAACCCTCGGCGTTGTGGTGATGGTGGATAGGATCTGCTCACCCGCTCGGTGTGTCATCCGTCTCCGTTGAGACTCGTGTCGTAGGCTGTTTAGCTTCCTATCGTGCAGTTTCCGTTTCCTATCCGATTCGCACTCCTCCGCTACCTTGGCCCTAGACAAAAACTCCTGGAATTTAATTGGATACTTCTTGGCCAATTCGAGTTTCGAGTTTCAATCCAGTTTGCTGTATAGTCGTCTGATGCTATCCTTGATGAACTCTGCTACCATTCACCATATTTTTGGCATTTCTTCAGAAATGTAACGCCTTTATGAAGCCATGCAATGGTCTTCTTCAATCGGATGAATTGGTTTGGCTCGAACGGCTTGGTTACCACAATGAATCCTAATGAAAGTGGGTGTTAGGGTGGGACAAAATTCAAATTCCAGTTCCAGTATGATTTCCGGGGGCCTTCTGGGTCCTAGAATAACTGTGTAAAATTTCAGGTTGGTCGGTGGAACTATATTTTAGCGCCAGCGGTTTTAATTTTACGTAGGATTTTCTATGGGTAAACTTACTTTTTCAAATAAAAATCTGGTGAGGTCACCCATTGTCCTCTAAAAATAAATCAACCCAACAATTTCCTAGAAAATTTGACAAGGAAACTTTTTTTCCAAGACCGCAAAACGATCCGACGCTTGTAGAAAAAGTTATTCAGCCATTACTGATTGCTAACCAAACGAACTGCTCATTATTCTTTTTTTTCTAGCAGCACTGCCAGCTGCTGCCTGCTGATGTCTGGGCTAGGCAGTCACGTTGTGTGGGGGTTCACTCAGCATGGAGGAAAGCCGATATCATGCGCAAATAATCTTCGATTTTGATGAAACTTTACACAGATTTCCGATTTAGTACAACAATTATGTTTCACGGGGGTCATTTGGAAACAAGCGTGATTTTTCACAACGGTGTATTTGCTTTGGCGCACAATTTATTCAAACCTTATCAGTCGATGTGCTGCTGCTCAGACTTCAATATTTCATGGGCTTCATTTTGCGGGGGTACTCCACAACTTGCAGTAGGTATTCATGTTGTTCGGGATTCTTGGCGCCTTTCCGCCCTTTTCGGCGACATCATTCACAACCCCAAGAGCTTGAACTCACTGCTGCGCTGTTCAGTAGAAAAGAACCACCGTCACTTTCAATAATTCAAAATTGAAACAATGTTTATGAAAATATATCACTCTCTTTCGGTTGGTAACATGAATATGACACATCAACAAAAAATAACTTTGATCTTGATGATTTGTTATATTTACACCTCTCAGACAATCTTGATTTAAATCCCAATGTTCAGGGTTTTCCCCGAGAAAATCGGTGGAGATGTTCATTACAGTAAAAAACTCTCTTGAAGCCTCAGTAATTTAGTCCGAAAGGGTCGAATGGTCACTGATGTTAATTGCTCTGACGAAAACTTTATCCTCGTTGAGTTTGCGTCGTTTTCCGGAATTTTCGATCGATGTTTTTGGTTCATTTAAAGCAGCTATCATCTTTACTTTTTCGTCTATTTCTACTTTTGAATCGAAAAAAGGAAGGGCCACGTTCCATTCCGATAAGTACCATAGATGATTTTGAAAGGCTTTCATGGCAATCAAAGCGTAATGTTGATCGTGAAAGTTGTGGAGATCTGCCCAAAATTCCAGATCCACTCGAGGGGCCGAAACAGAACTACTTAGACAATACCAATTTCGAATGAAGCATTGCGATAGAAATAGAGTCAAAGTTGTGTAATGCTTCCAAAGAGACTGATCATCGAAGTTTTCGCTGCACATCCACGATTTCAAAATGTATATTCGCGACCAATCCACCTCGGCGGGCTGAGGCTACCTGCCTTGTGGAATATAAATCCTTTTGGAGGAACTCCACCCAAAAACATTACTACCAATTCGAGGAGCTCTTCGTAATCTTATCGTTGTTGTTTAATCAACAGCTGGTCGTTAAAAAATGCGATGATTCCGTCTCTCCATGGTTCAATTAAGGTCCTCAGCTCCGGATCATCCAAAACGGTCCGGAATTTTCGGTTGCTCCGGTTTTGGTTGAATTCTTTTTTGAATTCATGGAAAGAATCGAAATTGTTCGACTTCGACTTATCACCATATATTTCAAAAACGTGTTTGAATACAATTTCGGCGATGTGATGGTGACATGCCAATGGTAGCAAGTTTCTTTTCAGTAGAACTGGAAGACGAGTTATAATACCATTTTTTACGCCAGAGTTAACACTAGTTGTATTAAAGCTCATTTCAACTATTCTTTCCTGCAGACCCCACTCGTTGATTGTCTCCATTATCGCAGCTGATTCAGCATCCACCGTTCCACTTGATAGGGAAGGTACCGAAAGAAGTTTAGACACCCCTGCTCGAGTAACAAGAATAGAAAGCCGATCAACGCGCTTTCCGTTGATGTCAGGCAGAATCGTTCCATCCCAGTGTACTACCAAAGGTACATCATTTTTTTTCCTAGACGATTTTGCTCTACACTCGAAATTTTTCCAAGTAGAATTGCTTGAATATATTGTGCGCCAAAGCAAATACACCCTGGTGAAAAATCACGTTTCTTTCCAAATGACCCCCGTGAAACATAATTGTTGTACTATACCGGAAACCTGTGGAAAAATTAATCAAAATCGAAGATTCTTTGCGCATGATATCGGCTTTCCTCCATGCTGAGTGAACCTCCACACAACGTGACTGCCTCGCGCAGACAGTAGCAGGCGGCAGCTGGCAGTGCTGCTAGAAAAAAAGAATAATGAGCAGTTCGTTTGGTTAGCAATCAGTAATGGCTAAATAACTTTTTTCACAAGCGTCGGATCGTTTTGCGGTCTTCGAAGAAAAGTTTTCTTGTCAAATTTCCTAGGGAATTGTTGGGTTGATTTATTTTTAGAGGACAATGGGTGACCTCACCAGATTTTTATTTGAAAAAGTAAGTTTTCCCATAGAAAATCCTACGTAAAATTAAAACCGCTGGCGCTAAAATATAGTTCCACCGACCGACCTGAAATTTTACACTGTAATTCTAGGACCCATAAGGCGCCCGGAAATCATACTGGAACGAGAATTATTTTTTTTTTTTCATATATCCGTGTCCATAAAGAGGTAAGGTAAGGAGAGAGCAGTAAATAGTTTAACCCAGATTTGTGTCCTAGTTCCGTTGCAATGAAGAACAGGGTGCAACAGAGCTTTTTGACGAGGCTATTGATTAATCACACGTAAAGTTTTGATTCCTATATCTCAGTTCCATAACAGCTGATAGAACAAACATAGCCGATGAATGGATAATGTCCTGAGTAAAAATGACAAATTCACTTCGTCGATCTCTCTTTGTTTCTCTACGTAACAAGTTTTTGACCAATTTTAGACCCTAGCATATTTAGCGGCCCCTTTCCTTAAATGGTATGTAATTTATGCATGTTCCCTATTCTAAAACTATTTTTTTTTTAAGAAACTAATAGGGAATGGGTACCCTTAAAAAATTACAAAATTTTACAGGGGCAAAAACATTGTAACAGGAGAATATTGTTACCAGAAACATTTTTGTTTTGACTGGACCTTCGATTTGAATAATTGTTTGTTATGGGCAGTCTTCGGTATTGAACATACAACGTAGAGTCGGTGTATAATGAGTCACGCCAAGAGTGAAGCCAAGTCTACCTATTGAACCGTCAAACCGGCTACCTATCGGGCAAAGTAAACAAACATTACGATGCTTTGAAAGGTTCACGAAAGGTATTGCAATAAAATATAAAATATAATCGAAGAAATGTGCATAAACACGCACTGAGCATTAAATTTTCATGGGATACGTTCGGTAATGATCAGTAATGAGAATTTCTACTAATTTTTGTTAAGATAATTTGACAAAATCACTGATATAATGATTTACTACAGCCGAATTTTTTTTCTATCGCTAGAAGTCTTTTGAAGTTGTTGTAGAAGTCCTCTGTTGCCAAGTGAAAAGAATGGGAATCTTTCGAAAAACGTGATGCGAGTTCAACTGTTTTTCTCTTGGCGTGACTCATTATACACCGACTCTAATACAACGTAGTGTTCGAGATGAACGTGTTTCGCTGTGTTGCTGGCAGTGCTGTAAATTTTCATATCATTCGATTTAAGATGAACCAATGAAACCAGTCAATCAATTCTGTGTAAATGGATTCTAACTTCTATATGGGGATATACTTTATGAAAACAAAAAATGGAACTTGTGACTAAATTATGAAATTTTTTATAATGTTATTTACTCAGCTGTCCCTGGACCAATTTCAATGATTGTATCACCAATCGATCAGTTATATTTCTACGCATCTGTTGAAATTAAGACTTTTTTTTTTTAATTTTTCCAAACGTCACTATTGAAAATTTAACGGATGTGTAAATGTTGGGGGAACATCACCGATTGTCTGCGAAAATCGATTTCCCTAACAAAGATTTCAAAGTTGAATTCCAACCGGTCTCACCAAACGGTGTTTATTCAATCACCGCGTAGTTAGTGGTGGTGTTCTCCAGCACACAACGAAAGGATGCCTGCAAGCAGCGAGCTGCAGCCCACGTGAGCATCCATAGAAGGAGGGAGCAGTCGCACCGCTATTGATCGGAGCCAGTAGCTCTTCGTGAGTTGCTGTGGGCCATCTATGGCAAGCGCGTCATACTAAAGAGTATAGGCAGAGAGAACCCCGCTCAAATTCCTATTCCTACACAAAACACAAGCGCCAACTGCAGTTAACAAATAAGATTTTTTATATTAGTCCACGTAGTCCTCCATCACCATTGCGTGCAGCCCCTTAGGGCTGTCCCTTGTAGTTTTTTTTCCTTAAAAATAACGTCGTTGAAATTTTGTCAATTACATATAGCACGAAACGTCCTTTCTGATCGAAATGACAAAAATAAACACGGTAGATTTGTGTAGTACTCTTGACTAGAAATTCTTAACAAGTGTTAAATGCTCAAATATCTCATGCCAGTGTCAATTTTTATATTTTTGTTTAAAGTTCGTAAAAATGCAAACTTTTGCAATTTTCAAAACCATGGACATTTTAAAACAGACATAAATCGTAGAACACGAACTTTTGTTCAAATTTATGAACTTCGTCTTAACATGCTTTTTTAAGTAATTTTTGCACAGAAAACAGTTTAAAGTGTCTCAAAAATTGATTACTGAGTAGAAATTACATACAAATGCATTCTTACAAAAAGTTCAAAAAATTTACTAAAACCTCTATTTTCAGATGTCCAATGTTTTCAATGTTTCTCAAGTCTGCATTTTGTATTAATAAAAAATATAAAAAAATTAACAAAAACATTATGTGATAAATGCCTATTTGCCAATTTTTTTTTTTATTGATACTCGCATATTTTTATATTTTGCCCTTAAACGTTTTATGTAATTCTACAAACCTTGTCTCACACGTTGTTTCGCTCAGAAGTGACGTATTGGTGCTACAATTTATTTAAAAATATCGAAGACCTTATTTTGAAAAATATACAAGTTCCTAAATGGCTGAACTTGAGCAAAAATGTGGATGATTGCCAATAACAATCAAATATGCAAAGTTTGCTACAACTCGGAGATGGTCGAGTTTTATCGATTCTTCATTTGGATGGAATCATCAATTGTGCTATTATAGCTAAAACGTTTAAACGTCCAAAATGAGAGAAACCTAAGTAATAAGGTACAAGAACATCACAACATCAAATTTAGTATTCGATCTATGAGTTTCTGCTCGAATTATTGACAGTTCGATTAGATAAATAGAAGGTAGCTGTCTTTGGTCAAAACCTATTGGATGATAGACAGTTCAGTCGAGCATTGACTCTTTGAGACGATGTACATTTAATTGATTCCTGTAACTCGACAGCTCTACTACTACCTATATAGTAATAACTAATTTTATACTGAGAACATCTTTGACAAAAAGGATGAGACATTGACAAACATGTCACGTAAAATTAAGTGCTCCGAGACTGAATAGTTCGTTACTTGGCGAAAAGTTAGTTTGATTGAGTTGAATTTCGCGTCTGGTATGACTCAAATTGATGTCAAAATTGACGCTCATGTACGTCAGTCTTAGAGCACTTAAATTTTCATGATTTTTTCTATGTCTGTAGATAGAAGGTCTACATTATGGTATCATTTTGATACGTCTTTGTCCGGCTTTGTTTCACTGATATATGCCATGAAAGTTGCAAATCGTATACTGAAAAATCAATACGTTACTTTGGTGTAATTTCCATTGCACAAGTAACGATGACAGTCCCAAACAGCAGATGCAATGAAAGTTGACGACAAAAGCATAGTTCCAGTTGTGACGTAATAACTATGAATAATAAGAAGAAATTATCAAACATTCGGTTTAAACAATTATTATTTCAAAGACACCTTTACTTCCCTGGTGACAGAACTCTGTGCACCATCCAACAAATCTTGTGCATCTTAACAACTCGGTCTAAGGTAGCAGGTCAGTTAAT
Source organism: Ochlerotatus camptorhynchus (assembly GCF_037179485.1). Taxonomy (NCBI): domain Eukaryota; kingdom Metazoa; phylum Arthropoda; class Insecta; order Diptera; family Culicidae; genus Ochlerotatus; species Ochlerotatus camptorhynchus. The sequence goes on along the minus strand of NW_027040766.1, from coordinate 387,245 downwards.
TTACTGGTGAAGACATGTTCAACTAAACTGAGTGGTGACCATACAATAGGTTTTATAAATCTGATCAACTTTGTCAAAAACAGCAACCATCTATCTAGTTGAGCTTTCAAGTTTATCTTTTTTCTTGATTTGTTTTCCATCGATCTTGTTTTCCATGCTGAGTACCAATGCACAGTGGTACAGAATGCAGATATAGGTGGAATGATATGTTTTGAGCCTGAAATTGAAACATTAGACTAAAAGTCTCTTGTACAAAGTTGTTCCTTATAGTTAGGCCCTTATTTTTAGGACAATGAATTCTAGGGTGGTTCCTATTATCATTAAAATCAAAAATCTAACTTTTTTGTTTGAATAAATTACATTACATACATTCGGCATTCTTCGGCAAAGTTATAGCTGAGCTAATTTCAAGCAACTTTGTTGAAAATACCTTTTTTGTATCTCTTAAATTGGCCGATTTAGAGCTATTTTCTTGAATTGAGTTAGGGTGGCTCTTAAAAAAACAGTTTTTTTGCTCTATTTTTCTTATTTCAAATTTCTCAGCAAAGGTGTCTTGAGATAACTTTTAGATCTTAAGAAGGCACAAATTTTTGCTGCACAAAGCTTGTCAATATCTTTCGCCGATCAAGAGTTATTGACGTTTGTATACTAAAAATATGCACTTTTCAAATGTTAATATCTCTGGTTGGGGCAAACAAAAAAAAAGTTTTTTTGCAGAATTTGAAAGGGCGTATGTTATTCTCAATAATATGAAAAAATTGGAGGTATGTTATTTTTTAAACTCGTATAAAATCAATTTGAATTTATTCATATTTTTTACTATATTTGAGTATATTTTTTTTTATTAGAAGAGATACAGGCAACAAATTCAGCTATAAGACATTCGTCTTAAAGAGTTTTAAAAGTCTCTAGAAGATAACTTTCATGAGAATTTTCAAATAAAAAAGTTTTTCAAGATGCCAAGTTAAGCAAATAATTTATTAGTGCCACCTGGAAGACGAATTATGAACTCAACTGTTAACTTATCAATAGACCTTATGCATCTGAACAAGCTTTGATGAAAAACGCAACCCAGTGATATCATGGTAAATTTGGAACAAGCAACTCATGTAAAATTAAGTGCTTCGAGTCTGAAAAGTTCGAAATTACGTTTGATTGAGCTGAACTTCGCGTCTATTATGACTCAATTTTATGTCAAAATTGACGCTCGTATATGTCAGTCTCAGAGCACCTAAATTTACATGAATTTTTCTAAGTGTGTAGCTATTCAACGGGGTTCTACGGTATTCAAGAAGTAGCCCCTTTTTTTACAAATGTTCAGCCAAATTCGACTCAATTTTGAGTTAATCTCATTGGTCGTGTACATTTACGTGTACACGTAAACATTTTCTTTTTGAGGTAAATTTGACTCCCTCTCTACTATTTTGAGAGAAACCTACTCTATGTTGAGTTAGTCTTATCGGCCGTGTACGGCATCTAACGATGTGACATCCCCAGAACATCTGAAGCAAAACGTACAGGTAAGCTCTTAAATAACCTCGCAACCGGTACAAGACTCTCTTTTCTCTAGATAGTCGTACCAAGCGAGAACGTGATTGATTGATAGCGGCCTAAAAGTTTGATCAATTTTCAATAGTTTACTAATGAGCATGAGCATGAGTATGATTGACCCTGTTATTGCCAGATCAGATGTAATTACACAGAGAACTAATAGACGATGCTTGGGACTACCAATCATCCTCAATGTATAACAAGTGGTGATCTCAAGCTAGGCAATACCAGCGCCGGCCGCACCCGAACGCAAGTCAAGGAAGGAATGGGTAGGAATGTGTTGACGTTACACTCGCTTTGATGGAAGCCGAGAAATCCTTTGCACTTCCATGAAGTATCACTGGGATGTTGGGGAAGAGGGTTGGGTTTGCAGCAGGGTTCGTTTTGGTAAACGATAAGCTGAATTGATGCCCTAGCGATCACATAACGCGAAGGAGCCTGGGATTGATCCCACGGTCTTCTGCTCAGAAAGCAAAAACGTTTGCCACCAGGCCAACGAGCACCGTTTTAATCATCGATTGGGTATTATTATTGCAAGTTCACAAAAATCAGAGCATTCTTTGATTTTTCATAAACAAGAAGAAGATACAACCGCAGCTGTCATACATTCCAAACACTGACACAAAAACATATTATCAAATTAATTGTAGACTTCAAACTTTTATAAAATTCAGATCTACTCTAAATAAATTTTTCTCAGACCCGTTCTGGCACAGGTTCGGGCATATTTGACACTTATATGTAATCACAGCCGGATCAACTATATCTGTTTCTTAAACATAATTTTCTGTCAAGCCCGTCCCGAATGTCAAGCATTTTACCATCAAATATATTTTGGAAGGTTGAGAATAACAAATATCGTTTATTGCCCGTTTAAGGACAAAATGAACTGTTTTCCGATAACTCACAAGATGGCTTGGATGACGGCTTCAAACGTATTGAGAATAGCTGTATCGCTCAAGGATCATTATATAAACTTATCCGGTTTGCCTAATTTAACTAAATTGTAGGCTGAAAAGCAAGATGAACTTCCGGTATATTTTTAGGCATGATTGTTGGGTTGAACGGTGGCTGGATTGTTAGTTCGATTATCGACTTTTTGCATAACGGATAGTTTTGGTTCTGTGCTTCAAAATTTCACTGGCATTGGCTGTCAGTGATGATTGCCAATTCGGGTGTCACATCTGACGCCAAATGCTAATTTTTCTCTGAATTGGCAATACCTTGTAGTCATATTAACAAATAAAACGATTCACAAATCTTGAATATGGATGGGTAAGAGATTAGACTCACGATGTTCTGCTCAGTAAGCAAATACAGTCACTCTAAGGTCATCGAGCCCTTCATAACACATCATACAGCTATTCGAGTTGTTGTAACCATTCAAACCCGGCACTGACGACTATTCAAAATGTACGATAGACAAGCGACTTGATCACATATGAATGTTCCTGGGACCACGATGATCTTTCGAATCCGAAAACTAAAAGCTACGAAAAAGCACAAAGGCCTTCATAAAGTTCCTCTTTCACGTGACGTTATTTTCGAACAAGAGCATGTACATGAGCATGGACGACCATACAGTGGCTGCTACTCCGTGATTGACCAGACTTAGCGAAATTTGCACAAAGAACCATATGAATGGGGCTTCGGATTAACAATTCATCCTCATTTTATGGTGAATAACGGCGCCGGCCACTGGGTGCCCGAGTAGCACACTTCCGTTAATAAAAGTTGCAGCAACTTGTTAATAACTGAAATAAGTCGTAAAGAAATTTCTACAACCGATATATGACAAGCGTGCTACTACCCGAGCAAAGTTCAGCATCAAAATAACAGCAAATTGAAACCAAGTTTTGATATAAGCATCAAACTGAAATCATAATTTGATTTCAGTTTACGCAATTGACAAATTTGATACCTAATTTTGTTTTCATTTTGCTGTAAATTTGTTCTTCAAAAATATGTTGTTGCGGGTTTGTTTTCATTGCCTTAGCATAACATCAAATTGAATACTTGTTTTGTTATCAACAGGAAAAATGGATATCAAATTAAGTTTTCAGTTTGCTCTCACTGATAGCAGAAACAGTTTTCAATGTGGAAGATTTTTTTGCTCTCAATTTTGATATTTTAACCGTTAAAACGACCAAAACGACAGCAACCCGAGTAATCACTATCAGCGAAATCACAACATCAAATTTAGATTTCAATTTGATCTCAGACTTTGCCCGGGCAGGGTGTATCCTATGGCTTGCCTTTCCTACTAATATAATTCCTAAATTCTCGAGACATTTATGAAGAGTCGTAGAGTTCTCTGCATTTCTCTTAAGTAAATGTTGAACTAACATAGCTTACCTATCCTTACCAGTTACAAGGACGTGGCCAAGACAATCTTTAACTGTTGGAGAGGGATATGTCTTTACCTAGGAGATAGTAATTATTTCCTACTTACTATCTGTCCAGTAATAGATATCCGTCTTGCTCTTAATAGTTTTGAATTCGTACCACCTACGATATTGTGCAACTTGTCCGATGCTAATGCTAAGAACGGTGCCAGCCACATCTTTACGGTCATCGGAGAGGGAAAGGATTGTTATTTTGACACCCGTTGATATACTAGAGACCGAATATAACTCTGCATCTCCACTGTTGTTATGGGAAGGACGTTTTTAATCAGGGAAGGGTGAATTAGATCTGGCTTCACATTGGAAAGGGATGCGATCTTTTAAAGCCTTATATGCAAATGACGTGACTCTATCAATTCAGTAATCTAAAGGGGCTTGGGTTCGAACTCACAATCTTCTGCTCAGTAAGCAAAAACGGTCACTCTAAGGCCACCGTGCCCCTTAATGCACAGCAAACTACGACCGACGATCATTCATTATCGGTTATAAGAAGCTATTAAAATGAAGCGATATCCCCGAAAGCAGTTAACAATGAATTCCAAACCAGATTAAGCATCCGTCACATGTGTCGAACCATATGTTTTACTTTTCCGAATAGTTTTGCCGAGCTCTATTATTAGGGATTTTCTACAATAGAGGCCTGAGATAGATCAATTCCGTAATGCAACGAGGCTTGGGTTGTAACCCCCGATCTTCTGCTCGGTAAGCAAAAACGGTTGTTCTATAGCGACCGTGCCCCTCACATTGTCAATAGTTTACTAGTGATCAATTTCTATGATCTTTAAACCAAACCAATTAAACATCAATTCTGAATCAAATGGTGTGAACACATTTTAAATCCATCAATAAATGGCCAAGTTATAAGCGTTTCAAACTTAACACTATTTTGTTACACAAGTTTTTGATTTGCTCCCTAGTATAGTCCACAGAGACGTAGTCATTCGTCAAAAAGTCTTAATTTCAGGATCTAAATGCATCTTTCCTGCTAAATTCCTATTCTGGACAACTGTGCACTGATAACAATCATTGGAAAAATAATACGGCATAGCAGATCATTCCTTATTTTTTCGAACATAATGTACGCTTGATAAAAAATTCTCACGCCGAAAAGGCATTTCTCTATTTAGTATGAAAACCGACTTTAGCCTTATGAATACACCGTCCATATATTTTGTCCATATTTTTACAACCAGATCCTACCTAAATAAAATGGGTATTTTATCGACACCACTACAAAAAAGCGAGCCAAATTTCCATCTTCTCCTGGGAAAAAAATGGCTACATTTTCCCCGTCTGCTGCCTTCGCCAAACTGAGGCAAAAAAAACACATATCCTAAACTCCGAAGTCTACTTTGCATAGGAATCCTCGTTCTTTTCATTAGCCACTTTCCTCCACTGACTACAGTCGTCTCGCATACGTGAAAGTGTGTATGACCGGCAGGGATAAAGCTACAGAGAGGCACCGTTGTTTGCGGATGGAGGTTTGCAGGTATTATTTTTTCTGGAATCCTTGAGACCTGGAATTCAGTAATAAAGGTACCATTGGTGGTTAGTATTCCTTCTACCAAAGATCTGACAGCAACACGCAAAACAAATTTCTCTTACAGCCAATGCAAGGTTGGATTTCTTACATCCTCTGCATATGTTTCATACAACAAATGTAATGGCAGTTCTTGCAATGAACTGCAGTGTACAAGTAAGAGTTTCTAGACTTAATATGTTTGTATAAAACGAGATCATTTTCTAAATCCAATGCATTTGGGTTAACAAATTTTATCCCAAAAATAGGCTATAATAAAAATTACAAAGTTATTTTGAAAACCTTCACGCGACCACATTACAGAATCACGCAGATCTTTAAACATCTTACATTTCCAACCAGGAAATTGTAGAAATTGGGAAAAAGGAATACCGGCTAAGACTCCATCCGCAAACAATGGTACCTCTCTGTACCAGTATCCCTGATAAGTTCTATGTGCAAGAACGTTCCGGCGAAGGAGAAACCCTTGTCCTGGGAAAATACATTTTTGATGATTCCTACCGAAGAGTTGTGGGCTCTTGTCTGGCCGACAAAAAAGAGAAGTAAGAAAAACATGAGTAGCAAAAAGGGCTGGTTTGTCCAGGAATTTCACTCCCACACCGTTGCCACCTGTGCGATTGTAGGGTTCGTTAGTGCGGGAATGGCAATATTGGAGGGATGATAATGGCGCAGGGAAAACGGTAAATATCAATTACCATTTTTATTCCTCCTTGTGTCGAGAATTTATCCCGCTTTCACATACTCCGGTGCTGAGTACAAACCCAGGGAATGGCAAGGGAATCAGAGGTGAAGGGTGCTTACTGATGGTTGAACACGTCGGGCTTGTTGGTAGTGGATTCCTTCAGCAGACTCGGGATGGGGTAAATTTGAATAAAATTGTACTTTTGCCTCATTCGTTCCAAAAGTGGATGTCATTTGGATGTGGAAAAATTCCGATACCCAGCTCGAGCGAAAAAAAAAAGCTGTTTGTTTTCTATCTCATCCCAGTCTCCCCCTTTCGATTTGTTGGAAAAGCGCAAAAAACGCAGAATGACTCGGAATGGGTATCAATCAGAAGAGAATGGTGATGTGACGAAATAAGAAAAAAGAAATACCGATCGAAGCGAATGCCAACGTGAGCGCATTCAATCTTAATCACATCAACATAAGAAAGGTGTTTCCCGGGAAGGACAACGACGACGACGACGACGATGGTATCAGTCATGTGAAAGTAAAAGGCTGTTTCTTTTTTCATCTCTCCGTTCGCTGGCTGGGTTTCAAAATGGATCGATCAAACGCCGGATGGTTAATTGATGATATGCAAATTTGTCCCTGTCTGATGCTGGTTTTATTGGCTGAAGCAATAATACCGAAGCAGGGTATCATGTTGCAATGTTTGCTATTCCAGCTCAATTATGTAAGCCACCATTTGATGTGTTCGTGTGACAAGCCGAAAGAATCCAATTAATGTTGCGATGGGAAAGAAACTCAATCAGACGGAATACGAAGAAAGGAATCGTCTCTCCAGTGCATAGAGAAAACCATAATTAACTGTCAGCATAGAAGTACGATTTACATAGAAGTATATTCGCCTGGGAGATATTCCATCCTTTTCCTACTACACATGCGATGATCTGCAAAGCAACCGCACATATTCCCGGGCAAAGCAACACCCGAAACGGCAAACTTCTTCATGAGTCGATACCCTCCGTTGGCATTTATCTGTTCTGTGTGGCGTTTCTCATTTCTTTTCTCGTTGCCCACCAGGGATTTTTTTTCATATATATGAACATTTTTATTCTCTTCTCGGAGATCCTGCTCAGGAAACTTTGTTCCTATTCACTGAAAGTGAAAAAAAAAACGAAACTTATGACCACTTCAAACGCCCCCATAACTAGGAAAGGTCCCCGGCAGATGTGAACTCTACCCGAGCAAAGTCGGTTAACAAAATGAAAGCAAATCGATATTAAAGATTGCAGTTCCTATCATAATGAAAACTCATTTTGATTTCAATTGTCACGACATTAGTCTGATATCATATTGTGCTTTCATTATGCAGTCAAGACATTTTAAATTAAAGCAACTTAACTTGAAGTTCTGCTGTTAACGTCTTGTTTAAGTTTTAAGTTAAGCTTATCTGTCGTTGAACTAACGATTATTGTTTAATTGTTTTGTGTTAATTTTAGGTCATTCGCAACCAACCCGAGGTGACATTTGAGCTCAAGTCTTTCAGCGTGAGAAGCTTGGATGCTAACCATTTACACCAGGCCCGTATTCAGTCAAACATTATGAATGCAAAATCAGTAATCAAATTGATTTCATTGAAAGCAGGATTAGTTTTCCGTTTGCTTCAACAGTGTAAAATTTTGCTCTCATTTTTGATGTGTTAACCGTTAAGTCAACCAAAATGAGATCAAATGGAGTATTCAAAGTAAGTTACATCATAACAGCAAATTCTGATTTCAATTTGATCTCTAACTTTGCTCGGGTAGGCAGTAGTTGTTGCGTTGGAATATTAACTTCTGCTTGAATCAAGACTCCTGCAGGCCATATTAGGAAGGAAGGAGACTAGAATAAAAAAATGTACCATTGACAGCGTTGCATTAAGAGACTCCTAAGGTTGTAGCTGGCAGTGTTATTTCATACTTGAAGGAGCTTGGATAAAAGTTTTATGGTTGAATGAAAATTTCGATGTTTTCGCTTTGGATCGTTGAAGTAGCAAGCTCATGAGAGGATGGTGATAAACTATGGCCAACATATTCGGTTTGTTGCGGAACTTGAGGCAGTTGTACGCTGCATATTGCCACCCTTTTTTTAATTATTCGTTTATTTTTCCAGGCTCATTTGCTGTAGCTTTGCGGAGCCGATATTCATTGTTTAGATAACAAAATTACTTAAAACTAACGTTAGCAAAGCGGGGGCCGATTACTCGCGGCTATCTCGAGGTTAGGGGTAACAAATTGTAACAAATGGATGGCAGGGTAGGGATTGTGAACACAAGGTTTGGAGAGCAATGTGCTCTTGATCTCGGACTAGGCGACACTCTTATGAAAAAGACAAAAACTGAGGTACACCGATAGGCAGCTAACAACTTGGGAGAACACAACCCAAGCAACACCATTTGTTTCTCAGCGAGTATCAACAACCTTAGTGTGACTAAATGAAGGTCTAATTTATGGACAACGCATCGCATATAAAACTTCATTGTACCTTAAAAAGTGCAGAAGGTGGAGTCTCTTTGCAACTTATGTTTGTTGCAAAAGGTGTTGCAAATAAGTTTCATGTAACATAATATTTTAATGACACAAGTTGCAAATGCGGTTTTGACTGACTTAACTGTAATGTTTAACTGACATCGTTAAAACAGTACAGTGATGTTTTCGGAAACATATGAACGACATTTTGGTTAACCATATATATGTATTGGATTTTTTGGTGTGGTTATGCGGAAAAAAAATACTGATGTTTTTATTTGGACTGAAAAATCGTAGAAAAAAGTAATTAGAATAAACATATGAAATTAATGACTTCAAAGAATTGATGTCTATTCCGTTTTTTCAAACGCTTCAAGTTTTGTGGTGAAACGAAACATTTTACTTCGAATAAATATACGCGCCTTCTGAAAATTAACAAATTGATGTCACAAATCTGTAGTGTTAAAATAAAAAAAAAGTAATATTCGCAAAATCAATTTAAGTCAGTAGTAAGTAGAAAAAATTACAGCAGTAATAAGTACTTCATATTTTTACGTTAATACGGTGTGAAACATAAATAAATTGAAAAATAAATTCATTATATTTATTTCCGGAGGATTGCATATGGCTGTCAGTCTTACCAACAGCATACTGACTATGTACATTGCGGGTCAGAATTTTCAGTACAATAATATTTCTCTCTAGATGTGGGTGTGTTTGTATCTGTGATTAATTTTTGTTTTCATTCGATTCCGATCGGTTAGACTTTAGCATGAAGATGCGTTCTTAAAACTCAAAATTATGGTCAAAACAAATTTAATCATCAATGGGATGGTCAGTGCTCACTCTACATAATGTGCCCAGGTGCTTTTTCGGCGCTCTAATGTGAGGTTCTCACTGTTGTGAGACGGTTACCGAAAAGATGTTCTGACAGGCTGGTATAAGCCGCACCGTCGTTATATCAGTGGGTGCCCAAAAAACACCTACCAGCACCCTATATCAGTAATAGTCCAACCCTAAGCCACAAACCTGAATTCTAGTCAACACATCAAATTTAAAATAAATACTTTCCAAGCAATAACTAAGGGCTAAAGTGCTTGTGTAGCTTTTTTAAATCAATTCAGTTTTTTTTTTATTCAGTAACAATATTTCATTTTAATTTTCATTTTGAGCTCATTGGAAGCATATTGAACGCAAAACTGCTGAAAAACCAGGGAAGTTGCATCTTTCTATCTACTAATAACAATAGGGAGCATAACCGCGAACCTACGCTTGGGCTTAGCTTTGAATGGCTCGTTTTCACTTTTTTATGCTCCCTACGAAAAGATTTTGGCGTACCTTCTTCTTCTTCCTCGCATTTCAAGCTTATTGCGTATGGCATGTTAGCTTATTGCGTGCTCTCAACTTAGTTTTCTAGATGCACTTCCACAGTTATTAATTGAGAGCTTTCGATGCCTGTACCATTTTTGCATTAGTATAATTGTGTGGCAAGTCCAATCATACTTCTATGCCCAGGGAAGTCGAGAAATTTTCCAACCCGAAAAAATCCTAGACCGGACCGGGAATTGAACCCAGCCACCTCCAGCATGGTCTTGCTTTGTAGCTGCGCCTTCACCGACTGAGCTAAGGGAGGTCCCAGTGGCGTACCTGTCCCTTGTGAAAATCTAATTTGAAGAAGTATTTTATGGACCTAGGGTGGGTGAGCCAATGCACCTACCCTATATATTTATATATTTTATTCAAAAATAAAATAAATTATATTTTATTCAAAAATAAAATTAATTTCATATTTTTTTCATAAAATAAAATCTGTCAAACAATAAAGCAATAAGCAAATAAATAAATGAAACTAATAAGCAAAAAATGTAAATCAACGCAATCAATCACTATAACATTCGAGCCCCCAACATCTGTTACATGCTAAAACTTTCATTATTACGTAATTTTCGAGCAGTGTTTTTTTTATCGCAAACGCAAAGTTTTGATGCGCATTGTAGAATTTAAAAAAAAATAGATGTTTTTTTTTGACGTAGGAGTTTGGAAAGTAAACTGAAGTTTACCGGTCTGCAATTATTTGTTTCGGTGCGCTTTTATTTTTCTAAAATGAGGCCATCCACAAATTATGTAAGGTTTTTTGAACGATAATGAAATCCGTTCCCGCCCTTATTACACTCTGTAAATTTTTCAGTTAACAACCTTTCCTCCGAAAACTTTCCTCAGATTTTAAATTTTTCAGAAAATCGTTAAATATTCAGTTGGGTAAATTTTCACATCGATTGGCTAATTTAATGTATTTAATGGAATTTCCCCCCCTACTCAATTGTATGTATGAAAATGTCAACAAACCTCTCTTATTTGTAAGAAGCTGTAAGAAATGTTGAGACTCACGCTCTCACCCTGTCCGTTCCATAATTTATGGATCGCCCCAAAAGTTGGAAAAGATATATAAAAACAAGAAAATCAAGTTTTTCTTAGATTACTTATAAAATAACATGTCGATGTTTTGAGTTCATCTTTGTGCGACGATATAAAATTACAGGAATTAACACGTAATTATATCTGAAAAAGAAAAAAAAAAGCAAAGTAGATGTCTATGGAGCAACTTAAGTGGCCGCCAAAAACGCCATGAGAAAACTTGAAGCGGTTACGGATTCCGAAGGACTCGTATGACTGCCAGAAATATGAAACAACAATTCAATTCCAAATAAAGATACCTGCTGTGTAGCATCAACTTCCGGTTAGTACACAAATGCATGATTTTTGACCCTTTGATCGATCATAATACTACACACTATCCAATAATTAGTCTAACTTCAAACCTCCAGGATTCAAATTTCTAGTTTATACCGCTCTGGCTGACCGAATATAGTAGCTTTACATAGAATAAATTTATTATTTTTGATCAGGCTGAGTGACACCAGCTGTGGAAGTGTAAATCCATCGATTACACAAACCGTAAGATTTCAAGCCATCACTCACTCATCTTGAAAAAATAGCTTGTGCTTATAAGGCAAAGCCTTAAATCGAAATTCCAATAAAGTACAAATCAAAGCCTTCACTTGAACAACATTATACCATAAGCAAATAGAGTCGACTTTTTTGAGTTCATTAATATCCTGCACCTATAAAAAATCAAAACGCTCTCACATAATCATTGCCTAGTGCATAATTCTTAATTGATTTATTATTTCAATGTTTGGAATATTTATGTTCATAAATTTTCCAAACATTAACATTCCTCATTATAGCAACATAAATTTGGACGGTAGTGTACGTTTCATCCAGATATAATCCAACTCACTGAACTGTTGCAAAAATGTTAAATAGTACGTTACAACAATGTTGCTATTTTTCAAGACATCATGAAAAGTTAACAACAAGTAATTTTTACGTTACAGATGAGTGGAAATTAAAATTAAATATTCTCATTAAACTGCAACAACACCGCAACGGTTTGTTAACATATCTGCACCATTGGATATTATCGATCATATCCATGTTCCAGTAATGTTGAAAATAAGTAGCAAATGCGTAGTTTGAACAATCATAGAATTAGTTGAGTATGTGCGTGCTTTAAACGTCACTTGTCAGTAGTAATGCGGCATCGAGTTGTAGCGGCATCGTTTTGGCATTAGGAGCCAATAGTTTTGGTATCAGCTCGAAATCGGAATCAAAAATTACAACAGCTCCAGCAACAATCGACCCAACGTCGTCTCAAGATTCTCACCGTTCTTTTTGGCGCTTTGGAACACCCTCTCAACTGACTATGGCCACGCCAGCCGCTGTTTGCGAAAAAATTGTCGGAGCCGCTGTAACATCACCTCCACCGGCGTTCAACTTTTCCGCTGATAAGGATGCTGCTAGTGGGGGACCTGCCGCATTTCTGCTGATGCAAATCTTATAGCTGCAATCGGGGATCTCTTCGGAATGCCCAACGGAGCCGCTGGTATTTTGCATAGGAACTGGAGGGGGTGAAACTGTGTCACTCAGACCCGGATTGTAAAGATTCTTTATTATTGGGGCTCAAATAAATTTCGACTTTGCTTCTGTGGCTATCGTTTTCGTCTAAGTTCACATCGTAATCCTATCGTCCTCGACGTAGTCTTCCTCACCATGGTTATTTGTTAGATTAATTTACTATGTAGATGTTAGCACATGGATTACGACTTCTTCACTTTTACCAATGTAGTCCAAAAGTGTTTTACAACATCACAATTACATGACATATTTGAATCATAACGCTTAATTGGAACAAGATTGCAAATAGGTTCATCAACACATCTTGGTTCGTAAACTTTTTAGTAACATCTCTAGTGCTCAGTAGATACAAAAAACATATCAGTCATACTATGTGGCACCAAAGTTTCAAGAACATACTGTTTCAAGGAACTTTTATGCACAAATACAACGCAAGTTAGATTAGTTGCTCAAGTGTTTCATACAATATCACGTAGCATGTAACTTCATGCCAATTTTAGTGTAACATGCTTGCTCCTCCCATTTTATGCATGATTTAAGAAGTCATCCAAGCAGTATATTGAAACAGTTGAGTTCCATTATTGAGACCTAAAGTAAATCAAGCAACGAACTTGAAACAGTTTCATATCACGATGTATTTATTGTACCATTTAAGGGACATATGGGCAACGTAAATAAAAAAAATCAACAATTGAAGATGTTTTCTGTGTTGCTTGGGAAGATGACACTAACTACAGAATCCTCAAATCTATCCGTATTGACATAAATTAAATTCAAATAGTCAAGGTCTCGGCTCGCCAAGACATCTCTAACGGGTATCGCGGGTTGTTTTCCTCGGGCCCTGAGGGATGTGGATAACTCAGATCTGGCAACACGGTGTAAGGTACACGACCAAACAACATGCTCGATATCGTGATAACCACTGCCACACGCACATAAATTGCTGCCTGAGAGCCCAATTCGATAGAAGTGTGAGTCTAACGAGCAGTGATTGGACATAAGCCTTGATATAACGCGTATAAAGTCGCGGCTCATGTCCAACCCTTTGAACCATGGTTTGTTCGACACCTGTGGGAGAATAGAATGTAACCATCTTCCCAATTCACCATCATTCCATTTTTGTTGCCAACTGATGAGGACTTGCTGGCGAGCAATGGAGAAAAATTCGTTGAAGGCGATTTGTCGCTCAAAAATATCGCCTTCCATAGCGCCCACCTTAGCCAATGAGTCCGCTTTCTCATTACCCGGAATTGAGCAATGAGATGGGACCCAAGCTAAGGTGATAGTATAGGAGCAGTTAGATAAAGCACTCAGTTTAGATCGTATTTCAGGCAGGAAATACGAGGAGTGCTTCATCGGCCTCATTGAACGAATAGCCTCCAATGAGCTAAGACTATCCGTAAAAATGAAATAATGGTCAGAAGGTAGTGAGGCAATTCGCTCTACTGCGTAAAATATAGCTGCGAGTTCCGCAACGTATACGGAGCATGGTTTCTGTAGTTTATAGGAGGCGCTATGAAATTGATTAAATGCACCAAATCCAGTGGAAGCATTTATGGTTGACCCATCTGTGAAAAATCTTTTATCGTTACTTACATGGTGGTACTTGATTGCAAAAATTGAGGGAACAACCATCGACCGATGGTGATCTGGTATTCCATGGATTTCTTGCATCATGGTCAGATCAAAATTTACAGAGGAACTATAGAAGGCTTGAAAGCAATCACGATTTGAGATTAATGAAGAAGGACCAAACTCCAGCGTCATGTACTCATAGTCATAGTACAAACTCATGGATCTTGTTTGAGGATTTCGGTCGAGCAGCTTCTCAAAGTGTTCTATTACCAAAGGATATATTACTTAACAACGGATGAGAAACCGGAAAGACAGCTCAGCGAAACGATTTGTCAGTGGGAGAACACCCGCGAGTACTTCGAGGCTCATCGTATGCGTCGAGTGCATACAGCCAAGCGCAATTCGGAGGTAACGGTATTGAACCCGTTGCAGCTTCAAGATATGTGTTTTCGCCGCGGATTGAAAGCAGAAGCTACCGTACTCTAGAACCGACAAGATAGTTGTTCGATTTAACCTGATCAGATCTCCCGGGTGTGCTCCCCACCAAGTTCCAGTAATTGTACGAAGAAAATTGATTCTTTGTTGGCATTTTTGTTTCATATACGAAATATATTTTACCCACGTGCTTTTGAAATTGAACCAGACACCTAAATACTTGAAAGATATACTTTGAGTGATTGTTCTACCCTTTAGTTGAAGCTGTAACTGTGCAGGATGATGCTTCCTAGAAAAAAACAACCAACTCAGTTTTCTCCGGAGAGAATTCGATACCCAGCTTCATAGCCCAAGTAGACAAATTGTCTAAAGTATCTTGCAATGGTCCTTGCAGGTCCGGTGCACTTGGCCCTATAACGGACACAACCCCGTCTTCTGCAAGCTGTTATTATTTTTATTACCACCCTTGTCATTCCTTTTTTTCTTACACACAGTAACTTGGAAGTACCGATGGCAGTTTAATTTGAGCCATGGCCTGAGAGAGAACTTGTCGTGTCGTTACTCGTCGTGCTGCATCTTTCCAGCCTGATTGGTAAGGTATGGTAATAGAAAATTCCATCATCACCTGGAGCTTTCATATTTTGAAACTTTTTAGTTATAGATCTTACTTGCCTTATCATTCAGGCTAAGGCCTTGTTGTCCTCTGCTGTCCGAAGAAGTCGTCTCCACTCTACTCGATCCATGGTCACACTTCGCCAGCTTCGTAGTCTGCGAAGGGTCCGCAGGTCACCTTGGTTACTTGGTCGATCCACCTTGCCCGCTGAGTGCCTCTTATTCTTGTTCCTGTTGGGTCGCTTTCTAGAACCATTTTCACTGGGTCGTCGTGCGGCATTCTTACGACGTACCCAGCCCACCGTAGTCACCCAATTTTTGCAATGTGGACGATGGGTGGTTCTCCAGCAGCTGGTGCAATCCGTGGTTCATTCGCATCATCCACTTTCCGTCATCCATCTGCACTCCACCGTAGATGGTACGCAACACCTTCCGTTCAAAAACACCAAGGGCGCGTTGGTCCTCCACGAGCATAGTCCAGGTCTCGTGGCCGTAAAGGACCACCGGTCTAATCAGCGTCTTGTAGACAGTCAACTTCGTGCGGCGGCGAATTTTATTCGACCGGAGCGTCCTTCGGAGTCCAAAGTAGGCACGATTCCCTGCCATAATGCGTCTTTGAATTTCTCTGCTGGTATCATTTTCGGCGGTCACCAATGAGCCCAAATACACGAACTCATCGACCACATCGATTTCGTCACCGTCAATCTGAACTCGGGGTGGGAGGCTAACATTGTCTTCCCTAGAACCTCTTCCTTTCATGTATTTTGTCTTTGATGCGTTCAGCCTTCAGTCTAATGTACAGTTCCGCCATCGTCTCAAAGTTCCGTGCCATCTATCCCTGCTCTTCTGATCACACCTTCTAACGCGATGTTGAATAGCAGACACGAAAGTCCATCACCTTGCCGTAACCCCCTTCGAGATTCAAAGGGACTCAAGAGTGTCCCCGATACTCGAACAACGCACATCACTGGATCCATCGTCGCCTTGACCAATCGCGTCAGTTCATCCGGAAATCCGTACTCGTGCATAATCTGCCATAACTGATCTCTATCGATTGTGTCGTAAGCGGATTTTAAATTGATGAACAAATGATGTGTGGGCACGTTGTGTTAGCACGGGCACGCATAAATCCCGTCTGGATTGCCCCACGAACTCTCTTGCAAATGATGACAGGCAGCGGCATAGAATTTGGAAGAGTACCTTGTAGGCGGCGCTCAGCAGAGTGATCGCACGGTAGTTGCAGCAATACAATTTGTTACCCTTTTTGTAGATTGGGCATACGACACCTTCCATCCACTCCTTCGGTAATATCTCCTCCTGTCAAATCTTGGCAATTACCCAATGCAGCGCTGTAGCCAGTGCTTCACCACCGTATTTTAATAGCTCACTTGGTAGTGTATCTACACCAGTTGCTTTGTTGTTCTTCAGCCGACCGATCTCCTCCTCAACTTCTTGAATATCACGGTCCGGTAGCCTGTCGTATTCTGCGCGGGCTCCAAGGTCTGTTGCCGTACCACCTTCGTTTTCTGCTGTACTATACTGCTATAGTACTGCTTCCAGCTCTCAATCACCTCACACTCGCTCGTGTAAAGGTTACCGTCCAAGTCTTTGCACATATCGGCTTGCGAAACGTAGCCTTTGCGCGAACTATTTAGCTTCTCGTAGAACTTCCGTGTGTCGTTTACACCTCGCGGTCTCGGTCTTTCTGCTGACACTTCTTCCTTCTGAAAACCGAGTTTTGTCTGTTCCACGCTTGTTTGTATCGCTCCACATTCAATTTCGTGCGGTGTTGCAGTATTCCCGTGCTGCATTCTTCTCCTCTACTAACAGTTTGCATTCGCCGTCAAACCAGTCATTTCTTCGGTCCAGAATTGCAGTACCTAGTGCTGCTGCAGCAGTACTACCTATGGCGGAACGGATGTCCCTCCAGCTATCTTCAAGAGAAGCTGCGCCAAGCTGCTCTTCCGTGGGTAGTGCAACTTCCAGCTGCTGCGCGTTGGCGCAACTTACCCAGCACTACAAAGCCGGTTCCCAGCACGTTTGTGGAGCCACAGCTCTGGTAGAAAGTAGTCGCTCGATGCCCGCTTTTCCATACCTTATATCCCGTCCAGCAAAGTTCCTGCAGTGCTTCGACTTCGATATTGCGTGGTTGAAGTTCGTCATAGATTAACCTATCACAGCCCCGGAAGCCGAGCGATTTGCAGTTCCATGTTCCGAGTT
Organism: Ochlerotatus camptorhynchus; assembly: GCF_037179485.1. Classification (NCBI taxonomy): domain Eukaryota; kingdom Metazoa; phylum Arthropoda; class Insecta; order Diptera; family Culicidae; genus Ochlerotatus; species Ochlerotatus camptorhynchus. Next base: position 369,756 of record NW_027040766.1, on the reverse strand, counting down.
TCCAATCGTAGTCCTTATTTCGTTGCGTAGGTCTGTGCCGATTGTTCCGATTCGTATTTCTTTCTTCAATATTTGCATTTTTTTTTCTTCAGGGCGGCTTGTTGGGCCTGCCCCAACCCCCTGTCTCGCCGGGGGACCATCGTGCACAGCTCTGTTTAGAGTCACACGCTGGCACTAGGACGGTGATCAGCCGCTCCTAACATGAACAACAGACGCCGTTTTGAGCCGCACCTCCATGGTGAACAGACGCTCGGGTTTGGTGGAGCATTTCCTATATCACCGTAATGTGGCTACCGCGCCAGTGTTCACGTCGCCTCTCTTCACTTTGCTACTGCTGGACTGGCAACATTGCCCAGGCTACGTCACCCAGCTGTGTTCATGTTTTAGCTGGTTATGACTCGGGGAGGCGTGAAGTAAGACCTTGTGAGGACCAGAATTAGGTTTCCACTCCTTCCAGGTTGTAGCCCTTACTTACTAGACCTTCTTCGTCCAATCAGTCCCGAGGAATAATAAAAAAAAATTACCGAGAGAAAATATTCAGATAGTCCCGTGCAACTTGTTTCTCAATAGGATTAGTAGGACCCAAACTGAAATTTTGGGAATTCTCGAATCACTTAGCAAGTTTCTGAACTTTTTTTTTCGAATTTGTGATCAAAATTTTACCATCATCTATAAGCGCTGAAATAGGCATTTAATTTTCTTTTTCAAAATTTTTGTGAGCTTCCAAAAAGGGTTGGAGCTTGATTCTAATTTTGAAACATTATTTTCAAACGTTTTGTTCATCTGGGCAGAGAATCGCTATTAAATTTGTTTTTGCAAATCCCACCAGATTACTTCCATGGCAGGATCGTGTGTTCTTTGATATTTAAATTCCATTTTAGGAGCAGTAAATCTTCTTAAGTTAAAATCATTTACATTTCCGTTAGAATTATGATGGCTAGGATTTTGATTTCGATTTATACCAGCTGCAAAAGCAGCGTATATAGCTCCATTTTCATGCTGTACTTTGTTAGTAGCAGGTATAGATGAAGAATTTGCAGTAGGGGAGCTATTTGTACGAATGTAGAATTTGACCGTTGTTAAAAGCAGAGGAATAAGTACCTGTTCGGGAACGTGGAGCATTTCCTACGTAACGATATTGTAGGATCGCTTTTCGAATCTAACATTCTCAGAAATTGGATTTGTGGTGTTCACCACAATTTGAACATTTAAATTTCTTAGAATCTTCCTTCACTCGACAGTCGTCGTTTACGTGAGAGAAATCACCACAATTCTTGCATTTAACTGGCATGACGCAACTATCACATCCCTGGCACTGAAGTTAAATTAAATAAAAATCATTGGAAATCCCGTTGCTTGAATCGTCAGGATGGGATTCCATTTTCATTTTGATCTGAGTCCACCACTATGCAGACCTTTCAAGACAACCTTGAACAAACGTTCAGTGTTGGTGTCGTTAGTGAAAAATTGGTGTTGCTGCTCAATAAGATACTTGAGAAGACGTTTGAATCCGTCCAAGGTTTCAGCCAATACACAGCATTCACCCCGATGACCAATTTGAAGTGAAAACTTGAATTTCACGAAGTTCAAAAGTTCCGTGCTAAGAGCATGGAAATCGGAAGTCGTTACCACAATAGGGGGGACCTTTTCCTTCTTGGCATTAAGCCTGGAAAGTTTAGTGGAATTTTGCCTGGATGATGGATCATTCTCATCATCAATAAGCATATCAAATTGATTGGCACGGTAAAGCCGTTGGTCCTTGGTTCATGAGTTGATGGGTCGATAGGTAGGGTCCAGGTGTGGGAGCTGTCTCCCTGGCGTCGGTAGCATTGGTACTCAGTACAGAAAACAAGATCGACTGTATACAAGTCAAAGAAAAAAAAAGAAAGGGGATCAAGAAATTCCTTTTTCTTTTGCGTTTAGGCGCCATGGCGGTAGTAAAACGTTCCTTCAGATTACTATGAAGATCAGAAGGTTTGAAGAGGAATTTTCCAAATCGACATCAAAGCAGGACTACCTCGGGCAGGGTCCAACCAAGGATCGAAGAGGAATAAAAGTCGAATAAGGTAGAAAATTTGCTAGTAATATTGAACACCGAAAAGTGCTGTTTTAATTTGTTGTAGCTTTAGGTAGCAGTTGCACTTCCTTCAGCAAAAAGCACATAGAGCCGCACACTGAGATGAACCAGCCCACGGCTGAAAGTCTCTTAAATAAATAAAACAATCAATCAATAGATCCGCATGGAAAGAGGACACGATGCGGACTGAGTTACTATTTATTAATGTACTGTCGTGAAGCAGATGTAGATCATTTTGGTACAGGGTTAATCGAAATGTGATGTCTTATTAATTTAATTAATGATCCAAACATATATAAAATCGACTAAGCAGTACCTTATTTTTCAAAAAAAATTGTTCTTAAATACGCTTAGAATTAAAATATTATTATAATTTTGTGCATTGTTACATTACAATAAGCAAATTCTATCAAATCAATATCATAAAAAAGATGGCCAAGAAAGGAATCCACATCAAATGCTGATCTTTTAAGCAACATTTCTGAGAACCCCCAGCAATAAATACTGTTTGCGTTCAATTCATATTCACCCTGTCAACAGAATCATAATCGCCATCCATACGAAATCCCATCTCCAATAAACCACCCGTGGGCACCTTTCATCATATAAGAGCTAATATCTCCTACCTACGACCGTACCATTAATTCCAACAAGCCAACTCTCCAATCAGCCACTACCCGCGATGGATAATTCCATCCATGCGTCATTAATTACATGCGCATATATTTTGCCCCCGTGCAAGGATGATGCCAAATCAAGATGACAGTCAATTTAATGCCAAATTAATTAGGTTAATTGTTTCACTCCGTCGGGTTGTCATTTGCCTCATGATATGGCTTTGTTTTGACTATGCTTCTGGGAATATCACTGTCAGTGCTGCCAGTGGCTCGACTTACTAACAATTTGCATTTTTTCCCTTCTCATCCCGCAGAACCACCAGCACTCGACCACGCTGACAATAGCACCGAACGAGTCGTCCACCTGTAATCATCACCTTCAGTCGTGCAGTACCAACAGCTCTGGGACGGCCATCCCGGAAGCAATCCACCACCATCATTACTGTCAGACCCTGCCGAGATCTTCGAAATCGGCCCCACTGCCTCCGGTTCGATCGTCCAGTAATGCTTCCTCATCTTCGCCGGTATCTTGCGCCACGACCGATGCCTCGGCGGCAATGACGACGACGGCATCCATTTCACCGTCACCCACTCCGTCGGCCTCAACGGCGTCTACCCAAACGGGAGCCCCGTTGGCATCGATCCTTGTAAATAGCAACAACCACAACAGCAGCAATAACCACGGGCATCATCTTCACCACCATGCTTGCGGTGGCCTGAATAGTAACGTCATCACGGTGGACTTGGTCAGCTCGACTAATCCGAAAGTGGCAGGTCCCGGTAGCTCCTCCTATAGTAGTAACAATTTTATCGGTAGCGGTAGTGGTAACAGTAGTTTAGGTAATAGTGGTCACCATCATTATCACCACTCGCATAACTCGCATGGTGGTAACCGGGGTGGTGGTGCAGTTGGGGGAGGTTCTATCGTTGGAATAAGCGGAGGGACCATTGGCCATGGTGGTAGCGGGAATCTCACAGGATCCATGACCAATGCTGGCCACCCGCAGATGGCTCCCGGTAGTACTTCGACGCTGAAAAAACGTGTTCAGATCCAGGAGGTGACCGTATAGCACAGGTACAGCACAGCTGACGACGATCAGGAAGCTGTGTGAAGACATAAATGAGCAACGGAATACATTTTGTACTGGAAGGAAAGTCCTCAGGCGAATCGATAAACGGAAGCGCGTCTCTGAATCACTTAAATTAATTAAACTGAAACTCTAGAGCAAAGTGAAAGTAGCTCGAATATAACGACCAGCACAACAACCATTCAAGCATCATGATGGGATTGATTTTTACTTTCTGCAGGCCCACTCCCCCCCTGTCGCTCGCTGGGCAAGCAAAATGGGACACCGCTTCTTTGAAGTTGACGTCAATTCATTCATCGTTTCTAAAACGTGCTGGATGTTGTAGCTTGAAGTGTAAACAAGCGCAGGGCTACAATATTGGAGTGATTAGTAAAAGTATTGGACTTCCGAGAGTTTAAAGTGCTTTTGCAACGAGGGGATTAATTAAATGTTTCATCTAAATGGTTTAGAAAAGGGTGGTGCAGGCGGTGGTTGCGATAAACCGTTCCTTTTGAGAATGTGAGTAATTAATGCTGAGGTTGTACAAAATAGATTTCAATTGCCTTCTTGACTTTTTGTGTTTTCGGAGAGGATTATCCGATTGTTTTGATTAAAACAATTAAAGAGCTCTAAAGCTTGTTGATTACCTTTTTGCTTTCAATAAGTTGTTGATCAGAACAAAGTTTATTCAATCGTGAAATCAAAGCAGTACCGTTTATCCACAATCCACTTTGGCGCAATGACGGTCCTGAAACAGATTTTCATTTAAACAAGTGTTTGTGTGCAATTATTTAGAAGGGAAGTGGTTTTTAGTGCATCCATCAAGGGGTAATCAACTCTGCACACTGTGTCGAAACACAGTATGGCGCACTGTTCGGCACGTAAAGGAACACGTTGACAAGTATAACAATCCGTCAATACTAGAGATGGGCCATCAGATCCGGATTCGTTCAAAATATCCGGATCAGCAGGAGTGATCTGCAGTTCATTATTTATAGGAATCGGATCATCGGCCTTATTCGCTGTTATCAGTTCGGAAACAAAAAGGATTTAGAATGAATGATCATTCAATTAATTCTACTCCGGAGATTGCCAGATCCGTGAATGAACTTGATACTTTGAATGCTAAGCAGCCCCGAGTTCGGCTTTCTGGAAGAGGAAATGATGTGCCACAAATATTTTTATGCATCATATATTTACAATTTTTACCATATTAATAGTATAAATGGAGATTCTCCCTGTCTTGTCCTTTTTTCTTCCATGGTTTGGTTTGGGTCCGCCTTCGCTATCCGGGTTAGTTCAGTTATGGAGGCCGTACTAATAGCCCAAAATCTTGGTATAAGTGTCATCGTCATTCGTAGATGAATCAAAGATCAGAATCTACATATGCTTGTGAGGATGCTTGCGTAGTGGTACTTGAACTCGTAAGCCTTGCTGCAAACAAAACATGATATTTTCTACTGTGATCGAATTTGTTAGTTCCTTCATGAAATACTCGTTTGGCATCGTTGAAACAAGAGGAAGGAATGACACACGCTTGTTATGTTATGCTCGTTTTAATTTCAACAGGACAGGCACTCGTATATATTGAAATTTATGTTCATAACTTTTTTCCTCCGTTTTTTTCAAGGACGGTTCTTGAAATTGAACGGTAGAACTGGAAATTGTAAGCAAACGATCTCAAAAGTCACAACTGCAGCGTTGCCAAACTTATGAGATAATGAGATAGACACCTTGATTTCCACACACCGGCACTTTTAGCACAACGCTTGGCACAGCTTTTGGCACAGATAAAGCTATCGGCACAGATTTAGATGTGCAGAGTTGAGCACCCCTTGGAATCAATGTTAAAATTAGTAAACAATATGGTAAAACATATGCTCTGTGAAAAATACGAAAACCAAACTGGGTGAAAATTGGATCAAGTATGATAATCGGGATCCATAATTCTCCTACAATATTTTGCACATAAATCATGGAACATGTTTTTTTTTATTATTAATAATGATTATATTATGATATTAATGATGCAGTTCTAATGGGTCTGGAACGGGGGTTGAAATGGCAGCCCTAAGTATGCACCTTTAGAATTGATAAAACGATCCATAAAATATTGAGAAACGTTCCATTAAAAACATCGAAATGATCCATAAAACATCGGAGAAAATCCTTACAAAAGTGTGGATGATCCATAAAAAATATCAATTTTATCAATATTTTATGTGCAATGTTGCAACACAATTGTAAAAATGTACTGCTAAATTTCTGAGGAATGAGCATTGAAATTGTACGAATTACCCATAAACATATTGCAATCTATCCATAGCACATTCCGCAGTGAACCTTAAACTAAAGAAAGTGATCCATAAAAATTCAAGTTTGCGCACTTAAAAATATAGACATGATCCATATATCCATAATATCCATATATTATTCATGTTTAGGACACTATTTTTTTTTTTTAATTTTGATCCATAAACCTTGAAAAATTTCTCCACTGCATATCTACTTAGATTTACTATCCTGCCCGTGTATTTGAGGTAGAGGTGCGAAGCGACGGGCAAGCGTCTAGAAGTAGATTCCAAAAGAAGATTCTATAATAATATTCTTGAGATGCTTCCCATGGAAGCTTCATTTAGAAACTTGTTTTAGAAGCTTATTCTAGACGCTCGCCCATCGTTCTTCTGACTAAAAAAAAATACGGGCAGAACAGTAAATCTGAGTAGCTACGCAGTAATGTAGCAATTTTCGAAGGTTTATTGATCATATTAAAAAAGGGTCCAAAACATGAAAAACATACGTATATCCCATAGACTATCATTGGAACACACCATAATAAGAACGTCTACCAATAACTGGAACACCTACCCTAGGTATCACCCATAAAATTAACATTAATTTTTCATATTTTCTTAAGAAGATTATTATAGAAGCTAATTCTAGACGCTTGACCATCGCTCCGCACCTCTACCTAAAAAAAAACACGGCAGGACAGTAAATCTAAGTAGTTACGCTGTAATGGAGCAATGGTTTGTGGATCAAAATTATTAATATAGTGTTCAAAACGTGAATAATATACGTCTAATTTATGGATCATGGCTGTTCGGAATATCGGGATAACCCTGTACCGCCAAGCCCAGCGACAACCTTGTGGGAGATTAGCAGAGCTACGCTAACGGTCGCTGTCAAAAATGCAGACGTCAGATTTGGTTCAACGGAACTGTGAGTCAGCGTTGCCAGATATACCGATTTATCGGTATTTATACCGATTTCCGATCTAGATACCGATGTACAGATAAGGTTCCTCAGAATACCGATTTTTGAGGTTTTATACCGATTAATACTGATTTTATTGAATAATCAAAATTATTATTGCCTGCCCACGCTCTAATTTTGGAGAAAATTATTGTGAGAGACTTGTATCTTTTTGAATATCTCAAATTTTTTGAGCCTTCAAAATTAAAAAAAAAAATCATCGATTATTTTTCGATTTCCTCACCGTTTTTGGCAACTCATAAATCGATTAACAATCGAACTCATTCTGATAATTCCGGGGGACTCGGTAAATACTTTTTAAACATTATTTAACTTTCTGAATTTTCTTCCACCTTACATCGTAGATTTTTTTTCGATTTCTCTCAGAAACTTATTTCGACTTCCTTTGTGAGCTTCTTCAGTCTTCGCTCGAATGATTCTTCCATCTTCCGCCAGTTTTTTAACTTTCCCGGAACTTCAGGGATGCTTCCAGATTTTGATTGCGGATCCACACTAGCTGCAGGAACTTGTAAGAAGTTCTAAAACTTCAAAAAAGTCCAGACTTTTGAGTAATTTTCGATAAATTGAAGAATGTTTCAATAACTTCTGTTAAAATTCTAAACCCCGGTCCAGTGAACTCCAGTGAACTTAAGGAAACATCATAAATATTTTGGACACTTCACAAGTCCAAAGAACTTCTGGAAAATTTATTGGTTTTCAGGACAGTTCCATTAGTTTCAGGAGAATTGAGAGAACTTTAGGAAGCTCCGAGAACATCAGGACAGATCAATAAATTTCCGAAAACTTCTGCAATGTTCCGATGGGCTCATGCAAATTTATAAAACGTAAGGGAAGTTACATAAACATTAGCACATTGTGAGAAAATTTTATGGGAAGTTCCGTGCTTGCGGTGATGATAACTTTTAAAAATTAGAAAAATCGGGAAGACCAGAGAACTTCAATGATGATGTTACAATAAATTCAAGAAAATTGTGAGAGCGCTTAGAAACTTTCTTAATCTTCAAGAAAGTCTAGAGATCTTTATAGTTGATAAGAGATATTCCGGTAGTCTCATTATAATCAAGGAAGTTCCAAGTATTTCAAAGATGATCAGAGTACTCCAAAACAGCCCGAGGAAATATGGAATATTCCTAAGTACATTTCAGGAATGTTTCAAATACTTCAGAGGCATTGCGGGGTCTTCAAGGATGTTTTATGACAATTTGGAAAATTTTCTGGATCATTAGAACATCCCCCAAGAGCTCTTTCTTCCGGAATTATGTCCTTGCTTCTTTCGACTGTTCCGTTAGCGCTCTGGCTTTCGACTTCCTCCAGATTTTTTTTCCAATCTACTTTAGGAATTTCTTTCGTCTAGTTCTGGAATTTTGTACTGTTGGTTTTTTTTTTTACTTCTATTGGAAGGTTTTTCCGAGCTCCTTCTGGCTTCCCCTGTAAATGACTAATTCTGGAATTTATTTCCGATTTCCGAAACTTTTCTGCCTTCCTTTGAATGTGATATCCGATTTTTTTTCTGAAAGTGTCTTTAAATTTTCGCCAGAAGTTTCTCAATTTATGTTTTGGAAGTTTCGCGGATGATTTTCCGACTTCTCTCAGAACTTTCCTCAAATTTCCTCCAGGAGAGCTTCTTTCTCTGGATGTTATTTTTAGTTTCCTACAGAAGCTAATTCAAACATTCCCCGGAGTTTTCTTCCGGAATTTTCCGATCATAGTCCAAAAGATAAAAAAATTTGCTTTCAAAAACGGCAAACATTAGAAATTAATGAAAATAGTAAATACCGATAAATACCGATTTTTTAAAACCTTTGATACCGATAAGCTTTAAAACATTCTGGCAACGCTGCTGTGAGTTTAGATAGGTCGGAACAAGAACGAGAAAAAAAGGGAAATGAAGGTACATTTCCAAACCATCTAAGGCCTGTACTCGAAAAAAAAGCACCAGAGAAAAGTGTTCGCCAAAAATTTAATTTAGGTCGGATATTCTTGAAACTTTCAGGGAATGAACTAATACATATGGATTATGTTTCGGCATAATTACTTTATTCAATTTCCTTTCCATCGCTGAAAGCCCGCACCTTTCCCTTAAGACTCCTCATTACATTTTGTGCAATGGTGGAGCCAACCTTTTTGGTCACTTTCATCCATTCTTTCTTCAACTCAAGCTCGTTCTTAAACACCTTGGACGATTTTCGAACTTATGACCCAAAATCTTTCCACTGGACGAATCTCTGGTGAATTTGGGGGGTTGGCGGTTTTTGGTACAAAAACAACGTTATTGTCTCTGTACCAATCCAACGTCGATCGCGCGTAATTGCATGATGCCAGGTCCGGCCAAAATAATGTCTCATCTCCGTAGGACCGCAGGAAGGGCAACAGACGCTTCTGGAAGCACTCGGTGCGATAAATTTCGCTGTTGATGGTACCCATTGTGATGTACGCTTTACTCAGTTTACCGCATTGGCATATGGCCTGCCAGAGCAAGCATTTTTTGGTGAATTTGTCCACTTTCTTCTTCCGGAACATCAAACCGTGATTTGGCAACGTAGAACTCCAGCCCCGGTATCTGCTTTGCGTCTGCTTTGATGTAGGTTTCGTCATCCATAACCACACACTCTCGATACAGCTTCCTTGCGCGGGATTTGTTATAATAATTGTTTTGTTGATCACGCCGGTTCGGTGCCTTCCGGACCTTGAATACACGAAGCCCAGCTCGTTTCATGGTTTGTTGAATGAACCAGGCGGAACACTTTGCCTTCAGAGCCGCGTCGCGAATCGGAAGGTTCGGATTACGCTTGAAATAATCCAACACCTTCCGGGCCTTCACAGGGTCAGCTGTCTTCGATTTTCTTCCACTTCCAGCCCGCCGCTCGGTCGTCTGGGACTCCGTAAACGATTTTACCACCCGAGACACAGTTGTATGGGTGATTCCCAGTTGTCTTCCGTCTCATGGTCGCAGTTGGATTTTCCATGATCGCAGTTGGATTCTCATGGTCGCAGTTGGATTTTCCATGACGGCGCGCAAAATTCTCCAACGATTTTCTTCTTGTTTCGATGACATCTCAATAACCACTGAACCGATTGTTATGAAATTTTTCACATGTTAACAATTCACTCCAAACTAGTTATACCAAGATTTTCATCAATTTTTACCCACGGATTACAAAGTTACACACGGATAAAAATGGTGCATTTTTTTCGAGTACAAGCCTTAGAACACGTTTTACAGCTAAATTAAGTTAATTGCCTTAATGTGTTACTATACCTATCGTTTAATTAAATTGTAGTGATTTGTAGTGAACTAGCTACTGAAGTAGTTTAGTTGGAGGTGGAATTCGTGGAAATATTGAATTTAATAACCCTATATTTTCTTAATCTACGTACTACAATTTGATCCTCAAATCTGGTAACCTACAATTTGTTCCTAAACGCTATATACTTGATTTACCCTAAGTAACTAGTACGTAGCTCATTCTACATCGTTGGCGTGCCTAACTAAAGTAATAATTGAGTCCCTGAACCCTAAATCTAGCCAAATGTCCATCGCTTTTCATGGAAGAATTTCTCTTCCTCCAGCGTTTTCTCCTTTGCGCTTTTCTCCTGCTTCAACAGGTCTAGGGATTCCTCCAGGCTGACCTCATTGGTACTTCCTTTTCCAGATTCGGATCCGGCATCACTCCTCGCACTATTCTTTCTGCTAGGTGGTTTCTTTGAGACAGACTTCTTGGTTCCTTTCGGCACCTTCAGCATATTTGTGCACTTTGAGCACGTCTACGGAACCTCCTTTACAACTGTTGTCTTACCAGCACAACTATAATGGGTTCAGAAATCGCAGATATCACACTGGACCATATCATCTACGTGGTCATGGCCTTCACAAAGCGTACAGTTTCAATTGCTGTTCTGTTCTTCACTCAACGGTGGTGTTGATCCCTCTGACATGTTGAGGTTATATCCGATGTTGAGGTTAACCTATTTCAGCCTCAAGCTGTCAAAAACGAGGCTGCTCTGAGGAAGTTGCTTTCATTAATCCGAACATGGCTATATTTTTAAGTGCGCAAACTAAAAATCCTTAGTTTAAGGTTCACTGCTGAATGTGTTATGGATCAATTGCAATATGTTTATGGGTAATTCGTACAATGTCAATGTTCATTCTTTAGAAATTTAGCGGTACACACTTTTTTAAGGATTCTCACCGATGTTTTATGGATCATTTGGATGTTTTTAATGGAACGTTTTCCAATATCTTATAGATCATTTATTGGTTTTTATATTCAAAAGCATGTTTACCGGGTTGAAACGGTTGACGTTTTTTACTACACTGGCTTTCTAACACTACACAAACGGTAAAACAACATTTCGTTCTAATTTCTCGATTTTGTGAAAATTAAACCATATATGATCAGAAACGTTATAACTAAGACATCGTTACTTGCAGAATTCACACAAGCACAGCATAAGAAGTTCTTATTATGAGAAAAACTAAAAGACATAAATTCGTCACAGTCTTCGGCGACAGTGTCGTATGACAGAGAGTGTCATATGACATTTGTGTTTGCTACTGTACCTTGATAGCTCTTTTTTCACGTGTTGGAAGCAATGGCAGCCTATTTTTACTGAAAAAGCGTGGACTACGGTGACCGCTTACAGAACTGGCCATGAATACACTGAAATCTCCGTTTACGAAGTCTTTTTTACGCAGTATCCAATTTACGTCCCTCTTTTTACGAAGTAAATCCCGAATAACGAGGTTTTTTTACGAAGTAAATCCCAAATAACGAGTTTTCTTTTTACGAAGTTAATTCCATATAACGAGTTTATTTTTGTGATTTGGGAAACTGGTATATACTGTGAAATACCTCACAATATGGGTATTGTTGGAATCGGAGTGACGTGTAGGGACCGGAAATTGATGTCTGTCGCCATTTTGAAATCCAAGATGGCGGCTTCCGGTTACAGAAAAACTTCGAAATTCTGTCAAATACCCCACAATATGGATATTTTTGGAATCGGAGTGACGTGTAGGGACCGGACATCGATGTGGGACGCCATTTTGAAATCCAATATGGCGGCTTCTAGTTACAGGAAAACATGGAAGTTCTGTCAAGTACCACCCCACAATATGGGTATTTTTGATATCGGAGTGACGTGTAGGGACCAAAAATTGATGTCTTTCACCATTTTTAAATTCAAGATGGTGGCTTCTGGTTACAGAAAAACTTGAAAATTCTGCCAAATACCCCCACAATATGGGTATTTTTGGAATCGGAGTGACGTGTAGGGACCAGAATTCAATGTCTGATGCCATTTTGAAATCCAAGATGGCAACTTCCGGTTACATAAAAACTTGGAAATTCTGCCAAATACCCACAATATGGGTTATTTGGAAACGGAGTTACGTTGTGGGACCGAAAATCGATGTCTCACGCCATTTTGAAATCCAAGATGGCGGCTTCCGGTTACATAAAAACAGAAAAATTGGAAAATACCACCACGTAACCCCGATTCTTAAGATACCCATATTGTAGGTTATTTAACAATATTTTTTTGTTTTTATTTAACCGGAAGTCGCCATATTGAATTTCAAAATAGCGTCAGATATGAGTTTTCAGTCCTAATAAGTCACCCCGATTAAAAAAAAAACCATACTGTGGGTTATTTGGCAGTATTTCCCAGTGTTTCTGTAACCGGATGTAACCATCTTGGATTTCGAAATGGCGTCAGACATGGATTCTCGGTTCTCACAGGTCACCCCGATTCCAAAAATATCCATATTGTGGGTTATTTAACATTATATTTTTGTTTTTGTTTTTTGCTTGAAAGCCATCATCTTGGATTTCAAAATGGCGTCACACATCTATTTCCGGTCCCTACACGTCACCCTGATTTGAAAAATACCCATATTGTGGGGTATTTGACAATATTTTCCAAAACCTCTTTTTACGAATTAAATCCCAAATAACGAGTATGTATGAAAACTTAAAGTAAATGACTATGTCTTAAGATCCCAACCATCCAGGAAGTTGCTGGCTTTGGAAAAATTGTTCAAGTAGCCTATGCCTTTCGTGTGATGAATTAACACAACGTGGCGCTGCAGTAAAAGTGAAGTTCCAACTGATGTTATATCTCAAAAAATGGCTGTCTTCGGTAAAGATCTACAGATAACCAAAGCCATCTACGTCAGGTTCGTTCACGAGGCAGAATTAAGAACTAATCTTCTTATATTTCGAAAGTTTACGACTTTCCCAAAGCAGAAACTTCCTAGCTAGTCAGGATAACGAGATATAACATACTTTGGAGTTTCACAAGCACACTAGCTCCGCATAGTTTCCGAATTCTGAGCCAATCTACTCCCAGCTGGTTGGTATTTCGCGATATAGTATGTACAGAAAGATCACATGTACACTAGTGCTGCGTGGTGGTAGAATTCTGAACAAATCGTACCACCATTCGAAAGGCTATTGATTACCTGACCAATTTTTCCGCTAAGAGCAATATTCTAGATGACCGGAATTTCTAGATATATTACTCAGAGATTGTTATCATTATCGTTTTTCTTACTTGAGAAAATCCGCCGATATTAGTTATGGGCTAATCAATGTCCAACTTACTCGTGCAGCAGCTTGAATCCAAATGACCTTTCACCAACTGTGTATGAAAAGTCATGACCTATCTAGTTATTATCCATCTCATATCTTCCCTCTCCTTCAGTATAAAAGTTATAAAAGTTTTTTTTTTTAACGTTAATTAATGATATTTAATCACTGAATGCTGTCAGTTGGCACCACCCACCTTTCTATTGGCATAATGTTAATAAAAAAAATGTATGGAGAGTTGATTTTATTTTTTTTAGCGTAATCAGAGAAAACAATATTTTTAGTTGTGTCAATTTTCACATTAAAACAAGTATTTCCCATTTTTTCATATAAGCAAAAATAAATCGCCGTATCTTTTTCTAGCGACATCGGCGGCATTGGCTGTGTCTAGAATTAAAAATCACTTTGACAACGTTAATCGACTGGAGATTTTCACAGTAGTCTAGAACCTGATCACAGCATCTGCTGTTCGACTCGGACAATATCGGCAGCAAAGCCTCTGTTGGACACAGGGGTTGAAACGGTTGACGTTTTTTACTACACTCGCTTGGTTGTCGTGCGCGACAGTCTGTTTGTATTCATACACTCATGCTCTACCGTCGTTTCTCTCACACAACACAGATGGTAGAAAAACATTCGAGCAAAAAGAAAATTATCAAATAACTATCATATGCAAGGGGTACTCTGCACACCTCTATCTGTACCGAGAACTTTACCTGTGCCGAAAACGGTGGCAAGCGTTGGTACTCGAACAACGCTACAACCTAGAAACCAAGAAGGATTCGACCCAAAATTCCCACTGGCGATAGTAGAAGCAGCAATAGACCTTCAGTTACTTCCTAGTGTTAGCCTTAACTTTTGGGTACTGAATTCATCTAAGTTTGCTAAACGTGTTTTGGTGCGAGAGTCGATCGACTGCGTCCATGGTTTTGAACTTTTGAACACTCTAATAAATAAACAGGAGATCCAGGAAATCACTGAGATTGTTCATTAACAACACAAACATAAATAGTGCAGCTCTAGGGGTATCCCACGCTAAACTTTAGTACTAGTAAACATTAAATACGTTTAAATCTCTCATAGGTATTCTTAAGTATTTTTAAGTATTTTAAACTTGCATAATTTCCATCGTAGTTACCGGTTGCTAGTGTCGTTGGTTGTTGTTGTAAGCCCCGTCAATTTTATAGTTTTCGTCACTTATGAAATGAAATTAATTCCTGTTTTAATCTATTTTAATTGCAATAAAATCATGATAATTGGTAAATGTATTTCAATTACGCTTACCTAATAGTGTAAAAAAATCGTGTTATTCAAATAACTGATGCTTTAGAGTAGAGAGGTTCTAGAACCTCTCTAGTTTCGAGCAGACTTTCCAGTGCGCTATCATGAATTTGGACTCCTTTACAGAGCTGTTCCATATTCCTTAGAAAATAAGGAACAAGGAATAAGGTATGGAGAAGAAAAAAAATCTTGGCTATACCTATAAAAGTCAACGATATCAGGGTTACGCTGCGCATTTCCTGTCGAACAACGACGATGAAACGAACCTTTTACAGTAGGAAATTGTGCTGATTGCATTACGCTTTTCGGGTTAGAAAACAGTGTTACTTTAGACTGGTGAAGTAGTTTAATTGACATTTTGCTGTCGATGTTTTCATTTGAACATAAATTTCCCAGTTTAAGTAATTGGAACCACCAACGACAAGGTGCAACGACAAATAGATAGGCAAATAGATTATCCCGGTTGAATCGAAGCGGTAGTTAAAAATGAAAGGTACATTGGGGTAAATGAAAAGTGGTGGGACAAGTGGGTAAATGCCCAACCCATTACGGAACAAAGGATATTAAAAAAAAAATGAATCCAGTTTAATAAATTTTAGTGGGTAGACAACAATTACTCACTTGCGCCACCAATTTATAACTTATACTGTTCGATCTTTCCTGAACGTGACATGTTAAAGAAGTTGATTAGTTTGTTGTTTTTATTCAAAAGTTTGAATAATCGATACTTATTTGAAAACTGTTGCTTTAATGGCCCTTCGCTCATTTTCAACTTCTATTCAATTTTCATACTGCCGTACTCTAACGGAACTATCCACCTACACTCTTCTAAAGATCATTCTCTAGCTAATAAATCATCACACTAAAGCTTCATGTTAGCATTTCCAACCAACTCCGATACTTATTTATTCACATGTCATGTGTTGAAATAAATTGATTAAATTTAAGTTTTACAATCGTTGCTGTTAGTTAATAGAATCAATGAAAAAATGAATTCTACTTCAACACATAGCAGATATGGCTTATCAATCATGTCCAGCTCTAATAATGGTTTAACAGATGAGAATTGACGGTTCCAAATCCGAGAAAATGTAGTTCATATTTACAACATGTTTACTATGTGCGCCATAATTCTGCGCATTTCGCCAAAATGTTGCAGTGTTTTACAGTTTTATCTTAATTTATATTTTTACCATGCACAAGCGGCTAATACCTACCATCGTGTTCAATTCAATTCAAATTATATACAATTTCAAATTATTTTTGAAATTTTCAAAACAGGCTCTTTACGGCAGAATAAACACGTTCGGTAGGAAGCTACAAGATGAAACAGATGCCACAAGCTCGGCAACAAGTACAATGCGAATGGTTTGGAAAACCTTCACAATTTCATGTTCAGATTCGATAGCCCTAAGAGTCTTAAGTTAGTGTTACATGGCCTAATCATAACGGTCGAAAAGTGCTTAATCTAATAACGCAACGATCGATAAAACCAAACAAACAACGAAGGGAAAGGTTCCATGATTGTCAATCGGACTTCTTCCTGTAACATGTCGAACGAATTATCCTAAATGCGCATCAACGTGTGACATATTTAATAGTGCAGTATAATGTGAAAATAATGGAATCGGTTTCTACATTGGAGAAATAATCAGCGGCTGTTTTTTACACCGTTGACCGTTGAGGTGAATCATTTTTGTAATGATCTTCTCTTATTCCAAGACCATATCTTGATGCCTACAAAACAAAAGAAACATTTAAAATAGCTGTTAAAGCTTAAAATATTAATACTGCAGTTTTCAAATATTCACACAAAATCCTTGACGACATCCGATAAATAAACAACTAAAATGTGTTTAGCAACGGTGGTAACAACCTAATGCAAAATATAGGTTAAGTATTTTTAAGTATTTCCAGGTATCTTAGGTATTTGTAAAAACTTTCTGAGTATAACGCGAGAAATATAAAGTTTAGAGTGGGATGCCCCTAGGTGCAGCTCTTCTTCATTCTCATGGCTCTCAACTATTTACTTTTAATCCGTTTATCCTCATCGTCCATCAAATAATTTCCAGCAGCATGCAAATGCGTATCTAGGATCTAGATCCCGGTTGCCGCTTGTTGTTCCTTCATAAATTTCATCCTTACTTGGTTTGGCCGGAATTGCATACTTATCCCCTGCTGGCGGTTCCGATCGCGTTTATAAATACCGCGATTCAGAATGGCTTCGCCGAGGGCTCCGTTACCTCCGGTGTGGTTACCTTCACAATTCTGTTAGCAGCATTAAGCAGGACTCACTCGTTTTCTCAGAACGGCCGTCCCGGTCGCGTTCTCTCCTGTGGCTCTGCCACGGCGAGGAGACGATTTTTGCAAATCCACCTCACTCGCATTTAGAACGACCGCCCCGGTCGAGTTCTTATCCTATTATCCTTGCAAGTGGGTGATTTGCCCTTTTATTACCTATCGGGGGTCTCCAAGATTCCAGGTTCGTCTCCTGGCAGAATCGCCAGAAATGTGAAAATCTGTCGATATTAATTATGGGCAAATCATCCACGACACAGCTAATCAATGTCCAACTTACCCATGCAGCAGCTTGAATCCAAATGACCTTTCACCAACTGTCAGGAAATGTGTATGAAAAGTCATGACCTACCTAGTTATTATCCATCTCATATTACTCTCAATTGTTTTATCGTCGCAAAACATGGGAAGATTCGATTTTTTTTTTATTCTCTGTTCCCAACAAATCTCAATGCATCACCGGTTAATATTTTTAAATGACCACCCTGGCAACCGAAACTTGAAGAAGCATCCGATCTCATAATACTTCAACCAAGTCCAATCAGCTGTCCTGTCACTCATGCCAAGTGACACTCGACTGGTGCTGCCAATAGTTCCACATTCCACCGCTCTTTTTGCTCCAGATGATACCATTAACGAATAAAGTAGTAAAGGACCCCGATGGTACCGAAATAGAAAGTCACTCCCATGAAAAGCATCAACTATTCAATTTCGTTGCTCTCGCACTCCCGGCGTGGCACCAATTTTATCGATAAGTGAAGGAGACAAGCAAATGAATCCGAATCCCCGATTGAGAAGAGGATTTTCCATCCAGTTAGGGATTTTCGGTTTTAAACGCAAACTCACCAAGAGGGCAAATCCAACTAGCGACAGTGTACTCAGTAGCTCCTCAGTAGCCGGAGAGTAGCCGAGAGAGGATTGAATTTTAATTTGTCTGATTTTCGACTTCTTATTGAGGCAAAAAGAAAAGAGAAACGAATTCGCTTTTTCCCTTCTTTCGTCGTTGCAAATTAAGGGATAAATTGAATGACTGCTCTACCATCAACCAGACTTAATGCGTCCCGAGATTTGATTACATGATAAAGGAAGCAGTAGCTGCTGGGAGTAGCTAATTTGGTGATTACATTGGATTCAATCCTGTCCCTTCTCGCACTACTGTCCTGCTACTTTTGTATCGCAAAAAAAAAAAGACACGACAACTACTTGTAAAAGAACGATATCTCCCTGTAAATATACCTCTCCGTAGTTTAAGTTGCTCAGTTGAAGAAGAAAGGCGTGTAAATAGTTTCCAGTGGAAATGTGAAAGTGAATATTTGTTGAAGTAAAACTGTTATTTACTCTTACATTCTATTACGATCTGTTTGAGAGGGTGACAGTAGGAACGAAAGAGCATGTAAATGTAACCGTGGAATTGTGAACAATTGAGAAACACTTAGTAATGATATTATAAAACAATACAAAGAACGTGTAGAGTTGCGAATGCAAATTGACAACCATTTTAGCTAATCGTTTAGTAAAGACCTAGAAAATATGTATAGGCAGGCAGGATGAGATTTCTATCGAACCTAGATAATTGTAGTGAACAAATTTTAGTGCAGGAATTTGACGGAGGTGAGCCTTCGGATGCCGGTCCATGTAGAGACGGACAATGATTGTTTTACCTAAAAGTTAAACACTTCAACTGAACGAAACGCGGAATACTCGAATGCTCGACTCTCCGTGCGAAATCCATTTACAAGACTAACAGGCATGTTTACCGAACAAACAAATCACGGATTTACCTTCTATGAGTAAAGCAAAAAAAAAGCAGCAGAAACCTTACAGAACGAACGATGTTCAGGCAAAATTGAATTTTCCCATAAGTGAGAAAATCTCAAAAAGTTTGAAAAACTGTTAGCACAAGCCAGGAGAGAAAAAAAAACAACCGAGGCCGATGTAAATTTCCTATGAAACAGGAAGACGGATGCGAAGCAGTCACTCGTCAACGCCGTCGTCGTTTGCCGGTCTCGGTTCGTCAGCTAGGCAGGAAGCAGGCTCAAAGCTGCAGCGAGCAAACGGAAACAGAAACAAAATGGAAAACTTTTTAACATATAGGAAAGTGATTTGTTTGATTATCTCCGTTAGCGGAAAACCCTTTTATACGGTGAATGGAAAAACGCAAACATGTTTCCTCACAAACACTCCTGCTCGTGAACATGCATCTAAATTCTCCCACACACACAAACACACCCACACACCCACACCCTGAACCAGTAGAAGAGTGATATGAGAATGTGTATAATAATAAAACCAGACAAATTCGGGCGCAAAGCGTTTCGGTGGGGAAAAAAAATATAGAGTGAATTGAATTTTATCGAAGCAAACGAAGCATATACAAAAAAAATATATATATAAAGGGTATAAATGGGACAAAGACACCTCCCTGAACAGCACACGGAATGCGATAAAACAACACACTCTGTGGAAGCAAACCAAACTCACTTAGAATTGACTATAAAAGCCTTGAAAATGGGCATAGGAAATTTTTATAACTAGAGCCATAAAAAAACCACACAAAAAGAAAACAAAAGAAAACTCACAAGAACCGGGAGAAGATTGACTGGTAAAGAAAAGACCGAGTAGGCCTGGATTGAGAGGAAAAAGTAAGACAGTCAATCACGACGACCGAGAAGAGAATAAAACTGTAATGACTCTAAATTTTGACCATAAAAATCCGTATGGTGAAATAAATGTTCGGAAACTTTACTTGTGGTGTGAATTTTATTGGAAAGAAATCCTGTGCCATAAACAATGGGGGTGGGTTTAAAACTTGATGTGGCATATTCATCGAAGTGGATCACATGAGCCGGTGTTCCGTGAGAGATTGATGGCTGGTAAGTTTTAATTTTCATTTGAGCTATCAAGTTCAGTGCTGTAAATTTTCATATCATTCGATTGAAGATGAACCAATACAACCATTCAATCAGTTCTGTGTAAACGAATTCTCACATGACCATAATTTGAAGAGCCCCTTTCTCATTCGAAGCTCATTGTCACTGTTAATTGAGTTACTCAGTATCATTTGATATACCTACGACAGTGGAGTATGGAAGAAATCCAGCAAAATAGTCCCGAACAGACCCGATGTCGGATCAATATAAGGCTAATTTAAGGTTAATGTCGACCCAATGTCGTGTTGTTGTCGGGTCAATTTTGAGTGTATGTCAGGTCAATCTCGGGTCAATATCGGGTTGGAGTTTGATAGAAGTCAGGTTGGTGTCAGGTTGGCTTCGCTTTTTCGCCGGAATGTCGACCAGAGCTCCGTTTGGGTGTAGGTTACACTCAATTGAATGATATATAGCGTTTCTCAAATGTGAATGATCCATGCCTTCGTCAAATGACTAAGCAACTGATATCACCCATTCGGAGGAGGTCCCCTTTGAAAGCGAATAGCTACTTTTCTCATTTTCATCAAAAATGTTCAAATGATTTTGAGAATTTACAGCACTGATCAAGTTACGATTCGTAACAAATGAAAACACATTCAACTCTCCCTTAGGCGATATTGATAATGTCATAAGTTTGAGGAAGCATTATCACAAAATAAGGTCCTCGTTCACATTACAGCGTACCAATTCGAGTTCGGGATACGTTCGAGCTTATGAAGTGGAAAAATACGGTTTACGAAGTTTTGTTTCATTCCGATGAAATACTGTTGGAAAAGTACTAAACGTTCTACGTATTTGAAGAACATTACGTGTTATAGCACTTTTGGTGCGAATTATTGGTTTGCGAAGAAGCACCTTTTTGCAGAAACTGAGAGAAGAACCATATACCTAGTGTCCTATCTACAAGATCGAGAACGACATCATCAGAACAAAAATCGACTTCAATCTCTCCTTCGCTGAAGCAAAAAAACGTGTTGCAGCAGGAAACGGCAGTTATGCTTAGATGGCTGCGCAGTCGTGCCTGAACCAAGCCAGACTGAATGCTTTAACTGTACAAATAACAGAAAAACAAAAGACAATATAGCAATTAGAACAAGCGCTACAAAACGGACAAGCCATGGAAGCAAAAATCAATGAAGTCACAGCACAAAACAAGGAGAAGGACAACCAAATAAACGCGCTTTTGGACCACATAAAGCAACATCGATCTGACTCGCAAACCCGTGAACCTGCTGTGGGAACGGACAACAACATAAAAAATAAGTCGAAACGAACAACGCAAAACTATCAAGAACGCTCAAAATTGTCGAACATGTCTCCACCGCCCAAGAAACAATTAAACAATAATAGAAGCCCCATTATGACCAGACAAACGACCAGTCAACTTACAGAAGAAGTGGTAGACCTCCTCGACGAAGTTTCAACGATGGATTTTGAAATCTCCGCCTCAAAAAACCCTGGACCAAGCAATCACTATAAATCCAATCCCACGAAACAATTATTGCACTACCACGATCTACCAAGAAGATAGCACTACCAGCCATAGCCACATCAGACGCAATAAAGATCACAACCGGTTTGAGGAGTGGGAACGTGCAGTACCACACTCACTTCCAAGTGAAGCGCAGCAGGGAGGGGAATCTATCCGAGACGCCTTACCCCAACCCGTCGATGGTGAACCCCCCTCTGCGGCCGGTCTCTACAGGACATACTCTCGATCCTCAAATAAAAATGCGTACAATCAAGCCTCATCCACGGACAACAACTCCGTGAACCAGCCTGAAGAACATCCTTTCCCAAAGTCCCCAAACATACATTCCTCCTTAACCGAACATGCTGATAATCCCAATACTAACTCAAACCGCCTAAATGCCTTCACAACACGCTATGCTCGATCACTTTTACTTTTGAACAACTTCAACCAATTGCCTGCAACGAGCGAGGAAGATTTCCCTACGGGTGAAATTATTCCGCTACAGAATAATCAAACCAATCGAACTACAACGAAACAAATCATCCAGACAAAACTATCGCAAGCTATTGCTAGCCATCGTTACATAGCTACGGGAAGCTGCAGTTCCAACAACTCCGGAGTGGGGTCGGTAAACCCCAAGCAAGTCCCCGCACCGACCCCGACCTTAGATGTACCCAATAGTTGGACTGAGCCTTAGGCGGCAGCCGGTGCGGGAAACTTGTCTTCTCAGGCAAATAATCATAACATTTTACCTCAAAGAACAAATTACGTCCTAGTGACTCCCTCTACAGGAAGCAACCATCAATCAACTTCCGCCAATGGATCGACAGTACCATGCTCTGGAACACCAAATCGCTCATCCCAACGACGCCGACTGGTATTGAACCCAGGCCTGCTGGGGTGAGAGATAATCACGCTTACCACTACATCACCGTGCCGCTGCACAATGGGGAAAAATGGACGGAAAAATACATTTAATTGTGTATCACTGAAATTCGCTGGATCAAAAATATATTTTTTATCATTTCTGTAGGTAAACAACTTGCGGGATCGAATGGAAATGGTTTCATCCTGGGGAGAATACAGAATGTTTGTGTTTTTTGCTTTTTCATCCTAAAAAAAAAATTTCCCTTGAGAATAAAAAAGCAAAAAACTCACATTTCCTGTATTCTCCCCAGGATGAAACCATTTCCATTCGATTCCGCAAGTTGTTTACCTACAGAAAGGATATGAACCATATTTTTGTTTCAGCGAGTTTCGGAAATGCTACAAAATAAAATGTAGATTTTCGTTCATTTTTCCCCATTGTGCGCTGTTTTGATTTTAAGCAGTGTAATAAACTGCAGAACAATTATCACACAGAATATTACCATTGAAAAATCACAATCCGAAAGAGGTCTTGACGAACATAGGTTGCCAACAGGTTACCAAATGTTGGGGTTTACCCGTTCCTTTTCGAAGGATTTTCCACCGTTGTGAAATATCGACGGCCCAGAAATTCTGTTGCGATGATTCATTGTTTCTTCCACCTTGCTCGGACACTTTGTCACACAAATTGCTCCTGATGCACGTTTTGCACTGTGCACACTGCGTGCGATTCAGGGATTGCTTTATGCTGATTACCCACTTAAGCTAATAAATTGCTAAGGAATACTTGCGGACCACCAAAGAAATCGTTAATTAAGTGCACTACTGCACTTCTTTCCTTTTCTTCCACAACCGGTCAACAGGACAGAAAAAACGGGATGTGTATCGCCTCCGACGGTTTATTTTATACTACTCTATATTTACAATGTGTTTCATCTCCTATCTATATACAAAACAGCCAAATGACCACTTCAAGGGGACACTATCGTGTATTGCGCGCAGCTTTTTACTCATTTTTCCATCATCTCTGGTGTAGGATTAGGTTTACTGATACATAATTTAGAGCACCTTCAATTTATAGTAATAAAGTTTAGGTAATTCAATTAGGGTAAGTAGATTTAAGTTTAACATCGCCTGCATCCGTCTGGTTGCAGAGCTGCAAACAGTGAAAAAATATTGTGGTCTGAAAATTTACGAAAATTAAACTGAATTAATGCTCAATATCATACTAAAAACCCGAATTGATTGAAATTATTCTAATGTTTTAAAAATATAACAAAAAATACCCTTTTTAAGTGATCTTAACAGGTGTCCCCGCATCATGTCTATAACGCCTACACAGCAAAAAAATAATTTTGATATCACATCAAAGTGGACGCACTACAATCATGTCGAAAATTTCATGTAATTTTTATGACCACATCAATAAACAAATGCAGTAAAAGCAGCGTAATGCCAGTTCATGCATTGTATGAATGATAATTTTGTCCTTTTTAGCAAGTAATATTACACCATATTTTCGACATGATTGTAGTGCATCCACTTTGACGTGATATCAAAATTATTTTTTTGCTGTGTAGCTAGACTATCAGCTCGAAACGAAAATGAAAAAGAAGCACACTTTTGAAGAAAGGTAGGCTATGGATTTCACGTCGTTGCTTTGCTCACCCCTTTCAATGAATGTATCGTCGATTTTTGAGTGAAACGAAACCTCATTTTGGCATACAATCCCTTTCACCGACCCTCTATCAGCGCTTTTTAAATTTGTTTAGTAAGTAATATTTTCAATTTTCGTTACATTTGTATGGATAAATATGTGGATAGTAGATAAATTAAACACATTAAGTGTAATCTTCAAGTGTTTTCAGGTGAGGTGAGGTCAATTGAAGCTGATATTGTGACTGGTTGGTTCTAAACAAAAAATTAAGCAAAATTCTAACTACATTTTGTAGAAGTACTGAAGTACCTCTGAAAATAAATTTTAAAAATCTGAATCTGAGTATAATTTCAAGGAAATTTAGAGAAAAACGCCATGGGAGCAGGTTAAAAAAATATTCTAGGAGCTGGATAAAGAAAGTGTTGAGGATAAATTATGAGAGATTATCAAACCTTTGCGAGGAAATTTAGATGAGAATATCATGCGAATTTAAGAAGGTCATATAGAAGAGTTCCTAAGAAGCTTGCAGGAGAATTCTGAGAAGAAGTCTTAAATATTTCTGAGCATATAATTCGCAATTCTTTGTAAAAAAAACTCCGGAATATTCCTACAGAATTTGAAAAAAAAAAAATATTGAAACATTCAAGCGAATAATTGCTAGAACGATCAAACATGGGGACTCCCTAAGCTCAGTCAGTAAATACAATGCTACACAGCAAGACCATGCTGGCTGGGTACGATTCCTGGTCCAGTCAAGAAATGTTACCGGTTGGAAATTTTCTAGACTTTTTTTTCCTTGACTTGTTTTCCGTCGATATTGTTTTCCATGCTGAGCACCAATACTACCGACGCCAAGGAGGCAGCACCCACACCTGGACCCTACCTATCGACCCATCAACTCATGAACCGGGGACCAACGGCTTCACTTACTTGCGACGGAAGGGAAGGCATGATCGGTGATGTTATGCCTCAGAACATCCCAGCGGCGCCGGCTGGGATTGAACTCAGGCCCGTGGGGTGAGAAGTAATCACGCTTACCACTACACCACCGGCACCGCTTTTTTCTCGACTTCCCTGGGTATAGAGTATGATTGTTCTTGCCACACAATTATACTAATGCAAAAATGGTACAGGCATCGAAAGCTGTCAATTGATAACTGTGAAAGTGCATCTAGAATACTAAGTTGAGAACACGCAGTAAGCTAATATGCTATAAGCAATAAGCTTGAAATGCGTAGATGAAGAAGAAGATAAAGCATTTGGAAAGAGTAGTAGAGAGATCCAATAGGTTTCTCTTTAAGAAAACTAAGACATTATTCAAAGGTAGTAAATATAAAGATATTTAAGGCAAAGGAAAAGTTCCTTAGTGCTGGGTCTACCAAGGATCAACGCTATAACTCCCTGTTCCCCTCTGCTCATTCAATGCGTTTAGAGGTCCCCAACAACTGTGTCAAATTTTAACAAATCTGGTTATAATCTCGATTTGCGGGATAATTTTAAAAGTTATATGGGAAATGTATGCGAAACGAAATGATCCTATTCATTTGCTTACCAAGAATCCAAATATTGCTCAAATTTAACCAAATCTCACTCATGTAAGCCACTGACTTGTTAGAGCGTACAACTTTCCAATATCATAATAAGATATTTATTGCAAAAAATTGATATTATTTTGCTCTGGTTTTCCTTTTATTGGTAGAGAGCCGGGAGGCCTAGCATAAATAAAGCCACCTTTTCTCAACGTTAGTGATGGATGGCTCTTTTGAGGCTTTTGCATTACTTTTTATTATAGAATTCTAACGTACAATCCAGTTGAAGTTTTAGTTAAGCCCGACGTACTAGAAGATAAAATCTCAGTTATGGTTGGTACATCACGCCAATCGGGTGCACCAATCAGCAGGAGGACGGCGAGAACAGCACAGTAAGCGGAACAAAATCATACAAGGGCCTGCTCGCTCTTGTTTTCTTCTTGGATTCTTGCCGAACATCGTTGATATCGGAATAGGAATAAGTGTTCAGTAATAAATTTATGAAAAAGAAATGTTTTAAAATAAGTTAATAAGTCTCAAAGTACTGCTTCGAGGCCATGTTTGAATGGTTAAATATATTATTGTAAACTGCTCAAATAATACGATCCATTAGTAAATAAAGATTATGTATTTGGACAAATACGGTCTACACTGATTGACGACAAATAAATAAATAAATTCAGATCCTTTTAAGTATTTTAAAAATTCCTCTCTGGTAATTGTTTGTGTGACTTTTAGTCATTTACTCGGATATTTTTCCAACATTTAAATTCTGATCGTAAAATATTGAATTTTGTCCAAATTTGGAGTGCCATGATGAAAAAAAAAAGTAGAAGGGTCTGTGCCTAGGGGCACGAACGGAAGCTTGACGTAGGACCGCTAGTGGACGGGATAAATGTGAAGAGCATTCAGTTATTTTAATTGATAAATTATCTATTATCTCAATTCTTTCCGTTTTTGAATTGTAGGCGTACCAAATTTGTAGTAACTGTTTTCAAAGAGAAAGTTGATTTTGAGAATCAATCAAAATCACTTGCACCCCTGCTTCCAAGTTTGGTTATAAGATTACACCTCTGGAGAGCATTTTGTGTGGTCGTTGGGGGCTTGTGGTTCTGAATATGGACAAACAGGCGCAGATAAATTCTATTCCAACTCTGTACTGATATAAGCTTGATGGCCCTGAAAAGGGCCGTTTTAATGAAGAGGACATCCATGGCCACTTACGCTTGGCGTGTTTAGTGTAATTAATTAATTAATTTAGCTTTATTTAGGAGGCTTTCAGCCTTAGGCTGGTTCGCCTCCGACCGTGTTTAGTGTAGGTGACAGCATCATGGACCTCATTTTCCAGGAACACTTTCAGTACACCTCGTAGATCAGACCGGAGATACGTTTGACACCACCACGGCGAGCCAGACGACCGATGGCGGTTATCTCGAAGAACTTTGCGATGACGCTTGGCGCCTCCTTTACCAGACCTTTTCCTCCTTTGCCACGACCAGTCAATTGTTGCTTGTTAAGCCTGGTACGCAGCTGAAAAGAAAACGGAAAAGTAATTTTTGAGGAATATTCCCAAAAGTTAATTTGACAGCTATAGGGAGGTGTCTTTTGCTAAATTTTGAGATCATAGGTAGGTGTCGTCTAATTTTAGAATCAACAATTATCAATTTTTATGTTGTTAAAATGCATCCAAAACATCATTTTTACAACAAACGTTAAAATTACCTAACGGAATAATTGGTCTGACCATTATTCCGCAAGGAAAATGAAATTGCATTCAGAATGCGCCACCTCCATATCGATCACGATACTAATGTAATCGATCTTTCCTTTACCGATTTCTTTTGAACTGCGTACTGGGTTAAGAAATGCTAAGGAAAAGTAATTTCTTTAACATTCCGTGTCCTATCCCGTAGCATGTAAAAACGTCATTACTTTTCAGCTGCGTACCAGGCTTTAGGTGTGAAGGAGTGGACTAGCCACCACTTTCCTACTGCTGCTATTGCTGTTCAGAATGATGTGCAACCAAGTGGTATAAAAGCTACAAAGACTCCTCCCATTATGAGTAGTTTGCTATCAAGTAGCGACACTGGCTCTTTTCCTTTTGCGTACACGGCGAATGAGAACGACCCAAATTTGAGTTAAGTTCACTCATAATCGCCAAAAGTGCAGGAACTCAGCGATGAGTAAATTTGTCTCATGGTTTCCTGTGAAAAACTTAAAAAATCTGCCAGAAAATGAGGAAATTGACGAAAATCAGTCTCGGAGTAGTACCAATAGACTGAGTGAATGCAATCTTTACTTTTCTCAAAAACCTGGGATAACATGAGGCAAATTTACTCATCGCTGAGTTCCTGCATTTTATTTCTTATTTCTGAGATAACTAAACTCAAATTTGTGTCGTTCTCATTCACCTTGAAAGATATCGGCGCCAGTCGTCAGCGTGATTATCTCTCACCCCAGCAGGTTTGGGTCCAATCTCAGTCGGCACCACCGGCATGTTCTAAGGCATAACATCTCTGATCACGCCTTCCTTCGGGAAGTAAAGCCGTTGGTCCCCGGTTGAGTTGATGGGTCGATTGGTAGGGTCCAGGTGTGGGAGCTGTCTCCCTGGCGTCGGTAGCATTGGAGTTCAGTACGGAAAACAAATCTCGCGTCATTTTTCAATAGGTCCTATCTACATTGATCGATTCTCTTCATCGACACTCTTTTTCGTAAATAACTCGGCTTCACAAATGTTTCCTGCCGTCTTCGTCGAATTAGATGCTAGATTGTTGCTTCTTCCATTGAAAATATCCGACCGTGGCGATTCAAAGTTGATCAAGGTTTATCAAAATAATTTGTACCCCTGCTTCCAGTTTGATTAAATGAGCATTTTGTGTGGTCGTTGGTTCTGCATATGGACCAACAGGCAGATGAATTCTATTCTTACTCTGTACTGTTATAAGTTTGGTGGCCCTGAAAAGATCCGTTTTGTTGCCAAAGTTGGTGATGATTTAACCTCCGAACCCAAACAGAGTGCGTCTCTGTCACTTCAAAACGTAGATGACATCCATGGCCACTTACGCTTGGCGTGTTTAGTATAGGTGACAACATCACGGATCTCATTTTTCAGAAACACCGCCACGGCGAGCCAGGGATGGTGGTTATCTCGAAGAATTTGCGTTTGGTTCTGAATATGGCGATGAGTGTGCAAAATATTACGCAATTCCATCCTCCCTATTCGTACGCGCCCGAGGATCGGAGGCGAATGCTACTTTGACTTGTTTCGTCTACTTACTACTCTCTGACGACTGTGCTGGGGAAGCAGCATATGCATGTAGGTAATTGGTGGATTTGTTGGTTAATTCGAGGCTTTTGGACTATGCTGGACATTTACCAGTTTTTCAATAGTTTCTTGTTGAAAATCAACATTTGAAGGCATTGTTATCGATGCGTAGCCAAATTTCTAATCAATTGGTGATAAAATTATCGAAATTGGACCAGCGGCAGCTGAGTTATTAACGTTCAAAATCTTTCTTAATTTGTAACATGTTCCATTTTCGGTTTTCACAAAGTGTACCATACCCCCATATAGAAATCAAAGACGTAGTCCTACGTCAAAAATATCAAAGAAATATTTGAAGCAATGGTTTATTCTGTATACATAATGTTTGCATAGATAATAAAAGGAGAACTAAAAATTTATACCACAATAAAATAGAATTAAGCAGCAGGATCAACTTGATCCGCACCATCTCCCGCCTCCGCCGGTCTAACAATCGCGACACTCGTTTCCGTGTTGCAAGTGCCGTCATCGATAGTCGCCTAGTGTACGGTCTTGAGATAACGTGCATCGCCACCGAAAAGCTTGTGCAGATACTAGCACCAACTTTCAACACCTACGTTCGAATTGTCTCCGGCCTTCTTCCGTCAACGCCCGCCGATGCCGCATGCATCGAAGCGGGTATTCTGCCCTTCTGCCATCGTATAACCGCAGCAATTGCAACGAAAGCCGCTGCCTTTACAGCAATGACCTCCGGAAATGACAGGATCTTTTTCTACTCGATGAGGGGAACAGACTGCCAGTTCAGAGCTCCCCCAGTGGCCAAGGTCCACTGGTACGGAGACAAAAGTTGGCACATACCTCCACCGAGAGTCGGATAAAGAGCAGGTTCAAGGCTGGAGATAACTTTGCAGCGCTGAGGAGAACAGTAGCCACACTGCTAGATTCGGACCGAGCCGGGGTCGGAATTGGAGTAGCCGGAATTTCAGCACCGATGAGTAGCAGCCTACCGCCACAATGCTCGGTTTTCTCTGACGAAGCTGCGACCATCTTTGTTGCCGTTACAACACCACTGCCCATAAATACTGGTGCTATCCGATTCGTACAGCGTGATACAAGCCCTTACATCTGAGACCCCGACTCACCCCTGGATACAGGATATCGTGGAGGCCACACCACCGAACACGGTGTTCATTTGGATCCCTGGGTACTGCGGTATCCCAGAAAACAGTGAAGCCGACAGCCTGGCAGGGTCGTTACACCGACGAAGTGCTACTACAGCACATAAAGCGATGGATAGTCAGCAAAGTGTGGGAAGCCTGGGAAGCAGAGTGGTGCCAATCCCAATCCCTCTTCATCCGAATAATCAAAGGAACGACGAGCAAGTGGACGGATATGTCGAAACTACGGGACCAGAAGGTGGTTTATCGTCTTAGGACAGGCCATAGGGGCTTTTGCCATAGGGGGTTTTGGTGGGACGCAGTTCCACAGAATGTGCTAAGTTTGCGGAACCACTGCATCGGTGGAACACATCGTATGCCTGTGTCCGCAATACCTACACACTTAGAAATACCTAATTTTACACGTGGCGGAATCCATCTTTGACATAAAGGATGAGACGTAAACAAGCATGTCATGTAAAATTAAGTTTTCCGAGACTGAAAAGTTCGGAAGTACGATTGATTGAGCTGAATTTCACGTCTATTGTGACTCAATTTTATGTCAAAATTGACGCTCGTATATGTCAGCTCAGTGCTTCTAAATTTACATGATTTTTTTCTAAGTGTGTATATCTACGGGAGCAGTACGCACTTCCCAACAGCATTAGGGACATACTGGGGCGACGAACCTTCCACTTTAGCAAAAGTTATTTGTTTCCTCAAGGACGCTGGGCTATACAGCAACATTTAGGTCCTTTTAACTTTCTTTTGGCTGACGGAACATCTCTGCCAGACGGAGGATTACCGCTCCTACTGTGGAGCTCCGATCTCTTTCAGAACCGGTGTTCTTTGCTCGACTGTCGAGCTGTTCAGTCCGTATTTTCACTCGAGTTCTCGATTCGATTTTGTTTCATTTTGTGCTGTCGCGTTGCGCCGTGGAAGTGTTGCCACCTTCTCGCGTTCTGGCAAGTTTAATTGAACTTGCAAACACGAAACAAATGGTGCGTAAACGTGCCAATGAGCCAGCAGCGGGCCCTTCAAAGAAGGTCTAACCAAGCCCAGCGCGCCGCAGGATGACGCCGGAAAACGAGTACTGCAAGCCAACCAGTATGCAGTACTCCCGGAAGAAAATGGCGATGGTGACGCTGTTCCCATTGCAAGACGAGAGTGGATTCCCCCGCTTTTCACGCCGGTGAAGGATGTTGTCAAGCTGGATGCCGAACTGGCAAAACACAAGCTGCTGCCTCGCTTCAAGCTTTGCAGCATCGGTACAAAAATCAAGTGCTCCAGCTTGGAGGAGTGGTTTTGCGTGGATTACCGTCGTTCGAGGCTACTGCGGTGAAGTCCGAGCTGGAGCGGCTTGGGCTCCAACCTGAGGCCGTGTTCCAGATGAACCGGCGTCCCAACCAAAACACCAGCTTCCGTGATCAGTTGTTCCTGGTGCATTTCACGAAGGGATCCACCAGTCTTGCGGCTCTGAGATCCAAAATCCCACCACTACCCGGTGGTGGCCGAAGTTGGATTCTCGGTAAACCGATTCGAAGCTTCCCGGCGCAACTACCATCGAGTCAACTGGGCGCAATATCAACAGTGCGTCGACACAACCATCGACTACGATGTCCAACCGGGGACGTCGGAAGATGTTGAACGGTGTCTACAAACCATCGAGGAGGCGATTTCCCGGGCCAGGGAACAACACGTGCCAGTATCCAGACAGGTGAGTAACACTCTGAACCTTGACAGCCCTACCAAAGATCTCATTAGACTCCGTAACACCATTCGTAGGCAGTACCAGCGTACTGGCCTGCCTAACTTGAAGACCAATTCTAATCGATTAACAAAGATCATTCAGGCCAGGTTGGTGGATCTCAGAAATAATGATTTTGCTAGTAAGATCCGCTCTCTCCCAGATTGTGCTAAGCCCTTCTGGAAACTTACAAAAATTCTTAAAAACAAGCCTAGGCCCATTCCCCCACTGACCCCACTGGATCGTCCCGGCGATCCAATGGTTTATCTAATAACTCCTGAAGAGAAGGCTGCCGCGATAGGTCAACACTTCGTCAGCTCCCATAATCTCGGACAAAACATCATCAGCCCTCATGAATCTGAGGTTGCTGAAAATGCAACCAATCTTCTTCAGATTCTTAACATTTTTCCAGAGGAATCCGAGATTACGGCTGACGAACTGTTGGCCTATATTAAATCATCTAAAAACATGAAGGCCCCAGGTTTCGACAACATCCTGAATCTGGAACGTAAACACTTGAGTTCCAGATTCTACAACCTCAGACTTGGCTACTTCCCCTCGTGTTGGAAGTCAGCTAAAGCCATACCTGTTGCGTTTGCAACCGCTCGACGAGCCACTTGAAGAAATGTGTGATATTGTTGTGTGTTTGT
This sequence comes from Ochlerotatus camptorhynchus, assembly GCF_037179485.1. Lineage (NCBI taxonomy): Eukaryota > Metazoa > Arthropoda > Insecta > Diptera > Culicidae > Ochlerotatus > Ochlerotatus camptorhynchus. Next base: position 337,277 of record NW_027040766.1, on the reverse strand, counting down.
TTGTCGTTCTTCGGGGTTTTCTCGGACACGCCCGTGCTGTCAATGATCACAGTCACGATAGATCAGTGAAAGCAAGCGACGGCACGGGCGCATTGGAAGAGCAAATCGCTCTTTGGCTATTCCAATGCGAGAAAACACCGAAGTTGTAAGTACTGTAATGTATTGTATTTTGATGCGTATTTTAATTATATAAATATTACAGCTTTGTAGCATGTGGCAAATATTGCAATTGTGCGTTTTATTTGCTCTGCTGAAAGATCGGTGCCCATCGCCATTGTTTTCAACAATACCCATCCGGAAACCTGGGAAGGATCCGTCCTCTCCTTCAAGTTATCGACCAATCAGCCTTCTCTCAGGGTTATCAAAACTGTTCGAAAGAGCACTGTACCACCGGCTCCTAACATCTGCCGATGAAAACAACTTGTTACTCGAGGAACAGTTTGGTTTTCGGAAAGGTCGTTCGACCGTCCACCTGCTGACTCGAGTATCAAACATTCTCAGCCGGAACAAGTCTGTTTCGAAAACACCTGCCATGGCGTTGTTGGACGTTGAAAAAGCATTCGACAATGTCTGGCATGATGGCCTGGTGTTCAAATTGCAGCAGTATGGTCTTCCAATCTTCCTAGTGAAGATCATAAACAACTATCTATCAGACAGGACGTTCCGAGTCTCTCTGAATGGCATCTCATCGGATGCTTTCAACATCGGTGCCGGGGTTCCACAAGGAAGCATTCTTGGCCCCATCCTATTCAACCTGTTCACCTCCGATATGCCGGCTCTCCCTGATGGTGGATCGCTGTCTCTGTTCGCAGATGACACATCCATCGTCTACAAGGGTAGGGTCATCGGAGCTCTGACTGCCAAACTGCAGAGAGGCCTGGACGTTCTGTCTGAATATTTCAACAGCTGGAAGATCCGTATCAACGCGGCAAAGACCCAGGTCATTATCTTTCCACACTCTAAATCTCCTAGACTTGTTCCGTCGGAGAATAACAAGATCTGCCTGAACGGCACAGTGGTGGAATGGTCCAAAGAGGTCGTGTACCTCGGGCGAACACTAGACAGCAAGCTTCTTTTCAGGGAGCACGTTGACAAAACAAAAACCAAGTGCAACATCTTGATAAGATCGTTGTATCCACTTATCAACAGGAAGTCAACCCTGTCCCTGAAAAATAAGCTTGCTGTCTACAAACAAATCATCCTTCCTGTAATCGAGTACGGTATGCCAATCTGGGAGAGTTGCGCAAAATGCCATCACCTTAAACTCCAAAGGATCCAGAACAAGATCCTTAGGATGGTCCTAAACAGTCCCCCACGGACTAGAAATTCTGAGATCCACTTCCTGGCTGGAATTCAAACATTAGAAGAACGGAGAGTTTTCATCCTGGAAAGGTTTAGAGACACCTGTCTGAGATCAAATCATCAGATCATACGTGATCTAGCACGTTAGGTTAAGTTATACTCGTAGTTAGGTAGGTTATCACTTTTTTCAATTCAAATAAAACACATCCCCAAAGGGATATTCTGTAAACTAGTTGAAAAACGCAAATATTAAATTATAATATCAAATTAAACAAAGATGAAGAGCCAAGTAGGCTAATCAATTAAAATGATAAATCATTGTACTACCATAATCAACAGAAATAAACATAATTTTACTACTTTACTACTACTCTTTCAGAACTCTACATAACTTTGATGTACCAGATGCACTAGCCAATCTCTCTAATAAAGACAAAATAAAATTGAGAATTCACCTAATCGGCGATCCTTAACCTATATCACGTGACATTGAGGGACAATAAACCCTCACTCCTCCCTTCGTTACGTGTTTCCTACACCTATTAAAGAGCGTGTCGATGAATTCGATATACAACGCCCTTCGTAAAGCGTCTCGTAATAAATGTAATGCAATTAAGTTACCTTCAAAGTGGTTTTTGTTACTCCATACGTGATGTTTACGATTTTAAGAGTTGGTTGGAAATGCTATCTAATATCAACATGAAATTTTAGTGTGATAATTTATTAGCTAGAAAAAATTCTGAAGAGGGTAGGATGATAGTTCCGCTAGAGTACAGCAGAACAATTCCACTGCCGCAGACAGTATGTGAGCATACCAAACGCGCACCCTTTTGCCTATGGATTTGAGGAAATACTTCAAGTCTCTTCATCCTCATCACAAGATTATTATAATTGTTGTCGAAAGCGTAACGAGCGTCACTACACCCGTTACTAATTTCCATAGGGAATTGAGGTTTCCCGAATCCAGTAGATGAAAGGGCTAGCTGTCAACTCGACAGGTCATGAATAGATTGATGGGCACTGTTAAGGGGAATGATTGAGCGAAATAGAATGGAAAACACGGTTGGATTGTGCGACTCAGTACGTTGTTTATATTTTTAAAAAAACTGATTTGATGTATATGAAATAGATTATTATAGATTTTAAATGTATTTTGATCACACTAGAATTTGTTGCGAGTAAATTAATAATAATAAATATGAATTACAGACTAAAAGTTACGAGCTATTTCAGGTTATGACAAACACAGATAATTTGTTATCCTAATCGATTAAATATTGAACTATCTATTAGGGTAGAGAACTACTTCGGCCTAATCGCCCATTTTGGGCCTATCGAGCAGAAAACCTCAAATAAATCCATGATTTCAGAGTTAACAAATCAATTATGCGTTTGGTATGATTCTTTAATTAATAAGCTACGGAACGAAGTCAATGAGTACGCATGTTATGAAAGTTTGCACCCATTATTCCCAAAAACAAAAGACCGAATCAATTTTTATCTTCATCCGATAGGCCGAAGCGAATTCATTGGCGTTTCAATGCGTTAGGCCGAGTTTAGAATCCGTAGGCCGAGTTTGGCGTCAAAAAGCAGTGCTAGACTTTTGACAATATCTCAACGATTGGTTTCTCTTTATCAAACCAGACGGTACATACGGAAAGGTAAATAAATTTGGAAGCCATCAGTAATAATAACATTCCATTTGGTGCTAAACTGCGCTAGATTAAGAAAGACTAAATGCGGGTTGTGCTTAATAGGCCGGAATTGGGGAGTTAACCCTAATGCTTTTCCTCTTAAAATCGTAAGTAAATTGCCGTATGAACTAGTTTCACTTCATACAACATTGATTATCAAATACAGGAAATATAAACCACGAGCACAATTGTCCACTAGAAGTAGATAAGGCGAATAGGGTCACCAAAATTGTGAGCTTTAAAATCTGCAAACCTAAGTTTATGTTAACTAACAGAAATTATACTTTTTTTAGCTTTAAAGCATTACTGCTGAACATATAGGCAAAGGAATAATAGGCATAGCCAGAGGGGGGCAGGGGAGGGCAACTGCCCCCCCCCCCCCCTAAACTCAGCAACACAAAGGCTTTCGATAAAATGGCATTCGGCCAAATTTTCCATAGGATTTTTTTTTCGCCCCTCCCTAGCTCGAAACATGGCTACGCCCTTGAAAGGGATTGCTAAAATAACTGTGTTTCCAAATTCTACTTCGACGTGACAACAAGAATATTTGTTTTTAATAAGAGAAGTTGATATAATTATATTATAATTTATTAGGGGAAATGGATGTAATGTCGGCCTAAATGTTCCTAATTTGGGCCCATGCATAAATTCCGCAATCGACTAAATTTTTAATAGCGACCATATCCATTAGTACCGTCCCAATCACGCGTTCATCTAGATAAAATTGATAAATAGCAGATTTTTAGCGATGGGCCCAATCTTCGATCCATAGGTCAACATTAGAGCCGTTTCTTCTAATTCCTTCTTGGTCAGGAATATTTTATTTTGCTCTTGAAGTTTCGTGAAAGTCTCTTGTGCAAAGCCCATTCGAAAATCTTTTACAGAATTTGTTTTGTATTTCTTGTTAAATGTGAAGTAAAACTGAATTCTACAAGCTAATTTTCTATTTAAATTTGTTTGAATTGCAATCGGAAACGGAGCCGAAAGTCTATCAATTCGACTCAACACCCCTGTTAAAAGGAACCAGCTGATAAGAAGTACTAATCCGGTCACAGTACTGATGCTTTCTAACACATCCTATTCATAGAAACATTTTATAAAATCAGGAGATTGTTAATTTTACCATTCCCGATCAACGCAACTTCAAAACTAAATAGAAAGGTAAATATTTGTTCCAATCAATATGGGATGTATTGCAATAAATCATTTGTAAAACTAGAATTTTCCACCCATCTCATAGTCATACCCAATAGAACATGACATCCCCCATGACGCTTTCCCCCAAAATCTGCTTCACTCGAACTGGCACTTCATATCAAAATTGAGTTTATTTCGAGCGAGCAAATATTTCCTCTGAATAACAAAACTCAAAAGTCTTGCCTTCCTACAGGCTGAAAACGACGACGACGACGAATAAATTTCTCTACCATCACGACACCTTCCCTCCCACCTTTCACAAATCAGTAGACAGCCTGACAGCCAGGCCTTTTTTGATGGATTTTTCAGCTCTTTACTCCTTTTTCGACAGTAAGTGCCTCACAACGGATACTTGAACGTGTACGTGTACATGATAAAGTTCAACAGAGTGAATAATCAAACCAAACACTTCCAGGTGACGGCTCGACGCGATGATGGGGAGGGGGAGGGATAAATTGTACATATTTACATTGCCCTCAGAACGTCACAGAATTGAATGAAGTATTTTTTCCCCTAGATATTAAGGAACCTTGTCACTTTAGGAAGAAACGGTTCCTACATGCTTCATAGTGTTGCTCCTTTCAATCACCCATGCAAACGAAAGGTCTACTAGTATTATGTGAGGGTCTGGTCAAAGGAGGAGTATTTATATTGATGTGAAAAGGAATAAAATGCAATCAAAAGTACAAAATTGCCACAGAAAAGAGCTCCTTGCAGTCGGTCGCTCGAAATGAGGGTGATGACAAGGGTCAAAGCTTCAAGCAGACAGACACACGTGCTGCACAAGTCGTAGGATTTTCCAGAATTCTAATATCCAAGAGTACGACTCTGAGTCGCTCGCTTGCTGTTATGGGACACCTTATCTGCAGCATTAGATCCACACAAGGCGTCAGCTTTTGGAGCCTCATAATACCAGCTGCAATAATCACACATGCACACAGCCGGTCCTATTCAGCTTGAATGCATTTTGTTCCGTATATCTACAGAAGATCCTGAACTGAAAGGGCATTGCAAGAACAGCTAGGACGGGAACATTCAAAGCCTGCAACCGGGGCTTCAATTCTTCTTCGGGTTTCGCAAGTTTGCGCTGATCTAAAAGCTAATGCCACTGCACCGCATCGACCGTCGTCGTCGTCGGTCGTACCTAGGGGAGAACAGTCCACAATGCACCCCTGGGGAATAATGGCCCCTCTCGGAATTTTGTTGCTTTCCCATTATTAATTAAGGGATTGTGTGTCCCAGAATGCTTCTTTAAGTACTGAACTAGCTTGTTAAATTCTCAAATTGACAATCGAAAAGCTATGAAATGCGACGTTGGACCATTTTACCCTAGAAGTGCATTTTAGACCATCCTACCCTACATACAATTTCACAATACGACATCATCCTTGTATCATCTCATTCCTGGCCGGATCCGTTGGAAAGCCCGACGAGTGCACTATTATTGCAGGCTTGCAGCAGCAGCATCAGCTTTTCTATTTCTAGAGATAAAGAATATGAAGCCAGGAAATGGAAAACATCCTGTCTCCTTCGTTTTCCAATGCTCTGAGCTGCAGCTGTACAAAAACGTGCAGCAGGTGAGTCAAATCAGATTCATCCATTGAATGAATGTACAGCAAATGTGTTCGGCCTGTGCCGTTAATAATTTTTCCCACCATATATTTAGAGAAGTACATTCATGCAGTTTCACTTGAACTTCAGCTTGAGTCGGTTGCCTGATTTAAACGAAAAAAAAAAAGTTTTCCGGATGCATACAAATATTGGATGGAAATTATTCCACAGATTATTCTCCAAAGAAATGAAATTTTACTGGAGGAAACAATTTTTCCTGTGAGCTTCCGGAAAACCACATGCAACACCAGCCGCTTTGGCTGACTTTGTGCTCCCCCATATCTAAGGAATTCCTACACAAGTGAACTTGTATTGAAATACATTTCGAAATTCAACTGTGCGAGGAACTAACCGGAGAAAGATAGTCGGTGAGCATTTTCAATAAGAAAATTGTAAGCCCGGAACTCTTTCCTGCTTTCGGCCAATAAACAGAGCAGGATATCACTATTTCATGTTTGGTCGACGTCGTATCCGTATGATATATTAAAACCAGGCTGATGTATGCCATAGAAGAAGAAATCGAACAGGTACTCGTCTATCCTGGACTTTCCTGTCTGGATCGATGTGTCTGGCCAGATCATAACGCAAATGGCATAAGCGTCTTATTTTACAACTTGAAGTTAGATAGTTTTTGTTTTGTAGTTTAAGCTTTAGATTACAGTGTCTTCCCGTTTTTGGCAATACGACCTCATCAGATATCCCAAGCAACAATTTTTGTTTTATTTAAGTTTTATAGCAGTTGATATAACCAAATTATAAAACCTTCACTGACGACCACATTACTTTAACAATCTCCTGAGAACTGCAATACAGCCATCTCATGGCCAATTGGCCCAGTTTTAATGCAGTCATTAAAACTTGATATGCGAACTACTTTAGGAGCATAGGATTTATGTCAGTTTTATCACACTCTAGACGTGATTGTTAAAAATGAAAACATAAAACCTCCTCCAGGTCAGAAAGTTTTAACAGCCTTCTAATGACTACCATAAAACTATATTACAACCGCATAAATCGCTCCTGAAGAAGTTGATAAAACATGATACGCAAAACATTTTGACAACTTTGAAGGTTTTAAGTTGGGGTTTTTGGATGATAGTTAATATTGAGAAATATTTTATTTTGGTTTTATTCTTTCGATGTTTGATGTGAAATCATGATCCTTGTCAGTTGGTAATAATGGCTGATATTATTGTACATTGAAAATAAGACGACTTTATTATAATTTAAAACCAATCTGTATATGCTTCACAGCATGCCGTGCAATATTTATGGTGATTATTATACCAAATAGGAGCATAAATTTAGTGCGCCATATGAATACTAAAATATAGGGATATTTTTAATTTGTCTGCATTAGCACCATGCATTAAAGAGTCATTCAAAGATTATCTATTTAGTACAAAACTGTTACTACTGTTGAGCAATAACCAGTCACATATTATTTAATTATACATAGATGTATGAAAGTGTTTTATTGCCTATCAATTAAAGCGTAATTATTCATACTGTGTGAAATTTGTTCATACGGCGACATTTTTTTTCGTTATAACTTGCTACTCCTTAAAAATACCTCAATATAACATATTCTCCTAGATTGGAATTCTATAGCATAACATAAACCTAATGGTTGTATCTTAGCATTTCGTAGTCCAAATTGAGAGCGTTTAGTTATATTTAAGCTATATAACTAGCTTGCTGGTTTTATTCGGTACAGCGAATCAAAACAAAACAAAAACCATGACCACCTGTCAAAAAGTCAACATTCCACGCGATCCTCCTATTTTCGCTTGTAATCAAGATGTAAGAAATGCTTATTGGATCCACTAAAAACTTTTTCAATACAAGGTTTAAAGCCGTGATGTCAATACTGGCCATCTCCAAACGGATTTAGTGAAACTGTCGGCGTTGCTTTAAGAAGAGTTCGTGGATCTTTCGGAAGTGTATCGGAAAGCCGCTTGTTCAATATTTTTAAGAGCTCCTTCACCGCACTGTGTCTTATGTAGGGATCGTATAACTGTAGTTCCTCCAGGAGTTTCATATTGTCGATCGTCTCATCTTCATCGTGTTCAGAAGCACTGAAGGGGTTTTCATTTCATATATCTGAATAGATTTGTTTTTTATAATGACAAAAAATGTCAGAGTATTTTTTGTTGTAGCAGTATATTTCTTATCTGTGAATCTTAGGCCTCTGATAAAGATGATAGTTGTAATGAAGCTTTAATGAAGGTCTAAGACTGCTTCAAGTTTTATATCGGTCATAAAAAGTGTACCATAAAACATAATTGTATGTTTTGTTTTGGTTTTATTCTTCAGTTATAAGTAGTGATGCAGAACCACCTTACAGCTACCGTTAAAACTATGAAGTCTGAGTTTTAATTTAGTAGTCATAAAACAGTTTTATAGACGACTTGACGGCCTGATTTTATGACAAGCACACAAAACCGTAATACAACCACAGGCTGGAAGGGATGCTATGATAAAACAATGATAAAATAAGAATAAATCTTCCAAGCATTTAGATTGTTACTTGGGATGTTTTCTCCTGCATTGTACCAGGTTGTGCAGGATGGTAATTTAGCAATACAAAAGTTCTAGTGCTTTGCCTTAAGTTTTAGAGCTGAACCGTCTCGGTGAACTTTTTCTTTTGGCCTTTTTAATTAGGGTTGTTGCAAAATTATTCATACAGGGGAAATGGCTCCAATGTTGGCCTATGGATCTAAGATTGTGCCCATCGCTGAAAATCTGCTATTTATCAATTTTATCTAGATGAACGCGTCATTGGGGCGAGTGGGACAACATAAAAAAAGTGGGACATGGCTATTTGTGATGAATTTATTGAGTGTAGCTTTTTGACGTCTTCAAGAATGTTTCTTTATTTTTTAAGTACTTTATTTAAAAAATTAAAAATTTTAGTTAAGGAGGGTATACTCTCAGATAAAAAAATAACTTTTTTATGTGTTGTTAAATTTGATAAACACCTGGAAACATTGAAGATGAAGTCTTTTTAAGAAACTTTGTTAAAGGTTTTAACTTTCTATCTCTCAAGTGGACGAAGTTATAGGGTGAAAATGGACTACAAACGGTAGTAGACCCTTAAAAAACGTTTTTCCATCATAACTTTTTTCTTTGAATTTTCTCGTTTCATCTTCAATGTTTCCATAGGTGTTCATTAAATTTAACAAGACATATGAAAAATATTTTTTTATCTGAGTGTATACCCTCCTTATCCAAAAATTTTCACTTATTAAATAGTACTTAAAAAATAAAGAAACACTCTAGAAGACATCAAAAAGCTACACTAAATAGTTTCATAGCAAATAGCCATGTCCCACTTTTTTTGATTTCGTCCCACTGTGGGGCGGTACAAATGGATGTTTTTGGTCAATATTGAAAATTTAGTCGATTTCTGAATGTATGTATGGGTCCAAATTAGGGGCATTTAGGCCGACATTACATCCATTTCCCCTAGATAAACTAACTTTTAAATTTTTGAAAGTAAAGACGCATGTTCGTCAATAAAGCTATAGCTGAGGTGATTTCAAGCAACTTTACTGAGGAAACCATTTTATATCTCTTAACGTTATTTTTTTTTTTGTTTTTTTTTTAACTCTTTATTTGTTTCAAATTCAAAATAAATTACATTTCATTTTAACCTAGATGCTCCAGTTACTGCAGTAACTTACCAGCCTTAATTGTTATGATATATAGCTAAGTGTTTTTACATTGTTCATGTCTTGGCAATTTAGTATTTTAAACAGGTTTTTTAAACCTGCATGTCAGTATAACAATTGATATCTTAAAACTAAAAACTAAAACTAAATCTTATCTAAGTATAAAGAGAATTAATCGTTGCAATTGAGGATTGCAACGATTTTTGCCTGAAATTATTAATTATTTTGTTGGACATTTGTTCTAAAGTCTCAACATTCGAAATTCTATGTACCTCGGTAGTACTGTACCAGGGAGGCAACTTCTCTTAACGTTATGATTTCTCAAATTGCTCAACAATTTAAAAAAAAAACATCCAATTTCAATTCTGAAAAAAATTGCCCTAAAATAAGAAAGTTCGGAAATAGAAAAAAAATTGTTTTAGCATAGTAGCTCGAAACCATCTCAGCTAAATATAACTTTGCTGAAGAACGTGTGTCTTTACTTTCAAAAATCAATAGGTTATTTTATGTATATCAATAATTTGAGAATCACCCTAATTTTAAGAACAGCCAAAATTCTTTTGTGTAAATTTGTGACCATTCGAAAATTTGTTTAAATTTTGATTGTATTTATTTTTAAATGTGAAATAAAAATGCTCATTATCTGCAACAAGATTATAACAACATTTGTTATTAATAACAGAAGATGATACAATTATGTTATAAATTAGTAATTCCTTTTTGGTCAGGAACATTTATTTTTCTCTTGAAGATTCGTGAAAGCATGCTTGGCATACACAGTTGTACACAACAATTGCTCATTTGTTAATAACTTTTTACTCAATTTGTTCGCTTTAGTTCGGAGTCTTGTAGCAAAACTCTTTTTTTTTTGTGTTTGTAGTAGTTGTTGCCCTGTGCGGAAATATCCATCTGTACCATACGCACGTCCGATATCTTCTTGTTTATGGGAACAAACAAGGAAATCGTAATACCAAAGTCTTAGAGTTCATCGCTGATCGCTACCACTCACACACACAAGTTTTCACTGATGGCTCTAAAGATGGAAACTCCACTGGTGCTGGAGTGGTTATAAGTAGCGATCAATTCAGTTACTGTTTACCAGGTATTTGCAGCGTCTTCTCTGCAGAAGCCTTTGCCCTTAACGCTGCTGTATCAAAGTTGCATAATCAGCAAAACACAATCGTACTGACGGATTCTGCTAGTTGTCTCGATGCCCTACGGAGTGGTCGATCTAAACATCCATGGGTCCAATCTGTCGAAAAATCCGTAGAAGGCCGAAACGTCACATTCAGTTGGATTCCAACTGAAAATCCATGAATAATGAGCTGTCGCACGGCATGTTTTGGTGTAAAAATGCAATTGTCCCCTGCTCCAGGCTCCCCCGGGGGCATACTGAATGTTCCGAGAGTGGCCAATGTGGCCAATTATGCATTTAAAGTTTATCGAAAGTCTATTGACAATAAAGCATGAATAAAGAGCTATCGCACGGCATGTTTTGAGTGATTAAATTATCTGCCAGCATTCAGAACCCTTCACCAGAACCGATTCCAGGGAAATGGCCATATCTCTTTTGATTATAAGCCGGTTTTAGTTCTTGGTATATGATTCGCTTTAGAAATGGTTCTTCTTTTGTTGTATTTACTAAATATATATATATTTAACCAGTATCATATATAAAATTTCACCAAAAATTTAGCACGTTAGACAAGCCCTCCGGAAACCCAAAATATCTCCGGTATCCGGTGACCAGGATTATTTTCGTGGCTACACCGTAAAACAATATTAGTTTTCCAGTCTAATGCTCTTGGAAGATTTAAAATCGGATCATATTTGACGACGTTACAAGACTCCAAAGTTGACCAAACATTTGCCTATCCTAGTTATTTTGAGTAACCCCTGTATTTTATCTTTGCTTATGATTGTATGCAATTTAAAAAAAAAATCGCGGATCTCTAGCTCTACTTTCATGAATTGACCGTTTTCTCTGATATTCCGGATATCCAGAGGCCCCTTGGTGACAGAATCGATATGATGAAAGCATATTTCATCTATGCTCATGATTGTATGTAATATAGAAAAACTCGCGAATCTTTAGGACTACTTTTAAGAATTGACCATTTTCTTGGTGAATCCGGATATCCAGAAAGGCATCTAATGGCCACCGTGGGACCAAATCAATATGTCACTGAGATATATCTTCTCAACTATGGGTTCTTCACATTTTCTTAAAAATCACGGATCTCCAGGTCTACTTTTAAGAATTGACTATTTTACCGGTGATTCCGGATATCCAGAGGACCGTATTCTGGCCACTCGGTAGCAGAATCGATATTTTGATGTCGTATTTCCTCTATGCTAATGATTATATGCAAGTTAGAAAAAATCGCGGACCTCTAGATCTACTTTCTGGAATTGACCATTTTCTCGGTGATTCCGGATATCCAGAGGACCGTTTTCTGACCACTTGGTTGCAAAATCGATAGTATATTTCCTCTATGCTCATGATTGTATGCAATTTAGGAAAAAATCGCGGATCTCTAGGTCTACTTTCAGGAATTGACCATTTTCCCGGTGAATCCGAATTTCCACAGAGCCACCTTTCACGGGTTTTATCGTTACGATTGGCCACCCACAACTCCAATCGGTTTCTTGTCTGTTCCGTTTGAAAGTAGATAGTCATACCTTTCAAGTAGTGGCTCAATCTTAAGATGTGGTAACCAAATTGCCGAGAACCAGTCATGAATCGACACGCATTTTGCTCGGGACTTTTCCGGGTTTTTCCGTTCCGGCTGGCCAACCACAGGTCCAATTGGGTTTCTATCTATACAAAATAAAATTAGATAGCCATATCTTTTGATTGATGGTTGAATCATAACCATGGGTCATTGCATTGCTGAGAACCAGCCATGTCAACATGAATCGACACGCATTTTGCAGCCTTGGTACTTTGAGGAAGTTTCGATGGCTTGGGATTATGTCAGCTTATAATAAATTCTGTCCTTTTACGTTGTGTTTGCTTTTTATTTTACTACTATTGCATCACTTTCACTTTCACTAATTCTCTTGAACTATTTACTATCACTTTCACTTTAAACTATAACAAATACGTATTTCGTTTACTACTTTCAATCTTCTGCAGTGTGTGAAAGTGAATTAGTGAAGGTAAATTAGTGAAAGTGAATTAAGTGAAAGTGAAAGTGTATAAGTGAAAGTAAACTAGTGAAAGTGAAAGTGATATAGTAGGAGAATCATAAGAGATTCAGTGGTCATCTTCGAAATTCTGGAACTTTATGCTAAAAAATTTGAGGTGTTTTGTAGCAATTCAGAAAACTTTCTTACAACTGGGAACCCTTAAAGAGTTTGGAAATTTTCGTTGAATTTAAGGGATTTATTTTAATTTTAAACGAACTTCCTTTTTTCCCTTGATTTATTATCCGTCGATCTTGTTTTCCGTGCTGAGTACCAATTCTACCAACGCAAGGAAGGCACCTGGATCCTACCTATCGACTCATCAACTCATGGACCGGGGCACTTCCCCGTGGCGTGAGCAAAGAACAAAACGAACCGTAATAAAATCGAAATTTTACTGCACTTGGGAAGTATTAGCTAGTTATTGATTCAAAAAGTCTCAGCTGGACCCACCAACAAAACACTTAGGTCACTTTGGAAAAATTGTCGATCGTCTCAAGAACTTGTCAGTCGAAGCCTAAGTGTACACAAAGGACTAGACAGAACATCACATAACCATAGGAAGTGTGTGAGGAGGTTTCGTGTACCTACTTGCTCTCACTAGTGGTGGTAGACGTATGATTGGTAAAGTAAAACCTGGCAAAAATAGAGAAGAAAAAACTCCTTCACATAAGAGAAAGAGAGATGGAAAAGGGTTTTTCCCATATCTCATGCTATTTATGGCATTGAATCGAAGTGAAGCGGGGGAAACATGCATGGTCCGATAGGTAAGTATTGGCAAAAGGAAGCGGAGAGGTGAAAATATAATAACATTTTCCTCTGGCAATAATTGAAAAAGAAACGAAGCAAGGTTTTGGGTTTTGCGATCACGAAGGGGGAAGAGGAGGCACGGAAAATGAAAGATTGAAATTGAAAAACAGTGACTTTGGATTAGCAGTAGATCCGCAGTGGGGAAGGTGCACGGTTAGGAAGAGGAAGCGGTTTGTTTGGTCGGTGGTCGGAAAAACGACTCACCCAGGGGGAAAATCGAAGAAGAAAAGTTTTGAAGGAAAACAAGTTTTCTGGTGAAGCAAGCGGAGCATAGCAGTTGCACTTTGATATTCTATTTTTCCTTTTTGAAGAACGAAGCGATGCGATACGATGGTAGAGAGCAAGTGTAGTGGTTTTGTATTGAAGATCAGACAGATCACAAGAGCTTGGTGCAAAGTGGTTTTGTTTTGAGGAAAACAATTTTAGTATTATTAAAGAAGAAGTACAAAGCTTACCACTAAGGGGAAATATTTTCGTTAGCAAAAGGCAATACTTTGTAGGAAATATGTGGGAAATTTGAGTAAATTTGAAATTCATGACCCTAAGATTAAATAGAAACAAATGTTCAGATTATTGCTCACATTCAACCCTTCATTCCACATAAGCGTAAAAGCCAAAGGCACCCGACCCTCATTTAGGGAGAACGATCCGAAAATTCCTCCACATTTCCACACGTTTACACGCCAGAAGAAGCAGATTTACCCAACCAGTTTTTATCCGCCATAAAACGTCGTTTACCATCACGTCATATCACTTCTCCCAAAAGCGGCATGATTTCGGACACAATGGAACTTTCCAAGAAGCCTCTCGTCGTTCCCATCGGATCCGTCCCCCTCGATCCACTCAAGGAAGATAAAAAGATCCACAAACATGAAAAGGGCAAGTGAGCATATTCTTTTCCCAGTTTCTCATTTGCACACCAACCGACCTGCTCGGCTTGGTGCGGGGTGTTTAAGAGAAGCCACCTTTTCTAACCCAGCCAGCCCAGCCATCACATAAAGATGCGAACGAGGAATTGACAGTCTAATGTACCTAGCCAATCCCCGGTCCCCCCACCAACCTGCCCTAGCATCTGTTTTCGATGTCGTCGGTCGTCTTGATGGAGCCCAACATCGGAAGAGGTCCATCGCCTCAAAGGGGATGATTTTTCGAGGACCCTTGTTTCGCTTGACTTTAGCTTTGCACGCCATCTTCCGGGTGACCTGGATCTTCATCTTCATCTTCATCACGACTATCTACATACTACGTTTGAAGAGTTTGAACTTGGTCAGGTGGATGCTGGTGAGCGTGGAGGGTAGCTCATTTGATTTTACTCGCCTTTTTGATTTTCCTGGTTCGAGATCAAAAGGGTTTCTGCTTCTTTACGATGCATGCAAACCGGCACAAGGGTTCTTAAAAAGATGATTCCTACTGATTTGGGTGGTGAAATTTTTTTTTCCATCTGATTGAACTGAACAACTTAACCATTCGAAATTTCGATCGAAAATCTTGGTTCTCGTTTTACTTCCGTTCCTAGAGCGGCAGTGAAGCTGGTGAAACCTACCCCAACAGTTGTGCTTCCCGAAAGGAAACATTAGTAAACTCTTCCTCGTTGTTGGAAACTCTCCACCTATATTCTAGAGCAATTCACTGCAAGAAAAGTGAATTTATAAACAAAGTTTTATGGTTTTTGCTTCCGGTTTCAGCCACCCACATCCAGCACCGTTAACGACCGTTTCTTTCTCGATTTCTTTTCCGATGTGCGCAAATTTGTCTCCACTGCTTCCACCCCAGAATGGCTATAAATTATGCATATAGTTGCTGTTTGCTGCTCACTCGGAATTGCGGAAAACGGACGAATGCCACCTCCTCCCTCCGAGAAATGTTGACACTGATTGCCATTCGATACCACCGGGCGATACTGGCTGCTGGAGGCTGCAAAGAATCTAGAAATAAAACCTGAACTCCGAGTTCAATTGGCTGTTAATATGGTTGGCGAATCGGAAATGTTTTGAAAAATTCAAATCGAAAGTTTTCCGGTGGAACTTTTTTATCTGGCTGGGAGTGGAATGAACGAAAGAAGCATTTAGCGACTGTCATCCAGAGCGTGACCGAAGCTATTTAGGAAACTTTCTCCGTTAAAATGTATTGAAATATTCAACCGTTTAGGATAAGATTAATGCTCCGCTGCATGACGATCAGCTGATTGCATTGGAGAAATCGTTTGGAACTGACATCATGAGTGCTTGCTATATACCTAAAGCCCGATTCAAAGTAAATTTGAACGCATTCAAGTGATCATAACTCAAGAATTAAACAATATACATGGTTGATCAAAACGTCAAACCAAAGTGTATTTATTCAGCTTTCAAACGATACATAACAAGTTTTTACATTTCACCGTTTCGAACGAACTGTCGCACCTTACTTGTGATCGATGCCATCATGATCTGCACAGTCGCTGGTGACACTGTACCGGCGATTTTATTCCACTTTAAACGCATTTGTTGTGCATTTGTCACTTCTTTACCGCATCCTCGAAGTTTTCGCTTGACAATTGCCCAATATTTTTCGATCGGTCTGAACTCAGGGCAATTCGGAAGATTAATATCTTTGGCGACGAAATTAACATTGTTTGCAGCATACCATTCAAGTACCTCCTTAGAGTAGTGGCAGCTGGCTAGATCCGGCCAAAACATAACGTTGGTCTTGTGTTGCCGAATGAAGGGTAAAATCCGCTTTTTCAGACACTCTTTAATGTAAACCTTCGACGTCATTGTGTGAGATGTGATGAAAACCTTGGTTTTAGGGCCACAACTGCAGATTCCTTGCCAAATCATTAGTTTCCGAGCAAAATTATCACCAAAAACAAATTTATACCTTGAAGGGACATCCTTACGACCAGTTTCCAGGTAAAATTGTCGTCCGGGGATTTGTTTATAATCCATTTTGACATATGTTTCATTTTCCATTAAAATACAGCCAATCAAATTTCGCCAAACTCGTTCGTTTAGTAATCGTGCTCGCTTTTTGGCCACTAAATTTTGTTTCAGGGAGCGATTCGAATGTTTACTGGCACAAAAAGACTTATATCCTTCTCTTGAAAGAATGTTATGCACGGTGGAAAAGTTGGAATCGGAAATCACGGATGGAGATACCTGGGTTTCTTTTCACGTACCTCAACACCTTTCTCCTCAGCTCTATGTCCCTAGTGCTACTTTCATGATAGATGCGCTGTGCTCTATCCACACTCAGAGTATCCTTGTAATGTTTGATTGGGCCGGGACCAACGGCTTTACTTCCCTTCCGAAGGAAGACGTGACCAGAGATTTTTATGCCTCAGAAAAATCCCACCGACCTCGGCTGGGATTGAACCCAGACCCATTGGGGTGTTAGAAACAGACACGCTTACCACTATACCACCGGCGCTGGCTTCTTCGTCAATAAAACATCAACAAATTTCTGTCAAATGTTTTTTGTTCCAACCACCAGGGGCGCGGTGGTGTATTAAACCGTGCGTCCAGATTTACTTTGAATCGAGCTTTAAGCTATGCAAACAGATAGGTCTTTGGGATCTCGATCAGATGTGTTTTGTGTCCATGTGGATGCGGAGGATAGAGTCCGTTCACAAGTGACGTAACATGTGATGGACGTTTAGTCCAGGCCTAACGCAATCATGCCGAACGTGTTAGATCCGAGATTACTAGGTTAAATGAGTCATTTTACCGAAATTGAAACTTCTGTCAAACTGCATAAGTAGTTTTCAAGTTTCCCTGTCTTTTCCCGGAGTTATTAAAATGTTCCCGATTGAGCGATATACATTAAAATAAAAAAAAGCCAAATTCGATCGGTAGGTTAGATGCGCCATTGCAAAGATAACAAAATTGGTCCATGTACTAGCAGCCTTGAAAATATATATAACTGTTCACAGAATATGTTCGGAGTATTCTCAAGAATTATCTTCAACATCATTTCCCTTAACGAAGTTCTTTCCAAAATTAATTTAACATAAATTTATATCAGTTCAGAAATTCTATGCAAACTAAAATTCATTCTAAGATTAACATAGAAATTTTAATTATTCATCCAAAAACTAATGAATTTATTGCAGAATTATGGAAAACGCAATTCTATAAAAATTGCGAATGAATTATTTATATAAATTATATGTAAATAGTCAACCTTGCAATTCTGTTCAAACCTCTCCACAATCTTCATGAAATGCCCTTGGAATATATTTCTGAGTATTCTTCTCAGAATTCTCTTGGAACCCCCTTCATAGTTCGTTTGAATTTATTTTTAGCATTAGAATTTGCCCTAACAGATCGTGGTAGGCCACGATGAAAAATTGCCGTTTTTTGTTTTTGCAGCTGTATTTTTGCAAGTTATTTTTTACAATTTTCTGAAAACTGAAACGCGGTTGATGAATCCAAAAGCGTATTTAAGTGATCGTGATTCAGGCAAAAATCTTTTGAAATATTTCCTAGTCGATGAGAGCCCATTGCGAAAGATATAGAGTTATGTACGGACCCGGCTTCCACAAACGGATAACACCCACAGTAAACAGATGGCACAGCATAAGCACATCTAGCCACCGGGCATTACATCGAGCAACCACGAGGAGCCATCCCACGAGTCAGCAGTCCATCGAATAGCAACAGCCAGTGCGACAACGGCGAGGAATCAGGATGCCGTGATGGTCCCTATCGGTCCCCAACATTTTTTTTTAAAGAAGCATCCAGCTGTAGAGCGATTTGGATGGGGAGAGTGGGATTACCAACTACCTATTGCTAAATTTTGTGGATAGAGGGTGGACTCTTCTCCCCATCTATTGCGAGTTTCTTCCACACGATGCACAGTGGTCAAAATATGACAAAACCGCGACTAAATTGAATATCTCGGCTGCCAAACGGTTTCAGTCAACATGTTATACATATTCTCAAAGGAAAAACTCTTCTAAACCGATTGGTGGTTGTTTCATTGGCCGGAGACTTTTGCGTACCGAGATAGATGGCCGGGATCAACCCGAGTTCCCGGTAATGTAGGAAATGCCACTATCTATCGACATAATTTTAGACTTTACTTAACGTATATTACTGGAAATTGATAGTACTAAGTATATATGGTGTAAAGACACCATATACGCCCTCAGGAAAACTCTACTGGCCTAAAGGAGGATCCGGAACGACCGATAAAGTGGCCACATTATAAAAAATGTCCTAGAACCTTGCGATTTTTTCTATGTTGTTCAGAATCAAGAGATCAAAGCGTATTTAATATGGAAACTATATTTTGGGGTGTAGTGGCCATATTCTGGTTCTCCGGATAATCTGGATTGACCGATAAACTGGCCACATTATAAAAAATGTCCTAGAACCTTGCGATTTTTCTATGTTGTTCAGAATCAAGAGATCAAAGCGTATTTAATTTGGAATAAATATTTTGGAATATGGTGGCCATATCCTGGTTCACTGGAAAATCTGGATTGACCGATTAAATGGCCACATTATAAAAATTGTGCTAGAAGAATTATCTTCAACATCATTTCCCTTAACGAAGTTCTTTCCAAAATTAATTTAACATAAATCACTTGCGTAGAAAAAGTTGTTCAGAATCAAGAGATCAAAGCGTATTTAATATGGAAACTATATTTTGGGGTGTAGTGGCCATATTCTGGTTCTCCGGATAATCTGGATTGACCGATAAAGTGACCACGTTATAAAACATGTCCTACATGCTTGCGGTTTATTCTTTATTGTTCAGAATCAAGATATCAAAGCGTATTTAACTTGGAATACATATTTTGGAATATAGTGGCCATATCCTGATTCTCCGGATAATCTTGATTGACCAATGAAGTAGTCACATTATAAAAATTGTTCTAGAACCTTTCGATTTTTTCTATGTTTGTTCAGAATCATGAGATCAAAGCGAATTTAAATTTTGGGGTAAAGTGGCGATATCCTCCGGAAAATCTGGATTGACCGTAGAAGTTGTCATAACGTGTAAACAGTCCTGCAAAACTACGATCTTTTTTCTTAACCCTCTATCTTGGTACGCAAAAGTCTCCGGCCAATGAGACCACCACCAATCGATTCAAAAGAGTTTTTCCTTTGAGAATATGTATAACATGTTGACTGAAACCGTTTGGCAGCCGAGATATTCAATTTAGTCGCGGTTTTGTCATTTTTTGCCCACTTTGCGATGGCTTGATTTGGTTTCTAGTTATATGAACGAACTTCTGGAAAGAGATTCTATATCACTCCCGCGGGTTTCGCGTACATGTCTCTGCTTACGGGTCCGTCCCACCGTGTTTGGCTCTTCATACAGGAGTCTGATGAGTATAATAAGAAATCAAATCTTGATCAAGTCATGTAGTAGGCACAGTCCATTGCTATGTGCAATAGACTGATTGCAAATTTGAAATTTTCGCTCCACAGTGCTCAAACGGTTCCAAATTAGGTCCTGATTAGCCTCCGAAAGTTTAAACTCATTTGATAAGAAACTGACTTGGCACAAACCATTCGAAGCTCATATGGAAATACCTATGGGAAAACCAAACTATTTGTTCATTGTCTTCTAGCCTTTTTCCATATTATACTGTTAACAAGTGCTGTTGCTATTCTTATGGGAAATTTTCTCAGCTTCAACTTTGCAGAAGATCGTTTTCAGTCAAGCGTCAAACTAAATAGTTATTGATTACTTAAGAGATTGATAATCTTATGGCATGATTAAGCAACTGTATTGTGGGCAACACTGTATTCTGCAGTGTGACATAATAGCTATGATTTTTGTTCTCTATTATTCGCGCCAGAAACACCTATGTGGCCTGCTGAACAGTTGATGGAGCATAATCATAAGACATCAGTGACTTGAATCATTAATAACTTTTGTTTCTTACGTTTTAGCGAAAGGTGGTCTCCAACAAATGTTGTAGCTGTAAAAAATTTCAACAAGCGCACCTATCATTTTCTAAAGCAGAGTTAACTTGTAAATTTTGAGATATATATGATCCGAAATTATGGTTTCCCCTTAGTAATTTTCATATGAACTTCAAATGGTTTGTGCCAAGTCAGTTTCTTAGTAAGTTCAAATATTGGGAGGCTAATCAGGACCCAATTTGGAATCGTTTGTGGAATTCGCACTGTGGAGCGATAATTTCAAATTTTGCATCAGTGTAAAGAGTATGCGCCTTGCTACAATAGGTGGTAGTCTAAAGGGTGTTCCACATCAAATTGCATCATGGAAATACGCTGTAGTAAATAACCTAGTTGTGGTTCTGTACTACATCTGGCTGCAGCTTCTTCCTCAGATTTGACCTCCTTGGGATGCTTCCGTAGTGCCTGCTTCATAATAGCCCAGTATTTTTCGATGGGCCTTAGTTTCAGTGCGTTCGGGGGGGGGACATGTGTCCTAGGGTACGAAAGTGAACCCTTTGGCTTCGGACCACTCCATGACAACATTTGAATATTGGCATGAGGCTAGATCCAGCCAGAAGATCATAGGACCTTCGTGTTGCTTAAACAAAGGAAGCAAACGCATCTGTAGACACTCCTTGAAGTAGATCTCCTCGTTTACAGTCCCGGTAGTCACGAACGTCGCACTCCGTTTGCTACATGAGCAGATCGCTTGCCAAATCATGTATTTCTTGGCAAACTTTGAAAGTTTCTGCTTCCTTACTTCCTCCGGAACATCAAAGTTGTGCTGGGCGGTGAAGAACAGTAGCCCCGGAAGCTGCAGGAAGTCCACCTTGACGCTTTCGATGAACGGTTACAATTGATTAGTATGAGATCAATAACCTACATTGAAATTCAGCGTAATTTAGAGCAACTCAATAAACTTCAATCAGAGATGTTAATTAACCTCAAATCATGAAATATTTTCTGGGGCTGATTTTTCTTATTATTTCCTGTGGAACCCTTCTCAAGATTTCCTATGATTTTTTTTTGGAGAATCTTCCTAGAATCATCCCACAATTTCCACAGAGGTTTTATTTTCTTAAATGCCCTAGAATAGAGATTTTCAAGTTTTCTATTCAATGAAAACAATGAGCATCATTGATATTGATGTTAGTATGGCATTTCCAACGAACTCTGAAAATCGTAATCTTCACGTATGAAGCAACAAACAACACTCTGAATGTTTTGTTTGTTGATGGATAAACTATACTACGACTATTTTATGAAATAAGTATATTTTTATGAAAATATAAAATTTAAAATTACTATCAAATTATTTTAAAAAAAAATCTGCATCAAGAATGTTGCTTACCAATTGATTTTTTGTTAATGACTTGAAGAATTATATAACATCATTTATAATGGGTTAACTGGAACTAAAATCTCAAATTGGAAATCTAGAATATTTTTATTTAAAGTTGTTTCATCCTATAACAACTGCTATTATTTTTTTTTTTTTTTCATTTATCTTAAAGTCAATTCTGAAAAAAATTAAAATAAATCGAACGTGACGAGTGAAAAATTAACTTTTGTAAACGAATTCTTTAATTTTTTTTTTTTAGAAATAAAATCACCGTTTTATGTAGCGTAAAGGGTGATACGGTCAAAATTTGGTCAATATCAACTTGACGTATTTCTTTCAATTTTGCATTTAAAAAACCTGAACACCCCTCATTTTGAAGGTGTGTGTGTGTAGAATGTTGCTCCTATTTTGATTTTGGAATTCACTCTTCAGTTGTCAAAATGCTGTCCAAGCAAGAAGAGCAGCGTATCAAAATTTTGCTCGCGCATCGCGAAAATCCGAGCTGGCAAAATCGCTAAAAGTTGCCAAATCAACCGTAACAAATGTAATTAAAGTGTTTGGGGAACGTTTGTCGACAGCCAGGAAGTCTGGATCGGGGGGAAATCGAAAACCGGAAGCCGCTGAGACGACAAAGAGAGTTGCCGGTAGTTTTAAGCGAAACCCTAACCTCTCTCTCCGAGATGCCGCAAATAAGCTGGGTGTATCGTCTACAACCGTGCCGGACTATCGACTTACAAGAAGGTAGTGACTCCAAATCGCGACGATAAACAAAATACGACGGCCAAAGCGCGATCCCGGAGGCTGTACACGACGATGCTGACGAAGTTTGACTGCGTGGTAATGGACGACGAAACCTACGTCAAAGCCGACTACAAGCAGCTTCCGGGACAGGAGTTTTATACGGCAAAAGGAAGGGGAAAGGTAGCAGATGTTTTCAAGCACATGAAACTGTCAAAGTTCGCAAAGAAATATCTGGTTTGGCAAGCCATCTGTACCTGTGGCTTGAAAAGCAGCATTTTCATAGCTTCCGGGACTGTCAACCAAGAAATTTACGTGAAAGAGTGTATGAATAAACGTCTGCTGCCTTTCCTGAAGAAACACGGTTGTTCCGTACTGTTTTGGCCGGATTTGGCATCTTGCCATTACGGTAAAAAGGCCATGGAGTGGTACGCCGCCAACAACGTGCAGGTGGTTCCCAAGGACAAGAACCCTCCCAACACGCCAGAGCTCCGCCCAATTGAGAAATACTGGGCTATTGTCAAGCGGAACCTAAAGAAAACCAAAAAAACTGCTAAGGGCGAGCAGCAGTTCAAGGAAAACTGGCTTTCTGCGGCGAAGAAGGTGGACAAGGTGGCTGTACAAAATCTGATGGCAGGGGTCAAGCGTAAGGCCCGGCAATTCGGATTTGGAAAAGTGGAAGCCTAACTGAATATTTTTCCTGAATTTTATACTAATTGAACTTGAAAAAGAAATTTAATTTGATTTTTTAAATAAACGATTTCACCGATTTACACGCGTTTTCCCTTGACCAAATTTTGACCGTATCACCCTTTATATTATATCTCTAAAACCCTAAAGATTATCAACTACTGTTTCGTTATAATCAACGGGCTTTGAGCAATGATTTTTTGATTTTTATTATTATTTTTTGAGTTGGTTGGAAATGCTAACATGAAGCTTTAGTGTGATGATTTATTAGCTAGATAATGATCTTTAGAAGAGGGTAGGTGGATAGTTCCGTTAGAGTACGGCAGTATGAAAATTGAATAGAAGTTGAAAATGAGCGAAGGGCCATTAAGGCGACAGTTTTGAAAGATAGACTCACATTTTTGCCTAACCCGTACGATGTACGCGGGGACTTGAAGTATCTCTCCAAGTCCACAGGCAAAAATGTGCGTCTCTCTTTTTGCTCATAAACTGACTGCGGCTGTGGAATAGTTCTAGTGACGTTTTCATCACTACCTAAAGCCCCACGTTGCGAGAGCATTTCCAGTCGATGGTGTGTTATAATGCAGTTCTTCTTTACCCAACTATTGTGTTGCTCCTCTCGTCATGACCAACGTGATCATCTCAATGGTTGCTGCCGAGTAAACAGACGATCGTGTGACACACATCGAGATGGGCCTGCTTCTGTCGACAGCCGAGTGAACACTGAAGAGATAATACATACCATTCAGTGCCAACATTTCAAAGGGGCGTAATTGAATGTGTAAACAATGGCTTTAGCCGTCGATTTCTCGCGAATAAAAGCTCACTCATGAAAAATAATGACACCAGCAGGTAGATTAATGTTGTTTGTATTTTGGAGAGGTAAGACTTCATTCGCGAGAAATTGACAGCTAAAGTCATTGTTTACAAAAGCAATTACACCCCTTTGAAATGTTGGCACTGCATTGTTAAATTTCCAGAATAAAACGACGTTGCACCCAGAAAAACAACCTACTGCAGGTTATCCAAGTGCCAGTGCCGGTGGTGTAGTGGTAAGCGTGACTGCTTTCTCACCCCAATGGGTCTGGGTTCAATCCTAGCTGAGGTCGGTGGGCTTTTTCTGAGGCATAAAAATCTCTGGTCACGCGTCTTCCTTCGGAAGGGAAGTAAAGCTGTTGGTCCCGGCCCATGTGTGTTGAATGGGTGCGATATCCTACGCAGGTGTGGAAGCTGCCTTTCTGCACATTCGATTGCCGTCAGTGGGGCATTCGATGTCCGTCGGTGATTGGCACTAGAATGCGGAACAGAGACCGACGTTAAATAAACGAAAGAAGAAGAAAGGTTATCCAAGTGGAAAACGGGAAGTTCCTCTGCAATGTCAGTGAAAACTGCAGTTACCAGCAGGATACGCTTAAGCCGGGGAATTTTTAAAAGGCATATTTTTAAAATGCACCGCGATGTTAAAGCTGCTATGGATTTAACTGCCAATTGAGAAAGCAGCTGAAACGGCTAAGAAAAAAAAATCCAGGAGCTACTTGTGGATACACATAGAGAAACCGTCCTTCTTGGCACCTTGCAGTTAGCTATTGTCAATAACCTCCCACATTGGATGGATTCAAAATATTCTCTTGCAAATTTTCTTGGAACATCCTTAACACTGTCATTCCAATAATCATCAGAGTTTTTTTTCTTTACTAGTTCGTTTATTTACTAAGCTCAGTCATGTGTGACACTTTGCGGAGCCAAAAATCAGTAATGCTTGAATTTACATTTTAAACAGCAGTAATTATAGGTTAGCATTGGGTACCAATTACTCGTGGCGGGCTCGAGGTTAATGGGTAACAATTGGAAGGAGCTAGGTAGAAAACTGGTTTCGGAAGCATCCTTCAGAACTCTCGGACGGTTGACCAAATCCTGGCTGGGCAGGGGCAAGTAGCACAGAAACAGAAGGATAATAAGATTGGGACACAGTGGCTGGAAATTGTTTGGAAAGGAGGGGATGGCCTGCATGTAGGGAAGATCATGGGTTTCCAATACATCTCTTACTTCACGGAAGGGTTGTCTACCTCGGGCCAAAAGTATATCCAACAGTCGTGCTCTGGAGGCTTCATTACCAAACTGCGTGATCGATGTCATTATAACCGGTTCTGCACCTACATATATTGTTGTCAACAAGGTTTATTCTGTAGAGATGTGCGTCTAGCGAATAGTGGTTGGACATAAGTCTTGACATCACGCGAATGAATCCCCAACTTACGTCCAGACCTTTGAATCACGCTCTCGAAGAAAAATTTGGAATAATAGAATGTAACCACTACCCAAGAGAATTACTTGTCCAATCGTTTTGCCAACTTAAAAGAGAACTCTGACGTACTAATGGAAAAAAATTCATCAAGTGAAATTCTTCTATCATAAATCTAGCGCTCACCTTTGCTAGAGAGGTTGCCTTCTCATTGCCTGGGATTGAGCAATGTGAGGGGACCCATACGAAGGTAATCATATTTGATCTTTCGACCAGAAAACTCATCTGCTCCCTTACCATTGAAAGGAAATAAGATGAGTGCCTACCTTGTTTCATCGACCGAATAGCCCCAATTAGAACTGAGACTATCCGAGAAGATGAAGTAATAGGTCTATGGGCATGTCGGAAATCATCCCCAATGCGAAGTTGATTGTTGCTAGCTCAGCAACATAAACGGAACAAGGTTCCTGAAGTTTCAGAAAGGCGGTTGAGTTTTCATTGAAGACGCCGAAGCCAGTGGATCCATCAATACGTGATCCATCAGTGAAAAATATTCTATTGCTACGGAAAGTAGCTGCCGAAACAATAAACTGAGTTACCAAGGCTAGTGTGAGTAAATGACCATTTCGATCCTTGGTTACAGCACTCGTTTCTTCATACGAAGCAGAATATAGCTCTGTACCTCCACGCTCCTTAAAAACATTTATTCCAAAACCCATTTTTCACCGAACAGATCTCCGTAAAGTGATTCCATGGAACTGTACGAAGACGGGGGTTGTCGTACGCTTGATTATTTACGCAAATAACAAGTGTAATTCCGAATCGAATTATTCTCTCACGCTTCAGTGGCGCCATCTTCATCGGATGTATCTATCAATGCTTCTTCTGTTTGCACTGCTGCTGTCTTGACCAACAATTTGAAAAGGGCCTATCAGCTTTTGTTCACAAAATTGTGTAAGCCCTTTCCTTGCAAATCGAAGGCCGCCCACGCAAATCAATTGGTATTGGGTTGGTTTTAGTGGGCGGCCTAGGCTTTGCGAGTTTTAAAAGTTGTGTTTACAAAAATCTAATAGGCCCTTTTCAATTGTTGTTCGGGAATTGTTTGAACAAAGAACTTGTTTCCATCAGAAGCACGTCGAATGCAGCCACGTGTAAGCTTAGCACTCAAACACACACACATACACTCGAACGTACACTTACACCTATGCATCTTCAAAACAAACGATGCATCATGTAAGAACCATAATACACATCCATCTCGGTATCTCGTCGCACAGTTGTTTCAAGTAAACGAGATCCACTTTATCAAGAAAGGTACCTTATTCCTACCTCCTGCGGCAGCAGCCAGTATGGGAGCGTTCTCCGAGTAAATACCACCATCCTTTTGTCCAAAAGACGCCGACTGCGAGACATCCAGGGCATGGAAAATCGAGCTAGCTGCATTCCAAGACGGATCTGGTCGTACATAGGACCGATAGTCACTGCCTGATGGCGTCCCGGTTTGTCTACATTTCATCTCGAGATAGATACCCATGGCTGTGGGTTGTCGAGGAGCCGTTCCGCAGGGTTGTATCGATTTGCAATTATTTCAAGCTGCCTACTCCACGCTTTCAAAGACAAAGCAAGATTTATGACAGCCAATTATAATCATTATTCAAACGATCCCCATGCAATACTATCCGAATACAACCCTCGCAATTCTGCGCAGATTTCTACGGCTTCTGTTTGCATTACTGATTACATCCCATATATAAATTTAGCTTGCAAGTTCCAAACACCCGCGCACATTCCTTATGATATCTGATATTGCTGTTGTTACTGCTGTTGGAGCAATTCGGTTGTTTCGTACTCTCCTGTGCGCTCTCCGCCGCTGTGCCAAACAAACAAGCTGCAAGACAGACGTTTGAAATTCATGCGATGTAATGCTTCAATTTCTTTACATTTTTCATTTTCCTCGAGTCGATTTTTTTGTCCTGTTTGAATTTACCCACTCCGTTTGCCGGTACCGTCTGACTTCTGTTTGGTTTCCCATGCCATGTCCACCCTCACGAGCCACCCCGAACCATAATCCTTATCAATCCAAACCAGCACACCGCCGCCGACCGACAATAATGGAACGATATTCAATCAAGCAGCACATAGCATAGCAGTTGTAGAGAATAGTTCTTCCATTGCATTGCTACCTGTGCAGAATTCGAAAGCGCCATCCATCAAAAAGGATTACGTTGCACCCAAATAGTACAGCCCTCTCAAAATTCACCAGCTTTCCTTCCACTACCACCTACTCAATTTAAAAAAAAAATAACAGTTTTCCACAGAAGATTTCCCCACCGAAAGGCTGCATTATTCTGCGCTTTTTTTTTCTGACTTCCACCCAACGACTATCGTGTTCAGCAGTCTTTTATCCTGTGTTGAATTTTTCGGGAACATGAAATATAAAATATTTTTATCAGTAATACCTTCGACGTAGATCCACACAACCAGCAAGAGTCGGATTTTGTCCGTAGAAACGTTTCGTCCATCGTCGACATCGTTGTATTCGTCGTCGTCGTTGCCAGTTTGGGAAATTTATTCATTTTGAAAATTCGTTGCACGTTACTGCACTGTTGGCTGTTGGCTGCTGGCAGAAGTCGTACCTGGCGAGCACAGTCTCCATAGGAATCGAATCAGTGCATCGACCGGCTTCGTTGTACAGCACTACTGTCATGGATCAATTGCATTCTGTAAGTCTAGGTAGTACATCCGGTACTTCACTTCAGAGGGTGAAATGCATCGTTGAATGTGGCATGCAAAATTGATGATATCGCAGACAATATTTCATTTTTCGACCGTAGAATTATGCGGACACGGGATGATGCCAAAATTGCATTCACAACTTTCCCGTGGTTGAATTTGTTGCAATTTTCCTGCGGTTGAGTTTGTTTCGGTATTTGTGTCTAATATTTTCATATATTTGATAGACAAACTGTCATCAGATGTAGGCCATCGCTTAAACTAAAGATTTTTTTTTCAACAAACTCATTCAGTGGCACCGATGGTGTAGCGGTAAGCGTGACTGCCTGTCACTCCAAAGGGCCTGGGTTTAATCCCAGTCGGCGCCGCCGGGATTTTCTTAGGAAGTACCCAAGTAACAATTAAAGCTGAACAGTAAGAACTAAATTTGATTATTGGTCAATTTAAGCTGTACAAAGCTGATTAACCGCGGACTGAATATATAGTTGACGCTTTGGAAATGCTGGAAATGGAGACAAATGCAATGTGGAAAACTACCGTGGGATTACCTCGCTCGGGGTCGAATCTAAAGTGTTTGAGTCACTGGTCCATGAGAGATTGTTTGGTTCCTGCAAAAACTACATTAGCACCTGCCAACATAGCTTCTTTCCTGACCGCTCCGTCGAAACGAATCTCGTCAGCTTTACGTCTTTCTGCATGGAAAATGTATCTAAGAAAGGATGCCATCTACACAGATCTTAAAGCTGCGTTTAATAAAGTTGTGCACGTCATTCTACTAGCAAAACTGGACAAAATAGGATGCTCTGCTCCCTTCTGCAGTTGGCTGAAATCGTAACTCGTACAACGGCAAGTTACTGTCTGCATCGGAAACTACTCATCTTACTGCTCCTCGAACAGTTCCGGAGTTCCACAGGGAAGCATACTGGGACCACTGCTCTTCTCTCTATTTGTGAACGATGCAACGTTTATCCTGCCTAGCGGAGGTAAATTGTTTTTTGCTGATGACCTGAAAATTAACATTGTTGCTCGCAACCAAGCTGATTGCTTAGAATTACAAAAGCTTCTGGAGATCTTTCATGATTGGTGTGTGGGTAATTTTATGCTCCTGTGCGTCTCAAAGTGTTGTGTGATTAGCTTCCACCGAACTAGAAATGTTATTTTGTTCGTTTATAATGTTGCTGACACTGTACTCCAACGTGTTGATCACGTAAAAGACCTTGGCGTCGTGTTGGATGAAAGGCTTACTTACACTCGCCACTTCTCAGCCACAATCGACAAAGCGAACCGTCAGCTAGGATTCATGTTCAAAATCTCAAACGAATTCCGGGATCCTTTGTGTTTTGAAGCTCTTTACTGCTCGCTGGTGCGCTCATTGCTTGAGTTTGCGTGTGTTGTCTGGAGTCCCTACCAGGCAGTATGGATTGCACGATTCGAAGCTGTTTAACGTAGATTCGTCAGATACGCATTGCGCTATCTTCCTTGGAGCGACCCGCTTAATCTACCACCGTATGCTGATCGCTGTCGTTTGCTGGGCTTGGATACTCTTGTTGAGCTGAGAAACGCATCGCAGGCTGTCTTCGTTGCCAAAGTTTTGATTGCTAAATATGATGTGCCGGAGTTACTGGCTAAGATTAATGTATATGCACCTGTACCGGCCGAGAGCTTTGCTACACGAGGAAGCGCACAATACCAATTATGCAGCTAACAGCTCTCTTGTCGCCATGGTTCGTCAATTCAACGTAGTATCCGACCAATTCGATTTTGGCATCACTTCATCCAGATTTCGTAATCGCTTAATGTCGGGCAATTTTAATGTATGACTACTTTTAGCCTTAAGTGTTTCATTAAGACTTTAAAGTCAGATGGACTAATAATAAATAAATAAATAAATAAATAAATAAATAAATAAATAAATTAGTAGTACATGAAGCTAATTGTATCCTCATAATTCAACCTCAATAAGTTAGCTGATCTTAAGATTGAACAAGCTTTATTTTAGCTTGATACTACTCCACAAATCAGCACTACAAATATGTTGATAGCCTGATTAATAAATTGTAGTCAGTGTCATTCGTTGCATTTCCGGCATTTTTTTATTTCTAAACTCACTACCTACCTTTCTAATCCCAAGCAGCGGCAGCAGTAGAGACAAGGTAGAAGACCTTTTTAGGAATAGCTCCAGGTAGAAGTTAACTTCATGCACTACTAATCAACTATTCAGCCTGCTGCTAATCAGCTTTGTACACCTTAAATCTACCAATAATCAAACTTAGTTCTTAGTGTTCTGCTTGAATTGTTACTTGGGATAGCGTGATAGTGGAGAAAGAGGCGGTCTGCATTATAGCTACCCAACAAACAATTTTAGCTGCAGACTAGCTTATACAGGCAAAAAATAGCTGTATAAGCCAATTTTTGGCTGTATAAGCTAATCTGCAGCTAAAATTGTTAGTTGGGTATAGAATGCTCTACATCCGTCATATTGAAAAATAAATACAAATCAACTCCAATCAATTCGTCTAAAACATTATTGGGTCTCCCCCAATTCACTTCTTATCTTTAATCATTCTCTCAATATTTTGCTTAAGTTAATTTCATAAGAATTCTGTAAAATTGCTTTCAAATATTTTTCAAACTTTTCACGGTATACCTTTTTAAATAATCCTAGAAATGTGCTGAGAATTACATTGGAAATCGGTTCAGCATACATTCTGAAAATTCTCTTTGCATTCTTTCAATTTTCCAGAGAATTCATTTAGAAGTGTACGCAAAGTTCGATTCCATTAAACACTTTTCGGAAAGGATCACATCATTTGAGCAGTTCAATATTACTTTTCCTACTACTCGAACTTTGCTGTTGAACAATATTTTGATTCAGTGTTCACTCGGCTGTCGACGGAAGCAGACCACTCTCGATGTGTGTCACGCGATTGTCTGTTTACTCGGCTGCCACCATAGTGTGGTCATCCTTATTGTTCTCCGTCAGCAGTTCTTTGCTGCAATAGAAGCACTCTGCCCCCCGTTGCCAATACTGCCATACAATGAAACCACTGGAAACGGCTCCCATTCTGATGGAGCAGGCGTTTTGGAAGACAAAGTGTTTATTGTGTTGTACCTTTTGACTATAGTTTTAAGATGTTTTGTATAGTGAACAAGAATTCTGGGCTCTGTAAAGTTAGTTCTATTGAGTTATTCTATTCTGAAAATATGGGAAACTATTTGGATGCTTTAAGAACCTTCAAAGCGGTTCTTTTTGCATCCGAACATTTTCAGAAACTTTTATGAAGTTCCTAGAATTTCAGAGAGCTTCACAGGTGTCAAGTGAACTTAAGTAACATAGAAAACTTGGGGAGTATTGTGTAATGTTTTAAGAAGTTCTAAGCACATCAGAAAAGCTAGATCTAGAGTTCTTTGGGGAATTTTAGATCTTAAGAGCAGTTCCCGTAACTTTAGTTTAAACTTTTGGAACAGTTTAAAGAGTACATTGAGAAACATTCAGAATAACTCCATGATGTGCAGAAGAAAATCGAGATCCCATAAGATGCTCCGAGAATTTCAGGGAAGTGCAGAGACCTTCAGAGAATTTATGAAAACTTCAGAAATATTTCAGGAACTACACAGAAGTCCATATTTAAAGGTGTTAACGGGAATTCCATTATTTCCGAGCAGAACCGAGATCTTCAATAGAATTGAGAGCTTTGGAGAAGCTTAGAGAACATCAAACAGATCAGAGAATAAAAGATCAGTTCAAATAATTTCAAGGAAATTGTAGAAACATTAAAGAAGTTTCGAGAAACTCAGGGAATTTCCGGAAACTTCAGCACCAGCACTTCAGCTCCAAGAGAATTTCTGGAACCTGTTAAAAATTATATGAACATCCGGAAAACGTGTGAGTATTTAAGGGTGTTATATCATGGAGATTTCAAGAACTTGGAAAAATGCGAAAATTTAGCTTAGTTGATTAGAGAACATCAACAAAGTTTCATTAATTAAAAAAAACGAGAACTTTTAGCCAGCAGCAATATCTCCATTCAATTCCAGAGAACTTCTAATAAATTAAGATATGTGCAACTTGCAACTTCCAAGGATTTCCTTGCAATTATGGGGTATTTCAAAAATTCTATGATTGATCCGAAAACGTCAGAAGCGTCAGGGAATTATGAATGTATATCAGAAAATTAGCCGGATTTTTAAACACATTTGGAGCACTTAAGTTAGCATAGATAAGTTCAGGGAAAATTAGTGAGCGTTTATAATGGTTATAAGACTTAAGGAAAATTGTTGAAAATTCAAGGCAAATCAATTAATTTCAGTAAAGTTGCGAGTATTAATTCCCAGGTACAGGTTGGGGGGAACTGTATGATGACAACCGTTCTACTATGATATATAACCTCTGTGACAACTTCAATATGACAATTCTTAACAATGGAGAAGTAATACGTTTGGCTGGTCCATCCTCAAATGGAAGTAAATTAGACCTCACACTTTGCTCTAACTCATTATCGTTGGATTGCACGTGGAATGTTATCCAAGATCCCCACGGTAGTGATCACTTGCCGATCAACATTTCGATTGCCAGTGGGTTCAATCCGTCGGAATCCGTTAATGTCGCGTACGACCTCACCCGTAATATCGATTGGACAACGTTCAAGACCGCGATAGAGGAAGCCGTGTCGTCGGTAGAAGCGCTTCCACCGTTGGAGGAATATAACTTCCTCTCCAATCTGATCTTGGACAGCGCGCTTCGAGCTCAAACTCGACCGGTTCCTGGAACGTCTTTCCGTAGGAAACCTCCTTCCCCTTGGTGGGACCACCAATGCACAGAGGTTTATCGTAAAAAGTCCGACGCGTTTAAGCTTTCCGGAAACGTGGAACACCCGTGAATTTCGAAGCGTACTCTTCTCTTGAACGCGAACTCAAGAGCCTCATCAAAGCCAAGAAACGCGGATACTGGCGGCAATTCGTGGACGGATTATCGCGTGAAACGTCGATGAATACGCTTTGGAACGCGGCGCGAAGGATGCGTAACCGGTCTTCGAACAACGAGAGCGAGGAGTACTCAGATCGTTGGATTCTCAAGTTCGCGCGAAAAGTATGTCCTGATTTCGTGCCGGCACAGATGATTCCTCGCGAAACGACGAATTCGGTAGACGAGATCAGCCAGCCTTTTTCAATGCTGGAACTCTCACTCGCGCTCCTTTCGTGTGGCAATTTGGCTCCGGGGGCTGATAGAATCAAGTTCAACTTGTTGAAGAACCTCTCAGACGTCACTAAGAGGCGCATGTTGAACTTGTTTTGTCAGTTCCTGGAGCTCAATATTGTTCCGGATGATTGGAGGCGAGTGAGAGTTATAGCCATTAAAAAGCCTGGAAAACCCGCTTCAGATCATAACTCGCATCGTCCCATCGCGATGTTATCGTGCATTCGAAAACTGTTGGAGAAAATGATCCTTTTTCGCTTGGACAAATGGGTTGAGACGAACCACCTACTCTCAGATACTCAATTTGGATTCCGTAGGGGCAAGGGAACGAACGACTGTCTCGCGTTGCTTTCCACAGAAATTCAGTTGGCTTTTGCTAAAAAAGAGCAAATGGCTTCTGTATTCTTGGATATCAAGGGGGCTTTTGATTCAGTATCGATTGAAGTCCTTTCAGACAAACTCCACGCTTGTGGCCTTTCTCCATTAATAAATAACTTTTTGTACAATTTGCTGTCAGAGAAACATATGAGCTTTTCTCATGGAAACTCTACAGCTTCTCGATTTAGTTACATGGGTCTCCCCCAGGGCTCATGTTTAAGCCCCCTTTTGTATAATTTCTACGTCAGAGAAATTGACAATTGTCTAAGTGACAACTGCACGCTGAGACAACTTGCAGATGACGGAGTTGTGTCTATGACAGGGCCCAGAGAGGCCGACCTGCAAGGACCCTTACAGGATACCTTAGACAATTTGTCTACTTGGGCTATTCAGCTAGGTATCGAATTCTCCACGGAGAAAACTGAGTTGGTCGTTTTTTCTAGGAAGCATAGCCCAGCACAACCGAAGCTTCAACTTTTGGGTAGGCCGATCACTCATTCCATGTCTTTCAAATATCTTGGGGTCTGGTTCGATTCAAAATGCACCTGGAGATCCCACATTGAGTATCTGAGACGAAAATGCCAACAAAGGATCAATTTTCTCCGAACAATTACCGGGACGTGGTGGGGAGCTCATCCGCAAGATCTTCTAACGTTGTACCGGACAACGATTTTATCGGTTTTAGAATACGGTAGTTTTTGTTTCCAGTCGGCGGCTAAAACTCACATCATCAAACTGGAACGTATCCAGTATCGTTGTCTTCGTATCGCGTTAGGATGCATGCACTCGACTCATACGATGAGTCTAGAAGTATTGGTGGGCATGTTGCCACTATCGGATCGTTTTTCGGAATTGTCCCTCAGGCTCCTCACCCGTTGCGAAGTTATGAACCCACTGGTAATCAAAAACTTTGAGAAGCTTCTTGAGCTGAACGCTCAAACTCGTTTTATGTCATTGTACTACGTGTACATAACACTGGATGTCAGCCCTTCACAGCATAATCCTCATCGTGTATGTTTCTCCGACTTCGGCAATTCAGTTAGTTTTGATTTATCTATGACGCGGGAGATTCGTGGGATCCCAGAACATCATCGTTCCATGATTGTTCCGTCAATTTATGCTGCAAAGTTTGGCCAAGTTGATTCCGCAAGATCGTTCTTCACAGATGGATCATTAATAGAGGCGTCCGCTGGTTTTGGTATTTATAACGAATTTCATAGCGCCTCTCGAATGCTTCAAGCTCCTTGCTCCGTATATGTTGCTGAGCTGGTGCCTCACTTGCAAAGCACTCCTC
The DNA here is from genome assembly GCF_037179485.1 of Ochlerotatus camptorhynchus. Classification (NCBI taxonomy): domain Eukaryota; kingdom Metazoa; phylum Arthropoda; class Insecta; order Diptera; family Culicidae; genus Ochlerotatus; species Ochlerotatus camptorhynchus. The sequence continues at coordinate 302,287 of NW_027040766.1, read as the reverse complement.
GTATTTTCTCATGAAAATACGAGAGCTTCTAAGTGCTTTATCTTTAAGATCTTTTGTCATCACCTTTGCATGGGTCCCATCTCATTGCTCGATTCCGGGCAATGATATGGCGGACTCACTTGCTAAGGTGGGCGCTATGCAAGGCGATATTTACGATCGACAAATCACCTATGATGAATTTTTCTTCATTTATCGTCAACAGTCACTCGTCAGCTGGCAGAATAAATGGAGTGAAGGAAGTTTGGGACGATGGCTATATTCGATCATCCCTAAGGTGTCGAAGAGTCCTTGGTTCAAGGGGTTGGATGTGGGTCGAGACTTCATTCGTATGATGTCTCGCCTCATGTCCAATCACTACTCGTTAAACGCTCACTTGTTCCGTGTTGAGCTGGGGGACAGCAATCTCTGTGAATGTGGACAAGGTTACCAGGACGCAGATCACATTATTTGGTCTTGTGCTGAGCATCGTGGAGTCAGATCTGAACTGTACGATTCCCTTCGGGCTCGAGGTAGACAACCTAATGTTCCAGTTCGAGATATTTTGGGTAGACGCGATCTGGAGTTTATGAAACTTATATATGTTTTCTTTAAGAATATTAACCTTAGATTGTAAGTTTGACTAACCTTGTGTTTAGTTTTTGTTTTGTTCGTGTGGGTTTTTTTTAATGTTTGTTTCTGTAATAATTGTATCATTACACTGTGGATACCAAATTGAATAGGAATAAGTTCATGTTTTAGGAATAATGAAATATTTGTATCGTAAATCATAACTCAAACCTCCTCCTCCCTCTCCCCATCCATACAACTGTAAATCTCTACTAACCTCGAGATGACCGCGAGTAATCGGTTCAGTTCCTTTAAATCTAGACTTAAGACATCAATTATGTATAACGCAAATGATTGCTTGGCTCTGTTAAGTTTATTCGATTGAGCCTGTACAAATAAATTAATTAATAAAAAAAAAACAGTTGCGAGTCCTTAAAAAATACTGATAAATTCAGAGCAGTCTAGAGAACTTCAAAGAAAATCAGCAATCGTTAAGGCAGTTCTAATAACACCAGGAAAGTCTAGACTATTGAAGAAATTTAAAATTGCTGTCGATAATTTAAGGAAAGCTTCATGAACTTCAGAAAAATCTTGAGATCTTCAGTGAAAATCATTATTTCGTCCTAATTCCATGAAAATTGTAGAAGCAAAAAAGTTCCAGATATTTAGAAAAACTCAGAAAACTTCACTGAAGGACAGTGGTCTTCAGAAACATTTCGAAAACTTTATTGAAATCTATGGAGCTTAAGGGGAGATCCTCGAACATCAGGAATTTTTAAAAACATTAACAAAATGCGGAATCATTTGAAAAAAAGTTTAGCTAGCTCCGAAAATTGGAGGAATTCCAGAGGGAGGTCAGTTCCATTAGTTTCAGAAAATTATTGGGAAATTTAAAGCAATTCCCTTTTTATCAGATAACTTCAGAGACGTCAAAAAGTAAATTGAGGTCTTCGCTTGAGTTCAGAAGTTCAGTAAAGTTTAAACATTATTAGGACGGTTCAATTAAATTCAGCGCAGTACAACATGCTTCATGAGTACTGCAAAAACTTTAGAGAAGTTTTGAGAATTCATGAAAAGAACAGAGAACCTTAGAGCAGTTCCGTTAACATTAGAGAAGTCACATCTATTTTAAAGAAGTTTAGAGAACTTCAGCAAATTGTTAAACCTTTACAGGAGATCCATGATTTTTAGAAAAAATTAGGAAACTTTAAGGAAGTACAATAATGTTCAGGGATGTTTAAGAATTTGATGAGAAGTATTGTGAGCATCAGGCTAGTTTATCAAACTACAAAAGCACTTCAAGGCAGTTTCATTAAATTCAGGAAAAGTTTGGGAACTTTCAAGTAGTTCTGAAGGCCTGGTCCATTCCATATTCAACGGAGATTTCCATTGAAATATTCTTTAAGTTTTTGATGAAGCTACCCTCAGAATTCATTTTTTTTTTTAATTTTCCGGAATTACCTTGAAATTCTTCACAATTAGAAACTCTTTGGAAAGGTTCTCCGAATATTAATTGAATTCATTTCAGATTTCCTTTTGAATCTCACTCCTTTTCTTGGAATTCTACTCACATTGAAAGTGTCCTAAGAATTCATTGGCACTTCTCCAAACAAATTCATTCTCATGATTTGTTAGGCAAACTTTCCTGAATTTATTTTCCGAATTCCTTCGAAGATGTACTGGAGTGGAGTAGTAATCCTCCTTTTAGTATTTTCTCAAAATTCCAAGGGCTTATGCTCCGGATTCGTTTTCTCCCATAAACTTTATAAAATTATCCTCATAATGCCCTTGGAACTTTCCTCTGAAGTTCACAGCAGTTGTGCTTCTCAGAAATTGCTAAGAGTTTTCATTCAAATTATCAAGGTTTCTGGAAATTAAACACATAACTTCACATGAAATTTAAAATTTCTCAGAACTCCCTTGGACTGAGGTCATAAGAAATTATAAAATAATTCCACGAGCCTTTTAAACTGTTCATGGCATTTCTTGAAGTATTATAGCCTTTAAGTCCAGAGCTAGCTCAAATTTAAAATTTCTAGGAAACAGTCAAAAAATTAAAGAGCGGTGCCAGAGGAACGGACGGTGAAAGGGATTGAAAGCCATAATGAGGTGAAAGGGGTGAGCAAAGTAAAAACGAGAAAATCCACAGCCAGCCTTTCGTTCTAAGTGTGCTTCTTGCTCGTTTTCGTTTCGTGCTGACAGTCTAGCTAGGCGTTATAGAAATGATGCGTTAAATACGTTGTATGAAAGAAATAAAACTCTAGTTCATTATAGAGTCCTGAAAATGAAAAGCCCCTCCCAGCACATCTTTATCTAACCCAAAGGTAGAAAATTGCCGTCATCAATCCGCTGTTACACAGCAATACAATTTTGTTGTTCAAAACGTATTAGAGACTATGGTCACTTGTCACTTGTCGTAAAGGGGCGGGCATATCCCATCCCTAAAGTCTTGCTTCGTAGTTTATGGTCAGCCTCTTAGCCGGACGGTGGTTTGTTGAATCGGCATTCATCTACAAAGCTATTCCATGCCAAATGACGAATCGATCAGACGCAAACTGCTCGAATTTGCTTAAGGCGTTTCATAATTGTTTGTTGTGGACCAGGTGGCGTCTCCTCCAAAATGTTGACCATAGCCACATACACTCAAAAGATTTTCAAATCTAAATAGATTAAAAGTTACACTAAATCGCGCTAAATTTCATTTTTGGAAGCTGTTTATTTAGTGATGATCTATAAGGATTTAATTATGATCCATTTAAACCTGAACTAAAATACAAGCAGATGCAAATACCCTTTCTATTCTGGTGGTCATTCTGCTAGGTCCAATGTCGATATCACGAGCTTATCGCCATGCTAGAAATGAAAATTCCAAAACCAATTTACTTTTTTTTTTAAATAATGTACAATATAGGAGAAATGGATGTAATGTCGGCCTAAACGCCCCTAATTTGGGCTCATACATAAATTCAGCAAACGACTCAATTTTCAATAGCGACCAAAAATATCCACTAGTACCGTCTCAATGACGCGTTCATAGCATAACATAGCATAGCATAAACCAGGTTGCACAATTTCGTAGGTGGTACGAGCTCCAAACTGTTGTCAAGAAGGAGACCCACCTTCACCCGTTGCTGTTAGATAGTAATTTGTGATTAATTACTACCTCTTACACGCAGGCAAAAGAACGTAGGAATTGTATGTATGTAATGTATGTAAGGTAGCCACCATCCCTTCAAAGATCTTGTCTTGTATGCAGCTCCACTTAATAGCAAGATCAATTTGAGTTACCGATCTGAATTTACAATATCGCTGTATGAAGGGCCAAAAACGGAGGTGCGGACCCGTAAGCAGAAACACTTACACGAAATCCACGGGAATTTAAGAATCTCCTTCCAACGATACGATCCAACAAATCGAATAACACAAGTCGCAATACTTATTAAGCTTCCTACAGGATGGTTTGTAAAGAAGGGCGCGTCAATCTCACTGAAACTGTTGAAGTGGAATTCACACCACCACAATCGAATCGGTAGGATAAAGAAAATGATAGTGTTTATTCCCTCCTAGACTCCGGTTGTCATACCACTCCATCGTCCAGTCCCAGGTCAAATGATTCCCTGATGCTCCCTTCCAACCCAGTATTTATTTATATAATGAAAATATATGTAATGGAGAAATGAAATATATCAAAACATTAAATATGAAATAATGAATATAAATTTATATAGATAAAATAGTTGATATTCTGCAATGAACATAATAATTATTTTACATATAATAAGATGCAGCTCTAGGTTTCCTCAGCTCACAATATCAAGTGGATGTAGCACTGAAATTTCAAGGTTATATTAAGCAAATATATATTTTTATCTCTAATTACTAATAATGTAAGGATGTAAATGTAAAGTGTAAAGTGTGATGTATAACTAACATGACTAACAATAAAATGGGATTACGAGAAAAATAAAGGAAAGATCTCACCCGATATGTTGCAAAGGAATCCATAACATCACGATGATTTCGAAGAGCTCCAATAGATATGCTGCCGCTACTTCTTCAACCAGTGTTAAAAACAGCACTCTCGCCTTTCGGTTCTCACACAGCAGAGCAAACCCCATCAACCACGAAATACACTCTAGACGGATTCAGCAGAGAAAAAAAAGGACTGCATCCACTTTCCATCACCAATCACTCGCGACGCCAGCTCCTCACCGGCCGAATCATCTCGCGACCAACGCCGAAATCAGAACCAAACCAGGGATGTGTTCATGATTTATTATATACATAATGCTCATGTTTAAAGTTTGCCATACAAGTGTATCCGCGGCATTACACTGACCAGTAGACGATCACTCGACCTAAGAATTTCATAAGGCTCGACTTATGAACAACATATATGAATTTCATAAGCGTGACTTATGAATGATTTTCGGGTAACATGAGGTAGCTCTTATACGCCTTTAACCATTTCATTTTTCCAAGCGTTGAGAGACGATTGGTCAACACACGGGCTCCCTAACCTCAACATCTATTTTACGGTTTCAGTCTGCTCTGATATATTATTTTTTGTCAACATTATTTTTCATAAGGCAAATCAATGAAATTCACTCTCATTTCTTATGGCTAAAATTCATAAGTGTTTTTTATGCAATTCCTACGTTCTTTTGCCTGCGTGTAAGAGAGATGCAGAGAACTCTACGACCCCTCATAAGTTCCACGGGAAGGGTGAATTTTTGTTAGTAGGGAGGGTAAGCCATAGGTTATATCAAGCATTCAATAAATAGAAGCTGTAAGTAGTTTATCTGTCCATTGTTGCTGCCCATTACCTAAACATATTATTCAAAACAATTTTCAGATTTTGGGATTAAGAAGCGTTATCAGCTCGATGCTGTTGCTCCTTTGCGCCTGAAAATGTTTGTTGATCCTAAACATATGCACAATTCATTCTGATCGATAGGAGGTTCTCATGTGTAAAAGGTTATTAATAGTATATGGAATCGTAGATAAGAATGAAGATTCGCCATGGCCTAACTCTTACTATCTGGCAGTGGTGTCATGAATAAAATCTGCCTGCAATCATTTCTTATGAATGCCAGAACCTTGAACACGGGAGTTAGAAGGTGACAGCTCTACCGCAGCTGCAATAGCCCATTTCAAGAACGCAAGCATTTCGAAGCTATTTTCACACATGATAAGCCCCGCTCCAATACATTATCGATGCAAATATACACCATTGTTAATGTACTGAAACTTTCAATCATGCAGAACTGCAATAATTGATTGAAATTAGATGGATATTTCCTATCGAGGACAGAGGAACGAAAAGGTAAATAAACTTAGCTGAGCGTAATTACGCGTAGGTTAAAATAGTCGGCACCACATGCAACGGATAAGAATTTGAAAATTTTCACTTAATGCACTTTTCAACATCACTTAAAGTACAGTAAAATTAACACTTTTAAAAATGAAATTGTGAATTTATAACATTTTCATTAGAACGAAAACGACGCAGCAAAACAAAAACACTTCATTTTCGCAGTGCGGCCTACTTCGATCCCGTCGCAGTGACGCGTTCATCTAGATAAAATGAATAAATAGCAGATTTTTAGCGATGGGCCAATCTGCATTTAAATAAACGAAACTTTTTGGATAAAAGCGAAAAGTAAACAGTGAGGCATGTTACAGTTTTGACACGTTATTCGTTGTTATGTAAAATGATTTTTTTTCAATCAAAGCGGTGAGTATACACAGCTAAATCAAATAAAGCATAAATTTTATACTATATTAGATTAGCAATATATTTGAGTGTACTTCTAGCATAGATCCCCATATCAGTACACCTGGAGATCACCACAAGAGACAGAATCACAAATTGACAGCGTTTTCATTGATGGAGGGCACTTCTCGGATATCATCGATGCCAGGCGGCGCAAGCCTACATTAAGTACACTACGTTTTGATGGTAAAATTAATAGGGGTCTAAAATTGCTCCTAAATATGTGACGTCATTTATGGATGTTGCCTGAATTGTAATATGTGGAATAGAGTAATTCAAATAAGCCAGCAATTATTTTTTCCAGCTTCTTTTGGGCTAGCGAACTGATTGCCTTACATACATTTTTCTGCAAGCCAGTTCGTTCATAAAAATAAGTTCCGATTGATTCTACGCAACTCCTGTTTATTAGTTTAATTTATTTTAATTTGGTCCGCAGTATTTTGGAATTGTCAAAAATCTAGAAAGGCTAGATTCTTTTATACTAAAACATGCATCGTCATGTAGACTGCAGCTTTTCCTTTTGATTCATAATTCCCAAAGTCACGAAGTGGTCATTTATTCTGCAAGTTTAATAAAATGATTATTATGAATCCTTAAATCTACGCAAAGCGTGATAAATAACATCACACATCTTTAAAATATTAACTTTGACATTATAAACGTAATGGTTGTTACGATAGTTGTTATACCCAATAGTTCAACATATTCTCATTTAAAAAAAAATAGCACTGCTGTTTTACTGTTGCCGTGTTTTTGATGGAGTTGTGAAGCGAAGCTACTATGAACTTTACAAGACCTTGGCCAACTTTGCTACGCACTAAGTGTGCCATGTAAAAGGCAATGATAAGACCGGTAGTTCTTTACAGGGACGAAACGTAGACAATACTCGATGAGGACCTGCATCGAATGATGCGTGCAAAGGACCATCTCTAGCGGGGTAAATGAAAACGGTGTATGGAGGACAAGAATGAATCACAAGCTGGCTCTAATATTGGAGGGGTACATTATGAACTACTGTTACTATCCGTCATCAATTGAAAAGCTATGACAAAGACGAGTACTTTGCATACGGTCAGGAATATAAGATGTGAGTCCAACATTTTTGATCTTCTCACATCACAATCCACTGAATTCCAAATTTCAACATTACATTGCATCTACCGTCAAATTTCAGTGTCGCCCTAAAATGCAAGCGCTTCCTTCAATAAACTACATCCAAAAGGACAAACACTACGCCCCCTATAAAACCACCAAACACCCACCCTTTGCTGTTTTCCCAGTTTTGATAATCTTTTCTCCATTTCGTAAAAACATAACAGCCGCTATCGCATGTTTACAATCTCCTTCCGAATGTGTGCCACTCGGCTAGGAGAGCACACAAACACCGCACTGACACTGCACACGATCCCTGCGACGACACCGACCTTGCGTCCTTTTGCTTTCTATTCTTCCGGTTTTATTTAGATTGGCGACAAAGCTACACAGTTAACTTTCGGGCAGATAAAGAAGCGCACCAAATAAAATTTTACTTCCATGTTTACACCCGGTCTTTCCAACGATGAAAAACATTCCAACCCGGTAAGGTCGCCCCAAAAATCTCACATAAGCACTCCGACAGAGAGAGAGCATGTGTATGTATGTAGCACACGTTCAGTTCCAATTTCCAACCCACCAACGACGGCTGGCCCTTCCTAATGTGCTCAGTTCATATAGCACCCCTATAAATGCGGTGGCAAATTTCGCAGAGAGAGCGAAAGCGATAAGGCTGCACTCAATATCCCCCATCCCTCGCCTCCCTCCTTCAAGTAAGGAAGTGAAAAGAAAGGAATTCAGAAACGACATCATATTTTTCAAACCACTCGCCCTTCCTCTGTGTGCACCATTTTGTCGCGCAAAGTTCCCAATTGATGCCTAAGCTTTAATAAAAACGGAAGCTAGAAAAACTTCCTTAATCTGTGGGTTTCGAGTGGAACACGCGAACGCGAACGACGACCGAAAACCAATTTCATCTTCTGTACGCATTTGAGCAGCCACCGCTAAACGAGCGAGCAACTTTTCCCGATTTTCCCATGTCTTTCCAAGGAAAACCCAAAATTGACACACGCATTGATTCCGTGCGGGCGGGCGTTACGTGTGAATGCCAAGCCGTGTATGAAGGCGAAGGAGTAAAAAACAACAACAGCAAAATGACGGTGAGCTTTGGAAACATGCAGTCGCTGAGACCTGCGGGAGCGTGAGAAGTGGTTTTTCTTGATGGTGAGAGGCTAGTTGAGAGGTCAAAATCATGCTCACGCTTTCCACTCGACGCTCTGAACAAAAGCGACCGCACGACCAACGGTGGTGGGAATTGGAAGCATCCGGTGCTCGTTTGAACTTGATGTTTTGTAGCTTCTGTTTGTTGTTATGTATTGAACTACCTGTTCGGATCAGTTAAAAACTAAATTTCTGCAGCAGCTTTGTTCTCCCGCAGCTCGAAAATGAGTAGTTTTTCCTGAACAGATCAGCCCTTGGTGGTTCTGTCTCTTCCTAGCTACTGCATTTTGCTGTTGGTCCGTTGTAATGTGTTTCACACTATTGGGGAAATGGCTCTAATCTTAGCCTATGGATCTAATATTGGCCCATCGCTAAAAATCAGCTATTTATCAATTTTATCTAGATGAACGCGTCATTGGGACGTTGCTAATAGATATTAATGGTCGCTATTGAAAATTTAGTAGATTGCTGAATTTATGTACGGGCCCAAATTAGGGGCATATAGGCCGACAATACATCCATTCCCCCTATTTCCCTTAATTCAGCATTATTTATTTTCCCTTTCAATAGCCACTAATTAAACGATTAACTTTATTCAATATAATTTATCACGTTTTTTACATAACGTTATGATGCTCGTTTTAGGTCAGCTACTTGCAATTAAGTATGCCTCAAAGGTTGCGCGTGTATTTGTTGCTGCGCATTCGGTTTTGACGTCACCGGTACCTGACCACCATTATCTGAGCTCGATTTTATATAATGATTGAGGTAAAAATATAGTAAGATGACTTCCCGTTTTTGGAAACAAGTGATTTTTGTTTTTTTTTTCTGCTTCTGCCTTCACTAGATCATTCCTTAAGCATTTTACAAGACCAGTAGGGCTGACTACCCCATTCTTAAGATTTGAAAACTAGAAACCAATCGTTGAGATATTGTCAAAAGTCCAACACTGCTTCTTGACGCAAAACTCGGCCTACGGATTTTAAACTCGGCCTAACGCATTGAAACGCAATTGAAACGCCAATGAATTCACTTCGGCCTATCGGATGAAGATAAAAATTGATTCGGTTGGAGCGCTTCTTTTGTTTTTGGGAATAATGGGTGCAAACCTTCAAACCACGCGTTCTCATTGACTTCGTTCGGTAGCTTATTAACTAAAGTATCGTACCAATTCATAATTGACTTGTTAACTCTGAAATCATGGATTTATTTGAAATTTCCTGCTCGATAGACCCAAAATGCGCGATTAGGCCGAAGTAGTTCTCTACCCTAATTGGTGAAAACATATTTCACAGCTGTAGTACAAAACTGCGGAAGGTTGTGTTGCTAAAATCGGGAAGGCAGTAGCACAACACGAAAGTGGCATTCAATAGAAGAGCTCCATTTTAGTAGTAAGTTTAATTGTAATTTATGTAGTTCAAAGCAAGTCTGTTGGAAGTTACTGTGTGGACATGAGTAAGGCACCGTTCCGATCAAAGGTCAACTGGGCAGTCAAAGAAGGTGCTTCAACCCGGCAGATATCATACAACATACAGGCAAATGAAACTACCAATACCATTCCCCAGGAGAAACTGCTCAATCTGGATGCCTGCCTGGTGCTGGAGCCAAAAAGTGACCGGGAGCCGTGCGAGTAATCCATCAGTGTGAATCCGATGTACCAGGTGATAAAACTGGCCATACTAGCGGAATGCAGCAGAATTGAATCCTACGTCGGAAAAATTCCAGAATACAACCAAACCCACAGCGTTCAGCTGGTGTTCGATGACGGATCGCAGCTCTATCGGTTCGATGTGCAGTTCGAAGTTTGCGGAACCGCCGAGTTCATTCTTCGGTACATTTCCCCTCGCAACGAGCAGCTTTGTCTGTACGGACTGCACCTGGTACTGGAGAAGAATTCCAATCCACTGGGAATGTTCGCCAGTGATAGTACGCTGAACCGGGCCATGATCGAGCTCCGGGTGGACGATTCCAAACTGTCTGAAAGGGCGGCTTTGTGCAAGGAATTCCTGCTGTCAACGATGACTTCAAGCAGCAACAACCTGAGCAAGTACAAATCGTTCCAAAATATACTCAACTACAACATCGCAAACGCAGTCTCCGTTGCATCCGGATCGACGAGTGGTACCGGAAGCAATGTATCAAGGCCAACGCCACAAACCACCGGTGCCGATCCCGGAGGTACCTCAAGTGCTCCGCGGGGACTTTCGTTGAGTGAGGCCGTAGCCAAACAATATATAGACGGTAAATTTGCAGCCCTCGAAGCCAAAATCGATGCCAGATTAGAAGCGCTGGAATCTCGCCAGAACCAAAAGCTAGATGAAATGTTGGTTCTTTTGAAGAGTATTAGCATGAAATAAATAAATAAGGTCATTCAGAAGGGTTCTCACAGTCTTGATTACTTTCAGGATTGTAATAGTACTTCCATAGAGGTAACTCTAAGACCAGAAGGTCCCGAAGAAACGTGCTCAACTTTTTGACTCAGCTCTGGTAGCTCGGTCCCAAGCTTATCGATGCACCCCTCGAAACATATAAAAATCCACGAACCCTTCATTTTATCTGTCAAACTCGCATAGCGAATCAAAACAAACATAGTGTAGTACTAGAATTTCGACTAGAATGGAGTACGCTCATAGATGTACTTGGGGCCGATAGGCTAGTCTAGTGTGAGCCAATTTGGTTTCCACCGGATGGTACTTATATTTTCTTCTTCGCATTTCAAGCTTACTGCTTACTGAATATTAGCTCATTGCGTGCTCTCAACAAGTGTTCTACAAGCACTTCCACAGTTTTTAATTGAGAGCTTTCGATGCCTGTACCATTTTTGAATTAGAATTAACGTGTGGAAGGAAAATCATCCTCTATATTACCAAGGAAATTTGAGAAACTTTCCAACCAGAAAAATTCGTTGCCCCGACCGGGAATCAAAACCATCCACCTCCAGCATGCACACTTAGAAATACCTAATTTTACACGTGACGGAATCCATATTTGACATAAAGGATGAGACGTAAACAAACATGTAATGTAAAATTAAGTGCTCCGAGACTGAAAAGTTCGTTACTCGACGAAATGTACATTTATTGAGCTGAATTTCACGTCTATTATGACTCAATTATAAGTCAAAATTGACGCTCGAAACTGACATATGTCTCAGAGCACCTAAATTAACATGTATTTTTCTAAGTGTGTGGTCTGCGCCTTTACCGACTGAGCTAAGGGAGGCCCCGAGGTCCCGAAGAAACGTGCTCAACTTTTTGGCTCAGCTCTGGTACTATCTTCGGTCCCAAGCTTATCGATGCACCCCTCGAAATATAGGAACATCCACGAACCCCTCTATTAATCAGTCAAACTTTTAAAAAGAATCAAATCAAATATAGTGTAATACTAGAATTATGATTAGAATGGGGTACATTGATCGATGTACATGGGACCGGGAGGCTAGTCAAGTGTGAGAAAATTTAAAATCGTTAGTTTCCACCGGTTGGTTATGGGTTTGATAGGTTAGTCAGCGAAGACATTATTTCACGCTGTCAAGTACTTTCATGGCACCAGAGCGTTGCGTGACTGGAAAGTATCTAATACAATATGAAGAATTGATAGTTTTTAAAGTATATTCTAAAAATAATTAACAACAATGTGATACTACCCGACAACAACTCAGCAGCACGAGACTCCTCGAACTGAGTCTCAGAGTAGGCGCTTGAGGGGCTGCACGGACTAAAGGGCATTCAAGCTTTCAGATTGACTAAAACACATATTTCTCCAAATTAACTATGGTCTAAATACTCCAAATACCGTATTTCTGATTGTGATGTGTGGTCGATTTAATATTTACCTTTCACGACGATGAAGACTACGATGACTATAGTCCAGCGAGCACTTGCTGCGGTTCCGAAACGATCCCGTCGATGGCGGACGATGAATGGCAGATCTTGTCGGAAAGATGGCGGTACCACCGCTCGTTTTACAATCCAGAACACTTCCGGCAATGGCGTATTATACAAAACTGGCCTTGTTGGGAAGATGGCGCTACCGCTGACTGGTCTATCGGTGACTACAGCGAGATGGCGGTCCGACTAGCGTACGTCAGCCGTAGTGCAATGGGGGTTGGTTTTAGCTGGTATAGCGGTTTGTGGAGATGATGCTCAGGCGCTTCCTTCTGATGAAGCCGGTTGACGACGGCAAAGCCACCCTTTATCCCTTTACGTTTAGATCAAGACAACTAAAACGACCGTAGCGTGCAATGGCGGTTCTTGACTCGCCAACCTAATAGCGATTTGATATAATGAAAAGGTCCTGGCGAGGAGGTTATTCACTACTCGCTCTTGGTATTCTGTTAGAATTATACTTCACATACACTTCTGGTCTACACGCCCGCCTGAGATAAAGTGAACGATGACCGTTCCTTAAGTATCGCAGAACCCTTCAGCCCCTGTGACTCCATGTCACCATTTTGCCGCGGCCATGCACGCCTTATTCAGAAATCGGTCGTTAAGCATTGCCGTATCGTCTGCCCAGTGGGTTTCACCAGTTTATAAAGATTTTCTTGAATGCTCGATCACATAGTGCATATTTAAAATATTGTATTGGACCCAATACAGCAGCATTGGAGTAACGTAACAGAACGGTTAAAAAATTATTATTTTTTTTTTTCAAATATATTTTTTTAAACATATGTTGAGGAACCTACACAGCAAAAAAATAATTTTGATATCACATCAAAGTGGATGCACTACAATCATGTCGAAAATTTCATGTAATTTTTATGACCACATAAATAAACAAATACAGTAAAAGCAGCGTAATGTCAGTACATGCATTGTATTAATGATAATTTTGTTCTTTTTAGAAAGTTATATTACACCATATTTTCGACATGATTGTAGTGCATCCACTTTGACGTGATATCAAAATTATTTTTTTGCTGTGTAGAGTCAATTCGTTAGTAATATGTTTAACGAAATTATTGAATTTGAACTATAATTTGACTTTAGACTTCGACTATCATTACTATCCTGAGGGTCACATTAAGAAATCAAAAATGTGGCATGTAACGAAAATAGTGGCAGTTTTCAAACGCATATTACTAAAAATCATTAACGTGAAATGTGTCGTGCAGTGTGTCGTTCGACGGAGAATTTATCCATAATTTTTTGGTGGATAGTACAAATTGTGAAAATAGTTAAACAATTAAGAAATTTAGCGAATAAAATAGGGATATTACACGAAGCAATCAGAAGAGCGGACGGATGAATCTATATTCTATCGCACGGACATTACTTTCCTTCTCGTGTGCAAATTTGACTTCCACAGCGCTTTCACCAAAACACACAAAATAGTCTGCCAAATCGCTTCCACCAGCCAGATAGTCGAGCTGGTCGGAGCTAGCAGATAACGTCAGAGTAGAGGAAACGGAGAAGCAGTTGAAAGGGATCTACACACTACACCGTGCAGTGTCTGGATGGGATTTGCCTTGGAAAGAATCAGGCTACTATTACAAGTTTACTCACTCATACCACTGCAAATACCGTCCGACCCGGAATCTGTACGGAACTCAACACGGATCCAACAAATTCACGGAAGTCCAGAAAACTTCAGGAAAGTTTGAAGATATTTAGCGCAGTTCTCAGGATAAACGACACTCATTGAGATGCATTGTATTTAAAAAAAAAATCAGCGCTGCTATGGCATGCGAGCATGTTGGAAACAAATAAGGCTGTTGCGATCAGCTGACTTTTTTGTTTACCAAGAACTTTTGACCGATCACAGTAGAACCAGTAGGTCCCGAAGAAACGTGCTTATCTTTTTGGCTCAGCTCTGGTTACATCTTCGGTCCCAAGCTAATCGATGCACGCCTCGAAACAGGAAAATCCACGAATCCCTCACTTTATCTGTCAAACTTGCATAGTCAATCAAAACAAACATAGTGTAGTACTAGAACTTTGCCTAGAAGCGCTCTTTTTCGATCTAAAATGCTTCTGCCAAATCGCATCCACCATCAGCCTCCTCCCGACAGTGAAGCAAGTCTGAGCTCGTTGATAACACTTAACAGAGGGAGAGGAAGAGTAACGGAAATCTTCATCCGTACACCTCGTCTGTTAAATGGCTTCCACTTGTTTAGCCAGACTCTCGAGCTGGTCCAAGCTATGAGGCAACACTCAGAAGATAACCAGTGAATTGGGAAATTGGGGAAAGCCGGGAATTCGAAGTCACCGGGAAAAACCCGTGAATTTCGATGACAACTGTGGAAAAATTGAATTTCATCCTTTCCTCAAGAAAAATAAGATTTTGAACCTTGAACAAATTTCAAGACATTTGGACTGGACTAGATTTTCGGGATACAGTCACTGAAGAACTATTACGAGAATTTAAAGAGAATGAGCATGGTTGACCGCCCACGGTTGCTACTCTGTTATTGCCAGATCAGCTGTAATTACACAGAGAACCAACAGACGATGCTTGGGACTAGCAATCATCCTCAATGTGTAAAAACTGGTTATCTCAAACTAGGCAATACCAGCGTCGGCCGCACCCGAACGCAGGTCAAGAAAGGAATGGATAGGAATGTGTTGACGTGACACTCGCTTTGATGGAAGCCGAGAAATCCTCTGCACTTCCACGAGAAATCACTGGGATGTTAGATAAGAAGGTAGGGTTTGCAGTAGGGTTCGTTTTGGTAAACGATAAGCTGAATTGACGTCCTAACGATAGGGAAGGGTTACTGTATAAATAAATAAAAAGGAATGATCTCACCCAAATAACCAAGTGGATCTGCGCCAACAGCAACTGGTCTTTTCGTAGACTTTCTTCGATCCATCAAAGGTATATTCTTAGAACACAGACGTCGTCGATATATAATTAATAAAATATATCAAAATATAAACAACCTCGATTTTAGTCACTCAATTTCCTGAAACTTAAGCTTTATATGAATATTTTAATTGCATGGTATGAGTGGACTCAACTTAACATATTTAATGAATCCACAATTTAAGTAAAGAATCGATTTGCTAAATAATCGAGGTTATTTGAGCATACAAGAGTTATAAAAACTATTACGAGAATTTAAAGAAAAGAAATACTAAAGCAAATTTGAGCAGATTTTCGAATGACTTCTATAGATGAACTTTAACCCCAAAAAGCCCGGGATAAACTTTTTTTTATGTTTTCAATATCATTCCGGAGAGTGGTTCTTACATCTGCTGGGTGGTACTCAACTCCACTATGTAATATTCAATGTTTTAGGATGGGGGTGTTTTTATTTCAATCTTACTTATCATTGCTATTATATTTTTTTTCATGAGGTCCCCGGAAATGATAGAGCACAATCATAAAACGTACCTTGAAATCTGTTCCATATGTTCCGGATTGTGGTTCCATTTGGTCAAATTTATTATCTACCATAACCATGTCAAACGACATATCAAATCACATCTACTCGACGAAATATGACCAATGGCACTCAAAACGATAACCATAGAGCCATATGGTAATCCTAGATCCAATTTCTGATATTTTGCATTATGGTTCCATATGGTCAACTGTTATATCTCTCATAACCATATCAAGTGACAAATTAAATCACATCTACTCGACGAAATATAACCAACGATACTCAAAACGTCAACAAAAACAACGGCACTGAAGAAACGGATCTCGATATTCCGGATTATGCTTCCGTATGGTCATATTTGATATGCCTCATAACCACATCAAGCAAAGTATTAAATTTCAACTACTCGACAAAATATGAACAATGATACTCAAACGAAACAATCACGGAGCCATATGGTCACCGTAGAACCAGTTCTAAATAATCCTGATCATGCTTCCACATGGTCAAATTTTATATCTTCCATAATCATTTCAAGCGACATATCAAATCTCATTTACTCGACGAAATCAATGGCATGCAAAACGACATCCATAGAGCCAAATGGTCACAGTAACACCGGTTCCGAAAATTTGATATCTCTCATAACCTTTGATATGAGTGGAGCCATAATTCGGGTTATCCGAAACTGGTTCTACGGTGGCCATAAGGCTCTGTTACTAAGGTATGTATCCACATTAACCCTGATACATTCAAATCAATGTATCTTTTGAAATATTGCACGTAGGAGTGAAAAATTTCGCTGAAGTATAGCTGGGAGTTATTGATGAAAAAGACTTTGATTGGTGTTTACATTCATGCACGGAGAATCGAAAGAATCCAAAATAAAGTTTGTTGTACTCATCTTGACAGCTAAGTGCAACCAGTCAAAATTGAGTTTTTTGCGAAGTATCCTAATTTGAGTATTTTTTTTTTTACTATTCGTTTATTTGTTAGGCTCAAATGTCGTTAAACTTTACGGAACTTAGGTCTATCAAAATACAATAAATCATAGTAAAAATACAATATTTTTCTTTTTCTTATTTTCAATTTGCTCAAAATAGATGGCATCAATCCTCTTCTTGCTTTCCTCGATCAATGCACACCGTCAATATGCGAAAGATCTGGGATCGTACATGGGCGCTGCGTATATGAACAAATATCACCACTCACAGAGATCAGGCTGCTATTACTTTCGCATGAGTCATTTGCGTTCAATTTTGTTTTTGTTTCATTATTTGTGGTGTCCGTGTCGACTGATCGCTGACGTTTCATTTCGGTTTTATTGTTTTGCTGTTGGCCTGCAATTCTCGATAAACATTTCAAATGGTCCTATCTGCTTTGATCGATTCTCTTCATCGACTTTTTCTTTTCATAACCACTGCTATGCAAACAGATTTCGCGCTAATTCTACCACATAGTTTGATAAAGGTGGTTCTTATCTAGCGTCCAAAACGTCAAATACAACAGGGAAAGGTTTTGCAACTGAGTTATTGACGAAAGAGAAAGTCGATCAAGAGAATCGATCAATGCAGATAGGACTTTTTGAAATGTTTATCTATAATTGATATCGATTTCGGGAGAGAGGGCCACTGCTTACTGTTGGCTGCGTTTGATGGGAGTTTGTGTGCGTTATTGTTGTTATTGTTCTTGCTGTTAACGTGTTGTTGGTGCTGCTACTGAACATATTTCGTTTGCTGCTGCTGCCACATCGGAGCATCGTTGTTTTGGGTTAGAATTGACGCTCACAATTGCGACATGTTTTCACTTGGTTTGGGTATGATATGGTTTGGGTATGATGGGAAGAATTAGTCTCATTTTAAAAACACGTACTCCATAACTCTTCCAAACCTCACTGCGAATTGCTATCACCTCTCCATAATGGCGCATTTGGTCGATGATAGCCACATTCTCCATGTCAGCGCTGCTTTCGACATAAATTGGAATCGAGATCTTTTTCCCTCATACTCCATGAAATGCTTCAGGTGATGAGCTGAAGCGATCCTTCTTGCTACTTCGTTACTTTGCATACCCAGGTATACAACGTTTTTCACATTATGTGGCTGGATGCATTTCACCTATGACATATCAAGTTGCAGTTCACTTTCTAGGTATCGTTTGATTTCCGAAATACACGGCCGCTTAGGCAGAATGGATGTATCCAAAACGACACTGTTTTCTCGCAAAGCCTGCATGGCTATGGGCAACAAAACTCACGCGAGTCACACAAAAGGAATCCAAGAATGATATTAGACGTCTGATCGGTTAAGGAAATGGATAGCAACTGAATTTGAGTATTTTAATAAGACTTTGTTTTGAGTAAAATATAACTGTTTGATTAAGAGTGGACGTTCAGTGAAAAGTACCTAAAACCGGGTTTTCATTCTAATAATATTGAAAAAAAAATTGTTTCTGCCATTTAACATATTTTGCTTGGATATAAAAAAAAAGATATAGTAAATTAATTTATTAACAAAGGGGTACAGAGGTAGTGTAGACATTTACAGACAGTTTATAAGAAAAGGCTTTGAGCTACTCAGTTTTCGGGTCATTAATTCGGGTGAAGACAAATCCCTAGCAATCTCCTTTCCCGTTGGATCGGCTTTTGGCTCCCCAGACTGCAGCTATTTTTCTCATCCGAATAATACTGCAATTATGTGGAAAGATCCAAGGTAAGAACACAAAGCAGGGTCAAAAAACTAAAATTGTCTTACTTGCACTGATCCACTGCCCTCAGCTGCTAGGTGATGGTGCACTTTACTAACTGTGGAATCATCAGTTGGTTGGTGGAGGCCATTTCGCTTGTATATGACGTCCTTCGTTGACTTGATGTATGGAGCAAAGATGACAAATGGCTCTACACAGGTCCCAGACATGTCTGCATAGGGAACCTACGTAAGTATTTAAAGTTCAATTTTACTTAACCAATTAACTTTTTAAATTTACTATATACCTTCTTCCGTACGGTTTAAGATACGAATTTCACCAATATAAACGTTCTTCACGTTGAGAAACTTCTGCTTCTTTTGCCAGCCGACAAAACCGAAATAAACATAGCGCACGTTACAAATTTTCATCCAACATCAACTTCAATCGCGACAGTTGATTTTGGATACATCGCTAAAAATGTGTTATTTATCAATTTTATCTAGATGAACGCATCATTGGGACGGTACTAATGCTTTTTTTCTGGTCGCACTTGAAAATTTAGTCGATTGCTGAATTTATGTATAGGCCCAAATTAGGGGCATTTAGGCCGAAATAACATCCATTTTCCCTACTTTCTATTTCAATTTTGAGTTCTTTCGTTTCTCCGCGTGTTTAGTGTTCAAGATGGCGACGAATAAAAAACACGTGCGCAAGCGGGTTTTTTACGGACCTAATGCAAATCCTGACTTGTCAGTACGGGAAGTTATAAAAAATTGGATTCACCTAAACCCACTGTTTACGGTGTGCTCAAATCATTTTCGGAACGTTTGACGGTCGCGAGGTGGCTCTTAAAATAGGAATGTTACCTGGTTTTGTCCAAAATTAAAACAACGTTTGTGACTGAAGTCGTATAAAGTAAAAACAGTTCCAAATCGCAACGACAAACAGAATTTGATAGCAAAATCATGAGTTCGACAGTACTGCGAATATTTGACCAAGTTTTCTATTCTGCTATGGCCAAAAATGCTACAGCTGAGTATTTCAGGACGAAGAAGGCATCGAAATTTCCAAAAAAGAAAAAAAATACTTTATTTTGCAAGAAATTTGCACGTGCGATCGAAAGCGTAAATCTACAGACATAATCAACAAGGAGATTTACCAATTCGACATCATGTGATTATGCTAAAACTGCGATGGCGTGGTACGAAGCAATTCAAGTGAATATTGAACCAAACCCGCAAATCAGTCAAATTGTCCAGAGTTACATCCAATCGAGAGATATTGGGCTCCGATGAAGTTGAAGCATTCTGGGAAGAAACGAGGAATCTAAGATATCAAACACTTCCAACAAATTTGGCCAAAGGCGGCCACCACGGTATCTTACTTGGGGCAAGACAGCTTTTGATCATGAGTAAAATCGGAGTTAATTTTGAGTAGCTCTGAGTAACTCGCGTTGCCAACATAAAATACACATAGCAACCGATACTGTCAAGCAAAGCAAAGCAACAACATTTTAAACGGTGCGCTTGCAATGCTTTACTGGGAAGATCTTTCAGCAATGAAAGGGCAATTGCACGTGTATGAAAGGAACTACAAGCTGTCCCCTCAAAATCAATGGCAGATTTTTATGGTGACCTTACGGAACAGTCAGAGCTGTCTTGCTTTACTGCCATGCCGATGACGTTCTATTACAAGGGGATTTTGACAATCTCTAGGAGGGTTCCAGTCAATCGCAAAGGCGGACAGTCTCAGTAGATATTCCGAACAAGCCTAGGGAGAATTTCAGACAATCCCAGTTCGGTTTCCCAACAATATCAAAGGTAACTTCGGAAAATCCAAAAAATGAATATGAACTATCCCAGGGAGGTTTTCGGACAATCACAGGAAGAATTTCACTCAATATTGAGGGGGATTCATGACTGTCCAGAGGGGATTCCATATAATCCAGTCAATCCAAAGGTAGATTCTGGACAATCCCAGCATTAAAAAATGGTACGTGATGGTTCCTACATCCTTTCGACGATCGCTCATTGACAACCTTCATATAAGTTTCAGAATAGAATCAACTATGAAGTTGGCCAGAACTAAAATATTTGGATCTGGGATGAACAATTAAATAAAAGACTGCATTCAACAATGCTCCTTTTGTTAAATATCGATCAACACAACAACACCAGACGATGAAAATTCAACCTGTTCCTGTTCAACCTTTTTCAACTCGTGTCTATCGATGTCTTTTTGCAGGAGTATCTGGGAAAACAACGAACGCTTCTGGAGAGATTTGACCCTAACTCTGACATTTTCTAGCTTAATATTCTCAGAGATTTAAACCCCTCTTCCTTAATGAATGCTGGTAAATAAAATGTTGCTTATCACGAAAGACCGTTATTAATAATAATTATTATTAATTATGAGTTTCCTCATTTCAGGCAGGTAGTGCAACAAAATATGAATCCTCTTTGACCGATTCTGTGAGATTGAGTTTTAATTTTCATGAGCTAAATTAATCTTCTGAAAATATTTGGCTAAATTCTAACTTCTTTAGTCTTGAAATCACACCATCTAGTGTTTCCTTCCTGGGCAATTTACCAGAATTATAATTTTCCGATTCCCAGAAAACTACACACTTAGAAATAACTACTTTTACACGAGACGTAATCCTTGTTGGACGTAAATCATAGAACATAAACAAACATTTTATGTAAAAATAAGGTGTTCTCAAGCGGAAACATCAACTAGTCGATGAAGAGAAGTTTCTTTCAACTGATTCTTATGTCAAAAGGCCCACTTACATGTGTCGGTCTCAGGGAACCGAAATTTACATGACTTTTTAGAAGTGTGTAGTTTGACTTCCCGAGAAGCAGTTTTTTTTTTTTTTGTACGAAAACCATGTTAAATATATGTTATATTAAAAATGACCACACAACTTTTGGGGAAAATAGATAGAAATTTCCGGAGAAAGTTTGACGAATCTTTAGTGCGAAGTCAGGAAAGCTTACTGGCGAAGAATCTTTCCAACGAAACCGGTAGACGCTTCTGACACAATGTGTGAGAAACTCCCAGGTGAAGTTAGAACAGACTTCCATGCAAATTTAGGCAGCCGGATGAAACTTTCAGAATAATTCAGAAAAGTTTCCGTGGGAAGTCCGGATGAAATGTGAAATAGTTTCCACTTCCAGTGGTAGGACTTCTTATTGTAATCTAGGACTTCTGATTGTAATCTGATACTGTTGGAATGAAAAGATGATGAAACTTCATTTGAACTATAGACGAAATTTGCGGGAGAAGGTGGAAGATTCTTCCAGGGTAAGTTTAAAAAAAAACTTCCATGAGATGTTGGAAGAAATGTTCGTGCAAAGTCAGACGAAACCTCCCAGAGAAATCGTAAGAATCCTTCCGAAGAAGCTGGTTGAAATCTTCAAGGGGAAGTTGGAAGAAACTTCCAGAAACTGTCGGAAAAATCTTCCGGAAGAAATCCTGACGAAGTTCAAGTTTTAATAAATAACTACCGAAAATATTTCCCGATTTCCGGGAAGAGTCTTCAGCTATTTTAAGATTTCCGGGTAGCTATAAATTGCTGAAACACTAACACCCCCACAACAACAAAAACTTCAAAGACATTACACTTTAGCCATCCATCCTAGAAAGCAAAAGAGATCTAAACATCCCTTGGCTTGGATAAGAGCCATCTAACTTGGATCTTTTAATGAATGAAAACTAAATCTTGAAATCAAAACATTCTGTCAGACGGGGATTGTTTGAACATTATTTGATGAAAAATATTAGACTACTTTGTTTGTTTTTGAATAAATATGAGCAACTTAAATTTTCTCGCTGCAAATATATTAACTCTGAGTACAGTTGTCTTACCCCTAGGTATCTTAGGAGTCTGTAAAACCCCTAATGGATGGAGTTAAGCGCAAAGCAAATTCCGAATAACTACACGCAAACCAAAAATCTATTACAATGAATGTTAGTTCCGTTTCCTATCATCATCTGTTCATGAACATCGCAACGAATGTTAGAAATTGACCATGCAGGCGATGTAATGGTTTTTTGTCTTTTTTATTTCATGTTCTATCTACGCTTTCGACTATACCAGTAAACTTGTAGAACGACGCACATTGTAGAACATTGTAGAACGACGCACACACTTGCCTCGAATCTCTCCAGCAGAAAAAGCATACGAAGTCGAGTATGCGAGAAAATGAGCGTTTTATGTTTGCTTTTAGGCTATCTATATTCAGAAGCATGGAGAGAGCAGTGGAGAAAGCACAGGTCTGATAATCGCAACGATCATGGTTACGAGTCCATTCGGCAACCTTTTTCCAATTTTTTTGGACGTAACTAATTTCACTCACTAATACACTCTACATTTTTCGGTCTCCAATTTTCTTGCATTGGACCGCAGCTAGGTATATCGCATCCTCGGTTCATGTGGTCTCCACTAACATCCTCTGATGATGAATCCCGCATAATTGTAAGTGAATCTTACATCCCCCGGTTGGGTGTATGTTTTGTCTTCGTGATTTATTAAATCATATCCCATGAATCTGAAATAAACATTTACAATTGAAATATAATGCAAAATTTGTGTTTTACTTAAGTTTTGATAGATGTCCTTTCTTATCTCGGTCTAAAACCCTTTTGACGGTCCACCGGGACACTCCCACGGCGATTTAAATGTCTTTTTGCGACATTTGCGCGTGGGACAAATCACGAATACACTGCCACTTCGTCATGGTGCAATTGTCAAACTAAGTAAATCATTTTCTTTTATACACAGCTTACTACGGTATGAGCTATAGGTTACGTGCATGCAAAGAAAACCAAGGCATTGTATGCACAGGTGAAATGGGAACCTTATTTGTACGATGGTGCAAACATTATCACGCATACGGTAGACCTTAATTGATAGAGGTATTGGCCATATTTTGCCATATACATGCCGCTTGATATGGTTCAAATAATTAACAAATTTAACCATTTAGAACCATAATTCGGAATATCCGGAACCGGTTCTATGGTGACCATATGGTTCCATGGTTGTTGTTTTGAGTGTCATTGATCATATTTCGTCGAGTGGACATGATTTAATATTTCGCTTGATATAGTTATGAGAGATATCAAATTTGACCATGTGGATCCATAATCCGGAATAGCCAGAACCCGTTCTATGGTAGCAATATTGTTTTATGGTTGCCGTTTTGAGTGCCATTGGTCATATTTCGTCGAGTAGATGTGATTTGATATGTCGCATGATATGGTTATGATAGATAATAAATTAGACAATATGGCTCCATAATCCTGAACACCCGGAACCAATTATAAGGTAGGCATGGGGCCTTATGATTATTATCTATCATTTCCGGGACTTCCACGAAAGAAAAATAATATGTAATCACAATGATAAGTATATGATAAATATTGAAAAAATCACCCCCGTGCGAACACATTCTTGAATATTTAACAAAGATGATAGGGCCTGGGGAGGAGTACCTCCCAAGACATGTAACAACCACTTACAGGAAAGATGTTAACAAATTTCAATTTAATCGGCCTACTCAATTTGATCAGTCTTTGAGATACATTTTTTTTTAACAAAAAGTTTGTCCCGGGCTTTTACGAGTTAACTGTCTGTGTGCTTAAAAAAATCATCGGTGGCGGCACACAGCTCTACTTCCAGTTAATTTCTAATTAATCAATTTGTCGAGCAGTTTTGGGACGACCCTCTACCATCGATTTTAGGGATAAAGGTGGTTCTGATAATCTCAGTAGGCCGCGCTTGAAAGCTGATGTTTTTATCTTTTGCTGCGTGTTTTTCGTCAGCGATTTAAACATTGTTTGCTTTAAATTTGTTAATTTGTGTGCTGAAATTTAGTTTCAAGTGTTCATAAAGTTATCATTTAGTGATATATCGTGTTTTGCCTGTGTTTGCCTGGAGTGACTCGGTTGACCTTGAATCTAACCTCCAACATCTAAGACGCAGCTTCAATTCCATTGTTCGGTGTCGGTTGCCACACCTTCTGTGTGTAGTTTTGTTCTATTGAAAGATTCGTCGCCGTGGGCGAGTTTGAACTCGGTTCGGTTGGTGAATTAGCCCGCCTAAGTAACAATTCTGGTTTTATGAGGGTTCTGTAGACCATGATTTAGACTTGTAGAATGGCATAAAACCTCAATAAAATTTGCAATGTTGCTTGGGCGGGAACGTGCTGATAATGTGCCTGTCGCGTGTTTTGGTGGTGATTCGGTGGCCGACGTTGCCGTGAATCTGCAAGTTTTCTGCTTCAAAAAGTGCTCGGCTACTGGTCTCTCGCCGGTGTCGGAGATTGAGAGCAATATGGGAGATGCCTCGCTGGATACGCCAAAGACTGGATGGGTGGTAGATGGTGGGCACGAAAGGTTCCTAGGGAAAGCATTAGACGCAAACCTCCTCCCAGATGACCATGGCAATGCAAGAAAAACTATGTTCATCGAAGGAAGTATTAATTAACATGGTGAGACCAGTCCTTTTCACTTTTCACAATTTAAAAGAAAAAAACATAAACTAAATACGTGCCAGGATTCAAAAGAACATTTTGAAACTGGAAGTGTGTGTAATACTAATATCCAATTGATAGAGGATCCTGGATTCACCTGGATCTGCAATAGAGCTATCAGACCACAAATGTGACATTGTGGAGAGAGTTCTTCCATAATAAAACTGCCGGCCAGTGGGGGTTAGAGGGAATACACACACACACACACCTTCTACCATCGATTGTAACGAAATGGTGCAATAAATTCTAGATTGTTCAAGCTTATAAGATTCATTTTCTCGAGGTTCCAGAAGAATCAATATATAAATATTGTTCCACAGCAAAGTTCAACTAGTAGGAAATGTTATTTTGAACTGCTCGAATGATGTGATCCATTTGTTTATTTATTTTGATTATTATAATTCGCCATCTCTATGTCGCACAGACTACTACTAACCTACGTTCCTAATACTATTCGCAGAATGTTTATTGTGTAATCTTCGAATTGTAATTATTCACCTAAACGAGTAGTTTTGGGATAACCTTCTAGCTGAAGTTTTAGGAAAATGAAGCAATCAATTGCAGATTTTTTGTTTAGGGAGTGCATAAATAAAACCGATTTTTCTCATAATTCAAGAAAAAAAAACTTCCCAAAATATTTCCCGGTGGTTCAATTCAAGTAGTAGGAAACGTCTTTTGAACCAGCTCGAATGATGTGAATAAAGTACCGTCATTAAAACTTTCCGCGTTGCATTAAAGTCATCGTGGAAAAAAACTTGTGAGGATTTTTGTCATTTGGCGTAACGGTTTCGTAAGAACCCGCTCTTACTCAGAAACACAACCTTGGCGATCGCGAGCAACCGAATGAGTGAGGTGGCTAACCATTTTGGGACCAACGGGTTCAATTTCTAATCCATTTGACTTTGCTAGTTGCGCTTAATACGAAAAAGTGCCATGGTAGGCTTAGAAAGAATAAAAATTGATAACTGAAGTCAACAAATTGAGAGTATGCATATGTTCCAAAAGTATCGGAAAGAAGGCCGGGAACAGAGTACAGGAACATTAACTACTTCATGAATGCTTGACAAGAACCAAAGCAACGCGATTAATTCGAGCATGAATTATTAATGATTCACTGCGCTGTTCGTGGGAGCAAAGACTTCAATTACAAGTCATGCAATGCGGCACCAACTTCGATTTGATTAATTTATTTCCATGTTTGTAAGCAATTCTGTTTACAAAATGGAATTATTATTCGCAATACACGTCTAAAACGTCTAAAACTCCGAAGCCAAATGATGAAGCCTGGTTGATTTAAGCACATGCAAATTAAACGGCAAAAGCGATGGTAGAACTTAAAATACACTGCAGCGATTAAACAGTTTTTCGGAATCAATTTCTTTCTACAAATCCATCACAAATCGATTTTATGGGATCAATTAATAAGTAGAACTTAGTTTAATTCGACAATCTTTCATTATTATTACTATTTTGTCAAATATTAATTTTATACCAGATTTCCCATACGAAACCATGAACGGCCTGCATTTCCCGGTTGGGTCCACAACCAGTTGACGCTCTAAATTGATCAAATAATTCCCCCATTGCTATCACCATTCAAGAGCACGGACTGAAATTTCAACTTTAGCTCGGAAAACTATTTGCCATTCCTCACCCTCGATTCATTCCATAAATTCAAATGTAGCAAATGCAGAACAGAGCACAGCTGATATGCTCTGTTTGCGATATCTTTATTGTCTCGGTCGCTTTTCAGTCGGCGCCCTGAGGAACCGTCACCACGGAGCAAACCGATTCCAGGGCCAGAAACTTTCCTACCCATTTCCAGCCGCAGCGTGGCACACTATTATAGTTTTCCCTTCATTCACACGAGCCACATTCATTATCCTGCTCTCCGAGGGGGTGACGACCATCATCCTACAGCTCCGTATAGCAACCTAGTGGCATAAAAGTGGCAGCAACAGCGACCGATGCAAACTCGAATTGAATGATGATAGGGTTTCGCTGTAGCAAACGGCGCTCTTCTATTCATTTGCTGGTAACGTTGACCAGCATCGCTACTGGCATGGACTCACTGACTCCCACGCTCAATGACGATAATCCCTTGGAGAATGCGTTGATGACCTCTATTTCGGTCGCTCAAGGTCCTTTCAGAGATCCGGGTCTGACCGATGAAAGAGATTCTCTACGCTTTCTCTAGGCGTACGGGATAACTTTGTGTAGCTTGCGGATGCAGGGTGCTTGTAGAGAGCATTTGGGAAGTTGGAAACTAGGACAGAGTCATGGTAATGTTTTGAAGCATGTGCTGTGTCGGTGTAACTTACGATCTGTGATATTCTTTAGTAAAAGCAACAAAGTATCCGCATCCTCGTGCCAGAACGGTTAGACACTTTAATTCAACAAAAATAGCAGCATACTGCTATGAAATTAATAAAGATTTTTTCAGATTTTTTTACCTAATCTATTCGTATGAAAAATTTACTATTCTTACTGAAATACAATTTTCTAAAATGCATTTTGGAGATAAACGGAAGACCAAAAATAATCGAGAAGTCTCATTTTCCCAATATGAGCATTTAGGATATAACTATTTGGGTAGAATAGCAAGCCGATCACACATTTATGTTATAAATAAAATCGATTTTATGCTTGGTTGGGAGTTCAATGACCATCTTAAATTTATTCGAAGATATTTAGTGAGATCCTAGGATCTACTGGAAAAATAGTTTCGGTAGAACTAATTTGCATGATTGTTTTTAATGTTGCATCCCTGAAGTTTTAAAAGTTTCACGGAAGTAAGATAGACCTGGAATTAAGGCGTAGCAGCTTTTGTAAACAATGACATCTCTTTATGATTTCTAGAAAGTTAATGCTCGTCAACGCAAATCAACAAGACCATCGGGTAGAGGAAGACTTCCCCTATGGTTGCCGGCAGTTATGTTGGTCTGCGTAAGCGTGCCTTGAGTTCCTAGAAATCGTCGATAGAAGTCATTGTTTTCAAAAGCTGTTACGCCCTAATTCCAGCTCTATCTAGAAGTCTTCTTAAGTTTCACACATTTTCCAATGATGGTCTCAAAATATCCACAAATTTTCCAATAAATCCTCAAAATGTTCCCTGAATTTGTTTCGAAAGCCAGTCGTACGATCCTTTACCTTTTGGAAAATTCCGTGAGCAACTGGAAAACTACATGAACTGGCCGGGAATTCGTTAAACTTACCAAAATTCAGAAGAAGCGTAGACTAGTTGGAAGATCCGTGAACTAGACAGATGTTCCGTTAAATAATCAAAAGACTTTTTAACTTTTTGGAAGGGCCAAGGAGTAGATACAGTTTTGATACCATTTCATACAACTTCCAAGAAGATCATACAACTTTCGATAAGTTCAAACAACTTCCAAAAAATCATGCAACTTCCGAGAAGTTGAAGGGAATTCTAAAAAGTTTACGGAACTTCTGAAAAATTGACGAAATCTCCAGCAAGTTTATGGAACATCCGAAACGGAATAACCGACAAGCTCAAAGATCTGTTGACTAGTAAACAGAACTTCGGAAAGTTCTCGAAACTTTTCAGGAAGTTCCAAGAAAGCTGAGGGCCTCCTTTAACTCAGTCGGTAAAGACGCAGCTAAAAAGCAAGACCATTCTGGAGGTGGCTGGGGTCGATTTCCGATACGGCTTACGGATTTTTCGGGTTTGAAAATTTGTCGACTTCCCTGGGCAAAAATGGTACAGACATCGAAAGCTCTCAATTAATAACTGTGGAAGTGCATCTAGAACACTAAGTATTTAAGCACGCAATAAGCTAATATGCAATAAGAAATAAGCTTAAAATTCTAAGAAGAAGAAGAAGAAGAAGAAGAAGAAGAAGAATAAGAAGAAGACGAAAAAGTAGCAGAGCAAGCAAGAAAATTATCTCTAAGCGTCCATGAAATACCCTCGAAGCTTGTCAGAAATTCCCCTGAATCTTGTCTGAAGTACCTTTGGATCTATTCTGAAGTTTCCTTGAACATTCCTTTGCTTGGAACATTCCTTCTCAGAAGTTCCGTTAGATTTTCATACACGTTCTTCTAAACTTTAAATGAAGTTTCCCTAAAAACGTACCAGAAGATCCTCCAAACTGTTTTCAGTTGACCAGTTCTCTCGTAACTGTCCAAAAGTTTATTCCAAACAAACTTCATGGGAGCTCCAAGGAAGCTTCGCAAATGTTTCGAGGAAATTTCCTGAGTTTCCCGCAGAACTGCCCTCAAACGCGGGAAGCTCAGGAAATTTCTCTGAAGTTATCTACAATTCCCTTGGAATGTACATGAAGTTCACACGGAATTTATCTGACGTTTCCTCGGAGGTTATTTGAAGTACCCTCTTCATTTTTTATAAGTTCCCTAATAATTACCCTGAAGCTACTTCAGAACATGCAGTTCCCTCAGAACCTTCCTAAAGTTGCGTATGAATTTCTCTTAAGTTCCATTAGAACTTACCTGGAGTTCCCTCAGAACTTCTCTTAAGCTCGCTCGGTACTTCCGCAATGTTCTAAAGTTCCCCGATGCTCCCTTGAAACACCCCTGACGTTCCCACCTGAAGCTCCCCTAAAACTTAGGTTATATCAGAACTCCTTTGAAGCTCTCCGGAGCTTTGCTGAAGCATCCTCGGAACTCATCGCTAATTCCCCCAGAACTCCCCAGAAGCTCCCTCGGGTCTTCTCTGGTGATTCCCACTTAAATTCTGAACCGATGACCGATTAATGTTCTGATCATCCCAGCTTCAAACAGAGAATGGTGGCTGCCAGAGATGTCCGGCAAACGTGCGCCCAACGTGGATTGTGCCAGGCAGTGCTGCTCCACAAGCACAAACAACCACTGACGACCGTCTCAAGTTTCTCCCGACACTGTTGGAAGACTCCTGGACATTGCTCCATCAAACTCGGAAAGCTCGCGTAAAGCAACCGTCACCAGCCATCAGTCAAGTGCCAGCAAGAAGACCCCCGGTCAATAGACAACCACGAACGAACCATCCTCAACAGACCCTTCCTCCTGCAGAAAGGAATCTATGACAAAAGGTTGAAAGATAAAAGGTCGAAGGACAAAAGGTCGAATGGACAAAAGGACGAATGGACAAAAGGACGAATGGACAAAAGGACGAATGGACAAAAGGACGAATGGACAAAAGGACGAATGGACAAAAGGACGAATGGACAAAAGGACGAATGGACAAAAGGACGAATGGACAAAAGGACGAATGGACAAAAGGACGAATGGACAAAAGGACGAATGGACAAAAGTCAAAAGGACAAAAGGTCGAATGGAAAAAAATGACGAATGGACAAAAGTTCGAAGGACAAAAGGTCGAAAAAACAATAGGTCGAAGCACGAAATGTCAAAAGACAAAAGGTCGTACGACAAAGGACGAAGGGAAAAAAGGTCGAAGGACAAAATGTCGAAGGACAAAAGGTATAATAGACAAAAGGTCTAATTGAACTTAGAGGGACAAAAGGTCGAAGGGAAAAAATGTCGAAGGAAAAATAGATCGAAGGGAAAAAATATCGAAGAGAAAAAAGGTAGAAGGAGAAAAGTTCGCAGGGAAAAAAGGCCAGAGGGAAAAAAGTTTGAAAGGAAAAAAGGTCGAAGGGAAAAAAGGTCGAAGAGAAAAAAGGTCTAAGAGACAAAATTTCGAAGGGCAAAAATGTCTGAGGGAAACAATGTTGAAGGGAAAAACTGTCAAAGGGAAAAAGAGTCGAAGAGAAAAAAGTTCAAATGGATAAAATACCGTAGGGGCAATAGATCGAAGGAACAAAAGGTCGAAAGGAAAAAAAGTCAAAGAGACAAAAGGTCGAAGGGAAAAAAGTCGAAGGACAAAAGGTCTAATAGACAAAAGGTCGAATTGAACTTAGAGGGACAAAAGGTCGAAGGGAAAAATGTCGAAGGAAAAATAGGTCGAAGGGAAAAAATATCGAAGAGAAAAAAGGTCGAAGGAAAAAAGTTCACTGGGAAAAAAGGCCAGAGGGAAAAAAGTTCGAAGTGAAAAAAAGGCCGAAAGGAAAAACGGTCTAAGAGACAAAAGTTCGAAGGGCAAAAATGTCTGAAGGAAACAATGTTGAAGGGAAAAACTGTCAAAGGGAAAAAGGGTCGAAGGGAAAAAAGTTCGAAGGGAAAAAAGTTCGAAGGGATAAAATGCCGAAGGGACAATAGGTCGAAGGATCAAAAGGTCGAAAGGAAAAAAAGTCAAATAGACAAAAGGTCGAAGGGAAAAAAGTCGATAGAAAAAAAGGTTGAAGGGACAAAAGGTCGTAGGGTATAATGGCCTAAGGGAAAAAAGATCGAAGGAAAAAAATGTCGAACGGAATAGAGGTCAAAGGGAATAAAAGTCGAAGAGAAACAAGGTTGAAGGGACAAAAGGTCGAAAGGACAAATGGCCGAATGGACAAAAGGTTGAATTGAAATTAGAAGGACAAAAGGATGAAGGAAAGAATGTTCGAAGGGACAAAAGGTCGAATTATACTTAGAGCAACAAAAGGTCGAATTGAACTTAGAGGAACAAAAGGTCGAATGGACAAAACTCCAAAATAAACTTCGAACATGTTTTTGGAACATTTTGGCTCAAATTTAAAATAACTTTAAAAATATACTGTGCAAATACTCCCAAAGCACTGCTCATGATTTAAAGAAGGAATTTGTTCTAGAGAAAGATAGTTGTTTGTCTCTTTATCGTCACATGCACAGGTATCCTCCAAGAAAAAAAAAAAAAAAAAAAAAAAAAAAAAAAAAAAAAAAAAGATCGAAGTAGGTTCTGCTCCCGAACGGTTGAGTTTCTTGCGCTGTCACGAATTTCTTTAGCTTTCCCGAGTGTTTCCCGTCTAAAATTACTTTTTCGGTTGTGTGATTCTTTGAAAACTTTGAAGTCTGTGAATAGTTCTGGTGACGAAATTTGCCTGCGGTGTTTTTGAACAACATCGATCACTGAAAGAAGTTCAGGAGTGAATCTGGCAGACCAGAAATGTGTATTCAGCAACCGTGTTGTGCCAGTGTTAGTGATTTAGACCGTGAAATCAGCATGGAAAGAAAAGATTCCCATTGGTTAAACCCTGTTAAGCCGTTAAGTTCTTTTCTGGATACTAATTTGGTGAGCTCGTTCCTTAATTTTTGTGGTAGTTCTATCGTAAATATTTTTTTAAATCATCAAAATCTTCGGAAGCATGCGATCTTGAAATGGGCTAATGGGTATACGGTAGAGCTATCACCTTCGAACTCCAGAGTTCAAACTTTTTGCAGTCATAAAAAAATGGTTACAGGTAGATTTTATACATAATACCACTGCCAGACCACTGCCAGACAGGAGTGCGATTGTAGATACATACAGTACATACAATAAATGAACGAATGAAAAATTGCATCAGTCAAATGTGTCAAAATTAGTCTGTTTGTTTTATAAAATCTTTATTCTGTCTTCCTAACATATAAACATGTCTTACAAGCTAAGCTATTCTAAACTAATTACAGGCATTTATTTCTAAGATGAATTTGAAGCTAGGCAAGGAGATCATATGTCGTTCTGTTTCCAAAATATATTGACTAAACTGAACAAATTTTCTTAGAATCATAATTTTGTCATCCCTGCTAAACTCTTCTAAGGTTGGAGCTATCAAACTGGAAAAGGTTAAGAAGCGCATTAAACGAGGATCAAATCTGTTTAGTAAATGTCTAATAAAATAGTCCCATGACTGATTGACCGAAAAACGTTTACAAAATATATGCTCAAGATCTTCGAGGAATCCGCATGATAAGCAATTAGGGTTGTCAGCAATACCTATGCGATACAAATGAGCTCTGTGATCAATTTTCCTATTATAAAGTAAATAAAGAATAGATTTTTCATTTGCGTTCAGGTTCTTTAAGTTAATATTATTCCAGACACGTGGCCAATTGTTTTGTTCTTTAGTTTCAATAGTTGGTCTAGGCAATGATCCAATTTTATCAGAATATAGTTTTGTCATAGAAAAAGGTTGTGTTAGATCATGTTCGTAAAACAAATTCATGAAAGAAGGATACATATGTGGTAATATAGTAACAGGTTTCCTAATGACTACTGACTACTGATATGAGGTAGAATATAATTTTTCAACAAACACGTGTCGGTCGAATTAGGATTTATCCCAGGCTACTATTGTAGAAAAACGTAATTGATAGATATTGGGCGGAACGCGTCGGAATGTTTAGAAAAATAGGGCGCACGCTTGATCCGGTTTAAGATACATTGTTGACTGCTTTCGGGAACGTGATTTCATTTTAATAACTTGTTTAACCATTGAACGTCACGTGAAAGTGGAACTTAATGAAGGCATCAGTGCTTTTTCGTAACTATTAGTTTTCGGATTAGAAAAATCATCGGTTGCAGGACAGTGTTACCGATTTATATTGGATAATCCAAAGCTATGTTGATCATTATAACATTAAATTTTGAATAACAAATGATAAGACAATCTTATTCAAATGTCGTAATAATACCTCTGACCAAGGAAAAATGATTTATATAGTTTTCATAAAAGTTGACTATACAAATACTAATGAGGAAAGGAATTCCGCATTTCCTTTTCCCAAGTATTTTTCCTCTCCTTCCCTTCCCTTCTTCTCTTTTCAGAAAGCGAGTAATGGCGCTATAACCATATGCCATATAGGGCTAGGACAAGAGTTAGTGCTCAGGTCCCAACCACTAGAAGAAAATGGTAGCGAGCAAGGGCGCTATAACCTAGGCGAATACAGCATTCCCTCCGTATAGGTTACGTCCGCACACCGCTCTCTGTTGTCCTTCGACTGAGGTCGGCTGGATCGATTGAGGGATGGCAGTGGGTTGGCGGTGCCGTCCACGCTTGTACGGAGGGAGGACTGTACGCTCGAACACAAGGGGTAAATACCTGTGTTCCATCCCAGGAGATCGGACAACCAAGGAGTGTACATTAACTTTCTTAGCTCTGTCACTCCCAACGATTTATATAGCCTATTTTCAAATCCTGCATACGGAGCGGTTGGTACGGTATGTCCCCGCTCTTTGATTACCTGTGGATTAAATGTTAACCACTGTCTATACTTATTAAGTAGACATGGTAAACATTCACTTCCACAAAAATTAACTAAACGCTACACAGTAGGCCTGGCCGCTTTATTGTTTGTTTCACATCCTTGATGTGCAGCAGGCATTAATAATGACAAGAAAAATGATAGATGTATCATTTTCCAGGATTCTTTCAAGTACTGGCTGTGTATGTGTAGACTAGACTAGACTAGACTAGACATGCACAGTTATCCTCCAAAAATTTGATCAGTTTATCCAATTCCACCTTTTGTCCATTCGACCTTATGTTCTTTTACCTTATGTCCTAGAACCCCGAGTCCTTCTACCATCTAAGTTCAACTCGATCTTTTGTCCCTTCTACCTTTTGTCCATTTAGACTTTTTTTTCTCAATTTAACCAATTTGTTCATTCGACCACTTGTCATCTAAGTTCAATTCGACCTTGTTTCGCTTCGACCTTTTATCGCTTCGACCTTTTGTCGCTTCGACCTTTTGTCGCTTCGACCTTTTGTCGCTTCGACTTTTTGTCGCTTCGACCTTTTGTCGCTTCGACCTTATGTTCTTTTACCTTTTGTCCTAGAACCCTTTAGCGCGAACGATCATCTCATCGCGAACCGAGTTATGATCGGGGCGCACAAGCATAGTCGGACATGATCGCTCAAAAAAATTCAAAGGAAGTCCAGAACATGAAGGCAATCCCCAAAATTAAGACAGAGGGCACCCCTAGGCAGCCCCGACCATCCATCCATGTTCCGAAGTTCCAAAGGAGCTCCTGGAATGCTTTCTAGGCACTTTTTTAGATTTCCCTCGGACCAATGACAATGTCCGGCATGACGACCTGATGTTCAATTTGCAACAATACGGTCTTCCGATCAGTCGAGTATTAGTATAAGACACTTCTCATCTCCCTATTGAAAATCATCCAAAATTATTTCCGTTCCAGGTCTCTTTAAATGGCCTTCAACATAGGTGCGGGTATACCTCAAGGAAGTATCCTTGAACCCATTCTGAACCTATTCAATTTGTTCACTTAGCGGCGCCGGTAGTGTAGTAATAAGCGTCAATACCTCTCACCCCAGCCGGCCTGGGTTCAATCCCAGCCAGCGCCGCGGGGATGTTCTGAGGCATAACATCTCTGATCACGCCTTCCTTCGGAAGGGAAGTAAAGTCGTTGGTTCCCGGTTCATGAGTTGATGGATCGAAAGGTAGGGTCCAGGTGTGGGAGCTGCCTCCCTGGCGTCAATAACATTGGTGCTCAGTACGGAAAATAAATCAAGAAAAAAATGTTTACTTCCGATATGCAATCACCCAGATGGTGGTACGTTGCCTCTGGGAAGGGTCTTCGAAGCTCTGACTGCCAAACTTCAGAGTGGCTTGAATCTCCTATCTGAGTATTTGAACAACTGGAAATCTGTATCACCGCGGTGAAGACCAAGGTCATATTTTGTCCGCACTCACGATCAACAAGACATGTTTCCGTCTGCGAAAAACAAAATCCGGAGAACTTCGAGATTATGGCGTAGTTGCGAGATTGTTCTTTTATTCACTAGAAATCGGCGATTGATGTGTTTGTTTACAAAAGAAATTAGCCCAATCTCAAAGTTCTCCGGATATGTGCTTAAATGGTTCTGTGGTGGAATGGTCCACAGAGTTAGCCTACTTCGAACTATCACTAGACAGCAAGCTGATTTTCAAGGAGCACATTGACAAAACTAGCACCGAGTGCAAAATCTTTATAAGATCAAAACGAAGTTCACCTATGCCTATAAACAAAATCCTACGTGTAATAGAGAACGGTATGTCAATTTGGGAGAGTTGTGCTAAATGCCTCCACCTCAAACTTTAAAGGATCCAGAACAAGATCCTGATCTCCACGAACTTGAAATTCTGAGGTCCATCGCCTGGCTGGTCTTCAGATAATGGAGGAATGGAGAACGTTCATCTTGAATAGGTTCAGAGATTGCTATGAGCGATATCACAATTAGGTTGAGATAGTAAGGTTTGGTTTTCAAACTGAAATCATCTAAAATGCCTTTTTGTACGCTGAGTGTAAATTGGGGAATACCCGTTAAATTAAACTCAACTAGAACGAAACCAATTTATAAAGATGAAGAGCCCTTCAGGCTAAATCACTCAAAATGCAACAACAAATGTACGAACCATGAACATTTTAAATACATCAATATCTTACTACTTTGCATGCTCGTTAGAACCTAAACAGAACGCTTCATATCCATCACAATAGACAATGGGAGACTTTCATCAAAGAACAATAACCCATTATAATTCAAAGCAATCCGATTGCCACATAAACGCATGCACACCCAGATCTCCTCCGGAAATGCTCGCTGCTTTGACAACCACTTTTCAGGATTCTCCTGCTGCGAGATGAACAAACGGATGATGCCGATGACAAGATATCGCACGGCTTTATCATCATCGTTTCACTTTACAAATGGCTTCCCCTTCCGCCTCCGGTCGGTCACTGTGCGTTGTGCCGAGACAACAGCAGCAGTACCGTAAAGTGGAGGCAAATGGATTTTTCAGAATATTTTGAATGTTCTCTTTGTTTGTATTAATTAATAATAATAATAACTAATTAATGCATTAATAATTTTCAACAGTTTGTTCGATCAATTTCACCCCGATGATCAATTTGCCCCCGGTTTACGATGTTCTCCGAATCGTAAAATGGAATACGCTCCTGAAAAGACAATGGCAAACGATGATGTATGAGACGAATTGGTGGAGTTGATTAACACCACGCTGCGATAAGGGAATTCGATTGTTTTGCCTCCGGTTATGAGACAAATAGGAGTGATTTTGAAATGAGATCGGTGGGTAATGATTGTGCCTTGGAAAGGGTGCCTGCGAACCACCGATGTTGGATTGGATAATCATTCGTTGGGGTAATAAATCAGATTTTCGCGTTTCGCAAAAGAGGACTCTCAATTTAGAAGAAAGGCCATTTTTTGGCTATGCGACTTTGGGATGAACTCCGCTGCTCGTTTGAATAACTTTCCAGTCCACGATCCGTTGGGTTTCCCGCACGCAGCTTATCCCTGTCAACCAAACTGGCGGGGCACGACTTGCGTGTTCGGATTTACGTTGGCTACTGAGAAACTCATTTGGGGAAATTTTACACCATCCACCACACGCTATAAGGTGGCTTTTGTTGTCCGTTTTACAGCTTTATCGTCGTACCGTAAACGTGAGAGATTTTCGAGGAACCCGTCTAAGAGTCATCCCTTTTCGCCAGCAAACGAAATCCGCACTGACTTTGGCATGCCTCATTTTCCACCACACTACCCCAGATGCTTCCTTGGAGTTGAACCATCGGCGTACCTATGAGGGAAGGGGAAGGGCATATTTGAAATTGGATCGATTTATTAGAAAAAGAAAATAACTCAAACACACAGGTATTCAGTTCTCAAAATTGGAAATAGGGATTTTTTAATTTTTGAACAGGTTTTGGACCGAATTGTTTCAGAATTTCATGGAATGTTCGCCCACAGGTAGAGTTTATGATTATATGAACTATGGGTTATTTATTTTCAAAAAAAATATGGGTGATTATTTATAAATATCTTTATTAAGTAGGCTTCCAGCTCTGGACTGGTTCGTCTCCCATTGGTGATTATTTTTTTCCGGACAACCCAAGTCCTACAGCAGCTAGCCAGATGGGGTCTCGGAGGAAATATCTCTACT
This sequence comes from Ochlerotatus camptorhynchus, assembly GCF_037179485.1. NCBI lineage: Eukaryota > Metazoa > Arthropoda > Insecta > Diptera > Culicidae > Ochlerotatus > Ochlerotatus camptorhynchus. Next base: position 264,390 of record NW_027040766.1, on the reverse strand, counting down.
TTTTAAAGAATTTCCTGCAGGGCAGAACCTTCCAGGTGATCGTCGGTAAGTACCGCTCCAGCACCAGACGGGAAGAGACCGGGGTTCCCCAGGGTTCCGTAATTGCAGTGACCATCTTCCTGGTGGCAATGAACCAAATCTTTATGGGGCTCCTCAAGGAGATTTACATTCTGGTCTATGCGGACGACATTTTGTTACTGATCATAGGCAAGACCCTGAAGGCCATGAGGGTAAAGCTCCAAGGTGCGGTCTCCGCTGTTGGCCGATGGGTCGCTAGGATCGGCTTTGACATATCTGCCAAAAAGGTCTCAATCTCCCAAGTCTGCCGCCTTGGCCACCGACCACTTCCGACACCAATCAAAATTAACAGCCACACTATCCCTAGAAAGAAGACCATTTCCATTCTCGGGGTCATGATTGACCGGAACTTTCGGTTCGGCACCCACCTTAATGATGTCAGGACTAATTTTCGAACACGATTGAACATCCTCCGCTCCCTCTCCGAGCAGCATAAAACGAGCAACAGGGCCATCGTACTCAATACCGCCAGAGCCATTGTTCATAGCCGACTGACCTACGGAATTGAGCTCCTCTGTGCGTCCAGCGATTCGGTCGTCACCCGACTAGCGCCGACATATAACCAGGCAACATGAATTGCGGCTGGACTTCTGCCCTCAACACCAGCCGATATCGCCTGTATTGAAATCGAAATGCTCCCTTTCCGATATTACATTGCGGAAACAATCTGTACCAGAGCCGTAGGCCTCGACGAAAAATTAAGCGGAGACTGAGAATTCTATCTCCTCACAGAAGGGAACCGAATCCTCCAGGAAATCGCTCACCAGGAGCTCCCCTCGGTGGCTCAGCTCCACTGGAACGGAGCCAGAGAGTGAGATTTTTCCCCCATCCGAGTGGACAAATCCATGGCCAAGCAGTACCGAGCAGGAGACAACTCTACGGCAATGATATCCTGCCTCACCGAATTACTACAAACACGGTACCACAACTACGAACACCGTTTCACCGACGGCTCCAAGGCAGGAGGCAGGGTCGGCTTTGGAGTAACTGATGGACAGACCTCACACTTCTGGAGACTCCCCGATCAATGCTCGGTCTTCTCGGACGAAACTGCAGCCCTTCATTACGCAGCTTCCCTACCATCCTCCTCTCCGCTATGTGTACTAACCGACTCTGCTAGCGCCCTCGCGGCACTGGAATCCGCCACCACCAGCCACCCCTGGATTCAGGCCATACAAAACCACACCCCCCCTAGCACCACTTTCATGTGGATACCGGTACACTGCGGAATTGCCGGACACATAGAAGCAGACCACCTCGCAGCCATTGAACGAAGTGACCGATTCGCCAACGCTTCGGTCCCCAGACAGGACCTGAAAATTTGGATCAATTCAACCCTCAGGACGGCATGGGACCGCGAATGGTTCGCCAGGAGAGACCTATTCATCCGGAAGACCAAAGGGGTAATCGTTCCCTGGACGAATGTCCCAAGGTTTAACGACCAGAGATTCCTGTCCCGGTTAAGAACCGGCCATACCCGCATCATCCACAACATGGGGAGCAGCAGTGGCGGAAACTTCCGCCAAAGATGCAACACCTGCAGAACAATAATGACGGTCGAGCACAATCTAATAAACTGCCCTTACTTCCACGGACCACGAGAACTTTACGGGATTCCGGGCAACATCCGAGACGCCCTTCAGAACGACCCGGTAGCAGAGGCACAACTGATATGTTTCGCGAATGAGGCCGGAATCTACAAGAGAGTTTAACCCATATATATTATTACAATAGGCTCGGCATTCCCTGCCGATAGTGGGGTCCAGGTCTCTCCTGTCAGCTTCTACCGGTGGGGCTCTGCTGGGGTCCTCAAAACAAAACAGAAAACACATAAGATGACAGCAACATAGAACAGTAAGGCAAAATAAGTTCCCCTCTGGAACCGCAACTATCATTCAACTCCGTAAAATAAAAACTCTGTACCTTCTCTCCCTTTGGGATACCTTCTTCTGGGGTGTCCGGAGACGAACCAGCCCAGGGCTGAAAGTCTCCTTAATAAAGATATAACAAAAAATTCCTTGCATCGAAACAAATTTGGTAAAGAATTCCTAAAGCTGAAACGTAATATAGGGCCTGAATTGTTATTATTATCATTAATACAGTGCATGAACTGACATTAAGCTGCTTTTACTGCATCTGTTTATTTTTGTGACCATAAATTTTACATGGATTTTCGACATGATTGAAGTGCATCCTCTTGGATGTAATATTAAAATAAACTTTTTGTTGTGAAACCTTATCATTTTACTACAAAATGTTAATTCTGCGAAGCTTGATTGATGAGTTACGAATTTTCAAAGTACGTGATGTCCGGGAAAATCCGGAAACGTCAACTGACATTGGACAACATTGTGTGGGCCAAATTCAATTAAATTCTAAGACCCTTCGGCCCATTTTGCCCAAAATAGTAAAAAACCAAATGTGTCGTACAGATAACTTTACTTAAGTGACACCAGATTTCCCGAAATAATTAACCACATCACAACACATCCCTTCTGAGTCTATGACCAGGAGACTGAAACTGACACTGTGACTGGGAAAACACGCGAGAGCTTAAATGGAAATAAATTACTTTGAGCCTTATCTCTGTGCCGGAGGCCTTCTGAAAACCGGTTCCTCCTTGGCTAGGACTCTCTATGATGCCGTCCAGCATCCAAAGGAATTTAGACCAGAGCCACGAGACAGACACCAGTACAGATGTACAGTGCCAGAAACGGAAGTAGCAGCAGGATCACGTGTTTATTATAGAGGCACGCCCTCATCCCATTGAAGCGCCATTGCCACCAAACTGCCGACCGCCACAAGAGGCTATAGTATCAAAACCAGCACGTCATACACGGGGCGAAAGCAATTTACATATATTCACCCATACATTCTCCAAATACCGTTGTGTGCCTGCCGTCCTCGTCGTAGTCGTCGTCTTCAACAGCCGCTACTACACACACGGCGCACGTCATGCATTACTGACGTAAAACCATAAATATGTTTATCAACACGTCGAGCGGAACCTATCCTGCTGGAACCAACCAGCGCACGAACGAACGAACGGTTGATGAAAGTAGAGCAAGACACCGGAAAATCATCAAGATTTCAACGGAGCACCCAAACTCATTCGCATAGTTCTCACCAACTCAACTCCTTGGGCTCCTCTATTTCCAAGCTGCGGCAAATCCGACGTGGGTGTTTGGATATGTTGATTGTAAGTGTTGATTTGATGCAAATTCCGGTTATTTACATACCGAAGGACGCATTCGTGTGCTATGAACATACCGAACGGTGAAAACTATAGCTATTTAAAACGTGATCCATGATTTCCAGAAAAAAAAAATACCTATGAATCAAAAAACACCGAAGCTATGAATACTGAGAAGATCCATTTTTCTTCTCCATCCGCATTGGTGCTCGATTGCAGTGCTACTTCAGGGTGACTTCCCGCACCCCTGCACTTTCACTCACATACGGTTAGGAGGAGAAGCCGAGCCAAATTGCCATTTCGCCTGATGCAAACGAATCAACAGTGGCATATCAATAGCCCATTTCATGCCAGCATTGTTCGGATGCTACTACTCCTATAATGCCATCACGAAAACACAATCCAAGTGAATATCAATGAAGTCGGACCTGCTCCGGGAAACCGTCAATGTGCATAAGAAAATTCCGGCAACCGGAAGAGTGCGGGAGGTTAGTGCTGGAAATCGCATTTTGAAATATGGCCCCGGAAAACTTGAGGAGGGTCTACAGAAATACAGAAAGGACAATAGCAACAGTAGCACTATTATGTGCTTGTGTGTATGTGTGCACACATGACTGCCTGCCCTGATACATATATCTTTGGGCAATCTTGCTCATCTTCTCGCAACACGATGAGATTTTGGGATGCTGCCAAAACTTCGGAATCGGATGGGCCTCCAGCAACACCAATGCGATATCGGAAATGTCAAGTAATGTGGCAGCGTCGGTTCCGCTTTCGACCAAATAGTGGTTATTTGGTGGGTGGTGGAGGATTTCAAACTAACAGAAGTAGGTTCCATTTGCTTGGGAGAAGAAACAAGAATTTTCTACTCGAGTGAATGTTGCCCTAGATGATAAACATGTAGGACAAAATCAAGTACTTCGGCAAACAATTCGAGATTTGGGAACATAAGTTTCTAAGATTTTGACAAATTGCCCAGATTTCAGAACATTGTAAAATTGAAGATGCTAAATTTCAAATAACAGACTTAAAGTGGTTATTTAATACGATAGAAGGAGATGAAAGTATAGAGTTTATAGTTCCGTTAGAGTACGGCAGTGTGAAAATTGTATCTACAGAGTAGAAAGCGAGTAAGGACAACTTTGAGGAAGGTACGAATCGGGTTGATCATCTCTCTTTACCAAACTCCTCAGTTAGAGAGGGATGGTGAGGGATCGCCCACTGGTTACAACACTCAGTCGAACTCCAGATAAAGTTGAACTTACAATCGCACTACCAGCATGAGCATGAGCATGATTGACCGCCCACGGTTGCTACTCTGTTATTGCAAGATCCACTGTAATTACAATAGACGATGCTTGAGACTAGCAATCATCCTCAATGTGTAAAAACTGGTGATCTCAAATTAGGCAATACCAGCGCCGGCCGCCCCCGAACACAGATCAAGAAAGGAATGGGTAGGATTGTGTTGACGTGACACTCACTTTGCTGGAAGCCGAGAACACCTTTGCACTTCCACGAGGAATCACTGAGATGTTGGATAAGAGGGTAGGTTTTGCAGCAGGGTTCGTTTTGGTAAACGATAAGCTGAATTGATGTCCTAAGCATAGTGAGGGGTTACTGTATAAATAAATAAAAAGGAATAATCGCACCCAAATAAACATTTGGAACTGCACCAACAGCAACTGGTCTCCTCGTAGACTTTCTTCGACCCATCGCAGGTATCGATTTAAAACACAGACGTCAAAATTCCGGATCCCTCTCCTCTAATTAATAAAATATAAAAAATGCAAACCACCTCGATCTTCTCACTTAATTCCTTTAAACTCATCCTATATATGAATATTTTAATTGCATGGTATGATAAAACTCAACTTTGCCTATTGAATGATTCCACAATTTAAGTAAAGAATTAGTTTGCTAAATAAACGAGGTTAATTGAGCATACAAGAGTTATAAAAACAAGTATCCATGAATAATCTTTGAAATAGCAAAACTCTGCAAAGGTAACAGAATTTAAGAACTTTGTTTTTTTTTAATTATTACTTTATTTGTACAGGCTCAATCGAATAAACTTTACAGAGCCGAGTTATCCTTTCCGTTATACATTATTGCTGTCTTATATTTAAAGTTAAAGGAACTGGACCGAGTACTCGCGGTTGTCTCGAGGTTAGTTGAGATTTACAATTTTTTGGATGGGAAAAGGGAAGAAGGATGTTTGAAATGTGGTTTATGATACAAATATTTAATTAATCCTAAAACATGAAATTATTTCTATTCATCTTGAAAACAAACATTGAGAAAAAAAATCCACACGTACAAAATACAAACTAAACACAAGATTAATCAAACTTACAATCCAAGGTTAATATTCTTAAAGTAAACATATATGAGTTTCATAAACTCCAGATCGCGTCTAGCCAAAATATCCCGAACTGGAACATTAGGTTGTCTACCTCGAGCCCGAAGGGAATCGCACAGCTCAGATCTGACTCCATGATGCTCAGCACAAGACCAAAGGATGTGATCGGCGTCTTGGTAACCTTGTCCACATTCACAGAGATTGCTGTCTCCCAACCCCACACGGAACAAGTTAAGAACATTGATCTAATGTATGATAATATCCAATTAATTCTCTTGGTAATCCAAATTCTGAAAACCATAGATCATATTATATTATAATAAAATACCAATTATATGCTATTTGATTCACCTTCTGGTTCTTCAAGATCTACAGAACAACTATTTTCTTTAAATGAAAATTTTATTCATAATGATATAATGATAATATAATTTACAAGTCATGCAATATATAAAATATAAGTAATGAAAAATAAAAAAGTATTACATAATACAAATAAGCTCGATTTTAGTTAACCTCAATACATTTAACTGATTTCATGTTGGCTGGATCTTGACTGAACTCTATTGCGTTTTAAAACGACTTTTTTTTTCTTTCACAATTCGTCGTCACCACCAAACCCCACAATCAAACACGACCCGCCGTGACTACCGTCAGTCTTCAACCACGACCCTCATGATCATGTGAAGGACTCACCTAACAACACAACAAAAACTGATCGGTCAAGTGCCAAGCTTGCATGTTCGATCGCGAAATATATTTTCTTAACGAATCATGCTTCAACATGAAAAAAAAATCATAATGGATTATTCGTAGACACCTCACCGTAAAAACCGGAGAAACATGCTTCATGCGATCGAGGTCATCCCTCTGACAAATGGGAACGATGAAAATAAATCTCGATTACTCCCCCGAAGGGACGCATCCGCTCCCGCAAATAATGCATCCAATCCCCAATCCGGCGCAACCGGTATCCCGCCCACGCATGTCAACACCACCCATCAGATAGGGGAAATTTTCCCCAACCTTATACACACCAAACCGACCATCAAACGCACTGCCCACAAAAACAGACACAACACCTCGAACTGGCGTGCACAGGGTGGGGCAAGGTGGGGCAATTGCCCCTCCTTTTATAAACAAGATTTTTATTTCCACACTCAAAAAATTATGATATAACCACACTTACAAAATTATGATGTAACATAAATGAATAACGACAGTTAGAAGATACTGAGAGGTTAGCACATATCATCGGCTAGAGACGTGCGTGTGAGAAAATTTGCGAAAAAATCTAAGGGCACCGGTGGGATTCGAACCCACAATTCCCATTCAGTACACGGGTGCATTGCCAATTATACAACGGTGGACCTATGGTCTACGGATGTATTTGGCTAATGACATATGAGTTTCGAATCCGTTTCCCTCCCTTAGTCTTTTTGCGCAAGCGGTGTCTTTTTGCGCAAGCGGTGTCACCGGTGCCCTTAGATTTTTTCGCAAATTTTCTCACACGCACGTCTCTTGCCGATGATATGTGCTAACCTCTCAGTATCTTCTAACTGTCGCATATAACAAAATAAAAATTGACTTTCAGTCGCTAACCTAAATCATAAATGAATAACTCTGGTGGAAAAATTAAATCGAGCTAAAAATTTGGAGGTGCACATTTAACTGAAAATTTCTGATGGAAGGTTCGCAACACTGTGGTGAATGTAGAAGCCATGTTCATTCATTTTTCTTGTGCATCATTTGCATCGTTCTGATAAATGCAAGCTTCATTGAAAATTTATGGTGGAAAATTTGCACCATTCTGGTGCATGTCTTCAAAGTCTGAAAATTTCACCATAAAGGTGCATGGCGACACAAACTTCACTGACAATTTTTGGTGCACCCTTCTGGAAGAGCATGCTTTATTGAAAATTTCTGGTGCAAAATTTGTATTGCTCTGATAAATTAAATGAAAAGAAAATTTCTGGTGGAAAACTTGCACTGGTCTGGTAAATGAAGGCACAAGCTTTATTTAAAATTAAACTGTATTGAAAATTTCTGGTGGAAAATCTGCACCGTTATTGTGAACGGATGGGCAAGCTTTTCGGAACTTTTTTATCTTAAAATTGCACCCTTCTGCTGAATAGAAAAACAAACTTTGATAATAATTTCTGGTGTAAAATTTGCACCATTGTGATAATTGGAGGAAGTTGCTATACTGAAAATTTATGATAAAAAATCTGAAAATTGGGGCAGCTTTATTTGGTGAAAAACCTGCAACATTCTGATGATAGTAGAAACAAGCTATATTGAAAATGCCAAATGGAAAACGTAAAAAGGAAATTTGCACCAATCAGAAGATTGGAGAAGCAATTTTTATTGAACAGTAACGGTGGAAAATTTGTATTGTTCTGGTCAATTTAAATTTTCTGGTGTAAAATATCCTGGGGGCAAGTTTGTATTGAAAATTCATGGTGCAACAATCTGCTGTTTGTAGGGGCAAGCTGAATTGAAAATTCCTGATGTAAAAATTGCACAGTTCTGGTGAATGGAGGGGCAAATTTTATTGAACATTTCTGGTAGAAAAACTACAACGTTTTGGGTGAATGGATGGACAACTTAAACTTGACTTCCGAGAAGAACCTCAAGGATATTGAATTCTTAGGATAGTTCCAAAATAAAAGATTTCTGGGTATGATTCCATGAAAATTCTGTGAATAATTTCTAGTGAATCCTGCAGATAATTAAAAGAAAATTTCGAAAAGAATACCGTCAAAATCAAATTTTGAGTGAAATTCCAAAGGGATTTTAAGCAAAATTACAAGCAAATCCCGAGGATAATTTCTAGTTCATTCCAGGAGAAATTTCTGAAACTCTAAAGGAATTTCAGTTCCAAAGTGTTCTGAGAAAAAATCATGAAAATTTCTTAGTATAATTCCAGTGGACTTCTGAGAAGAATTTCAATAGAGCTCTTAGGAGATTTCTAAAAAAATCCGAGAAGAACCTGAGGACAGTTCCAAAAGATTTCTGGGGAATATTCCATGAAAATTCTGCGAATAATTTCTAGTGAATCCTGCAGATAGCTCCAAGATAATTCCGAAAAGAATACCGAGAAAATTAAATTTTGAGAGAAATTCCAAAGGGATTTTGAGGAAATTTCAAAGGAGTACCGATAATTTATAGCTCATTCCGGGAATAATTTTTGGATAATACTGAGGGAGTTCTTCTGAAACTCTAAGGGAATTTCAGTTCCAAGGTGTTATTGTAAAAGTCAAGAAGAGTTCTAAAAACAATTCCAGAGAACTTCTGGGAAGAATTTCAAAAGAGCTCATAGAGTTCTTAAAATTTCTAAAAGAGCCTCAAGGAATTTTTCGCAACTGGACTTTTTCGTGGATGGACTTTTTCGCAACTGTACAATGTTTAAAGACAGCTTTTGGATTCCCTAATTGAAAAGTGGGTATTAGTTTTCCATTGAACCTTGGTCTATTGATGTCTTTTATTACCGTGGTTAAAAAGTTTCAGCTGTCTATGTGCGTTGCAATAAACTCGTGTTTGTCTTTTATATCATCTTCATCTTCATTTTCTGTCCTGGCGGTACATTGGGACAGGGTTGACATCCTTCCCACAAGTCGTCATTCCGTTAACAATACTGTACTCGCTTGTCAAAATAGTTTTGTGCGCTTTTGATCCAATCGTCACATATTTTTTAAACCTTTTTAATTATCCAATTAGCCTTGGCATTTAGGTCAAATTTGAAAAAAAAAAAAGAACTACAATTTTCGCTGAAAATGACCAAGTTCAACGTACTTGCAACGGTAATAGTAAAGTTTAACTACAACAGCATATAGGGCTTACAAAACCTTTAAATAGTAAAAAATAAACTGAAACGATGCCTTCAAAATATACAAAAATGTACTACACAAATTTCAGAAAGGTAACTGAAGAATATATTTTCTTTGGTTTATATTTTTAACCTGTAAAGAAGAGCATGACGGAAAACATTATTACAACATTTTTCTATCAAAATATTATTCGGACTGTAACTTTATGTAACTTCCAAGAAATTTTAGAAACTTCAAAGCTATTTTCAATGCTGTTCTGGATTTTCAGAGCTAATTCTACACAATCAAACATTTCGCTATCGGTCTTTTCGGACGATCCAAGTTGTCCGATTCCAAGGTTCAGAAATTGAAAAACAGGGACCGAGTTGCTGGGCAAACACAATCGCAGTGACCAGGAACTTTGTTTGATCACTGCTATGCGCACTGTTTGAACCTTGTACTTGTCGACGCAGTTTGCATGTGAAAGGAGAATGCGGTTCTTATTGGTTATTCATGTCGGTTTGTCGGTGCTAGTAACACCATCTGACTTCAGCTGAATCCAACAATCAAGGCAACAATATTGCAGCAAATGTATCATTTTGGTTAAAGCCCTACTATCGCAACTATTTGACGAACCGATCATTATCGACATCGTCGATGGGATTAATTTGCCAATTTCCATTGGCTGTCTGAAAGCAGTTTACACTGAAAAAGATTAACCACCACCAGAGCAAAAAATAAATAAAATTAGCTTAATGGAACAGTAGGAAAACAGTGGTGGGTGGATAGCACCATCCACCACGCACTTTGGAGTACTCCCAAGTTGAATGCACCATTGAAAAAATTGCCCCTCCTTAACAAGATTCCTGTGCACGCTAGTGCCTCGAAAATGCAATCGAGAAATGTATAAGATCAATCTTCAACTGGAACGTACTTTCCAAATCAATATATCCGGGAGCGCATTCCCGATGCTTAATTTTCTCTAGCCATTTTTAAACAATTCCTCCTCCAGCGAATCCAACCAGACAAACTGAACCTACAACCGCACTACCGTTTATATACTGGAGACAACGAAATCCCACCCCAAGCTCTTCCCCTGTTCACCCAATGTACCCCTTCAACCTCGGGTAAGCCTCGAGTATTCGGCCAAACTCCTACTAGACCTTGTATCAAGTAAAATTTTGTTACGAAACAATGAATTATTGCCTCCGTAAATCTAACGCGCTTGAGCCTTTCAAATAAGCGAACTTAGATTAAATAAACTTTCCCAGGGTCATGAATAAATTTCAAAGCATGAGATGTCAAAACTTAATTTGGAGTGCCCAGGACTAAATTGGTAACAATTGGCAATGTTTCGGATACACTCGGGGAAGAGGCCAGTTTCTAACCAGTGTCAAATTCCTACATGTGATACCTTAAAATCACATGAGAATTGATAAACTAGTACAATGGACGTAGTTTGGGGTAGTCAGAGGAGAGTGCCTACAATCCGAAATGTTCCGGATACCCTCGGGGAAGTGGCTAATTTCTAACAAGAGTCAAATTCCTACATGCAATACCGTAAATCACTTGAGAATTTACTCAAATCATATGAGAAACCAAACAACAGTACAATGGAAGTAATTTGGAGTTCTCAGGATCACATTGGCTACAGCTGGATATGCTCCGGATACCCCCAGGCAAATTTCTACATGCAATACCGTAAATCACATGAGAATTAAAAAAAAAAATCAATGGACGTAATTTGGAGTGCCTATGATCACATTGGTTACATCCGAATATGATCAGGATACTTCAAAGGAAGTGGCCAGTTTCAAACCAGAGTCAAATTCCTGCATCCGATACCTCAAATCACATGAGAATTCAAAAACCAGTTCAATGGACGTCATTCGAAGTGCCCAGGACCTCATTCGGCACATTGACTAGAGTCTAAATCCATCATACCGTAAATCACTCACATTAGAGAATTAATTTATTATGTCACACCGTGTAAGCACTTTGCCGGGATTTCTATTCTATTAGTCAGATCTCATCATTGGTGGATTAATTCAGATTTTATTTTTCATTTTAGTACTATTGGAATACATATTGCAGACATTTAGGCAATTGGAAACTGGTTCCAGAAGTGTCGGATTGTATTCTGGATTACCTGAAAATAGTCAGATTCTAAGATTTTGAATAATCGCGAATGTTAATAGTGCTATTAAAATACATAGTGGGGACCAGGTTCCGAATGATCCACAATGAATTCGTAATCACATGAAAAAGTAATATTCATGGAGTATGAATAATCACAATACTATGTCTTCATTTTAGTACTATTAGAATACATACTAGCGACATTTTGGTCATTGGAACCTGTTTCTGCTTGTTCCGGAGTGTATCCAGAACGTCTTGAAAATGGCAGATTCAAGAAATTTTAATACTCCTAACATGAAAAGCCAACATTAGAGCTATTTCTTAGCTTGGAAAACTAACTTTTGATTCCTGGAGGGCCGAGTGTCATATACCATTTGACTCAGCTCGACGAGATCGGAAAATATATCTCTGTGCGTAACGAAATAAAGAACGGTATGTTTTTCAGTAACCACTGCATCAAATTGAACGCAAGAACCACCAAATTAAAGATTTTTAGGATTCCGGGAATCTGGATTAAACAATATTTGCTGAATATCGGCCCCAAAAATGACCCCGGAACAGCTTGGTCCCTGAAGGGTACTAGCCTAAGCCCCGAGCTACTGGTCTTAAGCCAGCTCCCGGGGTGGGCATTCAAAGTCTCTTTTGGTTCCGGGTCCCAGGGCGTTTTTGCATGAGAGGGAGGGGGTTTTAGAACACAGAATCCTACAAAATTACAAAATTACTCGCGGACAATGGTTAAATACCTTTTATTTAATTTCTCCGGCACACAGTTGCATGAGGCATGACAGTGGCCGGATGGCAGTGGCCGGATGGCAGTGGCCGGATGGCAGTGGCCGGATGGCAGTGGCTGGATGGCAGTAGCCGGATGGCAGTGGCCGGATGGCAGTGGCCGGATGGCAGTGGCCGGATGGCAGTGGCCAGATGACTGTGGCTGGTTGGCAGCGGTTGGAGGTTAGTGACCGCGTAGAACCATTGGAGGTTCAGGGATCGCGATGGTGACCGGTGTTGCTAAGGGGCTGTTCATTAACTACGTAGACAGTTTTTTTGGGATTCTTGACCCCCCCCCCTCCCCCTGCGTAGACAATTGTTCATACATTTTTTTAATTTGTATGGACCGTGGATGATGGGGGGGGGCTATAATGTCTACGTAGTTTATGAACAGCCCCTAACAGCGCACGCGGAATCGCGACATGAACAAACACCAGAGAGGGCAGTGTTCACTCGGCTGTCGACAAAAGCAAGCCACTCTCGATGTGTGCTACGCGATCGTCTGTTTTCTCGGCAGCAACCATTGTGTGGTCCTCCTCATTGTTCTTCATCAGCAGTTCTTTCGGTCGATGCGTCGTCGACTTTGGAAAGCAACCGTTTCGTGATGAGTGTGTGAGTGCTGACCACGTTTTGCGTCCATTGCTGCAATGGACGCGCTCTGACCCTCGTTGGCGTAACTGCCATTCAATGGAACTACTAAAAAGCGGCTCCAGTTCTGATGGATGAGGCTTTTTGGATAGCGGAAGATAAAGTGTTTATTGTGTTGTACCTTCTGACTATAGTTTTAAGATGTATTGTATAGTGCCAAGAATCCTCGGCTGTGTAAAGTTAATTCGGTTGAGCCTTATCAAATAAATTAATAAACAAAAACAAAAACACCAGAGATGGCGGCTGGCCGGATGGCGAACGTATAATGGCTGGAGACTCCACGATCGTGTTGGAGGCCAATGTTGTTGATGGCACACGCGGGATCGTGGCAGGTACAAACGATCGAGAAGGCGGCGGCCAGATCGCAGTGGCCAAGTAAAATCGCTTGAGGCCCAGCAATCTTGTGGTGGCTGGTAGTGCTGAACGCCGCACACGAGAGTCTTACAGGCACGACCGATCAAGTCCCTCTTCGGAGGCTACATCCCGACTCTCGACTCTCGGCTCTTCTTTATTGTCACGCTACTCTCTCTTTGTTGCTCGATCGCTCTTCTCTTTTTTCATATTTTCGCTCTCGCTCCGTCCAGGTTCAGTGGATCTCGACACCCACCCAGGCGTGAACATACTCATTATAGCTAATATACTACATTTCGAAATTATGAAACTATGAGACATTATAATAATATTGTTATATGCAAGATGCTAGAAGAGGAGGTAAAGTTTGCTTTCAGAGGGTCACAATTTGCTATTTCAGCTGTAATAAGTAATCGTCATGAGGGAGTACTATTCATTTTAGCAAATCGCTAATTGTGACACTCAAGATGTGAAATTGACAGATTGTATGTGTCATACACAAACTTTACCTCCTCTACCTGCATCTAACATATCAAAATTATGATTACAGGGTGATTCAGAATAACTGTCACCGATTTCACAAATATGCAATTCCCAATGGGTAAAATGGGTATATGTTCAAATATTTTTGTTTTAAGTGTGTACAAATATCAGCTTGTATTGATAGTAGGATTTGAAATTTCATTCGTTTGTGATTTCAAGCAGCCATTGACGTCAAAATGGAGAATGGCATAAATCTTTAAAACAATCGTGTGTTATCTTTTAGAAACTGAAATCTCTTCGAAAGAATGTAACATTTATTTTTGCATCATTATAGAGGTGCAAAGGAACCATGCTTGGAAAATCCGTTCAATATCAGAGCTTAAACGCATCACCAGGACTCAAACAGTGCTGGAACTAAAACGTGCGTGCCAGCTGTGGTTAATTTTCATGACAAATGTGGCTGATAATTAAGGTAAAGGGAGAGATATTTGAAATAAACTATGCTTAGTTGAAGATTATATATGTAGAATATCTGGAATATAATGATATCAAAAATTCATGTAAGCGTTCAATCGTTATGACCATTTTAAAAAGGGACAGTTATTCCGAATCACCCTGTATAATGTTTGATAGTTTCATAATTTCGAAAAATAGTATTTTAGCTATAATGAGTATGTTCAGGCCAGCACCCATCACTTGTTTAGCATCCACAATCAGTTAAGCTATTCGTGAGCTCAGCATATTTCCATATTACCATAAATAATCTATTTTCCGTGTTCATTGATTACTTATAAAACAATGTTACCTGCCGGTACCAACAGCATGCAGCACATCAAATCACATCATCACATGAGAACTCGAGAACAAGGCTCAAACATGTTCTGGATAGCCCCGGTGAAGTGGTCAGTATCTGACTTGGACCAAAACCCAATATGCGACACCTCACATGAGAACACAAAAACAAGTTTATCACCACGATTTTCTCCAATTCCCGTTCAGCAAAAAAAGCATACGAAATCGAGTTTGAGAGGAAATGAACGCTTTTTACTCTCATCCATATGCTGAAGCATGGAGAAAGTGATGGAGGTCTGAAAATTGGAACGTTCGTGATTCGAGTTCAGTTGAGTTAATTTTTTTCGACACGATTCATTTCACTGACTAATACACTCCACATAATAGTAACATCCTGAGATGATGAATCCCTCATTATTGCAAGAACATCTTACATCCCTTAGTTGGGTGTATAACTATCCTATCGTGGACGTATTCTAGCACAAACTTGGTTCATTGCCATGTCATGAAATTCTGATACTCAATATTTTGGCACTTGATTAGAAGGTCTTTTACATCCAGACTTTTCCCCGAAAAATCACAAAAATTGATGAATTATAGCAAACGTTTGTTGTTATGTACCAAATTGTGTTCGTAAAAAACGAAAAAAAAAGTAAAGGGGTAATTTTGTTTCAGGGCTTGATTGCGTTTTTCTTGAAGACGATTTTAGAAGTACACATAGATATTTAATTTTTTTTCCTTGATTTGTTTTCCGTCGATCTTGTTTTCTGTACTGAGTACCAATGCTACCAACGCTAGCTATCGACCCATCATCCCGTGATCAAAGATGTTATGCATTAGAACATCCTGACAGCGCCGACTGGGATTGTACCCAGGCTCTTTGGAAGGAGAGGCAGTCACCGTTACTATTACCCCACTAGGACCGCTTCAGCAAGTTTTAGAAGATCATAATTTTAGGGGATTCAGTAGTCCTTGGCTTTAGTTTTGGAAAATGTGGAGTATCAAAATTTCATGAAAATCCCAAGAACTCTAGCGTTTGTTAGAGGTGTAATGGCTCTAGAAGTACTTTCAATTGTTACATAATTTTCTTGCAATCCTTAATATTCAGGAAGTTCTTCAGATCTTTTATGCATAGACCACACTGTAACAGATATTTCTTTAGTTTTCTAAGAGCTTTTAAGGAATCTGTAAATCGAGTTCCTGGACGGCTTTAAAAAGTTCTCAGGGTACAAGTATTTATTTGATTTCTAAAAACTGATCCTTGAAGTTCAGAAAGCTCTTACAATCTACAATGTTTTGGGAGCTCCACAATTCTTCTAGTCGTGCATATTTTTCAAGTTTTCAGTTCTTCATAGTCTGACCAGACCGACTATCAGTGCTGAGATTTGTCTTTATCATTAACAGACTTTCGTGCGATATTGACAATTGTTCATCCATAGTCACTGACAGACTTGATCTTCAAAAAAACCATCCTCAATATCTCATTCATTTTCTCGTCAATGACTAAGATTCACCTGGTAACAAAAAGTGTAATTTCGTATATTCTGTGTCACATTATTGTTATTCAAGCAACTCCTGACGTAAATCTACACATGTTCGTTACTGACGTTACTGAGAGCATTGTCATTGACAATTGACATGGTTCACCTTGAATGTGACTGTTAGCTCAAATGAGTAACCAAACCAGAATTTTTCCGCAACAACTGATGGCCATAGGCTACCGTAACTCCGTAGTCCACCCGTGAAATGCAATTTTGATATTTTTGCGAGCCTCGTTACCAAGGTAATTCCAAGGCCTCTAGCATGTCAACCCCGGCATGCAGGGCTGAGTTTTTCAAACTAGTTATATTGAATAGCTTCCAGTCACACCTATGGATTGAAAAATTACAATCCTCATTGTGCAGCAGGATATAAAATTGAAACTATTTGTAATCCGTATAATAGGTCTTCTCTCAACCCCCTCCTTTCCTATTTTTGCAATAAATCAGCTCTCCATGGGTGAATTTTATGCTGCTTCGATAGCAAATCATATTACACACAGTTCCTGGATTTTTATTGAATAATTTCCTGGAACTCTTCCGGCTGAGGCAAGTACCAGCCTTCTATCGGACTGAAGTAGAAGCATAATTGTAATCAATCGTTTGCTGGGTCGGTGAAAATTTATTGAAAATGAAATTTATTAATTTCCGCACCTGGTTCAATGCCACACGCTTTTGTTGTTTGCCTACTGTTTATGTTTGCATGCGTTCATCGGATGGGGCGGACGGAAACGCACTTTTCAACCGATTTAAAATCAGTTTCCAAAGTGGTTAATTGAATTATATGCAAATTGTCGATGGTTGAAAAAATATTGCAATTGTGGTAACACTATGTAAATTAAAGTTTTACACGACGGTCCGATGTTCTGTTCAACAGGATATCGACGATTGCTCCGGACAAAAATGGCATCCGTTCGTTGGTTGGCAGCTATCAATTAGTTTCGAAATCAATTCGCAGTGCTAAATTGTTTGTTCACTCGCTAATTGGCAATGGTTGCGAAGTAGCCGCCGAGAGGTGGTTTTTCCCAGTTTTCGGTAAATTGTTTCCCAACCAATTGGAACCGGTTTCATGATAGAGCAACTTGTCACATCAAAGCTAGCCCCAAATAGGACACGATTGGAAAATGAGGAAAAGGGATAATCACTGCAGCAGTAGCAGCAGCAGCAGCAGCAGCAGCAGCAGCAGCAGCAGCAGCAGCAGCAAAATTCAATTGCTGGTAATTATTCAAAAACTGTCATCGCTGATAACGGCAGGCCTATCACCACTGTCACCCGGAGTGTAGACGATTGAGTTCAGATCACAATTATCTAAATACGGAATGCTGGGTTAGGGGGAGGGTATAGCGATATCGGTCATTTCATGGTGGATCGGTTATAATGGGATTCAATTTATTGTGATGATAGGTTTCTACTCGTATAATTCGGCCCGGAAGCGATTTCGGGGAAAATTGATATTTTGCGTTGATATACCGTCAATGGGGTGATTTTATAGTGAGAAAGCTCACGGCATCAGAAGGGTGCAATTGTGAGCTATAGTAAATATACACCTCAATACAATTGTACAGTGAAATTTTATCTGCTCATCGTCTCCTTTCAGTTTTACAAGGTTGGAGCACTTTGGCAAACAGTTTTTTTTATATGAGGGGAAAAATTTAAATTCTTAGGCTTTTTTATACAAACGCTAAAATACAGACAGAAATCGCTATTTAGAATGCCAACTTCAATAACCGAAAATAGATTGGAGCAAGATAGTATACTGAAATTGCATGACAAGGAAAGAGATGTAGCATTGAATGTTCTTGAGCGAAAGATGATGAAAGTTTTAGTTTGAAAGGTCGTTGAATTACTTCGGTAATTTAACGTACTTCCGGCCACGATGACCGTTGAAATCACACCTATCTGAGGGTATCTGGAACTTCTACTCGTTCACTTTGACTTGAACCGTGGAAGAGGCGGGAGTGCGAGTAATTAGTACCTGAGTGTACTTAGTGTCGCGGTGTGTTTTTCGTGGTATGTCAAGTTAAAATGTGAGGAGTCTAAAAGACCGATTTTAATGTTACATCTTTGTTCCTTTCCGTTAGCCTGTAGAGTGCAAACTGTATGTAAAAAGTTCCGTGCGGTCCACTTATTGTGTGTGCAAAGTTATAGAAAGGTAAGGTGAATAGTATCTTTTGTGTGGAGATGTAACTGAAATGTGTCGAACAGCCGTTCGACGGCTTTTTGTTTAGGATCGTTTTTGTGTAGGATCAAGTTGTGCAGATTGGAGTTCGCACCGCATCGCTTCTAGCGATAGATGGCTTTGCTCGGCACACCGCAATCGAGGGAATAAATCGCGCTCTCTAGACCCCACGCTTCAACTTCAAGGTTCCCGGTTCGGGGGAGAATTCGGAAGGGAGACAACGTTAACTGTTCTCCGGCAGAGCGTTGGCCAAATCCGCCAATGTCAACCACGTGAACCCACGTACATTATTCGTCTTCGACGATCCCCTCGTTGACATTTGCGCCACCGGCAATCGGCGCTAGTTCAGTACCAATTCGAGGGTTCGATTGGTAATTTCCGCACCATATCAGTCTGGGGTGCAATGTGAAACACCACCACTGTTATAGGCTGCTACTTTGCCGACCTCACTCCGACAAAAGAATGCTTCTGTGCCGACACGGATGAAGCAGCGACAACAATGACTACCGTGAGTAAATAAACACATGCGAACCTCACCACACACAAACACATGAGCTCGAAGAAAATTAGCAAATTAGGCTAGCAATCGCTAGAACCAGATCAGGATACCGCACACACGATTAGGGAGAGCTAGCAAACAAACGAACAAATGGGAAAGGAACAAGTGCCATGAATAAACCTAGGTTAGGAACACGAATAAATCTTAAATGATTTCCGTTATTTAGCCATGAAATAAATGTTATTTTCGTAAAGTAAAAGCTTTCCCCGTAATGTTAATTTTTGTTGGTCAGATTCTTCACGTTTTGGTCGTTCTATTTTGCGTTATATTTTTTATAGTATTTTTGGTTGTAGTTCAATTTACTCCAGGTTGGACTGCCTGGGAAAACAGTCTCCGCACTCATGTGTCAGGATCGGGGGAAGGAAATCTGAACGGGAAAGTTCCTCCAGTGATGATAAATGTGAGTGGGGTTTTTGTGTTACGGTAGAACGACGGTTAACTTCAACTTTCGCTTAAGACCGTTGAAAGCGGCCTCTGTTTGTGAGGATCTCAATTCCTCATGGAATTTCAGTCTGCTGAATCGCTCTTAAACTAAATTTCGGTCTCTTCCATTCATAAACCCGCCCTGAAGTTGGGTTTCTTGCCGGGCAAATCAAACCTTGACGAGTGGTCCTCTTCGGAGTGGCGCTTAAGCCACTCGTTTTAGAGACAGGAAGCGTATTCGGTGGTCGAGATCTCGCAGGCTGCGAGGCGTGCGTTACAACCTACGACTGGATGCCTTCCTTCAGATGACAACTGGAGTGCGGTAAAAATCGGTAGAACTGTTTCAAACACATCGTCGGTATTTGAGCCTGTCGGTGATCATCTCTTTTTGCCAGTCGTGGTGGGGGGAATACCCCTCACCATCCCTCTCCAACGGGGGAGTTTGGTAAAGAGAGGATCAAACAAATTTGTACCTTCCTAAAGTTGTCCTTGCTCGCTTTCTACTCTCTATATGCAATTTTCACACTGCCGTACTCTGACGGAACTATCAATTCTATACTTTCATCTCCTCAACTAAATATCGTATAAAAATTACCACTTTAGTCTCTGTTATTTGTAGTTAGCATCTTCAACAACTTATTTATTAATTTATTTTAGCCAATCTGTTTCAGTTCAATTCATAAGGGTGGCCCTTACTGTTGATGAGTACTAAATAAAAACTTTCTCGTTCAACAAAGTTGTAGAGCAAGGTATTTGAAACCACTTTTTTCATGGAAGCAATTTTCTATATATTGGTATTGGTATTGGTTCGCGATTTATACTGATTTTTAATTGGTAACGTTGGGTGTCCCCTCAAAAATCGTTTTTTTCTGCAGTAACTATTTTGTACATTTATTTCTCGTAAAATGTATGTTCTAGAAACTTTTTAAAATTTCCATGGCGTCCAAGTTGCCATCTCATTGTATTAGAAAGTTATAAACGATGTCTAGAAAAAACCATTAACGAGAAATCAACGAATAATAATTACCTGGTAAAAATCAAGGGCCACCCTATGATACATATTAAAAACAAGGATAAATAATGAATTATTAGTGACAGAAAATTGCTTCCTTCAGCAAAGTTGCTTCAAAAGAGTTTTTTCTGCAACTTTGTCTAACATTGCACTGGTCTGTCTCGAATAGTAGACTGCAAACTCAATAACATTCTTTCATTCGTCCAAGGATGATTGAACAACCATAAGGACGAAAAACCTGTCTAAAATTATTCTCCACTGTGCTCAACTTGGGTAGAGCTCCAGCAGCTAATATTCCCAATGGCATCCTATTACTGATCGAACTTCCCAACTTCCCAACAGAGTCAAGACGCTTTCCGTCATTGTCATCGTCGTCACCGTCTTGGCCTTGCTCGTTCAAGGAAAAAGCAAACTCTTAGTTGAAAAAGCATCATCATCGTAAATTTTTGCTCCACTCTGCTTTTTGCAACTCACAATTCACTTCACTTTTACAGCGCCACCATTGGACAAACGATGTAACATTTAAATTAAATATCGGAAAGATACGCGGAAGGCGGTGGCGAGGTGGCAGTGAAACGTTGTCCCAGAGTACCAACCGACCTCAATGGGGGAAATGCATAAAGCGAGAGACAGAGGCTGCAAAACTTTCCTCCTCTCGACCAACATTTTGCATACAAAATAGCAAACAAAAAGAAGTTAGTTTTCAGTGCAACTCAAACTTGCACAAGAGGAATATTGGAAGCAGCAGCAGGACTATTAAGAGCTTTCAGGAAGTGAAATATTTTGATTTGATCTTGAGTTGGTAGAAACACCGGAGTTCATGCGTCCCCTGAGTCTCTGTCAATCTAGGTATATCTACTCCAAGTTGTTGTAGGTGATTCAGTAGAGAGTGTTTTGAAAAGTGAAATCTCCTTGATACTTCCGGAACCTGATGGCTATTTGTGTTGGCATTTCGAATAATTAAAGTGTAATTCCTTTGGCAAATTCATCGTCTATGTGTCGGGTAATCTCTCCATTACTTTGGGTCAGACATGTTCAGCAACATTTGTGGGTGGGTGTTTGGTTTCATACGTTGGTTGCATGCAATGATTGGCATAAATATGGATAGGGAATTGTGAACGACTGCTGTAGCCCACATGCAATTTCCAGTGGGGATTGATTTAGAAAAGCCCAGCATGTAATAATAAATTAATGTCGGATACTTGGGTTCCGAAAGCCTAACGTGCTTTAGTGTACATTGTGGCAAGCTGGCAGCATGCACTGGAGAAATAGTTTTCAATCATTTAGTTCAATATTGAAATGGCAAGAAGTAAAACCAGTTGACTTATTCTATAGAATCTAGGGACGTATTCATGAAAAGCCTAGCAAATATTGAGAATTTCGACTGAATCATTAACTAACAGCTTCTCATCATCATCATCATCATCTGTGTCATTCTGAAAAGCTGTTCTTCTGAGCGCAGATATCGATTTCGGTATAAAGCCTCAACATATTTATTGCAGTGCCAATTGCGTACTGCGTTCAGAAACCTCCTAGTCTTTTGTTCATTCCTAGACCATGAAACCAAATACAAGCCATGCAAGCCTACCGGAACAGGAATCGGATAAAGTAGCATTCGCATTCAACCTTCCCAGGCTGGTTGCGTGCCCTTTATTACGGATGATACTTTTAACAACCCACCATGCAACCAAGCAGCCGGCCAATAACCAGACGAAGGTGAAGTACTACATGATATGGATCCATCCCTGGAACGTGTAGGTAAATACACAATCGTAAGCATGAGAAGGAGAGAGCGTTGTTCCATAGAGCACTGTTGGAAAAGAAACGACTGAACTAACATTCATCCATGAGCTTTGGTCCAAGTCAAAGTAACTTAAAGAGAAGGTAACTTATATTTGTTTTTTTCGCACACATTTTCAGTGGTCATACATATCAGTTATGAAATTTCCATCATGTTGTAAGGAATTAATTAAGCTTGTATTAATTTGCTGAGCGTTTGTGAATAATATTGAAACATTTTTAGTGCATCTAAAAGATTGGACTTGAAGATAATGGATGTTAATTTTGTAAATCAAATTTGGAGACATTTTCTTAAACATTGAAATCGTTGAAATTTTTGGTACATATGCCAAGCAAATCCAAAAACATTTATATTCTTACCAATTAAGTTAGTTGATAATTTGCGTTAAATTCTTTGAATATTTGTCACTGTAAAACATCGTTGCTAAAACATTACTGCCATCTGTTGAATAAACTGTGGTGGGTAGTCCACTGAACAGATGGCGGTAGTGTGTAAACATCAAACGCAAGGGAATTTAATTTGCTCGCCACAGGTGGCGGTTCTACCAACTACGATACTTCTAAATCGACCGTTAAATGCTTGTTTGATGAACATCTTGCGAGTTTTAAGTCTGTTTGTCTGTTGTACTAGTATTCAGGAACTTCAGTAAAGCATAGAAAACGTCAGAAAAAAATCAGGAATTTCACAGAAGAAAACAGTATCTAAAACTTCAATAGAATCGCATGAACTTTAGAGATCTTAATATCTGTTGAAAAGTTTTGATATTTTCACTTATGTTCTAAATATTTTAGGAAGTTCTGAAAATTCCAAACAAAATGCGGGAACTCCATATATATTCGGAAAAATGAGGAAACTTCCGGAAAGATCAAAGAACATCATGGCAGTCCCATTAACTTTAGGAAAACTTTGGGAACTGTTGCAACACCGTAGAGGCGAAACAGGCAACACATAAACACACAACTTGGTGCATCGTGGTATGAGAGATTGAGTGCCGCCTCTAAATGAAGAGAAAGAAGGTCATAGATAAGTAAATAAAAGGATTGAAGTAGTAGTTGTTGTTGTTCTTCATTTAAGACAGTTTACATCCAGCGGATGCATTCGTGTCTGTTTCAGTAGTTTGAGTTGATTAGTGTGTGAGTGTGAGTGTTAACAAAGTTCACTTAGGTTTTGTCTTCTTTGCTAGCTTCCTCTCCTTCTGGTTCATCGTCTGCTTGCTAATTGGATTTCATCTCATGTTTTCACGTCTTTTCTATATTAATCTCATCTTTACTTCTTCTATATTGTCATCATCTACTTTCTTCATCATCTTCGTTATCTTCGTATCCTTCGTGTGTTTCTTACTATCCGCAATGTTTTTGATTTGCTCCAATTGCGGTTCCGCTTTGCTTCGTCTGCATCCTCATAATCCTCTTCTCACCTTCTTTTGCTTGCTTGCTTTTATTTAATTTCTTATCTTTTCTTTACACCTCCTTCGTAATTTTCTTCCTTCGCCTTGAGTTCGTGTTTTCTTCCTTCCTTCTCCGGAAATTCTTCTGGTTCATTTTCTTCATCCGCATATCTTCGCCTTTTTGCATTCGTTTTCGCTCAGTTACATTTTCCAGTAATCTTCTTCTGTTTACTCTCCATCATCTTCACAGTTTCTGCATTTTCTGTTGCCCTCTTCATCATCTTCTTTTTCCTTTAAATTCTTCGATACATATTGACTTCCTGAAGAAACTTCAACAACTGCTGTTCCTTGTCTTCGTCGTTGCATAACGCCGCATGTAGGCTGGTTGAATCAATATCGTATTTCACGCTGTCTGTTACAAACTTCCTGCAGTGCAAGATAACGTGGTGGAAAGTGGCGCCAGTGGTGTAGGGGTAATAGTGATTGCCTCTCACTCCAAAAGGCCTTGGTTCAATCGCAGTCGCCGGGATTTTCTGAGGCATAAAATCTCTGATGACGCCTTCCTTTGGAAAGGAAGTAAAGCAGTTGGTCCCCGGTTCATGAGTTGATGGGTCGATCGTGTAGGGTCCAGGTGTGGGAGCTGCCTCCCTAGCCAGCGTAGCATTGGTACTCAGTATGGAAAACAAGATGGACGGAAAACAAATCAAAGGAAAACAAACAAGATCACGTGGCGGATAGTCCCACAGCATTCGCAAACCGGCAGCGATGATTTTTCAGGAAAAACTCGTGTGTAACCCTTGTATGGCCGATGCGCAGTCGAGTGAACACTCGCTGGTCGGTGGAACATCGCTGGTCAGTCCACTTTTTGGTTTCGCGTTTAACCTCCTTCAACTTGACTTCCGTTAATTGAGCCCAGCGTTCTTCTACTAGCAGACGATGGCTTATTGCCTTGATGGCATCCTTCCTCGCCGGCGAGTCGATCTGTTTCTTCATTGCCACGGTGCCGGCGCGGCCGGGAATCCAGAAAAGTTTTAACGGGCCGTTTCGTAGCTCGTAATTTCGAAACTTCGATGTCTTGGATCCAGGGATGCTGTGATTTGTCGCCATTCTATGTGGTGAATTCTATGGCCAACATTCTGTGTTCCTTCTCCAGCATACGAGGCCGCACGAGCTGAAGAACCTGGAGGTCAAACGGTAAGGTCCCTGCTTCAGCCATAATCGTAGTAGTAGGTATTAGGTAGTAGATAGTAGGTACGAGGTAGTATGTAGCATGATGTTTTTTGTTTTTTTTTTTTTTTTTTTACTGGAGGGAATCTGCTCCCAGACACCTGAGAAGATAACTCAGGGTGTGGGGAAAGGAGAACTAGCACTCCCGACCCACTAAACCTGACCCTGTGCCAGTAAGTAGGTAGTTGGTAATAGGTAGTAGGTAGTTGGTAATAGGTAGTAGGTAGTAGGTAGTAGGTAGTATGTAGTATGTAGTAGATAGTAGGTAGTAGGTAGTAGGTAGTAGGTAGTAGGTAGTAGGTAGTAGGTAGTAGGTAGTAGGTAGTAGGTAGTAGGTAGTAGGTGCTATATAGTATACCTACCTAGTATATAGTATATAGTAAGTAGTAGGTAATATGTAGTATATAGTATGTAGTATATAGTATATAGTAAGTAGTAGGTCATATGTAGTATGTAGTATGTAGTATGTAGTTCCAGTATGTAGTAGGTAGTAGGTAGTAGGTAGTATGTAGTATGTAGTATGTAGTATGTAGTATGTAGTATGTAGTATGTAGTATGTAGTATGTAGTATGTAGTATGTAGTATGTAGTATGTAGTATGTAATTGAATTCACCATCGAAAATGATGTCGATCAATTATCCACATGTAAGCAAAGTTGATTTGCTAGGTTAATTTACAAAAAGATAGTTTATTAGTTGAATAGTGGAGGTACTAATATTGGACCCAAACAGCAAGCTAGTTAAGTAATTAAACCAGTGGGTGAAGAAATTTCAGTGAAATTGTGATAAATATAGCTGAAATACTTACCTTTAATATTTACCTGCAGCAACGGTAAATGTTGATAAACACCTGCGAAGGATCAGCTCTTGATCCGTCTTAAAAATGTCCGTAGAAGACAATATCAAAGAACATGCGATCCTGCCATGAAAGTTATCTGGCGGGATTTGCAAAAACAAATTAAAAAGTGATTCTCTGCCCTGAGGAATGTGTTGTTTCTAAATGAGACCCGAGGTTCAAAACCTTTTGGAAACACATAATAATTTTGAAAAAATCTCATTTCAGTGCTTAAAAAAGGTGGTAAAATATTGATCACAAATTCGGAAAAAGCTCAGAAACTTGCTAATCTTAGCTAATTTGCTAATTTCAGTTTAGGTCATACTAGTCCTATTGAGAATCAGGCTGCTCGGGATTATCTGAATATTTTCTCTCGGGAAAATATTTTTGATGATTCCTGCCTGATTCATATGTACCAAGTTAGGGTAGCTGAACCAAAGTTTCGGATTGGAGAGAACAGGCTTAGAGCGAGGATAAAGGAAGTTTCCAAGAGAAGGGAACCACTCTATTGTAAATAAGCGATTAATGCTAAGCATAAATTGAATCTATTTCATAAAAATATTTACAGTTTGAGCGTGGCCGAAAACAGTCGGCTGCTACGAAAAATTTGGTTTTCCTACGAGAATAGGAACTTTATTATTTTACGAGAATACTGAATACTAAAGAATTTCAGGGAAGTCCTAAGAACTTCAATAACTTTCCTGTTAGTGGATTTTACGAAAATTGTAGGGATCTTAAAGGCTGCTTTATGAACATCTGGAAATTTGCGGAAACTCTATAGAAGGTCTGAGAACTTATGGAAACTTCAGAGCGCTATAGAAAAAAATTGAAAACTTCAGGCTTTTCTATTTATATTTTCCAGAATCTCTCGTGGGTCCTTTGTACTCAATATGCCCACCAATCATCTTATTTCGGAATTCTCATGTGATAAGATGTGTAACGTGAGAATTTTGGATGAAAACAAATGTAGCTGCTTCCCCGAGGGTAAGCCGCTATGCCGTTTTTCATTTTAATACTAAGCCAATGAAACGTGCATGGTGGGATAGATCAATAGCAAGAGGTTTGACTATACAGTGAATGGCAGTCTGAGTATTTTAAAAGTTAGCATTTTTAAGAATTATGGCACGCTGACGGCAATCAAGTTTTAGTTTATTGGCGCTCCTGATAGGGGGCACTTGGAGTTTAGGTAAGTGGGGAGTGACCATAAGATAAAAGTGAGTAACCAGCATTAAATTTACCAAGACAGCACTGAAAATACTCCAATATGAAGCATTTCCGAAACTTATTTCCATGCTTGATGAACATGCAACGATAGCTGAATACCAAAATATTTGCAAATTACTTTCATTTTGACGAATCTGCTTTAGTCTGATACATTTTGGTGAAATCTTCATAACAATGTTATACTTTTTTTCATTTTCATTCCACTTCGCCAACATTGTTGCAAACATTATACCTGTGCTTTAATATACTTTGGGCCCAAGTTTCCACATCTTACTCCGCAAACACAGTAAAATGATTTATGGTATCGACTTTCACTGGGAAACTTGTCCGACCCTACCAGCTCGTGAAAAGTGCATCGGTCTGTGTCGCTTTCTGAGTTCCACAAGTGTAACTTATAATGAAGATTGAAAGCGAAGCTGAATGATCAGACATTTAGCTGGTTATGAATTTATGGTTATTTAAACAACTGTACACCAACAACTGGGTTCCTGTGTAAATATATATGCTTATATGTAGGGATTAATCTAAGCTTCAACTCTTTTCCCCTAGATAATGGAGTCTTTCGCAATTTAAGCATTTTCCTGTCAACATTTACGACCGATTTCAACCTCTTTGTCCGGATTATCTTCAGCGTGGAATTATTGGCACCTAACACTGATTTACGACACTCTCCCACGTTCCACCAAGTTCATTAATCGCAACAATAGCCGGTCGATAGTGAATACTTCCTTTATGTTTCCAAAAGCCTACAATAGCTCTCGTCAAAGCGGATCATTCATCAGCTTAACGATAATAAACGATTATTAACGCCCGTGTCTGCACCAGGGTACGTGTCTGTCATGTAGCAGCAGCAGCAGCATCGGTCCGAATAGACTCTCACCAGGGTGCATTCTCCGAAAACAGGAACCCTTGGGCCGTGGGGCGACTGTTGACGTGATCATAAATTCTAAGTTAATTTGCGTTGCGATTTAATCTCGGAAACCGTCGAATCGAAAATCGACTCGGTCGTCAACGACCTACGCACCCGGTTGGCTAGCAACAACTTTGGCTAACAGTTTCAAACAACGGCACGGCGACATCACGACGACATCGACCGGAAATGACGTTACCCCATCACCATCCGCTTCGACCCGGGTGGAATCATTTTCCGAACGAGTTGACATTAATTTGCTGCGTTTGATATAATTCTGTCGTGCAGTCTTTCAGAAACTGCATCGTCCGTGCATCCATCACCGAGGAGAATTTCGATTTACAGGACATTGTCGCTACCCAACCCTAGGCGACGCACGAAGTCTATTGAACGGCCGATGACGGCAGTCTATCAGATGTCATGGTGTACAGCTGGGATGTTTTGTGTTGACTGCGTGCTCACGGAACGAATAAATATCAATTTTGAGATGGATTTATGCTTGTGCTTATCCCGGAAAATGTGATGTTTGTATCAATGTAGATCTGCTGATCCGGCTGCTGCAATGGCCGCACATTGAAATGTGCGAAAAAAGGGATTGATTGCTTGTGCGGCTTAGGCCCTAATGAAATACCAGTGTCGACTTATTGACGCTGATGAATTTTTGCAGTTTACCTGGAACAGAAATTGCGAGTGATAATTTTAATTTCAGTTTATTTATGCGGTGATGATGTTCTTTTTTCTTGCCGTTTGACGACGACGGGTGTGCGAGAGTGACGTTTGTTGGATTCGTGTGTTTTGTGTTTTTTGTAACCAGCGGTGCGTAAGTATGCCTGTGATTTGTACTGCCTCCTGGGAGACCGGTTCACCGTGTTCGGATGTCACGCTTTCATCGTGTAGTTCTAGTTACCGTGAAACGGCTTGCAAAGGTGCTCGTCTGCTGGTCTCTCGCCAGTGTCGGAGATTGTGAGCGGGCTGAAGGATGCCTCGCTGGATGTGCCCAAGACTGGACGGGCGGTAGCTGGTCACCGTGAGCGGTTCCTGGGGAAGGCACTAGACGCGAACCTCCTCCCAGGTGACCATGGCAATGCAAGAAGGATTGTTTTCGTAGAAGGAAGTATTACAACAAAGGTAATTGCTATTAGATATTTTTTTCAAACAGCGACAGATAGCAGACATGAGGCTCAAGTGGAGGTGCCGGGCAAAGGTGTTATATCCTAGACAGGTGGTAAGCTGCAAATTCGCTGTTGCCGTCGTTGTAGGCACCGTCGTAGTCGCTGTCATAATACGCGTCGTAGTCGCCGTAGGCAGAACCGTTAGTATATTTAAAATTAACCATCAGCCGCTGAAACAGTGAACATATGTATTGTATTATATGGCTTCCCAAGTAACATTGAAAGTTTTATGGAGGTTTTAAAGCTATTGATCTAGACTGAATACTTTCAGCCCATCGATAGTTGAACAGCGTAAGATCCACATAGTAAAGATTCCCTATTTTCAACTTTTCTACAGGCTGGAGTTGTTGTTTGAACCATTTAGTTTATCAATTTAATTTATCTGTATAACAATTATTCACAAGCATTCTTCCAGGTTAAGTCAAGAATAGATTGATAATGATAAATCTTCCTAATATTCACAGTACAGTTATGACCCGATCCTGTCAGCCTCTCCGCGAGCTAAAGTTTTGAACGTCGGAGGTTCTTTTTAAAAAAGATCTACTCACTACTGCTGCTACCTAATGACTAATTTATTCAATCAATAATTCCTACAGAGACCCTAGCACTCGCAAAAAGTGTCCGCTATGCAAGTCCGGAGTACAATCGATCGCCCGATTGCGGAATGCTGATGAAGCTCGCTGCTGTTGCCGTTCTGTGCATCCGTCCTAGATGCTGACCAAAGCACCGACGATGGAATTTTCCAAGTGCGGTTGGCACCGGCGTTAACTCGCCCCTCCTTAGTGATGAACCTCCAGGGGCATCGTATATCCAAATGAAGATGTACTTAGGTTTCCGACGTTTTTTCCAGGTTCCGATTTTCCATGATGATCGTTGGTGTTTGGCATCGTCTCTAGTTTGATATTTGTTGTTCTGCGGGAGAAAATGCTGAGGAAAATAATGATACCGATTATGGGGAGGATGGTTATCCCTCCAAAAAGGTACCAGTGTGGGAAATGCAGACTGTAGCTTTTTAAACGGAGTAAGTCCAAATCTTTCAGTGTTTCTGTTTGCAGTTTGTGGAGATGTTCCATGCTAAGGTACAATATATGACTGTCCTTGGAAATAGCTATTCCGTCCAGATAAAGGTGGACCGGATTTCCAGCAGTGGTTCGAGTTCTGCAGGCTTACGAAATGTTATTGATTCGTATGGTGCAATTCTCGTATCGAATCAGATATGATCCAGTGAGAATTCTTTCATTGGTGCTGCAATCTGATGATAGGGTGAAATTGCTCATTGAATTCACCAGTAAATAATACTTATCGATGGGAACAATCTCCTGCTGTATGGGATTTGATGAATAGTTGCAAATGGCTGGTCTCGCATCTATTAGGTTTGGTATGCATGTAGACTCGGTTACTTCAATGTCCTCAATACGGTAAATGATGGGTTCTAGGTTCTTGACGATAAATTTCTGTGTCGGATGGATCAGAAAATATCTCTCTGTGGGGTGGTTTTGTTGATGGTTATGGAATGTTGGGAAAACATATATTCTACGAAAAATTCTGGGGTCTTACTTCGGCATCTTGATGAATAATACGATCTCCTTGCGGTTGGTGGCGATTGCTGTCTTGGCATAGGTTACAACTTCGGAGTTTGAGTAAACTGTAATATTTTCACCCTCTAAATCTCTCCTAAACATTTCAATTTCACTTTTTGATAGAATTTTTTCATTTAATAATCCTACTTTGGCTAAGGCTATACTATCAATAATGTTGTTTATTTTATCATCTAATTCCTTAAGGTTGAAAAGAACATTTATGGAATATAGTTCCGAAGTTTTTGAATAAAACAGTTGAATAGCATCTTTTGGTTTAAATACTGTCTCTTTGAACTGTAATGCCAATTCTCGGTTAATCTTTACCTATATATTGTTATTTTCTATGAGATTGTTAATGGTTGAATTGATTAACTTTAAATCATCTGCGTCGAGAGATCCAGCAATAAATTTCCTAACTTTACCTACTGCGTCCCAACGTTTCTGTCTCTTGGTTAGTAAAATAGTTCCTAGTGAGAGGTTTATGTCGTCAAATTTTGGACAAATATCTGTAAACTGCGTTTTTCCTACTTTATCAAATTTATCTCTCAAATCGCTTACGTGGTGGTTCAAGATTTCTATGTTAAAATGATGTAGGAATGCTAACACCTTGTTCGAAAACAAAAATTGGTTGATCTATCTTTTGTATTTGTAGCGTCCATGATTTCTCAATAGTATTGAAAGTATAAAGATTGTCAACATCTTCCGTTGAACTTTTCAGGATGATTTTAGGATGGTCTTCGCTGGGAACCTAGCACTCGCGAAAAGTGTCCACTATGCAAGTCCGGAGTCCAATCGATCGCCCGATTGCGGAATGCTGCTGAAGCTCGCTGCTGTTGCCGTTCTGTTCATCCGTCCTAGATGCTGACGAAAGCACCCAAGTAGCACAATTCTGTCCCAAAAAGTTGCAGCAACTCGTTTATAACTGAAATAAGTCGTATAGAAGTTTCCAAGACCAATGTATAACAAAGGTGCTACTAGAGCACCGACGATGGAATTTGCCAAGTGCGGTTGGCACCGGCGTTAACTGGCGCATCATATGATTTCATATCTTCCTCCTTCAAGATGGATGTTTAAGATACACATACTTTGCTAGCTGAAAAAATGGGGTAATTTCTGTATAATTATTCTCTTTTATTCAGCCTTCATTCAGACTGGATAAATTGATTTAAATTATTTAAGTTTTCTTCCAGCTCTTCGATAACGGAACATCATTAGATTTAAACTGTAATGATTCACTCTTACAGCTTTCACCCTGGTTTTGTCTGTTGATTTGATTTGTTTGAATTGGTTTTCAGCTCTTTGGTGTTGGCATTCGTGGGCGGTCAATTTTGCTCATGCTCATGCTCTAAGTTTATTTTCAGCTTTTCGATGATGGAACGTCTTCAGATTTATATTATAATGATCCACCATTTTGTTTAGGCTGATTAATTTAAAACCATGGTCGCATCACTTATCAAGGTGAATCCTGATCCAACGAACCCAACGTACTAACAAAATCTCCTTTCCTGTGTTTTTTGTTGGGATGCAGAGGTAAACACGGCCCACAAACAACAAAGATCACTCTAATATTCCTTTCCTACTCCCACCTGATTGCAAGGACGTGGCCCGCGCCGTTATTGATCTACAAAATATGGAGTCACTGAAACTTGTACAATGAGAATGGACGGTCACTCCCAGCCCCATTCAGTTGATTGTACAATTTCACTGTTTCTGATCAATCACGGAGTTGCAACCATTGCATGTGCAGTCAGTCTAAGCTAAGCTAAGCTACTGACATATATGATGGGGAAAATCCTTTAGGATTTAGGTGTAAAAACCCCATATCTTTTAACGTATACATAATAGCGACACCGGTGGTGTAGAGGTACGTGTGATTGCCTCTCGCCCCAGCAGGCCTGGGTTCAATACCAGTCGGCGCCGCCGGGATGATCTGAGGTATAACATTTCTGATCAAGCCTTCCTTTGGAAAAGAAGTAAAGCCGTTGGTCCCCGGTTCATGAGTTGATGCCAACTTAGACATCTAGACCAACAATTGAAATAGGCGGAACAACCAAACGTAAACAATAGCTTTCATACTTGGAAATGGATTACCCTGGGTGCATCAGAGGGCGACAAATTGACCAACTCCTATAGGAAGTCTAGTGGCACCGTTCAAAAGCTAACAATTCACCGCATCACTGGCTATAAATAAATTCCTCGAAGAATGTCATTGGATTTCCTGGAGAATGCAAAGGGAATGCTAAAGAGAACTCCAAGTGAGTTTTCCGTAGAAATTTTCGGTGAATGCCTAGTGTTATACTGTTTGAATGATTATCAATTTGAAAAGCAATTCAGGGTGAATTCAAAGAGTGTTCTGCAAATGATTTTCAAGAGTATTATGAAGAAAATTATACGAGAATACCAGAAAAAGGTCTGAGATGAACTCAGAGGGTATTCTGAGGTACTGAAAATACTGAATAAATCCTGTAAAGAGTTCCAAGGATGATTCTAACGAATATTAATGATTTTTTTTTTTGATTTCATGTTAAGAAAATTTTATGATCCTTTATTATGAAAATTCTTCAAAGTTCAGGAAGTTTTATTTAAACATATTCCGGACATGCATAAATTTCCATGATCCTGCAACATGAAAGGTTTTCAAATTCCAAAACTAACAGAAATATGCGTAATGCCGAACTTTAGTATGCTTTTACCATTTTAATCATAAAATAAATCATATATTTTTTTTTTATCCTGGTACATTTAAAAATGTCAAGATCAAGAGCTTTGACTTCCAAGTCATAACTTTCAGATTTTAATTTGAGATCTTAAACTTATTTAAATAAGGTAAATGTTAAAGTTAAACTTTAACTGCTTCTATTTCGTCAAAAATATGGTATTCTTGGTAAAACAACAACTTGATTACTGCAAACGTTTTTAAAACATGACAATCAGTTTTAAGGGAACAGGTTTACAATCAAAAGCAGTAAAAGTTTAACTTTAACATTTACTTAATTTTAGTAATTTGTTTTTTCCTTAATTTGTTTTCCGTCGATCCTGCTTTCTGTGCTGATCATCAATGCTACCGATACCAGTAGGCAGGTAAGGTTTTTTGGAAGTGAACCTTACAAAATAATGAGTTGTTAAGAACTATTACCATTCCAAATTTTTGTTTTCTACATATATTTTCAGAAAGAAAACTATATTAGAACCATTTTACTTATGGTTTGATAACTTTAATGGTAATGGTTATGGTTGGCAGTAAGGTCCATGGATGGTTTTGTACCATCGATTAACTTTATGTGGAATATATCGCGAATTGGTTGCCTGTAAATTAATAACTATCAATCCGTGATATATTCCACGTAAAGTTGACCAATAAAGGCTGGAACGCGCAAAAATTAGCTTACTTCAAGTTGGTGTATTTCTGTTAAAAATGCATAAAAAACTGAAATTCTGCATTTGGAAGTTAAGTGTATATACAATGGTTGCTATGATGAGTTTCCACCGTTTGCTCTACAGTTTTCAAAATGACGTCCAAGCAGCGTGTCAAAATTTTGCTCGCGCAGTAAGAGAATCTGACGTCAAGTTGGCAAAATTGCTGGATATGACCAAAGCGACCGTGACAAACGTTTTAAAAGTATTCGGGAAACGTCAGTCGATCGCAAGCGGCGGCAATCGTAATCCGGACGTGGCAGCGACGACGAAGAAGGTGGCGGTGAAATATAAGCGGAATCCTAACCACTCCATCCGGGACGCCGCTTGCAAGCTCAATGTTTCCCATACTTCTGTGCAGCGGGTTAAGAAACGAGCCGGATTGTCGACGTTTAAGGTGAAGGTGGCGAACCGAGATTACAAACAAAACACGTCGGCAAAGCAGCGGTCCCGAAAGCTGTATACGAATCTGCTCACAAAATTCGACTGTGTCGTCATGGACGACGAAACTTATGTGAAGGCAGATTGCAAGCAGCTTCCGGGACAGGAGTTTTATACCGCATCAGGAAAAGGGAAGGTGGCTGAAATTTTCAAAATCATCAAGCTATCGAAGTTCCCGTAAAAATATCTCGTCTGGCAGGCCATATGCACGGGAACGGGAACGAGAACGGGAACCATCAATCAAGAGATCTACGTCCAGGAATGCCTGGAAAAGCGGCTAACGCAACATGACCCCCTTCGCACCGGACCAGAATCAGAACGAGTTATTACAACATGTTCACGACATCACCAATGTTGATCTGACTCAAGTGAAAGTCACCAAACTAGTCCCACGCGGAAAGAGTCTGGATGATCTTACATTCGTCTCTTTCAAAGTGACCGTACCCAAAACGGCATCGGAGGTGGTTGGTGATCCGTGGTATTGGCCTGAAGGGATAACTGTCCGCTTGTTCGAACCTAACCAAAAAAACGGACCCGCAACGCATCATCAAAGATCTTCATAAATCGTCGCTCTCTCATCCCAGGACGCACCGTATCAGGCACTAAGGAAGTTCCCAATCCACCTGTCACAGTCGGGCTGCATCCTGAGCTCAACTACCAACATCGAAGTCGTCCTGGCCCTGTGTTCAGTTCTGGAGTTGGGGGCTTCCAAACTGCCCTTTCAGGCAAGTATCTTTGTGATCATGTTTCATCTGACGAGAGCAATTTTCCTCCGGTAATGCCTGTCACCCATGACGGATGCAATACTGAAGCTATTGTCGAAAGCGTTCCTGTTCTCATGAATTCTACTCGTAAGCACTCTTGTATGAAGGGACGGATACCATCAGTGTTCATCGAGCCATCGGGATGCATGCCTGCAAGGTTCATGGAAGCCCAAAAACCCCTCATTACAGTCGAGCCATTGCGGCCAGCGCCCTGCAGACATCCCGGTCCTGTGTACGAGTGTGGAGAAGGGGTCTTCCAAACCGTCCTCGCAGGCAAGTATTCGCACAACGAGAACAATTTGCCTCTGGTAACGTCTGCCATTTCTAGCGGTTCAACGTCAACCCCATTCGATGCAGCCGCTCAGTGGTGTCACACTGAGGCCAATCAACGTAATCGTGCCCAATCAGGGACATCTATTTCATCAGTGTTCATCGAGCCATCGGGATGCATGCCTGCAAGCTTCATGGAAGCCCCAAAACCTCTCGTCACAGTCGAGCCATTGCGGCCAGCGCCCTGCAGACATCCCGGTCCTGTGTATGAGTGCGGGGAAGAGGTCTTCCAAGCCGCCATCGCAGGCAAGTATGCACACTTTTCAAATAGTTTACTTCCCGTGACATTGGTCGATTCCAGTTGCCGCTTGTCAACGAATGTGGGCTTATCTGCCAACCAACGCACCACGGAAGCTCTCGGATCTACCTCACCAGTGAAGAGCCGTTCGAATGGCGTGTCATCTGACCGGTTGTTGACGGTATACTATCAGAACGTTAGAGGCTTGCGTACCAAAATCTCCCGTCTTCGCTTGCTTTTATCGAGCTGTGATTACGATGTTCTCGTGTTCACTGAAACTTGGCTCAGGTCTGATATCGACAGCGCAGAAATTTCGTCCGAGTATACCATATTTCGATGCGACCGTAGCACATCGACCAGTATTCACTCACGAGGAGGCGGAGTGCTGATCGCGGTTAAAAGGCATATAGTCTGTGAACCTACTTCACCGATAAATTGTGAGCAACTCGAACAAGTTTCAGTTCGTGTGAAATCTGGACGCCACTCGCTCTACATCATTGCCATTTATCTTCCTCCCAATTCGTCCCTTGACCTGTATTACGCTCATGTGAACGCAGTGCAGCTAATTTCGAAAAAATCGTCAACAGCTGATGTGATTCTGACACTAGGAGACTACAATCTTCCAAGTTTACGGTGGCAATCAGATGATGACGTGAACGGCTTTATCCCGTCAAACGTTTCCTCAGAAATAGAACGTTGCCTCACAGAAAATATGTTTGCCTCTGGTTTGCGTCAGGTCAACGATGTTGTGAGTACTAATGGCAGACTCCTCGATCTTGTGTTTGTCAATCTACCGGAGTACTTTGACCTCATTGTACCCTCAACTCCACTTTTACCAATTGACGACCATCACGCACCATTTATCTTGCTTCTTGACGAAAGCTGTAATGGCACAATCACAACGGACGATGGGGATGTGAGATTCAACTTTAATTTTCAGTCGTGTGATTTTGGTTGTTTGGATGACGTGCTCTCAAACATCGAATGGGATGCCCTACTGCGACGGGAATCTTTTGACGAGTCTGTATCAGCTTTCTATGATAAACTTTACGAAGTTCTTAGTGACCAAGTACCTCAAAAGAGACAACGAGCTTCTTCAGTCTACAACAAGCCATGGTAGACCTCTGAACTACGTCATCTACGAAACGTCCTCAGCACGCAGCCGTTTCTTTCTGATGAAGTCCGATAGTGAGCGGAATTAACCTTCAGGAAGTGGAAACAACGTGCAAGGCACTTCTCTTTTCCACGTATGAAAGTTACATGGCTAAGATTCAATCAGATGTCAAGCAAAATCCTTCATGTTTCTGGAATTTTGTCAGAAGCCAAAAATCGGCTACTCGCATTCCAACGAACGTTAAATACGACGAAACCATAGCTAGCTCTAATTCGGAAGCAGCAAGCCTATTCGCCAAGTTCTTCGAGAGTGTATTTAGCAAATCATCGCCTGTTCCTCGCTTCAACCGCTTTGCCCATATTGCTTTACCAGACATAAATCTACCCGACGTTCAGTTTTCCGTTGTCGAAGTGGTGAAAGCCATTGAAGAACTCGACGTTGATCAAGGACCTGGAATGGACGGTATACCACCCTTGCTGCTGAAGAATTGCTCCACCGCACTTGCATCTCCCATAACATCTCTATTCAACCGTTCGCTGCATGACAGGATGTTCCCAGTGGCTTGGAAATCAGCTTCCATCATTCCAATCTAAAAATCCGGCAACTGTAATCGAGTCACGAACTATCGAGGTGTTTCTGTCTTGTGTTGCTTGAGCAAAATTTTCGAACAACTGGTGCATAACGTTCTGTATAACGCCGTATCTTCATTAATCTTCGGCAGCCAACATGGTTTCATGAAACAACGCTCCACGACTACAAATCTGATGTGTTACGTCAACACCTTGTCTCGCGAAGTTGAACATGGACAACAAGTTGATTCGATTTATATAGATTTTGCCAAGGCCTTCGACACTGTACCACATATCTTGGTCATAGACAAAATGGTACACATGGGGTTTCCGGAATGGATAACGCAGTGGTTGTGGTGGTTCTCGTACCTGTCGTAGCTGTATCCGTACCTGTGTTATAGTGAATGCGGCACAATCCCAGCCGTTCAACATCACGTCCGGTGTACCCCAAGGAAGCGTTCTTGGGCCGCTGATCTTCAATATCTTCATAAATGACTTGTGTATGCTGCTCTCTTCTTTTAACCTTTCTTTTGCCGACGACTTGAAGATTTATCATGTCATCACTTCTTCAGAAGACTGCATGGCGTTGCAAGAGGACATAAACGTTATGCTCGTTTGGTGTAGCGATAATAGAATGCGCGTGATCAGGGACAAATGCAAAGTTATTTCGTTTACGCGACGCACCAGGCCCATTGTCCATCAATTTAAACTGGAATCCGTCATACTGGAGCGAGTTCTATCGATTTGTAATCTGGGCGTTACTATTGACTCAAAATTGAAGTTTAACGAACATGTAGCTATTATAAGCGCCAAAGCATTTTCTGCACTCGGATTTATTCGTCGACATGCTTCAGATTTTACTGATGTGTACACCATCAAAACGTTATATTGTTCGTTAGTGCGAAGTATCCTGGAGTATGCTGCTCCTGTATGGACACCATTCTACGCGACACAGATCTTAGCAATTGAGCGTGTGCAGAGAAAATTCATACGATTCGCTCTACGCCAGCTTCCCTGGAATGACCAAATCTTCCTTCTTACCCCGACCGATGCCGATTGATCAACTTAGAAAGTCTGTCATCGAGGCGAATTAAAATGCAGCGTATGTTCGTGTTTGATGTCAGCACAGGAGGTATTGACTGTCCTGCACTTCTTGAGCAGATTCCATTTCTTTCTTATCATTGCCACTCACTGGGTAACAGTAACGGTGATGATTCTAAAAATGAATATTAATCGCAAGGAAAGATATTTTCATAATTTTTTTAAGATTTAGAATTCATCAGGCTTTAATGTTGGCCTATGGATCTAAGATTGGGCCCATCGCAAAAAATCTGATATTTATCAATGTTATCTAGATGGACGCGTCATTGGGATGGTACTAATGGATATTTTTGGTCGCTATTCATAAATTTTCAGTCGATTACTGAATTTATGTATGGGCCCACATTAGGGGCATTTAGGCCTATATTACATCCATTTCTACTTTATTTTAGAAATATTATTGAACTTCATAAGACACATGGCCGTCAAATTTGACATATAGTTGAGCTCCTTTCACTCAAATTCGCAAAAAGGTAGGTCACTCAAAGACTTAGTAAAGTTTTCATCAGTTTTCCAGGAAAAACATTTCAAATATAAAGAAAACTGAGATAGGTTTCATTCAGTCTATTACTATACTCTTAGACTGAGTTAAATTTTCATCGATTGTCTGACCCGAGGGGGACGACTCTATCTACGTTGCAGGAAAGATTGTGTTTTGCTGTGGCTAGCTGCGTACACGCTGAATAGAGCATGAGCATGAGCATGAGCATGATTGACCGCCCACGGTTGCTACTCTGTTATTGCCAGATCAGCTGTAATTACACAGAGAACCAATAGACGATGCTTGGGACTAGCAATCATCCTCAATGTGTAAAAACTGGTGATCTCAAATTAGGCAATACCATCGCCAGCCGCGCCTGAACGCAGGTCAAGAAAGGAATGGGTAGGAAATGTTGACGTGACACTCGCTTTGATGGAAGCCGAGAAATCCTCTGCACTTCCACGAGGAGTCACTGGGATGTTGGGTAAGAGGGTAGGGTTTGCAGCAAGGTTCGTTTTGGTAAACGATAAGCTGAATTGATGTTTAAACGATAGGGAGGGGTTACTGTATAAATAAATAAAAAGGAATGATCTCAGCCAAATAACCAAGTGGAGCTGCACCAAAAGCAACCGGCCAAATTCATATTATATTATAATAAAATAAAAATTAAATAACAATGATAAGCTATTTGATACACCTTCTGGTAGTTCAGGATCTACAGGACAACTTTTTTCTAGAAATGAAAATTATAGTTGTATAATGATAGTTATATAGTGATATAATGAGATTTTAAAAATGTGAAATAAAACTAATTTACTAGTCATGCAATATATAAAATAATGTTAAATAAACAAGTATTACAAAATACAAATAAGCTCGATTTCAGTTAACCTCAATACATTCAACTGATTTCAACTTCTGAAATTTTTTTGGATTTGAAACAAACACTTTATTACCCAAGTAACAATCTAAATGCTTGGAAGATTTATTCTTATTTTATCATTGTTTTATCATAGCATCCCTTCCAGCCTGTGGTTGTATTAAGGTTTTGTGTGCTTGTCATAAAATCAGGCCGTCAAGTCGTCTATAAAACTGTTTTATGACTACTAAATTAAAACTCAGACTTCATAGTTTTAACGGTAGCTGTAAGGTGGTTCTGCATCACTACTTATAACTGAAGAATAAAACCAAAACAAAACATACAATTATGTTTTATGGTACACTTTTTATGGCCGATATAAAACTTGAAGCAGTCTTAGACCTTCATTAAAGCTTCATTACAACTATCATCTTTATCAGAGGCCTAAGATTCACAGATAAGAAATATACTGCTACAACAAAAAATACTCTGAAATTTTTTGTCATTATAAAAAACAAATCTATTCAGATATATGAAATGAAAACCCCTTCAGTGCTTCTGAACACGATGAAGATGAGACGATCGACAATATGAAACTCCTGGAGGAACTACAGTTATACGATCCCTACATAAGGCACAGTGCGGTGAAGGAGCTCTTAAAAATATTGAACAAGCGGCTTTCCGATACACTTCCGAAAGATCCACGAACCCTTCTTAAAGCAACGCCGACAGTTTCACTAAATCCGTTTGGAGATGGCCAGTATTGACATCACGGCTTTAAACCTTGTATTGAAAAAGCTTTTAGTGGATCCAATAAGCATTTCTTACATCTTGATTACAAGCGAAAATAGGAGGATCGCTTGGAATGTTGACTTTTTGACAGGTGGTCATGGTTTTTGTTTTGTTTTGATTCGCTGTACCGAATAAAACCAGCAAGCTAGTTATATAGCTTAAATATAACTTAACGCTCTCAATTTGGACTACAAAATGCTAAGATACAACCATTAGGTTTATGTTATGCTATAGAATTCCAATCTAGGAGAATATGTTATATTGAGGTATTTTTAAGGAGTAGCAAGTTATAACGAAAAAAAATGTCGCTGTATGACCAAATTTCACACAGTATGAATAATTACGCTTTAATTGATAGGCAATAAAACACTTTCATACATCTATGTATAATTAAATAATATGTGACTGGTTATTGCTCAACAGTAGTAACAGTTTTGTACTAAATAGATAATCTTTGAATGACTCTTTAATGCATGGTGCTAATGCAGACAAATTAAAAATATCCCTATATTTTAGTATTCATATGGCGCACTAAATGTATGCTCCTATTTGGTATAATAATCACCATAAATATTGCACGGCATGCTGTGAAGCATATACAGATTGGTTTAAAATTATAATAAAGTCGTCTTATTTTCAATGTACAATAATACTAGCCATTATTACCAACTGACAAGGATCATGATTTCACATCAAACATCGAAAGAATAAAACCACAATAAAATATTTCTCAATATTAACTATCATCCAACAACCCCAACTTAAAACCTTCAAAGTTGTCAAAATGTTTTGCGTATCATGTTTTATCAACTTCTTCAGGAGCGATTTATGCGGTTGTAATATAGTTTTATGGTAGTCATTAGAAGGCTGTTAAAACTTTCTGACCTGGAGGAGGTTTTATGTTTTCATTTTTAACAATCACGTCTAGAGTGTGATAAAACTGACATAAATCCTATGCTCCTAAAGTAGTTCGCATATCAAGTTTTAATGACTGCATTAAAACTGGGCCAATTGGCCATGACATGGCTGTATTGCGGTTCTCAGGAGATTGTTAAAGCAATGTGGTCGTCAGTGAAGGTTTTATAATTTGGTTATATCAACTGCTATAAAACTTAAATAAAACAAAAATTGTTGCTTGGGTATGCACCATGGAATTTCTTAACGCAATATGGAATGCTTTTTTTTTAAATATTGGTAAACTTTCATAATGCATCAATAGTCAGAAAAATTGAGGTTATTTGGACAGTTAACAGTTTTTTATGCAATTGTAATCATGCATTCCAATGTTTTTTTTTTTGTATTTTCCTGAACGAAGGCTGAAAATAGTGAATCATTATAATATTAATCTAAAATTGTCGATGAGCTGAAAATAAACTTAAAGATTTAAATCAATGCGTCCAGCCTAAACGGAGGGCTCGCGAACACAATAAGCTTCCTCATCACTCATATTCAGAATTTGATTCAATAAGTATTTACAAATATACAAATAAATATATCAATAAGTTATGTAACTTTCTATCCTGGAAAGAAAAAATTAAATGGTTAATTTCACTGTCATATAAACGTTAAACATACATTAGAGGAAATCAAATTTTGTTACGTTGCTTCTTCCAGTTGTGTTTTGACCCTGTTATAAATATTTATCAATGAATATTTAATAA
Organism: Ochlerotatus camptorhynchus; assembly: GCF_037179485.1. Classification (NCBI taxonomy): domain Eukaryota; kingdom Metazoa; phylum Arthropoda; class Insecta; order Diptera; family Culicidae; genus Ochlerotatus; species Ochlerotatus camptorhynchus. The sequence goes on along the minus strand of NW_027040766.1, from coordinate 222,157 downwards.
TAATATAATAGGACCTAGGATGTATTCAAACTCAAACTATATCAAGATGGAAATAAAATCATAGTGAATTATTCGTAGACACCTAACCGTAAAAAGCCGAGGAACATGCATCATGCGACCGTGCTCATCACTCTGACAAATGAAACGATGAACGATGAACATACATAAATCTCGAATACTCCCCCGAAGGGACGCATCCACTCCCGCAAACAATGCATCCCATCGTCAATCCGGCGCAACCAGCATCCCGCCCACGCATGCCAACACCACCATCAGATAGGAGAAATTTTCCCCTACCTGATGGCGGCGCCACAACGCGCGGGCAAGCCACCAACCACACCAAACCGACAATCAAACGCACTGCCCACAAAAGCAGACACGTCCCCTCGAAAATGCAATCGAGAAATGTGTAAGAACAATCTTCAACTGGAACATACTCACCAAATCAATACATCCGGGAGCGCATTCCTGATGCTTATCTTTCTCTAGTCATCTCTAAACAACCACAACTAAACATCTTTACACTCTGTGCACAAAGTAATGCATTTTGCAAAAACCTAATAATAGATCCACGCGGTCAAGTACCAGCTCCATCGTTACATTTCTTGGGTCGATTCTAAGCTACAATAAACTATCAAACATGACCAAACACAATCACGATAGTGAAATCGAAACTTAAACACACGAAATCTTTCCAATTCAGACACAATAGTTAGCTCCAAAAGCTCTTTCTACACATCAGCCAACACTACTAATAGCCTCACAATAATTATCGCTAGCTGCGTACACGCTGAATAGATAGAAAGAAGATTAATGACGATTCTAAAGATTTCCTGCAAAAAGATGCAAGTAGATGCAAGTAGATACGAGAATTGAGAGTTTTCGAAGATTGATTCGCTAGTGTGAAATTTTTTGAGCATCTAGTATTGAGATTTAGATGTGTCGCCCCCTCGGTCTGACCTATATGTTTGCGATTATGAGTGAAAACTCACGCAATTTTGGGTCGATCTCATCGGCCATGCACTAAAATTCCGAATAGGCCCCTCTTGAGCAACATGTGATAAGGTCCTATGAGCAGAATGTAAATAATGACTGTAAACATAGATTACTCATGACTCACAACACGTCACCGCAAACTAATTACACCATTTGATCCACAGTAAATTTACTCTATCAGATGCTGCTGTTGGTTTGTCTGAATGAGTCTTAATCCGCGAGAAATCGACGTTTAAACTATTGACAGTTCGGTATATGTCTGGTCTTGAGAATTTTTTTGTGTGTTATTTTATTTGTACAGGCTCAATCGAATAAACTTTACAGAGCCAAGTTATCATTTCCGTTTTACATAATTAATGTTTCAAATATAGAGTTAAAGGAATCGAACCAATAACTCTCGGTCATCTCGAGGTTAGTAGAGATTAACAATCTTTTGATGATGATAATGATGCTTAAACCTCTTACCCCTACAAAGGTTTTAGCTGGACGATTTATCTTTAAGATAATGAAATGTGACATTTTAACCAGGTAAGCAAACAAAAAAGAACTGGTTTCAGTTACAGATATAAATTCCCTCTAGAGTTTACAGTTGCTTCACAGCGATATAAATGTGGAAAAGCTTAGGCGTCCACCTCTTAGTTTGCCTTTTTGTCCACCTAAAATATTCATAAGTATAACAAGCAATCAAGAGTTAATGAACAATCAACAAAGCATCATATTACACTAGCAACCCCGCATTCTGATGGTATCATAATTTTCAGCAATGTCAGGAATGCTCACGGACCCCCAACATTTGCCAGAAATCTTACTACTAACTGAAGGTATCATCCAAATAATCTTCAAAATTGCATTTTTTTTATCAAATGTTAAATTCAGTCCTGTATATCCGTAATACGCAAGCGAAGCTCAAACCTTTGTAGACTTTCTTTTTATTGGTCTACTTCTATTAAATCTAGTATTAAAAATCAATCATCACCATCGTGGCGAACAGAAATAATGTTTGCAGTGCTACAATAATTATTAAAAAGTCATTATGACAGCTATCAATATAAAATAATCCGTTATAGATAACTTCGTCAAGATAAATAATTTGTCAATTCATAAAAAAAAATCACTGGATATAATTTGTCGAACCTCTTAACGGAATCCCTTTATGAAGAGCTTTGAGTGTGTTGGTTTATTTCCTTTAAATTCCGTTATAATTACTCATCTTTTGACAGATACGCGTATTTCGTCTGCTACTTACAGACTTCATCAGTGCCAAGTACTCTACACCACTTTACAGTTTTATGGATGGGGAGAGAGGGAGAAGGAGCTTTAAGATATGATTTACGATACAAACATTTCAATATCCAAATAATAAGAAGATCTAAACTTGCGTTTTGCCAGTAAAGTATCGTATGCAGGTCAATGATAAAATAAGATATGACAAAAAATGGATTTGAAGGCTTCATATTAGACTGAGGTTAGGCACATGTTCCTTTCTTTTTTTTCCTCTGTTCGGGACATAAAACCACTGCGACCAGTAATTTGATCTATTGTAGTATATCCCGTGTCCTTAGTTTAGTGCATGTCGTATTACTCCATCACTATTGAGAAATTATGAAGTATTCGGTTTTGATACAGTTGTCATTCTTGCCTTTATCGCAAGGAATCGATTCTAATTGAAAGGTCCCGCTATTTATACCCTTCGGAGTGTTGAAACACTCTCCAAAGGCGCACCCCTTTGTCAGTCAAAATTGGATTCCTTAGCAAAAAAAAACAAGAAATGACACCGATAATGACCATGCATCAGAACCCTAGTCTTAACCACTTCAAACTAGAAAACAACGAATAGAAGATTAGGAATCACATAGGTGAAGACTAACTAACTCATTTTTTCCTTGTTTCAAGATCATACTCGGTCCACGCAACCCGAGGACTTATCACTATCAACAAGGCATAAAAAGTAACAAGGACTAAGATGTGTTCCTTTGATTACTGTAAAATCCTGTTCCCCTAGTTTGAAGTAGTCAAGACTAGGAATCGGTGGTAGATCTTACATCCCGTAACGTACCACGAAAAGGTGATCTACCCACGTTACGGGTCTAGGCACATGTTCCTTATTTCGATATTATTCTAAAAATTATAGGCTTCCAAATAAAATTTGATTGATGCAATAATTAATTTAGAGTTATGAAGAGTTTACTGTATTTGAATTTTTATCACTTTTTTATTATTTTTAGCCAAAATTACAAAAATATTGTGTATTTTTCCCAGAAATACTTTACACTTTGTTGTTTTTGTTTTTTGTTTGTTTCTTAATCAGAGAGTTTCAGCCCTAGTTCGTCTCTAAAATCTCCAGAAGGGAGGCTCTCAAAAAGGTAGGGGTGGATGTTCCAGATGGGAACTGCTTTAAAACATATCATACAGAGTATTTTTAAACAGAGTTTATGTTTTGTTCCTGTATCTTTTAAGTTAAGGGGTTCCTGATTCCGGTTGGTCTTTTTTTTTTATTGGCCTGGGAGCTACTCAAATTGCTAATCAGAATTCCTTTAAAACATTACATGTTATTGGATTCTCCTGGAATCATTCTAAAATTCATTTCTAAACATCCTCGGCATTCCTTTAAAAATCTACTCAAAATTTCTGTGGAGTAATCTTTTGTATTTGCAAAGATTGTTTCAAGGTTTAGACATCTAAAATTAAAAAAAAAAACAAGGAAATTTGGACTTGGAACTAAAATATTTTGTTGCTAATTTAGGGGGCAGGATGAGAACAACAAATGTACACATGTTAGAGTGGATTTCCTACATCCACTGGATTTTTTTCTTACAGAAAATGTAATGTCAGTTGGATAGAATGAAAATTTTCGTACAAATCCTTCACTAAATTATTTTCTAGCCGCAGTGCATTTGGAGAAACAAACCTAATTCGAAAATAGGACTAACATAAGAGTTACAGAATTGTCCGGTTGGAGCCGAGCAAAGATTTCGCAACTGTTATCAAAACAACTCTCTCTAATCTGCATTGTTACCACCTTCACTACCTACCGGTTCTTATAAAAAGTGCTAACTTTGTAATCAAAACTAATTACTAGCATCAAAACGATACCTACTCTTTTGCCCTCCTTAACTTCAACCGACAAAACAAAATCTCCATAAGCGCTTGCCTCTGTAGTTATGGCTAAGCTTTCTGACGATGTTGGAGATGATGGTAATGCTGGAGAAGAGCGTCGTTGTTTACGAAAGTGCAAGAGCTAAAGCGTACATGCATAAGACCTACGTAGACATACTGAAGCCATGATGTTAAACTGAAATAAACTTGTTTTCGTTATTCTCCGGGGAGACAATGGGAAAAGTAATTATAGCAGATCGTTTGGGCAACTCTCACTTCTTTCTAATCCCATTTGCTTAAGGGAATTATAAGTACACAGCACCAGTACAATTTGATGCGTTACAAAACAACGAAATTCAATGTTCGCTTAACAATGCTGAGAAAAGTCCAATCAGCCGAGGCAATTTATTTGCAAACGTTCGTCGCCCAACGGCAACCGTCGTCCTCGATAGGAATCGATTTTCCGGCCAAAGGATAAAGCCGGTAACGAATTGAATTATGCAATGCACCCACAACAGCACAAAGTCAACCAATCGGCACCGGATGATCGATTGACTGAAATTGAAAGCATCAACCGACTACTGACTGGCTGTGCCCCCAATTCGGTGAATAGGCCCGCCGCACTATACAGTTAGCAATCACTGCAATCCGAAGCCGTTTGCTGAATTGTAACTTTTTGACACAATGTACCTGCGGAGGTGTAGTGCAGCTGTGACGCGATTACGTACTTTAATCCACCACCCACGCTTGCCGGAAGTTGAAATCTGTCGGATGGAACCGGTCATTCCAGCATAAATCCTGCTCAAGCTAGAGCATCCACCCATCATCGTATATCCGCCTCGTCTCGGTGCATGTGGCTGTGTATAGTTTTGTCACTATGCGACCGTCCCAGATCCCCCCCACATTTGGTCGCAGGGTGGCATTAGTATTCATATCGTATTATGACAAATTAATCTCCCGGGCTGCTGCTGCTGGCTCACCCGTGCTGGTTTTTTTTTTATATGGGTCATGTGGTGCGCTGCTGCGGTGAAATGGTATAGTTGAAACAGCTTTTTTGGTTACTAAATTGTATTGTTGATAAATCTAATGCTACAAAGTGTTATTGTGTGAGGATTTCCAATAATTGGCAAAGCTTATTTCCTTGTCAACTCCGGAGACTTTTTGAAATGTTATTTAATTTGTAGCTACAGACTTAACGAATGTCACGTTTGCCAATTGCATACTTCTCCATAACATTGCACCGCATCCCTCTGGCTGCAGCAATATGGAATTGTAATTGAAGTACTCATCTCCCACGACCACAGAGGGCAATTCACCCACCGTTAGACAGCAACCGCCATGCATCGTCATCATCGTCGTAGCGAGCCGTCCCCATCCGTCAATCAAAGCTCCCGAGTCTAGTTAGCTTGCCATCTACCTCGAACTTCACGGGTACGTAGACATCTCCAGTATTCGACCATCTGTCACCCGAACTAGGTGGTAGCGCTCACCTTGTCGGTTCCATGACCCTCCCGGCGACTGTGCCACTTACCACGGGTGAATGACAAGCTAGCTGGACAGTCACCGCTCTGGAAGCATTAGAGACGCTGTCTCTAGCAGTTCCACGCGAAATGGGTAAAAGACCAGATTTGCGTCTGTCCGATATAAATGATTTTCTATGTCTTTGGCCAGGAAGGTATATGAATCTTCCTTACACGCTAACTCAAAAGGTGCATAAAATGAGATTTTTGCACTTTTTTTCTATTTATTCGAAGCTGTCGAAAAATTGGTAGTTCTCAAAAAGAAAAGCGGGAATGTGACATTTATTAATTTTGAAAACATATTCTAGCCTTACAAATGTATCATAAATAAAACGGCAAAAAAGGATATCTTCCATTTACTTCCAATTAATACATTTTGGTATCCATGACAGATTCGTATTTCGACTACAATGTGCAGTCTTCATCAGTGTCATTCCCACTAAAGAACTTATCAAACACTTAAGTACTCAGTTGAAATACTTATCTGTCATGGATACCAAAATTAATTAAGTTGAAGTAAATGGAAGATAACCTTTTTTGATGTTCCACTGCTGCATTCCGCTAACAACCCAATTTCATTACTTTATTATGATGGCTACCAAGCCTTTGTGGTTCGACTTTAGAAAACTGTCAAATAATCAAACATACGAGTATTTTTGGAACGAGGACGGTGTGTGGATGCCCGAATTCAACGTCCGGTGCCCTTTTTGGAATCCAAGATGGCGTACAGCGGTTTTTGAAAAAACTTTAAATACCGTACTAGGGGAAGTGCACCAATATTGGCCAATGTGGAATCCAAAATGGCGGTCATCAGTTTAAGACAAAAACTCAGAGTTGGGAGGAAATGCTATACAAGTCGGACTCGATTATCCAGGGGTTCGATTAGCCAAGGGTTTGATTATCCGGCACTTGATTATCCGGAAAAAATGGCTTGATTATCCGGAGCTATAATTTGTTTTCTGTATTATTGGATTTGAGTAAGTAAAAACAAGAAGCATAGTGTAAATGCAACAACTATTGATGCATTTTAACCATTTTGCGTCAATTTGTGCTTGGTATAGACGGGAGTGCAGTTTCGAACCCCTTTGGATACGGTTGTGTCTTAAGTTTGCTCTCTGTTTTGAGCGTGCGTTCGCTTTCTTAGTTTTTAGTGAGATTAGCGCTGGCACTCTGTCTCCCGGTTGGTTATACGTGTGTGATTGGTGGTTGTCTCGCTTTACGGGAAGTTTTAGAATTGAGAAAAAAAAACGTGATTCATCAAGTTTGCAAGCATCAGAAGAGATGACGCTCTCTGCGTTGTTTAATTTTTTCTCTCGGACCAGAAGTTTGTGGCATCGCGAGTGATAATTTTTAATTTCAGTTTATTTACGCGCTGTAACGTGTGTTAAGAGCTCGGCACGGTCAATTTTAATGTTGATTCACTCGCAATAAGTTTTGCAAAAAATTAAGTGTTTTCGACCGGCATTGATATCGAAAGTCTACGAGTGTGAAAAGTATGATCTGTGAAAAACATCATTACCGTCACAAATTCCTTGATCCTTCGGGTCGTTTTGCAAGCTGCTAAATGATTTTTTGGTTCAAATGAGAAAAGGTGGTTGAACTACAGTTAGTGCTGATTGGCAAACGCGATAAAATGAAAACAGAAGAGAACGAAGATCCGTGCAAGTTGTGAGATGTAGTCGAAGCGTTTGGCGAAGGACAACAGACAGCAGCTAAAGGGCTACTGGAATGGCTCGTGGAATAGAGAAGTCCGGAAAAGTTGGTGATCACAGTCAAGCAGACCATTTTTATTCATAAATTAGGAATTTAGGGTACATTTTAGGCATTTTGTAAGATGCTTTAACTATACTATATTATATAAACCATTCATTACATCAAATATGATTGTTAAATTAACTCTTACATAATTCGGAGCGTTTGGTACTTTATGTCCACGCATCCTTTCACCCCTGTAGATTGACGAAATGAATCACTGTTTAAATATATTTATTTAAGCTCGAATCATTTCACAGACCCAAAAAAGACCTGGCCGTTTTTGATATTTGTGTCATATCTCAGATATGCTGCAAACATTAATGATGTTGACAAGAAAAATGATTAAATTTTGGGAGGCTAATCAGGGCCTGATGTTAAACCGTTTGAGCACTGTGGAGTGAAAATTTCGAATTTTGCATCAGTCTAATGACCATACTACGTACAATCTTGAGCTGTGAAGGACCATACTAGGTGACCCACTGCATAGTTACAAATTTGGTTTGAATTGTTGCGTAACTGAAGATTTTCATATCGAAACATAATCAACGAAGAATTCTCATCACCTGATGGTCCTTGGAATATTTTCGGAGTCACCTTGCATCATGAGAGAATGTCCGAGAGATGTCATTTGAATTGATGAACAGATTGAGATCTTCAGTACAATAGTACTTGGTGAACCTGAAGTCTTGAAAAAAATATCCAGACGACTTTATGGAGATCTTAAATCAAGTTGAAGACTATGGAATAATTTAAATGCTGTCGTGTTTGACATGAGATCACATCTGAGTGATGCGATATGGATTATGGAATACTTGGATATCTTTAAAATGATACCTGATCAATCTGAAATTTAAAAAAAACCTAAGGCTTTCAATGTGCTCTCTTATCTCTTGGTGTTATTTTAAATAATTTCTGAGCAGTTTGAATCTTTGAGATATCTTGAAGATGTGATTTGAATTGTTGGGTAGTTGAAGATCTTCAGAATTATGCTTATGCCTGATCAAACTGAAGGCTAAAACAAATATCTTGAGACTATTTTGGAAATCTATGGTCACCTGGAGGTCTTAGCAATAATTTCTGAGAAAGCTGGTATCTTGAGAAGATATCTGGGATATATGATTTAAATTGTTGTGCAGTTGAAGGTATCTTGGACTTTTGGATGTCTGATCACCTGGAGGTCTTTGAAATAATATATGAGCAACCTGCTATTGGAGAGCATATCAGCTGAAGGCTTGAACAAATATCCTTTTGGAAATCCCAACCCTTCGGATATCTTTGAAATAATTTCTGAGCAATCTGGTATTTGAGATAATATGTAATGTGTTTTGAATTGATGACCAATTGTAAAATTTCAGAATGATCAACCTGATCAAGCTGAAGCCTTGAACAAACATCGTAATACAGGGTAAGTTTCGAAATATTAAGGACAATTCCAATCATATCAATAATATCCAGAGGAACCCAAATAACCATAGGCACGTTATTTCACCTTCTGTCGCTATATACTGGCCTCATCAGAACTTACAAACACTGGTATGGACGTTGATCAGTTGTATATAGCCCAAAAAGCGAAATAATGTGCTTATGGGAAGTCCATACAACCATAAAAAATTCCCAGTCCCATTTAGGGAAAATGGATGTAATGTCGGCCTAAATGCCCCTAATTTGGGCCCATACCTAAATTCAACATTCGACTAAATTTTAAATAGCGACCAAAATATCCATAAGTACCGTCCGAATGACGCGTTCATCTAGATAAAATTAAAAAAAAAAAGCAATTTTTTAGCAATGGGCCCAATCTTAGATCCATAGGCCAACATTAGAGCAATTTCCCCTATTTCTTAAAAAAAATCGAGAGCTTTCAAGAAGCTTCAAGGTCTGCAGGAAACGCTAGTGGTTTTAATTTCTTCAGAACCCATTTTGGGTGTATTAAATATGTCTGCAAAACATCTTATTTATAAATACGCATGTGATCTGATGTGTCGATCCTGAAGGGGGCGCAAGGATTTTAGGTGGAAAAATCAGAAAGTTACCAGCGCAAAATTTATCATTTACCATGCATTTTGTTGGCACAACTTAACACAGCTTGAGACCGCAATCATGTAATAAACGTGTAATATCATCAGAATATGACCAAAATAAGTCCACATACTATTTTGCTCGAAAAAATGAAAAATTAAGTCAATTTAAGTAATTTGGATTGAAATATGCCATACAAAACGTATTTTTGCAATGAGAGCACGTAATGAGAGGTAATTTGGCAAAACAAAAATGAATGAATTAACATAATATCGAGAGCTGGACTTCTTTTTCAAATTAAAATGCCTTTTCATTAACATATTGTCACTATCTGTTTCAGGCTGTTCAGTACTTTTTTTTTCGCTCTGGCCGACTTTTCAGCAAAGAGGTCCCTGGTCCTGACATTAAGCAATGGGTTTAGTTCATTATCCTTAACGCCTGGAACCTTGAGTGGGCTTTCACAAGGTAATATTTTACTCGGAAGGTGAAAGGAGAGACTTCCAAATGGCAAGACGTTCACTCGGCTGTCGACAAAAGCAGTCCACTCTCGATCTGTGCTACTCGATCGTCTGTTTTCTCGGCAGCAATCATTGTGTGGTTCTCCTCATTGTTCTCCATCAGCAGTTCTTTCGGTCGATGCGTCGTCGACTTTGGAAAGCAACCGTTTCGAGATGAGTGTGTGAGTGCTGACCACGTTTTGCGTTCATTGCTGCAATGGACGCGCTCTGACCCTCGTTGGCGTACAACAATTTGCCATACAATGAAACTACTGGAAGCGGCTCCAGTTCTGATGGAGGAGGCTTTTTGGATAGCGGAAGATAAAGTGTTTATTGTGTTGTACCTTTTGACTATAGTTTTAAGATGTATTGTATAGTGACCAAGAATCCTCGGCTCTGTAAAGTTAATTCGGTTGAGCCTTATCAAATAAATTAATAAACAACAAATGGCAAGACACCCCAAGTCGACAAGACCAGATTATCTTGTCTCGTCTCCGTTCCGGGCACACACGTGCAACTCACAACATGGGCTGTTCCTCCAATTTCCGGAAAACTTGTGACACTTGCAACCTTACCATGACAGTGGAACACATTTTGCTAGATTGCCCTGTGTTCAGCAATATAAGAAGTCTCTACGGTATACCGAATAGCATAAGGAACGCCCTATCGAATGACCCATCAACCGAAGCAGCAGTCATCTACTTTCTTAAAGACGCCAATATTTATGAAAGTATTTAAGCCCAAGGACTGACACGACCACCAACAACCCGCTGTCGACACTGACTACCGACTACGAGAAAATTACTTCTACCTAAACTACGCCAGCTACTGTGACACTACTCAGCTATTATATGTGTACTATTGTTTGAACCTGAACTCCGAACTCTGAAAAAAAAAACTCTGTATTAGGGAAATCTGCTTCCGAGGCCCACTTTCTAGTCTAGGACCCCCTTCTGGGGCCCCAAATACCCAACTCTGTTATTTGGGGCACCCCCTTCTGGGGTTGCCAGAGATGAACCAGCCGATGGCTGAAAGTCTCTTTAATAAAGAAAAATAAGATAAGTACTTTTTTTGAAACAAATATTTGTTTCAATTTTCACCATAGGTTTTTAATTTTTGCCATCCTTGAGATCTAATTTTTGCCTCAATCCGGAAATGCATGATCCTAATGTTTCAGCGTTCAGCTACTCAGCCACGAAAATAATGAACAAAAATAGCTAATAAACCAAAGTAACGTTTATTTGAACTTTTTTTGTAATAATCCATTTATTTGTCAAGGCTCAAATGCGTTAGCTTTGCGGAGCCGAATATTTTTTACATGATTGTGTGTGAATATCATTTTCTTACAACTAATGTTAGTAGAACGGGGGCCGATTACACGCGGTTTACTCGAGATTAGGGATTACATTGATTCATCATTTGGAGGGAGGATAAGGGAAAGCATTTTGAACTAATTTAAAACTTAAACGTAAAGGATGACTAAAACACAAAACATTAAACACATACATCAACAGCTTTAAGAAAGTCGTAAATAAGCTTCATAAAGTCGATATCACGGCAAGCCAAGAAGTCTCTAATTGGGCTTAAAGGGTTGTTTTCCTCGGACCCTAAGGGATTCACACAGAACGGATCTCGCCTCATGATGCCAGGAGCAGGACCAAACAACATGTCCCCGGTTCTGCATATCAAAGATCCATTCTTCAAGCTCAAGTTCTTCCTCTTGGGTCAAAACTGTAGCTGAACCTGCACGGAACACTGTTTGAGTTTTCTTCGCAAGCCGCGATCGAATTGTCGATCGTGGGATTCCGTAATGTTTGGATGCCTCAAGCAATCTCATCTCCTTGCGCCGAATTTTATCAACCAAAGCCGCAATCTCAGCCTCGGAATATGTGTTCCGGTAATGTTTCGGCCTCTGAGTCTGATGTATGGTGAATAACTGGTTAACAAATTTAGAGTTTATTAACAAAATTTGATAATAATTACCATTTCTACACAGCAGCGGAAAGGTGCAGCTCAACACTTGACTCAAACTTTTTGTTTACAAATAATTTTTGATAGTTCACACAAAGGAGGCGAAAATTAGCACTAGGAAGGTTTTCAATTCGAACAAAGAGATTTCGCCAGGGTCGATAATTAGAATCGTGTGAATTTTGTGTGCTATATTTCGCCACCTTTTATTTTCTAATTTATTTTTAAAATAAATAGTCTTTGCACTAACCGTAACTGAATTGCACTTTACATCCAATATGATTGCCTAAATTGTCATTTTTTTAATGGATTGAAAAATAATGCAATATGGAGTCACTACTTTTTTAGACACAGAGTTTTTCGACAATAATATCAACTACCGTATAATTTTAATATATTGAGATATCAAAAACAATTTTGTGCATCTATTTGCAATGTGGTTAGAGCTATAAAATTTTTGTTAATTAAAAAAATCGGGCATTGTTTTACCTAAAGGAGAAAACTAACACAGTGGTGAAATATAATACTTCTACACTTTTTGTATTGCAATTAAAAATCGATTATTTGCAACTTGTTCTAAGACACCATTTCGGTATAATCAATTGTTTTTTCGATACGTTTCTTTCAAACAAAGTAGTCTTTTTTTAAATATGACGCTTGATTCAAAATCGTCTGAATATCTGTGAAAGATTCATATTCTTTCCCGTTGAAAACATAAACAAAGTTTCATTTAAATCGGAATGGTTCGTGTCAAATTTGAGCTCTTTTAGAAATATTTCGCATGGAACTGCTCAGGAAGCAGACAAACTGACCAAACTGCAGTGGAATAACAAATGGAAATTGCGAATGACCCAACACTGGGAATAACTTTTATTTCACACATTGTACGCGACCGGTCATCAACGCGGTGGCCACTCTCCATCCAAGTGAGATCCATTTTCGTGCGGAACTTTTTGTGGACGCATCCATGGACCCGTCTGTGGTTGTTTCATGAACGCAAAACTAGAAGCTTAATTGATGCCATCAAATGCAAACGTGGCACATTGCCCGGCTATTGAGCAAAACTTGCGCCAACACTATGCTGATGGAATTGAATTTCGTCAGAGTAAATAAATGTTTTACGAATGATTGGATTCACCATGAACCGGACCGGGACTTGATGATGGGAAAAGGAATGCTCAGAAGTTGCTTCATTCACTTAAAAACGAGAATAATTCATCTTACCATCATCATCGTTTCGACAAATCGTCAATTCACGTTCGCAATTTACCACCACATAAATCTTCCCTTATCTTTTCTGCCCAGCGCAAATCTCAGTTTTATTGGATTACTTCTTCAGAAGAACGACCACCATGATCTATCTACGCGTTTGATGTAGGTACCTACGTTTGCAACAATGAACGAGAAATCAGAGAGTACGTAACATTCCCTTTCCAACCCATCGACTCGAGAACGGAGGAATCTCAATGGGCTGGGTACAGTTTTTCTTTTTTTACGACATTTTGAAAGTGGAAAATTTGATGCCAATTAGTCATTAGCCTAATCCCGAGCAAATCTTTTTGCAGTTACTTTTATGGCAACAATGTACTGACGCGTTGATTTACGATCGTCGAAATTGGATGCTGATGGAACTGGTCAGCATTGCGGCTACTATGGAAGGTTGAAACTTGGAGGGAGTTTAAGGTATAATCTCGAAGGACCTTCATCAAAGTATGGTAATTTAGATTTATAAAAATAAATTTGCCCCATTCGTATCCGGAAGAATGCACGGTATGACCAATTGGCGTGAATATTTATTAAGGAACATTATTTATCCACCGGAATGCAAAATGTGAGAACTGATCCTTATATAGTTGAAACTTGGATATGTCCATTAAGGGTAACTAGATCCTAGGAATTCAGAACAAGGGAACCAGTTTGAAAATCATTCAACTCTTTTTAATATTAACAGCATTCAAAAAGTAAGGCTCCATGCAATTCAGAACTATGTTAGAAATGATCCTGAAGACCTGTATAGCGTCGAATCTAACAAAATAGATCTACTTCCCAAGCTTTCAATAAGCCTTCTAAACGTTCTCTTTGAAATGTAAGTATAGGGCTCTTAAGATTTATATTATTCGTCTTGTAAATTACTTGAGCTTTGTGCCTTAGTCTGGACCAACCTGTCACATTATAGAAACCCTCAATTTAAAATTTAGCTTAACTACCACTTTCAGAACAATAGACCTTTACTTGGCTTATCAAACCGGACTGAGAATGAACCCACAACCTTTTGCCCACTGAGTTGATACTGCACACACAAAATATTCTATGCTAAAATTTAAAAAATAAAGCGTCGGTTGAATTAAAAGTTTTCGGTCTTTTTTTTTTTGTAGTAAACTAATAGCTCAAAACTAAGCTAGTTGGCAAGTTGACTAAGCTAGTTCTAAACTAAGCTAGTTGGCAAAACAAAAATAGTCCATTACTTTGAGAAATTCAAACTTTCAAAATGAATTGCACTACTGTAAAATCAAAAGCATGACACTGTTAACATTAAAAGTGGATATTTTTTTTTTTTTATTTTCGAAATAAAATTTTTGCATGAAAGTTAAGCATAGGTAAAATGCCAAGGGTTCGTAAGATTAAAAAAGAAAAAAAATCAATTTAAGAACAACCATTTTCAAAATTATCACATTCGTTTATAATTTTAAATCCGCATCTCCCGAAAAAAAACCTTGTTAAATACACTCGAAAAATACAAAAAGAAAGCCCCGCTAAAAATATTCATCGAAAAATTTATTGAAAAGACCAACGAACTTCAGAGCAGTTCCATTATCTTCAGAAAAGCTGCAAAAACTTTTCAGTGAATTTCGGGGCAGTTCTTAGAACTTCAGGGCTGTTTCATGCATATCAGGAAAATTACCGGATCTTCAGGGATGTGCTGAGAACTTCAGGTAAATTTCGGGAAATTAAGGGCAGTTTCATTAAGGGGTTACGCCTACCTGCAAACTTTAAAAAAAACTTTTTTTTATTGTCCTAATCGAAAGTGTATAAAGTCAAGAATATTTCCTCAAAAGATCATGTTGATCCGATGAAAATTGTGAAAGTTATGCGACGTACAAAAATATTCACTTATAGTGGACTAAACCCAACTTGAAACTTTAAACGCGATTATCTCGGAATCATATTTTCAAAACCGGTGCCAAAAATTTCTCGAAATGTATACATTCGATTCGTCCGATTCGTTTTGATTTCTGTTCAGTACTATTTTGTGCAGTCCACGATCGTTCGGATTTCGTCTATCATTTAATTTTGATTTTTTACAGCCGATCAAAGACAAATTTTAAGGATCAAAAATCAGCACTTCAACTTTGCAAGGCCGCCATTTTGTCAAAAAAATTAAAAAAAAAACCGAACGATCAAGGACTAGTTTAACACATGCTTCACGATTTGGAATGGTTTTTTTTTTTTTATTTCAGATGATTACATCACAAACCGCAGTTGGTACCGCAAAAAGCGTTTTTTAAAACATCGTCCACGGGAAGCAGCCGTGCGAGGTACCAGGACCTCGTTTTTACAGCATCAACTGATAAATGTACCATTTAATGTGTGTTCAATAAACGGCAGAAAACCGATTTTCAATATGTTGCGTCGTTTTCGAAAAAAAAAATCCAAACTTTCGCATTTTTTCGGTCTTGCAGGTAGGTGTTACCCCTTAATTTCCGGTAAATAGGCAATTCCAGGAACATGATCGGTAGAATCGTAAGAGCTTCAGTTAACTTTTGAAAATATTTGATATCTTCAAGGTAGTCCTGTTAGCTATACAAAAAATTTAGGAACTTTCAAAAAGAACTTGGGAATTAAAGAAAAATCATGAGCATACTTCGGGAACATTAGGCAAGTTCCGAAAGCTTTTGGAATTTTATATGAACTTCAGGGAAGCGGCATGAACTTCAAGGCGGTGCCATTAGCTTCAGGAAAACTGCAGGAACTTTTAAGAAGATTTTAGCACTTCAGGGGTATCCAGAGGATTGAAGGAAGTCAAGCGAACTTCAGAAATTTGTTCAAACTTTTCAAGTTCCAAGTACTGTGGAGAAGCTAGGTCTAGACAACTTAAAGGATTTTCAGAGATCTTAAGGGTACTTACAATGATTTTAGGGAAGTTCCGAAAACTTCAGAAAAGTCTTGATCTGTAAGGGTATCTTCCGATAAATTGTTGACAGTTTAATTAACTTTCCAAGGACTATCAAGAGTTTTCAGGAATTTTAGGGAAATCCTGAAAACTTCAAAGAAATTTAAAAAAAAAATATTAATATAATATCAGAAGCTTCCCAGATGTCCAAGAGCTACAGGGAAGAAATTAAGGGATGTTCATAGATTTTTAGGACAGTTCCATTTCTTTCAGGACCACACTAAGAACTTCAAGAGCATTGATGGAACTTCAGGAAAGATCAAAGAAACTCACGGAGTGTACGAAAGCTTTAGCAAAGTTCCGCTGGCTTCAGGAAAATTTAGAAAGCGTTAGGGATTTAGGTAAATAAAGTACAAAAATGCTAAAGGTATCATTTTGTAGAATTTTTATTTAGCTTTAAGGGAAAAATACAACAACGAAATATTCGTCAGCTTTTCGGATCAATTTTCGAACTTTTCACCACTCATCATGTCATACACAGTAGTACCAATAATCAATACGAAACCAACAATTTTAAATTGGCTCACTACTTGACTAGCCTATTGGTCCCAAGCAAGCGATAAACGTACCCCATTCTAGTCGAAATTCTAGTACTACGCAATGTTTGTTTTGATTTGTTATGCAAGTTTGACAGATGAGGGGTTATTGGTTTTTCCTATGTTTCGAGGGGTGAACCTATTAGCTTGGGACCGAAGAGAGTACCATAGCTGAGCCAAAAAGTTGAGCACGTTATTTCGGGACCTTCTAGTCTTAGAGTTACCTCTATGGTAGTACTGTCAACCTCATCTACCATCCTTTTCCACCACTTCTTCAAAACAGATGGTGTTTTGATTGTTTTGCCACATTTCTTCAATTTGAACTTGATAATTGCCTAAAATTTTTCAATGGGACGAAAATCTGGATTGATACTTTTCTCAATAAAATCGACATTATTCTGCTTATGCTTATTACCTCGCGGCTGTAATGGCAGCTGGCTAAGTCAGACCAGAACTTTACGGGATCTTTGTGGGATTGAATTAATGGCAAAATTATGTTCTGGAGACACTCCTCATTGTAAAGTTATCCATTCATAGTCGCTCCAGTGATGAAAACTTTTGTTTTCTTTCCGCAACTGCAGATGCCTTGCCAAATCATCAACTTGCGAGCGAATTTATCTGCAAAGACAAATTTGAATTTATCCGGAGCATCCCGCTTACGTTAAGCAAAGTAAAATGTTGGACCCGGGATTTGTCCAAAGTCCATTTTTACGTAAGTTTCATCGTCCATCAAAATACATCCGTTATACTTGGTCAGAACTTGCTCGTACAGCTTCCTTGCACGGTTTTTGGCAACCAGGTTTTGTTACAGCTTCCTGTTGGGATGTTTGCTGGCATGGTACGCCCGGAAGCCTTCTCGCATACAGATTCGCCGAACTGTACTGTGTGCCACACTGAACCTTTTCGCCAAATCACGACCGAAGATCCCAGAATTCTTTTGGACTGCCCTTGTGACCTTTGCTCGTGTTCCACTTCTACGTTTGTTTTGTAATGCACGATCCAACGTTAGTGTTTCCCGGTAACGTTTAAGCACGGTATTTACAGTCGATTTTGGAAATTGTCGTGACCTGGTCGATGTTTCAAGCATCGACCATTTGTCACTATGACTGTTTCAGCCAAATTGTCCCACGTTGTTCCTAGCGTCCGTCCACTCTAAAATTAGTCAACAGAATGACGAAACAAGCCATGAACGAGCGTGATAAATGCGATGCGATGAATATCATTCCGCACTCTTCCATCCCATAGCGTCATTTTAATCATACGTCCAATCTCCCTCACTTCGCGTCCTGTGCTTTGGTCGTTTCGTAGACGTACTTCGATTATAATGACACGAACCGCATTCGTGTATTCGGAGCTTTCCGAAATCATGTTCGATCACTCTTGCGTGTATTTGTCAGTTTGCTATTTCATGAATGTCGACTTCTAGTGCTCTAAAATAAAGACAAAAAAAAAAAAAAATCTAGTGCTGCCAAATGCATTTTGCTGACATCAAACTAATTAGCGGTAAATTTATGTTTAATTCATTACTACCTTATCATAAATACTACAGAAATGTGAGAGCCTTTGCAATCATTCCTCCTGACCACGTTGGATTTTGCATGTGAGTGTGCAGAATTTTTCACGTCTGTCACGTTCCATCTTCGATAACTTTTGAACAAGTATTTGAATCCTGGAGAAATTTTCACTACTAAATAAATAATCTTTCCGAATCAAAGCACTGTCAATAGTTTCTTGATACGACAACTAGAGGCGCTACAGTAATTAAAAAGTGATTTTCATGACAGTTTCGATAACTTCTAAATATGACGATATATTTAGCTACGAAACTTCAATGCATTTCCATTAATTTCATGAAAATTGCGAGAACTTTTAAAATGTTTCAAAGTCTCCACATAAGTCAAGAAAACTTCAAAGAAGATTAAAGATTGTTAAATAGTTTAATTCAGAAGTATTTCGAGTACTTCGATGATATCAAGGGAATGCCAGGTTAGTCCCATGAACTTCAGAAGAATTTCCGGAACTTTCCAAGGAGTTTAGAGGAAATTTGGGATATTCCAAAAAATTCAGGAATGTTCCGAAAACTTTAGGACTATTGTAGGGTCTGCAAAATATTTATTTAATTTCAATCACTTTTAATGTAATCAAACTCACTCTACAACAATCATCAGATTCACTGATGATTGCGAGAGGGAACTAACTATCACTCTCGTAGCATCCAGCAGATCGAGGTAATAACCTGAAGAGCAACCGAAAGGCATGATACTGGTGATCAATAATTATAAATTCAGTCTCAAATATAATGTGATTCCTGTGCTTCTTCCTCTATCCAGTGCTATTTTTCAAGTGAAGAAAACTTAATTCTTCTAATAGTGAATGACCTGGTGGTGTTTCTATCACCTACCAAACCCGGTGACCTTAGATCGAAGAAGGAACAGGGTCTTCTGGGAAGGTTTATGAATATCAGGAAATAAATGCAACTGGGAAGCATAAAAAAGTCAAGAGAAGTTCGGGTAAAATGTAAAATTTTAAAATTACGGGAATTTCAAGAAAAGTTTCGAGAAAATCATTGAAAACCTTTGAACTTCAATAATAATTTCAGAAAAAATATCAACCATCCCGAAGCTTCCAGAAATTTTAGGGAAGTTCAAACATTTTCAGGGAAATTAATAAATTTCAGGAAAACAGCGAGAACATCACGGAAGTTCAAAGAATTCGCAGTTGCATTAATTTAAGGGAAATCCAGAGTTCCGAAAAATTTTGAGAACGTCACAGAAGTTCAGAAATTTTTAGAGAAGTTGAGGGATTCTTAGGACAGTCCAAATAAGTTCGGGGCAGTATCAAGAGCGTCGGGAGCATTGCAAGAATTTAAAAAAAAAAGTTCCGAGTACTTCAGGGAAAATCAGAAATCTCAGAGCAGTTCTATTTTGAAGTCAATGAAATTAAGAAATTAAAAATAACAAGACTTAAGAACTTCTGGGAAGTTGTTAAAACTTTAGGAACTTCCTGAAAAAAATCGGGAACTTCAGAGAAGATCCATGATCATTAGAAAATTGAGGGAACTTTAGGAAAGTTTAGAGAACTTCGGGAGAGTATAAAGATTTTAAGGGAAATTTGGTGAGTTTCGAAAACTTTGAAAGAACTTCCAGGCAGTTCTAACTCCAGGAATATTGCGGGATCTCTCAAAAGTTCTGAAGACTTTAGAAATGAACTGTGAACATCATAGAAATCCAGAGACTTGCAGGACAGTCCAGAAAACCTCGTAGAAGTCTAGAGAAAATAATGAAAATTTGGAGATTTTGACATGACATTACGTGAACTGATTTTTTGGAATAAATTTTGAAGCTACTGAGATTAAATGAACTTCATAACATTTCTGAGATATTCTGGAACATTTCGGGATCTTTAGGTTTGTTCTGTAAAATATCTGTAAAATTACAGTAGCTCTGTACCGTACTATTAATATTTGGCTGTAGCAAATAATTCTGAGTACTGGTATCTGTTGGAGATTCATATTATGGCATCAATATTTAAATGACGTCTATTGCCTATTCCTCTGTAATGTTGCGAAGAGTTTTGTGTTTGTCGTGTCCCGATACTTATTTGTGAGCAAAGACAGAGAAACAAGCTTGGCAGGATAGGTGAAAGAATTTTTGGGTGATACATAAATTATAACACCCTCTAAGGGTACTTAAATCACGACCTTTCAAATGCAATCCACAACAAAAGAAAATCAACTTGTTTCTTTTTGAGATATGGAAATTTGAAAAGAGCTGTGTTTCTTCAAAAATCAATTTAAAATTTCCAACAGAAACCGAGAGAGAGCAATTTACATGCTTGAGCAAGGACGTTTGCTATCAAAAGTTCCAAAAGTGTCTGGAACGAACTATTCGCGAGAAATCAATGTATAAAACGTTAATTCTCAAAAACTTATTTATTAGAGAGTCACCTTAAGATTCCTTTTAAAACCAGTATAAATCGAGTATCAATAGGTGTAGAAAATAAACATTTTCAAAAAAGTTGCTTTAAATAAACTGTTCTACAACTTTGAAAAACCTTGAAATGGTCTATCTCAAATAATTAAAAAGTTGATATTATGAACTCCCTAACCATGAGGACCACCCAAATTTCTATTAACTAAAAATATTGGGAATTGATTGAACATGCTATCTAACAGTGTGACAATTTATTAGCTAGAGAATGGTCCAAAAAGAGAGTAGGTAGATAGTTCCGCTAGAGTACGGCAGTATGAAAATTGAATAGAAGTTGAAAATGAGCGAAGGGCCATTAATGCGACAGTACTAGTCAAACGGACACTTTTTTATCTAACTCGTACAATGTACGAGGAGATTTGAATTATTTCTTCAAATTTACAGGCAAAAAACCTTCGCATATACTGTCTGCGGCTGTGGAAAAGTTATTTGCGATTTACTAGTTGTAACAAGATGTTTCCGCGGCAGACTCAAATACCGTGCCAGACTAAACGAAACGATACGTCACCTATGTTTTCTGGAACGCCTGTGCCGTGGATATCCTGCACACCGTGATCGGTAACAGAAGAGGGAACATATCTCAACCACGCAGCAGAAACGGAACTCAACTGACAAAAATGAGACTGCCTTTCTGGTACGGACCACTGCACTAAGCTAATGTATTAATCTTTCAGCGTGATGCGTAAATGCGCGTTGAAAAGTTTACCCAGCTAACTCACTCAGGGCGGGTCTAACAATCGCGGGGCCAAACTCAAAAGAATCTTAAACCAAACAACTAACGTCACCAAAAGCTTGATAGAGTTAAAATTAGGTAACTAGGGTTTTCGCAAGATGAAATCAACTTGTATTCATTGGCTTTGCCGTATATCTTTCTAGGTTACACATGTATGGTTTTGAGTTAGAGTATTAGTAGTGTGTTCATATAAAGGTTTCTCGTTAATCTAATATTCTAATCTGATCTTGGTACGCAACCTCAGTTGCTTACTGCTGACGATGGACGACTACTCGGTGAACAATGGTGTTGTAGGTGGTTGCGCTGACGGTCGCTGATGGAGTACGGCCATGTGGCCGATCGACGTAGACGATCACAGCGCAGCCGAACTTGCTTTCGGCCGGAGGACCGATCGACTGGGCGTCCGCTACCTCGCTCGCGAGCTTGCTTTCGGCCGGATGGCCGATCGGTGAATAGTGGCTAGAACGCCCACCGTGCGACTAGAGTGCGTTCGGGCGACTGACCTGTGAGAATGGCCGCAACCTTGCTGTCGAGGTTACGTTCGGACGGGTGGCCGATTTACTGCCTATAGCTAGCGCGCTCAATGCGCGAAAAAATTTTAATTTCAGTTTACGCGCTGCAAGGTGCGTGAAAGAGTTCGGCACAATCGGTGTTGACTCGGGTGTTGATGTTGGCTCGCTTGCAACTTGTTTTTTGTGTTCTCGAATGAAATTGATCGAAAGTGTACCAAAAGTGCTTCTGAACGTGTTTCGCGGTTGGGAGTGGTGAAATTTGTAAATTCGCGGTTTATGTTCAGTGAAAATTCCGTACCACAAGATTGCATCGGGAATGTGCTCCCGGATGTATTGATTTGGTGAGTACGTTCCAGTTGAAGATTGTTCTTATACATATCTCGATTGCATTTTCGAGGGGACGTCCGGAGAGATTTGAGATTTAGGCGTTGTTGCTTTTGCGGGCAGATGAGTTGGTCACCGGTAAGGGCCAGTAAGTGCTGCCAGCAGATTAATCAAGAGGTATTCGAAACAAAATTGATAAGAAATGTCCATTCAAATCGATTTAATACAGTTGAACAAATTTCAAAACTATATACGTGCCAGATTTGGAAATAATATTTTTTGAATCTGGAAGTGTGTTTATGATATCATTATCCATTTGATAAAGATAGAGTGAACATGCGGGGCTTATTGTAAGTAAAAGTGACCTCGGAGTGGTCGTGAATTACCAGGCATTCTGAAATGGGTCACTGGAGCTGCAATAGAGCTAACACCTTCTAACTCCCGGACTAAACCTGCTTTAATTTAAGGGTAATAAAAAGCAGTTTTCTTCCATAATAACACTGCCGGACAGTGGGGGTTAGATTGTACACACACACACACATAGCTAGCGCGCTCACTGCGCGTCTGGAATGTGACCAAATTATCGATCGCAGGAAATGCCCGCCGTTTTACCGTCAAATTGGCTTTCAGCCGGATGGCCGTTCGATGAACGATAGCGTCGGTTGCCGATAACGTGTGCCTTCACACTTCACACTGCACGGAGAATTGGTTTGCAGCGGGCTAGCAGGAGGGCGCCGGTGAAGCTTCACAACCGTAGTCACGTGTTGTTGGGTGAATTTAGGCTCGTAGGACAAGCTGACGACGACGGCTCACCGGAGTGGTTACAAAACGCGGGGTTTGGCCTACCCGGAATAAAAAAATCTTCGTTCGAAGGTTTTGGCCTTCGAACCGAAACGCGAAATTACACAAAGCCAGTAAAATGAAAACCTAAATGTTTACCTCACTACACTTTTTTTACACTAATATATTCGCCTCACTACACAGCAAAAAATAAATTTTAATATCACCTCCAAGAGGATGCACTTCAATTATGTCGAAAATTTCATGTAATTTTTAAGGCCACAACGATAAACAAATGTATTAAAAGTAGCGTAATGTTAGTTCATGCATTGTATTAATGATAATTTTGTCCTTTTGGGCAAATAATATTACACCATATTTTCGTCAATCGTGCATCCATTTTGATGTGATATTAAAATTAATTTTTTGCTGTGTACTTTAAACGTCAATTTGCGAATGATCTACTTTCTTGGCGTGCAAGGTTCCAGTAGTCCTCGGTAGAATAACGCGATATTGCGCCAACATGTGTCGCTTACTGATTGACTAAGTCGGATGATCAATTTGAGAGAATCTGAGAAAAGTTTTTCTGTACTCAAAAGAGCGACGAACGGTTCACGTGGCGTTGGTTCCCGTCTGGGCTAGAAAGCGTTATCTATAGTAACACCTAATTTAGTGGTGACTGAGTTAAAAAGCGTAACTATCTATAGACCTAACCTTTTCAAACCATTCTCTAGCTTATAAATTATCACACTAAAGCTTCAAATTAGATAGCATTTCCAAGCAACTCTGAAAATCATAAACTTCACGTATTTTTTTTTTTTTTTTTTTTTTTTTTTTTTTTTTTTTTTTCTTTATTTTAGAGATTTTTAGCCTGAGGCTAGTTCATCTCTTACTTCACGTATGAAGTAACATAAAACACTTTGAATGTAAAAGTATTGCCAAAAAAATATATGAAATTTTTCCCAAGGCACCATGTACAGGTTTTATTTTAAAACAAAAACTTTTAAAAGTACAAATTGAAACTGGAAGAGACATTTTCAAACCAAAAATTATATTTAATTTTAAATATTTCTTACGAAAATCAATGAGATTTGGAAAACTTTTAGTTTTAAAGTGTATTATTTTCATTTCAACCATTGTCTTTTTTTGTGTGGAGGCGTAATTAATTCAAAATCAGTTTTATTAATAACTTGAATGCTGCCATTAAAAAAGCATCTCTAAATTCAGACATTAAATTTTCAGACAGTTCGATTTAATAAACATCGACTCTGAGTAAGGAAATGAAAATAAAGCCATTTTTCGAAAGAGCAAGCCTGGAACAAAAGGCAAACTTTTCACGAATACATACGATGCCGTCTGTGTCGGCAGTTTCCCAGCTCACGTTGTAACTTTAGCATTCAATTATAGCACAGTAAGTTACGTTTGCGCTTTTCATTGCGGATGCATTGTTGTGCAATTTACTTTGAATAACCATTATTAGAGAACAGCAAAACACGATGGCAATAAATTTGCCCTTTGAAAGGTAACGCATTTCCACGACGCAACCCGCCATTTGAAGTTTGCTTTGTGTACTTTCCGGCGCTCTCTCGAGGTGCCAACATCACCACTCCATTGTGTTCAACAGCTCGGAGCTAACTTCTTGGATCTAAAAGATGCAGCAATATGCTATTCAGCACATTTCACACTACTTTTGTGAGACTTCTTTGTTTAAAAGAACAGGAGAAATTCTTCTCCAGGTAAGCAATTGCGATAGCCGCAATAGAGAAGCAACGGAACTGAACGCGATGAGTATGGCATTTTAAAAAGTGGTTATAACCAACCGCTTTATAAGTCCCTTGCAGAGAGCTTTGACGAAGACCGTCCCGCAAGGAAAAAGAAAAGAAGTTGTGCATTCACCAAATACTCATTCACTTTATATGCTTCGAGTTTTCCGCTTTCCGCAGCTGGCTCACTGTGTATGGACCAAACCACGCGTAGGAAGAACAATCCCTTTCTTTCGCTGGTTGCCTCTGATTTTACCTTTTGCCCGGGGAAACGTGGTCGAGTCAAAGCGAAAGCCACCTCCAATAAATCAATAGGATTCTTTCGGCGAAGTTTTCGACTGCTGGTGCGTTTTTGGGATTCAATAGCCTGCCTGTGTAGGACCCATACCGAAGGAGGTGTGGGGCGGTCTCGTTCCGGTTGAAAGAAAACCTAGAAAGATTCCACATTTATTTCACCTCGCCGCTTTGAATGCAGCCAACGTAGAAAAAGATTTTCGCCAAAGCTCTCACCCTTTTATTCTATAAATAAAAAAGAGAATAATATCAGCATGAATGCTTCGAGTTTATGGTGAATCGATGCTGCTGATGGGTGCTTTGAAATATTCGCTCTTTACTCAATTGACCTTTTTATGATTCGATCGGAGTGCGTGTCGGGATGAGATGTTCAAGAAGATCAGAAAAAGGTTAAATTGCTCGTAAAAGATGCATTTTAGCTCGTTTTACGAGAAGGTAACCTTTCACGGATTCGACATTAGCCTCGTGCTGGTAATTAAATATCCTTTAATGTGCCACGGAAATCATCAGCGATGGCTTTATTGGGGCAGAGTCAAACGAAATGTTGCGACCGTGTTTTCAACTGAAGAGCGGTCCTTCTTGGAAGAAAGAGGTTTGTTTTTTGTATTGGGTTGATTTAAGTTACATAAAAATGTACTTGATGTTTAAAAAAATATGATTAAGGAACTGCTACTGGTTTATAAATTAAGAAATTGTCTTTTTCGAAAAATTTTAATAAATTACAAACTTTACATTTTTCCTATCAATCAAAATGTAAATCTCCTATAACCTCGAGACGACCGGGAGTTTTCGGTTCAATTCCTGTAACATTGGATTTAAGATTAATTATTGTTACTCTGATTTGTACTCATTAGCTGGGGAAACTTTAACCTACTTGAAGGTTTTCAGACCAAGTAGCAAACAATAATTGAATTTCATACTCGATCTTCTCCGATTTGTATGACACTTTGCATAAATGTTTTTTTTTATGGTCAATCATTACCATTCGAGCAAAAATTCGGTCATTTTGAATCTCACGTAATCAGAATGATTCGACAAATCCTAACTCGAAAACTTCACTTCCAATCGAAATGACGTCTGAAGTAAGTTGTTGGAAAAAGTAATCGCTTTTCAGGAAAAATATACACGGTAAAAATGTCAAGTAACTTTGGGGTAAAATTAAAAACAGTAGAAGAGTCATTGCATAGGGGCCATGAACGAAAATTTGATTGATTATTTTTATTGTTCAAAAATCTGTACTTTAGCTCTATGATTTTTAAAATCCCTCAAATGGATTGATGCAGTGTTAGAAAGGGTCCAGAATGCTTTGGCATTAATGCTGCCGACCAGGCAATCTCTCCGTTGCTTGGATCTGTAATCAAGATAAGTTTATTACTTTCTTATTACTATTAAGATAATTGTTTCAAAAAGCTAAATAGAAAATGGAATGGATATCAACAGTAAGAGCAGAACCGTTAAGGAAGGCCTGTTATTTCAGGGTTTGTAAAGGTAGGGCTTTCTTCAGAAATCTAGACGGGTGTACAATTTTATGCGAAATTTCGTTATTGATCGTGAATATCTCGTGATCAAATTATTTTAGCTTGAAATCTCTTCAATCAATCCTCGGTACATCCTTTATCTTCCGAATGATTTAGAATTTTTTTTACTAAATATTCCTTTTGAATATTCCATGCGTGTTGTGAACTTTATAATTGCGCAAATGTAAGGAAAGCGGATTGCCGACTTCTATGCACTTAAAGGGTGTATTCAATAAAAATGGAACACACATATTTACTCATCAAAATTAAACCGATTATCGGATTTTCTTCAAATTTTCAGGAAATTAAAAACTACTTCTGAGCTATGACGAACAAAATTTGTTTTATTCAATTTTGTCTCCCATTCCGAATGGCCGCAACTTCCTTTTCACTCCATTCATCAAATTATGTACAACCGATTTTCCCAGTGTGTTTGTTGTTTCAACCTAAATTTTCTTTAACTCCAGCTCTGTTTTAATAATTTTGGGATGTTTGCGAAGTTCTGTCTTCACAATTGCGCAGAATTTTTCAATCGGGTGAAGCTCCAGTGAAATTGGTGGGTTCATATCTTTTGGCACAAAATTGACTCCATTGGCTCGGTACCACTCCAACACATTTCAAGCGTACACTCTTCAGTGTAAATCGCATCGTTGATTGTCCCGGAAGCGATGAAAGGAGCGCAAATTTCTTCTTTCGAACATTCTCC
Organism: Ochlerotatus camptorhynchus; assembly: GCF_037179485.1. Classification (NCBI taxonomy): domain Eukaryota; kingdom Metazoa; phylum Arthropoda; class Insecta; order Diptera; family Culicidae; genus Ochlerotatus; species Ochlerotatus camptorhynchus. The sequence goes on along the minus strand of NW_027040766.1, from coordinate 194,981 downwards.
GGAAAAGCAAACTTAGACTTGGCAACGAAATATTCTTGCCCAGGAAGTTGACGGAAGTCGGCCTTGATGTATGTTTCGTCATCCATAACGATGCAGGGGTTGACGAACCTTACCACGATAGGTTTTCGCAATGATGTTTGGCTTTTCATTCTGGTTTGAGGCTTTTTGCACCTTGTTAACGTGGTACCCAGCACGCTTCTCTGCACAAAACCGACTGACACCTTGGACTTTTTAGCGACATCTCGAATTGACATGTTTGGACGGTTCTTAAACTGTTGCACCACTTTCCTGGCCATTTTACTGTCCATTGGACCACTTTTACGATCACTACCTTCCTTCTTTCGGGCACTCAGACGCTCCTTGAAAATTCTTATCACACGAGACACAGTTGTTTTTTTTTGTAATTCCAAGCTTTTTAGTGATCCATTAGTGGGAAGCCTCTGGATTTTGCACCTATTAACTAAGTGCGCAAAATTGTTTTCACGCACCATTCCTTGTTTCAACGGCATGCCTACTGTATGAATAATTTTGAAACTTGACAGATGTAAACAATACACTATGAATAAGATTTACTCAAATTTTCAGGTGCGAGCTTTTCTATGAAAAATTTGCTAGCATGTTTGAAAATCGTATGCCAACTATGGAGGAGATAGTTGTAGCTGTTGATCTGGTACCAAGAGACGCGGAGGATCTTGATGTATTCACAGCGACGGTTGAATCAGCTTTACAGAAGCTCAAGCAGTCGTATCAACCTGGCCCGGATGGCATTCCTTCAACCAATTTTCAACCAATCATTGCAGCAACAATGGCTTCCTTCTGCTTGGAAGAACTCCCATATGCTTACAGTGCACAAGAAAGACGATAAGTCCGATATTTCTAGCTACCGTGGGATAACTTCCTTGTCAGCTGGATCTAAGTGCCTTGAATTAATCATCAATGAAGTACTGTTCAGCTCTTGCAGGAACTACATCAGTGTCCCTCAACACGGATTCTACCCCAAACGATCCGTGGACAGCAATGTGTGAATTTACGTCTTTTTGTATCGGCACAATGGACGATGGAGCTCAGGTTGATGCTGTATACACCGACATAAAGGCTGCTTTTGACAACGTGAACCACGATATTCTTCTTGCCAAGCTACTTCGACTAGGCGTTTCCATCAGAGTATGTAATTGGCTTCGTTAGTACTTAAAATTGGATCAAGAGTGTCTGCTTCGTTTACTCCGTCCTCTGGTGTGCCTCAAGGTAGCAACCTTGGTCCATTGTTATTCGTATTATTTTTCAATGACATGACGATCCTTGTAGCAAATGGGGACTGCTCATTTATGCGAATGATTTGAAAGTTTATCTCGTAGTACGAAATGAAGCCGATTGTAGGCAATTTCAAGAGTTACTGGATCGATTCGCTTATTGGTGCAACTCCAGCTTCCTCAAAGTGAGTGTATCTAAGTGTTGCATCATCTAATATCGGACCCCCATGTTTGTCTTTTTCATCAGTATGTCGCTTAGATCGAGATCAAGAACACATTGCTCTCCAAACCTTGTGTTCTTAATCCCTACCCTGCCATCCATTTGTTACAATTTGTTACCCCTAAGCTCGAGATAGCCGCGAGTAATCAGCCCCCTGCCCCGTAACGTGGTTAGATCACCTTCTCGTGGTACGTTACGGGATGTAAGATCTACCACCGATTCCTAGTCCTGACTACTTCAGTAATCCAAGGAACACATCTTAGTCCTTGTTACTTTTTATGCCTTGTTGATAGTGACAAGACTCGGCTTTGTCTACCGAGGATGATCTTGAAACAAGGCAAAAAAATGAGTTAGTTGTCTTCATCTATGTGATTCCTAATCTGTTGTTCCCTAGTTTGAAGTGGTTAAGACTAGGGTTCTGATGCATGGTCATTATCGGTGTCATACCTTAATTTTGTTGCTTAGGAATCCAATTTAGACTGACAGAGTGTTTCAACACTCCGAAGGGTATAAATAGCGGGACCTTTCAATTAGAGTCGGATCCTTGCGATAAATGCAAGAGTGGCAACTGTAAAAAAAATCGAATACTTCATCATTTCTCAATAGTTATGGAGTAATACGACATGCACTAAACTAAGGACACGGGATATACTACAATAGATCAATTTACTGGTCGCAGTAGTGTTAGGTCCCGAACAGAGGGAAAAAAATCAGCCCCGCTTTACTAACGTTAGTTTTAAATAATTTTGTTATCTTAACAATGAATATCGGTTCTGCAAAGCTACAGAAAATGAGCCTGGAAAAATAAACGCATTATTAAAACAAAAATCTCATATCGGTGGCGCAAAAAGCCTATTCTGTACAACTGTAAGGCGTAACTTTTCTCAACGAACGAACAAAGCCTTACAGTGCTCAGTCCCCGAAATACCGGAAATAGTCAGATAATTTTCAAACCTGCAAACGACTTATGCGCCACTCCTTACCGGAGGTCGAAAGCGAAAATTATTTCAGGGAACTCCCAATCTGGAACGGCGAGTCAATTGAAACGTCACTCAAATCACTCAAAGTCAATTACGAGAAGCTTTACTTTTAATTATAAACGAACGCAAACTACTCTCATGGAAGCGCACAACCAAAGTGTTCATTCAGAACATTTATTCGAAACGCGATTTCAAAACGTTTGAATTCAATTTAATGGATCATTAGAAATTCTAACCCGGGGTTTTTTGGAACGAGTCTAATCTAATCAATGAGCTGAAAGATATCCTACGCAGTGATCCCTGACCTGTTTTCATAACCCTTTACCATTTATCGGCAATGCTGGTGCTGTCGAAGTGGCTCCTCTACGACGAGACGCACTCTACTTCTGCTACGGATGGTTGTCCAGGCTAAGCGAGGACCCTCGCGTGCGTAACGCCTGATGACTTGTTTTTTCTCTTGACGACGAGAGGTTAGAATCTGCCGGTGGTTTGGTACTAGGATTTTCCAAGGTGCGGTGGGTTGTCGGTCCCGAGGACCACGTGTAGTTTTCAGGGGTATAGCCTACCACCTGCTTTGTCCGCGACCGCTATTAGTTTAATCGCTCTCGAAATAGGGGATTCTCAATCCCAACCAAACCCCCACGGTAATGGGGGACCTGGTTCTAAACTCTATCAATAACTAGTTCACTTATTGTTTTAGGTTTAGCACACGCAATTCACTAAAGTAAATTTGTTCTAGGCTTTTCCAAAAATTCACCACTAAACCAAATCAAACTTCTTTCACGATTTCACAAATTATCCCGCTTTTTAAAAATCGAACCGAACAATCTAAACACTCCAACAGAAGTGATTTGCAAGTGTTCTGGGTTAATCCAATCAATGAGACCTTGGATTAACCAATCAAAAATATTTGCGTCGTTTAAATCAAACGTAATAGCGTTTGAGTGGGGCAAATTATTTTTTTTTTGCGTCGTGAGAAAATTAAATAAAAACTTTTATCTCGCTCACCTACATACTAGATGAACAATTCGAGCAGTTTGGAATGGTATTAAGCCGTTTGCAGTCCAAGAAGTATAATTAAAGGCAAAATGTTTATTAAATTCTATCGGGTTGTAATCGTTACACAACTACACGATCGATGGACAGGAACTTGAGTGCGTGGATAAAGTGAAGAATCTTGACTTGGCTGGATCACCAACCCACGTTTGAGATGTTTTATTCAGCTGTTGTTGACAGAGCCAACCGTCAACTAGGATTTAATTTAGAAATCGCCAATGATCCAATTTGCTTGCGTGCTCTTTATTGCTCTCGAGTTAGATCAACACTAGAATTTGCATCGGTTGTTTGGTCACCGTATGAAGCTGTGTGGATCTCCAGGATCGAATCTGTGCAAGGTAAATTTGTCCGGGCTGCACTACGAATTCAACATTGTCGTGACTAAGTAAACCTACTGTCTTATGTAGGGTTGCCATATGGTATCCTAAAGGAGGACATGTCCTCCTTTTTCAATAATTTTTTTACATCCTCCTTTTGCCCAAAAATGTCCTCCTTTTTAATCCTTACAATTCTTCCAGTAACATATTAATAAAATTGTTTTCAAAGAGCGTTATTTGCCGAGGGGGGCGACAAATCTAAATCTCAATTCTAGATGCTCAAAAAATCTCACACCAGCGAATCAATCTTCGAAAAATCATCTTTCATTTCTCGCATCTACTTGCATCGTGGTTCATCTTTTTGCAGGAAATCTTCAAAATCGACATAAATCTTCCTTCTATCTACTCAGCGTGCGTGCAGCTAGCCACAGCAAAACACAATCTTTTCTGCATCGTAGATAGAGTCGTTTATTTGTTTAATTATGTCGCAACCTCATCTAATCTAGCAAACGCCATTCAAAGGTGGAACTAGGAGTATACTACAGCTGTCAACCTCCTTACATTTAGCCTGCGGTCCATTTGATGAATTTACACTTAAATTTGACAGTTGGTATTTTTAAATAAACCTGCTATTCTATCAGACTTACTTCAGACAGACCAGGAATCAATTTTGACAAACAATTTCTCGAAAATTGGACGATCAACAACAAAGGAATTTTCGAACATTTTAATTTATTTTCGAAGTTTCAGTGAAAATTCATCAAGTGGAACACAATTTTTCTGATTTTTTGCTTAAAATTGACATTTCGCAAATAAATTATAATGTTCGAAAATCTCTCTGTCTATCCATCTGTCAAATTTAAGTTGAAATCCACCGAATGGAACAAATCGACGTAACTGATTTTGTAAACAATCACTTCAATCGACTGTTTGTTGCAACTGCTAGCTCACTCAAAGAAACTAACAACACGAGCTAGTAGGGGAAAGATTCCCCTACCTGATGATGGTGTTTGTTTGCGTTGGTTAGTAAGCAGATAAGACAAATCGAGATTGTTTACAATAGCAGATACGTCGATACTGGGAGTGAAGAGGCACGCGAAGCGAGAAACCGAATGTTATAAATAATATCAGTAATAGGAAGTCTTGTGTATAGAACGCTAAGCGCACCTAAGCAGCGGCCTTAGAGTCCTATGCTGAATCAATGGTAAAATTAACAGCTTGCTTAGATGTTCCATGTTGGTTTCAATCAGCGATGACATGTATCCTGATTTTTGAACATGATAAAATCAGCTAGACTAGATCATTTCCAAGAATCAAAAATTGATTATAAAGGCTAGTTTTATGCATTTTTCAGAAGTATAACGAGAAGATGAATTGAATTAACGACTACAAGCTATGAACAATATCAATTGAACCTTTGCAAATCATGAATTTTGTGATAGCGCACATATTGTTAAAACGTTTGATAAAAACTCATTGTCCTCCATTAATGTTAAAAAAAGGAATCATTGTCCTCCTTAAGCTCCAAACTTCAAATGAAATGTCCTCCTTTTCATGTTTTTGATATGGTAACCCTAGTCTCATGAGCATCGTTGTGCATTGCTGAGTATCGAACCACTGGCAAATCGTCGAAAGAGGGATCAAGCTGTATTTGGACACATAACATTGTGGAGTTCCGACTGTGCCTCCAATCGAGAATCACCCAGGACGCGGACACGAAGCTGCTGCACGCCTTGTCTCTGCAATGGTCTACGATGGAAAAAAAGGACAAGTGCCGTACTTGCTTGTTGATGTCTTGCTCCGCCGCGTGAGGATGAATGTGTTCATCCATCTGACACATCACCGAGGGGTTCGACCATGTATATTACGAATGGTAATACATTACTTCATTCATACACCACACAAACAAATGTGGAACTTCATGCAAAATAGCTGACTAAAAGTTGACCCCTTTTTTGTGTTGCCTCAGTGGTATAGCTGGTATAGTTGACCATCGATCTGTCAAAACAAAATTATCATGATATCGACACTGAGCGTTCACAAAGACCAATGTCGAAAACTTAAACAATGGCTTCTTCCGTAAATTTCTCGTCGCTCAAAGTCAATCCATGTAAGCCACCAATTATATCGGATATGAAGACTCTCCCTCTACATAATCATCGTGGTGGTTTACTTGAGCGGTATTCCATTCTCGAGAAATTCGCGGAAAAAGTCATTGTTTACGTTTGCAACATTGACTCTTATGAAATGCTATGGTTGCATACTCAGTAAGCATTGACGTTGACGACGACTCTGCAACTCTTTACTCCTATTGTAAAATCCCAAAAGCATTCTATGCATGATATCTAGCGAACTTTGTCTTGTCTCTTCACTCCACCATGGTATCAGTGAGGCACCGTCTCTTCACGCAAAACTTGACAGGATCTTATGAAATTTTCATAGGTGTTAAAGGGTAAGGAAATTTCCACCATGTTTCATGCACAGACAGACGTTTGCTGAGGGGGATTTACTATAGGAGTGAAGAGTAGCCGAAAAGGCCATTTGCAAGTTTCAAGGTAATGCGGCTATTCTTTATTCGACTAGCTATACAGGGGGCTTATCAAAGGATTTTTAACTAGTATTTTCAAATCTGTCAGAAGCGTAATATTGTTCACTGTGCTTTTAATAAGTCTACTTATGCATGTTATGATTTCAGCACGAACTATTCTGTTGATGGTCATGATGATATTAACGTTTACCTTTCATAAAAACTTGATTCTTTCTAAATAAGCTAGAAATAAAACTAGGGTAAGTGTGCCAGTTTTAGGCCCCATTGGTCCTCGAATTGGCTCTATCTTAAATTCCCCCTTATTACATTATTTTCAATTTATTTCGATACAATGTTCGAACATATCTTTTTCATAAATCTACGCAAATAAAACCATTAAATTTTATTTCAAATTTGATTTAAGCCCTGGGTTCAAAAACTATACCATTAGTGGCAGAACTGGTACACTTACCCTACGTAAAATAGATCTAAACAATTAATTTAGTTTGTAAATAGTGCTTACGTTGAAAAAATAGCTGTTCCTGGTAACTTTGAGTCAGCTAGCTGGGAGTCCCAGCCTGGGACCTTAGCCATAGTGGTCGAAAAAAGTTAGGATCATGTTTAGCCCCTCCTTTGCCTTTTAGATCAATCTTTCCACGTTTTTGAGTAAAAAGTAATTGGAGTAGATCTTTGTGTTGGGATTTGAGCAGAAAATTTCAATTGGCCGCAGTTGAGAAACATATGGAGGGTTGAATCATTGGGTATTACAGGTATCGAAGCATTTGATTTGATTAATCGTCCTGCTTGCGAAATTATTGCGAATGGAACGATGGTCACCTAAAAAACTGCATATTTTCCGCCTTAACTGGACCACTTGTTGCCCTTTATTATTCAAAAATGGGTTTACTTTTTTTGAGTTGTGACCATATTGCATGAAAAATCAACATCAACATCAACAACTAAATTGCATATTTGTATGGGCAACATAAGCAAAGCACACCATGTTCCTTTTATGGTATTTAATGTTTGGCTTTTTTGAAAAAGTAGCAAAGGTATATGTTCACGCCGAACGTGAACCACATTTGGACCCCCATGGTCACCCCCGTGTCTAAAGTGCAGAAAAGATTATCGTTCTTACTCTCCAATTCGGATACATGCAGCACACAGCTGATCGACGTCCATATGATGAGAAACAATAGTTTCATCGTCTGGGACATTTCCACGCTTCTCACAAGCAGATCAAATCGGCCGTATATACAGGGTAGAACGTACTGTGCTTTCTATACCCCACTTCCACCGCAATAGCAGCAGCAGCAGCAGTTCGATAGTTGACTGCCGAACCAAACGATCCATCGTCTACACAGACGGACTGTGAGTAGACTGCGCGCGTTCACTCGCCTCGTTGGCACCCCTTGCCCACAGATCGGGAATGGGCTATTTTTGTATAGTGAAGTTTGTTGTGTATTTTCGTATTAATGACTGAGTTTCGGCCAGTCTATCCCGGCGTCAACTGTATATCTATCTATAACTTTCAATATTCCACGAATCTCAAAATGGGTTTATGTGGAACGAATAAAATAAAAATATCAAAAAATTAAAAATTTCTACTTGTGACAGTATTGCATGAAACTGACGATTTAAGTACCAAGCAATGAAATTATCAGACAGCACTCCTATGTATGCGTTTGGATTAGCATTGTAAGTCCCTCCTATTTGGTGAATTACGCTATGAAACGGCTTGCTAACTCGCTACAAACCTGACGATAATACCAGTAGCATCGAAAACCCCGAAAGTATCCTTCTTCAGTTCTCATTAAATTTTGTTCCGATTAAATGGCAATCATATATTTTCTTGTTCCAAATCATATGTTTAAGCTTTTGGTTCTGCACTGCTCAAATACATACGCTACACCAAAAACTAATTATGTATTGTGCATACTACTTAGAATCAAAACGACATTTCTCGTTGGCCTCAGTGGAGTTCCTATGTAACTAATGTTAATTTTAACGTCGGACGTCGCGTGTCCGGTTTGGTGGGCGCGCGACAACAAGATGAATTTAAAACATTAAATTTATTTACTGTACACCATTTCCGAATTCACCCTATTCAGATCAAACTTCTGAAATGTGTGAGTTTGACAGATCCACCAGCACCTCATTGTTGGGGTACAATGGCAATATACTGGAGTTGTCAAGTTGCCTCCAAGTTGATATGAGCCTTCCGGAATACCAGTATGTGTCGTAAAGATGACCTCCCTGCCAGGTAACAAAAATGCATTCCAAATAAAGCATGACAAAACATCCCAAGAAAAGGTGAAACCTCATCCAAAAAAATTGCCCAACTCAATCAACCACACCATCAGCCAATGCCCATTTGACGAATGTGGGGATGCAACCGAAAACCTTCTTTCAACTCTTTCACTAGAACCACGCGCTTCTACACATGATACACCGAATTCCTTCTTACTAAACACGACCGCATGAGTGGCAAATAAATAAAATCTACCCATGCTCAAACAGCTCGGCTGCCCTCCTGTATCCTTTTACAGTTCAATGAGCTGAATTTGATTCCCAAACTTGCCCTTCCACAGCACTGCTCCTGACCCGGTCAACTGAACCCGCCGCATGTGGTCAGCAAAACAGCAAACATTTGGTAGATTTATGGGAAGGTTGATAGCGAACCACCAGAGCGCGTAGTTCGGAGGATTCTGTTTGAATTCCGGAGAAAAGGGTACCATCACCGTCATAAATATTTATTATGTTCTTCCTTATTTTTTCCACTTTGTCAGTGCCGGCCAAAACTAAAATGTGCGATTTCTTTCGGAATTGCTGATATACCGGGCGGGGGTCACACACACGTAGTGTCCAATCGTGTGGGTCGATAAAATTCTACGACCGAGGGGAGTCGAATTTAAAATTGTAATTACTGGACGTGCAACTACGGTATTAAAATTTTATTCGAATAGTTTTTCACCCTACCAGGACAACTTGGGTGAGTACTATCCCGTAGCTGAACGACCCACAATGACAGCAACCCGAATGTAATGCGATGATGTTGCTCTGTATTGCAACGCCTCGGGCTCTTAGTGTAACTCGTTACACCCCAAAAACAGCAAGCAAACAAGCAAAAGTGGTAAACTCGAAGAGTTTTACAAATTCTCCACAAATTTTCCTTCCCCTATAAGCTCTGCCGTGCAGTGTGGTTCAATTCGCTTAAAAGTTTCTTTATTGTTATGTACACTTCTTTCGTTTCGGAAAACTTAAGACTGCGATACGGGCTCAATGAAAAAAAAAATAAAAGTTTATTGACTCGACGATGCGACTTCGCTGCTTACACGACCCGAGGGCTACCACATGTAGTATGTGTGCATCCATGGTAGAATATCAGTAAAGGTAGAATCCAGCAAACGAAACAACTTCAGTATGTCAAAGTTTCTAAGATTGAAAGAGTTTTGCCCGAAAACCGAAAGATGCAGGAAGTCAAAGTGGGACCACTAAACAACCCGGAGAACAACTCCGCTGAAAATAAGACCAAAATGCTTTTGCTGACTGCTGCTGTTGTGCCTGGTATCTAAAGCAGAAAATAAACTTGTCCGTTTCGCCGGAACAAAGGTACGAAAGCCAAAAGCTTTCCACTTTTACAAAACTGCACTCACCTCAAAGCGGTCGGTGGTTTTCATTTTTTCTATGTATGTCTGTATGTATGTGAAATGTACGACGTTGGTGGTTAGATACTCGGGGGAGGAATGACTTCTTTTCTCGCAGATTTTCCCGAAGTTAGAAGGATCCTGTCACCGTGAAAATCGTGGAGTTAGTTTTAGTTAGAGTTTAACACGGCACAATCGTTGATGATAACGACGAGTGAAAACCGTAAGCAAATGTGTACCTAAAGGGGAACAAGAAAAATGCTTTGAAATAAACAACAGATTAATCACATCTGCAATAAAGAGGCTGCCTTGAGTTGCAAACGAAAGAAACCCGAAAGATGACAAATCTGACAAAGTATACCTCGTTCTCTGTTCGAAAAGAATAAGACTTCAAGACCCTTGGACTGGAGCAGATTTTCGGGATACAGTCACTTTGAAGAACTATTAAGAGAATTTTAGATTTTTTTTTTCAAAACTAATTTGAGCAGATTATAGAATGAATTCTAAAAACGACACCAAGGTATTTAAGAGAACATTTTCTAGGGAGCTTTAGGAAAATCTCTATAGAGTTTTTACCAGAACTTCCAAGCGGGAAGAGGATTCCAGGATTCGTGAAAAATACCAAGGGAAGCGAATAAGAGGAAGATAGATAGGAGTAAAATTTTAAGACAATTTTCGAAGGAGAATTTCCCTGCCCGATGGTGTTGGCATGGAAGGGGGATTTCAAGCTTATGAAAGTTAATAGACCCTTTTGAATTGATGGTCGAGAATCAGAGGTGCATTGAATAAGAATTAAAAAAATAACTACAGTGAATTTTAAGAAATAGTTACAAATTTGAAGAGAATCTAAAGACGAATTTTAAGAATTTTTGGAGTGTTCTGCGGAGAATTTCTAAAATGTGATAATTACATTTTCAAGGGACTTTGTTTTAGAAGAATTCAGAAAAGAACTCTCAATCAAATAAAATCCTTTATAGTTTTGAGCGACGACTTCGAAAGTGTCGCAGAACCAAATTCAATATCCAACAAAGGTGCTGTTGTCTTAGAAATGACCTATTAAACTGAGGGGGGCGACTCTATCTACGATGTAGGAAAAATGTGATTTGCTGTGGTTAGCTGCTGATTTCCTGCAAAAAGATGATGCGCGATGCAAGTAGATGCGAGAAATGAGAATTGATTCGCTAGTGAAAGATTTGTTGAGCATCTAGAATTGAGATTTAGATGTGTCGCACCACTGAATCTCAATTTTGGGTGGTCGGAAAATCTTTTCCTCTGCTCGGGACCTAACACCAAACTGCAACCAGTGATTTGATCTATTTTTGTATATCCCGTGTCTTTAGTTTAGTGCATGTCTTATTACTGCATCACTATTGAGAAATGATGAAGTATTAGATTTTTTACAGTTGTCATTCTTGCATTTATCGCATAGATCCGACTCTAATTGAAAGGTGCCATTATTTATACCTGTTAAATACTCAATTTCTCATGGGGTAGATTCATTGCACTTACCTCAACAGCACAGACGAAGACCTACCTAGTGATCGAGCCACCAAGAGTTATGCTCTTCACAGCCACCAGCGTAGGGATCGAAGAGTCACCATTGGCTGTACACACTACAGCCACCAGCGAAGGGATGCCTCTCTCGAACGAAGGACCACGACACAATTCGTGATCGAGCCACCAACAGCTGTGAACTTCACAGCCACCAGTACAGTAGTTGGATGATGAGCTACTGACAGCTGTGCACACCACAGCGACCAGCGAAGGAACGATGCACCGTTGTCTGTGCACACCACAGCGGACAGCGTAGGAACGATGGGTCACCGATAGCACTTCACGCTTCAGCCACACTGAGCTGCCAACAGCAGTAACCACTACAAACCTCTATCCACGGCAAAACTGCCGAACACAAGGCTCCTATGAACAGGGAAACAGTAAAGATCAACTCTTTTATAAGTGTCCAAAAGGTGGAACAACCAGTGGATGAACGAACAGGAACTGGACACCAACACACACCAACCAGTCACTCGCTGACCAGAAGCTAAACACCGGTCACTCCGATGCTCGGGAAATCTCCGTTCTCGGACGAAAACAATGAGACACTGTTCTAGTTATTTGATTATTCTAATGTGATGATTATATTTAGCGCTAGGTTTAATATGGGCTAGTTTTCGTTTGAATTTAAAAAATTGATAACCTACCTACTAGAGCACAGGAACCTACCTAACAACTTAAACTAGGTTGCCAAATAACGAATGTGCGTGGAAGTCTTTCGCTCCTCGAGTGTTTGAAGACCGGCCAGGTGGTGAATCTCAGAATTACGAGTTCGCGGTGGACTATTAAGGATCATTCTGAGGATCTTGTTTTGGATCCTCTGAAGCTTTAGGTGGTGGCACTTAGCACAACTCTCCCAGATTTGCATACCATCCTCAATAGCCGGCAGAATGATCTGCTTGTGGACAGCAAGCTTGTTTTTGAGGGACTGGGTGGACTTCCAGTTTATCAGAGGGTAGAGCGACCTGATCAAGATGTTACACTTGGTGGATGTCTTGTCCACATGGGATTGGAATAGCAATTTGCTATCGCGGGTGAGACCAAGGTAGACTACTTCACTCGACCATTCAATGGGAGTGCTATCAAGATGGATCTTGACGTTAGCAGGCGGAACAAGCCGAGGTGAATACGAATGTGGAAACAGAATTGTTTGTGTTTTAGCTGCATTGATACAAATCTTCCAGCTCTTAAAATAGTCAGACAGAACATCCAGGCCTGATTGTAGTTTACTCGCCAGAGCACGGATCACTCGACCTTTATAGATGATGGAGGTGTCATCTGCGAACATAGACAGAATACCACCACCCGACAGGGGAGGAACGTCTGACGTGAAAATGTTGAATAGGATAGGCCCAAGCAGGCTACCCTGAGGGACCCCTGCATCAACGTTGAACGTATCAGAGGAGACATTGTTCAAGTAGACCTGGAATGAGCTGCCCGACAAGTAGTTTTTGATGATCTTCACGAGGTTGATCGGAAAGTTGTATCGATGCAGCTTGTACACTAGGCCATCATGCCAGACATTGTCGAACGCCTTCTCGACGTCCAACAATGCCATGGCAGATGTATGGGAAACGGACTTATTCCGCTTGATGATGTTAGTAACCCGTGCGAGTTGGTGGATAGTAGAGTGGCCTTTCATAAACCCGAATTACCGTTTAAAAAAGATGTTATTATCATTTTAAAAAACCAGCAGACGGCTGAGTATCAACTTTTCGAATAGCTTCGAGATGGAGAACAAGAGGCTGATGGGGTGATAGCTTTTGGTACTGGTAGGATCTTTTCCAGGCTTGTGAATTGGAATCACTTTGGCTAAATTCCAGCATACATGGGAAGTAGCCAAGCTCCAAACATTTGTTGAAGATAAGGGTAAGATGGTTGAAGAAGTCAATACTCAAGTTTTTCAACTCGAGGTTGACTACACCATTAGACTGATGCAAAATTTGACTTTTTCGCTCAACAGTACTTAAATGGTTTCAAATCGGGTCTTGATTAGCCTCCCAAAGTTACAACTCATTTGGTTAGAAACAGACTTCGCACAAGCCATTTGAAGTTTACATGTAAATTACTATGGGAAATCTCAACTTTTTGTTCATTGCCTTCTAGTCTTTTTCCATATTGAGCTGCGAGACAGTTCGATAGCCATTCTTATAGAAAATTTTCTCAGCTACAACTTTGCTCCAGATTGTTTCTATGTTAAACAAGACAGGAAAATGTTATTAATTATTTAAGAGATTGGTAAACTTATGACATGATCAAGCAGCCGCTCTGTAGGCAACACTGTATTTTGCAGTGTGGCATAGTAGCCATGATTTTTGTGTCCTATTCAACGCCCCAGAAACACCAATGTTGCCTGCTGAGCAGTTGATTGAGCATGATCATAAGACATCAGCGCATTGAACCATTGATAGTTTTCGATCCTTGCATTTAATCAAAAAGTGGTCTTCAGTAAAGTTGCCACTCAGAAAATTTCCTACAAGTACAGTTGAAAGCTTTTGAAGCAAACCGATATGGTGAATTATTAGATAGACATGAACAAAAATCTTGGTTTTACCATAGTAATTCCCATACAAACTTCAAATGGTTTGTGCCATCTTAGTTTCTCACCAAATGGGTTCAAATTTTGAGAGGTTAGGCAGGATCCGATTTGGAATCGTTTAAGTATTGTGGAGCAAAAATTTCAAATTTTACATTACTCTACTACACCATCCATACCCGCAGCCTTCATGTTTTTAGTGTTTCTAATAGCTGCTATCACCTCATCAGCCAATATTCTACTATCATCATGCACTACTACGGGCGTGACAGTGACTCTAGACATTGCCTCCAGTAAGGCAGGCTCATGGGGCTCACCATGGTTTGGCCAAGATTAGCCGAAATCACAAAATGTTGGCCAAGAGCATTAGCCTTTTCAACTGGGGTTATGAGTAGGGATGGGTCCATGTTCTGGTCAACAGAGGAAAGTGGATGGATCGGTCTCGACTTATTTTTCAAAATTTGGTCACCTTCCTAAATGGTTTTGCACAATCTGGGAGAGAGCGAATCTTGTTGGCAAAATCGTTATTTCTGGGTTCCACCATCCTGGCCTGGATAACTTTGGTTAGCCTATTGACATTGGTCTTCAAGTGGGGCAGCCCAGAACGCTGAAACTGCCTACAAATGGTGTTACGGAGCCTGATAAGATCTTTGGTTGGGTTTTCAAGGTTCAGAGTATGACTCACCTGTCTGGATGCTGGTACGTGTTGCTCCCTGGCACGGGATATCGTCTCTTCGATGGTATGCAGACACCGATCGACTTCTTCGAACGACTTCGGTAGAACGTCGTAGTCGATTGCTGTGTCCACACAGTGCTGCTTGTTCACGCGATGGTAATTTCACCGGGAAACTTGAAACCTATTGGCCGAGGAACCTACTTCGGCCACCACCGAATAGTGGTCCGAGCTCAGTTCCTGATAGCCGATAGGTTGAGAGATGTTATCGCCAATTTTGCTGATGAATATGTCGATGGTGGAATGAACTCCAGATCGACTCAACCGGGTGGGAGTGTCCGGACACATGATGTTGTAGTGGGCTTCCTGCAGATCGATGTACAAGATTGTGCCGTTCTGGTTTCACCGACTTGATGCTTGGCGTTCAGGTCGCCGGCGATGATGAAATTTTGCCACCATCGTGTTAGCTTGATGATGTCTCTTCGGAGGTCCGCGGCCGAGCTGTCCCTAATGTTGGTTTGCTTGGGGCAGTAGACCGCGATGATGGTGATTGGACCAAGCGATGTGCTCACCTCAACTCTGATGGCTTCGACAGTTTTCAGCTGGAAGCTTGGTAGCAGCCGGCAGCTGATGTTCCGTCTCGCAGTGATGGCCACTCCCTCTCTCCCGGAGCTGGTGCTATCAAGCCTTACGAGCCGAAAGTCGGGAAGAAAGACGTTAGTTCGGGCTTCAAGTGAGTCTCGGTGATTACGGCTATGTCGATGTGTGTATGTGTTGATGTGAATCCTGATCCAACGAGCCCAACCTACTAACAGAACGTGGTGCCCAAAACAACAAAGGTCGCTCTAATATTTCTAATATTTCATAAACATGGCCGGCGCCGTTATATCTTTAAAATTGGGAGTCACTGAAACTTGTTCAATGAGAATGGAAGGTCACTCTCAACACCATTCGGTTGATTCACTGTGCACTTTCACTGGTTCTGATCAATCACGGAGTAGCAACCATTTGATATGCGCAGTCAATCTACGCTAAATTAATCAGGATACCTGGCAACGTTGGCCAAACGAATTGAGGCAGAAAAAATGGATTCGTCAGGAGCGCTTCTTTTGTTTTTGAGAACAATGGGTGTAAATCAAGAGGCAATTATAGATACATTTTAAAATATCATCAAATATTTAAATATTTTCAAAAGCTAATAAATACACTGCCCTTAAAAGCACAACAGTCCCATATGGATCTTCAGCAATGAGTTATCCATTAGAATCAGTGAAGAAAAATATTATGAGACTAACTCGACACTCGTCAACGTAAAGGGTGTCCCATATCAAATTGCATCACTGAAAAAAACACTGTAGAAAATTACCCATTGGGTATTTTCTCTTGTAAATTTGGGTAGAACTAGTTTAGAGTGTATTGTTTACACTGTATTTTTATCGCAGTCAGTTTTTCGAAAGTTGGAAAAATGGCGTCAACCGAAAAGCAACGTCGCAAATTGATTTTGCGAAATCACTTGGAAAATCCTCAACTCTCTCATCGGGACATCGGAAAACAACTCGGAATCGTGCAGTCAACGGTGAGTCGTGTGATTGAACGTTACTACGAAACTATGAGCATCAAACGGAAGGAGAAATGCGGTCAGAATGGATGTTCTATTAGTGATCATGATCACAAGCGTGTCGTGAAAGCGTTTTAGCGGAATCCTAATGCTTCGGTCAGGGATGTGGCCAAAAAGTTGAATCCGTCCAAGTCTTTCGTTCAGAGAGCCAAGGACCGGATGGGACTGCATACGTAAAAACCGCAGAAGGCTTCAAATCGTGACGAACGGCAAAATACGGTGGGACAGTCACGGTCCCGGAAACTGTACACCCAGATGCTGACGAAGCCTTATTGCTTCATCATGTATGATGAAACTTACGTCAAGGCGGACTTCCGGTAGCTTCCGGTGCTACTGTTCTTCACCGCCCAACACAAGTTTGATGTTCCGGAGGAAGTAAGGAAGCAGAAACTTTCACAGTTTGTCAAGAAATACATGATTTGGTAAGCGATCTGCTCATGCGGCAAACGCAGTGCGCCGTTCGTGACTTTCGGGACTGTAAACGGGAAGATCTACCTCAAGGAGTGTTTACAGAAGCGTCTGCTTCCTCTGTTGAAGCAACACGAGGGCCCTGCGATCTCCTGGCCGGATCTAGCTTTGTGGCACTATTCAAATGTTGTCCTGGAGTGGTACAAAGCCAACGGGGTCACTTTCGTACCCAAAAACATGAAACCTCCCCCTCCCCCTCCCCCCAACGAACCGGAACTAAGGCCCATCGAAAAATACTGGGCTATTATGAAGAAAAAGTGGGTTTCCGTACAGAAGAAGCTGCAGCCAGATGTTGTACAAAACCTAATGAGTGGAGTTAAGCGTTAGGTGCGAACATACGGTTATGGTACTGAAATTGAATGAAATAAATAAGCCAAAAGCTTACTAATGGGTTATATTTTATTGTCCGAAAGTTTGAAAAGGATCGGTAAACTAGATAATTTTCAACTGCTTTTTTTTCGTGATGCAATTTTATGTGGGACATCCTTTATTAACCGACTATACCCGAGCAAAGGATTATACCAAATTGATAACAAGTTCTGATATCCGGTTATCAAGCTTTGATAACTGAACATTTTATCTTTGTGGTTGTATAAACAGCTAACATAACAAAAATTATAACAAAAGAATACTTCTATGATATCACAAAAATAACTGATTTAGTTATCATCGAAAACATCTTGATAACAAATCCTGTGATCCATGCCAATTTTTTCAACAAAATTCCAAATTATTTAATCGATTTGGTATTAAGGTTCAATTTACATTGATGCTTTTTGGAAAATTTCAAAAACAGTTTTTTTCCGACGCAATATTTCAGATTGCAAAAAGCTCGCACTATTCGATTCCTTTTGATATTTTACACAAAATGACGCTACCTTTTTGAAATCTAAAATAATGCGTCGAAAAAAACTGCCTTTGAATTTTTAAAAAATGCATCAAAGTAAATTGAACTTTAAAGCCTTACGCTGATAACAGAAGTATGATTGGCAGTGTTTTTTCTCACCACGTGGATAATATTTTACTTTTTGAACTAACCTTGCATAATTTCATATTCTTTCATGATATCAACTGATAACAAAATTAGTCGAGATTGAACGTTTTGTCACGCAGTGAGAAGTAGAGCCATGGCAAACAATAATCACCAGTAATGGTCGCTGCTCACAGGCAAAACGTAACAATCGCTGCTGATGATGCAAAGCACAACTCTATACAGAGCTGGTAAAGGGCCTATCGGCTTTGATCGATTCTCTTCATCAACTTTCTCTTTTGATAGCCACGGCTATGCAAACAGTTTTCGAGCTATTTTTCCACATAGCAAAGGAGGTTTTATCTATCGTCCAAATCATCAAATGCAACAGAAAATGTTTTCCCAGCTGAATTATTAATCAAAGAGGAAGTGGACTAAGAGAATCGATCAAAACAGAGAGGACCTTTTTCCAGCTTTGTATAGAACTGTGAAACTGTAGGTACAGCGATCAGCGACCCTTCAGCATCAGCTCATTGAAGCAAAAAAAAATATTTCCCATTTTAGGGAAACTCAAATGCGGCTTTTTTCGTTTAATACCGATATTCTGTCAATGAAAGTGTGTTTACTGTGTTCCTGTTCATGGACGTAATTTTGGTTATGAATGAAAAACTGCTTTTGATTTTTTTTTTTAATTAATAACGTTTTATATCACCATAAAACATTATTAAACTCAGGAATCCAGTAAACAGGAAAATATATTCCTGGAAAGAACCTCGTGGAGGCATATTTACTCCACGTACTTCACTCCGGGTATCAATTTTCCTGTTCACAATTACTGCCAATTATTATTTGTCAACCTCCATCCCCGTTAATTGAGCTCTTTTTTCCCGAAAACACTCACCATGGCAGGCAAAATCAGCAAATTTTCGTCTCAGTTCGTGCTCTTCATTTCCTTTGAATGTCACAATATTTCCATCACCGACATTCCCTTTCCCGATCCGGATCCGCCACTGTTCAGCCTCGGCACAACCGCAATTTGGCAGCCCATACTCGAGGTGAAATCAATCGTAACATTTATTATCGCATTTTCGGCAGAATCTACCCTTGCGACTCACACTTCAACGCAATACTCTTCCCTGTGCCCATTCGGTGTAAATGAAATGATGCGATCGTGGCGCCCATTTTTCTGATATCAGCCACCAAACAGCCCCTCGGGGCTCCACAGAAGCTGATGATTCCTCGAAAGAAAGCAAAGTGAGAAAACTTTCACCCACGACGGCGCTTGCACGGAACAGAAGGAAACAATTTCGCCAATTCTCTGTCCTATCAGTGTTGGAAAAGTGAAAATGGGGTTCACCCGCTCCACAATTTCCTCGCTTGGCAGTGACTGTGTATACAACCGCAGAACGGTGTACGATGACAGAAAAAAATAAAGGATATTTTTCTCCGGTTTTCTCGTTCTGCACGCCACGCAGCAGCAAAGTGAGAAAAATAAATGTTGATCGCAGATTAAATTTCATGCTATTCTTTCGAAATCACGTCCACTTCCACTCTCTGCAGAGACTGCTTGGAGGATGTCTCGAATCCGATTGCACCCAATCAAGCGAAGACAAACGATCATGGACCAGAATCGGAAAGGAGACAGGGAGGAAAATAATAATCACGCCGCTTCGATGGAACACGACGGACAACAGATAAATTATTCTTTTTGATTGTTTTCCACCTACCAGCATCCATACCAGGCGTCATAGACAGGACAACAATGTTGATACCTAATGCGGGTGGAGTTTCATTACGTTGTTGGGGAGGTGTAGCGCTCTTCAAAGGCTGTGTTGGTGTCCATCTCCGTGTCGTTCGTTCAACCAAGGCTCACGGCCAATGGGAGTAACAAAAAAATTGAGTCGAATTTGACTCAAAATTTATTAAAGTGGGGTTATTCCAGGAAAGAAACATCTAGGAATTGAAGAAAATCTAGAGATATTTCACACAGTCTATTAGCCTACTTCTACTCATATCCAGTTTTCCCCGGAAAAGGGAAGAAAATTTTACTCATATACTGAGTAACCCCACTTTTCACTTTGTTGTTACTCAGTTACTGAGTAACCTTCATCGAGAGTGTGCAATATTGGATTGGTGGGCGTCATCGTCACTAGTCCAGTGATGTCGGGTCAATTTTCTCACTCTTAGAAACAAATGTACACGATCAATTTAATACCGTCCCTATCGTCGTCTTCGTCAGTGTTCGTTCAGGCCGGTTGAATTGTGATTATTTTGGATGGTTAACGGCCCTTAGACCGTAGAAGCCTATATTGTTGCTAAATTTGGTTTTACGGATATATTTTTCTACTAAATTTGATCCGGTGGCGTATATCCAAGAAATGATAAACTTATATTCACTCATCCACATTAACAAACCGTACCTTGAACTGGGAACGCCAATTTGAGCTCGTAGTACTATTTTTGAGTTCACTTAGCGCCAAAGTTGAAGACTCCATATGCTTGAAAGTCCTCCTTGAGTACACTCATCTAAGATTCAAGCCTATTGACGTTTTACAGTGAAACTTTTGCGAACTCTAAACTTATATTTTGAAGTGACAACTATTATAATGGTGATGATTATACAATTTTCCACGGAAAACTGTGACGAAGGAAACAATATATGCTCCAAAATACCGCATTAATTCATCTCAATTATTTGGCAGTCTATTCACGGTATTTCGAAACGACCGCAACCACCAGAATAGTACCAAATCGCGTGGGGGAGGCGTCTTGATTGCGGTATCCAAACGCCTAAGCTCCTGCATCGATCCTGCTCCAGTTTGCACTTCTCTAGAGCAACTGTGGGTCAAAATAACGACGCCTCGTAGATCAATAAGTATTGGCGCTATGTATCTACCTCCAGACCGGAAATCTGATTCGAGCAGCATTGCAAACCACATCAGTTCGATTGGTACCGTGTTCTCTCGACTAGAACAAAACGACCTAGCTCTGATATTTGGTGACTACAATCAGTCTGGGCTCTCATGGAACGTTCCTGCAAACGATCTTCCTAGCATTGATGTTCTTCGCTCGAACATGCCCGCATCATGCTGTGCTCTCCTTGATGGTTTCAACCTGCATGGCTAAACGCAAATCAACTCGATACTGAATAGCAACTCTCGGCTGCTTGATCTCGATCTGACGAACGAAGCTGCAGGACTGTAATGTTCTATCCTAGAAGCCCCAGAGCCTTTGGTTGGCATCGACACCAATCATCCTGCGTTGGAAGTTTCCATCAACCTATCTGTTCCTGTTCGCTACGATAACCCCCCTGTTGATGTACATGAGCTCGACTTTCGTAGAGCAGATTTCGTCGCGTTGAGTCACTCGCTTGCCCAGGCAGATTGGCAGTTCCTTGACACGTGTTCATCTATTGATGAAGCCGTCAACTACTTCGCTGAGGTCGTCGGCCGGGCAATAACTGATTCTGTCCCATTGAGGAGACCCTCTCCCAAACCCATATGGTCCAATGCTCGACTACGGAATTTGAAGCGTCTGAGATCGAACGCCCTCCGTAAATACTGTCGTACTCGTAACCCATTCACCAAACGATTATTTTCAACAGCGAGCAACGAATATCGCACATATAACCGCATTCTTTACAAGAGCTACACAAGGCGTGTGCAGGATAATTTACGGCTTAATCCAAAGCAGTTCTGGTCATTCGTGAATACCAAACTAAACGAGGAGGGGCTACCAGTCGAAATTCACCTGGGTGATAGAATCGCCAGCAATTCCCTTGAGAAATGCAATCTTCTGGCAGAACATTTCAAAAGCATTTTCAATTACACTACGGCTTCGTTGTCCCAAGTTGCTGAAGCGGTGAGGGACACTCCCAGTGATGCTTTCAATTTTTTATTACCTTGGTTACAGTAGACCTCGTCGAATCCGCCATCAAGAAGCTGAAATTTTCTAATGCTGCTGGCCCTGACGGGATCCCCTCAAGCATCCTGAAGCGATGCTGTTCAGAGCTTGCAACACCGCTTTCGAAGCTGTTTAATATTTCATTACAGCAGGGGGAGTTCCCTACGCGTTGGAAATCGTCATTCATGTTCCCGATCTACAAGAAAGGAGACAAGAGAAACGTCGAAAATTACCGAGGGATCACATCACTCAGTGCCTGCTCTAAAGTTTTTGAAATCATCATTAACGACGCATTATTCTCTAGCTGCAGAAATTACATTTCTCCTGACCAACACGGCTTTTATCCCAAGAGATCAGTTTCAACAAATCTAGCTCCGTTCATTTCTTTATGTCTTCGGAGTATGGAAGCTGGAGCGCAGGTGGGCGTTGTATATACAGATCTCAAGGCTGCATTCGACCGGGTTGACCACTCCATACCCAAGTAACATTGCAGGTTTTATCGCGGTTTTATAGCATTCTACAAGTCTAAATCATGGTCTACAGAACCCTCATAAAACCAAAATTGTTACTTGGGTACTGCTAGCTAAACTTGAAAAACTCGGTGTATCCTCGGGTTTAACTCGTTGGTTCAAGTCCTATCTGACCAATCGGGAACTTTGTGATAGAATCGGATCAGAGCAATCGAACTATTTTACAAACAGCTCCGGTGTTCCTCAAGGTAGCAACTTGGGACCATTGCTATTCTCGATTTTTGTGAATGAGGCCGAACTGATCCTCCCAACTGGTTGCCGATCGTTCTACGCGGATGATTTGAAGATTTATGTGATTGTTCGTAGCTTCTCCGATTGCTTGCGGCTTCAGCACCTAATCGATACTTTCGAAGAGTGGTGCTCAAGAAACTATCTCACGTTGAATGTACAAAAATGTAATATTATCTCATTTCATCGCAAGCTGAAACCAGTGGCATTCAACTATACGATAAATCACCAACTTCTGCAACGTGTGGACAATGTTCGTGACCTAGAGATCACGCTGGACTACGCCTTAACATTCAAGCTTCATTACTCGGGCATCGTTGCGAAAGCTAACAGGCAACTCGGGTTCAATTTCAAGATCGCTGACGAGTTTCGCGATCCTGCCTGTCTAAAAGCTCCATACTGCTCTCTAGTGCGATCGATCTTGGAATTCAGCTCGGTAGTATGGTGCTCGTATCAAGCAGTTTGGAAATCGAGGATTGAATCTGTTTAAAGGAAATTTGTTCGGTATGCCTTTCGTCACCTTCCTTGGAATGACCCTGTGAACCTTCCGCCGTACGAAGATCGTTGCCAACTCCTGGGTCTTGAAACAGTAGAACATAGGCGGACGATTAGTCAGGCCGTGTTCGCAGCGAAAGTACTTATTGGTGATATCGACTCTCCAGGAATCTTGGCTGAATTCGAAACCTACGCACCCGAACGAGTTCTTCGGTCGAGGAGTTTCCTGCATCTTGGACCTCGTGCTGCGAACTACAGCTTGCATGACCCAATACGGTTCATGTCTGGGCGTTTCAACGAGTTTTACGAGTTTTTCGACTTCAACTGTGCAGCGGAAACCTTTCGTCACCGTATTCAACGCAGACTTCTGAGAAGGTGAGTAGCTGTCCATTTAATGAACACGTGAAGGATTGCCATAGGAGGATAACTTTTTTTATGCTATAGACTTGATTAATGTTCGTTGTAATTGTATTGTATTGTATTATTGTGATTCATGTATTTCGAAAAGATATGGGGTTTTTACGCCTTTTCTAGGCTTTTCCCCATCAGGCTTCATTTAGACACGTTAAGTCCGATGAAGAAAAACAAAATAAATAAATAAAAAATGGGAAAGTAATTTTTCCCAGCGAATACGCCGTTTGGGACCATCCATTGCTGACGTAGCATATTTTTTCACAAATACAACTAGAACAAGGAGATAAATTTTGCAATTGTGTCAAGCCAAATATTTATTATTTTAGCTCTTCTAAATGATATTAATTTCGTAGAACAAAGTGATTTTCGGCAATATTTCTCGTCCCACGTTTAAAACTAGTAAGTTTCTTTAATTTTGATTCTATTTATTCTTCGCTATTCAATGGCAGTATTCATTAAAATTTGAATTTACATATTCACTTGCAACACCTTAAATCGATCTGACTATTAATTCAGTCAACAGTCAACACACGACTTCACACTTTTTGTTCAAGTTAAGTGATCTGACAAGTATAGCTTACCAGTTTATATTTTCTGAGAATATCTCCGCAACCCCTGCACACTGGGCCAAGAATGCAATCTAGCGGAGCAAAATTAATAACTCCGAAACGAAGCATTTCCACGACTTGGTGTCTTCGGCAAAGTTTCTCATCATAATAAGGACCATCTATTGACATAAACAAAAACTATTCCGCAAAGATGGCGCCACAATCCAACTTCTTTCTCTGACGTTTTGGAGGCTTGATGTCTTCGGCATAGCTGTTTATTTTGATAAAATATGAAGTAAAAGAAAAAAATGCCGAAAATAAGGTTTGTTTTTCTTTCTGTTTCCTGTTCGGTTTTTTTTTTTTGGCTTACAAACATATAATGTTATATTTTTCTCTTATGTAAATGTATTAAATAAATAACTTTTGTGAAGAATCATGCTGGTTTAAACTTCAAATTTTAAAAATATTGTTGAAAAAAAAACAAAGCAGTTTTTAGCTTTATATACCTCTCAAAGCGCAAAAAATCGCAACTTTACATTTTCAGCAAAAAATAAGCAATTCTCGATTAAAAAATATCAAAATGGTGTGTATTTTGGTGTTTTTGAGATTTCTTCATTTAAGTGGTGCATTCATTTAAGTGTGCCCTGGAAACATGAAACTTCTGTTCCGGAAATTGCTTGAAGTATAATTAGACCTTCAGCGAGTATTTGAAATCTGCAGCAATGCCTTCTTCTATGTGGTTGGCAATCAGGCTAACGCCTTATTGTCCACTGCTGTCCGAAGAAGTCATCTCCACTCTACTCGATCCATGGCCACACTTCGCCAGCCTCGTAGTCTGCGAAGGGTCCGCAGGTCGCCTTCTACTTGGTCGATCCACCTTGCCCGCAGTGCGCCTCTTCTTCTTGTTCCTGTTGGGTCGCTTACTAGAACCATTTTCACTGGGTCGTCGTGTGGCATTCTTACGACGTGCCCAGCCCACCGTAGTCAGCCACTTTTGCAATGAACGATGGATGGTTCTCCCAGCAGCAGGTGAAATTCGTGGTTCATTCACCTCCTCTACGTTCCGTCATCCATCTGCACTCCACCGTAGATGATACGCAACACCTTCCGTTCGAAAACACCAAGGGCGTGTTGGTCCTCCACGACCATGGTCCAGGTCTCCTGGCCGTAGACGAATACCGGTCTAATCAGCGTCAACTTCGTGTGGCGGCGAATTTTATTCGACCGGAGCGTCCTCCGGAGTCCAGTGAGCCCAAATACACGAACTCATCGACCACCTCGATTTCGTCACCGTCAATCTGAACTTGGGGTGGGAGGCTAACATTGTCTTCCCTAGAACCTCTTCCTTTCATGTATTTTGTTTTTGATGCGTTGATGGCAAGTCCAATCCGCCTAGCTTCAGCCTTCAGTCTGATGTACGTTTCCACCATCGTCTCAAAGTGCCGTGCCATGATGTCGATGTCATCCTCGAAGCCAAGAAGCTGGATGGATGTACTGAATATCGTGATACTCTTGTATATCCCAGCTCTTCTGATCACACCTTCTAACGCGATGTTGAATAGCAGACACGAAAGTCCATCACCTTGTAGTAACCCCCTTCGAGATTCAAAGGGACTCGAGAGTGTCTCCGATACTCGAACAACGCACATCGCTCGATCCATCGTCGCCTTGACCAATCGCGTCAGTTTATCCGGAAATCCGTACTCGTGCATAATCTGCCATAGCCGATCTCGATCGATTGTGTCGTATGCGGATTTGAAATCGATGAACAAATGATGTGTGGGAACGTTGTATTCGCGGCATTTCTGCAGAACCTGCCGAATCGCGAAAGTTTGGTCCGTGGTAGCGCGCCTGGTATTGCCCCACGAACTCTCTTGCAAATGGTGACAGGCGGCGGCATAGAATGTCGGAGAGTACCTTGTAGACGGCGCTCAGCAGTGTGATCGCTCGGTAGTTGCAGCAATCCAACTTGTCGCCCCTTTTTGTAGATTGGGCATACGACACCTTCCATCCTCTCCTTCGGTAATATCTCCTCATCCCAAATCTTGGCAATTACCCAATGCAGCGCTGAAGCCAGTGCTTCACCACCGTATTTATAGCTCACTTGGTAGTTGATCTACACCAGTTACTTTGTTGTTCTTCAGCCGACCGATCTCCTCCTCCACTTCTTGAAGATCAGGGGCCGGTAGCCTGTCGTCTTCTGTGCGTGCTCCAAGGTCTGTTGCCGTGCCACCTTCGTTTTCTGCTGCTTCACCGTTGAGGTGCTCGTCATAGTACTGAGTCCACCTATCCACCTCACACTCGTTCGTGAGAAGGTTACCGTCCAAGTCCTTGCACATATCGGCTGGTGGCACGTAGCCTTTGCGCGAACTATTTAACTTCTCGTAAAACTGTGTGTCGTTTACGCGGTACAGATTTTCCATCGCCTCGTGATCTCGGTCTTCCTACTGACGCATCTTCCTTCGGAAAACTGAGTTTTGTCTGTTCCGCACATCCTTCTATATGGCCCATCCGTTTAATTATCGAGAGTTCATCCAACGAAAAAATCACGTGAAAATCACCAGAAACGATCATGTTGACAAAGTCATAACATCTCTGATCACGCCTTTCTTCGGAAGGGAAGTAAAGTCGATGGTCCCCGGTTCATGAGTTGATGAGTCCATAGGTAGGGTCCTGGTATGGGAGCTGCCTCTCTAGCGTTGGTAGCGTTGGTACTCTGTACGAAAAACAAGATCGACGGAAAACAAATCAAAGAAAAAAAGAAGAGGAAATCTTATTCATTCCTAGGGAGTCCGCAACAACATTTTGCTTCTCAGTCATATAGTCATATTCGAAATCAAGTCTCCATAAAATGAGTTCACTAAAGGGTGATACGGTCAAAATTTGGTCAAGGGAAAACGCGTGTAAATCGGTGAAATCGTTTATTTAAAAAATCAAATTAAATTTCTTTTTCAAGTTCAATTAGTACAAAATTCAGGAAAAATATTCAGTTAGGCTTCCGCTTTTCCAAATCCGAATTGCCGGGCCTTACGCTTGACCCCTGCCATCAGATTTTGTACAGCCACCTTGTCCACCTTCTTTGCCGCAGAAAGCCAGTTTGCCTTGAACTGCTGCTCGCCCTTAGCAGTTTTTTGGTCTTCTTTAGGTTCCGCTTGACAATAGCCCAGTATTTCTCAATTGGGCGGAGCTCTGGCGTGTTGGGAGGGTTCTTGTCCTTGGGAACCACCTGCACGTTGTTGGCGGCGTACCACTCCATGGCCTTTTTACCGTAATGGCAAGATGCCAAATCCGGCCAAAACAGTACGGAACAACCGTGTTTCTTCAGGAAAGGCAGCAGACGTTTATTCAAACACTCTTTCACGTAAATTTCTTGGTTGACAATCCCGGAAGCTATGAAAATGCTGCTTTTCAAGCCACAGGTACAGATGGCTTGCCAAACCAGATATTTCTTTGCGAACTTTGACAGTTTCATGTGCTTGAAAACATCTGCTACCTTTCCCCTTCCTTTTGCCGTATAAAACTCCTGTCCCGGAAGCTGCTTGTAGTCGGCTTTGACGTAGGTTTCGTCGTCCATTACCACGCAGTCAAACTTCGTCAGCATCGTCGTGTACAGCCTCCGGGATCGCGCTTTGGCCGTCGTATTTTGTTTATCATCGTGATTTGGAGTCACTACCTTCTTGTAAGTCGATAGTCCGGCTCGTTTTTTGGCTCGATGCACGGTTGTAGACGATACACCCAGCTTATTTGCGGCTTGAAACTACCGGCAACTCTCTTTGTCGTCTCAGCGGCTTCCGGTTTTCGATTTTCCCCCGATCCAGACTTCCTGGCTGTCGACAAACGTTCCCCAAACACTTTAATTACATTTGTAACGGTTGATTTGGCAACTTTTAGCGATTTTGCCAACTTTGCGTGCGAGTAGCTCGGATTTTCGCGATGCGCGAGCAAAATTTTGATACGCTGCTCTTCTTGCTTGGACGGCATTTTGACAACTGAAGAGTGAATTCCAAAATCAAAATAGGAGCAACATTCTACACACACACACACACCTTCAAAATGCAAAATTGAAAGAAATACGTGAAGTTGATATTGACCAAATTTTGACCG
Source organism: Ochlerotatus camptorhynchus (assembly GCF_037179485.1). Taxonomy (NCBI): domain Eukaryota; kingdom Metazoa; phylum Arthropoda; class Insecta; order Diptera; family Culicidae; genus Ochlerotatus; species Ochlerotatus camptorhynchus. The sequence goes on along the minus strand of NW_027040766.1, from coordinate 166,943 downwards.
TATCACCCTTTATTTGGGTGTTTCAAATTTAACCCATAGGTCAGAGATTGATGATCTGTGTAAAGTGTGAACTTTCGACCAAATAGATGGGGGCGAAAATATTTGCAACCCCATACGGTCGTTAAAAACTCCTTTTCTATTGTCGAAAAATTCTGTTCCGATTTTATCAATGTTGGCGAGGCAAACGCAATTGGCTTATCTTGGTCAATTCGTCCTTGCGAAAGTACAGCTCCAATCACATGGTTGGTTGCGTCTGTAGTAAGAATATTTTTTTTTTTTTGCTTAAATCTGGGTATTGCAGGATTGTACTGCTTGTTAATATGTTTTTTTGCATTTTTCGAATGCCTGAATAAATTATTTTGCATAGCTAATGTTTCTAAAAGAGAAACCTCAGCAAATCTTGGAAGCTCATCCATAACAGTTAGAGCTGTAAAAGGGTGTCCTCAAGGAGGTGTGCTTTCACCTCTTTTATGGTCTTTAATTGTTGACGAGCTTCTCAAAAACTTAGAAGCAAAGGGCTTCGAGATAATTGGCTTTGCTGATAACATAGTCATAATAGTACGAGGAAAATTTGATAATATCATTTCAAATAGAATGCAAACTGCTTTAAATTTTGTTTCGTCGTGGTGCGCTAAAGAAGGGTTGAATATAAACCCTTCTAAGACCACTATTGTACCATTCACACGGAAAAGGAAATTTTCTATAAATAACTTAAAATTGAAAGAAACCTCTTTAGAACTTTCACGAACAGTCAAGTATCTGGGAGTCATTCTTGACAGTAAACTTAACTGGAATTCACATATAGAGCATATAGGTTGTTAATAAGGCAGTAAATGCTCTTTGGATAAGTAAAAAAACATTTGGTAGGAAATGGGGCCTAAAACCAAAAATGATCCACTGGATTTATTTGACGACTGTAAGACCCAGAATATCCTACGCATCATTGGTTTAGTGGCCGATAACTAATGAAAAATCGGTTCAACAGAAGCTGGGGAGGCTGCAAAGACTTGCTTCTCTCTCAATAACTGGTGCGATGAACAGCACACCGAGTATGGCACTAGATGCTCTACTTTATCTGATTCTGTTGCATCAATTTATCCAATTAGAAGCTGAATGGAGCGCTTTAAGGATTCAACGAACAAAGTACTTCCTTGAAGGTGATCTTACAGGATACCTTAGCATTTTAAAAATGTTTGATATTGATTCTCTGGTATTAAAAAATGAAGACTGGAAGGAGAAAAAATATAATTTCGATCGTTTATACAATGTAGCAGAATTTGATCGTAATGTTTGGGAAAGTGGGGGACCAAACATCCGTCCAGGTTCAATGTTTTTATACAGACGGTTCAAGATTGAACAACCGTGTGGGAGCAGGGGTAACAGGGATTGATATCTCAATATCCATGGGCTACTGGCCAATCGTGTTCCAAGCAGAAATTCAAGCAATTCTTCAATGCTCTGTAATATTTTTGCGCAGGAATTATAAACATTCGAATATCTGCATTATGTCTGATAGCATTAAATGCTTTAAAATCAGCAACATGCAATTCCAAACTCGTATGGGAATGTGCAATGTCACTTCAGAAATTGGCCTGCAAAACCAAGTAAACTTATATTGGGTTCCTGGCCACTGTGGAATTGAAGGGAATAAAAAAGCCGATACGTTAGCCAGGCTAGGATCATCTCAGCAATTCATAGGACCAGAACCATTCTGTGGAGTTTCTACTTGTTCTCTTAAAATGGAGTTCAAGAAATGGAAAAAAATGAAAGTGGAGACCAATTGGAACAACACTTCCATTGCTAGGCAGTCGAAACGGTTCATAATTCCGAACATTTCAATGACTAGCAAAATTCTTGAATTATCAAAGAAAGATCTCAGTGTCTATACTGGTTTGATAACAGGACATTGTCATTGTCCATATCATTTGAAGCTAATAGGAAAACTTCAAGAGGATATGTGTCGATTCTGTGGTATAGAAAAGGAAGACTCTGAATACCTGCTATGCTCTTGTGCAGCAATCTTCAATAAAAGGCGTATTTTTCTGGATAAGGGGCTGGCAGAACCCTTTGATATTTGGAATGCAGGTTCCAGTAAAGTAGTACATTTCATTCGAAATGTAATACCTGGCTGGGAAAATGCTTTTAGTCAGTCTATGTCGGTCGCTTCACAAAATAGTGATACGACATAACTGATAAAGCAATATAAAAACGGGGAATATTACAATAGATCAAAGTAATGGTCGCAGTGATGAATATACCCAACACGGAAAAAATGGCTAATTTTTTCACCTTTCCTTAAACAATTCGTAAGAGGTTTTACAATTCTTGCGAAATCCTTTATAATTTTCCTGCAATACCCTAAAACGCCAAGGAAACCACGAAGTTCCTTTTCGTTTTTGTTTGGGATGTGTTTAACGCCTTCTGGCGTCACAATATGGCCTAAAAAAGCAACTGTTATTCAATTGTAACTTCATGCTGATTTTTTTTAAACTTTCTAAAATTTTACTCAAGTTTTCCAAGCGCTCTTGTAAACATGTGGAGAATAATTCTCAAAGGACAGTGTCCATCACACGTTCCAAAGTGGATGGGGCGTTCCTAAGCCCGGACGGCATTCTAAGGAACTCGTAATGTCCGTGGTCGACGCTGAATGCTGTCTTAGGGATATCTTTGTGTTGAATTTCTATTTAATGAAATCGGCTAGCTAAGTCTTAAGTCGAAAAGTATAGACATTTGCCCAACTTATCCAAGATTTCATTGCAATAGGTATCGGGTACCTGTCTTCAATGGTCTTGTTATTTAGTTTCCGATAGTAAAAGAGAAGTAGCCATTTTTAATTCCGGAAGCGTCCGTTTTTTTAGGAACAATTCACACTGAGGAAATCCAGGGACTGTTAGAATGCCAGATAACGTCTTGATTGAGCATTTTGGTTATTTGTGTTTGCACTTTTGCCTTATGGGCAGTAAGGGTACATATGGGATTTTGTATGGACTGGTATTTGTATTGATTGAATGTTTAATGGCGTTGGTGAACGCCAAGCCTTGACTTTCCTGATAAAAAAACTACAAGGGACAGCCCTATGGGGTTGTACGCAATGGTGAAGTAGAACTACGTGGTCTTATATAATAAATGGTAATGTGTATCTTTATTCAGCCAGGTATTAATCTGAACCAAATTTAATTATTTTCCTTACCTCATTTTCATATTTTCATTTTCTGTTCTATTTACTATCGTACGGATTTGTCTTGAATCTGATGAAATATTGCTTGGAGCCAATGCCCATGATTGTGCTGGGTAATAAATTTTTTTATTCAACAGATTGCGTTCAACGTATTCACATCGTATAATGGCCGTACCAAGCAGACCGCTCGTAAGTCCACCGGAGGAAAGGCTCCTCGCAACTGTAAATAATAATTAAAATCTCAAATGTACTAAAGTTGAAAGACGCAGCTGTGTCACTTGAAAATTCATACATGTAAAACACACAAACACAAGAAATAAAGATCATTTAAAGTAAAAAAAAGAATAACTGTTAGTCGTTTCGACGGTGGTGTCTCGTTTTGTGCCCGTAGCATAAGAAGCGAAATTCCTCCCCTTTTCAGTATTTTGCTTCCCACTGTATGTATTGTACCCTCCCTGTATTAATAATATGCTACTCGACGCAGGTATAAGTATACCCTCGATGAGTGAAATAAACCGACCTATCTGGTCTGTTCACCATTCACGAAAAGCATGTCACAATTATGCCAAAGGACATTCAGCTGGCTCTTCGTATTTGTGGTGAACACTCTTAATTTTTCCGTCGAACCGGCCCTTTTCAGAGCCACTAAAAGATTCCACAAGAAGGTTGGGAACGAAATTTCTGCTGATTACAACTGATCGAATCACAGTGAATCCTGATCTAAAAATTGCAACCAGCAAGTGCCCTAGAACCAAAGCGATGCGATGCTATGACGATGACTGTAAGGGGCTTAGAAGCAGGAGGGTGAAAGCCAATTCGCTTTTTCGATTTCCTCTTTTGTGATGACCATAGCTTCCTATTTCGCACTATTTCTGCTATGCTCTTCTATTATCCACAACAATAAACGTATCAATGAATGTGTTTGCCGTCGAGTTAACGTTATCTGACCGTACACTTCGTAGTTGCTCCTCCGTGAATGATCACAACTAATCCACTTGCACAGAGAACTACATAGATGGGTGCATGGGATAAGCTTTCCATCGTCAATGTACAAGCACATTAATTTATTCTATAGATCAATTCACAGCGGCGGCCACGTCCTCCCGGTCTTTTGGGGAGAGAATGATGATTAGTTCGACGTTCGGTTGTTACTAGAGACCGAGAATACCTCTACATCTCCACGGCTATCTCGGGAAGGATAGTAGTGTAAGTGAGGTAGTTTATTTTTAGATTAGGATTCACTGTGGTAAGTGATGCCATCGGATAAAGCAGAATTTGTTCTTTATTTAGATCTAGTGGGGATAGAATAAGGCAAAGTGAAACATTGCAAGGAGGGGGGGGGGGGTATAGGGGACTGAACTCCCTACCTTCTGCTCAGTAAGCAGAAACGGAAACCACTGAACTACCGAACCTCGTCGTAATGCTGTATCGACATGTTTCGTCTACTTACTACTCTCTGACGACTGTGCTGGGGAAGCAGCATATGCATGTACGTAATTGGTGGATTTGTTAATTATTTCGACGCTTTTGGACAATGCTTGACATTTACTACTTTTTCAATAGTTTCTTGTTGAACATAAACAGTCAAAAGCATTGATATCGATGCGTAAGCGTAGTCCTGATCGATTGGTGATAAAATTATTGAAATTGGTTCAGGGGCAGCTGAGTTATTAACGTTCAAAATCTTTCATAATTTGTTACATGTTCCATTTTCAGTTTTCACAAAGTGTACCCCCATATAAAAATCAAAGACGTAGCCCTACGTCAAAATTGTTCATATTTCTGTATCACTTTGAACAGGTTTTGTCGTTCTTCCGAATTTAAATGATCTACGCGAATTTGAATATGTAATTTCAAAGTTTCGCATTTTCTTTGGTTCATAGGTGTATCTAAATTAAAGTTGTTTGATTCTGCAAAGCTGGGTCTATTCTGGTTAATATTTACAGGACATTCATTTGCATCATTAACCATTACGATTGTTTCGTTATTCTCAGATCTGTGGAGACCTGGAAATAGAATAATAGCCATTTTCAATATCAGTGGGAAGTGCAAGAGATATTCCTTCGTGTGAATTTAATTTATATTTACCGTATAGGAATCCGGGTACCTTCTCTCCATTTGGATTGAGTAATCGGGAAACCTAAGGACACTTGAGGATGTCATAATATCCGCTTCAAGTTGATTTACGGTTTCGTACCCCACAAGTTCATCAAAAAATAGATGGAAATTAAACAAAAAATGTTATGGGTGGTTTTCCATTAAGTGGAGAAAATTTGACATACTTGCTTACTTGGTGAATGCCACTTTTATTTTTGACGTGTAAAGGGTTATGCTTGAAAAATTTCAATTGATTTATTTTTGATTTGATATTTGATATTCGATTGATATATTTTAATTTGCACCGGTGTCTATAATAATTTTAGCACACCTATTTCCGTTTCTAAGTTTATGTAAGGAATAAAATTTGTTATTTCTCGTTTGGATTGTCAGAAGCTATTGAAAAATTTAGATCATCATTTCCATTATTTGATTCAGATTGTGCCTGTGTATCATCCACATTTTCCAAAATTGGATTTTGTTCATTGTTCGCTTGTTCATGACAAATGGATGTTCAGTTCGTTCGAGGTTTTTAAAAAACCATTTCTTACACTTCACTGTCACTATTTATTCACTGTTCGATAGCACTTATAAGGTTCAGTCAGAACTAACTCTACCCTGCCACTTGGGTCCCTAACTTAATTGTATCGATTCCCTAAAATAGCTGGGTCTGCTGGTCGTCGTCGTTGATGGTTCCACGCGGTTAGCTGCTACGTCGATCCTGCTGGCTCAGCTCCTCGGGCGTCGTTCTCTGGATGTTATGACTTAGCAACGATAATTTCCACTCGTTCGTTGCGGCGTTAAATCTGCTACCTCAGCTCCTTGGTCGTCGTCGTTATCGCCTGGTGAAAAGCGTTCTTCGTAGTCAGCACTCAAAGTCCAATATGCATTTCTAGCAAGCGTCGGCTTACGGCTAAGTTGGTCGATGCTCTGTTTGATTATTGATTATGGTTATTGATGATTATTGGTTATAACGCGCGATTGCATATAACTCATGATCACATCCAGAGTAGTAGAAGACGTGATAATCTTTATAGTAGTGAAAATGGATTTGAAGTTTACTTTGGTTTAAATTGATTAAATAAAGTAATGAAATTGGGTTGTTAGCGGAATGCTAAATAAAACAGCAAAAAAGGTTATCTTCCATTTAATTCCACTTAATTAATTTTGGTATCCATGACAGATACGTATTTCGACTACAATGTGCAGTCTTCATCAGTGTCATTCCCACTAAAGAACTTATCAAAATCTAACCCCCTTAAGTACTCATCCCCTAGGTAAAAAAGTCAAGATCATAGGTATAAAAATGAAACTACAATGTGTTGAATCGAAACCTACCTAACTAATAAAAACCAAAGATTTAAGTAAGCTAAAGGAGAAAAATCTATACAACTCTCTAATAAGGAAAATCCCCAAAGGCTTGGTAGCCATCAGTAGGAAAGTAGTGGTAGGAAAATCCCAATTTCATTACTTTATTATGATGGCTACCAAGCCTTTGGGGATTTTCCTTATTAGAGAGTTGTATAGATTTTTCTCCTTTAGCTTACTTAAATCTTTGGTTTTTATTAGTTAGGTAGGTTTCGATTCAACACATTGTAGTTTCATTTTTATACCTATGATCTTGACTTTTTTACCTAGGGGATGAGTACTTAAGGGGGTTAGATTTTGATAAGTTCTTTAGTGGGAATGACACTGATGAAGACTGCACATTGTAGTCGAAATACGTATCTGTCATGGATACCAAAATTAATTAAGTGGAATTAAATGGAAGATAACCTTTTTTGCTTAAATTGATTGCTTTTTGGGTTTCTGTTTATGTAGTTCACGGCTTTACTCCTTATTGAGTCTTCTTCCAAAGGCACTGGTTTTGGAAGTGATGGTGGAGTATTTTGTCCAAATTTATTTCTATCGAAACTTGTTTTATTTCATGGGCTAAATTGTTTTTGAACATAAGAGGTCTACGTGGAGGGGCCTCATAGCCTAGTCAGTAAAGGCACGGTATTACCAAGCCGGAGGCGGCGGGTTCGATTCCCGGTCCGGTCGAGGGAATCTTTCGTGTTGGAAATTTTCTCGACTTCCCTGGGCATAGAGTACCATTGTGCTTGCCACACAATATACAAATTCATGCAATTGGTATTGGCATCGAAAGCTCTCAATTAATAACTGTGGAAGTGCAATTAGAACACTAAGTTGAGAGCACGCAATAAGCTAATATGCACTAAGCAATAAGCTTGAAATGCGAATAAGAAGAAGAAGAAGGTCTACGTGGAAAATTTGAAGCAAAATTGAAGTGCTTGTAGATGGTGTCTTGGAGGTGGTGTCTTGAAAGTGGTGTCTTGGAGGTGGTGAGTATCTTGTAACTGTGTTCGGTGGGTTGCTATGAAGTGGATTTTTGAAAGGCATGCCGATTGGCTTTGAAGGTAATGCTGGTTTAAATGTTTTAACATAATTAAAATTTTGCTCTTCCTTGCAGAGCCGTAGAGCATCTTTCATGGTTGCAGGGCTTTGCGCTCTAATAATTGGTCCCAGAGGTTCTTTGAGACCTACTGGACAAACTTTCAACTCCGCTTCCTGGTAGAAATCTTTCTTAGCCTTTTGTACCTCGGCATTTTCTTCTGCAATGCTAAGATTGTTGACCAGATGTTTGATATTATGCTGTAAAATTCTTTGATGCTGTTCGTCTTAATCATTGTAAATAAGTCCCTCGTCAAGAAGACTTCGTCACGTCTATCGCTATAGTGTGTAATAGAATTTTTCCTTTAATTCGATCCAACTCAAGTTGGTACCAAACAATTCGAGTCATCACCGATGACTTTCGATGGTTCCCTCTATTTAATTCAGCAATGGAATTATGTTGTCAGTACTTTTGATGTTTACAGAGGAGATCTATGATAATTTGAGGTGTTTGAAGGGATTGGTGCATTTGATGCTGGGTTTAGCCCGTTAGCCGAAATTTGAGCTGCTGCGGCTTGAGCATTTTGCTGAGCCTGTGCAGCTTGCATTTGAAGCTGCACAATTTGCTTATCCATTTCCGTTACATGGCGAACTAGTTGTTCGAACCTCAATTATAACTTTTCTAATTAATGTTTTGATGTGTTACGATTTTTATTGAAATTTGCAAAGCTTGGCTAGTTAAAATTTAGCACCTAAGTCACTCGTTTTAGGCACTGTAAGTTTCAATTTGCACACTAATTGAAAGGAATGTTATGAAATCTTAATTTTTTTTCGGATATTTGTATATTTTAGTGCAACTTTTACTAAACCTTATACGTTTTTTTTTAATCATTCTCTACAAACCCGTATGTCAGGATACACTATTTGTATCTAAATATCTGTTTCTCCATTGAAAAACCAATTCCTCAATCTTCACCAGTTTCAATTTCCGACAAATAGATAGATTGCCTTGTCTTCGTCTTCGAAAATTACACTGCCATCAGTAGATCTGGTTCGCAACAGTCAACAACATCTTCCATTGCGATCCTCGGTCGCAAAAGAACTCGATTCGAAATCGATTCGCTTCATTATCGATACTTCCATTAGACTTCTAGCAGACAGCGGCAGATTGCACAAGTAGCAGCACTACTGTTGGTGGTTGCCTATTTCCTCCACTAGTTCCAGGCTTGATGAGAAAACTAAATGGAACCAATATTGGTACCGATAGCAGAAAATGGTTGGAACGCCAAGAATGAAAATGGTTGGAAATGGATGGCAGGAACAATTTCGCCAACATATTTTCAATTGCACTTCAGTTACCGCCTGGTCTATCGCTTCTATCGGGCAGATGAGAAATTGTTTTCGTAATTTATTGAAAAATAATGAGAATATAGCTCTGTATGGTGAGAATGCAGTTCACAGACGGGAACTACTTTGTATGGTAAATTTCTTGTCGGTAGAGACGTGGAATACATTTTTCTTGCTGATGAGAAAAGATTCGAGAGATGTTTAGAAATCATTTTTTTACAAACTTGACAAGGAATACTTTGCTAGCACAAACAATGTATTTGCCTTTTCAAGTTGGTCGACTGGAAGTCCCACGAGTCACCGTAATTACAAACTGCAATCCAAGCAAAAAGAAAATTTCAACTCTCCCTGAACTGGGAAAAAAACTTTTCCAAATAAATAATTGTAAAACTACCAACCCAAATGATGGCTTCCTATTCTGTTTGCGCCAGCAAGTTGATGAAAGCATTCTCTACGAGCAAGAAAAATATCAACAAGGCTCAGAAGAAAAAATGAAAAAGCGCGAACAAAATTCAACCAAAAGTTTGAAGCCATATTTCCTCCTTGCGTCACTGGCGAAAAACTACTGGAAATGGAAAACAAATGCAATCAACATAATTCAGCGAATAGTTTGTATTAGAGCTGTGTTCCCATTTATTTCTACGGAATCGACAAACGCTGCCAAGACTAACGGGAGAAGACGCAAAAAAAAGTCCGTCGGTCGTCACCATTGGTTGCTAGCAAGCTAGGGTAGTTGCAGTTTGAGGGAAATCACCGAAAAAGTTGCGTCCTGCGGAAACAATTGGTGCAAGGTGCAGCGATAATAAAGGGGAATTTGCGAAGAAAATGGAAGTTTGCACCTACTCAGGAAGTTTTTGAAGAGAATCGAACTAATTCGATAAGAGCATCGAAATGGCATTCAATTAGAGGAAACTTGAGCTTGAAGATGCAAAAATGGTGCAGAAGAGATGAGGAAATATTTTGAAACAGTCCAATCACAAACTGGCAAATATTTGGAAAGCAATCATTAGAAATTCGCTCTTCTCTCTTAAGAAAAAAGGCCACCAAGGTACCATCCTAAAATGACGAAGCATATTGTTAACCAATTTCGGGACCCCCTCCCCCTATGGAACGTGTTTTGCTATTCCTTATACATTTCTGAAAATCCATCCTTCCTCCTCAAATAATTCGTCATTTAATGCATCCCTTACAAGAAGTGGATTTTTTACTTTTGAAATCCTAGCAAAAGAGGACCCAAACATAGAACAATGTCCAACGTGCATGCGTAATTTCAAAATTGTTTGCCTATCTTCCTCTCATCACTCCACAGTGGTACTTCCTCGAAGGCCAGCCGTTCGCAAGTAAAGGACCGCTTGAAGCGCTCAAAAAAAATGTAAATCGTGTGAACAAAAAACTCCGGAGTGATTCGAGATTTGGGCGTAACTGCTTTCGTAAATAATGACTTCAATCACCGTTTTTTCGCGAATAAAAACTCTATTTCCCAAACAGACTATACCCACTGTTGGAGAATTCACTCCCCTACCTGATTGTGTTGTTCGTTTGCGACATTGAGCTTTTATTCGCGAGTAATTGCACCGTTATTAAACTCATTGTTTACAAAAAAATATTACGCCCAAACCTCAAAACATTCCGGCACTGCCAGAAAGAACAACAAAGTCCTTTCCCACTGGTCACCACTAGCAGAGCCGCAAGTAACCAGCCCCGTTGCGTCGTCGTAGTCACCCGTCAGTGCGAGAAGAACGTGCAAACGCGATGAGATTTCCGAGCAAGTGGAAAAATTGTTTATCACGGTTATACCTCAATCTTCTCCCCTCTCATCCCACTGTCCATGATTACGAACGGGGCTCAGATGTAGTGCCGAAAAGTGACCACCAAAAAATGCCCTGTGTTGAGATAACACACTGAAGCTATGAGGGGAGGGGAACGGGAAATTCCAAATTTGAATGCTGCTGGTTCCTGTGAGTGGGCAGGGTTGGATTTTGTTCGACTGAAATAGTAAAATGGAATTTGAAATGAGAGAATTTCACATGTTTCAAAGTCATTAAATGTTATTTGAATGATATTAACTAATGGATTTCCAGTTTAGCGTGCAATGAACATTATTTCAAGCCTTGTTGGCGATTTCAGAGCATTTTTTTTTGTTTGTTTATTAATTTATTTGATATGGTTCAATCGAATTAAATTTTCAGAGTCGAGGATTCTTGTTCACAATGCAAAACATCTTAGAACTATAGTCAATAAAACAACACAACAAACACTTTATCTTCCACTATAGAATCAGCATACTCGATAAAAACGAGATCCGCTACTAGTGGTTTCATTGTATGGCAGTGTCTCCAACGGGGGCAGAGCACCATCATTGCAGCAATGGACGCAAAATGTGGTCAGCACTCACACACTCATCACGAAACAGTTGCTTTCCAAAGTCGACTACGCATCGACCGAAAGAACTGCTGATGAAGAACTTTGAGGAAGACCACACAATGGTTGCTGCTGAGTAAACAGACAATCGTGTGACACACATCGAGAGCGCCCTAATTGTGTCGACAGTCGAGTGAACTGATTGCACAATTATAATATATAATATGTTTTTCTTTTATTTATTTTTTGTCAAAAATCATGTAACAAGTTACTTTGACTATTTTTCAATTGTTTGTTAATTTGTCATCGAATAAAACCAGGTTGAAATAAATATTAGTTTAAAACCCGCAAGAGTCCACCCCTGGTCCGTTTCGCCAAAAGCAAAAAAGATGGGCCAACATCCAGGAGTCTCCCGAGCACACACAGCAACAAGCAAAAAAAAAACACAACATTCATTCCCGAAAAACTCGGACTTGCCATAAATTTGAGCTGATACGAGAAAATATGCTAAATAGGCATTTAATAAATGCCAGAAATACTCGCACAATATGTGTAGCTACGCATCCGTATACGAACGACCCAGTTTGCATTTTGTTTTTCCAGTTGCTTTTTTTTGCTTGTTCAACAGATAAACAGGAAGATGAGGTGAGGAGTGCCATCGACCTTGGCCACCGCTGATGACGACCGCCATAAGCAGGAATCCAGCATTTCATCCCGATTTTTCCATTCTCTTTTCGAGGCAAAAAAAAAACCGGGTATGAAATCGAAATGGATGGTGCCGCTGGGAGTTATTAGCATATTATAAAATTTAATTTTCCCGGTCCGTTCATTCCAGGTTTTGCTATAAAGGTTCACAGCCAGCGGTAGAAAATGGTAGACCCGATGCCAAGCGGATGGTCCGAGATTGAAACAGAGCACACTACATACCAACCCGGCGCAAAGCAGAACATCTTTTGTCACCATTGTTGTTCCCGGGCCAATTTGTGGATCCGAAAGTTGGAATCTAATTATCCTAAAATAGGTCCCGCTCGGTATCGGCTTTGGTAGTAAGTCTAGGTTTGTTTGGTCCCTCACCGACCGACGACAACGACTGCCAAACTGAAAAAGACCAGCCTAGGCCACGACGACAAAGGAAAACCATAAATTGGATCATATCCCATAGCCCTCCACCCGGAACCTTCGCGGCCGCTCGGCATCAGAGTCCCATGCCAAATTTGGGACAAGAAGTACTTTGCGGTTGACAGCAAACTACCCGCTGGAAAAGATGGACATTTGGACGACTGTGGACTGTAGGGTAGAGGATGGTGGATGTGCACTTACCTACATAGATGATGTCAGCGAGACTGGAGCTTGATGGTTTGCTAAAATATATGGCGTATGCCTCCGGCAGGCACGGAGCGGTTATTTTATAAATTAATCACATTCTGTTGCAATGAAATGAGGCAAACGTAAGGAAAGAATTCAGAGGACTGCTAAAATGAAGTGAACTGATATTTATACGCATTTTTTATTTGGCGAAGAACTTCTTAAATAACCATTTAGTCAAGTTTCTGCATTCATTTTTCGTCAGATGTCACTGCTGTTATTTGGGGTGACACACGCTTTGTCTGAAAGCACTTTTTTTGCAACTTTCATGTACCTCAGATTTTTCTTCACAGGAAGTAAATATTGATCTTAACAATCAAATCTGTGAAGGTTTTAAAATATTTCATCTTGCGTTTTTAGAGAAAAGGTGTTTTGAAGTATACTTAGCCGTTTACAAAGGCGTGTACGAACTATTGATGATACAAAACTGTTACGGATCGAAACAAATTCAGCTGAAAATGATTGAAAATGGGACTGAAGTTGTCAAATTACTATGTTTCAATGGTACAGTATGATTCCCTCTTCGGTACCATAAGATATCGTAGCTTTGTCGTGATCTCATAATTTTTAAATTAATAGAATAATTGAACAATGATTTAGTCTCTAAATTGACTATTATTCAGGCCTTTGCAAAACGATATAGTGGTTCTCAGAATTTGGTAAAAATGGTAGTTTTATTCGCTATCGCAAATTTTTTTTTTTTTATTTTGTCATTAGGGTGACCATTTCAAAGTTAAAGTAGTCCAAAAGATCGTTTTTCAAATGACTTTTTTAATTTATAACTTTTGAACCACTGGGCTGATTTCAAAGATCAAAATATTAAGTGAAAGGTAATTAAAAATGATAGTGGAAAAAATAATATAATGAAATTAAAGAACTGAAATTAAATATTGAAAAACATTGATTGTATTCGTTTATTTATAGTTTATATGGTTTGTAGACATAGGACACAACATGTTTTAATTATTTTTCCTTAAAAAACTAGGCTAAAAAACGCAACATATCGAAAAATCAGTGATGTGTTGTTTTTCGTTAGCTGAAGATCAAAATTTCATCCTTGAAAAACTGCCATTTATCAGGCACTTAGAATGGCGACCAGCGAATCCAAATTGCGTATGCCGAGTCGCCTTTACGGCAGCCACCATATTGCGTTATTGGGATCATTCTTGGCCGCGTTGTCCTTCCTCATAGCTGATTTGAGGCCGGGCTGGATTGTTTGACAGCCAGTATGTCTCACACGTTTACCAATTTTAGCGTATGTAATATAACAAAAGTATAGTGTATAGTTATGTAAAATATAAAGTTATAAAGATAACTGTTACATACTGACCTTATTAGCACTCAGATTAAGATCTTTCTTAAAGCTGAGTAAATCTTCGTGGGAAATCTTAGATTTTTCCCCCGACTGTTTCAAATTTAAACTCATTGGTCTTCCTGTGACGTTTACAAAACTAACCTCGGCTAGTTTTTTGCTTGCTTTTGGCAACAAAGTGGTTTCCACTACATGCATGACGTTTCCAAGGAGCAACCAGCGTCAGACATAATTTGGAAATTTTTATGAATTTCTTTTTTTTTCTGCAGTGTTTTTTTTCAAACAAATATCCACACACCCACACATCTTTGACTGTCGAGTTTGGTTTGAACTTCTTGTTAACATCTTTCTTCTGGATATTTGATGCCAATTGATGATGGCAATTTGATGCCGACATGAATTCTTACATCCCGATCAACGCTTCATCTGAACAAGAAATCGCTTTGACCCAGTCGATCCTTGAATGTGGATTACAGCAGGTTCAGGATGTACGTAACGTAAACGAGAGATGACTTGACCTGGTTTTCGTTAGTGATACTGACAGAATCGAATTTTTCGAATCGCCCTGTGGAATTTTAAAACTCAACGCTCATCACAAATCTTTTATCATCAAATTTGACTACCTTCATAATGCTGACGACGTTGGGCTGGACCGCTGTTATTACGATTTCAACTTCTGCAATGAACTCCTTATCAACGCCTCGATAGACTGGGCGACGCTTTTGACTGATTGTGACGTTGACGATGCTGTTTCCGGTTTTATGGTGCCATTTTCGATATCATCCACGAATATACTCCTATTCGACGACAATGCCTCCGTGTTCACTACAATCAACCATGGTGGACCACGGAACCGCGGAAGAAGCTTCTGATCTCTTCGCAAAATTCTTCAAGGATGTTTTTTCGACTACCTCTCCCGCTCATTCTCCGGATGATCGTCGTAACTGGATGAGCAGCATAGCTCATTACAACTTGTATTTGCCGCAGTTGGATGTATCTGTTGAAGAGGTGATGAAAGTTCTTTCATCAGTAGATCCTTCTAAAGGCCCTGGTCCAGACTGTTTGCCGCCATCGTTCATTGAGAAATTTTCTGCATCTCTCGCTTCACCTGTGTCGATTATCTTCAATCGTTCGCTAGTAAGTGGTGCTTTCTCCACAATGTGGACCTATTCACAAAGCTGGAAACATCCACAACGTTGAAAATTATCCCGGAATCATATCAAGTGGTTAGGCCACGGCTTCGTGAGGAAACGCTCTACAACAACCAACTTAATGTTCAGAGTTGGTTGGAAATGCTAACATGAAGCTTTAGTGTGATAATTTATTAGCTAGAGAATGATCTTTAGAAGAGAGTAGGTGGATAGTTCCGTTAGAGTACGGCAGTATGAAAATTGAATAGAAGTTGAAAATGAGCGAAGGGCCATTAATGCGACAGTTTTTAAAGATAGACGCACATCTTTGCCTAACCCGTACGATGTACGCGGAGACTTGAAGTATGTCTCCAAGTCTACAGGCACAAATGTGCGTCCCTCTTTTGCTTATGAGCAAAAGAGCTCCTCCATGACTTAAAAATCTGCCGATGACTTAAAGATCTTTCGTACAATTAAGTCAAGACTTGACTGTTGCGCACTCCAGAAGGATATTGATTCCCTTTTGCGCTGGTGTACATTGAACGGTATGCAGGTTAATGTCACAAAATGCTACGCAATATCTTTTAGCCGTTCACGCGAGCCCTTACGACATGACTATAGGATAGGACTCGGTAGTTTGCTCTTCGTTTCTTCAGTTAAGGATTTGGGTGTTATCATCGACTCTAAAGTCAGATTCAATGAGCACATCTCCATGATAACTGCTATTTAAAGCATTCGCCACATTAGGTTTCTTGAAACGAAACACAAAGGCATTCCAGGACATCTACGCGCTGAAATCACTATACTGTGCTTTCGTCCGCAGTCTTCTAGAGTATGCTGTTGTTGTGTGGGCACCCTTTCACGCTATTCAAGCTAACAGAATCGAAGCCATTCAGCGAAACTTCGGAAGATATCTACGCTTTACGTGTTCTGCCCTGATTGACCTGGACACGTTGGCGGCAAGGAGTAAACTACTTCAGCGACTCTTCGTGTTTGGATTGCTTAACGGTGACGTGGATTGCAACTCCCTTGTGAGCCAAATCTATATCAATGCTCCTCAAAGAGCTCTACGTAGTTACACGCTTCTGTGGCAACCTACCCATCGGACCAACTATGGATTCAACGAACCGTGGACTTTGTGCTGTCGTGTGTTTAATGAAACGTTCGATGTATATGATTTTAACATTATTAAGTCTACTTACAGACATAGAATTCGACACCTAGCCTAGAAAATATCTGTACAACATTATGTTGAAGATTAAATTAAATTAAATTAAATTAAATTTGTGAACCTCAATTTTCATAAACTGCTTCCTTTTTTATACCGGTAAACGGCAATGTAACATGCGTGAGTCATACTCACGATATTTTTTTGGGTGGCAGCGAGCTCTCATCACTCGATCACATTTCATAAGAGAAGCGTAAAAGAGAAAGAGATATCACAAGAAATTTTCTCTATTATACCTGTTTTCTTAGACATAGAGTGGGAGTTGTTCCACCAACGATTCGACGGGACAGCTTATAGTAGTTACATTCAAATTTTTCCTTGATTTCGTTGAACTTCAATGAAATTCTTCGAACTTACCTGATGTTCTTTGAACGTCTCTGAGTTTGAAATTTTTTTTTCTTGAAATTCTCAGATATTTCTTAAAGTTCACAGTACTTTCCTAATGTTATTGAATTTTCCCAAAGGTTCACAGACCATCCTAAAGTTTGCCAAAATTTCCTTACGTTCAATGAACTATTTGCAGAGCATCATTGAAATTCATATACATAATGTTGCTATAGTTCACAGAACTCTCTTGAAGTTCGTAGAATTTACCAAGACGACATTGAACTCCCCAGAAGCTCACAAAACGTCCCTGAAGTTGGCAGAATTGTCCTTTATTGAACTTCTCTGAAGATCGAAGCACATCTTTAAGGTTTGATGAATTTTCCTGAAGTTCAATGAACTTATCTGAAAGTTGTTGAATTTTTCTGCTTTTTTGGAGGAAATTATTTAAAGTTTGTAGTACTTTCCTAAAATTCACTACAGTTCCCTATAGTTCGCAGAATTTCCTAGAAAGTCGCTGAATCTTCCTGAAAATTTCCTGAGACAAAATATGGGAACTCCAATGAAGCTCTAGCAATTCTGTAGTAATTCAAGGTGAGGGCTACTTAAACTCACTGGACAAGATTAGCTAACCTCATGTGAGTTTCATTCCTGTATTATCGAAATTATCGGTTAAACGATTTTCAAACAAATTCGTCATGGTTGCCAGAATTTATTTTCGATGCCGCCGTTGAATCAAACATGTCTATTTATTTTTTTAAAATCCAAGCAAACTTTTCAACCCTCAGGACGGTTTGGAGGCAAATACCACCTTCGCCACCTGCTGAGTACAAGACACAAAACTTTCGGATACCTACTATCTCCTTTGTGGCTGTCTCGGACTTTCCTGCTCGTTTCTTCTTATGAGGGAAGATAAATTAAACAAGATATTGTGCTACCAACATATTAATTGATTTTGCGCAAAGTCGACATAATCAATATGGATCTTACTCATCAAGGAGAACTTCTTTAATGTCATTTGGATTAATTCAATCAACTTTTGAACCTTATTTAGCTGCATTTGTTCAATTCGTAATAGTTTTGTATGGTCAATAGTCCATATACGCCTTCTTAATTAGCTTTTTAAACTTCAAAACACTTTTTCTAAAAAAAACCCAAGATAAATTATTTTAAAACCATCAAAGATTTGATTGTTAGGATCAATACTAACATCCTATGAAGTAAAATCTGAGGTACATGAATGTTGCAAAAAAGTGCCTTTGGACATAGCGTGTCACATCTTATGAATTGAAGCCACAAGAAATCGGTATGAATTTCGTTGATTTGCCTAATGAAAAATAATTTTCATAAAAAATAATAAATCGGAACAGAAATAAAATTTTTAGATTTAAATTTTAGATTAACATCCGAAGTAGAATTGGGCGATTTTTGGAGACTGATCTTTTGTCGTAGGGTTACGTCTTTTGGCAAAATATTGGAGGTGCAATTTAAAAAAAACCAAAATTGAACGCGATACGAAATGTGGGGCCTCCCATTAGCTCAGTCGGTAAAGGTTCAGCTACAAAGCAAGACCTGCTGGAAGTGGCTGGGTTCAATTCCCGATCCGATCTAGGAATTTTTCGGGTTGGAAAATTTCTCGACTTCCCTGGGAATAGAAGTATGATTGGACTTGCCACACAATTATACCAATGCAAAAATAGTACAGGCATCGAAAGCTCTTAATTAATAACTGTGGAAGTGCATCTAGAACACTAAGTTGAGAGCACGCAGTAAGCTAATATGCGATATGCAATAAGCTTGAAATGCAAAGTAAAAGGAAGAAGGACGAAATGTGGTCAGGTTTTGGCCACTAATAACTCTGTCAATAGCGGATAGATTTTAATTCTTATCAAGCCAATCGATAGGAATTTTTTCTACAAATCTGAACTTTTTCACTACTGATCGGATTCAGTAGCTCGTCATGAGTCACTGTGGGCCATCTATGCCAAGCGCGTCACCCTCGTTGAACACCCTATTAGTTCAGCATTACTCAACCATCATGAAGCCCATTTCAGGACCAACATAAATTTGTTAAAGAGTATTTTCTGGACATTTGTCAAGGTCATCAATAGGAGGTCAGCTCCCATAAGTTTATATTTAACATAACATGTATTTGTAAGGTAAAATTGGGGGAGCAATTTCCAAAACCAAAATCAGTCACGTCATGAAAGTGGTCATGATGGATTTTAATTCTTAATACGCCAATCGATAGGAAAAATACTATATCAATTTGCAATAGGTCACTATTGAAAATAGCACGAATGTGCAACTGTTGCTATGATACTTAAAATTATCGCCGATTGCTTGCGAATAGCGCTTTCCCTAACACAGATTTCAAAATCTAATTCCATCCGGTCTTGCCAAACGGTGTTTATTCAATGACCACGTTTGGTGAGCGGTGGTGTCCAGTCGTTCTTTCGGTGCTTGGCGTTGTACATTTTTCTCCAGTACACAACGAAAGGTTCCCCACAAGCAGCTAACTATCAAGGCTGCCATCAAGAGCTCTCGATTCACCGAAGGAGGTAGCAGCCGCACCGCTACTGATTGGATTCAGTAGCTCGTCGTGAGCCGCTGTGAGTCATGTATGCCAAGTGTGTTACCCTCTTTCTAAACAACATACAGCTCGCCAGCCTCATCCGTGTTGAACACTCTAATTCAACCACACAAAACGGTTCTTTTCAGGACCACCATAAATTATTGTCGTTTAAGGGTTAATTTTCATTGAACATTCGATCGCCTTGCTGCCAGCCACATATCCCCCAAAACTCTTTGATAATGTACCCAACTACCAAACCTTTAGAGTCAAATGCGTAACAGCATTGAAGTGTTTCATAAAAAATTCTCGCAATGACCGAATACCACATGACCTTGTCAAATAACCAGAAACATTTCGAATTAAGATAAGGTTTTCTCCCGGACGCTAGAAAAAAATCAAAAAATCTCGAATTTATATGATTGATCGCAAATATCTCACGAATGGAAAAATTTGAGAATTTGATTTATTCTCCAATAAATCGTTGCTTTTTAATCATCTATTGAAAAGCACGAGCACGTAATCCTACGTCCAACCTACGGTCGTATCTAGGATACAACCTCTTATTTTTTTTTTCTTGACTTGTTTTCCGGCGATCTTGTTTTTCGTACTGAGTACCATTGCTGTCAACGCCAGGACACCAGCTCCCACACCTGGATCCTACGTATCGACCCATGGACCATGGCCTATGAACCGGGGACCAACGGCTTTACTTCCCCGAAGGAAGGCATGATCAGAGATTGTATACCTCAGAAAATCCTAGCGGGGGATCGAACTCAGCCCCTTTGGGATGAGAGGCAATCACGCTTACCCCTACACCACCAGCGCCGCTGACCTCTCACTACGATGTACGATGCTAGAATGAATTTAATTTTATTTTTGTTGAATTACACAAAGTTTTCCCTACATTGAAATTGGATGACCTAGCGCCTCGTGGAATCTGGTCGTCGTCAATGTTCGTCGTCGTTGCGTGTCCTACTCCGTCAGCGGATTTGGTTGGTGTTATTTGATTACTTGTTGCTGGATGAAGTCTGGAAGGATGATGATTGCTATTGTTGGTGTGGTTGGTACTCGTTGGTGGTAGCTTTTCAGCGATGGTCAATGTGTTTGATAGCTGTTGTTGTGGTTGGATCCGGTGCAGTTGGTGCTTTCAGCGTTGAGCCGGTGATGAAGAACGGTCATTTATTTATATATATTTTTTTCGTAGACGTAAATTAAGAGCGACGTCCGCATCTTAAATTCCAAAATATTTTGAACCTATATTTTTGCGAACAGCCGTCACCGTTTTGAATACCAAAATGGCATCAGACATCGATTTTTGCTCTCTACTCATCTTTCTCATTCTATAAATACGAATTATGTCCAGGAAATTCACCGTGTAGTTGGGGGCTGTGGGCCATCTATGCCAAGCGCGTCACCCTCGTTCCAAATAACATACAGCTCGCCAGCCTCATCCGTGTTGAACACCCTAATAGCTCAGTCTGGTACCTCTATAAATGCATTTAGATTATTATTCGAAGTTCCTCCTTTTCATACAAATTCTGCCCACCAAATAGCTCACCGCTCACAGTATTTCCCACCGATTTTTAGTATCTTATGTGCTGAATATGTAAAAAGTAGGGACTTCGAATATTAATCTAAATGCATATATAGAGGTACCAGACATGTTTTGAAGTGTCAGGTACTCTATTTTGTAGTCTGTGAAAGGGAAATTACAAATCGAATGTCATGAAAATACATGGCATGGTGAGAGATTGAGTTAGTGAGAGAAACTTTTCTTTCTCAAATTTGATTTTTTTTTTCTCTCTCTCTCTCTTTGGGGACTGGTAGTTGAGCAGTTAAAAATGTATGGGAAAATCAATTTTTATTTAATTGTAGCTTGTTTAAAAATAATTCAAGGAAAAAAGTGACCAACAAAGTCTATGAATTATTTTTTAGATTGTCGTCAACTTCCTTTGACCTTAATATGCATCAAAAGCGTATTATTTCCACTTTTACTACAAATGGTTCATTAAAATGGTCTCCTATTGCCTGCAAAAACCGCTTACCCTAACACAGATTTCAAAATCGAATCCGGTCTCACCGAACGCTGCTCATTCAATCACCGCGAGTGTTGAGTGGTGGTGTTCTCCAGTACACAAAGAAAGGCACCCTAGGCCTTCAATGCTATCAAGGTTGCCTTCAACCGCTGATCGAATTCAGTTGCTCGTCGTGAGCCACTGTGGACCATCTATGCCAAGTGCGTCACCCTCGTTCCAAACAACATTCAGCTCGTCATCCTCATCCGTGTTGAACACCCTAATAGCTCAGCATTACTCAACCATCTCGACGTCTTTTCAGGGCCACCATAAATTATTGTTGTTTAAGAGTTAATTTTCATTGAACGTTCGCTCGACTTGCTGCCAGCAGGTGATGAGTGATATGCCCCATAGCTCCTTGATAATGTATCCAGCAAAATTATATATTATATAGACAATGTCAGGTCTCGTCAAGCTGAATCGACTGGTATATGACACTTAACCCTCCGGGCCTCAGATCGAACTTTTTTGTTTCACGTTATATTATAGCCTTTCGGTATACCTCAGTGTACGCGAAAGGCAAGAATGTAGCATGGATCGTTATGTGCGTTATCGATTAAACGTCTTAGATGCTGTTGTATCTTTTTATAAACTCCAAAGCTTCATATGATTGATTTTGCCGTAAGAACCTTGACGGCAGGTACAGCGAACATGCCTTTCATCGATTTTACTGATTCCCTCCCTTATCAAAATACCTGTAGATATTGTATGTACTCGTTTAATAAAATATTATGAAC
Organism: Ochlerotatus camptorhynchus; assembly: GCF_037179485.1. NCBI lineage: Eukaryota > Metazoa > Arthropoda > Insecta > Diptera > Culicidae > Ochlerotatus > Ochlerotatus camptorhynchus. The sequence continues at coordinate 144,820 of NW_027040766.1, read as the reverse complement.
CTCATACAAGACACAATTGAGTTTGCTTACTGGGAAAACATGCTACTGCAAAATGCAAAACAAATATTGATTTAAATTCTTATTTCTTGTGGTAGGAAAATCCTTCGGAAATTCAATCAAATTACGACAACGAAAGATACCAATTCAGCACCCTGTGTGCCTGTGCTCGTGTACAAATGCTACAAATTCTCATCTCGATAAGACAAGAACACTCTAATGAAACTGGAGCACTTTGTATCCATTGAAACAGGCATCATAAAAGTTACCACCTCCACCGGAAGCACAGGCATCCTTTCGTCTGTCCTCTTCCTTTCCCCTCCGTATTTGAGCCACAAACGATCATCGATAGCACAATGGCAGGAGGGCAATAGTCAAATAAACAGGATGGATTTGTACAAACAACGACAAACCGGAGTATACCGTCGTAGTCTTTGTCGTATTTACATGGGACACTGATAAAGCCGGAGAAAATGCTTCGAAATCGGAAGGCAAATACTGAGGCTAAACCTACGGGCCAGGATCTAGCTGACAAATATACATAGTTTCACTCGGCAAACAGTAGGAACGCTCCTCTGGTCTGCAGTCAAAGAAACAGCAGGGTTTTCTTCTCGGATAGCTATAAACACAATTTCACACCCGGACACGTGTTCTCCGTGCGGAATCTAATAGGGGACAGAAACGGGGGCGGTCTGTTTTCTTGGGATAATTGTACATGATATCGATGCCTGGGAGGATCCAACTACATGGCTCACTCTATTTGTGAATTAACAACGAATTTATTTTATTTCAAGAATGTGATGCATGGTTTTCAAAAGCCATGCGAAAACTGAAGAAAACTCATTTATACAGGAAATGAGATTCATGGCTGAGGAAATAATTGTTTAACGTCCTACTCACGTGAATTATTTCTCTCCACGGCCAAAATGTTTAACTTTCATTAGTCAAACACAATGAGCCGGTTTTATATTCCTGTCGTTTGCTGCCATAGTAGTCGTCAAGACGGAAATGAGATGATGAAAATTTCCAAACAAAGCCGTTCTGTGCCGCTATGGGTGTAGATGGCCGTACTTAACTTGCTTTCGAAATGCATCCATCCCAGTTTATCACGGGAACCTAATTTTGAGATGGCTAGGCAAATAATGCAGTTATTTTTCAGTTTGTATGCTCTCAAGCGATGCACTCAACGGTAGCATAATGCTTTCGCTGCTCAATTTCCTAACCCATTTGGTCCAGAATTTGCGAATACTGGCACAGTTTCATGAGAGCTGTGCAAATAATAAGAAACAGGAACTTAAATGCTGTTTCTCGTTCGGACCTAGATATGGCTGACAAGTACGAGTAATTGCCTGAATAAGGAATTCTTTCCGTTAAATGAACCCGAGCAATCATAACACTTTTCATTTGCCCCATTCTGAGAATAATCATAGAGCATTTCACCTTTCATCGAAAAGTAGAAATCAAAATAAACATAACATAAATCATCGCTCGCAGCTTTGCCGAATCGTCCTTAGCAGCAGCAGCAGCAGCAGTGACAAGAAACAATCATTACCGACGTCGTCAATTTTCCTCTCGATAAAGCTGCAACTTAAGATCGGTATCAGAGACGGTACGAAACATATGTTCACCCACTACAGCCAATCGTATATCTAGACCACAGCCCTCACGTATTGCCCCCACTTGCCGGCTTCGTAAGAAACCAACCACAGAAAATCATTTTCTTCGCTTCGCCACACATCTGGTGGCACATACGAAGACGAATCTCCGCCCGGCACCTCTTTTTTGTTGTGCCTTGTATCTCCCATGGCGTTGTTTCGCCTTAATATTCGACTGGACGTACTCAGACGGATGTGTCTTGCAGAATATTCCAACGAAATTGTTTGTAATATATTATAGGAAAAACAAATTATTGGCATAGCCGTAAACGCATGGCGTTGGCAGGTTCAACTCTCAGTCCGGTCAAGAAGTGTTTCGGATTGGACAATGACATGACTCAGAAAGCTCTCTATCAAAAACGCGGACACGTAAAACAGTGGCCAAGAACTTTAACGTAGATGATCAGGAGCGGATGGATTCGAGTCTGCCATCCAAATTCGAATAAACATCGTAATTGCTTACAAGGTTGTATACAACATTGCTGACTTATGCAATATTTCGATTAAATTTACATGAAATATCGTGTAAATTCACCCAAAATCTAGCGTTAATAACGTGTGTGCTATTGCAGAAAATTACGTGTATTTACAGGTTATTTTAATGCATCGATTTTTGAAAGTAATATGCAACAAAAAATAAGAGTTGCAAAATGCTTATAGCTTTGGCAAAATATCAATATGTTTGGCACATTGCATTTCAAAACAATGTGTTTGTTTTTAGGAAATCTAGTTTTTCTAGAATAACTCTAACTTCTTACACACTCATCCAAATAAGCCCGATAGTATACCGATAACCAATAAATGGATGATAAGCCAGAAGTCAAAAATTTAGAAATCTATCTTTTTAAGTTGTACTCGTACAGCTGATTTTCTGAAATGTACGGACAGCTGTAGGCAAGACTGATGCAAAATTTCAATTTAAAGCTCCACAGTGCTCAAACGGTTCCAAATTGAGCCCTGATTAGCCTCCCAAAATTTGAAATCATTTAGTGAGAAACTGACTTGGCACAAACCATTTGAAGTTTATATGGGAAATTATTTTGAAGAAACCATAATTTCGGTTCATACCGTGCCGATTCAAATTTCGGACACTTAAACTCGAATTTCGGACACTTTTAAAAGTTGATTATCTCGGTCGAATATGATCCACATGTCTTGTAAATTTTAAATTTTTTTGACTAGTGCCCTCCACGATCATCTAACATTATTACTTTGTTTCTAACTGAATGTAATATTTAATTAAAAATGAAAGTGTCCGAAATTTGAATCGTCCGAAATTTGAATCGGAACGGTATCTATCTCAAAATTAGCCAGTTAATTCTACTTTAGAAAATGATGACGGAGTTTGTTGAAAATTTTCTCAGCTAAAACTTTGTACAAGACCACTTTTCGATCAAATGTAAGGAACAAAACTCATTAAAGATTCAAGTCACTGATGTCTTATAATTATGCTCAATCAACTATTCAGCAGGCAACATTGGTGTTTATGGCGCGTAGATTAGGGGAACAAAATCATGGCTACTATGTCACACTGCAGAATACAGTGTTGCCCACAATACACAGCAAAAAAATAATTTTGATATCACGTCAAAGTGGATGCACTACAATCATGTCGAAAATATGGTGTAATATTACTTGCTAAAAAGGAAAAAATTATCATTAACACAAATGCATGAACTGACACTACGCTGCTTTTACTGCATTTGTTTATTTATGTGGTCATAAAAATTACATGAAATTTTCGACATGATTGTAGTGCATCCACTTTAATGTGATATCAAAATTATTTTTTTGCTGTGTACAGTTGCTTAATCTTGCCATAAGATTATCAATCTCCTAAACATTCAATAATTATTTAATTTGACGTTTGGCTGAAAAACGATTTTGTGCAAAGTTGTAGCTGATAAAAAATTCCCATAAGGATAGCAATAGAATTTGTTAACAGTACAATATGTAAAAAGGCTAGGAGACAATGAACAAATAGTTTTGTTTTCCCATAGTAATTTCCATATAAACTTCAAATGGTTTGTGCCAAGTCAGATTCTTATCAAATGAGTTTAAACTTTTGGAGTCTAATCAGGACCCGATTTGAAACCGTTTGAACACTGTGGAGCGAAAATTTCAAATTTTGCATCAGTCTACTGTACGCTCAATTTTGAGATACACTGTATACGTGTCATTACTAATCATAACGGGTGGCATTTTCTTTCCATTTACTGAAGCGTCCCACTTTTACATCCAATAAAACCGTTTTTGGCCCATAATATAACGATATGATGACAACTTACCAAGGTGTCTTCTGCATCTCCCTTAAGTAATTGTCGTATTTTAGCCTTTCGCCGCAGTATTCACAGATTACACTAATCATTTTTTAGTAGAATAATATGACGACCCAACATCATATTCATAAAAACAATGCTGGGATTGGGAAGCACCATCAGGGCACCATATTGAAGCGATTTGGATGGAGAGAGTTGGAATGCCAGCTTCCCGTTGATAACATTTCGTGGATAAAGGGCGGGCTCTCCTCCCCCACTCATTGGGGCATCTTCCTGTTTGGGGGCTCGTCTATTTGACCAATTGTGCGATCATGTTGATGGAAGGAGACTTTTTACTGTCCCGTATAGGCGACTTTGCCTATCGATGCACCCATTCCGTTTTGGGCCTTCATACAACGATATGTTGAGGACAATCAGAGGTAATTAAGCTTGATCAAGACAAACAAACAAGAGAGGCCACTGCTAACGGACTTAGTTTCCGTGCTACAATGGATGGTAAACTGCTATCACTATCATCAAATTGATCACAAGTTTGTTTTATTGATTTTGATGACATGTTCTAATAGCCAATTTAGCTTAAAGGATATCTGCAGAATGTGAGTTGATGTAATTGCAGTTCATAATTATTGTTCAATGTGTGGAAAATATGTTTTTTATGACCTATAAAAGCAAGAACAAAATAAAAGTCCATATAAATGTTACTTTTCCCATGATTTAATAACCAAATCCTTGGACAATACTGGTAATACGTGCTATCGATTTGCAGTTTGCCACTGCGTTCACGACGTAAACCTAGAAATCATGTCAAAGTTATCTAAGACACACATAATTATTTTTCTTGTATAACATCCGTGTGCAAATCACAAAAAAAAATAAAAGGTATTTAAAAATACTTCTTAGGACAAATAAAAAAAAATGTATGGATTTTGTATTGAAAACATTGATTGCATTTGATTTGATTGATTTTCTTCTTTGTAGACTGAGGGCGCAATATGAAATGTGTTTTTATATTTGTCTTTGAGTTATATTTTTTTGAAGTTATCAAGTTTTGGGTTTTCACTCAATACTCCTATGCGACTAGACGATAATGTTACAGTCACTTTAAATCAATACAGACGCATGGTAGTCTAGTCGCATAGGAGTACTGAGCGAAAACCCAACACTTGATAATTTAAAAAATATATAACTTAAAAACGTCGTTGATTTTTTAATATGTTATGTAAAAAATTCTAAATTTTCCAGGAAAACTATAAAAGCATATTGCACCCACTGTCTACAAACCATGAAAACTAACAGCGCCGGTGGTGTAGTGGTAAGCGTGATTGCCTCTCCTTCCAGCAGGCCTGGGTTCAATCCCAGTCGGCGCCGCCGGGATGTTCTGAGGCATAACATCTCTGATCACGCCTTCCTTCGGATGGGAAGTAAAGCCATTGGTCCCCGGTTCATGAGTTGATGGGTCGATAGGTAGGGTCCAGGTGTGGGAGCTGCCTTCCTGGCACGTCGGTAGCATTGGTGCTCAGCACGGAAAACAAGATCGACGGAAAAAAACAAACCAAAGGAAAAAAAAAACATGAAATCTATTTAAAAACAAATTAAATCAATGTTTTTTTCAAAAAAAAAATAAAGTTTTTTTTAAATTGTTATTATAATTTTTCCAAAAAGTGTTTTTAATTAACATTGATTTGATATTTTGATCTTTGGAATCGGCCAAGTAGTTCAAAAGTTATGATTTTTGGAAACAATCATTTTTGAAAAAAAATACAATTTTGTTACCACCTTAACATGGAAATGGTCACCCTAATGACAAAATAAAAAAAAACATGGGTGCAATATTTTGCGATATAAAACAAAACTACCAGTTTTTACGAAATTATGAGAGCCACTAAATCGTTTTGCTATGGTACGTATATTTTATTTGAACGGCTTTTAACGATTTTTGACGATTGTTAATCTTAGTCTTCTTCTTCTTCTTCTTCGCATTTCAAGCTTATTGCGTGTTTTCAACTTAGTGTCCTTGATGCACTTCTACAGGTATTGATTGAGAGCTTTCGATGTCTGTACCTCTTTTGCCTTAGTATAATTGTGTGGCAAGTACAATCATACTCTATGCCCAGGGAAGTCGAGAAATTTTCCAGCCCGAAAAATTCTTAGGATCGAACCCAGTCTCCTCCAGCTGGTCTTGCTTTGTAGCTGTGCCTTCACCGACAAAGCTAGGGAGGCCACATACAGAAATTCTATAATACATATTAAATTTACTAAAAACGCTGATCCAAACAAACGCTATGAGGTTCTGAAGGTCACAAGCGTGATTGAGCGAACGAGCAAGTGTAATGAAAGCCGAGTGAAAAACAAAGTGTACTTTACATTCAGTCCTTCAATCCCACACCTTTGTATAGACCAAGCTGGGTGGTGCCGTCCATCCTGCGTTATTTCTCAGCTGTCTTCTTTCCAATCTAGCTGATTTCATGCTTGAGGTTAAGGTCAACCCTAAACAAGTCACCTACCGCGCTCTTCGGGATGGTACTTACTTTACATAGTAGCAAGGTTTAGCTTGGCCTCCCTTAGCTCAGTCGGCTACAGCTACAAAGCAAGACCATGCTGGAGAATGCTGGGTTCGATTCCCGGTCCGGTGTAGAAATTTTTCGTGTTTGAAAATTTCTCGACTTCCCTGGGCATAGAGTATGATTGTACTTGCCACACAATTATACTAAGGCAAAAGTGGTACAGGCATCAATAACTGTAAAAGTGCATCTAGGACACTAAGTTGAAAGCACGCAATTAAATAATATGCGATAAGCAATAAGTTTGAAATGCGAAGAAGAAGAAAAAGAAGAAGAAGAATGAGAATAAAAAGAAGAAAAGGATTAAGATTTTAAGTAAATATCAGTTTGCTACCAGCCAAAGGTGATGAAAGAATTTTTGAAGTCCTCCCAACGTTTTGCCTTCTGCGCACAAACACAACTTAATATTTTTTTTTCATATCTCTTAATTCACACGGGGAAATGGATGTAATTTCGGCCTTTATACCCCTAATTTAGACTCATACATAAATTCAGCAACCGACTAAATTTTCAATAGCGATCATAAATATCCATTAGTACCGTCCCAATAACGCGTTCATCTAGTTAAAATTGATAAACAGCAGGTTTTTAGCTATGGGCCCAATCTTAGATCCGTAGGCCAACATTAGAGCCATTTCCCCTATAAGTGCAGATTTGTGGGCTCGCATGTTTCATAGACTTATATACTTTTTCAATTCACTCATCTGGTCATATCTAAAAAACTATTAGTTAAATTAGTCTTTGACATAAAAGATGAGACGTAAACAAACATGTCATGTAATATTAAATACTGCGAGACTGAAAATTTCTTTGCTCGATTAAAAGTACGTTTGATTGAGCTATATTTTGCGTCTGTTATGACTCAAATTTATGTCAAAATTGACGCTCGTATGTGTCACTCTCAGAGCATTTAAATTTACATGATTTTTTCTAAGTGTGCATTTTCAACTCAAAATATTAAAAAAAAATAAAGAATCCCGCCCTGGGTAGAAATAGCCCATTTTTTATAATTTTAATACCTTGCGGTAATCAGAATGTTTAGTGTGGTAACTGTAACAAAAATTAAATTTTAGTATACTTTTAAAATTAACATTAAAATACCATCGAAATGGCGTTTCAAGATCAAAAATAGCTTGCTTGGTTCTGGAGTAATCTCTTCTTAAAGATAAAATATCTAAAAATCTTGATATTCCAGGAATGTAGCCCAGACGGGATCTTGGTTCTCAAGAGCAAAACCAAAAAAATCTTTTGTTCAGAATGCCACAATGAACGTTTTGGCAAAGTTTGGTACAAATCACTGACATCGACCACTGGTGGTGTATACACATGAGCTGGAATGTCCAACATGTATTCTAGCGCCTCGTGGTGAGAAAATTCTCAACTACTGTCCACCATCCAAAATATCTTAACTTCCTGAACAACTATTCTGAAGACATTTATTTTCTCTCTGGTCAGAATCTAGAGATATTTTATAAGCGAGAACTTCACATGTACACTTGCGCCACGAAGTGAGAAAACTCTTAACTACTTTCCACCACCAGCCAAAAAGCCTTGACCTTATGAACAACTTTGCCGAAGATAGTAACTTTCTATCTGGTCAGGATCTCGAGATATTCCATGTTATAACCAATAAAGTCAAATCCATCGAAGTGTGGACACCGTTAACGCGGTTTCCATGTACATTCTCCCTACTATCCGCATTTTTTGGGGTTTACTGTAATCAAAGTCTAGTCTTTTTACTTCAAATAACCTTTTTCAGAAATACACGTTGGTTTCAGATCGATTGGTAATTCAGCAACAAAATGGCAATAGTAAACTCATATGTGTTTACGAAGTACAACATCGCGAGTAACGGAGGGTTATAGTCAATCATACACAGTTGATGTAAAAATTGGCCATTTTGAATTTCGTAAAAAATTAAAAAGTGACGTTTTCAATATTTTTCGACAGTTAACATCACTTCCAATCGCAATGAAGTCTAAGACAAAGTTGTAGGAAAATATAATTACTTTTAAGAAAAAATTAACGTAGATTTTTATTAAAGTAAACTCAGTTCTTGTTTTACACGGCATAGCCACCGTGTAAAAAAAACAAAACAAACATACTTTGGCCTAAGCGCCCATTTTGTGCCTATCAAGCAGAAAACATCAAATAAATCCATGATTTCGTCGTTAACAGGTAAATTATGCTTTTGGTGCGATACTTTAGTTCAAATACTACTAAACGAAGTCAATAAGAACGCGTGATATATATGTTTGAATCCAATATTCTCAAAAACAAATGAAGCGCTCCGACCGAATCATCATCCGATAGGCCGAAGTGAATTCAGTGGCGTTTCAATGCATTAGGCCAAGTTTAGAATCCATACGCCGAGTTTGGCGTCAAGAAGCAGTGTTAGACTTTTGACAATATTTCAACGATTGGTTTCTCTTTATCAAATCTTACGGTACATACGAAAAGGTAAATATTTTTGGAAGCCATCAGTAATAATAACATTCCGTTTGGTTCTAAACTGCGCTAGATTAAGAAAGACTAAGGGCGGGTTGTGCTTAATAGGCTGGAAATGGGGTAGTTAACCCTATTTAAGAAAATTTGATTTTGATGCCATTCGTAATTCCAGAATTTGGGCGTAATTTCATTTGTAAACAAACACGTCAATCACCGATTTCTCGCGAATAAAAGCTCAATCTCGAACAGTAATAACACTATGAGGTAGATGAATAATTCCTCTATCATTTGGTATAGTTTGTTAGTGAGATTGAGCATTTATTCAAGAGAAATCAGTAATTGGCCTGTTTGTTTACAAAAGCAATAACGCCCAAATCTCAAATCACTCCGGAATTGTAACATGGTGCTGTAGACATATTTTATAGAAATATGAATTTACACCAAAAAATTTAATATTTTTTAAAGGGAGATCTAATGTTGGCCTATGGATCTAAGATTGGGCCCATCGCTAAAAATCTGCTATTTATCAATTGTATCTAGATGAACGCGTCATTGGGACGGTACTAATGGATATTTTTGGTTGCTAATGAAAATTTATTCGATTGCTAAATTAATGTATGGGCCCAAATAATGGACACTTAGGCCGACATTACATACATTTCCCCTAATACACTGGAACCTCCATTTACGAACCAAAACGGGGGTTCGTAAATCGAATTAGTTCGTAAAAAAAAACTCGTTATTTGGGATTTACCTACTTCGTAAAAAGAAAACTCGTTATTTGGGATTTACTTCGTAAAAAGAGGTTTTTGAAAATATTGTCAAATACCCCACAATATGGGTATTTTTGGAATCGGAATGACGTGTAGGGACCGGAAATCGATGTCTGACGCCATTTTGAAATCCAAGATGGCGGCTTCCGGTTACAGAAAAACTTGGAAATTCTGCCAAATACTCCACTATATGGGTATTTTTGGAATCGGAGTAACGTGTAGGGACCGGAAATCGATGTCTGACGCCATTTTGAAATCCAAGATGGCGGCTTCCGGTTACAGAAAAACTTGGACATTCTGCCAAATACTCCACAATATGGATATTTTTGGAATCGGAGTGACGTGTAGGGACCGGATATCGATGTCTGACGCCATTTTGAAATCCAAGATGGCGACTTCCGGTTACAGAAAAACTTGGAAATTCTGCCAAATACTCCACAATATGGGTATTTTTGGAATCGGAGTGACGTGTAGGGACCGAAAATCGATGTCTGACGCCATTTTAAAATCCAAGATGGCGGCTTCCGGTTACAGAAAAACTTGGAAATTCTGCCAAATACTCCACAATATGGGTATTTTTGGAATCGGAGTGACGTGTAGGGACCGGATATCGATGTCTGACGCCATTTTGAAATCCAAGATGGCGACTTCCGGTTACAGAAAAACTTGGAAATTCTGCCAAATACCCCACAATATGGGTATTTTTGGAATCAGGGTGATGTGCAGGGACCAGAAATCAATATCTGACGCCATTTTGAAATCCAAGATGGTGGCTTCCGGTTATATAAAAACTTGGGAATTCTGTCAAATACCCCACAATATGTGTATTTTTGGAATCTGAGTGACGTGTAGGGACCGGATATCGATGTCTGACGCCATTTCTAAATCCAAGATGGCGACTTCCGGTTACAGAAAAACTTGGAAATTCTGTCAAATAGCCCACAACATGGGTATTTTTGGAATCGAAGTGACGTGTAGGGACCGGAAATCAATGTGCGACGCAATTTTTTAATCCAAGATGGCGGCTTCCGGTTACAAGAAAACAGAAAAATACCGTTAAATACACAACAAAATGTATATTTTTAGAATCGGAGTAACCTGTGAGAACCAAGAATCCATGTCTGACGCCATTTAGAAATCCAAGATGGTGACATCCGGTTACAGAAACACAGGGAAATACTGTCAAATACCTCACAATATGGGTTTTTTGGAATCGGAGTGACTTATTAGGACTGAAAACCCATGTATGACGCCATTTTGAAATTCAATATGGTGACTTCCGGTTACACAAAAATCGTGTTAAATAACCTACAATACGGGTATCTTAAGAATCGGGGTGACGTGGTGGTATTTGCCAATTTTTCTGTAACCGGATTGTTCCTGGATTTCGAAATGACGTCAGAAATAAATTTCCGGTTCTTACACGTCACTTCAATTCCAAAAATACACATATTGTGGGGTATATGACAGACTTTCCAAGTTTTTCTGTAAGTGGAAGCCACCATCTTGGATTTTAAAATGGCGTCAGACATCGATTTTCGGTCCCTACACGTTACTCCGATTCCAAAATACCCATATTGTGGGGTATTTGATAGAATTTCGAAGTATTTTTGTTAGCGGAAGCCACCATCATGGATTTCAAAATGGCGTTAGACATCGATTTCCGGTCCCTACACGTTACTCCGATTCCAAAAATACCCATATTGTGGGGTATTTGGCAGAATTTCCAAGTTTTTCTGTAACCGGAAGTCGCCATCTTGGATTTCAAAATGGCGTCAGATATCGATTTCCGGTCCCTACACGTCACCCTGATTCCAAAATACCCATATTGTTGGGTATATGACAGAATTTCCAAGTTTTTCTGTAACCGGAAGCCACCATCTTGGATTTCAAAATGGAGTCAGACATAGATTTCTGGTTCCTGCACATCACCCTGATTCCAAAAATACCCATATTGTGGTGTATATGACAGAATTTCCAAGTTTTTCTGTAACCGGAAGCCGCCATCTTGGATTTCAAAATGGAGTCAGACATAGATTTCTGGTCCCTGCACATCACCCTGATTCCAAAAATACCCATATTGTGAGATATTTTACAGAATTTCGAAGTTTTTCTGAAACCGGAAGTCGCCATCTTGGATTTCAAAATGGGGTCAGACATCGATTTTCGGTCCCTTCACGTCACTCCGATTTTAAAAATACCCATTTTTTGTTGTATATGACAGAATGTCCAAGTTTTTCTGTAACCGGAAGCTGCCATCTTGGATTTCAAGATGACGTCAAACATAGAATTCCAGTTCCTACACGTCACCCTGATTCCAAATATACCCATATTGTGGGGTATTGAAAGTATCTTTCAGTTTTTCATGAACCGGATGCCGCCATCTTGGATTTCCAAATGGCGTCAGACATGAGTTTCCGGTTCCTACATCTCACTCCGATTCCAAAGATACCCATAATGTGGGATATTTCATAGTTTTTCCCAGATTCCCATAATCGCAAAACAAACTCGTTATTTGGAATTTACTTCGTAAAAAGAAAACTCGTTATTTGGGATTTACTTCGTAAAAAAAACCTCGTTATTTGGGATTTACTTCGTAAAACGAAACCTCGTTATTTGGGATTTACTTCGTAAAAAGAGGGACGTAAATTGAATACTGCGTAAAAAAAGACTTCGTAAACGGAGGTTTCAGTGTACAGGAAATTGAAAATTGTATCTAGCTTAGATCGCGTTTTGGTAATACGGTTCTCGGAGTTCATTCTGTTTGAACAGAACACTTTTGATGTGCTGTTCTGTCGAAAGTATCGTCACCATGGGCAAGTTATTGAATTCCCAGAGAAAGTAGTGGCGGGGGGGTGGGGGACACCCCTCACCATCCCTCTCCAAAGGGGGAGTTTGGTAAAGAGAGATGAAAAAACCGATTTGTACCTTCCTTAAAAGTTGTCCTAGCTCGCTATTCTAATATCTATATGCAATCTTCACACTGCCGTACTCTAACGGAACTATCAACTCTATGCTTTCATCTACTCCATCTATCGTATAAAAATTACCACTACAGTCTGTTATTTGAAATTAGCATCTTCAACTATAAAAAATTGTCCGTCACGGGTGGTAATAGTACTGGCACCAAGAATAGTGCCACCATGAATAATAGTGGTTGACCAGGTTGACCGTTGTTTTCTGAGCCGTATGAATGTCGCAAAAGTGTGTTTGTAAAGTGAACTGCAACGGTGATTTGAGTGAGAAAACTGAAATTGTTTGGTTAAATTTTCCTCGAACAGTAAGGCGCTCAGGCGGTGACTTTTTATGTTGGTTTGTCGTGACTAAAGCGCTAGGTTCCGAACAACAGCGGTCCATAGTTCGTTCCTGGAACCGGTGTCAAGCCACCAAACCCTCAACGTCCCATTATAAATCGCTACAATCAGCATTTGCTCGTGAGAGCAAATTTTCTCACAAATTTGAACTTTTTGGTTTTCTGGAAATTGGTAGTAAATCAGGTAAAACTTTATGGGGAAAAATCATTTTGTTTGCCCCAACCAGAGATATTAACATTTAAAAAGTGCATATTTTTAGTATAAAAACGTCAATAACTCTTGATCGGCGAAAGATATTGACAAGTTTTGTGTGGCAGTTATTTGAAAACACCTTTGCTGAGAAATTCGAAATAAGAAAACTAGAGCAAAACAACTGTTTTTTTTAGAGCCATCCTAACTCAATTCAAGAAAATAGCTCTAAATCGGCCAAAAAAGTTGTTTTCTGCAAAGTTGCTTGAAATTAGCTCAGCTATAACTTTGCCAAAATATGTATACCTAAATTTATTCAAACAAATAGGATAGATTTTTGATTTTAATGATAATAGGAACCACCCTAGATTTCATTGTCATAAAAATGAGGGCATAACTATAAGGAACAATTTTGTAGAAGAAACTTTTAGTCTAAAGTTTATTATTTTAGGCTCAAAACATATCATTCCACCTAAATCTGCATTCTGGACCATTGTGCAGCGGAACAGCGCCGTCTCAGGAAAATGGTCGGACGATATGCTTAATCTCACCAATACATTCGGGCCTACAATTCCACACCTCCTATAGACCAGGTTGAGCCTTGATGGCTAGCTGCTTGCGGGAACTGATGACCTTGACAAATGTACCAATAATACTCTTTAAAAAAATTATGGTGGTCCTGAAAAGGACCGTTTTGTCGTGATGGTTGAGTAATGCTGAGCTGTGTGTTCAATTCGCATGAGGCTGTCGAGCTGTATGTTGTTTGGAGCGAGGGTGACACGCTTTGCATAGATGACCCGCAGTGACGAAGAGCTACTGATTCCGATTCCTAGTGGTGGGGCTTCTTCCTCCTACATTTGAAAAGTTCTATCTTCTGTGAAGATCTCAAAAATAAAATTTTGTAAATGAATGAATGATTAACCATAACAAACAGTTATATAAAGGTTCATGCAAATCTGAGAAGGTCGCATCAGATCGATTCATCATTTGGCGTGGAACCAAGGGGTAAGTCACTCATCATATTGTGCCGAAATTAGATTCGGCACAGCTTGAACACATCCATCGGCACACTTTCGGCACAAACTTGTATGCATTGGATTGTTGTAAATAAAATAGGAGCACTGCTGTACAACTGTCATTGAAATTGTTCACAACATTACATGCTGTTTGACTGTATATTCAGGTACATCCTCTAATTGATTATACCAGAGGAACTTAGACCAGCAGTTCACTTATAGATCTAAATACGAAGTTTCTAGACTGAGTTCAAGAGAAAGAGGAAGATAATCAGACCCCATTAGTACCCTTAATTCAAATAATGCTGCACACAAAACAAACTACACATGCCTCGGTCTAATACGAATTTATTTTTATGGTCCATCTGTGTACAATGCACTTCCGGAATGTTTGAAAAACTTAAACAACCGACTATTTTTCAAAACCAGTTTAAAGCGATAATACAAATCCAAAATCAACGAGTTCTTGCTATAAATTCGTGTCAACTATCGATTTATAATTATAAAATTTGCACTCTTTACGCTAAGCTTAAGATATTAAATTGTATATATTAATTAATTGAATTGTTTATGAGTTGAGGATCCCTTCAAACGAACTTTGTTCCACTGGGTACCTCCTAACCTTGTTAATGATTGTTATTTTGCATCATACACCTTTAAAATTAGTATTGTTATATTTATATGTCTATATGTTTTCTCTTGTAACGTAAAAAAAAATATTATCGAGGAGTCCACTACCAGGGGGCTCTCAGTGTGAGCCCTTTAGTGTGGGGGTGTGTTGGCGGACCTCATAAAAAAAAGTCTATTCATCATCCTCTATAGTCGATCTCCAGCAATGTTCGGTGCGGTTCCAACGCCCGTTGCTTTTCACATCACGAAAGGCTAGGTTTCTGGTCTGCCTTTGAGGGCATTATAAAACCCTTTTATCGTCATATGAACACAAAACACCAAAATTCTGCACAACCACCACTTACCGTGTGGCGCCACCTTCAAAGTGTCAGAAATTCCCAGTTTCTGGGATGGGTATTGTACAAATAATCGCAGCTTACTCTATGACCGGCAAAATTGGCACACTTGGCGCACACTGACAAAAAAAGATGACCCAAGATTGGTGAGTGGAGTTACCTATCCCTTGCGTAGAACTGCTCCACATCTAATACTATTGTATTTTTAACAACATAATTTTTTTTAGTGACATATTGTAAAATTAATTTTGCGATTTTACTTTATTTTTTCATTACTATAAATGTTGTTTGGATGGTATGATCCAGATTGAGTAAAGCATCCGTTACAATTAAAAATACAGGTATCTGGACATCTGACTGCCCTGTTATTTTTTAAATAGATATCCAGTTGATCCCGATTGTGGATAATTGTCGGATAACCACTTCCGGTTGCTTGGATGTTTTCATCCAGATTGTCTCAGTACTACTAACAACGTACAATACAAATGATTTTTAAACTCTCTTACCGGATGATACAGCATTCAGCAACATCTACAAGAATACTTATGTTATGACGGGATTAAAGACGAGTTTTCCTTATGTAAGATGATTTTGTATATCTGGAATTTATACTTCATCATTCACTTTGCAAAATATGGTTCTAACCATGTGCAATTTTAATTTATTGCCTGTTCTAAGCTTTAGTACAGGATCTCCAACAGACTAAAAATGAATTTCTGCGGCAACTTTATTTAGAAGGCCTCGGGGCAAATCAAACCCCTCCGAGCACGCCTCTGCCGCATCTCACGGATGAACATTTTACGAATCCCCATTCCACAGAACCCGAAGCAATTGCATCGTTATCGAGCATGACTATCATATTTTGCTTTTGGTTTTGCTATTTATTTATTTCTCTTTCCTATGGTGACGGTGGCGGAGTGAATTGAACCAAGTGTAGGAACAGACAGAGTGGACGGGGACGATGTATTCCACATATGCGGTCTCTTCAGCTTACCCATCCACCGTCATGAGCAGCAAGCAGCAACTGCAGGGCCACGCCATACAACAGGAGACGAAACGGGATCAGCTTTCCATCCATAAGCAGGGTCCCGGGTGCAGTATTACATCGAATCCCCCAAAGCTCTGACTTCGGGTCTCGTTTTTTTGCTTTTCGTTGAGGAGATAAACGAGAAAACTTGCTTCTCCGATAGCGGCTGTAGATAGCAAAGCTGAAAAAGAAACCCTTTCTGGAAAGCGCACTGCATGCAATCTGGTGAGTGAGCGAATAATGAGATCGTTAAATTTTATTTGTTTAGAGGTTTCAGTTTTCTATCGGTGGGTTTCCTCGAGCTGCGTCGAGCTTAGCTGAGCAGAAAGAGTTGCGCTGCTCGGTGTGTGTGGGGGTACAGCTCACTGATGTGTGAGGGGATGATCGGTTAGTGCAAATATCGGTAACGAGTTTTGTAAGACATATGCGATAACGACGTAGAGAAAGGACCGTTTAAACACGATGGACGTGAGCATAAGGAAAAACCTAGCAGCTTTTGATACGATAACAGAGTGCTTGTAATGACGGGTGTACTACACCCAAAACTATACGACTCAATCGGAATCCACTAAACGTACGACAGAACAATGGCTCTTAACGCGATACATTGAATTATTAATCCGCTGAAAATCACTCGTTGCGATTGTGTGGCAAAATGAAAATACGCTTTACAAAAGGACTAATCCTGTTCTACATATTTTATCGTGTTTTATTACACAACGAGCTCCAATTTATGGAGCCCAGCAAAAAGCATCTACAGTGATTTATATCTACATGCTTCCGAACCTCGTCATATTTCCCCAACCACCCAAGCCACCGTCATCAACAACCACGCGATCATTTGTAGTAAACAGATTTTGAAAAATTCATCCTGATGGCTCCGCTGCCACTTCTCCCTCCCACCCCCATACAATCCCAAACTGGTGATCCCATTCTTTCGGAACTACGTCTGCTCCAACCGCATCTCCCGGACGGACGACCGGATACCCGTCATAATCCTCACGGAACAGAGCTGAGCTGCTTCCAGCCTGAGCTGATTTACCGGATTGTCGTTGGTGCTATTTTTTCCAGCGCTCCTGCGCTGCACTTCAGCCGGGGAGAG
Organism: Ochlerotatus camptorhynchus; assembly: GCF_037179485.1. NCBI lineage: Eukaryota > Metazoa > Arthropoda > Insecta > Diptera > Culicidae > Ochlerotatus > Ochlerotatus camptorhynchus. The sequence continues at coordinate 127,494 of NW_027040766.1, read as the reverse complement.
TTTGTGTAGCAATGAAAATATAAACGCTTTGTTAACGATGTCAATTGCATCGTTCGTCATCAATATGGCAGCAAGCGCTGGGAGAGCATTATTTTCCCACGGGGATAGGTTTAGTTGGGTGGAAGGTGGCGACAGCGGTTGCAGTCAACTTTATCCGGATGCACTTGTGACCAAATGGGGTGGGGTCTCTCGGTAGGATCGTCGTACTACCCACCACCGGCCATGATTGCTGCTCCAGCACAACACGAGCAAAAAAAAAGTCATTATCGAGTGTCGTGAGCGGTTTTGAAGTTTTATGGTATAAATAAATCGTTGATGCGGTGTGGCTAGAGGACTCTTTCCATCACGGGGGGTTTGTGAGGTTGTGGTGGATTATCGAGGAGCGCAGGTGGCAGAATTGATTTGTGTTTATTATTGTGCCATCGAAGAACGATTTACTAGGATGTAGCGTAAAATGGGAAACTAATAGAAGGTAATAGCACACTTTGGAACGGAATATATGCGGTATTGGGTTTGATTGAGTTTTTTATGTGGGGAATGCTTTGATTATGATGGATTACCTCATTTGTGATTTGTGATTATGTGATGAGATTGAGTTATTATTTTGTTTCCAAAATCAACAAAGTTCGATATTTACTGTGCTCAAAGTGTTACTGTTCATATAACAGGGCTGGTAGCGAGTTACTTTTTAGTGACTTGCACACTTTTTTCAAGCCAGTCACTAAAAAATCTTCCTTTTCAAGGCTACTAAAGAAGCCTTTTCTACTAATCAGTCATTATTGTGCGTGAATTTATTTCAAGATTAATCATTCTTTGCAATGTGACGTTTAATCGTCTCCCTCTATGTACAGGGTGTCTACTCATTTTTCTAAATAAAATTACCTGAGTTTTTCAAGAAAGTAAGTCCAAAATCTAAAAATATTCAATATCTTGAAGTTTCGTATTCCTGGTTCGAGATATTGAAAATTTTAAAAGTACCAGAATTAGGGAAAAAAATAAAGATTTATTTCAAGTTCGTAATTAACTTTATGAAAGATTAGAGACCTTCATTGCAGTCCCATTAACTTAATAACAATTGTAGCAACTTTGGAGAGGTTCTGAGGAATAAAAGAAAATGCTGCGAAACTTTGGGAACATAAGGGAACATAAGTTCTTTAAGCATCCGAAAATTTCCAGAAACTTTAATGAAGTTCCTAGAAATTCAGAGAACTTCACAGGTGACAAGTGAACTTGAGAAATATATAAAACTTGAGGCGTATTGTGATTTTTGTTTCAAAGTTCAAAGCACCTTAGAAAATCTAGATTTAGAGATCTTTAGGGAATTTTAGATCTTAAGAGCAGTTCCCATAACTTTAGTACAGACTTTTAGAGCAATTTAAAGATCTATAGCCATAAATTTAGAAAAATTCAGGATAGTTCCATGATGTGCTGAATCGAGAACCCTTAAGATGTTCCAAGAATTTCAGGAAAGTACAGAAACCTTCAGAGAATGTATGAAAACTTCAGAAATATTTCAGGAAGTTCACAAAAGTCCAGATCATTTCAAAGAAATTTACTGGTGTATACGGGAGCTCCATTTATTTCCGAGCAGAACCGAGATCTTCAATAGAATTGAGAGCTTAGAGGAAGCTTTGAGAACATCAAAGCAGATCAGAGAATCATAGGGCAGCTCAATAATTTCAAGGAAATTTTAGAAAGCTCACAGAAGTTTCGAGAAACTCAGGGAATCTTCGGAAACTTCAGCAAAGCTCCGATAGAATTTCTGGTACTTGATAAAAATTATATGGAAAATGTAAGAGTATTTTAAGGGTGTTATATCATGGAGATTCCAAGAACTTTAAAATGCGAGAATTTTTCTTAGTTGATGTTCTCTACTAAGCAAAATGAATTATTATTTTTTTTTACTTGATTTTTTTTCCGTCGATCTTGATTTCCGTGCTGAGCACCAATGCTACCAACGCCAGGGAGGCAGCTTCCACACCTGGACCCTACCTAACGAACATCCCGGCGGCGCTGACTGGGATTGAACCCTGGCCTGCTGGGGCGAGAGGTAATCACGCTTACCACTACACCACCGGCGCCGTTTGGCAAAATTAATTAATGCAAAATGTGAAAACTTTTGGCAAGCAGCGATATCTTTAAGAAATTCCCGAGACCTTTTAATAAATTTAGACATTTTAGGATAGTTTTAGGATTTTGAGTGAAGTTCCGAGTGCTTCGAGGACGATCAGAAAGCTTAGGGTAAAGCTGCGGATTCTTAAAAAATACTGATAAATTCAAGGCAGTCTAGAGATCTTAAAAGAAATTCAGTCATCAATAGGCAATTTCAATAACACCAGAAAACTCGAGACAATTGAAGAAGTTTTAAATTAGTGTCGATAAGTTAAGAGAAGTTTCATGAATATCTGAAAATTCTTGAGAACTTCAGTGAAAATCATAAAATTATATTAATTATTTCGATATAATTCTATAAAAATTGCGGGAGCACAAAAATTCCAGAAATTTCGAAAAACTTCAGAAACTTCACAGAAGGAAAGTGATTTTCAGAAACCCTTCGAGAACTTCATAGAAATATGTGGAGATTAAGAGGAGATCCGTGAACTTCAGAAATTTTTATGAACATTAGCCAAATGCGGGAGCATTTGAAAGAAGTTTAGTAAGCCCCGAAAATTGGAGCAATTTGATGGGGAGGTCCGTTCCATTAGTTTCAGATTTTTTTTGGGAAATTAAAGGGAGTTCCTTGATTTTCAGATAACTTCAGAGACGTTAAAAAGTTAATTGAGGTCTTCGCATTAGTTCAGAAGTTCACTGAAGCTTAAACATTTTTAGGACGATTCATTTAAATTCAGTGCAGTACAACAAGCTTCATGAGAACTGCAAAAACTTTAGAGAAGTTTTGAGGATTTCAGAAAAGTACAAAGAACCTCAGAGCAGTTCCGTTAGCATTAAAGAATTCATATAAATTTTAAAGAAGTTAAGAGAACTTCAGCAAATTTTTAAACCTTTAGAGGAGATCAGTGATCGTTAGGAGGAAACTGTAGAAAATCCTATAAAGTTCAGGGAAGTTTAAGAATTTAATGAGAAGTATTGTGAGCATCAAGATAGAGTCTTAAACTACAAAAGAACTTCAAAGCAGTTTCATTAACTTCAGCAAAAATAGGGGAACTTTCAAGTAGTTCTGAAGACCTCAGAATAGTTCAATCCATATTCAACGTAGATTTCCTCAAAATTTCTATGAAGCTATCCTTCGAATTCACTTTTCTTTTAATTTTCTTCGGAATTACCTTTCTTGAATTAACTCTCCGAATTCATATGAAGATGTTTTGGAGTTATTCTCAGATTTAATTGTAATCCTCCTTTTAGTATTTTCAACAAATTTTCAAGGATTTATACTCTGGATTCATTTTCTCCCACAAACTTTATGAAATTATCCTCAGAATGCCCTTGAAATTTACCTCTAAAGTTCACAGAACTGCTCCTTAGAAATTCCTATGAGTTTTCATTAAAATTTACTTTAATTCAATTCAGTGTTTCGTGAAATTCTACTTAAAACTATCAGGCTCCACATGAAATGTAAAATTTCTCAGAACTACCTTCAAAGCCGATTGCATTTGAAAGATTTTTTCCTCAGAACTCCCTTGGAATGAGGTCCTTAGAAATTTAAAAAAAGTTCCATGAGCCTTTAAAACTGCAAATTTTGTAAATTTGCATCTTCCAAAAGCAAAGAAAAAAACATTTCAAGTCTCTGTTTATGTTTTAATTAATTTGTTACTGAAGATCAGTGTTGGAAAAGTTCGCGATATTTCACGAAGTTCACCAAGGGAAAAGTTCGCGAGTCATAGTAAGTTTTCGCGAACTTTCCCATCACTGCTGAAGATTAATCCATTGTGGATCTATGGAATTCAGAATGTGAATGAAAATTGCGAGAAAAAATAAATGCTTGTATTTTAAAATTCATTCCTTTCTTTAAAATATCCTTAGTAAGAAAATTGTTAAATTCTCTGAGACTTCCAGGTACCTTTAAGGAAAAATAAAATGTCCTGGTTAAAATAAGGATTCATGGTTTTCCAGGTTTTTGCAGTCAGTAGTGCTTTAAAGGTTCATATCGTACATAAGTGTTTATGATAAACTTATTGAATAAGTATAAAACATCAAACATGTATTAGGTGTGCCATCATAACGACTACCTTTCTTCATCTTGGTTACTTTTGAGTCATTATTTTTACAACTATAAGTCACTATTTTGTCACTTAATTCTTCAACATGGTCACTAAAATCACTATTTTTGATAGCAGTGATCGCTACCGGTCCTGATAAAATCTCTATATTGAGGAAAATATTCGAACACGGAAATTATTTCAGATAAATAACAGAACAAATTACGCAAAAAAAATGGCCCATTCAATCGAATGATGTAACAGTATAATCAACACAGCAAAGTTATTAGCATAAATTTTTCAAAAGAAGAAAAAAAAAGAAAACCGACTTAAACACAATAGGAATAATACATAGCATGTAAGTAAAACATTGTAAACATTGTAAGTAGTCTACTTATACTTGACGATATAAATACATGTCGAAAAAATAATCGAAAACGTAACGATAACCAGGAAAAGAACTTTTCGAATAACTGATAAAAATCACGCCGTGACTTCCAATTAACAATTTATTCAAATTCATAGGACCGTAGCAATAGGATCGGTCCTTAGCGATTTTACTTGAGTACTGCCGGTAAAGTTCGAATTCACTGTAGTTCATGGTTAAGAGGCTAGATATTTAAAAGAGTGAGATAGCAACCATAATTAAAAAAACCATACCCGAACGATAACGCAAATGATCGAACTATTCCACAGAGGGTTTGGATGATTGGAAGCAAAATAACCATACAAATTTACTTAGGGAAAGGATTGGGTGTAGGGTTGTTTTACAATTTATTTCCACATAAATAAAATAAATTCATGATTTTCTTCAGACCCATTGGACATTCTGGACGGGCTGAAGTCATTATCAGCAAACATTATGACAGTACATAGTACAGCACCTTTGAATCTGTTTCCAGATTTGTGTCCCAGCCTGGGCTCAAAAATAAATTATGAAAATAAAAATAAAAATAAAAACAATAATGATGCCACTAACTCAGGCTGGAGACTTCTTGGTTTCCCGAAGGTGTGGAGACCAGATCGCACCGCTTGAGTCAGCAAAAATTGGCTAACAATGTTAAAAAACGGAGGAAGTAGAAAACGGCACGTCAAAATTTAGGCTACAACAACAACAACAACAACAACAACAACAACAACAACAACAACAACAACAACAACAACAACAACAACAACAACAACAACAACAACAACAACAACAACAACAACAACAACAACAACAACAACAACAACAACAACAACAACAACAACAACAACAACAACAACAACAACAACAACAACAACAACAACAACAACAACAACAACAACAACAACAACAACAACAACAACAACAACAACAACAACAACAACAACAACAACAACAACAACAACAACAACAACAACAACAACAACAACAACAACAACAACAACAACAACAACAACAACAACAACAACAACAACAACAACAACAACAACAACAACAACAACAACAACAACAACAACAACAACAACAACAACAACAACAACAACAACAACAACAACAACAACAACAACAACAACAACAACAACAACAACAACAACAACAACAACAACAACAACAACAACAACAACAACAACAACAACAACAACAACAACAACAACAACAACAACAACAACAACAACAACAACAACAACAACAACAACAACAACAACAACAACAACAACAACAACAACAACAACAACAACAACAACAACAACAACAACAACAACAACAACAACAACAACAACAACAACAACAACAACAACAACAACAACAACAACAACAACAACAACAACAACAACAACAACAACAACAACAACAACAACAACAACAACAACAACAACAACAACAACAACAACAACAACAACAACAACAACAACAACAACAACAACAACAACAACAACAACAACAACAACAACAACAACAACAACAACAACAACAACAACAACAACAACAACAACAACAACAACAACAACAACAACAACAACAACAACAACAACAACAACAACAACAACAACAACAACAACAACAACAACAACAACAACAACAACAACAACAACAACAACAACAACAACAACAACAACAACAACAACAACAACAACAACAACAACAACAACAACAACAACAACAACAACAACAACAACAACAACAACAACAACAACAACAACAACAACAACAACAACAACAACAACAACAACAACAACAACAACAACAACAACAACAACAACAACAACAACAACAACAACAACAACAACAACAACAACAACAACAACAACAACAACAACAACAACAACAACAACAACAACAACAACAACAACAACAACAACAACAACAACAACAACAACAACAACAACAACAACAACAACAACAACAACAACAACAACAACAACAACAACAACAACAACAACAACAACAACAACAACAACAACAACAACAACAACAACAACAACAACAACAACAACAACAACAACAACAACAACAACAACAACAACAACAACAACAATGTCAGTAATAAACAACAACAACAACTTCCACCTGATAGAGAGTTTCTTGCAGTAGCGAAAGATCGCTTCTCCAGGCCACCGACTAATTATCGACGAACGATGCAATTTCATCGACGTGAAATTCTAAATCCATATCCTTTGGTTTGTTTTTTTCCGTCGATCTTGTTTTCCGTGCTGAGCACCAATGCTACCGACGTGCCAGGAAGGCAGCTCCCACACCTGGACCCTACCTATCGACCCATCAACTCATGAACCGGGGACCAACGGCTTTACTTCCATCCGAAGGAAGGCGTGATCAGAGATGTTATGCCTCAGAACATCCCGGCGGCGCCGACTGGGATTGAACCCAGGCTTGCTGGGGTGAGAGGTAATCACACTTACCACTACACCACCGGCGCCGTTAAAATCCATATCCGGCGAGCGAATCTCCATGTACCGTTCCTGCGCCTAACCGGATGACTTCAGCTGCTGCATGTGAGGCATGTTCAAGTTCATGCAGGCATTCGTATTTTCGACTAAATTGACGAGTCATCTAGAGGAAAGTCCCAACGATGACAATGTTTTTAAAGAACTGGACAACTTTCAAGATTTGATTAACTCTCGACAGCAGGAAGGAGAGGTAATTGATTTAAAGAGTTTGTTTCTATTTTGTTTCCAATTATGGGGGAAAATGAAACACTTCATACTTTGTTTGACAAATATGCAGAAATTGGATTAAATCAAGTAAATCATATAAAGAATCAAAATAATTGCTATTTAGATTTGCTATCTACTACCATGACTGATGATTTTTGCGTAAACCGTATACGATCAGTTCAAAACCGTAAACCGCATGTAAACCGCATTGAATCAGTTCGAAATCAGTACTTGTTGTTTGCTCTAAGAAAATTGGGTTGGACGAATTTTACACTTCCATCTTATGGATCGCGTTGTGTGCTAATTAATTTAGATGAGCTCAAAAAGCGAAGAGAGTTTGCAATGATTTCTTTTAAAAACGATGTGATTTCGCAAAGAGTGAACAGAGTGAATTTTGGAAAATATTATTTTTTATGCTCTCACTTGCTCACCGCTTAATAAAAATTTGTTTAGCATCAACAATTGAATAGAATTCTGTCTTGCTTTAATACATACTGTGAATCTATTGACATAACAATGAATAGAAGTACGTTTAAAAAAACTTTCTTCACGAGGTTAGCTAGGCATTAATAATAACATAATAATGTTATGCAAGTATTCGAAGTAAAATTGTAACAATTAGCGTTTAATTAAAATTGTGATTGACGACAAATAAATAAATACTCTTGCTAGACAATCTATGAACATGAGCATTATTTTTATAATAAATTATGAGCAACTCCAAACACTATACAAGTGTGACCATGGATGTGCTCATAATTAAGTATATACATAAATAATGCTCATGTTCATAGTTGGTCATAGTGTATGCCCGAGCGAGCTAACGCTAAATCGACGTTCAAATGCATTGTTTACAAAATCTGATACGTCCCTTCCGAAAAAGTAATCGAGATTTCATCCTACAACGTGATGCATCGCAGTCAAGCAATCACACCAGAATCCGTATGCGCAATAAAAACGTGGAAAAACTCTTTACCATATTAGAGGTGTTGAAAAGCTTTCATTGAGTTGAATAGCATCATTCGAGAGCGAACAAACGAGGGAACGAATGCACGTGCACCTTGTTACCCTTGTTAACTTGAAGGATTGGGAGCGCATTGCTGCTAGTTTGTAGCTTGACTGACTGCCTGTCTGGCTGACTGATTCTTCACTTCCACCTCCAAGTAGGTGGAAAAATCACTTCAGATGAAAACTGCATCAACGAATCTGTTAGAAAAGCGAGCGGAAGGGTATAGCGTGCCACTGTTGCCGATTGGATGTAAGGGGAAAAAAGAAAGATCTTAAAGAAATGTTCTTCAAGTGCATGGGGCTACAAGCGAATGAAAACTCTGCACTACTTGAAAGGATTTCCTTCGCACGGGGTTTTCCATTTACCCGAACAATGCTGAATGCTACGTTCCGAGGTGATAATTCTTGAATCAATTTGTAGAAATTGTTCCAACGAGAATGTAGAGTTTCAATTAATATTTGAACAGGCTTGCAACCATCCAGTGTTTTATATTCTGAGAAACTATTTTTCATATTTTTTCCCACCTAGATCGTTGTTGATTAAAGCCAATAATTTCGAACCAAACCGATCAAAATTTTATGGCACTTTTTGAAGTAATTTGCATGATGATAGGATCGTTCATCTACTCTGGCTGGCTGGACGAAATTGCATCAAACATTCCACTGCCTCTGTTGCTGCTGCTGATGCTGCTGCTGCTGTTAGTTCTATTAGTGTAGAGCACATGAAATGTGCCACAGTACCATTCGCTGCTTGTCGGTATGTTTTCTGAATTTCTGCAAACCGGCACGTATTGGTCTTTGGCAATTCACAGCGATCTTACACGTTGCTTTTCAGTATTACTTTGCAAGGGATGAATAAAGCTGAAGCTCTGCTTACAGAGCCAATGCCGATGCTGACTCGGGAATATAACTTGTACTAACTGGAGGACACTGCGTGTGAAAAGGTATTTTGTGCAAAAAAAATGTTAGTAACTTTTGCATGGCGATTGTATAAGATCATATGAAACAGTCGTTATGTGAAAAAGTAGTTATGCTAAACGTTCACCATGCAGAAATATTTTTATGTGAAGCGGCCTAGAGTGAAATGTGTTTACGTGAAATACCATAAGGTGGGGGGGGGGTGGTTCATTGGGCCAAAAAATTAATAATTGCCGTTCGCTGCACGGGAAAAAAAATCCGATCTTCAAAATGAGAAAAATGACTCATGATTTTATGAACACAGCGTATTTTCCTGTTATGAAAATACACCATGAATAATATTCATGATATCATGAGCAACTTTTGCGTAACGCAGCAAACATTTCCAAAATCATGAATCATCCGAGTTGAAATCATGAGCTAAATTCATGGCTTTCACTTTTAACCAAAAAAATGTAAAATGATTAAAATAAAGCATCAGACTGGATTCGAACCAAGAACCTTGAGATCACTAAACCCTTACTTTGACCACTAGACTATCAGTACTTGTACAAGATGGAAGGCAAAAGGCGTATAAGAGATACCTATGTAGTGTGGTTTATGAACACGGTTTGCCAAGTACGTGTAACGCTTTTAGCGGTCTTGATTCCTCTGCATTATGAAATCATGAATTTCCATCCCGAAATCATGAATCATTGTTACAATTTCATGGGATGGCAAGTTTTTTGCATTTCATGATTTTTTATTCATGAAAATGGAATCGGATTTGTTTCCGTGTAACTTTACAGAGCTGAGGATTCTTGTTCACTATACAAAACTTCTCAAAACTAAAGTCAAAAGGTATAACACATTGAACACTTTATCTTCCGCTATCCAAAATGCCTCCTCCATCAGAATGGGAGCCGCTTCCAGTGGTTTCATTGTATGGCAGTATTGCCAACGGGGGGCAGAGCACTTCTATTACAGCAATGAACGCAAACCGTGATCATCACTCACACACTCATCACTAAACGGTTACTTTCTAAATTCGACCACACGCATCGACCAAAAGAACTGCTGATTAGGAACAATGAGGAGGACCACACAATGGTTGCTGCCGAGTAAACAGACGATCACCATCGAGAGTGATCTGCTTCTGTCGACAGCTGAGTGAGCACTGAGTTTTATTGAAGAATCATGAAAAATCAGATTATAATTTAAAACTGGATTTGAAATGTCCAGATTCTAATGTTTGATTAAAAAAGAAATTAATAAAGCATTTATCATGATTTTTTTTTCGATGTCTCAGACTACCTAACTTTGAAGACCACGAAGCAATTATATCCAAAGAACTTTACTAATATTTTCGTATATCTGGAGATCTTTTGAATATTGCCTGCTGTTTGGGAAGGATGCCTGAAAGAATATTCTGTAACCTACACAACGTTCTCTCACCATCTACAAAACTCCCTTAAGTCTGTTTTAAAATTTCGTTCCTCCAATTTCCCTGAATTGATTTCAAATTCTGTATTTTTTCCATCTTTCTTAACTCTACGATTACTTCTGAAAAGACCCCCATCATCTGCAAATATTCATGTTCATCTGGAAAATTGTTTGAAATTTAACAAAGTTCCGAAAAATTTCAAAGAGGTTCATTGAGCTTTTGAACTTATTTAAATCTTTGACAATCTGCAAAAAAGTTCCCTAAGCTGAAACGAGGATCCCTGAAGATCTAAGAAATTTGCGGAACTAGTTTTAATTCCCTGCACTTATATGAAATTTTATGCAACTTTTCAAAATGCTACGAAATTTTGAAAACTTCAACAAAGTTTGTTGCACTTCTACGTTGATTTGTTTTGTTGAAGTTCCACGTATGGAATTTATTGAATTTGTACATAATTCCCTGATCTATTCCAAGCTCATGGCTTCAAAAACAGTATCCTGAAACTATATGAAGATCCCCGAGCAATAATGAAGGGATCCTATTTTTTTTTTTTTTTTTTTTTTTTTTTTTTTATTAGAGTGACTTTCAGTAAGTAGCTGCCTGAACTTAAAAAGTGTTTAACTTCTACGATGATCCCAAAACTTAAATAGAGTTCTCACTTCTACGCAGTTTTCTGCATTTTATCAAAGCTCCCTGAATTTTTGTGTGAAGCTCTATGAAGTTCCCAGAATTTTAACTAAGTTTCGTTAATTTAAACCTGACCTTCTTAAAAGTCTTTGAAGTTTTACAAAGTTCCCAGAGAGTTAAAAAAAATCCTGAACTCTTGGTCAATTTATAATGTCTGAAGACGTCTTATTATTTTATCGATTAAATGTCAATATTATATAAATTCTCGATATTGTTTCTTATAGTCAAAAATATAAATAACAGTAGAAATTCATAAAAATCCTTAAAATTAAAAAGAAACCTCGAAACTGCTTGACAAAATACCGGCGTATAAAACACCCAAATTTCCTGAGGGGGGGGGGCTAGATAATTCTGGAGGGGCCTGGCCCTCTTGGCACCCCCAGTAGCTACACCAATGCAGGTGATCGATGAAGTGATGTAATTAACGGATTGTCTACTCCTGTGTTGTACTTTGAACTTATCATCTGATTCAACTGAGTGAAGTCAATACTAGATCATGGTCGCATCTCTGTCTCTATCATCAAGTTCAAGAAAATGGTAGTTCTACGTTCTTATCCTACGACATTCAATCCTAAAAGAGAACTTTTTTCTATATATACTAAAAGTATACGGTCAACCAACAGTAAATGTTTTGCAATCCAACATCTCTGTTGCTTGTGCTGCATTACTCGACGGATTTAGTGTGCATGGCCTAACACAAATCAATACAATCGACAACCGAAATGGTCACCTCTTGGATCGAGCTTTGGTGAATGATACGACACTTGAAAGATGCTCGATATCAGCGGTTACGGAACCTTTATCTATTCTCGATGCTGATCACCCTCCGTTAACAGTCGAAGTCAACGTTTCTAGAGGTTTCGATTTTGAGGACTTTCCCGAAGATCCAGGTTATGATTTTTGCAGGAAAGATTTCGAAGGAATGGTGGATGCACTTTCCCATACAGACTGGGCACATTTGAACACTTCCGGAGATGTGGACGATGCTGTTGATCGCTTCACTCGGACTATGCATAACATCATTGCTGATCATGTTCCTTTGCGTATGCCTAGCCCGAAGCCAGCTTGGGGAAATGCACAGGTTAAATCTGCCGTCGATAAATTGAAATACTCCACATCACCTAGCCATGATGGTATTCCGTTATGTATCTTGAAGAGATGTTGTGATGCTATGATTAACCCTCTGACTCAACTGTTCAACATTTCCTTGCGTGAGCGTAAATTTCCCTCCAGCTGGAAACATTCCATTATGTTTCCAGTTCACAAAAAGGGCGATAAGCGTAACATTGAGAACTATCGTGGAATAACTTCACTGTGCACCTGCTCGAAGATTTTTGAGATCATTATCAACGACATGCTGTTCACCTCCTGCAGGAATTATATTTCTTCAGATCAACACGGATTCTATCCCAAGAGATCGGCATCTACGAACCTCGTCCAGTTCACTTCATTTTGCTTGCGTAAAATGGATCTTGGTACACAAGTTGATGCAGTGTACACCGACCTAAAATCTACTTTTGACCGAGTTGATGATGAGCCCCCTGGCTGCCGCTTATTCTATGCTGATGACGTCAAAATTTACATGGTGGTGAAATGTCTTCAGGACTGCGACACATTACAACAATTAATAGACCGCGCAATTCCTGGAAAGCTTTAGACACGAACTGCGTTCCGTTGTTGGTTAGTACCACCTCCGGCACCCCAAACAGTAGGAAGATGGAATTTTTGACGAACTGGGTCAGCGTTTCCGCTGTTGCTTCCCGGAACGGCTGTACCATGACAAATTTGCTGAAAAGATCGGTTACCACCAACAAACAAGTACTTCTACCCTTTCCTGATACAGGTAGCGGACCCACATAGTCCATAGCCAAGAACTGCCACGGATGCTCCATCAGTTTCTTCTGCCCAATCATTGGAGGGGTTGTATTTTGATTCGTTGCCTTGCTGGTCTGGCATTTTAAGCAACTCTGACACTGTCGTTTTACGTCGGTGCTCATCTTTGGCCACCAGAATCTCTGCCTTACTGCTGCTAGTGTTTTCTCCGGACCCAGATGCGCGTCTTCGTGAAGCTTACGAGTAATTTCGAGCCGTTCTCCTTTTGGAGGATACTTTTTCCACCGAAAGCGGACATCTTCCACTTTGTCCTCAACCTTGCAGTACCGAAGAATCTCTACGTCCATTACACGGAAGCTTGTGTACTGTGTTGGATCTTGCTGTATTTTGGGTGGGAGTTCTTTGTATCCGTTGTCCACTGTCAGCGCAAAAACGGTTTCAACGGATCTAGAAAGACAATCCGCAAGGATGTTATTCTTCCCCTTCCGTGCATCGGTCACGACTCTGAATCGGGTACCATCCACAAAATGACGAAAATGGTGGATCACCAACAATACCCCAAGGCACTCTTTCTCCACGCTCGAGTACTTCCGCTGGGTACTAATCAACTTCTTGCTGAAGTAGGCTATCACGCGAAGATGTCCGTCTTGCTACTGAATCAGCGCTGCTCCTACAGCGAGGTCTGAAGCATCCGATTCTATACAGAATGGTAGACTGAAATCCGGGTTCCCTAGAATGGGTGCGGAAACCAAGGCAGCCTTTAATTCTCCGAACCCTGATTCTGCTGCGTCTGTCCAAACGAACTTCTGCTTTGCTTTCTTAAGTAGGTCCGAGATCGGTGCCACTATCCTACTGTAGTCTCGGATGAAGCGTTGATAGAAGCCTCCCAGTCCCAGTAACCGTCTGATGTCCTTCACGTTCTTCGGGCGAGCGTAGTCCAGAATCGGCGCTATCCGAGCGTTATCGATGGACACGCCTTCGTCCGTCAAAATGTATCCCAAATAGGTCACTTGTTTCCTGCAGATTCTACTTTTGTCCAGCGATATCGTCAGGTTCGCTTTAGACAGTCTTTCTCCTACGATCCGCAATAGTCTCATATGCTCGCTGAAAGCCTTCGTGGCGATGACTATATCGTCTAAATAGACGAATACGTTGAGTTCGAGGTCGAACCCAATGACCCGGTACATAAGCCAACACATAGTAAATGGAGCGTTTGTCAACCCGAAAGGACAAAACTTGAAGCGATACAGTCCCTTCGGAGTCCGAAAGGCCGTGTAGTCCCGTGATTCTTCTTTCAGGGGAATCTGAAAGTATGCATCTTTCAGATCCACCACCGAGAAATATTTTGCCTTTCCCAAACGATGAAATATCTCGCCTATATTCCTCATTGGCTAGTGCTCTGGTTCCCGTTCGCCTTACGAACGGGAACCAGAGCACTAGCCCATTCACTTTCACACTCCACTACTGCATCTAACCGCTTGTAACGCTCAAGCTCTGCCTCCATTTCAGCCTGTATGGCTGGTGAACACCGGTAGAGCGGTTGACGCCTCGGTTTCGCTTCCTCGTTCAGGACAATCTCGTGCTGAATGACCGAAGTTCTTCCAAGCCGGTTCTCCATAGTACACGGGAAAGTCTTGATGGCCTCTGTCAACGCCTTTCTCTCCTCTTGCGTCAACTCGTGCTCGGTCTCCACTGTCTCTGGCGTCGTCCTCGAGGGTTCCGGAAGTTCTAATGCCGGGATATCCAGAGTATCATCTGGTTCCAATCCTTTTAGCGCTGGCAACGTCTCGATCGGTAGGATTGGTAGATGGATACGGTCTTTATGGTCCATATCTCTCTCTACTGTCGTCTCTACCGTCGCAACCTGCTCAAAACCGTCAGTCCCCTTAATCATCGGCTGAATCCCAAAGGTTTTCCAAAAGTTGTACCCTAGGATCAAGCTCCTTGCGATTTGTGGTACAATCAACGTTGGAATAACCTTCGTGACTCCCCGTAACTCTATCGGTAACTGCGCGTATCCCAAGCTTTCATGGACCGTCTTATCTGCGGTCACGATCTTAACTGGACTCTGATGCAAAGTCAGTCCATTCTTCTCCGCTATGTCCATCATGCTGGTTACGCTTACGCTTGCCCCCGAGTCTAGAAGGGCGTCGTAGTCCTTATCAAAGATCCTCACCGTTACGTGTGGACACATGTTCGTGTGAACCTTAACCTCACAAACGCACACCCGAGCAGGAGAAAATAACTAATGAATACCTAATTCTGATCTGATACCAAAATTTGGTATTGACCAGCATGACATAAGAGGTAAAATATCAAAGAATAATACCAAAAAATTACATGGAAAATACTTTGTAAATACCAAAAATTGATATTTGGATACCAAAATAATACCTGGGTGGTATTGTTTTGGTATTGGTTTACCATAATTTGGTATTGTAATGGTATTGTGGGAACATTTTTTTTTGGTATTATTTTTTGGTATTTTACCTCTTATGTCAGGCTCATTCATACCAATTTAAGGTATCGAGATATTCGTTCCTGCTCGGGCAGTGGTTGAAAAGTCCATTTTGACGCTCTTAATTAATAACACCATGGAGAGCGGATTTAGAGTAAGGACGTCTTCAGCAAAGTTGATGAGTATGACATGCTTCATATTTTGAAGGCATGGGTTTTGTGATTAATCCCCCTAAAAGTGAAATGAAAAATATATTATTTCACAATGTTGAGATAAATGGTTGACGTCTTCAGCAAAGTTGTAGCAAAAATGGTTACAAACAACTTTGTTGAAGACATAAAAGTCCTAAATTTCAGTCAAATCGAGATAAAGAGCGTTGTTTGAGGACGGACCCCAAAAACACGTTTTTCATCAAAACACATATTTTCTTTAATTTTAGGTCTTCATTATGTTCAACAAAGTTGATTGATATACTAAAATACACATCTTTCTAGAACATACTATACCTGCATCATTTTAATAGGATGAGTTATTGATAAATTTTCTTCTATTTTCCTCATATTTTGGACTTGCGTATCTTTCTTAGGTGCAGAAAGGTGCAAATGAGCTTAAAAGAGCTTTCAAATGGTGGTAAACTTGTCCGTCCACGACCGTCTGCTGGGGAGTTGTGATCAAAACAAACACCCGTTGATAGGCTTTATAGAAGTCATGTCAACAACAATGGGATACTGTGTTTTATACCGCGTAATAAATTCGTTTCCATAGTAACCGGTACAATAAACAAATTTCCCACTTCTCAGATCTTATCAAATTGAAGAACGGCACATTTTCTTTTCAAAAGTTTCCCAGAAGGCAAAACTGAACATCAAGAACGAGAAAAAAACTGTCAAATTCAGTTAAACTTGTGACTCGATAAGTGTCATCAGTCTTCACCGAGGGGGACGACTCTATCTACGATGCAGAAAAGATTGTGTTTTGCTGTTGGTAGCTGCACGCACGCTAAGTAGATAGAAGGAAGATTTATGTCAATTTTGAAGATTTCCTGCAAAAAGATGAAGCACGATGCAAGTAGATGCGAGAAATTAAAGATGATTTTTCGAAGATTGATTCGCTAGTGTGAGATTTTTTGAGCATCTAGAATTGAGATTTAGATGTGTCGCCCCCCTCGGTCTTCACTGTTTTTCATCAAGCGTGAAGCAACTCTAGATAAACATTTCAAAAGCTCCTATCTGCATTGATCGATTCTCTTCATCGACTTTCTCTTCCGTTAATAACTCAGCTGCAAAACCTTTCCCTATTGTATTTCACGTTTTGGATGCTAGATAAGAATCTCCTTTATCAAACTATGTTGTAAAATTAGCGCGAAATCTGTTTGCATAGCAGTGGTTATCAAAAAAGAAAGTCGATGAAGAGAATCGATCAAAACAGATAGGCCCATTTGAAATGTTCATCGAGAATTGTGAAAGTATATGAAAGAATGTAAGATAGCAGAACTGCGGAAGCCAAGCGAAGGAGAGAGAGAGAGAGAATAATTTTGCCAAAGAAACCGGACAGTAGAGGAAGCTACGAGAGCAGGGCTTTGAAGTAAAATGGCATTATCTGGTAGGGCTGAATTTCTTTTAAATTTTTCAATTCATCGTTTATAAGTACTCCAGTGTTATGCCATAAATGTGAATATTATGCCGGATGTGGAAACCCGTGAAAATGATGTGCGACTTTTTTGAAAAGCTCTGGACCAAACATGCTCGTGCATGGTTGTCAAGTGTCACGCCGAGTATTTCAGTAAGCCTGAACGGCTTCCTGAAAACGGTTTAAACTTGCTTCCGTCTACTTCTGAAAATGCAAAAAGTGTGGCAGGACGGAAGGTTGTTCCTTTCGAAGAATGTTGTGAAACAACGTAGAGGAAGAAAACTGCAGAGGTTCGGAATAGCTACCATCTTAATGAGCTAGCATTTGTGACACAAATGAATATGAGATAATCAGGTGAGAAAGAGGTGGCGGATATCCTGAAAAACGTTTCTCACGCAAGTCCTTCAGATAAAAATAAGTTGGTTCATTCTTTGAAGAAGTCCTTGAGCAACCTTATACCCGAATACACAGATCTACAAGCTTTGGCTTTGATAATCAACACCAACCTATCGAACCTGGTATTACTTGCCAGCTAGTATTCATAAAGTATTGATACATGGATCAGCCGTGCTTGAACATTTCCTTGTTCTAATCGGTCAGCTTTCTGAGGAAGCACAGGAGCCAAGGAACAAGGATTGGAAAAGACACATGTATTTAACCAAAATAACAACGAATAAATTAATAAAACTTTTATTTAACAGATACCAAGAGTTCAATACCCGCAAGCACTCAAGATCGCTTACAAATCGTGTTCTATTGAACTGGCTCCTAGAGTTATCAGAACCATTGATTACTAGCATTCGTGGATGGCTTAAAAAGCACGAGAAGCCATTGTCGAGCGATGCTAAACAGCTGCTAGCAAAAGAAGCTGAAGGAAACGATAACGATAAGAACACAATCATTTGATTATATTAATGGTTATGGTTGTGATAATAATTATGATAATTGAATGCAATACAAAATATTGACAACAGAAATGCAAAACCAATCGAACAAAAAGAATTTAATCAAGCAAAATAAGTGGATATATTTAAATTTATTATCTTTTTTATACTGATTATATCATAAAACAGAGTAAAGATATGGATACTTGTTTTGATCACAACTCCCCAGCAGACGGTCGTGGACGGACAAATTTACCACCATTTGAAAGCTCTTTTAATTTAATTTTAGATGCATTTAATTTCATCTGCACCTTCTTGCACCTAAGAAAGATAAGCAAGTCCAAAATATGAGGAAAATAGAAGAAAATTTATCAATAACTCATCCTATTAAAATGATGCAGGTATAGTATGTTCTAGAAAGATGTGTATTTTAGTATATCAATCAACTTTGTTGAACATAATGAAGACCTAAAATTAAAGAAAATATGTGTTTTGATGAAAAACGTGTTTTTGAGGGTCGGTCCTCAAACAACGCTCTTTATCTCGATTTGAGTGAAATTTAGGACTTTTATGTCTTCAACAAAGTTGTTTGTAACCATTTTTGCTACAACTTTGCTGAAGACGTCAACCATTTATCTCAACATTGTGAAAAAATAAATTTTTCATTTCACTTTTAGGGGGATTAATCACAAAACCCAT
This sequence comes from Ochlerotatus camptorhynchus, assembly GCF_037179485.1. Classification (NCBI taxonomy): domain Eukaryota; kingdom Metazoa; phylum Arthropoda; class Insecta; order Diptera; family Culicidae; genus Ochlerotatus; species Ochlerotatus camptorhynchus. The sequence goes on along the minus strand of NW_027040766.1, from coordinate 108,660 downwards.
GCCTTCAAAATATGAAGCATGTCATACTCATCAACTTTGCTGAAGACGTCCTTACTCTAAATCCGCTCTCCATGGTGCTATTAATTAAGAGCGTCAAAATGGACTTTTCAACCACTGTGAAACGTTCTGAATTGGGTCACTAAACGGTACCAACTCCGATCCTCCAGGAACATCGATTGCCGGAATGCTGCCGTTTCCTGCTCCACATTCCCTACCTAGTTTCCCGAGTTAGAATATTTTGCCCGATTGTCCTTCGAATGGTTGTAGACACTGTTTTCCCTTGAGCTCCGCATATATTGCAGAAAATTGTTTTCTCCTCTGGGCAGTTTGGACATTTTCTTATCACCATTTGTGGCACCATTTGGCCACATCAAACTTCACTACTTTTTCACTGAGTTCTCCTTTTTAGGGGTTTGTCATCATCCACTGATATCATAAACTCCGTTTTGACTTTTGTCAAGACTCTCTCTCTTTTGATATATTTCACTCAACAACACTCAACATTCCAGTTTCTCGAACCGTCACTTTGGTCAATTTTCTTCTCACAGTTTTTCAAGAGCTGCGATGGTGCTTATTGTCACATTTTCAATTACTTCAGACGCACATATCGTCGAAATTAAAAGTTTTTATATATCACTGGTAGCGCTTTTTGCATTCACTTCATGTCTCTTAATCCAATTTAATCACTTAGATTACTTGCAGGCTCTATCATTACGGTCGCCATTTGGACATTTTCTTATCACCATTTGTGGCACCATTTGGCCACATCAAACTTCACTACTTTTTCACTGAGTTCTCCTTTTTAGGGGTTTGTCATCATCCACTGATATCATAAACTCCGTTTTGACTTTTGTCAAGACTCTCTCTAGACTGTCTCTAAACTGTCTCTAGACTGTCTCTAGACTGTGTGTAGACTGTGTGTATTTCTTTATTCCAAACGGTTTTTATGTTTACAATGTGTTGTTCAAATAATCTAGTACTTCACCATTCTAATGAATGGAGAGGGATATGTATCGGAGAGAGTAATCGGTCTCGATCCTAATTGGTTGTTATTTTGCATCTTTCTTTCGTGCGCTCGGAGGGCTTAAGCTCATGCGCGCGAAAGGGAGAATTGTATTGTCGCGTGGGTGAGTTTTCTATTCCGTGGGAATGTTTGTCGTCGGTCGCGTGCTTCGAGTGGATGTCAGCGTTTACGTTTTCGTTCTTTGTCAACCGTTCTGGTTTCTTCATGTGTGGTGGGAATATGATAGGTATGCAGTTAGGATGGTCATAGTCACTTGTTCGTTCTGAGGCAATAAATTAACCTTTCGAAATCTCAAGTGTGAAATGATGATGGTTGTCTTTGGTGTTAGGAAATTGGTTCTGGAAAATGTTGTTTTACAGTGGGAATGGATTGTTGGGTACGTCTCGGATTGCAAACATGCATTTTGTGAATTTGGGTCGACCGGGTCTTAACGTTAATGTCTTTTGAAATTTATTGTCGTGGGATAGTTTTGTCTGGTCATGACTTGGTCGGTTTTGTGGGAACGTAATTTGCATGTCTAATTGAAATTGAAAAAGTTAAGGTTTGTACCTTACAGCAGTTCCTCCAAAGATGTCCGTTTTTTCTGCAGTTCCAGCACAGTGGCGCTTGCACAGAACATGAACCACCTCGCACATTTGGTGTTTTCCTGTCATGGTCGCCCCTCTGCCCTAACGCATTTACCTCTTTGGACTCCGAGTCCGAGCTGTACGAATCTGATTCCTTCTCAACCTCAATGTTCTGAATCGCATTGACTCGACCAGCACCTTCTCGCGTCTGCCTGAATACAGGATCATTGGCATCGATCCTGTACGCGTAGTACTCCAACTTCCTCAGATCCCGCACCGTTCGGCAAGCTAATTTCGAGCGGTAATGTGGGCGCATGTTGTCCCAAATCACCTCAAAAATACGTTGTGGTTCCAGTGGTGTGCTGAGCAACTTATTTAGACGCTCAATTTCCATTTTAAAACTAAGGAAGGTTACGTTACGGTTTTGCTTTCGTTCGTAGATTTTCTGACAGTTCCCCTGATCTCTGTTCGGGTTGCCGTACATGTATCGAATCCGCTCATCAAAGTCCTGCCAACAGTGGAATTCGTCCGCGTAGCACAAGTACCAGTCGTACGCCTCGCCTCTCAGAATCGTATGGATTCTCTGTAACAACACGTCATCCGCAATTTTATCCATCCTTGCAAGACGACGCACTTTTAACAAGAAATCCTCCAAGGACCTGCCCCGACCTCCACTGAAGTTCATGTGCCACTTCTCCATCCTTCGATCTGCGTCACGAATCTCATCATCTCTTACCACATTAAGGTGGCCGCCGATGACGCATTCTTGTGGGAAACACCCTTTCCTCGTCGGAAAACTCGTCCGAACTGATTTCTGGTTGACCTCGTTGATTACCATCAAACCTCCTGTAGTCTTCTTCACGGTACGACTCGTGCTGCCTGCGTGATTCATTCTCTTGACAACTCTCGTAACCGTGCGTTCGCTGTCCATCGAATTGCTCATCTCTTCCTTGCTCTCTCGGAAAAATGCCTCGACGCCTTCCCGGATGAAGGTTCTGTTTATTCCCAAAGCTGTGGGGATCATGTCCTTGACCATATACCAAAGTTTACCTTCTTCGTTCGATCTGACTTTCCCTTCTCCGCGTATGATTGTGTTCCTCTGAGTGGTAACCAACAATTTTGTCGTTATAGTACAAGCCACTTCCCTGAGCCTCGTGTCCTCCAGTTCCATCCTTCCTCTTCTCCTTCTACGTCAACCATGTGGAAACCTGGCCATGGAACAGTCCTCCCCTGTTCTTCACAATTTCTCTGTTTCCTGATCCTACCACACTAACCTTACTACTCCCAGTACAACGACCACTTCCGCCCATTCCTCCTACGGCTCCTCCTGTGCCCTGCTAACTTTTCCTTCTGCGTCATTACCCGGTAACGGTGTCTTCGGTATCGCTCCTTTCTCTGTCTGGAAACCATTTTTGGTAGTTTCATCTAGATCCTCCTCATGTCCTGGATTCTGCTCTAACCTGATATCGAACCTACTCAACTCCTCACGAATCTCATCCGTTAATTCCTTCCGCATTCGCTCTGACTCCACGTCTTGCGTAGCAATTCGTCGAACTCTCCACCAATAGTGCTTCAATCGTGTATGGAGATTCGTAATCTTTCCCGTCTTTCGCATCACTCAAGAACAAATTCCTCAACAAACGATATTTTGCCTCAAAATCATCATGTGTCTCCTCTATTTTCCCTCGTATCCTGAGCTCGTAATCTACCTCTTCCGGTGTTAAATGATCCGCATGTGAAAATTTGTAAACCATTGCAAAGAAATTTAAAATTTTAATCGAATAAATTATAAGGTAATAAAGAAGTATAAATAATAAAGAAAAAACTAAATATTTTAATGCAAGTTATACTCAAGCTTACTTTAGTATTTTTCGATTTTACTCACAGCAAAATTACGGCAACATAATTCTGGAATTTCTATACATATCTATATGTGAACCTAAAATTATTCATTATTCAAAACTAAATTCCGAAAACCTGCAGTTGGGCGCCAATTTGTAGCCAGCCCGGGCGATCCGTCTCTAAAAACGTGTGGCTTAAGTGCCACTCCACAAGGGAGACCACACGCCCAATGTAAATTTGCCCGGTTAAGACTCTCCTAAGGGCGAGTCCATTAAATTTCCTAGAAAGGATTTACGGATCAACTAAACGTCCAAAACGGGAAAACCCTATTATCCCCATAAAACTACAAACACGATAGTCACTCAGAGAGTCGGTGAGAGCTCACCCATACCTAAAAACCTCTACAAAAGAGAATTTACCATCATCGGCAGTCTCGTCACTTGCCACTAGACGTCGCCTCGATCTGGAAGTGGACTACTCTCCCGAACATTCAAACTCTAAACATGAGGACGGGACACGAAAACTACAACGGAGAACGCGAAGTGATGTCGAATACATTCAATCAATTAAAACTAGGGAGATGGTCATTTTACGAAAACATTTATTATTACGGAACTATTCAGGCGGTATACCAATTTAGTGCATAACGGGTGTTCCATCATTACTTATCCTACGTATATTTATTTACATGTTCCAATTGATTTCGGTTTACTTGTGTGTGTTCGCTCTTATCTCCTATGTGTGTGTGATTTCTCTCTCCCTAACTAACGTGCTCATGTGCTCTACTTGTTCATGTGTGTGACGTCACTTTATCGGTAACTCAGCTCCAAACGAGTCTGCGCTCCTGGTGACAACGACGTTGGCGTTGAAAAACGTTACGTTTCAAAGGCGGGAATGCCACATCACGAGCTCCGGAAAAGCGTGTCACGGAAACTCGGCGCTACTCGCTCATCAGTCTTAGACTGGCAAAAAATCACTCCGTGGCGCCCTCGCCGGACGCCACACTCCAAAAATAGAAAAAAGCTTGACTCACCAGATGATGTTGAATCTAAAGACACGAAAGATAACTTGACTCGTTTAATTGTGCGACTGTCCCTTTCCTACCTTATCCATAATTTAAATGGACCCGTCTTAGGAAAGATTTCAGCAAAAATGCTTGTGTCTTCCTACTGCCTACCCTAAGGAATTTAATTCAAACAATTTAACCTTATCTAATTATTTACAAATTTATACCAAATTCCTGATCGTAACAAGTGGTGCTCCAGAAATAGGCTTACACTAAGCATTCACAAATGCAACGTTATCTCGTTCCAAAGAAAACAGAAGCCATGACTATAACATCGCCCAGCAGCCTCTTGAGTGTGTTTATCAAGTACGGGATTTAGGAGTTATCCTTGATTCTGCGATAACCTTCCGTTTACATTACAACGATATTATCTCCAGAGCTAACCGACAGCTTGGATTCATCTTCAAGATAGCCAACGAATTTCGTTACCCTCTCTGCCTTCGTTCGTTATATTTTGCTCTGGTACGGTCGATACTGGAATCAAATGCTGTAGTTTGGTGCCCGTATCAATGAACGTGGATTGCTAGGATCGAAGCGATCCAAAGGAAATTTGTAAGGTACGCCCTTCGTGATCTTCCATGGCGAGATCCGCTCAATCTGCCACAGTACGAGGACCATTGTAGACTAGAAAAAAGACGATCCACTGCGCAAGCGGTATTTGTGGCTAAAATCCTTTTAGGCGACACGGATTCACCTGATATCCGGGCTCAGTTGAATATTTACGCTCCAGAACGTATCATTCGCCAACGTGATTTTTTGAGGCTCGAGTTCCGCAATGCTTTACATGGTCAGCATGATCCCATCCGTTTCATATCAGCTAGCTTCAACCAGATGTATTTACTATTCGACTTCAACGCTTCTGCCACTACATTTAAGCGCCGACTCTCGGATAGACGATAGAATAGTAAGTACACTCAACAATTTCATTATCCATTGATCGTTCGATTTGGGGAATTGGTGAGTAACTGTCCAATTTCATTTGACTGATAGAGTTATGCTACTTGATATTTTTTTGTTCCCGGTTTGTATCATCTTCTCGACGAGCACTTCACCGAGCATCCGACAACTCCATAAACAAGGATGGTTATTTTTTATGCTACTTACTACTTATTGAACTTTTATCCTCATTTAAGTTCTGTTCTATGTATTATTTGTACGCGAGATGATGTGATTTTTGCACCTGCATGAGATCGGCTAATTTTTGTAGCCGAGTCATTTAGGCTTTTCCCCATTAAACTTCATTAAGACTGTTAGTCAGATGAAGAATAATAATAATAATAAACAATAATAATAATAACAAAAGGGCGCAAAGGGTACGCTTTAGTGGGTAACCAGTTCCAAATTTACCATGACAGCACTGTTGATAAGCCTTCTTGACGTCAAGTAGCGCTGATAATATTTTCCAACACATCTGACTACATCGTGTTTCACTAGTCTCATTTCTTTACTCCAAGATGCAAGATGCAGAAAAGAGCGGAACGTTTCCCACACAGTGCCGGAGAGTTGCATCCCTCGTCAGTGAAGCAAACATTACAACCCACCGAGTGGCATCAATGGGCCGAGAGAAATGCTCTCCAATGTGTAGACCATTGAAAGCACTTGGTTACATTTGGTGCTTCTGATCTCGTTCATTAAATAAATATTTTTTCCGCCCCACACTGCAACCTTCTTCCCGCTCCGTCCGTCCAGCAGTCATTGATCATAAAAAGCAAATGGTGATTAAAATTTATTCCATTTGCCACTGGTGCAGCAAAAGCAGCAGCAGCCATTGCATCGGTAGTTTGTGTTAGCGATAAGACATACCCACAAGCGGCAAGAGAGAAAGCGCTTTTCTGGTGTGGCGAACGGGATCGGAAAAGTGCTGACTGAAGTGCTGTTGCTGCAACACTTAGATGCCCGTTTTTATGTTCCTTATACGAGCGAATGTGTGTGCGGTGGCATTTCCAATTCCATTGAAATCATAAATGCTTGCAACAGTCTGTTAGTGCAACGTCGTTGTGGTCCCGTAAATGGTGAATCATAGCTTTTTCAGAAGTGATTTTCCGATGGGAATCTATTTTCCACCCCCAAAAAGATGCTGTATAGCTGCTACCGTTTGAATGAAGCCAAAACCACTTGTTGCGCTGAGGGCGAAAAGCCGGAAACGACGATTTAAGTTTCGAGCCAGAAGAAACGATACAATCCGACAACTTCCTGTTTGCTGTTGTCGTCGTCGTCGCCGTTGTCATTGTGACAGTCTGTGCGGGATGGAGAGAGATTTTCCTTTTAATCCGATTGTGCTGGGTCGACTGTTGCTGGAAAAGGTTCTCGTCTAAATTGTTTCCAAATGTTCCGGAATGAAGGCGGTCGTTTCATAATGAGATACCGAGGCAACGATTTCCCGAAGATCTGCTGCTTAGCAGATGTGTATGTATGTGTGTGTGTGTATTTCTAAAACATTCCAGCTCGCTTTTTGGGATTTCTTCTCGACCTAATCCAATTTGTGTAGCGAAAATGCCATAGGACATGTCCAAACAAAGTTGAAGTGGAAAACATTTATCTGCGTTCCGAAAACATACCAAGCGGATCGGTTTCGTTCCGGACCATTTCGGATTTCGAATGGATGTTTGGGCTGAATTAAGTGCTTTGGCAAACAGGTTGGGGTTTTTAAAAACACAAAGCGCTCATTAATTTAGACACCGGACTTGAAAATTGCGTGCACTCTTAAACTCTTCAAAATCAAATATTACAAAATTAATTTGTGCACGTGCAACCGCGAATCGTATACGCTCGCCACTACTTCGACGGTACTTCGATTCGTAGCATAATGCAACGAATGCATCGCAAAGCCATACAGTAAACAGTTCCCGCAATAATGTTTCGATGATTGATTTATTCTATTGTCCATATTTGATCAATGCTTAATTCCGTTTATAGACCGAATAACCATCATCACTGTCCATTCCTATGACGGTTCTATATGAGGCCGGCTTAACAAACCAATCATTTTCCCTCCCCCTGTGTTTTCCACAGGAAGCATGAACGAATCAACGACCTGCGCAAAAAGAGCCAAAATTAGAGGACTAGTTTTCACCGTTCGTGAGTTACTGTTCCCACGGTAGCTAATGGTGATGGTGGCTTATAAGCCATTTATAGCATGCGGGGGATACATCGTTAGTTTTAATTTATCGCAACGCATCGAACGGTTCTGTCTGCCCGAAACGATGACATTTCATGCGCCGCAATCGAACCGTATAATAGGGTATGCTGTTATTAAATGAATCATTTAAATTGTACAGATCATTTCAACGAGTTACATTTATTGATTTCAATTGAGAATGTTTTTTACATATGGAAGAAAAATAAATTCAAATGATTGCATTGTATTGGATGAAATACGGCTGAAAATTCACAGGAATTTAAAAGAGCTTGTCGAAGCGGTACCGAAAACTCCAATTCTTGTTCCAAGTGCCTTGTTTTTCGGATCCAGTAAAGGGCTACCCACATTAGATCCATTTGCGTTGCTTTGACGTAAATTTGACAGTTAGACAATAGATTTAGCTGTCACTTTGCCGCAACGCGTCCGATCCGGATCTAATGTGCGAGGGTCTTAAGAGAAAACGTGAATCGACCTCCACAAAATCATCGCAACTCCTACTTCAATTAGGGCGGCAGCCAATAGGTTCCACTGATTTGAAAATTGTGCAGAGGCGACTAAAGGATGTCCACAGTTAAATTGCATCACTTTCAAAAAGCTGTATCATTTTGCCCTTTGGTTTAATTTTAATGAAATTCGTGGGGGATTGGGAATTCATCCTGATTAGAGAGTTGTGCAGATTTTTCTCCTTTACTTTACTTAAATCTTTCGTTTTTTAGATAGGTAGGTTCCAATTTTATACGGGGCTATAAGGGGCTAGATTTTGATAAGTCTTAAATGGGAATGACACTGATGAAGACTGCACATTGTAGTCAAAATACGTATCTATCATAGAGAACAAAATAAATTAAGTTAAATTAAATGGAAGATAACCTTTTAAGCTGTTGTTTTAAAGCATTCTAAACTATTTATGCATTCCAACCCTATTCCTCTTGTTGCGCAAATTAGATCCCATTCTCGGGTGCACACTGCAAATGGCGAGCAAAAATAATCATTTGCATAACACAGCAAACTCTAACTCGCCTTTAATGACAATCCCCTGTATTTGAGGGTGCATCACTATCATCATCATTATCATGAACCCGGAGTAACTGGCACTAGATTCATTGTAGCCACCTACGCCACCGTTCCGCCCAATGTAAATAAATTTGCCGCAAAGCTCCACAGGCCAAAGAGTGACTTTTTTTCGCCTCTGCTCAATGCCCATGGCACAGGACCGCACGCGGTTCTCGAGGTGCAATAATTTCGTTCCTACTACTGAGCAGTTCCATGCGAAATCTTCCAGAAAAAAACTGAAAGCTGGCGCGAACCTTTATGATTTGATTGAAACTTTGTCTATTGTTTTCGTCATGGGGAATCGTCCATAGGTCTATAAAGCACGTCATAATTTGAAAGGGCGTATTTATTTGCATGGGCACTATGATTGAAAACTTATGTCTCAAAAATTAATTATTGTATCCAAATGGTATCTAAGGACGAGTTGTAGTTATTTGGAATAAAGCTTATTATTATTATTATTTTATTTAAGAGGTTTTAAACTTTAACAAATTCATTCGCCTCTAATGAATAGGAAATATTAAAGGTACTACGTTCAGTTCGAGGCCGAATATTATAAATCACAAAGTGGTCATATTTAATCAACTAGTTGACTTTCTCTCAGGAATAACAACAATTTTTCTTCAGCATTGGGATCATTGCATAGGATTTCTCGTATGGATCCAGGTAAGTTGACGGTTTTCCGGGCAGAAAACGAGCAGATGTTCCACAGTTAGGCGACACTGACATACTTCGCATCGAGGGGGGTTGCGGGTACTTCCTATGTAATGAGCGTGCGTGAGTTTGGTATACTCTCAATCGGGATAAGATCCTTTGTTCTTTCCGCTATTTCCTGTCGTTCCATTTCTCTATGTTTCCTTTCACTTTTCGGTTCGGTTTGACCACGTTTGACCACGTAATGTTCCAGGCATATTTTGTATATGTCACTATGTGTTTTTGAATATCGCCGCCGGGAACTTTAGTCCTTTGTCGCTGACTGGTTCTACCGTAAGCTGCAAGTCTATCGGCTTCTTCGTTACCGGTGATTGCCCAGGAATCCAGCAGAATGTTACGTTGGGGTTATTATGCATATCTATAAACTGTATCCAAGAGTGCCGCGAATTTCCACTTTCAATAGATTTCAGAGCACTAGCGGAATCGGTGAAAATCACTGCGGCGGTATTCAACGGGGATATTGATTCCAGGGCTATCTTCAATGCGGCTGTTTCTGCAGAGAAAACAGAGTATCGGTTGGGTAGTCAGAGTGATATACTTATATCTGGGCCATGTAGGCCAAAACCCACTCTGTTTCCGGCTTTTCAGCCATCTGTATATATTTTAATGTTGGATCCGTAGTTTCTCGCAACAAGTGAATTAAATTCTGCTTGTATTTTCTTATTTATTATTTATTTATTTGTATGTGCTTAAGTCGCCAATCAATTTGGGGGATGGGGTCATTCCATCTGCTATCACTTACTCGCATCAATGGTAAGAGTTAGCCCATCTAGCAACTGCTCTAATAGCTGCTTGCAGTTTAATACGGACTCGGGCAGCAATTCGTCGATGGCATTAGCCCACTGTCAACCACTCAAGAAGTCTGGCAGTGATTGAATGCACTAAGAGGAAAAAGACGCCAATCCTGATTTCAACTTACTATTGGATCAAATCAAACTGATGACCCTGAGCTTATTGCCCAGCTTGGAAAATATTTCAACTCTATTTCGTCGTCAGCCTTGCATTCAGAATCCTTTTTGGCCATCCGAAACTAACATCCAACAAACTTTTCGATCACCTCACCGACCACTGATGAATCATATAACCAGATATGGGAATTGTCGCGTTTGTCATTGACGCACGACAAGATACATTAAAAAATGGTCATCCTGGAAAATTCTCGTCAAACAACAATTTCTTGTCGCACGACAAGATCGCCACGACAAAATCAAGAATCCATCCTGTCGCGACTATCTATTCTAGTCATATGTCACTCATTCTGTTCCCTGAGACAAAGTCTATAGGCTGTTTAAAAAGGAGGATCACGACAAGAAACCATCCATTCTAAAACGGAGGTAAGATTTAAAAAAAAGGCCGGAAAAATACCCAAATACCCTTCAATATGTATATTTTTGGAATCGGGATGACGTCTCGAGACCGAAAATCGATATCCAGCGCCATCTTGAAAACCAAGAGGGCGGCTTCCAATTTCAGAAAAAGTCTCTATACGTCATCCCGATTCCGGAAATATACATATTGAAGGGTATTTGGCAGTATTTCCCACATTTTCTGAAATTGGAAGCCATTATCTTGGATTTCAAGATGGCGCAGGATATCGATATTTGGTCTCTAGAGGTCATCCCGATTCCAAAAATATACATATTGAAGGGTATTTGGCAGTATTTCCCACATTTTCTGAAATCGGAAGCCGCCATCTTGGATTTCAAAATGGTGTCGGAAATCGATTAACGGGTTTTAGACGCCATCCCTTTTCCAAAAAAAAAACCCATTAGACGTCATCCCGATTCCGAAAATATACATATTGAAGTGTATTTGGCAATATTTCCCACTTTTTCTGAAATTGGAAGCCGCCATCTTGGATTTCAAGATGGCGCAGGATATCGATATTTAGTCTCTAGAGGTCATCCCGATTCCAAAAATATACATATTGAAGGGTATTTGGTAGTATTTCCCACTTTTTCTGAAATCGCAGCCGCCACTTTGATTTCCAGATGGCGCTGGACATCGATTTTCTGTCTCTAGACGTCATCCCGATTCCGAAAATATACAGATTGAATGGTATTTGGCAGTATTTCCCACTTTTTTTTAAAACCGGACGCCGCCATCTTGGATTTCGAACATCGATTTTCGGCAGCTTTCAGTTGTGTCCGTTCCAAAAATACCCATAGCTGCAAACACGAAGTTCAGTGCCAAGATTCAAGCTACTTCGAGTCAGAGGTGAAATCACGTCAAAACAACACAATTCCAGTTATTTATATCTGATTATGTCTCGCATCCAAAGCGACATCCATTTATTATAGCGAATTCGTTTATTATTCAGTTCCAACCTGGATCGGGTATCAATATTGGGTCTGCTTGTTTTCTGACAAACGTCAGTTTGCTCGTTTGTTTTTAAACCTAGCTCAGGTTGAGGTTCACACTGACAAAAAGTTCGGTTTCGCACTGGGTTGGAACCGGTGTTAACCCCGATAATAAACGAATTCGCTATTATAAAACGACCAGCGGCAGTTTTGTCGCGACAGAATGGAAGAATGACATGATAGACTTTTTTCGTCAATAACCATGTCGACAGTTTCCGTCAATCTTGTCGTCCAACGTACGTGAAACAACTAAGTCATTCTGGAAAACGTCACGCAACAGATGTTTCGTGACCAAATGAGAGAAAGACAAGAATAGAAAATGTTTCGTCGAGAGACAGCCCAGTATATCAGTCTTACAAGCAGAATTTCGTTGCATCGTGCTTGTCAGATGAGCGTTGACTTTTTTTTGTTGTCGTTGTTACATAGTTTATCGTCATGAGGTTGACAATTCCCAAGCCTGCATATAACACGACTTTCTCTATGTCAGAACTACTGTGGGCTCTAGACCACGCCACCGGAAAATTCTGTGGCCCAGACCTGGTTGCATACCCAATGCTTAAGAGACTTCCGGTTCATGTGAAACGAAAGCTGCTTAACAGCTATAATCAGCTTTGGATCACCGGACTCTTCCCGGAAGAATGGAAACATAGTACCGTTATCCCAATTCCAAAAGTCGGAGCTAGATGCAAAGAATCACGTGATTTTCGACCAATCAGCTTAACTAGCTGCAACGGAAAAATTATGGAACGAATGGTGAATCGTCGTTTGATAACATACATTGAAGAAAAAAAAAACCTCCTGAATCCTGGTCAGCATGCTTTTCGCCGAGGTTGCGGACCATCAACATACTCTGCGGACCTAGGAAGTGCACTCGACCAAGCTAAGAGTGAAAACATGCACATCGACATAGCGACTCTCGATCTTTCAAAAGCTTACAATCGGCTGTGGCGTGAAGGCGTTCTCCGCCAGCTTAAGGAATGGGGATTCAAGGGTAGCTTACCAAAGTTCATCCAATCCTTTTTGTTCGATCGTACTTTCCAAGTTGCTGTCGGAAATCAGTCGTCGTGCTTTTATTTAGAGGAAAATGGAGTCCCTCAAGGATCGGTTTTGGCCGTATCACTGTTCTTGATCGCCATGGAGCCTCTCTTCAAATGTCTTCCCAAAGATGTTCAGATATTCGTGTATGCAGACGATATAGTCTTAGTCGTTGGAATAAATAGTTAAATAAATAAATAAAAAAAAGTTAGTAAATAAGTAAATAAATAAAATAATAAAAAATAAATAAATAACTATATAACACATAAATACATAAAAAATCAATTTATAAAAAGTTAATAAATTAATAAGCAAATAAATAAATCATTCAATAAATAAATTAATAAATAAATAAATAAATAAATAAATAAAAAAATAAATAAATAAAAAATAAATATATAAAAAATAAATAAATAAATAAATCAATGAGTAAATAAATAAATAAATCAATAACTAAATAAATAAATTAATTTAAATTAATGAATCAATTAACTATTTATTAAATTTATAATGTATTTAATTAATAAATGAATTAACTAACGAATTAATAAATAAATAAAAACCTATTTAAATTAATAATTAAATAATTTTATTAAATGAAAAGATAGATAAATAAATAACTTAATAGAAGGTGAAAATATATTAAAATATTTCGAGGTAGGCCAACGATTTCTGATTTTATTTAAAAAAAAATGCCTATAATTTTCACACTAAGTGCCCTTTTAAAATATGACGCTTTATCCAAAATGACATAGTTTCAATTAAATCGGAACAACTCTAATCTGGTAATTTACCTATTTCACGTGGAACTGCTCTACAGTACTACTTACCACCTTTTGCACACCGCACCAAACCCATTATCCTGTTCCTCTAATTTCATTTTATATTTGTTTATAGTCAAATGCAAACGCACAGTTCTCCGGCTCGCCTCCCCCAATCGTATTGACCGCGGCCGCTCGAGCTAAACGGGACATAACTCCATTATAGCGCTCTCTGGTGTCCCGCCTGCCGGTTTTGGCCGTTCCAATCTATGGCCAGGGCCATTGCTGCCATTTATTTGTTGTCAATAAAAAGCTATTTAAAATGAGGACACGTTGCGGGATGCCCGGGAGTAACAGGGGAGGGAAGGCATTCGAGGAAAGCTTTGGCGTGCCTTCATTAAGCATAATAATGTGTGGATAATGCAGGATAGTTGTTTTAAAATTTATTAACTGGGTTCATTATCGTTCGGAGCGCTTGGGATTGGGTCATTGTGAACCCGGTTGGGTTGATTGTCGGGTTTTGCATAGACCGTAAAGCCGACATGGAACCATCCAGCTGCGAGTTAATGAGACAATTTTGGGGATTGCTCTAATGCTGATCGATGTGTGTTTTGAAATGAGGATAAATAGGCATTCGAAGTAGGAACAGTTTAACAAAAATCAAACTAAGATGTTTAAAACCGCTCACAAAGCTAATCTATACACTTTTAGAGGAAATAAAAAAGTACAGTCAGGAATCCTTACTGCCGGATTCCTTATTGCTGGTATCCCTTATTGCCGAATCCTTATTGCCAGGCTATCCGCGAATAAGGATACCCACTAGAGTGATGCGAAATTTGAAATTTTCGCTCCACAATACTTAAACGATTCCAAATCGGATCCTGACTAACCTCTCAAAATTTGAGCCCATTTGGTGAGAAACTGAGATGGCACAAACCATTTAAAGTTTGTATGGGAATTACTATGGTAAAGGCAAGATTTTTGTTCATGTCTATCTAATAATTCACCATATCGGTCTGCTTCAAAAGCTTTCAACTGTACTTGTAGGAAATTTTCCCAGCTACAACTATACTCAAGACCACCTGCTCAGCAGGCAACATTGGTATTTCTGAGGCGTTTAACAGGACACAAAAATCATGGCTACTATGTCACACTGCAAAATATAGTGTTGCCTACAGAGCAGCTGCTTAATCATTTCATAAGTTTACCATTCTCTTAAATAATTAATAACTTTTTCCTGTCTCGTTTTCCACAGAAACGAAATGGCTATCGAACTGTTTCGCAGCTGAAAAAGACTAGAAGGCAATGAACAAAAAGTTGAGATTTCCCATAGTAATTTACATGTAAACTTCAAATGGCTTGTGCGAAGTCTGTTTCTAACCAAATAAGTTGTAACTTTGGGAGGCTAATTAGGACCCGATTTGAAACCATTTAAGCACTGTGGAGCAAAAAAGTCAAATTTTGCATCAGTCTAATACCCAGCTTATGGGATTTTTACTAATAGGGGCTGTGGTGGATTATCTCATTTGTTTCAATATAGAGAGCTTTACTATCTTGGACAAAGTTGTTGTACTGGGATAGACCAACAAGCCTGTGTCACTGGATTCAGGTTTAATTGGGAACTACGCAGCTAGAAGCGCTTCACTTTTACGTTACTTATGACGGGCGCTATAATATATGGATCTTAGGTCCAACATAGAATATTTCGGCCATATATAAAGTTACTGTCTAGAGCAAAGTTGTTCAAGTCACCAAGTCCTTTCGGATGGTGACCATATTAGTTCAGAACTCTCTCACTACGCAGCGCTAGTGTGCACATGAGCTTCCTGTATAACCTGTATCTCAAAATCCTGGCCATATTGAAGGTTACTGTCTTCAGAAAAGATATTCAGGTGTTTATAAGTTTACATTATATATCATGTTCTGAGACATTTCCAGAACAACATGTGAAAAGGGCATACAAGCTTTTTGTAAACAAACCTTCTTATGCCCTTTTCTCGCCACCCAACTTTTAACATCACCGGGTAGGGGACACTTTCCCCTTCCCGATGATATTGCTGGATTGCGTGGGCGACACTCGGTTGGCGAGAAAAGGGCCTACAAAGGTTTGTTTACAAAAAGCTTGTATGCCCTTTTAACATGTGGCTCTTGATTTCATGCAATGTAGCATATTGTATACAAAAGCCCATTGTTGTAAACAACATTGTTTACAAGTTGCTCGGTTGCGTGAAATGAAATACAGTGTTCGAGCGCAGCGCTGAAATCAAAAGAAGAAAATGAAATGTATAATTATTCACAACATCACACACTCATAATAGCTACCAATCTTACCTACCTATAAGTTACCTACCTAGAACCTAGAAATTCACCACACCTACACTATCAACCAGTAGAGATAAGAAATGTACTTAGAGATAAGCGATGAGAGAAATATACAGGAGTTGAAAACGTACAGTTGGAGAGTGCACACGCATCTCTGTGGGCGTCAGTGAGTCCGATACTTTTATAACGTCGGTAGATTGCATGCTGATCGAGGATAGCTTCACCGGTCTGAATTCGGTCCATCTCCACCCTTGGGACTCCGGACAATTGGTGAACGGAGACACGCCAAGCGAGCATTGGGCTCGTACATGGTCCTTCGAGCCGGATCTTTACCGAAACCGGATTCTATTGCTGGAGCAATTCGGGACAATAGAAGCTGCAAGTGACGCCAGATCTACTCCATTTTGCTGGGATCATAGCATCACAAAGATAAGTGATTGTTCCAGTTTTTTGCTGTTTAAGAACGGAAACTAATTCTTTTTCGACGTTGTTTTAGGGGGAGACAGGATTTCGAGTGCATCTCTAGCGTCCACTTGGTTGTAGAGGTTGGTGCTAGAGTTACGGTAGGATCTGGCAGTACGATTGCCACTCTGAAACAGGCGGTACCGACTCGAATTCCCCACTGAAAGACCCAGCGTCGACCCTGAATAACGCCACGTTCCAGATTTACGATCGAGAGGTTGATCGTCCCTTCAAGTGACCTGCGTATGAAGAAGCACCAGTTGCTCCTCTAGATTGGCCGTTGACCACGGTTGCAAGGTTCCAGTTCCATCCTCGTTGGACATCAGTTACCAGCTCAAAGCCCAAGGAAGTCTTGGCATCGGACAAAGGACACCCAATCACAAGGAACGCCATTTTGCACGCTTGTAAGTCGACGGGATCTCACGTAAGTCGCCATCTTTTCTTTTTACAAAGACCTATTGTTCGATTGACCATTAATCACGTTACGAACACCCTTCCGATTACTATTGTAACTCGTGAAGTTTTTTGTAAAACCCAAGCATGCCGGGTGAACCTGATCCTAAGGTAGGCATACCAGCTGCTATGAAGCCACACGTTATTGCATGCCAACGTGCTATGGATCTTCTTGCTCGAATCCAGAAATTTCTGGAAACTTTCAATAACTCCAAACTAGTAGAAGCGCAAATTCGGCTAGTTAAAATGGACGAAATTAACCTGTCATACCAGGAACATTCATCAGCGTTGGAAATTTTAATTAGCGAGCAGGAAAAGGATGACGTCGAAATAGATGTACAAGAAGATCTTCAGGAGTTTGAGGAATTGTTTTTTTACGTTGAAAGCATCTCTTGTTTCACATTGCACGGTGAAAACAGAGCGTGCGCTTGATCCAAACGTTGGTGCAGCCTGTGGAACAATCAGACTACCCAGTATTTCACTTCCTGAGTTCCATGGTGAAATCGATAAATGGTACTCGTTTACCGATACCTTTCGTTCTCTGGTGCATGAAAACACAGAGCTATCAAGCATTCAAAAATTTCATTATTCGAAGGCTTCGTTGAAGGGTAAAGCCGCTAAATTGATCGATGATGTCACACTTTCATCCAATAACTACGTCGTTGCCTTGAAAGTTGTCACTGATTGCTTCGAGCATCCGAAAGTGCTCATCAAAAGTCACCTCAATGCTCTTTTTTTCCATTCCGAAGATGCACTCGGAGTCGGCACAAGCTCTAGCGGCATTAGTTGATGATTTTCAGAAAAACTTGGGTGTATTGCGCAAATTAGGTGAACCTACTGATGGTTGGAGCTCTCTACTAGTGCACATGCTCACGTCTCGTCTCGACCAAACCACTAAACGGGAATGGGAAAGGACGACAGACCCGAAGGAGATGCCTACGTACGAGGTGTTGATCGAGTTTTTGCAGAACTATATTTTGCAATTACAATCCGTTGAAGTCGATAGTTATCAGCGGACATCAAAGCCTTTTACGCCAAAGGCTGCTCATGCAACGACCTGTTCATCTAAACCTCCTTGCTTAGCTTGCAACGGACAGCATCCCGTGTACTACTGCGATAAGTTTAAGCGGTTGTCAGTTCCTGAGCGTACGAATTTGATAACTAGTGATGGATTTTGCATGAATTGCATGGTTGAAAAACATTCTCCTAATCAATGTAAGCAACGTAATTGCCGGTTTTGTAATAAAAGGCACAACAGTCTTTTGCACACACCCAAAAAGTCAGCACAGAGCTCAACTCATCAGGAATCGAATAAACAATCCCAATCCTCTCAAGAACCTAACTCTAGCACCTCTGGTATGGTATCCATCCCTGCGTCTTCCAATACGTCAGCCTCCCCTCAAAGATTGCAATCACTTGTGACGTCTCGATCTAACCGCACCCCCAAGTTCAAGTCTTCTTGTCCACGGCACTTGAAAAAGTCATCGGTCCGAAAGGGAGCATTGCTGTCGCTAGGGTACTGTAGGATAACGCTTCGCAACCAAATCTCATGACCGAGCGATTCCGTCGTTTGCTGAATCTGCGGAAAACACCAACAAATGCGGAACTATTTAGCGTTGGCGCTGAAAGAAAATCGGTCACTTATTCCACGGTGGCTACAGTATCCTCACGGTTCAACAGTTTCCGGGCAGCTTTGGAGTTTCTCGTTCTTCCTAGAGTGAACCGATCTTCCAACATCGTCGGTGGACATCGCGAATTGGGGCATTCCAGATCACATCAAGCTGGCTGATCTAACATTCGCAACATCTAATCCAGTTGACATGGTTATTGGCTGCGAGATATTTTTTGATATTCTGCGGCGAGGTCACATGCGGATTGATGATAACAAGTCACTTCTCGGTTTTTGGGTGGTTAGTTTCGGGTGCGTACCAGGGCACAAGCATTACAAATCAAATTGTGAGCTACGTCATCACAACGGAGAGTCTCGAACAGCAAGTTGCAAGATTTTGGGAATTGTAATCCTGTAGGTCTGACAGTATCTGGTCAGTTGAAGAGCGGTTATGCGAGGAAATCTTTGTCTCCACCACACAAAGAAACTCCACTGGTCGATATGTTGTGACGCTACCGAAACATGCAGAGCTTGTTGGAAATCTTGGCGATTCCCGTTCTATCGCAACTCGGCGTTTTTTTGCTATGGAAAGGAAACTTGAAAGGGATCCCGACTTGAAGCATGAATATTCTGCATTCATGGATGAATACATCCTTTTAAGCCACATGGAGTTGGCCGACGCTACTGATGAAGTCCCGGGTGAACACTTCTATCTACCCCATCATGCAGTAATTAAGCCTGATAGTACGACCACAAAGCTACGGGTTGTATTTGATGGCTCGTGCAAATCCACCTCGGGTTTCTCCTTGAACGACATTCTCTTGAAAGGACCAACGGTTCAAGACGATATGGTCTGCTTATTGTTTCGTTTCCGCATGATCCAGCTCGATTCTTTTGAACAGCTCTTCAGCTCACATTGAAATTTTAGAAATTATGACACAAATTCAAAATCTGAACATTAATTAGTGGTTTTAGTGCTTAAAGCTGCATGCCACTAACGCAACAACTGATCAAGCATCGCGTAAACATGCATACAGAGCTTAGAACCGGATCCGGAGCTGAATCGTGAAGAATCGAGAGAGAAAAAATGATCCGAAGAGCTGGACGGGTCCGCAAGCTGGACGGATCCAATGTCATCCTAAACAACTCCCAGGGAATCATTCGAGTCGATGATTCTGATCCGGAGCTGAGCTGATAAACTGGAGAGCTGCATTTCGATTTTCGGTTATTTGCTTTTGTGCGGATCTTCTGCTCCCCCAGAGAATGATGGGAGGAGAGGTGAGAGCACATATGCTGTGAGGAATAACATCAGCAACAAGAGCCGGGTACATAAATAAATTGGAACGGCGCCGGTGATGTAGTGGTAAGCGTGATTACCTCTCACCCCAGCAGGCCTGGGTTCAATCCCAGTCGGCGCCGCCGGGATGTTCTGAGGCATAACATCTCTGATCACGCCTTCCTTCGGATGGGAAGTAAAGCCGTTGGTCCCCGGTTCATGAGTTGATGGGTTGATAGGTAGGTTCCAGGTATGGGAGCTGCCTTCCTGGCACGTCGGTAGCATTGGTGCTCAGCACGGAAAACAAGATCGACGGAAAAAACAAACCAAAGGAAAAAAAAATAAATAAATAAATAAATTGGATAATACCAGTAGAAAATTAACATCGTGTAGCACATGTACATATGTCACTCTCTCTCAAACAGCCGCTTGGAAGTTTTAACGTTGGTGCTGTTGATCAGTAGGCACATGTTGTATTGTGCGCGCGTCTTGGTTTACGCGGCCCTTTTTCGAAAAGTTCCGCTGTGAGTGATGGATTGAATGGTTTAGACTTTTGATATCAGTGAGCTGATGAGCTGCGGTTCCTAAAAAATGAACCGTGGGTCATCAGCTCACTTTAGCGAATCGGGTCTATAGAACAGCTCGGGAGCGGATTACCCATCTCTAGTTTACATCACTATTAAAATTCAGAATCTTGATAGTGATGTAAACTATTAATGAAGACGACGTGCATAGGCCCAAAATCGATGTCTGCCACCATTTTGGATCCCATTGGCTTTGGAAGGGACATTAAGTGGCTATGGATAGCCTTGTATCAGTTCAGCATAGTTAACGTGGACCATTTACGAGGTAGGTTTTGGCGATAATCCACTAGGAACATGAATTTTGTCTAATTAATGATTTAGGGTATTTTGGAGCTCAAAATCTTGCCTTGAATTAATTTTCCTGAATAATGCTTACCAAGCATATTGCGCATAATTTGTATAATGTGCATAGCGTATCATTGAAACTCAAAACAATTAAACGCAGTTTCGTAAACTGTAGATTTACTCCACAATGTTTATCTTCTTTCGATTACAAAGAACCATCCAGCGCTATCATGTTTCATGCATTCTAGTCACCCTCTTTCTGAAACTCCTTGAGAAGGATTTCAACTTCCCTTAGCAAATCTTGCATTTTTGTACTCTGAAAGAATATTTTCGAACCTAGAATTGTGTATGTAATACTAACATCCAATTGATAGAGGTAATACATACAAGCGGGGCTAATTGTAAATGAAAGTAACCTCGGAATGGGCGTGACTCTCCAGACATTCTGAAATGGGTTGCTGGATCTGCAATAGAGCTTTCACCTTCTAACTCTCGGATTAAAGCTGTCTACAATGACCACAAATGCGGCATTGTAGAGAGAGTTCTTCGATAATAACACTGGGGGGTTAAGAGGAATACACACAGACACACACACAATGTCACTTTCTAGGCCCAATATCTCCCCGTCTTACGGAACCGAGAATTTATTAAAGTGATTTCATGCTAAAATGTTCTGATCACGAGACATTTGCGATCAACTACGAAATTTCGCATAAATAGGAGCAAAACTGAGCACATCATTTTTGTGTGTGCTTGTTTTTAGCAAGCCCTACTTAACTACCTTCAAATTTACTTAAAACCCTTTAGAGGATTCTATTAAAATATTATCATCCATTTCCTTTGGAATAATTTTCCTTCATAGAGATTATTTTAGAATATTTTGCTTCGAAATTCTCTAGAAATTCGCTTTGTAATGCCCTTGGAATTCAATAAAAATTACTCTCAGCATTCCTTTAAAAAAAATATTCTAAGAATTCCTTTGGAATTGCATCATCGAACTATGATTCCCTTGGTATTTTATGAACCCTGGATCCTTTTCCCAATCATCTTTGAATTTTCCACAGACCTACTTAAAATGTCTACTCTGAATCAGAACTCACACAAGAAACTTGGCGTAAGAGTTTAAAGTCCCTAAGAGTTCTTTCTTAAACTCCCTCTAATTTTCTCTGAAATGTATTAGTGTTACCCCTTATCATTCGCTCTTAAATGTAAAATCTTCTCAAAATTCCTTCGAAAAAAATTCCCTTTTTCCAACAATCTTACATCTTTTCAAATGCCCAAAATCATAAATTTATTCTGAAAAATAGATTAAGTAACATATTTTCCGATCTGTCTTCGAAACTCACAGGTTTTCCTGATTGCCCGGTTCACTAGTCACCCTGCTCATTTCCACAAATAAGAGACCGAGATATATATAGAATATCGCCAGACGGATCGGATGATATCGAGTAGATGCGAATTGAGCTTAATGCAAAAACAGATCGTTGCAAAGGTGAGTCTCCTTACAGCCTACCGCTAGTTGTCAAGGTTGTATCCCTCTCCATGCCGGTCCGCTCCGGGGAAAATTTTTCTGTACGACGGCAGAGAAAGAGAGGGAAACATTCTACCTCTTACCACTGGCGATGCTGTTACTATTGTCCGATGCTAAAATGAGTGAAGGCGCTACCGCAGCGTTGTTTTATAATTTTACAGGTTCCAGCACAATGATGTTCAACCAAGTGGTACTATATTATGACGACTGAGTTAGGGAAAACGATTATTTTTTTTATTTAAAAAACATGCATAAGCATTTATTTCAGCAGACTTGTAGAGTTATTTCGTATCGATTGGTATTGTTGGGTTTTATTTTCAGCTATCAATGACTAAGTTATAAGTTTTCAAAACCTAACACCTTTTCGTGATAGTTGCAATTTTAGATTTTCAATTTACCCCCTGTACCTTCCCAAAAGATTTAGTCTTCGTTAAAATTAAACTCTGAATAGTAACCCACATATGAGGAAAGTTTCACTCAAATCGGAAACAATCATGTCCAATCGGTTTGCTATTTGACGTGGGAATGCTCAATAGCGGTTCTCACTCAGGTAAGGGAATATGCATAAATGACGTACAATTTAAAGGTTGATCAGTCATGAAGGAGAGAAGGACCAAAGACGGTGCTTCATGAAACGAAAACAAACGTTAAAAATGACCCTAAAATGCTATGTAATGTATTCGTCTTTCCTAGGTAGAAAGAACCTTGGTTCTTAAAGCCCTGTAGAATACAAATAAATTATCTCCAGAGTAAATATTTACCACCTGTTTATTCGATTAAGCCTGTACAAATAAAGTAATTATAAAAAAAAATATTTACCACCAAGAAATTAAAAAAATCTATTATCTTATTACAATGCAGTGGTAGTCATCTTATAATTCATAAAATAAGCCAACATAAACTTAAATGAAAATCCAAAATCAACCGATCCGTTCTTTGATGCCATCCTTCCCATCGAGTGTAATTCAATCATTTAAACTAACGAAACCGCATTGCTCAATTCAATCCAATTAAATGGCTTCATTCAACGCAGTATCTTCACTTCTCTTCAACTTGCAACAAAGCGAGGATCTGTCTTCCATGGTGACCAACCATGGAACCAACCATAGCTTCTCCCCACACCAACAACAACGTTGCTCACGGCGCACGCCGGAAGTCAAGAACAATGCTCCGGTGATGCTCGCTTGGCAGTCTTCCGTTTGTGAAGTAACCATCCTGCTCAGTCCAACCAGTAGCCTCCAAAGCAAAAAAAAGAAAAGGGTTGAGTCCAGTTTGATAGAGTAGCACAACGGAGAATGAAAAAAAAAAAACCGAAAGGACATTAGCGTACGAATGCTTCGAGGAAATGGTACTCAGCTCCGCATATACTTTTTTCCACACTGTGCGAGCTGCTGCCAGCTGTTGCAACATCTATCGAAGATAATTGAATTAATTAAGCAAACTTTTAATTTCCTGAAGGTACTGCCACACTCCCATCTCTCGCAGTGAAGGAGCGAGCACAAAGAAAATGTGGAACAAAATGGCTTCCCGTCGCGTTGCCATTGCGGAATTCCGGGGTATTGGAATTAACTGCAGCCAGGACCAGGAGCTGGACATTGCAATCATGATGTTAGTTTTTGAAGTGATATTAAGACGAAAGTGGTTTCCGTTTAAAAAATTAATTAAATTCCATTACTAATGACGGGGTGGATGGTTTTTGCATGGATTTTGAAAGCTGGCGAATGTAATCCTGATTGGTTCCCGGAAATGAACACAGTGATCAAACGGATCACAAACTAATCAAATGTTGTTCATTTTTGTGATCTGAGCGCGACTGACAGGCTCGGAAATTGGTTTTACACCTCGGTGGGTGTATTGTCCGTGGGCGTGTGTTGGCTATTTTTCCCGTTTGAAGAAAAGCTGTTGTATGTAATGGTCATGTGTGGCAATGTTATTTTCGGGCAAACTCACAACAAAAGGTGAAAGAGCGTTTTAATTTGCCAAAGTTAATTTGATTTTAGTATGGAGATTGAGCGGGCGTTGTTTCGAGGGCATTCTTCTCGGACGCATGCGGTCAGCTTGCAACACTAGGGCGAGATCAAAGATACAATTTAGTTCGTTAAATCTGTGTAGGGTTGGTGGTGTAATCATTATTGCATTGTTCAGCTAGGTAGCTTCTTTGTTGAACTCAGAGCTGTGTTCTGATCACACAATGTACTGAATTTAAGTAATCAGCACAGGACTAAAATCTAGCAGGAAAAAAAATAACGACACTCTGGGATGGCAACCAATTGAGTTGACGTTTTCAGTGAGGACGCCTTCCTTCGGATGGGAAGTAAAGCCGTTGGTCCCCGGTTCATGAGTTGATTGGTCGATAGGTAGGGTCCAGGTATGGCAGCTGCCTCCCTGGCGTCGGTAGTGTTGGTGCTAAGCACGGAAAGCAAGATCGACAGAAAACAAATCAAGGAAAAAAATTGGTGAATAAAAATAGTTTAAATTTTGGCCGTAAGGATGGCGTAGCGAAACAAAGTTTTTTATTTCGCAAGATAGAGGTTGACTGTCTCCGGCAAAATTTTATAACGTAGATTTTTTTGAAAAGTTGCTGAGATATACGAGGTTTTATAAAATTTGTTTGAAATTAAATTTTTAGTATTACATTTTAAACAATCGCTCCAAAGAATACTCATATCATACATACATACATTTATTTGTACAACATCACATTTAAGATAAGACATAATCAACAATAGTACGCCACAATACTCGGTTTGCGGCTGCCGCTCTCCATCCTCGGTCATGCCCAATGACCACTAGATAACGCTCTACCTGGTCCGCCCATCGTGCTCATCATCGTCGCTATCATCGTGCTATCAAACATGACTTGACTATCGCTTGTTTCGTTCGTCAAGTGCATCAGTTCATTTCATTTGCTTCCTTCGTTTTTTTTTTTCACTTTCACTTCATCATTCGACTTGTGACTCACAAGTCGAATGATGAAGTGAAAGCAGGCTTCCAGTGCGCGCGCTACCGTATGCGAGACGCAATACGAATAGTCTCATAATCATAGCAGTCTCATGCGCAAGAGATTTGTAGCACTCTGTTTCTCTCTCTTCAGTTTTGTCGCATCTCACATTCTCATAATGTCTGTGTGTCGCACTGTTTTGTAAGCACAGCACATTTCCGGATGTATGCGTTTCATGAGAACGAGTATCATGCGACGTCGCGTGAGCCGAAGCTCATGCGCTTTTCGCAATGAGACGTCGCTAAGTGACGTTTCAATGCGACATCGAAATAACAAACTCAACTGGAAGACCAACTCGTGTTCTTGATGTGGGGAAAGTGTTGTTTTGTTTTGGAAACGATGGAAAGCGACCTAGCTACTAGACTCTTATGGAACATGGAGAAGAGGTGTCGGATGGTTATGACAAACAAAGTTTTCCTAGCGGCAATTTTCGTTGATTAAAGGATTAACTTGAAAAATAGCCCATTCATAACGAACGAAGTTAGAGATGTGGCTTTGGTAAGCGAAATGTACAATCATGTTGTGGTTTATTTGCTCGTTAATATGCTTTTTTTTTAATTTCACCGAGAGTCCACGGTACTAACACTAGGACTATTAAGAAATATGTCGTCGCAAATTGATTGTTTCAATTAATCATGTTTTGTTGTTTTTGACATCATCCACATCCAGAGGGCCAGTCACTTCGAATGTATGGGAATGGTAGGAAACCATTTGGAAATGCATGAGAATTTTCAGTTTTTATTCATTATCGTCTTAATGGGCAGTTTTAGATGCACAAAAATTGCACGAGTACATTACTATGGTGATAAGGTAAACACTCGTTTATTTGTTTCCTTCTGTGAAAGCATGTTTAGTCAAAAAACGTGGATTTTCTGATATTCTCCATACTGCAAAAATGATTTTCCTACCACTGAAGGGGCGACATCTCTCGGATCTTCAGTATAGCTACTACTCAAATCATATAATTAATTCAGCATCATGGTGGCTGATATGAACTATCCTGTGAGCGCTAACACATCTGAAGAATTCAGTTGCTGCCGTAATAAGTTTTGTTGATTGACAGGTATTCAATACAATTCCTGAAGCAAGAAGCTTAGCAACAATCCGTAATACAGATATGACACAAATTGTTCCTAAATTTATTACTTTAACCTTAATCCAGCATTTCGTACCTACGTACACTGTGGTGCAAAGTTGATCGGACAAAGGTCGTTTTCATACAAACTAGCCAAGTTTAACATGTTATAAATGTGTTCTGTTATGATCAATTGGGCTGAAATTTTGACGCAAAACTACAAATATGTTGAATTTCACGTGTAAGAAATACCAAATTTTTTGAAGCACCTGCTAGAAGGTGACAATAAAAATTAAATTTGTGCATAGCTGATCGGACAAAGGTCAATGGAAAAGCAAGTTTTGTGTCAAAAATTTCAACTCAATTGATCTGACAGAACACATTTACAACATGTTAAACTTGGTTAATTTTTAAGTGCAGACTTGTGTGTATGCAATGAGAAGTCACCACCAACGTTTTTGCAGCAAAGTACACTTCTGCGTTGAAAATAATCCCTTAAAATAGTGTTCACTCAAGCAAGACAAATAAAAATATTAATCTTCAGAGTTCTATCATTACTAGCGTGTTGATATGATCGGTCAAGTCAGACCGAAATGTGAATTTTTTTTTTGATTTTGGGAAAAACGAGTTTAAAGTTGGCTGTTCAATATTGTGTCTTATGTAATGGGAAAAATCATATGACCGTTTTCTCGTGCCACTCTAATTTTTTCAAATCTGGCTGAAAAAATGAAATGTAGCTGAGGAAATTCTTGATCTTATGATATCATTGACTCATTTTTTGTTTTTATTTTGCTACTTAGTCCCTTCTGACTTAAGGGGGGAAGTACAATTAGAAGGCCTAAAATGAGGCCTATCTTTGAGAGTGGATTGCGAGTAGGGAAATAAATGAATGTTAGCGATTCTTTATGTATGTTATTAAGGATTTAATGAAGATTAATTATCAGTGACATTTTTTTTTAATTTTGCAATTTAGCCCAATTATTATAAATAATGTGAAGTCAATTTTTTAAAGCAGCACTTCGCGCCGTGCAGTCCCTACGTCCATGATCACGTCTGAAACATAAAAAACAGGACATTAAATTTGAAGGTACAGCGCACAACATGAATTAATTCGTATGTAAAAATAGTGTTATTTTCACAAAAAAATTTGAAGTTGAAAAAAAAATTAAAAAACCCTATTTTTTTCGACTTTGTTTATAAAAAAAACATGTTATAACAAACAAATCTAAAAAATCTTACTATTCATGTTGTGGAGAATTTAATTATGAACATAAAACAGAAAACCGGAATAGATTTGAATAAAAACTCTGACCTGTACATTGCACGGCGATTTTGAAAACACTACTTTTCAGTAGAAGCATTTAAAGTTCAACTATGACATGTTCAGCCATTTGACATGCACTCACTGAATTGCGTATAACTTTTTAAATAAGTTCCGGACGGCTTTATGCTTTTAAAGGCTCATTCCCAGATTCATATAGAGTAAATTAAGCCAACAAAAAATTTTCGAAAAAAAAATTCTAATTGTACTTCCCCCCTTAAGGCCGACCATATCAGGCATAACATATGATAACGGCACAAAAGCATTTGTAAACAAACTTTCTAAGGTCCTTTACACGCGATCCAAAGTACTCCCACGCAAACCAATGCCACTTTCGGAAAGGTGATAGTTGCCCCTATTCGACGATGTTGTTGGTTTGCGTGGACGTACTTTGGTTCGCGTGTAAAGGGCCTTAGAAAGTTTGTTTACAAATGCTTTTGTGCCGTTATCAAATGTTATGCCTGATATGATCTTGTATAGTATAGTGCTGTTTTACATTCAAAATCGTCCATTTATATTTTTACTGGTCTGAGTAAAAGTATCCTGAGGGATTCTGAGTCTAATTTGGTGCAAATGCGCAATAACTTGTTTATTTTTCCACCAAATGGGCTGAAAGCTTCAGAGGCTTCCAAAAAATGTATTTTAGAAGATTTCCGCATAAGGACTTGTTGAAGGACACATAGTTCCACAGATATTCCGGTATTATTTGGGTGCTAACATGTTAACGGTATCCCAACTACCGTAAGGTTGCCATCCACCGATCACGTAGTCTTCCTTTACCTTCCTTTAGCATCCTTTCGACAAGCCATTGCGTCTTCCTAGGATCATGAGTGATGATCTTACGGTGATTCCAGTATATCTCTGGAACCATGTGTTGAGTCTGCTTGAATCTATACTAGAAGATATTTCTGGAACCATCTAAAAACTTCACCCCATTTCAAAAGATACATGCGAAAAGGGCACACAAGTCTTCTGTGAACAAACCCTTGCAGTCCCTTATCTCGTCACCCGACAACATCACTTATGATGGGACCGCGAGAGTCAAAGCATGCGAAACAGCGCACGGCGATGGCGCCCTGAGAGAGCGCATTGAGATGTTTCAATGAAACAGTCGTATGTGATTGAATACATGCGTCGCATTGAGAGAGCAATGCGATGAGACAAAAAAAAATTGAAACGCTCGAATTTGTTGAGAGCGTGTAGCTTGTCGCGCGCATCGTTCTGGTCTCTCTTTTGTACAATAATGTAGCACACCATGGATTTGAGAGTCATGCGACGCTCCGTCTCACAGCTCGCTGTCGCATTTGTGTACGCGTGAGATTTCCGGAAGCCTGCTTGTGACGCGTCGCGTCGTCAGGCATCGATATAAAGTATCCAGATAGTATCCACACAATATCGGTTGACGATAGGGATGGCATCTGGACTATGTAGTAATAAAATGTTATTTTATATTAAACGAAAATTAAATTAACGAATTCAAGATGGCGGCCACCGGGATAAGGAAAAGTCTCAAATACCCTACAATATGGGTATTTTCGGAACGGGGACGACGCGAAGGTGCCAAAAATCGATGTCTGACGCCAATTTGGGATCCAATATGCCGGCCATCGGGCTCAGAAAAAAATATAAAATATCCTAAGATATGGGTATTTTGGACCTGGGACGACGCGTGCATGCAGAAAATCGATATTCGACGCCATTTGTAGGGTATTTGACACTTCTCCTAAAATTGGAAGCCGCCATCTTGATGTCACTTCGATTCCTAAAGTACCCACATTGATCGATATTTGACAGTATATCACACTATTTCTGAACAAAAGTCGCCATTTTAGCTTTTAACATGGTGTCAAACATTGGTTTCTGGACTCTAGACATTGCTGGAGTTTTGAAAATACCCGCATTGATGGGTATTTGACAGTATTTCCCACTTTTTCTGAAACCAAAAGTCGCCTTCTTGGTTTTAAATATAGCGTCTGACATCGATTTTATTTATATGATAGAATTTTTCATTTTTTTTTCAAAATTTCAAGAATTTAAAAATGGCGTCGGACATCGACTTTCATTCTCAAAACGACATCTAGATTCCAAAAATACCCATATTGATGGGTATTTGTTAGTATTTACCACTTTTTCTAAATCTAGAAGCCACCATCTTGGATTTCAAAATGGCGTCGCATATCTATTTCCAATCTCTAGTCACCCCGATGAAAAAACTACCCATATTGATGGGTATTTGACAATATTTCCTATTTTTTTATTAAATCGGAAGCCGCCATCAT
Source organism: Ochlerotatus camptorhynchus (assembly GCF_037179485.1). Lineage (NCBI taxonomy): Eukaryota > Metazoa > Arthropoda > Insecta > Diptera > Culicidae > Ochlerotatus > Ochlerotatus camptorhynchus. The sequence continues at coordinate 78,902 of NW_027040766.1, read as the reverse complement.
GGATTTCAAAATGGCGTCAGACATCCATTTCCGGCCTCTAGATGACATGCCGATTACTTAAATATCATTATTAATGGGTATTTGACAGTATTTCCCACTTCTTCTGACATCGGAAGCCGCCATCTTTGATTTCAAAATGGCGTCGGATATCGATTTTCAAATACTATATTGATGTGTATTTGACAATATTTGCCACATTTGTATGAACTGGAAGCCACAATCTGGGATTTAAAAATGGTGTCACATATCTATTTCCAACCTCTAGACGTCACCCGATTTCAAAACTATCCATATTGAGGGTCGGCATCAGTATTTTCCCCTTTTTCTAATATCGGAAACCGCCATATTGGATTTCAAAATGTCGTCGGATATCAATTTTCAACCTCTAGACGTCACCCCGATTAAAACATTACCCTATTGATGGCTATTTGACAGTATTTCCCACTTTTTCTGAAAAAGGAAACAGCCATCTTAGATTTCAATATGGCGACGATCATTGATTTCAGGACTATAGATGTCATCCCGATTCCAAAAATACTCATATTTGTGGGTATTTGACAGTATTTCCTACTTTTTCTGTTATCGGAAGCCGTCATCTTGGATATCAAAATGGCGTCGGTCATCGATTTCCGGTCTCTAGACGTCACTCCGATTCCAAAAATACCCATATTAATAGGTAAACAAATCACCCGACAATGATAAATTTTACATCCACGTGCACAGATCTATGAGCATGCGTTTAAATTAACCGAATGAACAATCAACAAAAGTAAAAAAAACTGCTTGAATTTGCCCTAAGAGATGAACTAGCCTATGGCTAAAAATCTCTATAATAAAGGAAAAAAAAATGCTTGAATTTGGATCGATTGCGTAAGTTCATTTGACAATAAAAGACGAAATGAACACTAGTCAAGGCTATACAAACAGCATAAAACTGATCGAAAGTGGTTCTGTTGATGTCGAAGAGCATCTGCTCGAAGAGAAGACAGAATAACTTTCAATTGAAAGTGATGATTGACAGCTTCGTCGTCGCTTGACGATTATCGATTGAAAGTGACTTTGTTGGGCCCTGGCCACCACTCACCTTTCTCCTGCACACCGCCGAAGATCGTCCTTAGCACACGTCGCTCGAAAACTCCGAGTGGTTGCAGGTCCTCCTCGAGCATAGTCCATGTCTCGTGTCCATAGAGGACCACCGGTCTTAATAGCGTTCTGTACATGGTACATTTGGTGCGGGGGTGAATCTTTTTTGACCGTACTTTCTTCTGGAGCCCGTAGTAGGCACGACTTCCACTCATGATGCGCCTTCGTATTTCACGACTCACATTGTTGTCAGCCGTCATTAAGGATCCAAGGTAAACAAATTCCTCCACTACCTCGAAAGTATGCCCGTCTATCGTGACATTACTTCCTAGACGAATCCTGTCATGTTCGGTTTCGCCTACCAGCATGTACTTTGTTTTTGACGCACTCACCACCAGTCTGACCTTTGCTGCTTCGTGTTTCAGGCGGGTGTACAGTTCTGCCACCGTTCCAAATGTTCTTGCGATAATGTCCATGTCGTCCGCAAATCACACAAATTAACCGGATTTCGTGAAAATCGTACCCCGGCTGTTGAGCCCGGCTCGTCGTATTACACCTTCTAGAGCGATGTTGAAGAGTAGGCATGAGAGTCCGTCACCTTGTCGCAGTCCCCGGCGAGATTCGAATGAACTGGATAGTTCACTCGAAACCCTCACGCATTTTTGCACACCGTCCATCGTTGCTTTGATCAGTCTGATCAGCTTCCCAGGAAAGCCGTTCTCGTCCATGATTTTCCATAGCTCTGTGCGATCGATACTGTCATATGCCGCCTTAAATTCGATGAACAAATGGTGCGTTGGGACCTGGTATTCACGGCATTTCTGGAGGATTTGCCATACGGTGAAGATCTGGTCCGTTGTCGATCGGTCGTCGATGAAGCCGGCTTGATAACTTCCCGCGAAATCGGTCATTTTAGGTGATAGACGACGGAAGATGATCTGGGATAGCACTTTGTAGGCGGCATTCAAAATGGTGATCGTTCTCACATTCCAAATGGTCACCTTTCTTGTGAATGGGGCAGATAACCCCCTCCTTCCACTCCTCCGGTAGATGTTCTGTTTCCCAGATCCTGACTATCATCCGGTGCAGGCAGGTGGCCAACTTTTCGGGGCCCATCTTGATGAGTTCGGCTGCGATACCATCCTTACCAGCTGCTTTGTTGTTTTTGAGCTGCTGAATGGCATCCTTAACTTCCCTCAACGTGGGAGTTGCGTCAGTTCCGTCCTCTGCTGCACTGACGTAGTCGTTTCCTCCATTGCGCTGGTCGCCATTCAGGTGCGCATCGAAGTGCTGCTTCCACCTTTCAATCACCTCACGTTCGTCCGTCAAGAGGCTCCCGTCCTTATCCTTGCACATTTCGGCTCGCGGCACGAAGCCGTTGCGGGATGCGTTGAGCTTCTGGTAGAAGTTCCGTGTTTCTTGGGAACGGCACAGCAGTTCCATTTCCTCGCACTCCGCTTCTTCCAGGCGGAGTTTTTTCTCCCGAAAGATGCGGGTCTGCTGTTTCCGCTTCTGTTTATACCGTTCCACGTTCTGTCGGGTTCCATGCTGCCGCATTACCACCCGCGCTGCGTATCATTTTGACGTTGGATAACGTCTTTCGGCAACATACGGGGGTACAAAATTAAAACAATCATTTTGGATGCGTTACGAAAAATTAAAAGATTTTGAACGATAATAACTCAACCGTCTCTCGATAGATTTACGACATAATGGCATCAATCGATTGGAAATATTTCTAGCAATTTTTTGAATGTTTCAAAACTATTGATTTCATTCCGTAAACTATTGAAAAATGGTTAAAAGTAAACCATTGTCTAAAGATGGTGAAAATCGATTGATTTTTTTATATTCTTATACTTTCTCCAACCGAGACATCAGATGCAAGTATCTGACACCTCTGATATTTTCTGTATAAGCGTCCAACAAGGTCAACCGTTCCATCATTGTCTATCCGATCGTTGACCCAGCAGCAAAGCAGCAGAGCAGCAGTACCAGAGCAGCGGAAGCAGAGCAACGGCAGCAGAGCAGCGGCAGCAGAGCAGTGCTCCGGTATACTGGGCCGCCGTCATGGAATGCCCAGCTGCTGCAGTTCTCAGCAGGGCTCTACAATTTCGAAGCTCTAAAATGAACTCGTGTTTTGTTTCTCTCATACATACGTGTTCGACGCTTCATTTCTATAACGCCTAGCTAGACTATCAGCAAGAAACGAAAATAAAAAAGAAGGACGCTTGGAAGGAAAGGCTGGCTGTGGAACTTCTCGTCGTTGCTTTGCTCATCGCTTTCAATGTAAATAACGTCGATTTTCTAGTTAAACGAACTTCATTATGGCTTTCAATCCCCTTTCACGAACACTCTATCGCCGCTCTTTCAATTTGTTTAAAATGCGTTATGTCCCGTTTTCGATCATTTTTTTTAGATAAATATATGGATGGAAGATAAATTAGAAATATGACGTGTAATCTTCAAGTGTTTTGACGTGAGAAATGCTTTAAATGTGTTATTTCATTTTCCGTCATATACGTCATGAAACCTCTGTTGATGTGTTTCATGAAAGAGAAAACTATCAAAGTCGAGCGCTCTTTCGCTCATCCATTTCGACGAAGCTTGAAAGGAAGACCAATGGAGCGACGGGAGAAAGAGAGACAAGCGATTGAACATTTGTTTGTGCACGCCGACTGAGGTTCTAGAATGCTGCGAAGCTGTTCGACTTTAACAGAAAAAGAAAGCCAGCAGTCTCTTCGTCGCATCGATTTGGTCGATTGAAGCTGATATTGTGACGCCCTGGTTCTCAGTCGGTCGTATTCACCGTCTGCTCCGCAAGGGCAACTACGCCGAGCGCGTTGGAAAAATGGCCCTTTTCAGGGCCACAACATTATCAAGAAAGAGTTTAACGTACGTATGCGAGTATCTGACACCTCTGATATTTTCTGTTCTACTATATAAGCGTCCAACAAGGTCGCCCGTTCCATCATTGTCAACAACATCAGCCCAACAAAACGGCCCAAACCAAACTTTCACAAAAGAGTTATTAAGGAATATTCCTAAAATATAACATACACAATTAAGTACAACACATAACAGACGTTATCTAACGCCAACCCTGCGGTCGTATCTAGTATACAACCCTTCCAACTATTTTTTTCCTAGATCGGTACTGATCAATCCAATCTTTTTCCAGATTAATGCTATTATTTTTAGAGTACTGAAAAATATATTTCGCATGAAATTGGAAAAACGCACATTATTTTCTGAATGATTTTGTTGAAAAATAGGCAAGCAATCTCAAAATGCCCTCAATTACACAAAATTTACCTCAAAAACACTTTAGTTCCTCAACATATCTCAACTTGTAGTACTGATTAATCCAAGAAACTTCACTGCTTAAGTAGTATTTTGTTAAGAAAATCTTTATAAAACTGCTGAAGGAATATCAACGATAATTTATAAAAACTTTCTGAAAGACCTTATTTTATGGTTCAGAAATCAGTTTTGACATTTTGAGCTAGTCTAGTATTTTTCCGAATATTTGCTCTAAAGAAAAGTATTTTGTTAGACTTAAATGAAATGGAAAGTTGTTTAAGGGGGGGGGGGGGGAAGGGCGTAGGCTTCAAGCAATAAGCCTGCAACAGATTTTTTGTAAAATAAAGGGTGATACGGTCAAAATTTGGTCAATATCAACTTGACGTATTTCTTTCAATTTAGCATTTAAAAAACCTGAACACCCCTCATTTTGAAGGTGTGTGTGTAGAATGTTGCTCCTATTTTGATTTTGGAATTCACTCTTCTGTTGTCAAAATGCCGTCCAAGCAAGAAGAGCAGCGTATCAAAATTTTGCTCGCGCATCGCGAAAATCCGAGCTACTCGCACGAAAAGTTGGCAAAATCGCTAAAAGTTGCCAAATCAACCGTTACAAATGTAATTAAAGTGTTTGGGGAACGTTTGTCGACATCCAGGAAGTCTGGATCGGGGGGAAATCGAAAACCGGAAGCCACTGAGACGACAAAGAGAGTTGCCGGTAGTTTCAAGCGAAACCCTAACCTCTCTCTCCGAGATGCCGCAAATAAGCTGGGTGTATCGTCTACAACCGTGCATCGAGCCAAAAAACGAGCCGGACTATCGACTTACAAGAAGGTAGTGACTCCAAATCGCGATGATAAACAAAATACGACGGCCAAAGCGCGATCCCGGAGGCTGTACACGACGATGCTGACGAAGTTTGACTGCGTGGTAATGGACGACGAAACCTACGTCAAAGCCGACTACAAGCAGCTTCCGGGACAGGAGTTTTATACGGCAAAAGGAAGGGGAAAGGTAGCAGATGTTTTCAAGCACATGAAACTGTCAAAGTTCGCAAAGAAATATCTGGTTTGGCAAGCCATCTGTACCTGTGGCTTGAAAAGCAGCATTTTCATAGCTTCCGGGACTGTCAACCAAGAAATTTACGTGAAAGAGTGTTTGAATAAACGTCTGCTGCCTTTCCTGAAGAAACACGGTTGTTCCGTACTGTTTTGGCCGGATTTGGCATCTTGCCATTACGGTAAAAAGGCCATGGAGTGGTACGCCGCCAACAACGTGCAGGTGGTTCCCAAGGACAAGAACCCTCCCAACACGCCAGAGCTCCGCTCAATTGAGAAATACTGGGCTATTGTCAAGCGGAACCTAAAGAAGACCAAAAAAACTGCTAAGGGCGAGCAGCAGTTCAAGGCAAACTGGCTTTCTGCGGCGAAGAAGGTGGACAAGGTGGCTGTACAAAATCTGATGGCAGGGGTCAAGCGTAAGGCCCGGCAATTCGGATTTGGAAAAGCGGAAGCCTAACTGAATATTTTTCCTGAATTTTATACTAATTGAACTTGAAAAAGAAACTTAATTTGATTTTTTAAATAAACGATTTCACCGATTTACACGCGTTTTCCCTTGACCAAATTTTGACCGTACCACCCTTTATGTACAATAAGTTTGTTTTTAAGTAAGTGGCTATATTGCCCATTTACCACATTGCTCATTGACCACATTGCCCATTGGCCACATTTCCCATTGACCACATTGCCCATTGGCCACATTGCCCATTGGCCACATTGCCCATTGGCCACATTGCCCATTGGCCACATTGCCCATTGGCCACATTGCCCATTGGCCATATTGTTCCATTTTCACCTAATGTAAAACAGCAAAGAAGAGACGAAAGACAAACATCAAGCAATTTAAAAAATAAAGAGTGAAAATATCACATATCATCATTCTTCTAGGCTGCGGTATTTTTCAGCCCCCACTCAAGCTCCAAACACCGTATTTAGGAAGACATCAATGTGTGTGCATTAAACCATTATGATTGTACGACTTTTCCCCGAAAACCAGTCCCCCGAAAACACTTTCCCCGAAAATTATTGCCCCGAATGTAACTTTTCTCCGAAATACAATTCCACGAATGGCACAGTTCCCAGAAAATAATTTCCCCGAATGTACCATTTCCCCGAATCTGCGGATCTTCGCTGGTTAACTACTTGTATCGAACAATACCACAATAAACATATTAATGTGCGTCGAATAAAGACAATAGTTTGACTTTCGTTAAAACAAAATGTAAAGGTCAAGCTCCTGAAATCGGTGAAATCCTATTTCAGCAGCTTTTGACCTTTCCATGTAGTTTTAACGAAAGTCAAACTTTTGTCTTTATTCAACACATATTGATTTCTTCGTGCTCCATACAATTTTAGATTCACCCTATAAGGAGTCGCCATGTGACTAATATGTATGGCATGAGGACGCATGATATCTTTTCTTTGTTTGTATGGAGTTTTTTTTAACGGTCGTACCAATCAAACAAACACACACATTGTATGCAATTAGCTACATGGATCATACCATATTATACGTCAAAGAATGAACTATGATTCAAAGAAGGAAAATTTCTTACGACAAGCAAAATGTTCCCTTCTTTGTATAACAGCTCGTTCTTTAACGTTTTGAAGAATAAATATCTTACTAATTTATCAAAGCGATACTCATTGTAATAAAATTGAAGAACGAACCGTGATACAAATGATATCTCTTTGATAAAACCAATTAGATATCCTAATAAAAAATTACCATAAACAAACGATAACCCAAATGTGTGAACTATTCCACAAATGGTTTGGATGATACCCAGAACACGTCGTTAAGCAAATTAACCATAACATTTTTATTAGAGTAGATATTTTGCGATACGTTAAGAAACGAGCTGTGCTACAAAGAAGAAACAACGATTTTTCTTCTTTGTATAAGGGGTGATGTACAAATTATGTCACGCCCTAAGGAGGGACGTGTAGAAATCTGTGATTGATTAATTTTGCCTCAATTTCGCGTGACATAATTAATGTATGGCCCCTAACGGCTCGTTTTTTTTAATTTGATTACGATTAGATATCAGTTTTATAAATTAGTAAGATATTTATTCTTCAAAACGTTAAAGAACGAGGTGTGATACAAAGAAGGGAAAATTTTGTTTGTTGCAAGAATTTTTCCTTGTTTTGATCTTAGTTGATTATTTGACGTATAACTTGGTATGTTCCATGGAGCTAATTGCATACAATGTATGTGTGTGTGTCTGTGTGTTGGATAGGTACGAACGTTAAAAAACTCCATACTAATAAATAAAAGATACCATGCGTCCCCATGCAATACATGCTATAGTCACTTTGCGACTCCTTATAGGCCGAATCCAAAATTGTATAGAGCAAGAAGAAAACAGCATACACCGATTTCAGAATATTCGGTAAAAAATTACAGGAAATCTGTGAAAAATCACCGAACTGTTTACCGAACGTTCAGCTGTTGAGATTTCGGTAAAATTTCACAGATTTCGATGAAATAATCTTAGTGTGTGACCTTTACATGTAGTTTTAACGAAAGTCAAACTATTGTCTTAAGCGAACCCCACACGGTAAGAAATATTGTCAATACTTAAAAGTATTGACAATAATATTGATGATGTGAAAACAGATATATTGTCAATACCGATGTATTGACGTCAATATAAAATGCATTGACAATACGATTATTGTCAATACAAACAGTCGTGTAGAGTCCACTTTAATTCGACACACATTGATATGTGTATTGTGGTATTGTTCGATACAAGTAGTTAACCAGCGAAAGATTTGATGAAACTGACACAATTTTCCCTTCTTCATATCAAAGCTCAGTCTTTATGCTCATTACAATCAGATATCAATTTGATAAACCGCCAAAAGTCATAACAAGTCATAACCACAAACTTTATCTAGGGTGTTGAACGACTTTGTTCTGTTTATCAATATTCACCAAAGATATGTTTCTCAATTTCATATAGATAAGTTGTAACAAACCCAGGGATCATATTTAAATAGATCGCACAGTGTAAATTGTATCTTTAGGGGAACTAGTTCTTTCGGGGAAGTAGTTTTCGGGAAAACGTTTCTTTCGGGGAACTGGTTCATTCGGGGAATCGTATTTCGGGGATAAAACTTTCGAGGAAAGTGTTTTCGGGGAACTGGTTTTCGGGGAAAAGTCGTACAATCACCATTAGTTTTAGGTAAATGGTGTCTTTATGAAAGTTTTTATAATACGAAAACAAAATGTATGACCAACGAATCTTTATATAATCACGTTTTAAAATATTATTGATTGTTTGAATTATGTTTTCGCGTGTGTATTTAACTAGATAGAGCTAAAAGTTTTGTATTCGGTGGAATTTGTTTCCATTGCTTGTTTTTATCGGCAAGAGTGTAGTAATATTTCTGCAGTTAAATAGCACCCAGTTTGGTTTGCTAAAATTCCTTAATGTCTTTGAAAATGTAGGTACCTGTATTCACAGGAGCATTCACAAGGCCGCCCAAATAAAATCAAACTGTGTTTATCTGATGGGCTAAACAGATTTTTTTTTGTAGGTGACTTGGATAACAAACATTTTTTTTTCAACACATGTTCTAAATTTGTAATATATATTCCATATTTAGTAGTCAGTGTCATCTTGTGTTCTCTCAAGTTGTTAGCGGCCCATCAGTGTACCCCCATGTTTGTCTTTTTCGTCAGAGTGTCGCTTAGTTCGAGATCAAGAGCACATTGCTGTCCATTGTATTCTCAATCCCTACCCTGCCATCCATTTGTTACAATTTGTTACACCTAACCTCGAGATAGACGCGAGTAATCGGTCCCGCTCTACTAACGTTAGTTCTAAGTAATTTTGTGATCTTAACAATGAATATTGGCTCCGCCAAGCTACAGCAAATAAGCGTGGAAAAATAAACGCATTATATATAAAAAGGGTGCTGCTCAAGGAATCAAAATTATCTCCAAATGACAAAATGAGAAGCGATCAACGAACCGAATAATAACGCTATGTCAGAAGTGCAAAGCAATAATGATATAATCTTCTTCCTTTTTTTCATGACAAGCAGGCGGTGCGACACAGCTCACTCGGGGCGGTAGAAGGAAACGAGCAAATTGTTGGCAAGCTGCTTCACGAAGTAAAGCCGAACATGATACACGTGTGTTAATGGGAATTTTTTTGTTATGTCTTTTCTCGATTCCTATCAAGCTATGTCCTCATCCGTGTATATTGCAACAAAGTAGGCAAGCAATATATCATTATCCTTCTACCACTCGGATCGAGCTATGTTACAGAGAGAGTTTGTCATGGTAGTCGTAGCAACCGTTTTGTCTGTATCGTTGGTTGCTTTATGTGTTTGGATTCGCTGGTGCTGCTGATTGAATATGTTATGTTATGTTCTATATATTTGCCTCCCTTAGCTCAGTCGGTAATGGCGCAGGTACAAAGCAAAACCATGCTGGAGGTGGCTGAGTTCGATGCCCTGTCCAATCTAGGAATTTTTCAGGTGGGAAAGTGTCTCGACTTTCCTGGGGATAGAAGTATGATTGGTACAGGCATCGAAAGCCCTCAATAAATAACTGTGGAAGTGCATCTAGTAAAATCCAAAAATTTCCCATATGAATTTTGGTGCTCTGCTTTCATAACAGAAACGCATGCATGAAATTTCTGCGCCCAGTTAGTATTGATTGAGACAAAAATCAAATTGGTTTTTGGAGCTGGTAACTCATAGAGTAACCATGACAGGCCAGTACGAGACTTAAGCTGGTTACGCATGAACATATCACTACTTGTGTTGTTGTGCTCACCGCTCCATGGATTTTTTTCCCGCAGGTTGTTGAACGATGACATTGATTTCACTAATCCACTCATCGAGCTTCTGGTGATACGCTGCTGACAAGTTATGGATATTGAAACGCGTCAATTCCCAGTTCCTTGAATTCGTAACGGTCGACAAATGCCCTTGAATTTAGCAGATAACGCGATAATGATCAGAGTCAATGTTAGGCCCCCTGAAAGTCCTTACACCCTTGACATCTGAGATGTGCATGGTGAGAAAAAATACGGTATAGAAAGTATCAAGTACCTGCTGTATTTAATTTCAAGATGAACATTTCAACCGTTCCTGAGCTGCAAATTTGTGCATGATGCTATATGACAAAATCAAATCATACAGATTTCTTAAATGAGAAGTTTGTTCAGCTTGGAACGAATAATATTTTTTTAAACAGTATATCTCGATGCAAAACGCGAGGATTCTAACCCACACTAAGATTTTTTTACAGGAGTCAGTATTTTTTTACTGGGTTTTTGAATTGCTGAAAAAGTCGGTAAAAATTCAAATGACCGTTATCCGTAAGGAATCAATGAAATCAATCAATTTTATTTTCTATCATTAAATGGGGCTAACAGAACTAAGTATGTACAAGTTCAGAACAAATTTTCTCATTAATAAATTTTCCACAGATTTTTAAACTTTTACCGAACAGTTCCGCAATTCAAAAACTCGGTAAAACCGAGCATTTAAATTCCATTACTTTCAAATAATTTTCAAAATCAACATGGGACATGTTTCCAGTTCTAACAGGACAGGGAGACAGTTCTTAGATAACTATATGTATATATTTGAATACTCTTGAAACAATTCAAGTCCCTGGACAAAACTGCAAAAAAATACACAACATGTTGAAAATCATCAGGCGAAACTTCAAACTCAACCCCAGTAATGCTTCCATCCCAATAATGAGTTTCTCAACAAACCCCTTCCCATATAAACAACCAAATGGAAAATGGTGCAAGTTCCGTCCAACTCTCACCATCATTAATTAACATCGAGCATTCAACCTAATGGCACTCAGTAAAGCGAAACTTTGATACTTGACCTCTCTTCGGGGGAAACTTTTCCAAATAATACTTATACCGGGATCCGCAGACTTTTCACCCTCGAACAAACTTCGGTATTACCCAACTTGATTGATAACTTGCACCATCCCGTGCGTCTGTTCGTCCGAATGGGTTATGAAATTCCCATCAAATTTATCACTCTTCTTCACTTGGCGGGAGGGAGAGGCATCATGACGTCGTTGGTTGTGGGAAACACGGGAAGATGATGTAAGTCTTCTTAATTGCACTTTGCTTACAATGTAGTTCGGTGAGCTACATTTGGTGTTATGCATGGGCGGTACATTAAGGTCAATGCTATGATTCTATATTATTTTCAGTACGAAACTTTGCCTTTATGAAATAAAAGAAAGAAAAAAACTTTTCCAACAGCTACTCACACGGTGTGATTTACCACTATAAAAGATGATCGACTGCATCGAACAGTTCCATTTCATCGCTCAGAAATATCCCGACGATGACCAAGTGGTGTAGCAAGCGAAAAGTGAAAATCATGAACCAACAGCAGCCGGCATCCCGTCAGGACGAATTCATGGAACTGTTCGTCTATTTGGTGAAAAGTTTCCGTCAGTTTGGCCTCTGCCCAACGAAAATTACCCAGGTTGCAGGAAGACCAAAGTTCGAACCAAGTCGACCGCAGAATGTCGTCGTGGGGCTGGTTCTGCTCTCAACGTGGACAGCCCTGATAGTGTCGTTTTTCCTGAAGTACAACACTCCCTTAATCACCGGAATCGCCAACCACATTCAGTTTATTACCAATGTCCTTGCGTTGACCGTTGCCCTCGGCGTTCCAGTGTTCAAGTGCGATGAACTGAATGCCATCTTGGAGGATTTTATCGTGATCGATGAAGAGTTGAGTTGTTTCAACGTGAAGATGTTGCACGCGCAGCAGAAAAAAAGCTTCTGGAGATGGTACATGGCACAAATTATATTTCTTGTCGCATCGATCATCTACGACGCTTACGTTATCCTGATCGTCGGCTATGAAACTAAACTATGGCTATGGTTCTTCCACCTACTTCCGTTCATACTATATTCGTTGGCTTTGCTGAACGCTTTTGTCATGATCAAATGGGTCAAGATCCGCATTCAGCAGCTGAATTCCCTGCTCGAGCAGTACTATCGCTATCCACAGTTGGACAAAATGCGAAATGGAAAGTTCAAAAACCCCTCCATCATCACCCTCAAGCTGGAGGAAGATAAAGAAGACATTATCGAATCCATGGAAGAACTGACAATCGACAACCATATTCTGAAGATCGTCTCCAAGACAATCGATCTGGCAACGCGACTGGAATCATACAATGGGCTTCTGTTCCTCTTCAGCTATCTAGCCTTGTTCTCCATTACCACCATTCAGGTGTATTATTGTTACCTGTCCGTGACGATCGCCAAACCGGAATATGGCTTTTCGATCAACTCGCTCAGTTTATCCTTAGTAATCATACTCGGTAACCTGATAGCGATAATTGCTCTGCCTTACATCTGCGAGGAGGTGGAAAGTGAATCGAAACGACTCATGTCGTACCTGTCCAAACTGTCGATGAAGCACTGCCAAAATGTTCAGTCGTCAATTTGGTTTCCGAATTTGATTTCCAGCATCAAGTTTTCCGCTGTGGGATTCTTCAACATCAACTACAGTATGCTCTCCGGGGTAAGGATTGAATTTTATTATGCTGCAAACCGATAACTAAAAATGATGCACAGTTTTTTGCAGGTTTGATTACCTACTTGATCATTTTCATACAGTTCAATGCGATCGTACCCAGCGATAAAAACAATAAACAAATGATTCGAATGGGAGGAAATTAAAACTTAACTGTCTGCTCGCTTCAAAATGCTCCAATTCCAATCGAATCCTCGATATTAAAATTATCAATACGACAGGAACCAACCGACGCAAGCAGCACATCAACTTGTTTATACCGCATGGCATGTTTACAATCATCCGTCAGGGAGCTGATACCACGAATCACTTCCATCAGCTGTAGAATGTCGCAATATTTTCTGGCCCGATTCATTCTTCAGTCAGCCAGCAAGCGATGGCACAATGTACAGGAATTTTCCGAATAGCACGGTGGATGGTGCAGTCCACCCAACGCTATTTGCCGGTGGCCTTCCAACGAAAATAGCGATGGGTGAACGACACCACCCACCGCGCTATTCGGGGTATTTCTGTTCGTAGCAATTCTCTTCGGGAAACGCTGGCGGAAAACTCATAAAATTAATAAAAAAGTACTATCATATCGCTCACGTGTCACTGCTTCAGACAGATTCGATCAAAACTCTTCTCGTTACTGTACTCACCATATATCACTATGTGCTGCTCGGAGGGAAAGGAGACTAAAGCTAGCAGCCTATATCTCCTTTTATCCATCAACCAGCGTCATTTCCAACGTGGCCTCAATTCTCGTACCCCTCCCGGCACAATCTTACTTCTGTTGTTGATCTATCTACCAGGAACGTGTTAGCTCCTAGCAAGGAATTGACGGTGCTTATCTTCGCTCGAACGCTGTCAGTGCAGGAACTGATGTGTACAGCATTCTAAAGGCTGCGGGGGAGCCATATATGAGATATTCTTAACGTTGCATCATCGCAGAGCATAATTCAAAACATGCACGAATCTGACAAGACAAGAAAACCGGTTGACTGTTTCAACTCCTTTTCTCATCCTGTAATGTTTGCTTTCATAATTGAAGGATTATCACAACCTGGTTCGGATTATCGGATACTATCCATTGGAAATTTTTCTCATTCCAATTCGGTTCTGTCGAGAGCCTTTTTGAAATTGGACTCCTTTCTCAACGGGTGCTTTCTTTCTTCCAGCATCATCTATTAGTGAGTAATAGACACCCAACTGGGATCAAAGAGGTAAAACATCGAATTACATCACTACTTCATCAGCATGCACAAAGAACGTTCTACAATGGTTTAGACGTGCTATAATTAAAGTCTGCTTCAGTTGGAATCCACACTGAAAATAAAAATTAATATATGCAACGAAATCGTTCGTTTGATGCACTAAATAGCAACAAAATAGATTCGAACTGTTGATTAAACTAGCTTTGTAAATGCCACACTCGCTACTGATTGTATTTCGTATTGGAAACGAATGATTGATAAAATAAATACGAATTTTTCATGCCTAAATAAAAATTCGTATCCTCCAAAAAGAAAATCCGTGCATTGCACGAATAAAACGGGCAACGGGCAACGAAAATTTATTAAAAAAAACTTTATTGTCTTCCTGGTAATCGTTACATGTACCAAGGCATTTCGTTCGATCGCACTTTTATTTAATAATTCCACAGATGATTATATTAATTTATTTGTACAGGCTCAATCGAATAAACTTTTCAGAGCCGAGTTATCATTTGCATTATACATGATTAATGTCTTAAATCTAGAGTTAAAGGAATTGAACCGATTACTCGCGGTCGTCTCGAGGTTAGTGGAGATTTACAATTTTTTGGATGGGGAAAGGGAGAAGGAGGTTTGAAACATGATTTATTATACAAATATTTAATTAATCCTAAAACATGAACTTATTTCTATTCATCTTGAAAACAAACATAAAAACAAAACTACACGCACAATACACAAACTAAACACAAGGTTAATCAAACTTACAATCTAAGGTTAGTATTCTTAAAGTAAACATATATGAGTTTCATAAACTCCAGATCACGTCTAGCCAAAATATCCCGAACTGGAACATTAGGTTGTCTACCTCGAGCCCGAAGGGATTCGCACAGCTCAGATCTGACTCCACGATGCTCAGCACAAGACCAAAGGATGTGATCGGCGTCTTGGTAACCTTGTCCACATTCACAGAGATTGCTGTCTCCCAGCCCAACACGAAACAAGTGAGCGTTTAACGAATAGTGATTGGACATGAGGCGAGACATCAGACGAATGAAGTCTCGACCCACATCCAACCCCTTGAACCAAGGACTCTTCGACACCTTAGGGATGATCGAGAATAGCCATCGTCCCAAACTTCCTTCACTCCATTTATTTTGCCAGCTGGCGAGCGACTGTTGACGATAAATGAAGAAAAATTCATTGTAGGCGATTTGTCGATCGTAAATATCGCCTTGCATAGCGCCCACCTTAGCAAGTGAGTCCGCCTTCTCATTGCCCGGAATCGAGCAATGAGATGGGACCCATGCAAAGGTGATGACAAAAGATCTTAAAGATAAAGCACTCAGAAGCTCTCGTATTTTCATGAGAAAATACGAGGAGTGCTTTACCGGCCTCATGGATCGAATAGCCTCGACAGAACTGAGACTATCCGTAAATATAAAATAGTGATCTGGTGCAAGTGAGGCGATCGTTTCTAGCGTATAGTGTATTGCCGCCAGTTCAGCAGCATATACCGAACAAGGAGCTTGAAGCATTCGAGAGGCGCTATGAAATTCGTTAAAAATACCAAAACCAGCGGACGACTCTATTAGTGATCCATCTGTGAAGAACGATCTTGCGGAATCAACTTGGCCAAACTTTGCAGCGTAAATTGACGGAACAATCATGAAACGATGATGTTCTGGGATTCCACGAATTTCCCGCGTCATAGATAAATCAAAACTAACTGAATTGCCGAAGTCGGAGAAGCATACACGATGAGGATTATGCTGTGAAGGGCTAACATCCAGTGTTATGTACACGTAGTACAATGACATAAAGCGAGTTTGAGGGTTTAGCTCAAGAAGCTTCTCAAAGTTTTCGATTACCAGTGGGTTCATAACTTCACAACGGGTGAGGAGCCTGAGGGACAATTCCGAAAACCGATCCGATAGTGGCAACATGCCCGCCAACACTTCGAGACTCATCGTATGAGCCGAGTGCATGCATCCTAACGCGATACGAAGACAACGATACTGGATACGTTCCAGTTTGATGATGTGAGTTTTAGCCGCCGACTGGAAGCAAAAACTACCGTACTCTAAAACCGATAAAATCGTTGTCCGGTACAACGTTAGAAGATCTTGCGGATGGGCTCCCCACCACGTTCCGGTAATTGTTCGGAGAAAATTGATCCTTTGTTGGCATTTCCGCTTCAGATACTCAATGTGGGATCTCCAGGTGCATTTGGAATCGAACCAGACCCCAAGATATTTGAAAGACATGGAATGAGTGATCGGCTTACCCAAAAGTTGAAGCTTCGGTTGTGCTGGGCTATGCTTCCTAGAAAAAACGACCAACTCAGTTTTCTCCGTGGAGAATTCGATACCTAGCTGGATAGCCCAAGTAGACAAATTGTCTAAGGTATCCTGTAAGGATCCTTGCAGGTTGACCCCTTTGGGCCCTGTCATAGAGACTACGCCATCATCTGCAAGTTGTCTCAACGTGCAGTTGTCACTTAGACAATTGTCAATTTCTCTGACGTAGAAATTATACTGAAGGGGGCTTAAACATGAGCCCTGGGGGAGACCCATGTAACTAAATCGAGAAGCTGTAGAGTTTCCATGAGAAAAGCTCATATGTTTCTCTGACAGCAAATTGTACAAAAAGTTATTAATTAATGGGGAAAGGCCACAAGCGTGGAGTTTGTCTGAAAGGATTTCAACCGATACTGAATCAATGGCCCCTTAATATCCAAGAACACAGAAGCCATTTGCTATTTTTTAGCAAAAGCCAACTGGATTTCTGTGGAAAGCAACGCGAGACAGTCGTTCGTTCCCTTACCCCTACGGAAACCAAATTCAGTATCTGAGAGTAGGTGGTTCGTCTCAACCCATTTGTCGAGGCGAAAAAGGATCATTTTCTCCAACAATTTTCGAATGCACGATAACATCGCGATGGGACGATACGAGTTATGATCTGACGCGGGTTTTCCAGGCTTTTTAATTGCTATAACTCTCACTCGCCTCCAATCATCTGGAACAATATTGAACTCCAGGAACTGACAAAACAAGTTCAACATGCGCCTCTTAGCGACGTCTGGGAGGTTCTTCAACAAGTCGAACTTGATCCTATCAGCCCCCGGAGCCGAATTGCGACACGAAAGGAGCGCGAGTGAGAGCTCCAGCATTGAAAAAGGCTGGATGATCTCGTCTACCGAATTCGTCGTTTCGCGAGGAATCATCTGTGCCGGCACGGAATCAGGACATACTTTTCGCGCGAACTTGAGAATCCACCGATCCGAGTACTCCTCGTTCTCGTTGTTTGAAGACCGGTTACGCATCCTTCGCGCCGTGTTCCAAAGCGTATTCATCGACGTTTCGCGCGATAAACCGTCCACGAATTGCCGCCAGTATCCGCGTTTCTTGGCTTTGATGAGGCTCTTGAGTTCGTGTTCAAGAGTCGAGTACGCTTCGAAATACTCGGGTGTTCCGCGTTTCCAGAAAAGCTTAAACGCGTCGGACTTTTTACGATAAACCTCAGTGCATTGCTGGTCCCACCAAGGGGTAGGAGGTTTCCTACGAAAAGACGTTCCTGGAACCGGCCGAGTTTGAGCTCGAAGCGCGCTGTCCAAGATCAGATTGGAGAGGAAGTTATATTCCTGTGGAAGCTCTTCTACCGACGACACGGCTTCATCTATCGCGGTCTTGAACGTTGTCCAATCGATATTACGGGTGAGGTCGTACGCGACGTTAACGGATTCCGACGAATTGAACCCACTGGCAATCGAAATGCCGATCGGCAAGTGATCACTACCGTGGGGATCCTGGATCACATTCCACGTGCAATCCAACGATAATGAATTAGAGCAAAGTGTGAGGTCTAATCTACTTCCATTTGAGGATGGACCAGCCAGACGTGTTACTTCTCCATTGTTTAGAATTGTCATATTAAAGCTGTCACAGAGGTCATATATCAAAGTAGAACGGTTGTCATCATACAGTTCCCCCCAGCCTGTACCGTGGGAATTAAAATCTCCCATAATCAACCGTGGAGTAGGAAGAACTGAACAGATATCTGAAAGTTGTTTTTGACTAATCGAAACTCGGGGAGGAATATACACAGAAGCAATACAAAGGCTCTTGCCTTTAACAAAAGCCTGACATGCGACAACTTCAATACTATGATCCCAAAAGTACTCCTCCTCCACGCGAATCCTCACGATCCAGTCGAATAATGTTAAAATCATGAAAAGGAAGATCGATATCTAAAGAGAGCCAAGTTTCACACAGAGCAAATGCATCACAATCATTATTGTGAACCAAAAACTTAAACGATTCTATCTTAGGAATAAGATTTCGACAATTCCACTGTAGAACAGTGATCAAATCCCCGACCTCGTTTGGAAAATTATCCATCGAAGGAGATGATTGCTGCAAGGAGGGGCCACTTCAATGTCAACTGCTTCAAGAGGGTTTTCACAGTAGGAAGCATTGCCAGAACAATACTTTTCAGAGGATCAGAAATATCGAGGTAATTGAGGATACTGTCCACAATGTTATCAAATGAGAACAACCCAGATGAAGAAAGGGCTTGTGTTCTGAAAATTGGGGCATCGGGGGTTTTGGATGTCCCGGGAGAGGTGGGAAATCCTGGGTATAATCAGTTTTGTGGAATCCAGGAGGAGTAGAAGTCTCCTTTTTTCCACCACTTCTTGATTTGGGCAAGCTGATTTGGGGTTCTTGATCTGCAACTTTCCGCGAACGGATGCGTTTTCGTTTCCGGGCAGAACCTTCCGGAAAACTGAAAGAAACTCCCTCCTCAGCCAAGTCAGAGCCAGACTCGTCATCTGACAAAAGAGCGAAGGGATTTGTTTCGTTGGTCGATGGCTTGGCTGTCTTAAGCATTTCTGCAAAAGACCGCCTGGAACGTTCTTTAAGAGAGCGCTCTTGTTTTCCCGCGTTGTTTGTACACCGGACACGACAAGAGACCATTAGGAGGAGATCCTTTGCAGTACACGCATTTTGGTGCCGTGACTGTGCAGGCGCCATCCTCGTGCTTCTCCCCGCATTTGGAACAGCGTGCCTTGCTGCCACAGTGAGAGGCCGTATGTCTCAACTGTTTGCAGTTTTGCACAGATGATTTTGGCCCTCCGCATTATGTATGAGAAAAAAGCATACTAATGGCAACGAGTTCTGAGGAATCAATTCACTTAGAAGGTGCCATTCCCTTCCGCGAAGAATAATTTCCCTCCATTAGCACCAGATATAAAGTCTAATCTATATTTTACTCCCATATCCATCGTCAACTTGGCGATTCCACCTTCACGGATGACTGTCAAACCAATTTAAACTACCCAAGCCTCTCATACCCACCATCAAAATCACTCGCAGCAACAACAAATATGAGCAGACACCTACGACGACAACAGTAGTAACAGAATCCTTTCCAACACACAAAACACATCACCGCCAGCAACAACAACAACAACAACAACAACAACAAAAAGGCACCTTAGAAGGCAAGAAAAGGATCAGCGAATTTCAGTTCGTATATTGTAGTTTTGATCTCATTTCCGTTCTACTAAGCACAACCCACTCTTTATCTTTCGTTTCTTTTGTCCTACGGATAAAGGTAGAAAAAGTGGATTCCCGAATAGGAAAAAAATAAGTTATTAATACCAAACTCAGGTATGAGAATGGCATAACTGGCAACCTAAATATGGTATTAGTGAGGCTGACATAAGGGGTTAAATACCAAAAATAATACCTCAAAAATATTCTACGAATAACGACTATTTTAGATGCCAGAATACCATGGTTTATTATTTTGAAGATCTTCTAAAACCAATTCAATAACTCTTTTAGGTGCTATTGTCTTAAAAGTGAAAGATCACATTTTGTTGTTTTGGTATTCATTTGATTTTCTACAAAATATTTCGATAGCTGAATAACATCAAAACAAGGTTTAATACCACAAGCATACCAATATCTGGTATCATACCACATTAAGATATTCGGCACAAAAACAACATCGTTGGCTTCGTATCACTCCATCACCGGTTTCGCGTAATAGCACGATTCCAGATCCGGCCAAAACAGAGAGTCACCTTTATGGGACTGGAGTAAGGACAGCAGACGCTTCTGGAGGCATTCTTCTTTATATATTAGGCCGTTGATGGTGCCGGTCGCTATATACGGCTTGCTGAATTTGCCGCAACCACAGATCGCCTGCCACACTAAGCACTTCTTGGAAAATTTGTCGACTTTCTTCTTTCGGAACTTCTCCGGAACATCCAGGCCGGACTTGCTGACGAAAAACTCCAGGCCGGGGCTTTGCTTGGCGTCCGCTTTAATGTACGTCTCGTCGTCCATTACGATGCATTTCAGCTGCACCAACCACTCGCGGTACATCTTCCTGGCTCGGGATTTGGCCACCGTATTCTGTTTATCGGTTCGGTTAGGCGCCTTCCTTACCTTGAAGACATGAAGTCCGGCCCGCTTCGTTGTCTGCTCAACGAAACAGACGGAAGAATTGACCTTCTTGGTCACGTCCCGAATCGAAAGGTTTGGTTTGCGCTTGAAGTAATCCCTCACCGTCCATGCTTCCAGGGGCGGTCGTTTTCGCTTTTCTCCCGCTGCCAGCTCGCCGCTGAGTCGTCTGGGTCTCCTTGAACGATTTTACCACACGGGACACGGTCGAAAGCTTCGATTCCAAACTGTTTCGCGATCCGCCTGTGGGACTGGACAGGATTTTCCACGACCGCTCCCATAATTTTTTGTCGAAGCACTTCTTGCTTGAAAGCCATCTCGATAACCACTTTACAGATTATGACGAAATTTTTCACATGTAAACATTACACTACAAACTAGTTTTACTCAAAATTTCATCGATTTTTACCCATGCAATAAAATGTTATACATAAAAGATAGTGTTGCATTTTTTTTTCGAGTACAATCTTTACAAGGCTGGCGATGTGTGGCCATAGATGGAGTAGAGTGGAGACGCATAATCATTGTAAAATTTTCTGATCTTTCGGAAAAAAATATTTTCTGAACTGGAGAACTGCGAAATACATTTAAAAATGGCCAAAAACTACCATCATTTTAAAAATATCTTCTTTCAAACCACTACATCTCGAAAACGGTGCGACATGGAAAAAATACTCGGGTGCTCTTTTATTGTAAATTTGGTGTACTTTCATTATATAAAGTCGAAACAGTAATTGAACCAAGTTTTGAATATTTTTCCAAAATCTTGAGTTTTTAAAAAAATCATAACTTTTTTGTCCATCTGCAATATTGCCTAAGACACTATACCGATCGGGCAAACAGTTTTCGAGTAATTTTTTTCTGAAGTTATGCTTGATATTTTTCCATAGGCCCTTTTCAAAAATAAGGCTGGATTCAAATTGGCGATATGAAGTTGCAAAATGACATAGTCGGTCATGAGGAACGTTTCTGCAAATTTTCAACCAAATCAAAAAAATACAAAAAGTTGAAGGTTGTTCTTATACATATCTCGATTGCATTTTCGAGGGGACGTCCGGAGAGCCTTGAGATTTAGGCGTTGTTGCTTTTGCGGGCAGACGAGTTGGTCGCCGGTAAGGTCCAGTAAGTGCTGCCAGCAGATGAATCAAGAGGTATTCGAAACAAAATTGGTAAGAAATGTCCATTCAAATCGTTTTATTACAGTTAAACAAATTTCAAAACTATATACGTGCCAGATTTGGAAATAATATTTTTTGAATCTGGAAGTGTGTTTATGATACCATTATCCATTTGATAAAGGTAGAGTGAACATGCGGGGCTTATTGTAAGTAAAAGTGACCTCGGAGTGGTCGTGAATTACCAGGCATTCTGAAATGGGTCACTGGAGCTGCAATAGAGCTAACACCTTCTAACTCCCGGACTAAACCTGCTTTAATTGAAGGGTAATAAAAAGCAGTTTTCTTCCATAATAACACTGCCGGACAGTGGGGGTTAGATTGTACACACACACACACACACACAAATCAAAAAAATACAAAAATAAACCGATTTGCGAATTCGTAGGGAATTGCTCAAGTTTAAGTTTTCAATATCACTTAAACGGATTGTTTGATCATGATCAGCAATTCTATGCTTTAATGTATGGTGTATACCACGCTTAAAACGATAAGCTAACGATTATGTGTAGCACTCGAATAATGAATGTTTGTATTTGTATTATAGAAATGAACGCAATGATGGTAAACAATAAATAACACAGCGAGCTGGCACTCGAGGTCAGATTCTGTTGACTGCAGAACAAACAACAACGGTTTTTGATTCCTCCGACTCATGTTATAAGATTCCTCTAAATAATAATTAGAAGAATTTTTTTTATATCTTTATTAAGGCGACTTTCAGCCGTTGGCTGGCTCGTCTCCGATAAATTAAAAAGAATTATTAAAAGCTAATGGATATAAAAGGGGCGACGAGGATGGGATTTTGGACGCGTGTAAAAAGATTTCTATGTGCATTAGTGCTGAAGAAGCTTTACTTCGTCTACCGACTGGCTGAAATCTACGGTATGGCTGCGGAGTTGCATCGGTGACTGAACTATCCGTTTAAAGCCAACTGGCTGCTAAGTGAAAACGAGTAGGAGAATTACCAGATTGCAACATTGTACGGAAGATTGAGATGGAATTCCATCAGCCCTGGCTTGAAGTAAGCCAATAAGTTATTATTTGTTTGTTGTTTTGATAAGACCAAGGGTAAGATATCATCATGGTGGGTTTGCATGTGTGGAATTCCACATCGGCCAAGTGGCTGATTGTTGTGATCCAGCTGGATATACATGTGTGATGCAATGGTGGATTGTGGCTAAGGTGAATAATTTTCCTGCTTGATGAATATGGAGGATGCTTCGAAGTGGTGCTCGACGGAAACATCCATATATGGACACCAAGCAGTTCGTTTTTTATATATGTAGGTCAAATGGCCAGCTCGGGCGCCAACGGGGTTGCCCTATTAGACGATAATAATGTCAGTATTGAAAGGTTTTTTTTTTGCGATTTTCTCGAGCTAAATCTCGACGAGTTGGAAGGAGGATTTTTGCAGAAAGAGAGACAAACGACGACGACGACTGTGAGAGTGCTTCTCAGGGCGGAGGCCAGATTTTGCCACCGTTGTTCTGGTTGATGCGTATTACACCCTCGACCAGGTAGCCGACACCTTCCTTGACCAGCCGTTCGACCAGCACTGCCAGGGCGGCCTTGTTCTGCTCGTTTAGGTAGCCGTTCTTCTCCGCTTTGGACACTTTCTCCAGCGTGAGTTCCTGCTTGTAGTCCTTTTTCTCGGTTGTTTTGCCGTTGTTCAGCAGGTAGGATACTTCGTCCTCGAATGTGCGCGCTTTCCAAACCTTCTTGGTGTCCTGGATCTTCTCGGCATTCTGAATCGTCAAAAACGGTCTGCTGATACCGTGCGGGACCGAAATCCGTACACCTAAGCACGAGAGAATCATTAACGGTCAATACTAAATAATGCTATCACATTATGCTCTGTATCACATCTTTTTCCTTTACATTTATCTTTATTTTTCCAATATTTGCAAACACCAGGTCTTAAAATAACCTTTAATTATTAGAAAAAAGGATTTAAATTGCACATATCTTGAATCAAAATCCGTACAGCGTTTTACGATTGAATCAAAATCCGTACAGTTTTGAATCGAAATCCGTACACTGTGTTGAGAATGAATCAAAATCCGTACAGTCATGAATCAAAATCCGTACATGAATGTAAATCGATCCAAATCAATGAAAAAAAAAAACGTGTTGCTATCTTGAATAAAGTATTTTTTGTAGTTGCTTGGCTAAGAGTCCAAAACAGCTATATTCGTTTAAATACACTAGTTTACAGCATATTTGAACTTTGTACGCTGATGGTCATTTCCCATGCAAAATCGTGCGCTGAATCCAAAAATGTAGTCCAAAAAAATCTCGGTAAGATAGTTTTGGAGATATAGGGGTAAGAGAGGCATAGTGAACAGGTGGGGCATAGTGAGCATCGCGCGTGCTCCAGCTTGGACTTCCGGCCGTTAAGAACAAATTTGTTGGCTGTAGGATCATTTTCTTAATGATATTGATCCTACTACCAGTTGATTTGTTTCATGCAGTTGGAGATCCAGAGCCAAAGTACGAGATGCTCACTATGCCCCACCTGTTCACTATGCCCCTCCTTCCCCTAGCTAAAAAATGAAATCTCACGTTAAATAAAACTAAAACACAAATATCTCTCGCTGCAATGAAGTGATATTAATTATTTTAACGCCAAATTAAACGTGATAAAATTTTATTTCGATCGTTATAACACTATTTTTCCGTGAGAGGAATTGTAGAACCACAGACAAACAGACGTAACTCTTTGAAAACCTTGTTCTTGAAAACATAGTATCTCAAAACATATAACCTCAGTAACGACATCTATCTGGCTTCTCGCGGAAAACAAGCTTGCTCGCTAACTCGTAAACAATATTGCATAAAAGTTCTATAGAATATATAGAAATGTCAAAGTTATCCGATGCCAGCGCTGCGGCGAGTAGTTCGCGGAACTGATAATATTCAAATCAACCGTTAAATGCATGAACGAAGATACACAATGAAGAGTTACGTCTGTTTGTCTGTGGTAGAACCACCATAAACATTTTAATTTACATTGCTTAAAAACTTAGCAGAAATTAAATTTTTCTTAGGAAAACTTAAAAAACAAACTATTAACTAACAACAATACCATCAATCTCACTGACAATTGATGTTCAATTGATCGAACGAAAAAATGTCTTACCTCTAATTTAGCGTTAAAATAATTGATATAATCTCATTACAACCGGAAATATTTGTATTATAGTAATCAAACTTGTTTAAAGTGAAATTTCATTTTTAACTGTATCTCAAAAACTATCCTACTGACATTTTTTTCGACTACATTGTTGAATTCAGTGCACGATTTTACATAAGAATCATTCGTCAAAGGTTCAAGTTCATTTATTTTACTTTTACTTTTTTAACTAATGATATCAGCGTTAGATTAATTGATGCTCCAATCGATTC
Organism: Ochlerotatus camptorhynchus; assembly: GCF_037179485.1. NCBI lineage: Eukaryota > Metazoa > Arthropoda > Insecta > Diptera > Culicidae > Ochlerotatus > Ochlerotatus camptorhynchus. The sequence continues at coordinate 53,649 of NW_027040766.1, read as the reverse complement.
AAAGGAGAGGTAACTGAATTCTTCTTATTTAAGAAGGTAACTGTTCTGGATTTTTATGCTAACTAATATCATGTTTAAGGATTAATTTCTTCCAAATTTTATTCTATACCAGTGCTTTGGGTTAAATATTCTTACTGGAGTTTTCCTCCGATCACAACTTCGAGGTTTTTGAAATTTACATGTGATAACGTGCAAGATGCGCCATACTTTGAAACTCCACCAACCCACTATTCGATGGAATTTACCTAGGCAAATGAAAAGAGCCTTCTTCTTATCGGCCATTTCGACAGTGTTGTTGTAGATTGTGGTAAAGATGATGATGCACTGTTTTTGTTGAACCTTGGAAAGGTCGAACGTCGAAGATTTGAAGACAGCCCGACACGGTTGTACACAGCAAAAAAAAACCAAGTAATATCTGGTCAGACGTAATCCATGCCGGTGTATTAAATATTATGGAACACCGGGGCAAGTTGAAACGATAGGTGTATTTATAAGCGGAAGTGAATAATCACTGAGATTATTTCTAATCTAGTAGTTTGCGGTAGTACACAATGCCTCTCAAAAATAATTACAGTGAATATTCGCTTCCGATAAGAGATACACGTACCGTTTCAACTTGCCCCGGTGTACCTTAATGTACATAATTCAAGCTGAACAATGCATTAGGTCCTAAGTAACATTGATCGATTCTCTTAATCGACTTTCTCTTTGGTTAATAATTTGGGTACGGAGCCGTTTCTTGTCGTCTTCTTCTTCTTCGAATTTCAAGCTTATTGCATATCGCATATTAGCTTATTGCGTGCTCTCAACTTAGATTCTAGATGCACTTCCACAGTTATTAATTGAGAGCTTTCGATGGCTGTACCATTTTTGTATTAGTATAATTGTGTGGCAAGTCCAATCATACTTCTATGCCCAGGGAAGTCGAGAAATTTTCCAACCCGAAAAATTCCTAGACCGGACCGGGAATCGAACCCAGCCACCTCCAGCATGGTCTTGCTTTGTAGCTGCGCCTTTACCGACTGAGCTAAGGGAGGCGTTTCTTGTCGTGTTTATCTTATAAAATGCTAGATAATAGCTTCCAAATAAACAAATCTCGACTACTTTTTCGAAGGGACGTATCAACTTTTGTAAACAATGCATTTGATCGTCGATTTGGTGTAACTGGTAGCTCGCCCACGCATTTTAATAGTACCATCAGATAAGGGAAATTTCCCCCTACCTGATAGTGGTGTTAGTATGCGTGAGGGAGCTACCAGTTACGCCAAATCGGCGATCAAATGCAATGTTTACAAAAGCTGATACGTCCCTTCGAAAAAGTAGTCGAGAAATACCATAAACGAACTGTATCCCGGATGCGTAAACTATCCCATATATGGTTGGATGATACTCCGAACACGTCGTTAAGCTCTCTTTTATGGTTATTTTTATTAGGGTTGTTTCATCGATCTGTGTGCTGGAATTAGCTGCACTTAAGGTGATTCCTCGTAGGGTCCACAAATGGCCGCCACGTAGGCTATACATGCACTTACATTCGAATTTTCAATTACACAAATCTCGGAAATCAGTGCTCCATTTCCTTTGATATTGCTACTTCATGTATGCTGCAGTGCAGCAAACGTGGAGTAACAATTTAAATGTTGAACGTGTCGTAGAAGCTGATATGTGTGCACTTAAAGTTGCGAAGTGATTACGAGAATAAGGATGTCACAGCGAGTCACCTTAAACTAGGTGTGAACCTACAGAAATTTTGGTCGTGGCCTATGCTAGACCGTATAGCATAACGACTTTCTTCCACCAGCAGGCCTGTTGCTCCCGTCACGGATAAAAATCTCCTTATACCTTTTGGCAAATTTCCATTGCTGATGATAAATTGTATAAGTCGACTAATAAGCAGACGCCTTGCAAAAAGTTAATAAAGATCATGTGTCAAATGAAATGTATAAGCGGTCACACATACCTTTTATGCATTCTAATTGGCAAATCAAAGTTGGCACTCGTGGAGAATAGATGAACTATGAAAGTGATGATGGTTTCAAAATTTTGCACGGTGAGGTATACGAGTTCAATCTTAAAATGCCTTTATTTTGCAAATGGAGCATTTTATTTAAATCTGGTTAATGTTACGTTAGGAGAAAACTTAAGGACTACTCAATAGATATATAATATAGAAAAAATATATTTTTTTCAGATTTTTAGGTGTATGCATAGATTTCAGCTTTTCTACAACTGTAGCAACAACCAGATTTAAATACAATGCTCCATTTTTAAAATAAAAGCATTTTAAGATTGCACTCGTATAGCTCTCCATGGAAAATTTTTAAAACCATCATCACTTTTATAGTTCGTCTATTCTCCACGAGTGCCAACTTTGATTTGCCAATAGGACCTATGTGGTTTTTCTTATGGAATGTATAAGGCTGATGCTTTGGCAAAAATGTATAAGTGAAACACATGAATTAAATAATTGATTTTCGTTTCGTGTAGGCAGTCCCAGTAGCTTCAGATTTGTAGGGGATAGTAAGAGAATAAAAGAATAGAGAAGAGCGATAGAGTATTCGTTGTTTTTCTGAAAAGAGAAGAACAAAAACAGCACGCCGGCTTGTTGTGCTGCATGAGCTATGTCCGCTTTCATTCCCGCTCCTGCGGGTTACGTCCCTCTTCACGTGCTCACTCACTCAAGTATCCTGGGAACCTCTTGAGGTGCAGAGGGCCAACATGAGAAACCTCCATTCTGGAGTTCTTTATGATTGGGTGGTATGTAACATTTTTGACAATTAGAGAGACGGGGTGTTTTGTTTTGACGAACAAAAAATTGTTTCTATTTTCAATGAGATGGATAATTCTTTAAAAATTCCCATTAACTAACATCTCAGGAGTGTTGCTATCAACTGAGTAAAGTATTGATAGCGTTCCTGTTGAAAAACAAACGTTTGTTAACCAATTAATATTATAAGACCTTTTGCATGCCGTATTTTTACATTCGACCGTGCGCTTTTAGCGGATTAAAAATGTATTATTAGGAGTACCCAACAAACAATTTTAGCTGCAGACCAGCTTATGCAGGCAAAAATTAGCTGTATAAGCCAATTTTCAGCTGTATATGCTAATCTGCAGCTAAAATTGTTAGTTGGGTAATTACACACGAAAAGCGTAGTTATCATTTTATAGACCACCCACAACCGTTTTACATTGAATATTTGCAAAATTTGCACTATTATTAGGAAAAAACAACAGGTCTTATGCACAGTTTTTACGCTTCTCCCTAATAAAAAATAACCATAAACGAACGATAACCCAAATCATTGAACTATTCCACAAATGGTTTGGATGATACCTAGAACACGTCGTTAAGCAAATTAACCATACAATTTTTATTAGGGCTGTCAAATTTGTTACATACGACGATTGACACCCCCATATAAATTAGGTGTCGTATGTAACATTGAGCTATGTTTTGGTTAGTAGGCATATACGACGAATAGTTTTTTGACTATAAAATGAAACAGAAATGAGGTTGCGGGCCCAAATTTTGCCTCTAGGAAGAGTAAACAGAGTAGTGTCTGGTAGCATCAAAATGTCAATTTGTTTACCTTTGAGCGGCAGATGACGTGATTGTACCTGGCTCATAGCGTTCGTATGAGAAAATGGAAGAGTTGCCAGTCTTCTTGATATGTTGTCTTCGGCCCAGATCAAATTCCTATTGGCTTGCTTGATGTCCTTGTTGGCGTTTTGCTGCCATAAGCCCCTGTGCTTTTGCTGTGACTTACTGATGAATTTGATTCACATGCTTCACACGCTTTTACGTGCATTGTAGACAGCTTTAGTCCGGGAGTTAGAAGGTGATAGCTCTATTGCATATCCAGCAACCCATTTCAGATTGTCTGGAGAGTCACGCCCATTCCGAGGTTACTTTCACTTACAATAAGCCCCGCATGTATGTATTACCTCTATCAATTGGATATTAGTATTATATACACACTTCCAGGTTCGAAAATATTCTTTTCAAACCTAGCGCGTATTTAGTTTAATTTTGATGTTTAATTTATAAATAATAATAATAATAGGCTCGGTCTCACCATGTTCCGCTGGACTGCCACCATTGATTGCTTTTTTTTTGAATCTCTTGTGCTTTTTCTCTAACGCTTCGTATTTCATTCCGCACTTCACCTTCCGCCTTTTCCAGGTTTTTCTTGTTTTCCGAGGGAGATAAATCCGCACTAATTTCCATTTTCATTTCATCTGCCATAAGGCTCGCGTCTTAAATCGCTGGTCCACCGAGCACTTGGAATGAGTCATTGAATCAATGTAGAGTATAGCATGAGATGGTGTTATACACTCAGAATAATTTTCACGTCAATGCTACGTGAAAACATACGTAGATTTTTTCCATCGTACTTTTCACATAAGAGCTATGTGATTCTCATGTAGGGGTACTCATTTTATGAAACTTAACCGCCATAGGATTATCACATAGAAGTTACGTGTTTTGGTCGGTGACATTCATTGGAATTCTAGTATCAATATTTGACACTGTTTATACAAATATATCCTTAATATGTAGATACAATCTTCACGGTATTAATAGTAATAATAGTAATATTCCTTTAATTTATTAAAATTTATTAAATAAACTACATCAGCATTTTTTTATATTCGAAACGCAGCATAAATCTGGACGATCATGGAGATGGGCCTAGATGCTTTTCTCCCTTGATGAAGAAACTGCTGGACAGCTTGACATCATTCTGTTGGGTACGATGAAACAGTCAGTTTGTTTTTGTCAAACAGAATCAAATAATCCACAATTTTGTACTTACATCTTGCCACCTTCTTTAGAAAATACCGAAGCCCATTATTATGCTGATATGATTTGCACCGCTCTGAGTGTACGTACCACTCTTTTGTTTACATGTGGACATCTCATAAGCTTTACGTGAAACGCACATAGACTCAGTGTTATGTGAAAATCACGTACATTTCATTGATTAGGTAGGTGTGTCAAACAGGAACTCCCTATGAAATTCAAGGGAAATCACGTACATTCTAAGCGATAAATTAACCGGTTCCTAAGATGGTAGCTCTATAATGGCGGATAAGTAAAAGAAAAACACAACCATCTTAAAAACCAACAAAAAAAGACAATGAACTGACATCAAGGATTAGTTTTTCGTTTTGTGCATGAAAATTAAAATTGGTAAAATAACGACTTTAACTTAATTTAATTTAATACGTCAAAAGAGTAATAATCATAAAAATACAGATCTTTCATTGCTTCTTTTCCACAGCTTTCTTCTGCTTCTTCTCCATTGTTACCATTGCCTTTTCAAGTTATAATGCTTTTTTGCTTCCAACCCTAAAACATAACCATAATAGAGAGCTTAACGACGTGTTCGGGGTATCATCAAAACCATTTGTGGGAAAGTTTACCCATCCGGGATAAAGTTCGTTCATGGTATTTGTTTATTAGGGAACTTTCTTTGCTCTTCTTCCTTTTCTTCCTCCTCTTCCTCTCTCGCTCAACCTTTTTCTTTTGTCGTTCCTTAATCCTTTGTTTCTTTGCGTTCTCTTTATCAATTTTCGCCCGCACTACTTTCATGTTTATTTCCGGTCATTCCTCGCTGGTAGCTACTGCTGGGAATGCTCTCTGTCCCATTTCTGTCTGCTCTCTGTAAGGGAGCATCCAAAAATGACGTATCATATTTTTGATCAATTTTATACTCCTCCCCCCCCCCCCCCTCGTAGCGTATTTGGCTATATCCAATACATGGCCGGTCACAAATTCTGAAACCCTCACCTCCCCCCTCAAATGCTACGTCATTTATGTATGGTCCCTAATTTGTATATGCGTGTTGGTGATATCCTGTAGGGGAGCTGCGTTGTTTTACTTTTTGGCTGGTTCTTGACGCTCTTCATTAAAAGATATTAATAATATAACGTTTACAATACGAATAAAATAAGAGAGTAGCGATTCAATACGGCAATATGGTGGTGAATTGAACGGCAAAATCCCTGGATGCTTCTTGGTAAGATTTCTCCGCACGCATCATTGCCATAGTCTTCTCCAAATCCTCCGGCGTGTATTTAGTTTCCATGATCTGCTGAAAAACATTGGATAAAGTAGAATCGTCATTAGTGATGCACAAGTGTACGGATTTAGAATCAGCTGTTATATATGGATCGAAATCCGTACAGTACTAATTTTGATAAATAAATACCATATGAACGATCCATTGCTTAGAATTGAGATATAAAACGATAAACACTAACCTTTTCGATCGACGTTCAGGAAACTACTTGCAAACATCACTGAAATACGCTTAACAAACTGAAGTAAATCCGAGAGATTTTCTTAGAAAATCGTTAAGAACGCAACCGATTGACAGAAATGCCCGACACGTGTTAAGGTTTTTATTTTTCTTATTTTAATTGCATGACATTCTGCTTAATTGTTGACGTAAACATTAAGCTAATGCATGAATGAACATGAATATGTATTCATATATAATATTTACATTGTTATGATGCATATAAATAAACAAATTCAACAGGGTGTACGGATTTCGGTGCTGTACGGATTTCGGTCCCGCACGGTATCGCAGTGCACCAAGGCAGCCCGTTTCAATTCGATGGCAAAGGGGACAAACTTTGGGTTCACCTGGACTGAATCGGTTCCATCTCCGGTGATTTTTGTTTCTTGCTGAGAACGGGGGCTAACAGGGCACGCTCCTTACCGATCTTGATCAGATAATTGTCCCGTTTTCCTGTAAATAATAGTTAAAAGAATTATTAAAAACTAATGGATATAAAAACTGAAAAACAGCAGACGATATTTTTACCGAAAAATTCAGCTAACATAAACGGTTGCTGTTACTGGACACCCAGTAAAGAGCTGTCAAACTGTTAGCGTCACAGTCGCAAGTATTTTTACATTCGTACCAAAAAATCATCCTCTGTTCGAACGAAACCTCAGATAAATCAAATCGAAACATCGTAGCCACTTTTTCGAATTTTTTTTTTTTTTTTTTTTTTTTAACTCTTTATTTGTTCCAAATTCAAAATAAATTACATTTCATTTTTAACCTAGGTGCTCCAGTTACTACAGTAACTTACCAGCCTTAATTGTTATGATATATATCTAAGTGTTTTTACATTGTTCCTGTCTTGGCAATTCAGTATTTTAAACAGGTTTTTTAAACCTGCATGTCAGTATAACAATTGATAGCTTAAAACTAAATAACTAAAACTAAATCTTATCTAAGTATAAAGGGAATTAATCGTTGCAATTGAGGATTGTAACGATTTTTGCCGGAAATTATTAATTATTTTGTTGGACATTTGTGCTAAAGTCTCAACATTCGAAATTCTATGTACTTCGGTAGTACTGTACCAGGGAGGCAACTTCAAAATCATCTTCAGAATTTTGTTCTGAATCCTTTGAAGTGCTTTTTTCCTGGTAGTGCAACAACTAGACCATATTGGCACAGCGTAAAGCATGGCCGGTCTAAAAACTTGTTTAAATATTAGAAGTTTATTCGTCAGGCAAAGTTTGGATTTCCTGTTTATAAGAGGATACAAACATTTTATATATTTGTTACATTTGGCTTGAATGCCCTCAATGTGATCTTTAAAAGTTAATTTTTGGTCAAGTATTAATCCAAGATATTTCACTTGGTTTGACCAGGAAATTGGAACTCCGTTCATAGTGACTATGTGACTACTACTAGGTTTCAAAAAGGAAGCCCTGGGCTTATGTGGAAATATTATAAGTTGAGTTTTGGAAGCGTTGGGAGAAATCTTCCATTTTTGTAAATAAGAAGAGAAAATATCTAAACTTTTCTGAAGTCTGCTGCAAATAACACGAAGACTTCTTCCTTTAGCGGAAATGCCTGTGTCATCAGCGAACAAAGATTTGTGGCAACCCTGAGGCAAATCAGGGAGGTCCGAAGTGAAAATGTTATACAATATAGGCCCAAGAATGCTACCCTGAGGAACTCCTGCTCTAACAGGTAGTCGATTAGATTTGGAATTTTGATAATTTACCTGCAGAGTTCTGTCAGTTAAATAATTTTGAACTAATTTCATAATGTAAAGTGGAAAATTAAACTTTTTCAATTTAGCAATCAAACCTTCATGCCAAACACTGTCGAATGCTTTTTCTATGTCTAGAAGAGCAACTCCAGTTGAGTGGCCTTCAGATTTGTTTGAACGAATTAAATTGTTAACTCTTAAGAGTTGATGAGTAGTTGAATGCCCATGGCGAAATCCAAACTGCTCATCTGCAAAAATTGAGTTCGTATTGATGTGAAGCATCATTCTATTCAAAATTATTTTTTCAAAAAGTTTACTTATTGAAGAAAGCAAACTTATTGGACGGTAGCTAGAAGCTTCAGCTGGATTTTTATCCGGCTTCAAAATTGGAACAACTTTTGAATTTTTCCATTTATCAGGAAAGTATGCCAAATGGAAACATCTGTTAAATAATTTTACCAGGAAAGACAAGGTACTCTCTGGGAGTTTTTTGATGAGGATATAGAAAATTCCATCATCACCTGGAGCTTTCATATTTTGAAACTTTTTAGTTATAGACCTTACTTCGTCCAAATCAGTCCCCCAGGAATCATCAAAAATATTTTCCCGAGAGAAAATATTCCGAAAATCCCGAGCAACCTGATTCTCAATAGGACTAGTAAGACCCAAACTGAAATTATGGGAACTCTCGAATTGCTTAGCAAGTTTCTGAGCTTTTTCCAAATTTGTGATCAAAATTTTACCACCTTCTTTAAGCGCTGGAATTGGCTTTTGAGGTTTTTTCAAAATTTTTGTGAGTTTCCAAAAGGGTTTGGAACTCGGGTCTAATTTAGAAACATTATTTTCAAAAGTTTTGTTCCTCAGGGCAGAGAATCGCTTTTTAATTTGTTTTTGCAAATCCCGCCAGATAACTTTCATGGCAGGATCGCGTGTTCTTTGAAATTGTCTCCTACGGACATTTTTAAGACGGATCAAGAGCTGAAGATCATCGTCTATTATAATTGAATCGAATTTAACCTCGCATTTTGGTACTGAGGCAGCTCTTGCTTCAACTATAGAAGTAGTCAGAGATTCAAGAGCATAATTAATTTCATCTTTGGTTTGCAAAGGAATGTTTGGATCGAAGTTATATTCCATAAATGTTCGATATTGCTCCCAATCAGCCCTATGGTAATTGAAAGTAAAGCTGTTGGGATTAGAAATTATTTCTTGGGATATTTCAAAAGTTACTGGAAGGTGATCAGAACCGAAGTCAGCATGGGTAACCAATTGGCTACAAAGATGACATGAATCAGTTAAGACCAAATCAATAGTTGAGGGATTTCTTGCAGAAGAAAAGCATGTTGGGCTGTTTGGATATTGAATAGTGTAATAACCTGCAGAACAATCATCAAACAGAATATTACCATTGGAATTGCTTTGAGCATTATTCCATGAGCGGTGTTTTGCATTAAAATCACCAATAATTAAGAATTTAGACCTATGACGGGTAAGTTTCTGGAGGTCACCCTTGAGAAAATTCTTTTGCTGGCCTACGCATTGGAATGGCAAATAGGCAGCTATAAACGTAAGTTGTCCAAATTTTGTTTCAACAGAAACTCCCAAAGTTTCAAAAACTTTGGTTTCAAATGAAGAAAGAATTTTATGCTTGATTCGTCTATGAATAATGATGGCAACGCCACCACAGGGTCCATCAAGACGATCATTTCTATAAATCAAGTAATTTGCGTCCTTCTTAACCTTATGGTCAGGTTTAAGGAAAGTTTCAGTTATAACGGCAATATGCACGTTATGAACTCTCAAAAAGTTAAATAGCTCGTCTTCATAATCTTTAAGAGATCGAGCATTCCAATTTAAAATGTTTAATGCTTTAAAATCCATTACTGAATTTTAAAGTCATGACAATATTATTAGCAAATTTTACTCCAGTTTGAATAGCATCAAACATGGAGTTAGATTTAAGCATATCAGAAATCATGTCAATTAATGAATTCTGTAAAAATTCCATTTTAGGAGCAGTAATGCTTCCTAAGTCAAAATTGTCAAAATTTCCGTTAGAACGTTGGTTAGTATTTTGATTTCTACCCGCTGCAATAGCAGCATAGGTAGCTCCATTAACTCGCTGAACATTGTTAGCAGCGAGGGGAGTAGGTACAGATGAAACATTTGAAGCAGGGGTGATATTTGTACCTACGGGTACGAATGTAGAATTTGTTCCTCGCTGACCGTTGTTAACAGCAGAGGAATTTATACCTGGTCGGAAACGTGGAGCGTTTCCTACCTGTCGGTTAGAACGAGATTGTAGGATCGCTTTGCGAGTCTTACATTCCCAAAAATTGGATTTGTGGTTTTCACCACAATTTGAACATTTAAATTTCTTAGGATCTTCCTTCACAGGACAGTCGTCCTTTGCGTGAGAGGAATCACCACAATTCATGCATTTAGCTGGCATGTAGCAATTTTTAGTTCCGTGACCCCATCCCTGGCACTGAGTGAGGTTTTGGAAATTTCCTCCAGTCTTCCTGAAGTGTTCCCACTTCACTCGGACATGGAGCATAAGGCTAGCTTTTTCTAAGCCCTTAAGGTTGTTTAGTTCACTAGACTTGAAGTGAACTAAATAAAAATCATTAGAAATCCCGTTGCGCGAATCGCCAGGACGGGATTTCATTTTCATTTTGATTACTTGGAGTGGCACAACTCCAAGTAATTTTGCCAGTTCATCTTTGATCTGATCCAGGGATTCACCACTGGGCAGTCCTTTCATGACAACCTTGAACACACGTTCAGTTTTGGTGTCGTAAGTAAAAAATTTGTGCTTCTTCTCAGTAAGATACTTGAGAAAACATTTAAATCCGTCCAAGGTTTCAGCCAATACACGGCATTCACCCCGACGTCCAATTTGTAGTGAAAACTTAACTTTCACGAAATTCAAAAGTTCCATGCGAAGAGCATGGTAATCGGTAGTGGTTATCACAATAGGGGGAATCTTTTCCTTCTTGGCATTAAGCCGGGAAAGTTTACTAGAATTTTTCTTGGATGATGGATCATTCTCATCATCCGTGAGCAAATCAAATTGATTACTCAAATTAATTTCTTCAGAAGGGGGGTCAAGAGTTTGCCCCTTTCTTTTGCGTTTAGGCGCCATGGCGGCAGTAAATTTTTTATCCAAATCGACTTCCAAGCAGATTACTATAAGAATCTGAAGGATCGAAGAGGAATTTTCCAAATCGATATCCAAGAAGGATTACCTCGGGTAGGGTCCAAACAAGGATCGAAGAGGAATAAGAGGAGTTGAACAAGGTAGAAAATTTTTACAGGTTGAGCACTGAAAAGTGCTGTTTAAATTTGTTGTAGCTTTAGGTAGTAGTAACACTTCCTTAAGCAAAAAGCAAATAGATCCGCACGGCAAGAGAGCACGATGCGGACTGCCACTTTTTCGAATGATAGCTACAACCGGATGACGGACACCAGCTTCTGAAAGCGGACACTTATCGAATGGCTTAGTTAGTTTGCGTGGGTGTGTTTTGAGTGTCGAGAGATTTGCGTTTGGTTGTTCCGCCTGTTCCGGTTGTCTAGAGAGATTGGCTTCTTTCATCGATCTGTGAGCAGGGGATAGCAGGGAATGTTTAAGCGTTGATGCGGGGGTGTTTGAAGGGGGTCGACGACGAGAGTCGGTGAGTGTTACTTGGGACCTGACGCAGTGTTCAGCTTGATTTGTGGGTTAATTGTTGTAACCATTAACAAGTAATTCTACAGTGAGTATGCATGGGGGCGTGGGCGCGATGATCGGTTCTCTTAGTCGATTTTCTCTTTTGTTAATAACTCGCTAGATTTAACGTTTCTCGGTGCGTTTGCTGTTGCTTTTGATAGCTAATGCAACCTGTTACAACTCTGCATTGAACAAATTCTAGACAATTGTTTCGCTTAGCTGCAGCAATGCAAAAAGAAGGTCGATGAGGAGAATCGATCACCGCGTGTGCTATGCATGTTCACTGTCGAATTGTTGGCAGCTACTCATTAGTTATTAGAATGGAATTAGAATATTAGAATAGCTTCTGTTGAGAATGAGCTGGGTTTTGGCCATGCGTGAGTGTTTTGTTCGTACCGTGCATGCGTAGGGTTTTATTTTGTTTTGTGTTTAATTTTGTCTCGATTGACAGTTCTAGAAGCAAACAGAAAATTCTCGCGTAACTTTTCAAAAGGACCAATGTAACATATCCGCCATTTTTCGCCATGAATCCATACATTTTGCAACATTATTTTTTGCCGTAGACAGCGAATAATAATGTTGAAAATTCGGTAGAAACAGTAAAATCACAATTGAGCATTTCCAGCCCAAAACGCAAACCGGTTGGTCATGAGTGTTTCCGATTTGAATGAAACATTTCTCACGTGTTCGCTGCTACTAATGGTTGCATTTTTCATTTAAATATGATTTTTTCCTCCAGAGTAACTTTTGAAAAGGGCGTATAAAAAAATGGATTATTTTTTTTTCAAAAAATCATAACTTGAAAACTATTGATCTGATCAAAATGGCATATGAGAAGAAGTTTTAGGTAGCTAAATTATCTTTGCGGAAAAAAATACACTGAAAGAAAAACTTAGTAAATTAGTATATAAAAAACGTAAAACGATGATTATCTCAAAACACCCCCCCTTCGATCTTTATAATTTTTTTTTTCAAGAAAACTGAAAAAATGCCCTAATATTTGGTGAAGAGTGTATACTGGTAACTTTCTTAAAAAAAAAATTATAATTTTTGAAATTTTTGTTGGTTTTTACAAGTTGGTGAAATTGCATATTTTTTTAGTAAAATAGTAATTTATTTGGATTCTACGCATAGTTTTCAAAAACATTGCACATAAAAACTTTTTTCCTAAGTCCAGCCGTTCTCAAGTTAATGCAATTTAAAAAAAAATAATTATAATAATTTTCTACATTTTGGGCCATTTTCAAATGTTAGTCGTGATGTCCAGCAACGAGATGTTTTTCCATGAATATATATTAAAAAACAGACAATTCATTCTCAAATATGGTAGCTGTCAGACTTACCCGTTTCTATTTAGACGCAGCGGAAAAGAAACAAGTTTATAAGTAAATACTCTCAAATATACCCAAATAATCAACAAACCCACTCATGTGCCTTTTTTCTGTCCTCTATTAGTTGTATACCTGGATAGAATTGTGTATGTCATAACAGATGCTCAAAACATAAACAGGTAAACAAATATGTTATTAAACCTGTAATTGAGATAAATTCTCTAGGTACTTCTCTGACGTATACCATATTGTGCCTTAAGAGTTCATCCCGCGATATCACAACTACATAAAAAGGCACTCCGTGGAGGCTTCTTACACTCACACTTAAAAAAGTTTGCTATAATCAATTGTACCTAATGAAGAAAGGTATAATGTCAACATTGTAATTATTCTGCTACATATATATGTATATATATATATATTGGGACGATCTTCACCTGTTCCATTCAGTTAATTTCTCTTAGCGTTTCAAGTTAAAAAGCAAGTAGTTTTTTACGATGGATAACAATTTCAAGTGTTGTAAACCTCCACCTAAATCTATTTCAAAGCATGACACAGTAGCAGTTCAGTTGTTTATCTCAAAATTATTAGAATTTTTAAAGTTGCAAATAACAGTCCAAAAGTGTATTTTTATGTCAGATGGAGCAGCATCACAATACAAAAACATAAAAAAAATTCTAGCATTTGTGGATTTAAAGATAAGCATAATGTAGAAATTGAATGGCATTTTTTTGCAACTTCACACGGCAAAGGTCATTGTGATGCGATTGGCGGTACCCTTAAGAGAATGGCAACCAGAGCAAGTTTAGCTAAGCAAAACGAGCACCCTATAACGAACCCTTAACAACTGTACGACTGGGCAAATAGTCGTAAAGAAGATCTTCAAACAAAAATGTAATTTTGTTATGTTTCTACGGAAGAATACAAAAAGGCTGACACGGAATTTGATCCAATTTTTAAGAAACTGAAACCAATTCCTGGAACTCGAAAATATCATTGCTATATTCCAGTTTCAAACAACCAAATTGCAGTTAAAATATTCTCTAATTCAAACGATACACCCAAATTATTCAATGTATTCAAATAATATGAGTTGTAAAATAAAATAATAAATATATACTGTTTTTTATCTCAACAAATCTTTCATTTGACCACATCAACGTGCTTCTCTTCCGCTACCTCTAGATAGAAACGGGTAAGTCTGACAGCTACCATATCTGAGAATGAATTGTTTGTTTTTTAATATACAATCATGAAATAAAATCTCGTTGCTGGACATCTCGACGAACATTTGAAAATGGCCTTAAATGTTGAAAATTGTTATAATTATATTTTTTTAATTTGTATTAACTTGAGAACGGCTGGACTTAGGAAAAAAGTTTCTATATGCAAAGGTATTGAAAATTATGCGTAGAATCCAAATAAATTGTTATTTTTCAAAAAAATATGCATTTTCATCAACTTGTAAAAATCAACAAAAATTTAAAAAATTATAGATTTCTTTTTAAGGAAGTTACCAGCATACATTTTTCACGAAATTCAAGGGTATTCCATCAATTTTTTTTGAAAAAAAATTATAAAGATCGAAGGGGGGGTGTTTTGAGATAATCATCGTTTTACGTTTTTTAAATACTAATTTACGAAGTTTTTTCTTTCAGTGTGTTTTTTCCGCAAAGATAATTTATTTACCTAAAACTTCTTCTCATATGCCGTTTTGATCAGATCAATAGTTTTCAAGTTATGATTTTTTGAATAAAAAATAATCAATTTTTTTATACGCCCTTTTCAAAAGTTACTCTGGAGGAAAAAATCATATTTAAATGAAAAATGCAACCATTAGTAGCAGCGAACACGTGAGCAATGTTTCATTCAAATCAGAAGGGGTCGAGACAAAATTGACATTTTTTTTAACGATTTGAGCTAGAAATGCTCAATTTTGTTTTGAATTTAATGCTAAAATATATAAAAAAAAATCACATAGGGGAATTTACGTATTCTCGGCAACCTAAGCAGCGACCTTCTTTCTATAGCCTTTTTCTCTATGGAACGCACACATATGCAGTATTGGTTTGTTTACAATCTTTTGCTGCCAGCTGCTCTAACAATTTCAGTCGAACGAATTGTCAAAAACTGTTGTGAAACGCTTTTACAAAGCTCCAATCTTCTCTAGTGAGAGCGAGTATTGTCGGCAACCAGTTTTTCTTCGGCAACCGTTCCATTTGAACTGCATGTAAATCTGCTGTTCTATTATCGGCAACTCGAAATCAGCTACAATTTGTAGTGCGTGTGTTTCATTTCAAGAAAACCCTGCTAGATTGCTTTTTCTCAGTGGTAAAAATATAGTCAAATGGAAGCTGAAAGCATAAAGAATCGTTTGCATGCATTCAGCGAAGTGTTTTCGAAAGAAAATCCAGTGAAAATAGTGTTTCAATTTGGGTTGCCGAAAATAGTCTGTCATGCCGAAGCCGTCATTTCCCCTATGACGTTTTGACTAATCAAGTTGTACATTGGACGATTGCTCTCAATAACATAATCAATGACGTTTTGTTATAAATGATGCTAGATTCACTACCACAGATCTCGGAGTTAAGTGCCTAACTTTAGATTGGTTTTCCATGCCCCGCCTTTAGAAAGTGAGCAACCAGTCACGATAGGCAGCCAAATTTTGATCTATTTGAGTTAATTAAATGAGAGTAAATTTGGATGGGTATTTTGTATCACATAGCAATTTAGTTTAAGTTTTACAAGTTTTTTTTTTTCTTTATTTAAGAGATTTTTAGCCTTAGGCTAGTTCATCTCTAAAGTTTTACAAGTAATTGAAAACTAGTGATTGAAGAGATGAGCAAAGAACAGCAGTATTTTTTCATGCGTTCATATTAATTTATTTTTAATGATGGCAAAATGCTTGATGGTGCCAAGTAACTATGCCTTTGGTGGTTGATCTAAGGGAGGCACATATTGAATTTAATTATTTTCATTTTATTGTTCATACTGTTTAAGCATACTTTTTCATGGACCAAACAATGTTGAATTTCAAATAAAAGAAGGATGATCTATCCATTCAAATTAAATTAAAAACATATCTGAAATACTGGCTTCATCGATATAAATTATTCAGGTTTATTTCAGGTCTTTTCAAGACAACCATTATAATTAACCTTCTACAGACTACTACAAGATCTACCTAATGACCAGCATTAGCTGGAACAATTATATATTTATATTGTATTGCATTGCCCATAATCGCAAGTCAGTGCCATCTGTAAAAAAACTGGAAATGAGAAAACGGCGTTCAAAGATTTTTCAAGTTTTCTGATTTGACACTTATGTTGGAGGGATAAATTTAAAAATAAACGTACAATGTGATAGAATTCATCTATGTTTACCCAAAAATATTGGAAAAATATCGTAAAATTTTTATTTTAAGGCCAAAAGCTGAGTGGGACTGACTTGCGATTACATTTAACGTGAATGAGAAAAATAACCGCAAGTCAGTCACAATTCCATGACAATGCTGCATTAGTTTAGCTCAGTATTGAACAGTAGAAAGATACCATGGTCCCATAGAACGTTATTGAATGTTTCTGGATTTGTTCCGCTGGTTCCAAAGCACTCCGGCTTTTTATAAATGATGAACATCCATATGACTGTCATCCAAATACAGGATGATTTTCGTTTGAAAATTAGCTATAAAACATACGGCACTCAGAGGACAAAAATTTAAGAATAGTGTGACATGCAAGTGCTTTTAATTAGATTTATAATTTGATTATCTACAATTCCATACTGAATAGCCATAATAAGCCATTCCATTATGGATACAAAAAAATTTCGTGGTGGAGAAAACCTCCTCCACCACGAAATAGCCAAACATTGGTTTTCATCCTTTACTAATGTTCGTAACAGCTCTGATAGCGATGCATATGCTTCCACCTCGTTTGTCAGCTCACATCAGCAAATAACGTTTGATAGAATTATTTACATCATCGTTTTGAATGATTTGCGTTATGGGGCTGAACCAATACCATATGCATTTCCATTTAGTATGACAGTCATTATGCAGAGAGCATTACACATTTCAACTGAAGGCCCTATCCCTTCTCATAACAAGTTTCATCATGTATTCGAGAGGAAAATCATCTGATTTCAAAACAACGGTCATCCGGTTGCAGCTTTCGAAAAAGCGATTTCGGTGTTTTGTTTTGAATGGTCTGAGGTTTCATTCGATCAGAGGATGATGTTTGTGTACAGTGTAGAAGGGAATAAACACTATCATTTTCTTTATCCTACCGATTCGATTGTGGTGGTGTGAATTCTACTTCAACAGTTTCAGGGAGATTGACACGCCCTTCTTTACAAACCATCCTGTAGGAAGCTAAATAAGTATTGCGAATTGTGTTATTCGATTTTTTTGATCGTATCGTTGGAAGGAGATTCTTGAATTCCCGTAGATTTCGTGTAAGTGTCTCTACTTACGGGTCCGCACTTCCGTTTTTGGCCCTTCATACAGCGATATTGTGAATTCAGATCGATAGCTCAAATTTATTTTGCTATTAAGTGGAGCTGCATACAAGACAAGGGATGGTGGCTACCTTACATACATACATAGCAGCAACTGGATGATGGTTGTTTTGTAATTAGATAATATTCCTCTCAAAAACAGGATGAAAATGGATACGAGAAGCGAATGGACCTCAGTTAAAATACGTAATACTCTTTGTAGAATGATTGTCATCCCAAATTGAAATGCATATGGTATTGGTTCAGCACCACAACGCAAATCATCCAAAACTATGATGTAAATAAGTCTATCGAACGTCATTTGCTGATTAAGGCTGACAAACGAGGTTGAAACAGTCATCGCTATCAGATGCGGTACGAACATTGGTAAAGCGTGGTAACCGAAGATTTTCTATTTCGTGATGGAGAAAATTTGTCTCTACCAACAAACGATTTTTGTATCCATGATGGGATGGCTGTTCATGGCTATGCAATATAGAAATGTAAATAATCAAATTCTAAATCTAGTTTCAAGCGTTTGTAAGTCATCCTATCCTTGAATTGTTGCCCTCTGAGCGCCTATTTGGATGACAGTCATATGGATACTCATCAGCTGATGACGAATTCAACCATTAGGCAATCATCCTAAATTCGGAAGCATATTGTTAAAGGGCTCGACCAATGCAATAATCATTCAAAGAGTTGCGAATGTTTTTGATCAGTGTGCACCACTATCCACACCGCAGGAGGAGGAAGACGTAAAAAAACTACAAATAATTTAAATTATGTAGGCAAAGACACTGGCTCGGACACTGGTTATATTCAATAAATTATACATGGGAAAGAGTCTGGCAATTTTGTCTTTACTATTTGTATCAATGCACAGTGGTCCAGAAAGCAGATTTAGGTGGAATGATATGTTTTGAGCCTGAAATTGAAACTTTAGACTAAAAGTCTCTTCTACAAAGTTGTTCCTTATAGTTAGGCCCTCATTTTTATGACAATGAATTCTAGGGTGGTTCCTATTATCATTAAAATCAAAAATCTACCTTTTTTGTTTGAATAAATTAAGGTATACATTCTTGCGCAAAGTTATAGCTGAGCTAATTTCAAGCAACTTTGTTCAAAAAAACTTTTTTTTTATCTCTTAAATTGGCCGATTTAAAGCTATTTTCTTGAATTGAGTTAGGGTGGCTCTTAAAAAAAAACAGTTGTTTTGCTCTAGTTTTCTTTTTTCGAATTTCTCAGCAAAGTTGTCTTCAAATAACTTTTAGATCTTAAGAAGGCGCAAATTTTTGCTGCACAAAGTTTGTCAATATCTTTCGCCGATCAAGAGTTATTGACGTTTTTATACTAAAAATATGCACTTTTCAAATGTTAATATCTCTGGTTGGGGCAAACAAAAAAAAAAGTTTATTTACGGCATTTGAAAGCGAGTATGTTATTCTCAATAATATGAAAAAATAGAGGTATATTATTTTTTAAACTCGTATAAAATCAATTTGAATTTATTCATATTTTTACTATATTTGGGTATATCTGTTTTATTAGAAGAGATACAGGCAATAAATTCAGCTATAAAACATTCGTCTTAAAGAGTTTTAAAATTCTCTAGAAGATAACTTTCATGAGAAATTTCAAATAAAAAAGTTATTGCTAAAAAACTATTTTTTCCAGGAACATCCTAAGTCAACTCCGAAAAATTACTCTAAAATGAGAACGTTAAGAGATAGAAAAAAATTTTCTTCGACAAAGTTGCTTGCAATTAATTTAGCTACAACTTTTTAAAACAACACATGTTTTTATTTTGTAAAACAAAAAAGTTAGTTTTCAAAATTCCCTTATTTGAGGACCACCCTGACGTTTGCAAACACCAAAAGAAGGGAATTTTTAAGTACAAAAACTTTTTTGAAGACACTTAATGTCCAAATATTGAAACAAATGTACTAGCACATTTTATATAAATTTGTCATTAGAGTGGTCCTATGAAATCCATATTTTGCCAATAACTTGTTTATTTGAAATTTATCATGAAAGTTATCTTCTAGAGACTTTTAAAACTTTTTAAGACAAATGTTTTGTAGCTGAATTTGTTTCCTGTATCTCTTCTAATAAAAAAGATATACCCAAATATAGTAAAAATATGAATAAACTCAAATTGATTTTATACGAGTTTAAAAAATAACATACCTCCATTTTTTTCATATTATTGAGAATAACATACACCCTTTCAAATGCCGTAAAAAACTTTTTTTTTGTTTCCCCAACCAGAGATATTAACATTTGAAAAGTGCATATTTTTAGTATAAAAAACGTCAATAACTCTTGATCGGCGAAAGATATTGACAAGCTTTGTGCAGCGCCTTCTTAAGATCTAAAAGTTATCTGAAGACAACTTTGCTGAGAAATTCGTAACAAGAAAACTAGAGCAAAAAAACTGTTTTTTTAAGAGCCACCCTTACTCAATTAAAGAAAATAGCTCTAAGTCGGCCAATTTAAGAGATAAAAAAAAAGTTATTTCCAACAAAGTTGCTTGAAATTAGCTCAGCTATAACTAGCTATAACAAGAATGTATACCTTAATTTATTCAAACAAAAAAGTTAGATTTTTGATTTTAATGATAATAGGAACCACCCTAGAATTCATTGTCATAAAAATGATGGCCTAACTATAAGGAACAACTTTCTATAAGGAACAAGTTTCAATTTCAGGCTGAAAACATATCATTCAACCTTAATCTGCATTTTGAACCACTGTGCAATGATGTTTCACAGAAACTAGAAGCTCCAAGTGAAAATAAATTCGATTTACTGAGTTTAATAGTTTAGTCAGCAAAATACTGCCAAATGCATGATTTTTTGATAGCTGAAAAAATCAATTAAGAAATATTGCTGATTTTTGGTAAAAAAAATGTCATTTTGACACAAGCTGAAAATGATTGAAATTCAGCTGAATTATTTTACTGGAAATATTGCTGATCATCAAGACTAAGATCAGCAAAATTTTGCTAATTTTCAGTTATTTAAATTTGCTGTGTAAGCTGGGTGATGCGGTGTGGATTATTTTCAATGTTGCCATTGCTATTTTTCGCCATCGATTGTCATGCGCTGCCAAACAGTATTATGCGTAAAGCTCAATCGTTACTTTTCGATTGTTTGTTTACGTTTGTTAATTCGCAAATAACTAGAGAGAAGCAAAATGAACCAGTTGTTAACGAAAACTAGTTTAAAAGCTATTTGGATATATTTGAAAAAATGTGGTATACATTATAACTAAATTTTTATTATTATTGGACTGCAATACTTATATTCGTTTTGTCATACCGTGAGAGTAAAAATTGGTTCGATTTTACAGCTCAAAATTGGTTCGCCTTTGAATTGCAGCCTCGCATCACCCAGGTTGTAAGCTTTAACGCAAAAATGTTCGATTTATTTTCAGAAGAAACCTAAGGAGTTTAATTTATGGACGACCTCTTCATCAGCTGCGGTTTTAACGAACTATAAATATTCCCGTACACCAACTTGGTTAAACACCATTTTTGCGTACTTTTTATATTTTACCTGTAATTTTCTCTCTTCGGACCAGGAAGATGAGCCTTCTTGCAACTAAAACCTTCTCTGAAGTCACCAAATTAATTAAAAGTCATCTTCAAACAGTTTTTATTTATTTTTTCCTGAAATTCACCCTTGTGGAACATTGTGCATTGTGCGACCGAGTAGCTGCCAGTAGCGATTTTTTTAGCAACCTACGTGATGCTCAGATTTCTGTAATACGATGGAACCTGAGATTAGGCCCATGATTTATCGTACAGCGAGTAAAAATGGTCGCTACTAGGCTACCGAGCTCCTTACATAACTACAAACCATAACGGATTCAAGCCCGAAGCAATTCGCATGGAATGAGGTCCTCAGTAGGACTTGTTTATTTTCAAACACGGAGCGTGCATCATATTTTTCCGAGAATATTACTTCGTGGCTGTTAACACACTTTGAATGAGGGAGTGATTGACGGGGGTTTACGATTAATACAAATGTCATTAAATATGACGATTATCTACTAAGGGGTCTATAACCGTCCCTTGTGTGTTTCCCTCCGTTCAAATCAAGTTCATGTTTAACTCTTCGTGTCCCAAACCATAATGACATTTTACACTGTTTTTGGAATATCTTCGGTGATTTTAATCAAATTTTCAATGCTTTTGTGTCCTTGGATAGAAAATTGGATTTAGTTTCCAAAAAAATCATGAAATATGGTAAAATGGTTTAAATGTTTATTATATATTTGGATTTTAAATTTTTGTCTAATAATTAGATAATCCATTTTATCAGTTAAAACTGATTAATTTCTCCTCTCACATTTTTCTTCAAAAGCATTAAACAAAGTCTAATAGCATGTGCCATGGTGCTTCCAAAGATGATTTTGGCAAATAAGTTCAGCGTATAATCAACTAAGGGGGAAAATTGACTCTCTGCTACGCAAATTTACCGCAACATTACCTTCAAGTACCCAGCTCATCCACGTCATCTATCAAAGGAAACGCTACCCACTAATTGACACTTATACCGCATCGATCGAGTACTAATTTCCAACAACATTCCTCAGGCCTTGGAAATTGAACAAATGATGATTGACATAACTATGTCACGGTGAACAGTATTCACACCGCTTGTGTTTACACTTCCCGGCGATGATTAATGAGCACCGATCATAAATATTTCATTTTTCAATGCTCCTTCAGCAAACCATTAAATTCTCTTCATAAATTGAAAAAAATTCCAACCATTTGAGGTTTGCAGTAACCACAACCTCCACATTTTAACTAAATTAGCAACGCTTCAGCACGTTTGTTTACATAACCGTCACGTCGGAGCGAACCATATTCACACAAATGCCCTTTATCGGTGGCATTTTTTCCCACCAACCACTATCGATCGCTTAATCAAATTGTGTGATCAAATTAATCTAATTAGCATGATACAACAACGGTCAGTTGTTCCAATTTCTTGTAACCCTATCGTTCCTCCCCTCTTGGCCCATAGATTTGGCGGACCAAGAGAGATAATTCAATTATGACATGCTTCAGTTGCTTTTTGCGCGAGCGGCCCGCTGCTCATCAGCAGCACACCGCCGGGATACAAATCAAGCAAGCGCAAGGTTCCGATATGCTCATCTCCCTCCCAGGGACTGGTTATTAAACTGAAACGAGGTCCTTGGGAATACAGGATAAATTACATGCTGAGATATGTACAGACTCACACTCGCTGGTGTGGTGTGCGAAAACATGCACCTATGGCTAGCGCACACAAATTACGGCGGTAAATATCGTGTGGAACTAGGTATTGTAAATGCGAGTTAAGCATTCGGTACGTTGCACTGGCACTGACACCGCCATCCAGGGACATCGCGTTGATGAGAATGTTCCGGCAAGCTTTGCTCATTAGGGACTATTTCCGGAGTAGCGCGCGCTGCGGCTGCATCGTGTTTGTGGTTGTTACCTACTCAGTTCCCTGTAACCCATCAAGGATGAGTTTTCTGTTTGCAATCAGCGTTGAAATGAGTGCTTCTGTATCGTGTGACCTGAAAGTCAATTGGGGACATTGTTGGGGTAGAATCCGAGTAATGACGGTTAACAGCGGCGCCGGTGGTGTAGTGGTAAGCGTGATTACCTCTCACCCCAGCAGGCCGTGGGTTCAATCCCAGTCGGCGCCGCCGGGATGTTCTGAGGCACAATATCTCTGACCACGCCTTCCTTCGGGAAGTAAAACCCGGTTCATGAGTTGATGAGTCGATATATAGGGTCCAGGTGTGGGAGCTGCCTCCCTGGTGTCGGTAGCATTGCACAGTGGTCCAGAATGCAGATTTAGCTGGAAGGCCTGGATGGGCCTGAAATTGAAACTTTAGGCTAAAACTCTTCTACAATGTTGTTCCTTATAGTTAGGCCCTCATTTTTGAGACAATTATTTCTGGGGTGGATCTTATTGACATTGAAACCAAAAATCAAACTTTTTTGTTAAAGACATTATTCGGCAAAGTTATAGCTGACCTAATTTCAAGCAACTTTGCCTAAAAAAAAAATTGTATCTCTTAAATTGACCGATTTGGAGCTATTTTCATGAATTGAGTTAGGGTGCCTCTAAAAAAACAGTTGTTTTTCTCTAGTTTTCTTATTTCAAATTTCTCAGCAAAGATGTCTTGAAATAACTTTTTGATCTTTTGAAGGCGCAAATTTTTGCTACACAGATGTGGTGATATCTTTCACCGATCAAGAGTTATTGAACACCGAAAAAAGATTTTGGCTATCTGCAAACTGGACCGAGATATGTTCATTTAAGAAAATTTATAATTACAGTGAACTCTCTACAACTCGATATTGCAGGGACCATCGAATTATAGAATTAAACGCTGTACAGACTGGAGAGTTATAACATGTTATAACGGTTATAACACAGAAACCACCATCAAGATAGCGCTATAACATGTTATAACTCTGTAGTCTGAACGTACTATTATCGAGTTGTAGGATAACAATCCCACACAAAATTGCTGTCACAGTAGCCATGGAATATTTTTTACTTTGGTTATATAACTCGATATAGAGTTAGTGGACATCGAGTTGTGGAGAGTTGACAATATGATGAATTTTAATTTTGTGTGAAATTTTGAGCGAAATTATCAAATGATTCAGCTCTACCCTCTACTACGTTGATGGAAATATTCACAAGTCTTCGTTATGTATGTTCAACAGGATAAGAGACTAATTAGGCAAAGAATAAATTTTTCAAAGAGCGAGTATATAAATGTAAAGTTATCTTAAAAAAAGTTTTTTTTTTTTTTTTTGTTTTGCGCACCCTAATTCTTAGGCTCCACCATTTGGTGGATTTTTTTAACTTTTGGTTTAAATTTGACAGATGGAAAGTTACCGATGAACCCTACTATCCGAGCGTAGTTACTTCTGACAGACAAGAAGTTAAATTTTAATAACCTGGGCTAAATTCTTCTCGAAAACCGGTCGATCGACAGCACAGGGATTTTCGAACATAGAAAATAACTTTCGAAATGTCACTTTTAACCACGAGTTAAACTTAACTCGGCAAATGGTTTACAGCCTTAGTGGTGCGGACTCGATCGTTTTCAGTAAATTTTCTTGCAAAATATTAATGCCTACATTAACATCTTCTCACTACCGCTCATGAGTTGGCGTCTGTTTTTTCCAGAGCAAAAATTAAAATATTAAGTGACTAGCACATTGTTTGTTATATTTGCTTGTTTGAGACAATATTTTATAAGGAGCGGAAGCAGTCTAAAAATGGTTCCTACGTACGAGACTGTTCGAAAACAAGTAAACTGTCGAATATGATTGCATATTCTCATAATGCTTTATCTTTAGAACGAAATCGTTTAAGAGACGTAAGCCTCCTTGCTGGTCCCGAACGTTGGATTCGGGAGCTGCTTATAATCGTAAATCACCGTAAATTGGATTTTCGAAAATTTTAAGATAATTACGCTATCCACTATCAATTGGCATCTACTTTCATATTACTTGATAAAATTACGGACTTTAATTAAGAAAAATGTGAAAACTACATCAAGTCAGCTTTTTCCATCCAGCAAAGTATTCGAAGTCAGTCCTCTCCTGAAATTCAAACGTCCAGAGGTCAAGCTACAGCTATGTTTTTTGAATTGCCATATTTTCCGCAGATATAACAAATCAAGCAGGCTTCATTGCAGCTAATTTAAAGTTGACAAAATTATCGCCTTTTTACAACTGCGTCCATTACTTAGGAGTATTGTTGTCTGATCCATTATATTTTGGTGCTAGTCACTTATCCTCTCACAATCAAAGCGTGATAAACATTTGTTGACATTGCACGCTGTCCCAATCAAGCACAACTAGTCTTATAAAGTCTAATAACATTTTGGGATTGCTTTGCCAAACTTCAAAGGTTTCTAATATCCCTTTTCCAAATATTGACATTCTTTGATTGAACAGTGCTCCACAGCTGCAGAGTATACTGTATGCGTGATAATGTTTGCACCATCGTACAAATAAGGTTCCCGTTTCACCTGTGCATACAATGCCTTAGTTTTCTTTGAATGCACGTAACCTATAGCTCATACCGTAGTAGGCTGTGTATAAAAGAAAATAATTTACTTAGTTTGACAGTTGCACCATGACGAAGTGGCAGCGTATTCGTGATTTGTCCCACGCGCAAATGTCGCAAAAAGACATTTCCATCGCCGTGGGAGTGTGCCGGTGGACCGTCAAAAGGGTTTTAGACCGATAAAAGAAAGGACAACTATCCGCGAAGGATAGACGGATTGGACAGGTCGTCCAAGGTCAGTTTGGGTTCCGAGGGTTATCACTGCGAAGGATATGTGGCCGCCATCCAGCCCCGACCTTAATCCGCTGGATTACTCAATATGGCGCGTCATGAAGGCCAATGCCTGTTCTAAATGCCACCCGAGTACAGCAAGCCTCAGACAAACATTGACACGTACCTGGAGAGAAATGGATCCTGACAGCATTATTAGAACCTGCCGTGCATTCCGGAAGCGTGTGGAGGCCGTAATTGCAGTAAGTGGAAACTCGATCGATGATTAACATAGTTTAAGACTCTGAGAAACATCATCCCTTTGAATAAATTAAAAAACTCGAAAACGAAATTTTTGAGAATTTTTTTTTAATTTTGACATTGTTCAATGTTGCAAACATTATCACGCATACGGTATGTTCAGCAGTTTCGTTTTCAAATTGACAAAACCGACAATCGCTAGACGGAATTTTTCCTATTTTATTTAAGTGATATCTGCTAGGTCAGTGACCAGTCATCTGACCAGTTATTACCCGAAGATCTCTTTTACTAAGATTAAGCAAAATCCGGGCTTTTGCTGCACTTGGTCTTATAAATCTTTTCGCCTGTCTGGATACATCTGTGGCGTTCCAGATGGATTCTACTATGGACGTTTCCCAACTTTTTAGTTACATCCTTATAGTACAGTGCAGAAGCTCGTCTTGCTAGACTGCGCGCAGCCTTAAGCGCATTAAGAGCAGATTGGATATCCGAGAATATACAGATCTTAGCAAACCTGTATTTTCTTGTTAGACAGATTCTATGATTCCTTGAATTTCTGCTTGAAATACTGTGGGACTATGTCCCATTGGTATAATTTTACTGACTCCAGGGCGAAAGACCCCAGCTCCAGTATCTTCACCCCAAGTAACACATGAAACATCTTTTTGAAACATAATTAGAACGGCTTGTTATATAAATGTATTATAAGTGATGCAGAAAACATCCCACGTTATATATGAGGTTTATAGATGTTTTCTTCATACTTCATAGATTCAACATTTTCCAAAATAGTTTTATTTTGCTTTTATCTTTAAATGTTATTTAAACGTGCATCTTACTGTTTGAATGCCACTATTAAACTTGTCGAATACAAAATCAATCTTCAGTGTTCACTCGGCTGTCGACAAAAGCAGACCACTCTCGATGTGTGCTACGCGATTGTCTGTTTTCTCGGCAGCAACCATTGTGTGGTCCTCCTCATTGTTCTTCATCAGCAGTTCTTTCGGTCGATGCGTCGTCGACTTTGGAAAGCAACCGTTTCGTGATGAGTGTGTGAGTGCTGACCACGTTTTGCGTCCATTGTTACAATGGACGCGCTCTGACCCTCGTTGGCGTACAACAGTTTGCCATACAATGAAACTACTGGAAGCGGCTCCAGTTCTGATGGAGGAGGCTTTTTGGAGAGTGGAAGATAAAGTGTTTATTGTGTTGTGCCTTTTGACTATATTTTTAAGATGTATTGTATAGTGACCAAGAATCCTCGGCTCTGTTAAGTTAATTCGGTTGAGCCTTATCAAATAAATTGAAGAACAAAAAAAAAAAAAAAATCAATCTTAGTTGAATTTATAAAGTTCTTGAAGAGATTCTGAACTTTCCAGATTGACGTAAACATTGACGGCGCATTGAGCCGGACTGTCTCTTCACGCAGTGATTGACAGTTTCTTATGAGGTATTCGGACGTTTGTTATAAAGATAGTTGAAAACACTTTTTATGGCATCTCATAAATTAATACAACTGAAAATGTGCAGGTTGTCTTATAAGGAGTTGAAAATACTTTAAAATAACATTCTGTCAATTAGATGTACGCTTTGCTGCTAACAAAACATCTTTATGATCGAAAGCGTGTTGAACGCGGATATAATTTTCATGCCATTGGCAAGAACATGATAGATACTTATAACAAACCTCTCATCAAGCAGAGTTGGTCTAGTTAGGAATTAATAAGTCTACCACGCCAAGGACCAGTGATCGAATCCCATGCTCAGTTTTTTTTTATTATTGTTTTTTTTTGCCGCTGGTATTTATGATGTTTCCAAAACATGTTATAAGACCAGTATTTAGTTGTATAAGCTCTGCGTCTTGGGCTTTTTAGGTTATATAAATGTATTAAATGACGTATATTAAAGTATTATTGATTCTTTACGTAAGTCATTAAAAAGTATTTCCAACTTCTTTATGACAAGCCCTGTTTCTTGGGACCCATCTTCGAGCCGTCGGTGTAAAATATAATAGATCTTGAACGTATGTTTGGCCCACCAGACTCCCATGTATGGCAGCTTGGTTTAACCACTTTGAAGGGAACATCGTAATTTGTTTTTGTTACCATTCAATCTTCTATTGTTTTTACAGCTGAATTTCACTTGAAACCCTTAAGGATCTTTAGATGTCCTACCAAGTCACCATCTAAAAGTTTATGTTGACGGTTAAACTGTAAAGCACTTTTTGCTGCCTGTAGTTCAACAAATTGGTGTAAAGGCAAAATATTGAGAACGGCATCCAAAGCATCTGATGATGTGCTTCTCATTGCTCCTGTCATTGATATACAAGCAAGTCTTTGTATTTTTCTTAACTTCTTTTTAACAGTTATTTCATTTGTTTTGGGCCACCATATCAGTAAAGCGTAAGTAATCTTTGGTCGAACTATGGCCGAATATATCCAGTGTACCATATTCGGTCGTAGTCCCCACGTTTTCCCCACAACTTTACTACAGATCCATAGTGCATTTGTAGCCTTAGTGATAACCTTGTCAAGATGAGAGTTTCAGTTCAGTTTCCTATTCAAAGTAACACCTAGGTATTTAACTTCATCCTCGAACTAAATTCGAACTCCATCTAGAGTAGGCTGTGTCAACATATTTTTTTCCCCTTTTGGTGAAGGGTTTACATTTAAGCCCTCTCTCCTACACCAATGGAAGGTCATGTTTAGGACAGTTTGTAACCGATTTGAATTCCTGTTCTCAAACTTTCCCCGCACTATAAAGGCCACATCGTCTGCGTAATCAATCACCTCGAAACCCTGCTCCGCTAAACTTTTAAGGAGTTCATACACTACTAAAGACCACAATAAGGGTGATAGAACCCCTCCTTGAGGGCAACCCTTAATCGATCTTATAGTAAGTTGCGCACCTCCAAGATCAGCAGAAATTTCTCGATCTGTGAGCATCGCCATTATCCCCTTGCTTCCATAGCTGAATGCATTGAGCTGTAGGATGCATTATCGAATTCT
This sequence comes from Ochlerotatus camptorhynchus, assembly GCF_037179485.1. NCBI lineage: Eukaryota > Metazoa > Arthropoda > Insecta > Diptera > Culicidae > Ochlerotatus > Ochlerotatus camptorhynchus. The sequence goes on along the minus strand of NW_027040766.1, from coordinate 24,497 downwards.
TCTTCAATATCAAGAAAATCAAGCGATTTCTCGATCTTATTAATCAGCGATTGTAATGCCGTTATCGTAGATTTACCTAATTGATAAGCGAATTGAAATTTGCTAAAAAGGTAACCTTGCTAAACTTGTTGATCCCCTATGTCATCCACAATTTTTTTCCATTATCTTCAACAGATCAGAGGAAAGGCTTATGGGTTTGAATGCTTTCGGAGTCGTTTTTCAGCTTTTGGAATGAAGACAACTCGAACCTTTCTCCATGTTTTTGGTATGTGACTCAAAGCAACACTGGCTTTAAATAGTTGAGTTAAGAGGGGAATGAGTACTTCTTTTCCCTGTTGAAATAATGCTGGAAATATTTCATCTTTCCCGGCAGAGTTGAAAGGTTGAAAAGAACTCAACGCCCATTCAAATCTAGATGGTGTGAAGATTTCACAAGCTTTCAGATAGGCATCTTTAGACGATGCATGTCTTGCCTTGTCAAAGTCCTGTTCTTCTTCAGCCGCCAAAGGAGTCGACCCTGGAAAGTGAGTCCTTATCATTTCTTCCAATGTTTCAGAAGAGTCAGCAGTAAATGTCCCATCTTCTTTTTTGAGGCTACCAAGACCATTTGAATGGTCTTTTGAAAGAACTTTATGCATCCTCACAGCTGTTGGAGCGCTATTGCGACATTTACACCCGTTTAGACTACTCCGAAATACACGATTATCACAGTCGAATGTCGCACACGATTTCGCTACCTGTAAAGTTGTTCTAAAGGGTGATACGGTCAAAATTTGGTCAATATCAACTTGACGTATTTCTTTCAATTTTGCATTTAAAAAACCTGAACACCCCTCATTTTGAAGGTGTGTGTGTGTGTAGAATGTTGCTCCTATTTTGATTTTGGAATTCACTCTTCAGTTGTCAAAATGCCGTCCAAGCAAGAAGAGCAGCGTATCAAAATTTTGCTCGCGCATCGCGAAAATCCGAGCTACTCGCACGCAAAGTTGGCAAAATCGCTAAAAGTTGCCAAATCAACTGTTACAAATGTAATTAAAGTGTTTGGGGAACGTTTGTCGACAGCCAGGAAGTCTGGATCGGGGGGAAATCGAAAACCGGAAGCCGCTGAGACGACAAAGAGAGTTGCCGGTAGTTTCAAGCGAAACCCTAACCTCTCTCTCCGAGATGCCGCAAATAAGCTGGGTGTATCGTCTACAACCGTGCATCGAGCCAAAAAACGAGCCGGACTATCGACTTACAAGAAGGTAGTGACTCCAAATCGCGATGATAAACAAAATACGACGGCCAAAGCGCGATCCCGGAGGCTGTACACGACGATGCTGACGAAGTTTGACTGCGTGGTAATGGACGACGAAACCTACGTCAAAGCCGACTACAAGCAGCTTCCGGGACAGGAGTTTTATACGGTAAAAGGAAGGGGAAAGGTAGCAGATGTTTTCAAGCACATGAAACTGTCAAAGTTCGCAAAGAAATATCTGGTTTGGCAAGCCATCTGTACCTGTGGCTTGAAAAGCAGCATTTTCATAGCTTCCGGGACTGTCAACCAAGAAATTTACGTTAAAGAGTGTTTGAATAAACGTCTGCTGCCTTTCCTGAAGAAACACGGTTGTTCCGTACTGTTTTGGCCGGATTTGGCATCTTGCCATTACGGTAAAAAGGCCATGGAGTGGTACGCCGCCAACAACGTGCAGGTGGTTCCTAAGGACAAGAACCCTCCCAACACGCCAGAGCTCCGCCCAATTGAGAAATACTGGGCTATTGTCAAGCGGAACCTAAAGAAGACCAAAAAAACTGCTAAGGGCGAGCAGCAGTTCAAGGCAAACTGGCTTTCTGCGGCGAAGAAGGTGGACAAGGTGGCTGTACAAAATCTGATGGCAGGGGTCAAGCGTAAGGCCCGGCAATTCGGATTTGGAAAAGTGGAAGCCTAACTGAATATTTTTCCTGAATTTTATACTAATTGAACTTGAAAAAGAAATTTAATTTGATTTTTTAAATAAACGATTTCACCGATTTACACGCGTTTTCCCTTGACCAAATTTTGACCGTATCACCCTTTACTATCCAGGTCGACTTACATTTTTATATGAAGTTTCAATTACTGGCATCACTTCATTCTAATGGACTTGCAGCTTTGACAGCTATTTGTTTTTGTTTTGTTTTGCGCATCGTTGATTTCGTTTTCGTATGAAGTGAAGAGGACTTTTTGCTAGCTGAAACCGTTCGGTAAGTTTTCCTCGCTGATTTCAAGCTTAAAAACACAATTATTAATATTATTGACTACTGTTTAGACACTCTCGACATGGAAAATCCGATCCAGGACGATGACCGTTCCATTGAGGAGGATGACGAAGAGGAGAAGCCATACCCGGAAGAGCGCCTGTTAGATTCTGACGAACTCGAAAAAGAAGCTGCAAATTGTGATGCACTGAATCTCGGAATGGAAATCGGTGAGGAAGGTGGTACTGGTTGCTTGGACTAAAGCTCAGAGAAGTCTAGTGGATCGATCGACGACGATGAAACTACTTTGTTCGTCGTCAGCCTTGTTGTGTCGCTGCGCGACTTCAAAGGACAACCTTCGGCGGGGGAGCTCGATACTTGGTTCATATACGCTGATACCGTCGAAGAATTCCTGCATAGCGTATGGGAAAAGTCCAAAAAGCATCTCATCCGACACATCATAGCTGTTGATGAAGGCAACATCACCTACAACTGGAGCCCGAAGGAGGTAATCGATGAAACCGATTTAGTTCATTTTGCTTTGTTTTACGACAAACAAAATCGTCGAGCAATCACAGTGGATAAACTAACAACTAATATTCTGCAAAACTGGCGCACCAAATCTTCTGTCGAGCTGCTACCTCACAAATATTCGCTGACAGTCAATTCGACAGTCAAAGTAGAGAAATCATTAATTGACACAATTCCAAGAAATCTAGGAGGTGCTGCGGCGACGGAATACGCTCAGGAGTTGCCGAAAGAATTACAACTGAAGCACGGACACATCTGGAATGGGCATGAAATAGCGTGGAGTATCTGGGCAAATACAATTTTAACTGCACCAGCTCATCAGCACGAGGCATGGAAGAATGATTCGACTCCTCCTGCTAGCTGCTTGGATCTGTTTTCAATTAAAGAAGGCGAACGTATTCAGAGAATCCTTCGAGAGTATCGTGTTGCCCACAACGTGAACGATGGCTACCATGCAGATATTACGAAAATTATGGATGCATTCACTGCGGTTAAAGAAATACATCAAGAGCAAACACAGAGGATTTCCGCTTTGGAACGACTACTGGAAAATCTGATGCTAAGGAGACAACTGGGTGAATCTTTCATTAGTTCTGCTGAGTCAGCTCTAAACGTGAAGGAGAGTGTGTTTTCCGCTTCCATTTCGTCTAGAGTACAAGATGCTGAAGATGTTGACCACATGATGTAAGATTTTACGAAATGGGATGTGAAATAAAATACTTGAATTTGTTGTGGCTTATCCGAAAATAGGTACAAAAGAGTTTTATTTGATCAACCCAGAAATGTGTTGACGGTTCATCTAATTTGGAGTCCTCTTGGTGCTATTTTCTTCAAATTCAAACGCCGACAGGTTCGATTGATCGTTTACAGTAGGATCAAACTTACCACCTTTCATATATCCGCACTTCCGGAACAGGTTGTTCATATTATAGTTGGAAAAATGTTTCATTATTTTAGCAACCATGTATTTGAGGTTGATTTTTCCACTTTCATCGTATTCACGCTGAAGCCGTTTTTTGCACATTCCGAAAAGTACCTCGATTGGGTTCATATGGGGACAATAAGCTGGTAAGAACACCAAATGTATCCCCAGTGATCTAAAATAATACACCAAAATGGGGTCACAATGGATTCATGCCCCATCGAGAATCCAGAGGGAATGGAACCCTGGATGGTGTTGAACATGTCCACTGTTAAGAGCAAACATTTTACAACACTCAAAGAATTTAGATCGTTTGAATGTTTCTTCAGTATGGCAAACTTCTACCATTCCACCTTGCCCTGCAAAACACAAAAGCGATTCTCGAGGTTTGCGAACAAATTCACCTTTAAACAGAAGTCGCTTTCCACGAACTCCGAATCCTTTTGTTCGTAACATTGCCTTGTTATCGAGGCCCACTTCGTCAATGAACAAAAGGTTGTGGTAATCCCACTGCAGAGCTGATAGTTCATTAAAATATCTGATAATGTCACTTTCACGTATCTGTATGGCTCGTTCAATTGTCTTCCACGACATTCCTTCGTGATGAAGAATTCTACAAATGGATGCTGCAGAAATGGTTTTATGGAAATGTTTTAAAAAGAGTTTTGCTGCTTCGTCCAGGAATGTAATTGGCTTGGATTGATAAAGCTCCACTAGCCATCGTCGTTTTTCCGTCCCAAATTTTTGTGCTGTTCTTTTATAGCTGGTTCGGTTGAAGAATCCATCATCCTCGTATCTTCGTATCCAGTTAGAAATTGTCGTCTTATTTTTCTTTTTTTTTTTTTTTTATAATCCATTTATTTGTAAAGGCTCAAATGCGGTAGCTTTGCGGAGCCAAATTAATTTAAATATAATTTTTTATAATTTTTTTTTACAACTAATGTTAGTAGAATGGGGGCCGAATACTCGCGGTTTACTCGAGATTAATAAATACATTTATTTAGAGGAAAGGGGAGGGGCAAAGGGAAAGGGATATTGGTAAATTTTCTTTCTGCTTCATTCGACGGATGAGTGTCACTGCACTGTATTGGCGGGCATGTGCTGTGGATATCGAAGCATTGAAAGCACAGCTGAAATGAAACAAGAGGGGACTTGGGTTGGGATAGTGATGAAAGAATGAAAGAATTAAAACACAAAACACTACTAAATACACAAATCAGCACTTTTTAAAAATACGTAAATTAATCTCATAACATCGAGATCACGGCAAGCCAGAACGTCTCTAATTGGTGTATAAGGTTGTTTCCCTCGGGCCCTGAGGGATTCAATTAGTTCGGATCTCGCCACATGATGTGAGGTGCAAGACCAGACAACATGCTCAATGTCGTGATAGCCGTTTCCACAGGCACACAAACTGCTATCTACAAGCCCTATGCGGTAGAGGTGTGCGTTTAACGAGTAGTGATTGGACATGAGCCTGGACATTACCCGGATAAAATCGCGATCCACGTCCAATCTCTTGAACCAGGGTTTGATCGACACCTGTGGGAGGATCGAATGTAACCATCTTCCCAGTTCACCATCATTCCACTTTTGTTGCCAGTTGATGAGGACTTGCTGACGAGCAATTGTGAAAAATTCATTGTAGGCGATTTGTCGCTCGTAAATGTCGCCTTCCATAGCGCCCACCTTAGCCAGCGAGTCTGCTTTCTCATTGCCCGGGATAGAGCAATGAGAAGGGACCCATACTAAGGTGATGATATGTGAGCTGTTTGATAAAGCACTCAGTGACGATCGTATTTCGTTCAGGAAATACGTCGAGTGCTTCATCGGCCTTATAGAACGCATAGCCTCCAGAGAACTTAGACTATCCGAAAAAATGAAGTAGTGATCAGGGGGACGTGAGGAGATCTGCTCTAACGCATACAATATAGCTGCTTGTTCTGCAACGTATACCGAACATGGTTTTTTAAGCTGATATGAGGCACTATGGAGATCATTGTATACACCAAAACCAGTGGACGTATTTATTGTGGACCCATCAGTGAAAAATCTCTTCTCGGCATTGACGTGGCGGTATTTGTTCGCGAAGATGGATGGTACAATCAGGGGGCGATGAGGCTCTGGTATTCCTTGAATTTCCTCCCTCACTGAGAAATCGAATCTTACGGAATAACAACTGAAATCGTAGGATACTTCATTGGTATTGAACGGGGAGGGGCTAATTTCCAGAGTCATGTACTCGTAGTACAACCTCATGAATCGTGTTTGCGGATTTCGTTCAAGCAGCTTCTCAAAATTCTCGATCACCAACGGGTTCATGACTTCACAGCGGATAAGGAACCGAAACGACAATTCCGCGAACCGATCTGGTAAGGGAAGTACGCCCGCAAGTACTTCCAGACTCATTGTATGCGTCGAATGCATACAACCTAGTGCGATTCGTATACAACGATATTGAATCCGTTGCAGCTTCAAGATGTGGGTGTTCGCCACCGATTGGAAGCAAAAGCTACCATACTCCAAAACCGATAGAATGGTGGTTTTGTAAAGTCTAATCAGATCTTCCGGATGGGCTCCCCACGAAGTGCCGGTAATACAACGAAGAAAATTGATTCTTTGTTGGCACCTCTGACTCAGATACGCAACGTGTTTTCCCCAAGTGCATTTGGAATCGAACCAGACACCTAAATACTTGAAAGACATGCTGTGAGTGATTGTTTTACCCATAAGTTGAAGCTGCAACTGTGCTGGATAAAGCTTCCTAGAAAAAACAACCATCTCAGTTTTCTCCGGAGAGAATTCGATACCCAGATTCATTGCCCATGTAGACAAATTGTCCAAGGTATCTTGCAATGGTCCTTGCAGGTCCGGTGCTTTTGGCCCAACAACGGAGATCACGCCGTCATCTGCAAGCTGCCTTAGCGTGCAATTTTCGGCAAGACAATCGTCAATGTCTTTAACATAGAAGTTGTACAGAAGGGGACTCAGACATGAGCCCTGAGGGAGCCCCATGTAGCTAATTCGTGAAATTGCCGAGTTGCCATGAGAGAAGCTCATTTGTTTCTTGGACAATAAATTGTACAAGAAATTATTGATAATTGGTGAAAGCCCACTGGTATGGAGTTTGTCCGAAAGGATGTCGATGCAAACAGAATCAAAAGCACCTTTAATGTCCAAGAAAACTGAACCCATCTGCTGTTTTTCAGCGTAGGCTAATTGGATTTCAGTTGAAAGCAACGCAAGGCAGTCGTTCGTTCCTTTGCCCCTTCGAAATCCAAATTGCGTATCTGAGAGTAAGCTATTCGCCTCGACCCACTTGTCCAAACGAAAAAGAATCATTTTCTCCAACAATTTCCGAATGCACGACAGCATCGCGATGGGACGGTACGAGTTATGATCCGACGCGGGTTTACCGGGTTTCTGAATGGCTATAACTCTCACTTGTCTCCAATCGTCCGGAACAACGTTTTGCTCCAGGAATTGATTGAACAAGTTCAACAAGCGCCTCTTAGTGACGTCTGGGAGGTTTTTGAGCAAGTTGAACTTGATTCGATCCATTCCTGGAGCCGAGTTGTTGCATGAAAGAAGAGCAATTGAGAATTCAAGCATCGAGAACGGGGAGTCCATGTTATTCTTTTCCACCGACGTATCGCGAGTGTTGTTTCGAACCGGAACCGAATCAGGGCAAACTTTGCGCGCAAAATCAAAAATCCATCTGTTAGAGTACTCCTTGTCCTCATTGACCGACGATGGCGCGTTACGCATTCTCCTGCCGACATTCCAGAGCGTTTTCATGGAAGTTTCTCGCGTTAACCCTTCGACGAACCGACGCCAGTAGCCGCGTTTTTTGGCCTTGATCAAGCTCTTAAATTTTTCCTCCAGTGCCGTGTACCGCTCAAAGTATTCGTAGGAACCGTGCTTACGAAGTTGTTTAAACGCAGCTGACTTATCATTATTCGCGTTGGTGCATTCCTTGTCCCACCACACAGTGGGAGGACGTTTACGAATGGAAGCACCAGGAACTGGCTTCGTTTGAGCTTGAAGCGCGCAATCCACTATGAGCCGCGATAGGAAGGAGTACTCATCCAACGGAGAGAGAACGTCGACCGATTCTGAGCCGCCACGGACCGCGTTCGCGTATTTTTCCCAATCGATGTTTCTCGTGAGATCGTATGCGATGTTGATTGGATGTTGCGAAGATGAGCCATTAGAGATCGAGATTTTGATGGGCAAATGATCACTACCATAGGGGTCTTGGATTACCTCCCACATGCAATCCAATGATAGTGAGTTCGAACAAAGTGACAAATCCAATCTGCTCTCTTTTGCTGGAGGTTTGGCTATTCGTGTTACTTCTCCGGTGTTTAAAATAGTCATGTTAAAATTGTCGCATAGGTCATAGATGATGGTTGAGCGATTGTCATCGTACAGCTCTCCCCAGCCTGTACCGTGGGAATTAAAATCCCCTAAGATCAAACGCGGCTCAGGTAACACTGAGCAGATGTCCGATAAAGTTCGATGAGAAACAGCCGTTCTCGGAGGGATGTATAGCGAGGCAATACTGAGGCTTTTACCTCGAATATTCACCTGGCATGCGACAATTTCAACACCCGACATTGCAGGAAGGACAATTCTGTAAAAAGAGTGACGTTTGTCGATCCCCAAGAGCACACCCCCATAGGAGTCTACACGATCGAGACGGATAATGTTAAAGCTGTGAAGAGAAAGATCGATGTCTGGAGAAAGCCATGTTTCGCAGAGAGCAAAAGCATCACAATTCAGGTTGCTTAGCAAGAATTTGAACACGTCTAGCTTCGGAAAAATGCTTCTACAATTCCATTGTAGGAGAGATACCGTATCGTTTTTTGGAAAATTATCCATCGAAGGATACGATCGAAGCAAGGAGGGGCCACTTGGAAGCTAGTTGCTTCAGAAGAGGTTTCACGATTGGAAGCATCATATCAATGATGTTCCTTAGAGGGTCAGAGATGTTAAGCAAATCGAGAATGCTGTCCACTATTCCAGAAAACGTGAACATGGCGTTACGCTGTTCTGGCTGTGAAACTGGGATATCTGGGGTTTTAGATGTTCCCGGAAGCTGTGGAAATGCTTTGTCGTAATCGACAGGCTTGAAACCCGGTGGAACGGGTTTCGGGACATTTCCACGGCCTCTTGATTTATCCAAGGGGGCTTGGGAGTCAGTGCTAGTGGTGTTTTTAGTTTTCTGCAAACCATTCCTGGCTCGCTTCCTAGAAGGACCTTGGAAAACAAAATGACTTCCGTCATTGCCCCCGGCATCAGTGTCGTCCTCATCAACTGGGAGAAGGTTGAAAGGGTTGTTGTCATTTTTTTCCTGAGTGATTCTGGGAAGAGGATTAAAAGCCTTCAAGATCTCTGCAAAGGAACGCTGAGAGCGTGCCTTCAGGGACCGTTTAAGTTTTTCCCCCTGTTGCTTGTACTTAGGGCAATCTGCGAGAGGATGCGGAGATGCCAAACAATAAACACATTTGGGAGGAGTACTACAAGCACCCTCCGCATGCTTCTCGCCGCACAGATCGCAGCGTGGCTTGTTGCCGCAGAAGGCAGCGGTGTGGCCTAATTGTTTACACTTTGTGCAGTTCATCACCCTCGGTACAAACAACCGCACAGGAAGTCGAACCCTTCCAATCCTGACGTAATCTGGCAGTGCCGATCCGGAGAAGGTCACCCGAAACGAGTCTGATAGCAAGTAGGTTTTTTTCGTCCCATCCAGGAACGCTGACTGCATTTGAATGCAGTCGAGAATTTTTACTTCAGGAAGGGTGGGGTTCTTGAAGACACCAACCCCCCTCTTCAGGAAGTCGTCGCTGGTCATACTCGACTCGGTGACCACTCCATCGATTTCCACGTCGTGACATGGGATATAAACACGATACTCTAACGTAAAGAGCTCGCAGGCAACAATCTCGTTTGCCTGCTTACGACTACCAACAGTGACGCGCAGTTTGTCTGGCCGCACCTTCAAAACGTCGGTCACGGACGAGAAACGATTGAAAAGATCCTTTTCGATCCGGTTAACATTTAGAGCTTTTTGCTTGGGCCGGAAGAAAACAACCCATGGACCTTTCGAGGCGTCTGGGTATGCCTTGTGGCGGGGGGCAGCTTGCGTTAGTTTTACAGGGATAGGCGGTGTTGGCGGAGACGGCTTAGTCGGTGTTGGGGGTGACGGGTTAGGTGGGGTAGAGGGAGACGGTGTGGGTGGTGAGAGGGGAGAAGGTGGGGACGGTGAAGGCTTAACCTTTGGGATGGTTCCGGTATTCTTTTTTGTCATACGGGATTTCATTTCCACATCGGACTGCTCATCGTCAGTGGGAACGGCAGAAAGGGAAGTCCCCTCGCCATCACTACTACTATCCATTGCGGGGCAACTACCACCGCAACAGATTAAAAAAAAAAAACTACACACACTAGGGTACACAGAACACACAGGGAAGGAGAAAGCGAATCAAAAAAAAAACTATTTGCGGGGAAAGGGAGTAAAGGAAGAAGAATACAACGAGAACAAAGGGCAATACAATATATTTGCTACTTATCCGGTACAACGTTATGATGGTGAAGACGATCTACGCTGCTATCCGGTGGTGCTGATCGTTGTTGACAGTTCGGTTTGGCACGATTGGAAAAAAAATGCTACCGTCAGGGACGGCTGGGGAAGCTCGATTCCACGAAGAGCGTTGCTGGCTGCTTGTGGTATTATCAACTAGCACTATCACTTGCACACTTGCGCGATGGCGTAAAAAAACCCGAAACGGGAAAAAACACAGCTCAAGAACGACGGAGAGAAAACAATGCACGTCCGGTACGGTCAACGCTCGTCGATGGAGTGTCTTATTTTTCTTGTATATTATGGCTAGTTGTGCTTTTTTAAGCTCCAAAAAGTAATAGCCATACAGTACATGATAAACTGTGTTGACTGTAGCTCGACGGTTTTTGGCCTCTATCAGAATATTCGCCATATCTAATTGAACAGAGATACATTATTCAATTATGTTTTTAATTAATAAATGTATTCTTTTTTAATGTTTACCAGATCACTTCTTCTGTGTTAACACTCCGAATACGATGCCTCCGAAAAACGTGTAACGGCAAGTTTGCAATGACATAAATTAGCCATTTCTTAATAAATTTAAAAAATTGTGGTGTTTTTAGAATTCCTAGGGTTTGTAGATGATTTTGAATGCAAAAAGATTGAAAATAGAGTCGTCTACTTTTTTAAAAAGCGAAAAGAGTTGTTACACGTTTTTTTGAAAAGTGGGTTTGTAGGGTTTTGCAAGTGGCGCAAGATCTGTAATTTATATTAATGGGCACAAATGTTCACAATTAGCCAGAAAACAGTCATGGTTCCTATATATGAATCCTGGAGACAACGGAACGGTCCTCAAAAAATCCGGAACATCCTTAAAAGTGGTCAATCCATGAACCTGATCCTAGAGCTCTACGGTTTTTTTGACGTAGGACTACGTCTTTGATTTCTATATGGGGGTACACTTTGTGAAAACCGAAAATGGAACATGTAACAAATTAAGAAAGATTTTGAACGTTAATAACTCAGCTGCCCCTGGTCCAATTTCAATAATTTTATCACCAATCGATCAGAAATATGGCTACGCATTGATAAAAATGCTTCCAAATGTTGATTTTCAACAAGAAACTATTGAAAAACTGGTAAATGTTCAGCATTGTCCAAAAGCGTCGAATTAACTAACAAATCCACCAATTACCTACATGCATATGCTGCTTCCCCTGCACAGTCGTCAGAGAGTAGTAAGTAGACGAAACAAGTCGAAGTGGCATTCGCCTCCGATCCTCGGGCGCGTGCGAATAGGGAGGATGGAATTGCGTAATACTTTACACACTCATCGCCATGTTCAGAACCAAACGCAAATTCTTCGAGATAACCACCATCCGTCGTCTGGCTCGCCGTGGCGGTGTCTGACGTATCTCCGATTTGATTTACGAGGTGTGCTGAAGGTGTTCCTGAAAAATGAGATCCGTGATGCTGTCACCTACACTAAACACGCCAAGCGTAAGCGGCCATGGATGTCATCTACGTTTTTGAAGTGACAGAGACGCACTCTGTTTGGTTTCGGAGGTTAAATCATCACCAACATTGGAAACAAAACGGCGCTTTTCAGGGCCACCAAGCTTATTACAGAAAAGAGTAGGAATAGAATTCATCTGCCTGTTTGTCCATATTCAGAACCACCGACCACACAAAATGCTCATGTAATCAAACTGGAAGCAGGGATACAAATTATTTTGATCAACCTTGATCAACTTTGAATCGCCACGGCCGGATATTTTCGATGGAAGAAGCAACAATCTAGCATCTAATTCGACGAAGACGTCAGAAAACATTTCTGGGCTAGGGCTATCAGCATTTGTAAACAAACCGTTCCAAAGCCTCACAAATCGAAGGCCGCTCACACAAACCAACACCAACATCTTGTAGGTAGAAGTTTCCCCTATCCGATGATGGTGTTGGTTTGTGTGGGTGGCCTTCGCTTTGTGAGTAAAGAGCTTTGGAACGGTTTGTTTACAAATGCTGATGGGCTCTTTTCTATTATTGATCCAGATTTGTGAAGCCGAGTTATTTACGAAAGAGAGTGTCGATGAAGAGAATCGATCAATGCAGATAGGACCTATTGAAAAGTGACGCGAGATTTGTTTTCCGTACTGAGCTCCAATGCTACCGACGCCAGGGAGGCAGCTCCCAGAGATGTTCATGCCGATGGCGCCGACTGAGATTGGACCCAGGCCTGCTGGGGTGAGAGGTAATCACGCTAACCACAGACGCCGATATCTATCACGGCGAATGAGAACGACCCAAATTTGAGTTTAGTTATCTCAGAAATAAGAAATAAAGTGCAGGAACTCAGCGATGAGTAAATTTGCCTCATGTTTCCCAGGTTTTTCCAGGATTTTCCAGGGAAAAATTCCCGAATTTGAGAAAAGTAAAGATTGGATTCACTCAGTCTATTAGCACTACTCCGAGACTGAATAAAATTTTCGTCAATCTCCTCATTTTCTGGCAGATTTTTTAGGTTTTCCACACGAAATCATGAGACAAATTTACTCATCGCTGAGTTCCTACACTTTTGGCGATTATGAGTGAACTAAACTCAAATTTGGAGCGTTCTCATTCGCCGTGTACGCAAAAAGAAAATAGCCAGTGTCGCTACTTGATAGCAAACTACTCATAATGGGAGGAGTCTTTGTAGCTTTTATACCACTTGGTTGCACATCATTCTGCTTTAACCTAAAAAATATAAAGCAGCGCTGCTGTCTGGTATCAGCTCGACACAGTGGAGGACATCGACCGGGCCCTGGAGGGTCTCCATCAAGCCATATCCGTGGCTGACGAAGAGTGCGTTCGACGAGTTCCTGTGAGGGGTAAGTTTCAAGCAATTGATTCCCACACCAAACTCTTGATTCGGCTCAGAAATGTTCGTAGACGCCAGTTTCAGCGGACTGGAGATCTGCAGTGTAAATGCGAAATGGTCGATCTGAATCGGCAGATTGCTTCCAGAATGGTCTCAATCCGGAACGAGAGTTTCGGGCGGCTCGTTCATAACCTGGACGACCGTTCCAGACCATTCTGGAAGGTTGCCAAGGTGTTGAAGTCTCACCCCTAGCCCATTCCACCACTTAGAGTCAATGACGAACGGCTTATCACCAACGAAGAGAAGGCCAATGCAATTGGGGAGCACATTGCCCAGTCGCATTTGCTTGGCTCTACAATCCCAAGTCCACTCGAGAACCAGGTTGTGCAGTGCGTCCAGACGTTAGATGCCTCCCCTTGTGCCGTCCCTCAAGAAGAACGGATTACAGAGGAACAAATTTGCTCAGCGCTGAAACACAGTACGAACATGAAGGCTCCCGGGTTTGACGGAATATTCAACCTAGAGTTGAAAAATCTCAGCGCGAGGGTGCACTCGCTGCTGGCTGCCATCCTCAACAGATGCTTGGAGCTGCACTACTTTCCAAGCATCTGGAAGGTGGCAAAAATCATCCCGATCCGCAAACCTGGGAAAGACCCTTCACTACCGTCAAGCTACAGACCGATTAGCCTGCTCTCAGCGCTGAGCAAGCTGTTCGAAAAATTGATCCTCAGCCGACTAAACAAGTTTGTGGAGGAACATGACATTCTTCTTCCGGAACAGTTCGGGTTCCGCAAGGGGCATTCCACCAATCATCAGCTAGTGTGGGTGATGAATAACATCCGAAGTAACAAAGCTGTATCCAAGTCCACAGCCATGGCCTTGTTAGACGTCGAAAAGGCGTTTGACAATGTCTGGCACGACGGACTTATATACAAGCTTTGTAACTCCAACTTTCCACCATACCTTGTGAAAATCACCCGTAACTATCTCCAGCAAAGGTCGTTCAGGGTGTCGTTGAATAGTTCCCTTTCGGGACAATTTCCGATCCCAGCAGGTGTTCCGCAAGGGAGTCTGCTGGGCCCACTGCTTTACAGCATCTACACGTCGGACATCCCTCCTCTAGGAGACGGTTGCGTGTTCTTTCTGTTTGCAGATGACACTGCGATAGCCGTCAAGGGTAGGATGCCTCGTGAAATTACGAACAAGCTCCAACGATGCCTTGACACCTTTACTGATTATGCCACCACGTGGAAAATCAAAATCAACGCCTCGAAAACCCAAGCGATCATGTTCCTTCACAGACAATCATTAAAACTTAAACCGTCTCCCTCCTTTACCGTAATGATGGATGGTACAAGGGTCGAGTGGTCCACTGATGTTACTTATCTCGGGATGTTGTTCGATGAGAAGCTCCTGTTCCGCTCGCACATAGAGAAAACCCTAGTTAAGTGCTCCACCTTGGTTAGGTGTTTGTATCCGCTCATTTGCCGCAGATCCCGCCTCTCAAGGCAAAACAAACTGGCTGTTTACAAACAGATCATAGCCCCCGCGATCTTCTATGCCGCCCCGGTGTGGGAATCGTGCGCTCAGACCCACAGGAACAAAATCCAGGTTGCACAGAATAGAGTGTTGAGGATGATCCTAGATCGTCCATTCGACACAAGAATAGCAGACCTCCATCAAGAGGCAGAAATTCCCAAAGTAGATTCCAAAATTGATGATATGACAACTAAATTTATTCAAAAATGCAATCTTTCTGAACATGCTTTAATAAGCAATTTGTACATAGTAGGTTAAGTGTATATAGTAGAGTAGGTTAGTTTTAAGCTGTAAATAGTAGTATTAAGTAGTTTCTCTTCAAATTCTAAAAACAAAACAAACCAATCCCACCAAGGTGGTCGACCGTGTACTAAGTCTAGGACTAATTCTGTAAAACAAATTTTGAATTTTGCCCATACTTAAAGATGAAGAAAGCAATTAAATCACTTAGTAAAAATTTATATGGTAATCGTCCAAGTTAAACTAAAATAAAGATCATTTAAACAACTGGTATCAGCTCATTTTCGCTTCGGACGGCGTGGTCGCAATAGCAGCAGTAGGTCGTGGCTGGTTGTGGCAAAGGAGGTGCCAATCGTCATCGCAAATTCTTCGAGGTAATCACCATCCGTCGTCTGGCTCGCCGTGGCAGTGTCCGACGTATCTCCGGTCTGATCTACGAGGTGTGCTGAAGGTGTTCGTGGAAAATTAGGTCCGTGATGCTGTCACCTACTCTAAACACGCCAAACGTAAGTGGCCATGGATGTCCTCTCCAATAAAACGGCCCTTTTCAAGGGCCATCAAGCTTACATCAGTAAAGAGTTGGAATAGAATTTATCTGATGTGCTTGTTTATCCATATTAAGAACCACAAAGCCCCCAACGACCACACACACTTGGAAGCAGGGGTGCAAGTGATTTTGATTGATTCTCGTAATCAACTTTCTTTTTGAAAAAGATTACTACAAATTTGGATCGCCTACAATTCAAAAACGGAAAGAGTTGAGATAATAGATATTAAATCAAATTTATCAAATTTTGATCAATTAAAAGAACTTAATGCTCTTCACATTTATTCCGTCCACTAGCGGTCCTACGTCAAGCTTCCGTTCGTGCCCCTAGGCACAGACCCTTCTACTTTTTTAACATTAGGATCTATGATATAAGAATGAATTTGGGACATGGACCCAGATGGCCATCGGAACGTCCAGCAGAAGATCCGGAACATCCGTAAATGAAGTAAAGATCCTGATCCTAGAGCTCCGCATTTTTTAAACATTAACCTGGATGTCCATGGGACCGTCCTCCGCAAGATCCGGAACATCCGTAAAAGTGGTCAATCCATGAAAATGATCCAGGAGCTCCGCGTTTTTGAAAAACACTAAGAACTGAGATGATAGAATGGATTTGGGATCGTGACATAAACATGGACTTTGATGGCCATGAGACCATCCTCCGGAAGATCCGAAACATCCGTGAAAGTGAAAAAAAAAACGTAAAACTCTAGGATCAGTTTCGAGGATTGACCATTTTAAAAGACGTTCTAGATCTTGCGGGGGACGGTCCCATGGCCTTCTAGGTACATGTTTATGTCACGACCGCAAATTAATTTATATATGACAGTTCCAAGTGTTTTCGAAAAAACCGTGGAGCTCTAGGATAAGTTCCACACATTGACCACTTTTCCGGATTTTTCGGATCTTTCGGAGGACGGTCGGATGGCCACCTGTGTCCTTGATTATGTCACGATCCCAAATTCATTCAAATATCACAGTTCCTAACGTTTTCAAGAAAACCACGGATCTCTAGGATTAGTTTTGTGAATTTTCCATTTTTTTTTGCATTTCAATGATTGAGTAATTGGGACAAATTTCAATGAAATGATTTTTAAAATATTTACAAGGAAATTTCACTTCTTAACTTCCACTGTCATTTTATCAATGCCTACTTGTACCATATGGAACAGATATGGGGAGCACTGACCGGCTATAGCCATTTAAAACGGAACGCGTCGCCTCTTCGATAACAACCTCCAATAACTTAGCCCTAAAACAAATATTCCCACCAGTCGAACCATTTATAATGCAGGATGATGCATGTGTAGTTTGTCATGTTGGCCGTAAGTTGTCATAATCAATGTTTCAGCATCGTTCGCTGTTGACACGTTGTAGCTGTGTGGGTGTGTTTATGCTTGTGTTGTCCAGCTCAATTAATAATTAAACCGTCAAATGTACAAACTTTTGGTTAAAAGCGGCACGGCCACTAGCGCTCTGCGGTAATGAGCTTGGAAAATATGTAACCATATGAAAACTTCAGACCATCGATATCGTACGTGAATGGGGAAAAAGCTAACCGGTGCCTGCTGGTGACGATGTGTATGATGTTTGAGCTCACTGAGCTGCTGACAGTGGCATCCTTGATGATGTAATGTGCTATTGCAGCTGACACTGATGGGATTTTGCATATGTCAGACACTTACTGAATCCAAACCAATGTACCTTTCAAGGATCGTTTTCAAGGTGAATTTTAATTTATTGGGCCCCATTAAACTATTGACGGCATCCCTTTTTTGGGACCTCAGGAATTACCAAACCGGAGCCGGTCCGGTCAAGGAAATCATTCGGGCTGGAAATGTTCTCGTCTTCCCTGGACAAAGTGTATCATTGTGCTTGCCATAAAATATAAAATTTCATGCAGCGGTTTGGCATAGAAAGCTCTCAATTAAGAACTGCTTGATGTAACACAATGTTCAAAGCTGGCAAAAGAAGCGCGAAAATCCTGCATGAACTAAAGCAAATTAAGCTACTCCTACGCTCAATCCTAAAGCAAAAATTGTGAGAAAAGTGGATTTTTATTTCGATTCTGTTCCATGAACCAACAAAGAAAGAAGAACAAGATTCAGCATCGAAGACACCTTTGGGGTGGGACCGGCGAGTACAACAAACGCCAACCTCCCCAGCTATGGCCAAATAAAGCAAACGCAAAATTTATGATAATCTCGTCGGAAATTTATCTTTTCGGGATTTTTATTTATTACTTTGTTCGATTTTATTGTTACACTTCCAGTGTGCCCCACGGTTCATGGGTTGCTGCGTGGTCTGGACCACGTGCCTCAACCTGGGGGGCGTGACCTTAACCTTGGGAAATACAGTGCCAAAAAAAAAGAAGCAATGTTTCATGGTTTAAGGTTGTTAAATGTTTTGTTATGTTTCTGTGGGAACGGGAATTGAATAATTTGAAAAGATACAAATGTTTTATGACGGTATGCGTATTTCATTTTAATGTTCGTTATTCATGTTGAAGATGACAATGAAAGGAAAAAGAAACCAGTGAGTGTTCCAGTTATGGTTGCTGGGATTTATTTATACATGATTGGAGCTTACGGTAAATCGTAGATCTTGGCTAGAATACCTACTTTTGGATCCACCATTTCCACTCCTGAAAAAAGATACCGATCTCAAGCCGTTCGACTCGATACTTAATACATAATAACGAGTCATGTCTACATTCAAATAGATGTCACGTATGTAGACCTCAGACGATGTGACGTTAACTTATTGAGCGATGAACTTTCGTCTATTGATTGGTTTTTACTATTAAATCGAACCTCGTTAGACGAAACTGTGTCCGTTTTCTATGAAACATTGCACGGTACCAAACACCATGAATTTCAGTAGCTCATGAAATCGTTATTCTGATAGATGCTGAAACCTGTTTAAATTATGCTGACTACTGTTTTAGTACAGTTTTAGTACACACTCACCAGCACAGCAGCACATCGAAGGTAATATTACTAGTGTTATCGAAGTCTTAAAGCACTCTTCAAGCCTAAATCATAGTCTTCAAGAGAACGATAAAATCAAAAAACTTTCTGGGGATATGTAAACTGGATCAACTCACTACAGATTGCAATAATAACTCGTCTGACCTCCTCACACCAGAATGCCAAAAACTATCCCAGACCGGGCAACATTTGTGCAGAACACAAAGCTACTCAAACATCAAAAACTACTATACCATGGATGAGAAAAAAAATCGAAATCCACATCAAACTTGTTGACCGTGATGGACAGCACCACGGTTCGTGAAACACAACCTGAACTGATGGATGCAAATTTTACATCACCGCAAACATGAAGCGGCCACTGCCATTCGCGAAAGGGGAGTAAATTTCCAAACACCATCATGTTTGTGGAGTGCAGAACCGATTTCCCAATCCGAGCATTTGGTCTGCGTGTTCCAATAATGGACGAAAACTCTACACATCACACCGGAATCGGTCTGCTTTTTTTTTACATTATACCTAGAGTTGGAAAAGGTAGATTTTGTTTTATATCGCAATTTAGTTGGATAAAAAACCTACCAGCTGGCTTGCAACCAGAAGCAAGGCTGCAATTTCAATGCAGCCCATGCTGATTGGTTTCATTCGCGAAAGAGGCATCAAATATGGCTTGCAATTACTATGCAGCAGGGAGTCTGATTTGGATAGAAAAAAGTCGAACTTGAAATGGCAAAAATGGGGTGCTGGTTGTTGTTCACACGAACGGCATTGTTGTTTCCCTACAATGGGATCGATGAACAAATGGTAACTTAAAATTTTTAATATTAGATACGTCACGTTTTGTTCACTAGTGCAAATTTTCAAGATCAAGTCTGAACACTGCGCCAAAAGATAATAATCAATTCATAACTGGTATGCCAGCAAAAACGACAATTGACCATTGATTTGTCATTCTGTTTGACAGTAAAGGGTGTTGATTAGGCTTCCATCTTGAAACAATCGCATCCATCCCAATAATCATTAGTATTCCACACCTCATCATATCCATAGCTTGGATTTCCTTTACAAGGCATCCCACACTCAGCAGAATTGTTCTGTCTATTATCCCACCCACCCCCGAAGCATCCGATGAATTAATAAATACATACCAACAGCAGCAATACCATCAGCTCAATGCTCAATGTATTATTGAATTATTTCCATCCGGCAGCTGCCATTTCGCATACTTTACTTCGTTAACTATCTCAGGACATCTACTACACTATCTGAGAGGAACTTCGCAACAAAGCAAATCCCTCCACGCTCCGGACGCTCTCTGTAGTCATCATATGCCTTACATATAGACTAGGGTGTCCCAAAACAGAATTTTTTTCATGAAACCTGGGGGCTCACCCTCCAAATGATACCTTGAAGCCCCCAACATTCAGCCAGAAAACTTACTACAGTCAGGAATCCTTATTGCCGGGGTAACGGGGGCGTGAATAAGGAACCGCGAATAAGGATACCCACAGCTTATGGGATTTTCACTAATGGGGTCTGTGGTGGATTATCTCATTTGTTTCAATATGTAAGGCTATACTGACTTCGATAAAGTTGTTGTACTAGGATAGATCAACAAGCCTGTGTCATTGGAATCAGGTTTAATTGGGAACTACGCAGCTAAAAGCGCGTTACTTAAGTTTTATGTTGCTTATGACGGGCGCTATAATATATGGATCTTAGGTCCAACATAGAATATTTCGTGATCCTGGTCATATGTACAGAAAGTTGCTGTCTTCAGCACAGTTGTTCAAGTGACCAAGTCTTTTTGGATGGTGGCCATATTAGTTCATAACTCTCTCACTACACATCGCTAGTGTGCACATGAGCTTCCTGTATAGGCTGTATCTCAACATCCTGGCGAACTTGTTCAGGTGAACATGTCCTTCTGTATGGTGGTCATATTATTTCAGAACTCTCTCACTACGCGGTGCTAATGTGCACATGAACTTTCTTAATATGTTATGTCTCGAAAGCTTGTCCATATAAGATGTGCAACAGAAACCGGAAAAGGGATGATGTGTATAGGCCGGAAATCCAATATGGCAATTGGCTTTCGAATGGGGCTTTTAGTGGCTATGGACAGCCTTGTATCAGTTCGGCTCAGTTTACGTGGACCGTTTACGGGGGAGGTTTGACGGTAATCCACTAGGAACATGAATTTTGTCTAAATAATGTTTTAGGGTATTTTGTAGAGTATTTGACAGTTTTTCTTGAACCGATTGTTGTCATCTTGGATTACAAAATGGTATCTGGCATCGACTTCTGGCATCGACTTCTGGCATCGACTTCTGGCCTCTACACGTCGTCCCCTTTCCGCACATACCCTTATTGTAGGGTATTTGACAGTTTTTTCTTGAACCGGTCACCATCTTGGAGTTCAACGTGGTGTCTGGCATCGATTCCCACCCTCCTACACGTCGTCCTCTTTCCAGAAAATCGTATATTGTAGGGTATTTTACAGTTTTACTTGAACTGATGGTCACCATCCTGGATTCCGAAATGGCGTCCGGCATTGATTTCCAGCCTCTACACGTTATGCCCTTTCCGAATATACCCATATTGTAGGGTATTTGACAGTTTTTTTTAAACCAATGACCACCATCTTGGATTTTAAAATGGCGTCCGAAATCGATTTCCAGCCTCTCTACACGTAATCCCTTTTCCGGTTCCCGTTCCTCCATTGCACAGCAACAGATTATATGGACAATCTTTCGAGACATAACATATTAAGGAAGTTCATGTGCACATCAGCACATCATAGTGAGAGGGTTCTGAAATAATATGACCTGCATCCGAAAGGACTTCGATACAGGAAGTTCATTTTCACACTAGCGCCACGTAGTGAGAGTGTTTTGAACTTATATGACTATCATCGGAATGGTCTTGGTCACTTGCACAACTTTGCTGAAGACAGCAACCATCTGGCCAGGATCACGAAATATTCTATGTTGTTCCTAAGATCCATATATTATAGCACTCGTCATATGTAATATAAAAGAGTGAAGTACTGAACTGAATCCAAGGACCCAGGCTTGTTGCTCTATCTCAGTACAACTTTGTCCAAGACAGTATCGTTGTATATATTGAAACAAATAAGATAATCCACCCCAGCCCCTATTAGTGAAAATCATATAAGCTATGGGTATCCTTATTCGCGGATAGCCCGGCAATAAGGATCCGGAAATAAGGGATACCGGCAATAAGGAATCCGGCAATAAGGATTCCTGACTGTACTTATTCAAGGTGTCTTCCAAATAAGCTTCAATGTTCAATTTGTTTGTTTGTTTATCAAATTTTAAATGCAGTCCTCTATATCCGTAATGCACGTGCGAGGCAAAAATCTATGTAGACTGCTCAAAATTACTTCTTTATTATAATTACTACTATTAAATCAATTATGAAAAATCCATCATCATCAATTCAGTAAAAGGAAGATTTTTTAGGTACATTATGGCATTTAATCAACAAAAGTGGTTATCAAACGACGACTGATACTCAGTGGTCGCGGTACAAGTAGGGTTGTATTAAGTACCAGTAGCACCGTTACCGGTCTTATCGATAATACCGAGTGATTTTCTTGTACCAAAATAGCGGTACTGGTATGTGAAAACATCGGTATTTTCGTCACTGATCATTCGAAAAATGTTAATTTTTTATATTAAATATATTTTAAAGTATTTTTAGCAGCACTGCCAACGAGTATTGAGGGGTGACGCTGGCGTAGTGGTTAACATCCATACTTCCCACGTTAAAGTCACGAGTTCAAACATCACCCCACACAAGTCACGAATGTCCCAAGAGTTTTGAGCATAGTTGCTACTCTGTTATTGCCAAATCAGCCCAGAGAGCCAGGTTTAATTTCAAAGCTCAGATTGTCCTTTAAAATCGTACACACTAAGAAAAAGGCATGTAAATTTAGAAGCTCTGAGAGTGACATATACGAGCGTCAATTTTGACATAAATTTGAGTCATAACAGACGCGAAATATAGCTCAATCAAACGTACTTTTCGTCGAGCAACAAACTATTCAATCTTGCAGCACTTAATATTACATGACATGTCTATTTACGTCTCATCTTTTATGTCAAAGACGGATTCCGTCACGTGTAATTTTTTTTATTATAGTCACTTTAACACTCTTGGGTTATTTGTGATTTGTGACTTGTCCGGGGTAAGATTTGAACTCGTAACTTTGGCGTGAGAGGTATGGATGTTAACCACTACGCCGGGGTCGCCCTCACGTGTAAAATTAGTTATTTCTAAGTGTGTATGTATCAAACTGAAAATAGGACTTAAAATTCATAAGGTTCAACAGTACCATTTTCAGTAAAACCATTGGATTTGATTGAATTGCAGGCTTGCCAAAAGCTCCATCGAGAGTCATCAATAAGCTGAGCTCCAGCATATTTTGATGATGATATTATATTTTACTCTTACGGAGCTATACTTGTTGCTCAAGCTGGGCTCTTGACAACCCGCATCCCTTGGAGCTCGTTCTCGGGTGTGCATCGACTCTGCCTACCGAGCTGAAATTTTAACTTCGTGATGCGCTCGCTAGGGGCAGCTAGGAGCTGAAATTTTCCATCTCGTTCGTAGAGAGCTTGGCTCGTGATGGCTACTCCCAATGCGCATGAATGAGTGATTTTGTATTGTATTCGAGAAAGAACTGCTCAACAAAGCCATGAAAAAGAAAAACATTATGGAACGTATTGACCTTGACACTTGCGTAATCCCATTTCCAACGGCGAAGTTTGTTATCCTCACTTTCACTTCAGTCAAAAAATGGTTTATTATTGTTATCTTCACTTTCGGACCATCAATACTCGTGCGCTTAGAATGGACTATGCATATATTCCATAACTCAAAAGTTGCAATTGTATTCGTAGGGTAACTGTCTATATTCTCGGCAAACGGTCCTATTTTAGGCAAAACAGAATAGCTCCCGTGTTTGTAAACTGAACCACGATTTCCACATTTCAACTGTCTCGTCATCGTATAGCGGATCATCTCTTGTGTTGAAAACTAATATCTTAATTCTCGAGAATTTTGTGTTTAAAGCAATTGCTTACGTTGGGCCTATTTCAATTGTTGGTCCAGAAAGATTTCTGAACTACCTATGTGCAGCAAGGGTAGCGAATTAAATGAATGAACTTGTTAAAAGGCAACAGGAGAATACGAAAACGTCACCAAGGAATAATCCATAAACGGAGTAATTAGTTCTCTTACTTGTTTTTCCTTCGTACATTCTAAGTCAGAAACATAATTTCGTTTATCCACTTTTAAAGCACTTAGCGGAAAAAAACGAGCAAAGATTTTTGTGACTGAGTTTGTGTAACCCAAAAAGTGGTCTCCAAGTTAAAAAAAAAACATCAATTTCTCAAAATGTTACGTTCTCTGGGAATAGTCCTATATTCCATTGAATGTATTGTTGTGTATTGAGCATTTCCAGCCCAAAAACGCAAACCGGTTGGTCATGAGTGTTTCCGATTTGAATGAAACATTTCTCACGTGTTCGCTGCTACTAATGGTTGCATTTTTCATTTAAATATGATTTTTTCCTCCAGAGTAACTTTTGAAAAGGGCGTATAAAAAAATTGATTATTTTTTTTTCAAAAAATCATAACTTGAAAACTATTGATCTGATCAAAATGGCATATGAGAAAAAGTTTCAGGTAGTTAAATTATCTTTGCTGAAAAAAATACACTGAAAGAAAAACTTAGTAAATTAGTATTTAAAAAATGTAAAACGATGATTATCTCAAAACACCCCCCCTTCGATCTTTATAATTTTTTTTTTCAAGAAAACTGAAAAAAAGCCCTAATATTTGGTGAAGAGTGTATGCTGGTAACTTTCTTAATTTTTTTTTAATAATTTTTGAAATTTTTGTTGATTTTTACAAGTTGGTAAAATTGCATATTTTTTAGTAAAATAGTAATTTATTTGGATTTTACGCATAATTTTCAAAAACATTGCATATTAAAACTTTTTTCCCTAAGTCCAGCCGTTCTCAAGTTAATGCAATTTAAAAAAAATAATTATAATA